>NC_092785.1:36656355-38116832 GCF_047496795.1 Chiloscyllium punctatum
TCACTTTGATGACCTTGAAACATGAAATTAATAACATTGATTTTCAATTCTCGACAAACCTGATATATTTCAGTGCAACACAATCTGATAATCAGCACGATGCATAGGTGGGAGAAAGTGAGGACTGCAGATGCTGGAGTTCAGAGTCTTAAAGTGTGGTGCTGGAAAAGCACAGCCGCTAAGGCAGCATCCGAGGAGCAAGGTGCTACCTGAGTGGCTGTACTTTTCCAGCACCACACTCTTCAACTGTGATAAATAACTGTGATAAATAATCTTTGTGAATTTGTGCAGAACCTCTCCGTTTACAACTCGGCACATTATCCCATCAAAGCTGCCATTCATAGAGCAGTACTGAGGGTGTGTGACGCAACCAGAGTGTCAATAGTGACAGAGCATTATGTATGTGGGAGTCATTGCTGAGAAGTGATGTACTGTGGAGAGGTCAGGCCTGAGAGAGAGCTGCAGTGTAATCAGAAAGTTCTCCGTGTCCGTTGCACAAACAAAGTGGGGCTGACGAGCTGAAGGAATTTGTATGGATTTCAATGATAATAAAATAACACATGATGTTGTGGAAAGTTGAATGCTCATTATTAAGGAAATGTTGCACGATTGGAGCGTCACTACAGAGGTATTGTTGCATTGTCACAGCAATTTAACAACAAGGGAAACGCCCCATCAGCTTTACCCGGATCCAATTTTTCTGCGATTTCGGGGACATGACCCTCACCTCTCTTAGTGATGACAAACTGGATCTGATCCCTAGTCTTCCATGTATGAGAAATAAGGAAGACACATGTCTGGGATTCAACCACAATGATGCTTCCTGCATTGAGCCTGGGTCCATCTGCAAATTAATCGCTGTACGGAAAGTGTGTTCAGCAGTCTGGACTTCTTATATTCCCCCACTTGAACCTGGAGCAGCAAAGGGAGGGACAGCAATATAGCATGGATCTTAGGCCGATCCCACACCAGACGTATCCATGACCCAGAAGAAGGGAACTCCCACAAATGAACCCAAAACCCAATCTGTGCTCTAACTGTTGTCAAACCGGCCATTTCATTCGCGAGTCTGGGTACCATAGTTACCTACCTGGCACTGGGAAGGCTGGGAAAGGGGGGCAACACCCAGGGTACCATCCTGGCAGCAACAGCTGGAGCAGAAACAGCCTGTGGCATTTACAGTGAAGATGACACTGCCAACCCCATAATGGAAATAGCTTTAAAGCACTCCAGTGAAAAGATGGCACAGACTGCCACGTGGTAACCAAGCAGAAACAGCTCTTGTCTCTGGGAAACATCTAACTACACCCGGGTGCGGGCTAACCCAGCCCTCCCCAGCACATCGTGCACACGGGGCCGACTTATTCTACCCTGGGGTAAGAGAGGGTGGAGCTGGAATGAGTGACAATTCATCAGTTGAGAATTTTATAACACTATGCAAAACATGATGTCGGATTTTGTACGAAGATATTTATGGAAATTATTCTTGTTCTCTGTTTAGGAAGTACACCGGAGCAGCAACCTCAAGGCAGCGGTGTGAACTTCTGGAGTGCTTATTAAGTTTTGTGTATGAGTTTTATAATGACTGTAGGGAAAGGTGTATCACGAGTCCAAGGGAGCAGGATGTACCCAGGATCCCTGTGGTATGAGCCACCAGGCACCACAGTGAGTGCCAATGGGACCCTTTGGCTCCACCCTGCGGAATCAGTGGGATTTCGGTGTAACCATCAGCTCATGGTACACAGAAAATCCCAAGGGATTCCCACGTTGTGTTGGAGGCGTGCAGGGATCACAGGTGATTGTGGGATTTCCCTGTGAACAGCCACATGGTTGGATGGACAGTGACAGGAAGAGGGATGTCATTGATGTATCTGGATGGACAGTTACAATAAGGTCAAAGAGATTAGTGGTGTAACTGGATGGACAGTGACAGTAAGCAGGAGGACAGTGAGGTATCTGATTGGACAGTGACAGTAAGGTGAGATCAGTGATGTCTCCACTTTTGGAAACCCCGCTTATTCACTGAGTTCCCTTCCCTCAAGAAAGGCAGTCTGTTCTCATCCCATGGTCCTTCATGTGACTCTAGATCCTGGGGAATAGCGAATAAATGCTGACCTCAGCAGCAATGCACGCATTCAGTGTGTGAGAATTTTCACATTTCAGTCATTGAGGAAAATGTTCTTGTTTAAAAATGACAGTTGCTAACCTAGAGTGCAGAACCACAGCTCTGCGACATACTTTCACACTTGGTGTAAACTGTCTCAGTGCAGCATCAGTTGAAATATTTTCTGATCTCGGGATGGGGCCCATGGTGTTTAAAGTGTATGAGCAGCAACATTCCTTCATAACTGGGATTAAACTTGTTGTTGTAATTAGTTTGTTCTTTTACAGAAAATTGAAAAACAGCAGCAAAGGTGAGTAATTCTGTCACCTTGATCTCCCCAAGGAGCTTCCACACAGTATAAGACAGTGTCTCTGGGAATACATCAGCTCAGAGTTTCAACAAGGAGCTTGTCAGCTGCCTGAAGGTACAGATTTCCTTGTATGGAAAAACGCAGTCACCAATTCAACATATGGAGAAGGCGTTCTATACCACCCTTGCTTTTTTCGGCGTCCCTGGTACGGCACTATGACAAGTGAACTTGTTTTAATCTGCTGATGATCTACTCAATAATGTCTCGAGCTCACTGACTGGTCAGCCTCATCCACACACCACGACAGTGACAGCAATTTACTGAGTAGCATTCTCTGTACAATTAAGAGTAACAAAAAGATGGGGTACTGGGCTAATGGTCGGATACTTGGTAGTGTGGAAGAGCAGATGGATCTTGGTGTCCATGTACACAGATCTCTGAAAGTTGCCACCCAGGTAAATAGTGCAGTGAAGAAGGCATATGGCGTACTGGCTTTTATTGGTAGAGGAATTGAATTCCGGAGTCCTGAGGTCATGCTGCAGTTGTATAAGACTCTGGTGCGGCCGCATCTGGAATATTGTGTGCAGTTTTTGTCGCCATACTATAGGAAGGATGTGAAGGCACTGGAACGGGTGCAGAGGAAGTTTACCAGGATGTTGCCTGGTATGGTAGGAAGATCCTATGAGGAAAGGCTGAGGCACTTGGGGTTGTTTTCATTGGAGAAAAGAAGGTTTAGTGGTAACTTGATAGAGGTGTACAAAATGATTAGGGGGTTAGATAGGGTTGACAGTGAGAACCTTTTTCCACGTATGGAGTCAGCTATTACAAGGGGGCATAGCTTTAAATTAAGTGGGGGGGGGTAGATATAGGACTGATGTTAGGGGTAGGTTCTTCACTCAGCGAGTCGTAAGTTCATGGAATGCCCTGCCAGTAGCAGTGGTGGACTCTCCCTCTTTATGGGTATTTAAGCGGGCATTAGATAGGTATATGGAGGATAGTGGGTTAGTGTAGGTTAGGTGGGCTTTGATCGGCGCAACATCGAGGGACGAAGGGCCTGTACTGCGCTGTATTCTTCTATGTTCTATGTTCTATGTTCTATAATTGTCCACTGACAGAGACACCCAATGTCACTGCTGCTGCAGCATTCTCTGATCTCAATGTTCTATCATATTTTCCAGTTTCATACGTATGAAGGTCTGAGGAGATATCAGGCAAGTTAGTTCTGAAGAAGGGTCACTGGACCCAAGATACTAACCCTGCTTTCTCTCCCACAGATGTTGCCAGTCCTGCTAAGCAAATTATGCCTTTGTTATACAAATGAGACCTGTTTTCCTGAGAATGTTGATGGTTAGGGGATGATCTGAGCAAAGTCCGACAACATATTAACAGGAAAAGATAAACTATTTTCATAGGTTGTCCATTTTAGAATGGGGGAGCATTGTCTGAGAGTTCAACCGTGTTCAGGAGGGATGCTAGAAAACACTTGTACACACAAAGTGTGGGAGAGATGTCGAACTCTCTTTCACAAGTGCAGTGGATATTGGATTGGTTGGTCAGTTTAAATGATGCAGGTTTTCGGTAAGCAAATGAATTGTGGGATATGTGCACTGTTTGATTTGTAAAGCTTCATCCAAACACCATCCCTTCTGGAATTCCTCTCTGCTCACACCCTTTGGTCATGGAATTCAAGCATTGACAGATTACCCTCCTGATGCCTACACATTGAGACATTTGTGATGTACAGATGTGTAGATTTATCAGTGTCATGATTTGGAGATGCCAGATGAAGGGGCGGCGCTCTGAAAGCTAGTGCTTCCAATTAAACCTGTAGGACTATAAACTTTTGTTGTGTGATTTTTAGATTTGTAGGGTAAACATCACAACAATCATTACACTCACGCATTGCCACTCAGGGAGAACTGCATGATCTGTTATGCTGCACTTGTGTAAGACAGATGGAGTAGTCTTGTTTGAAACCTTACACAGGTTCTGATGACCTGTTTCCTTTTCCTGTTGTGGCTCTGATCAGGATTGGTCCAATGCTAAAAGCAGGGGATGACCTGATCCAAGGAGAAAGGGAGAGGTTGGAATATTGACAGTCCATTCTCCAGACCTGTGACTGAGTTGGGATCGAGGTTTCGCATGGGGTTCTGCAGCTGCCAGAATTGGAGCTGTGAACTTGAAGAAGCTATTACAATCAGTTAAATAGTGACCTTGCAAACAAACAAAATCACAGACGTCTCTCTGCTCTCTCAGGAAGAACTGCGAGCTCAGTCTCTGTCCAGACTCTATAATCTCTGGAGAGACTGGGCTGAAGGACAATCTGGGATGGGATTGAAACCATCAGCATTCAAACTCACTCAACACCGAACCACTTCCAACACACATTGCACTGAATTTTGTTCGTTAGAATCTTATTGTAGCTCCCTGGGAGAGGCGGGAGTAATTATGAACAGTAAATCACTGCTTCTTTTCCAATTTGTCTCACACAGTTAATTTGATTGTGATTGGAATTCTTTGCCAGGGAAAGTGTGGAATTGCCTTTTGCACTCCTCACTACCTGGTGATTATGGCAGCTCCGATCTGCTGGTCATTATCAGTATGATTATACTATGGAGATTTTCCTATTATTTTTCCCGTGGTGTTTCCTGGACATCTCTCCTGTATGCAGTGTTTCTGGGGTCCTGTCCTGTGCAGCTAGGGCGGCTCTATCTGGCTCATCGTCACTTTCTCCTTTGACCGAGTTGTGACCATTTGTTGTCAGAAGCTGAAAACCAAATACTGCACTGAGAAAATTGTGTCTGTGGTTCTCGTAACAACTTGCACCCTGTTCTGTTTGAAAAGCATCCCCTTCTATTTTCAATATGAGCCTCAGACGATAATCAACAATGTTACATTCTACTGTTGAACGAAATCAAGCTACTTTACTAGACTTGTGGGTGCTTTTGGACTTGCTTGACACGGTGTTGATTCCTTTACTGCCATTCGCTTTAATTCTGTTGCTCAATGCTCTGACAGTGCGACACATTTTGGTGACCAGACGAGTCCGGAAGAGGCTGAAGAGTGAGAGCAAAGGAGAGAATCACAGAGATGCAGAGATAGAGAGCAGAAGGGAAGCTGTGATTTTGGTCTTTACAATCTCTGCGAGCTTTATCCTCCTGTGGTTTATCTATGTGGTAAATTTCTTATATTATGTCATTCAAGGAATCAATACCATCGATTAATCGCCTTTTCTGTATCACTTCAAAGAAGGTCGGTTACATGCTGCAGCTCCTAAGTTGTTGTGCAAACACGTTTATTTATGCAGCAACTTTGTCTAGGTTCAGAGCAAATATCATTAATGCTGTAAAACACCTGGCTACGCGATTTCTTTGCGTTTTGAATAAATAAAAACCCTCAGTGAAACCCACAGAGCGGTTGCATCATTTCCAGACCATAGGATGATTTTATTTTTATTCTCTCATGGGACATCGGCACCACTGACCGGGTCAGTGTTTATGACCCATCCCTAGTTGCCCCTTTGTAAAGTTGGTGACGAGCTGCTTCTTGAACTGCTGAAACTGCTGAAAGTGCTGTCAGATGTAAAAAAACACATTCCAGAAGTTTGACCCTGCAACAGTGAAGGAACAGCAATATATTTCCATGTCAGGCTGATGGGTGGCTTGGAAGGGAACTTGCAGGGGGTGCTGTTCCCATGTACCTGACGCTCTTCTCCTTCTAGATGGAAATTGTCATGGATTTGGAAGGTGCTGTCTGTGGACATTTGGTGAATCTCTGCTGTGCACCTTGTCGACAGTACAAACTGGTATTACTGTGTGTTGGTTGTGGTGGGAGTGGATGATTGTGACTGTGGTGCCAATTAAGTGGCTGCTTTGTCCTGGATTTTGTCAAGCTTCTTGAGTGTTGGAGCTGCACATATCCAGGCAAGTGGGAAGTATTCCCCCACAGTCCTGACAGGAGATCTTGTCCCAGTGCAGGGAGAGAGTTGAGCTGGGAACCTGCAGATTTCCCATCACAGCACAATACAAAGGAACTATCCGGGGAAATGGAATTTCCAACTTGGTAATTCTTATCAGCTTGGAACCCTCTGCAAATCTCCATTACAATTAAATCCTTCAGAGAGTGCTGGTGAAATTAAACAGAATAGTTAATCAGAAAATGTTCCACTATTAAATACAAGGGATCACTGCACAGTGACAAGGCAACACACTCCATACTAATGACAGAAACAGCCACTTAGAAGCTGCTTTGATGTTAGAAATTATGGCAGGTGATTCCATGACGTTATCAGAACCCACAAACCAAACCAAACCAATGGTAACACATGTCTGGGCTCCATAGTTTTCAGCATCAAGCTGCCCTATTCCAATGGTCTGATATTCCAATGCAGTCTAATCAGAAGTTTCCTTTCATGGGGAGCAGAGTCATAATAATGAAATGGAGCACCCTTGTGGTGAAAGTGATACAATGTCATCCTTTGCAGGCCTGCCCACGCCATTGCCTGGGGGGCATGGAGGGGGAACTCATCAAGATTTCAGTCAGAGAGGGAGAGAGGGAGGGCAGCAGCTCACAGCACCATCCAAAACCGACAGCATCATTAACACAGACACACACAAGGCCGATGTGGAAAGGCTCACATTTGACTAAGGTGGAACATGCTCATGTGGAGAAATGTGCTTTCACTCTCTGGAATGTGGAAATGATTTGACTTTGAGCAGTATTCCTGACATTATACAGAATAGAGGTTTATCTCATTTGCCTGAATTGGCAGTTTGCAGACCAGTGTAATACTAATAGCACGGGTTCAATTCCCATCACTGGAGTCAGGTTACCATTAAGGACTCTCCTTCTCAACCTCTCCTCCTTAGCCTGAGGTCTGGTGGCCCTCAGGTTAAATCACCATCAGTCGCCTCTCTCTACTGAGAGAGCAGCCAATATGATTGGAAGGATTATAATGACACACAGCGCATTCGTGTTGCCACTGCAATTGTATCCAGGCACCTCTAAGTGAACCGTGTCATGAGGACACAAGGGTGATTTTCTTTTACCCTCAGTTCTCTCTGGATATGCCCAGCGAGGATGCTTGCAGAGTTCTGTGGGAGGACCTGCCGCAAGTCAGCCCGGAGGACACTGGAAGGCTTGATGCTCCCATCACCTTAGAAGAACTGACTGGCTCCCTCAACTGGCTCCCCGAGGGGCAAGTCCCCAATGCTGGACGGGCTGACTGTGGAGATCTTCATGGTGATCTCGGACGTCCTGGGGAGCGATTATGCACAGGCCCTGGGGGAGTGTCTAACTGGTGGAGACCTGCCCCTTTCTTGGCTCTTGGCGGTCATCGTCCTGCTGCTGAGTCAGGGGGACATTCATTCTTCAAAGAACTAGTATCTTGTCTCCCTCCTCAGCACGGACTACAAAATCATCGTCAAGGCGTTGTCTTCTGGACTGTCTTCCGAGCTGTCCCACATGGTTCACCCGGGCCAGTCCGACACTCTCCTGAGCCAGAGGATACTCATCAATGTCCACCTGGTCGGGGACCTGATCCATTTCTGTCAATGGGCTGATCTGCCAAGAGCCTTCCTGTTTCTCCACCAGATAAGGCGTTCGACAGGGTCGATCATGAGTATCTTTGTGCGACTCTGTGAGCATTTGGGTGCAGGACGCAGTTCGTTACCAAGATCCGACTTTTGCACACCGCTGCAGAGTGTCTGGTTAAAGTTAACGGGTCCCTGAAGGCGCCCCTTTGCTTTGGGAGAGGAGGACTTCAAGGCTGTGCATGTGGAGCCAGCTGTATTCCCTGCGCATGGAGCCTTTCCTGTGGGTCATGCGGAGGAGGTTGTCAGGGCTGGTTCTGCATGCCGCGGGCATGGAGGTGGTCCCTTCGGCCTATGCCAATGACGTGCACCTCACTTTCACCGACCAGGCTGACCTGAAGAGGATGCGCGAGGTGCCAGGCAGTGCATTCAGCAGCATCTTCTACAGGATCAACTAAGCTAAATGTTCCAGACTACTGGTCGGTCTGTGGCGGGTGGACTCTCTGCCGGAGGATTTACAGGAGTTCAGCTGGAGTACCATCCATCTCCTCTAGCTGGGGTTTACCTCAGCTCGTCTTAGGAATCCTGGCCAGAAAAAAATGATTCTCTCCGGGATCTCGGGTGGAGGATGTTGCATACAGCAGTCCCCTGCAGTAGCAGATTGCGAGGTTCATGGACTCCCAGAACAACCTTTTGTTCTGTGCCACTGTGGAGTCCGTGGACCATGTATATTTTGGGTGTGGGCATTTACCCTCCTTTTTTGCATTCCTTGAACACCTTTTCTGTTCTTTAGTTGCACTTCAGCTGCATGCTCCTGTCCTTTGGGCACCCGGTGCGGAGGTCAGAGGATCTCAGCGTGGGTGTGGTCTTGGTCCGTGCCAAACTTACCAACCACACGTCCAGGCAGCGGGCCGTGGAGAGGGTCGTTAGGGCCGATTGTCTGCCCCTCATCACTGGTTACGTTAGAGCCCGGGTGTCTCTGGAAAAGGAGCACGCAGTGTCCACCCTGGAGCTGTTCAGAGAGAAGTGGGCAATACAAAATGTGGAGTGGTTTATTTCTCCCTCTGTCTCTATTTTGATTTGACTGCAGCCCTCCTATTTCTCTTTCTTCATCACGCAGCAATGCCTTTTGTTAAGAAGGGCACTGCATGTCACTGGCCACTCGGGTGGTTCCTTTCTTTCTGTTCATGGAATACAAATAAAGATTTCTGCACTCACTGTTTTTACTGTGTCCTACAGCTGCACACACGCAAGATGGGTGCTGGAGAATGAATAAACATTATGGCTGTTGCACTGGGCCATCCAGTCTGGGGTTGCTCATCGCTGTTTCCTCGGACGTCCAGTCTAGGGTTGGTCACTGCTGTTTCCTGGGTCATCCAGTCTTGAGTTGGTCACCGCTGTTGCCTGGGTCATTAGTCTAGGGTTGGTCACTGCTGTTGTATGCGCCCTTCAGTCTAGTGTTGATCACCATTGCATGAGCCCCACGAAGGGGAGAACCACCTGAGACTATCCAGCAACACATAATGACAAGACTCAAAATGGTAGACCCAAGCTGTACTTATGCCTGGGGTACCGCTGCCTTTGGGTCGACTGCTCCATCCCCACATACGACCCCATCCCCCTTCAGGCACCTAACTAAATATTTGGGGATAAAGGTCTATCCCCACACAAGCATGACCATTGAGACCTGCAAAAGGTCAAAGCTGGTGTGGTCTGTCCACTGGCCATCGTCGCTTCGGCCTGCATGTGCCTGCCTCTGGGCTCAACCCTCAACCTACAACACCTGGGCCTGGGGTCCCTGAACGTGAGCCCGAGCCCTGCCCCACTCCTCCAGGCCCCAGCTCTGACCTCTTGGAAACTGCTCCTGCAGCCCTCCCTCCTGCAGGAGCAGTTTCTCTGGGTCCTGCACAGGAATCCAGAACTCCCTGCCCTCTCCAACCTTTCCAGATGACCCAGGGGTGGGAGAGGAAGTTACACAGTTGACATTCCCTGCCCTTGCCACACGCCCGCCCTTCCCCCAGCCAACACTGCCCCCCCCAGCACCCCCACCTCCAAAACACACACAAACTTCAGCAACCTGGACTTCAGATTAAACACTAGTAATATATTAGTTCGCATTAATTTCTCCAGCACCGTTCTAAACTGATACAAATTAACTTCAATTCCTCCCTCTCAGTGGACATTTACATGCTGAGCATCTCTGGAAATTAGTGGAGGGATCTCCGCAGTGGTATTACACTGAGTTTCAGATTACGACTGCTGTTTTACTGTTGCATATTAAAACACAGGACTTGGGTTCACCAGACAGAACTTCAGATTTTGCAAATGACATAAAAGTTGATTTTTGGAATGTACAGGTAGTCCAGGGAGATAGACACAACCACATAACTGAAATACTGTGAGATGTGAATTGATGTTATTTATAAAATAGGCTGAGAAGGCTCAGCACAAACTAACTGGTTAAATGTGAAACCTGAAGCACAAATAAAGAAAGCTGTAGTTTAATTTCTGCTACATTTCATTTTTCTCAAAACTAAATTTGACTCCGGAATTCTGTCAGTGCTTCAATAAGGCAACTTCTCAATGGCTGATGGGAAATTGGGGATAAATGCTTGACCGCCAGTGAAGCTGACACCCTGTGAGTGAATGAAATTAAACACCAGTAAGCTTAACATCTTTGGTGGGTAAGTAACTTGAGAAGATTCTGAAGGAAAAGACATTCATGCATTTGGAAAAACAGGGTTTGATGAGGAGTAGTCAGCATGGCTTTGTGATTGGGAGAACATGCCTCACAGATTTGTGACAGTTCTTTGCTGAAGTGACCAGGAAGGTTGACACAGGAAGATTGGTAGACGCGGTCTATGTGAATTTGAGTAAGGCCTTTGATAAAGTTCCACATGTTAAACTGCATGGAACCCTTGAGGAGCTGACAAATTGGATTCACCATTGGCTTGAAGGTAGGAAGCAGAGGGTAATAGTGGAAGGATGCTTGTCAGGTTGGAGGCCTGTCACTACTGGTGTACCTCAGAGTGTCCTGATGGACCCATCGCTGTTTGTTATCTATTCAATAATTTGGACGAGAATGCAGAAGGCATGATTAGTAAGTTTGTAGATGACACTGAAATAGGCGGTAGAGTGGACAGTGAGGAAGATTATCAGAAATTGCAGCAGGACCTTGATCAGCTGGGTAAATGCGCCAAGACAAAGAAAATGGATTCTAATAAAGGTAAGTCTGAGGTGTTGGATTTTGAAACGTCAAATCGAGGTTAGAGTTTTATGGCGAATGGTAAGGCCTTAAGGAGTGTAATGGAACAGAGGGATCTAGGAGGTCAGGTGCACTCTTCTCTGAACGTGCATTCCCAGGTAATCAGGGCAGTGAGGAAGGCTTTTAGAACAATGGCCTTCATCAGTCAGGGAAGTTATGTTGTCGTTGTACAGAACATTGGTGAGGTCGCACTTGGAGTGTTGTGTTCAGTTTTGTTCACCTTGCTATAGGAAGGGTGCTACTAAACCGGAAATAATGCAGAAAATAATCTATGAAGATGTTGCCACGACTCAACGGTCTGAGTTATAGGGAGAGGTTGGATATGCCAGAACATTTTTTCGTTCGAGCAAAGGAGACTGAAGGGGGATCATGCAGAAGTGTGTAAGATCATGAGAGGAATGGAAAGGGTGAATGCACTTATTCTTTTCCCCAGGGTTTCCCGCGAAAGGGTGAAGGATAGATGTGGAGAGGAGCTGAAAGAGAGGCAAGGATAGATGAGGAAGGATGTGGAGGGGCAGTAAGCCTTGGTATGGAATGTCAAGGAGAGAGCAGTTAACAGATGTTTCGACAGAGAAAGAGCAAATGTGCCCTGTGTCCATTTGCAGCAACTTGCCAAGATGAGCATCTCTGAAAATATGCATTAAACACGAAGCTCAATCACACACTTAAACTGTTGTACATACACTCGCTCTCTGTCATTCACACACACAGATATACACTGGCTGACACACTCAGTGCTGTAAAATCTCACATACACACACACACACACACACACACACACACACACACACAGACACACACAGGCACACACACACTCAGCTATGAAATAAAGAAGAGGAGTTTATTTCTGCCTGCAGTCAAGGGCCGCAACTTACTACCAATTCCGCAAGATCGACACATGAACTGTAAATATAAATGCTCTTCAAAGTTTGGGAGAAGATTTGTAGCTCGGGTGCTCAATGTTGTGGTTCTGTTCGGCGAGTTGGGAATTTGTGTTGCAGATGTTTCGTCCTCTGTCTAGGTGATATCTTCAGTGATTGGGAGCCTCCTGTGAAGTGCTTCTGTGATGTTTCCTCCGGCATGTATAGTGATTTGTACCTGCAGCTTCCGGTTGTCAGTTCCAGCTGTCCGCTGCAGTGGCCGGCATATTGGGTCCACGGCGATGTGCTTATTGATTGAATCTGTGGATGAGTGCCATGCCTCTAGGAATTCCCTGGCAGTTCTTTGTTTGGCGTGTCCTATAATAGTAGTGTTGACCCAGTCGAACTCATGTTGCTTGAGTGTGTGGCTACTAAGGATAGCTGGTCCTGTCGTTTCATGGCTAGTTGGTGTTCATGGATGCGGACTGTTAACTGTCTTCCTGTTTGTCCTATGTAGTGTTTTGTGCAGTCCTTGCATGGCATTTTGTACACTACATTGGTTTTGCTCATGCTGGGTATCGGGTCCTGGTGAGTTGTTGTCTGAGAGTGGCTGTTGGTTTGTGTGCTGTTATCAGTCCTAGTGGTCGCAGTAGTCTGGCTGACGGTTCAGAAATGTTTTTGATGTATGGTAGTGTGACGAATCCTTTGGTTTGTGGCAAGTCCTCATTCCGTTGTCTTTCCCTAAGGCATCTGTTGATGAAATTGCGAGGGTATCCGTTTTTGGTGAATACATTGTATAGGTGTTCTTCATCCTCTTTTTGCAGTTCTGGTGTGCTGCAATCTGTTATGGCCCTTTTGAACAGTGTCTTGGTGCAACTTCTTTTGTGTGTGTTGGGGTGGTTGCTTTCGTAGTTTTTGACTTGGTCTGTGTGTGTGGCTTTCCTGTATACCTTTGGGGTGAATTCTCCATTCGGTGTTCTCTGTACCATCACGTCTAGGAATAGGAGTTGGTTGTCCTTTTCTTCCTCTCTAGTGAATCGGATTCCTGTGAGTGTGGCATTGATGATCCGGTGTGTGTTCTCTATTTCTGTGTTTTTAATTATTACAAAGGTATCATCTACATATCTGACCCAGAGTGTGGGTTGAATGTTCGATAAGACTGTTTGTTCTAACATTTGCATTACAACTTCTGCTATGAGTCCAGAGATGGGTGAGCCCATGGGTGTGCCGTTGA
Source organism: Chiloscyllium punctatum (assembly GCF_047496795.1). Lineage (NCBI taxonomy): Eukaryota > Metazoa > Chordata > Chondrichthyes > Orectolobiformes > Hemiscylliidae > Chiloscyllium > Chiloscyllium punctatum. Next base: position 36,669,660 of record NC_092785.1, read on the forward strand.
TTTGTGCATATGTTTGGTTATTGAATGTGAAGTGCGTTGCGAGGCACAGGTCCAACAGTTTGAGTATGCAAGCTTTGTTGATAGTTTCCCTGTCTTGTTGTCTGTTCTGTATGTCCAGCAGGTTTGCTCTTGTTTCTCTGGCTAGGGTTTTGTCGATAGAGGTGAACAGTGTCTTTACATCGAATGAGACCATAGTTTCTTCCTTGTCTATGTGTATATTTCTGATGATGTCCAAGAATTCCTGTGTTGACTGTACAGAGGGCCTGGATCCGCTGATCAGGTATTTCAGTTTCTGCTATAGTTCTTTAGCCAGTTTGTGTAATGATGTCCCTGTCAGTGATACTATGGGTCTGAGTGGAATGTTTGGTTTGTGCACATTAGTTAGTCCATAGAATCTGGGAGTGTTGTTGCTTTGAGGTTTCATTCTCTGTAAGTCAAACCTGGTTATCAGTCCTTTTTTGTAGGTTACTCAGTGTGTTGTTTCTCCTATTGGTGAGCTGTGGGATAGGGTCAAACTGCCTCTTTTGGGAGGTGTTGATATCTGCAAGTAGTTGTAGTGCTTTTTGGATGTCCTCTGCTTTGTCCAGGATGACCGTCATTCTGCCTTTGTCTGCTGGTAACATGATTATATTCTTAACGTTTCTTAGTGCTTTTAGGGCTTGTAGGGCTTCCTTCTCGTTGGTGTTGAGGTTATATGTTTGTCTTTTCCTTGTTATCACGGGTATGATACTTTGTCTCACTGTTCGTTGTGTCTCTTCTGTCAGTCCAGTTTTTCTGAGTGTGTATTCCAATGCTGCTAGGAAGTCGACTGTCTTGGCATTCCTGTGGTTGTAGTTGAGTCCCTTGGCCAGTATTGTTCTTTCCGTGTCTGTGAGCTGTCTGTGGCAGAGGTTTCTAAACCAGGAGTTTGTAGTGGTGTCCTCTCTGCTGTGTGTTAGTTTGGCCATTTATTCTTTAGTGCCTTTTTTTGTAGTCTGTACGATGGTGATGGCCTGTTCTATGGGCCGGGTCCATTCCTGATTGGTGGTTTTTGAAATTAACGATTTTTGTCGCGCAATTTCTTGTCTGTTGTGAGCGTCTGTAATCATTACCTGGATCATCCTGATTCCGTTCTGTCCAGCTGTGTCCCTGGCTTGTGGTTGTTGACTGGTGGTCTGTATCTGATACATGGTGGAAGGATTGCAATCTTTCGGCATTTGTGCAGGACCAACTATCCATAATAGCCACACACTCAGATGACAAGCAACATGAGTTTGACTGGGACAACACTACTATTATAGGACAAGCCAAACAGAGAACAGCCAGGGAATTCCTAGTGGCATGGCCCTCATTCACAGGTTCAATCAATAATCACATCGACCTGGACCCAATATACTGGCCACTGCAGCGGACAGCTGGAACTGACAACCGGAAGGGGCAGGTACAAATCACTATACGTGCCGGAGGAAACATCACAGAAGCGCTTCACAGGAGGCTCCTGAGCAGTGAGGATGTCATCGAGACAGGGGACGAAATGTCTGCAACACAAATTCCCAGCTCGGCGAACAGAACCACAACAATAAATGCTCTCTCAATTCAATGATGAGAAACTGGTGTAGAATGAACACAGGACATCTCCAGGAAGAACAATTTGCCAATTGTAACTATGATGTGATCAAGGATAGGTTGACATGGGATTGTGTAAAAGGATACAATCCATTGTTTATTAATTCCAAAGGGAATCAAAAGGACAAAACCTTTCAGAACAGAAGTGGATGTTCACTCATGGGAAATATCTACCATAGTTTACCAAATTCACAGTGACTGGATGGTGGACTGGGTGGGACTATCACTGTACACATATCCAGGACCATCAAGGTCAAGTACTGAGGGCTTGCTTTCCAATCTCATCATGGCAATGATGAAACGAGAATCATATTCAAATAGTCTAATGTCAGATATATAAATGTTGTTGATTTCCGGGGCCCAGGTGTTGGTGATGAAACAAGGGAATAACTACTTCATTAATGTCCTTAAGCGAAGAACATTGCCTGGTCTGGTTTACAAGTGACTCCAGATTATTTCTAAATGTTCTCTGGGATGCACAATAAATCTTGGCTGAGCATCTTACGAGCAGTTATCGCCCATATTAACTGATTGATTTTATGCTTTTGACAGCTAAAGCCAACAGAATGGAATTTTATCTTCAGGGGATGACTGTCTTCACTCTGCCCTTCGAAATGCTTGTGAAGTCTGTTTCAAGAGAAATGGACTCATATTCAAAGGAAAGATGTTAGTTCACAACATCATGAGCGGTGCCTGGCTGCACCATCACCAACAACATAAGAACTAAGAACAGGTCAGTTCTCATCCTCCATTGATTTTCTGCGGCACTTTGAGCTACCTGACGGAATGAAGCTCTATACATGATAACACAGACTGTCCTGCAGTCAATAATTATAGAACGACAACACAAACAGAAGCTGTGATGTGCACATGAAGGGCCATTTCAATTCTGAGTCAAACAGTACAATACACGGGCTCACACAACCATACATATTCAGGTAAATGCACACTAAAATGCACAAACATGCAGATCTACACCCGATTGTACATACTGACATACATGCATTCTCACATGCACAGATGCACACACAAAGTCACACACACACAGTAACACATGCAGACTCACATAGTCACACATGGACTCAAACACGCAAATACATACAACCATGGAGACATACACAAATAAATGCTCACACACATACTCGCATCCAAACAGTTCCACACATACAGACATTGACATGCACAGATGCTCACATAACCACATACGCAGGTAAACACAGAACTTTATAACAAGCACCAAGCCATTGCTTGTCTGGTGTTGAGAAGAGATCGTTTTTGGATGCCCGGTCAGCCGACACCACTGCACACTGCCCTTGAAGCAGCTGTGGAGCTGCAGAGAATGTCACACATCTCCTTATGAAACGTGTCTTTGCACAGGAAACCTGGAGATAGATGCAGTGTTTTTTGTCGACATTCATCCTCACCAGCTCCGTGACACTGGACACGGTGCTATCCGGTCTGTTTCCTGGAATGCACACCTCAACAAACACTGACTGCGCCTGGATAACCGTCAACACGGTGAAAGACAATCTTTGGTCAGCCCGAAATTGTTGGTTTTCAAGAAAAAAAAAGTTGACCCTGACCGAGTGTTGCAGACTGGCATACTCTAAGGTCGAGGAATATGTGCTAAGGGACACATTAAAGCTTGGGGCAATTGTCATCAATGCGCAATGGGGAATGACAACTGTCTGAGAACTTTCTGCCAAAGTTAGATGTGGGTCTGTCGAGTTATCAGAGCTTCCCAGTATCGCAATTATATGGAAATATAATAATACATCAGAAAGAGATGCATTTGCTTTGTTTATTAGATGACCAAATTCCAATGTTTCTTTCCTTGAAACATTAATGTTCAGAACTGAACTGTGATTGTAACTGTTCTGGATGAGTGGTGCTGGAAAAACACAGCAGTTCAGGCAGCATCCAGGTAGCAGAGCGCTTTAGGGAACATCTCCGGGACACCTGCACCAATCAATCACACCGCCCCGTGGCCCAACATTTTAACTACCCCTCCCACTCTGCCGAGGCCATGGAGGTCCTGGGCCTCCTTCACCGCCGCTCCCTCACCACCAGACGATTGGAGGAAGAACGCCTCATCTTCCGCCTCAGAACACTTCAACCCCAGGGCATCAATGTGGACTTCAACAGTTTCCTCATTTCCCCTTCCCCCACCTCACCCTAGTTCTAAGCTTCCAGTTCAGCACTGTCCCCATGACTTGTCCGGACTTGTCCTAACTGCCAATCTCCTTTACCACCTATCCACTTCACCCTCTCCTCCCTGACCTATCACCTTCATCCCCCACCCCCCCCCACTCACCCATTGTATACTATGCTACTTTCTCCCCACCCCCACCCTCCTCTAGCTTATCTCTCCACGCTTCAGGCTCACTGCCTTTATTCCTGATGAAGGGCTTTTGCCCGAACCGTCGATTTCGAAGCTCCCTGGATGCTGCCTGAACTGCTGTATTCTTCCAGCACCACTAGACCACAATCTGGTTTCCGGCATCTGCAGTCATTGTTTTTACCTCTTTGATTTTAACCCTACTGCGAAACCTCTTGCAAGGATGCCTGCATTGAAGAAGTTTTCCTCCTCTCTCTACAAGAATCTCAGTGAGTCCCTCTCCCACTGCAACTCCCAGGTCATTTCCTCTGCCTGAAGGTCTTCAACCATGTCGTGAAACAGACTCGCTACCACAGCCTCATTCGCTTCCTCAGTGCCTGCCTCCGTAACCAACTCATCCCACACGGACTCCGGACCACCTTTAAACCAGCATAGTTCGGACCCGAACAGGACAAACAGTACAAATTACAGACTCAAAAACACCAGCAACAGTTCTCCTTCATGATCCTGTGATTGTAACTGTGTATAGTTATAAGGTTATTAAAATCATAGAGTAATACAGCATAGAAATATGCCCTTCAGCACAAACTGATCCATGCTGACTATGGTGCCTACTCAGCTAGTTCCAATTGCCCACATTTAATCCTTATCCCTCTAAACCTTCCCATCTATGTACGTATCCATTTTTTAAAAAAAATGTTGCAATTGTACCGGCCTCAACCACTTTCTCCGGCAACCCATTCCACCACGCTCGACGTGAAGAAGTTGTCCTCTTGGGTCCTTCTTAAATCTTTCCCCTCTCACCTTAAACCTCTGCCCGCTTGTTTTAAACTCCCATCCCTGGGGAAAAAGCCAACATGCATTCATCCTTTCTCTGCCCCGCATGATTTTATAGACCTAAATAAGATCATCCCTCATTGTCCTACATCCCAAGGATAGGAGTCCTATCCTTGCCAACCACTCCTTATAACTCGGGAATGCTAGTCCTGGCAACATCCTCGTAAATCTGCTTTGCACTCTGTCCAGTTTAATTATGTCTTTCCTTTAACAGGGTAACTAAAACTGGACACAATTATCTTGATGAATAAAATATGTTTTTCAAATTAAAGAAAAGGTTAGACTGGGAGGACATGGTAAGCTCAGCTGGTTCTGGAGTTGGACATGCACCGTTGGCATCACATATGGAGCTGTTCAGCCAACTGAGCTAACATATAATTCAAAGAGGGCTCTTGTGGCACAGTGGTAGTGACCCTAACTCTGAGTCAGGAGGTGTGGTTTCAAGTCCCAATTGTTTCAGTGGTGTAAAATAACATTTATGAACAAGTTGGTTCGAAAATCTCGACCAATACAGGGGTAGAGCCGTGGTGAGCTGTGGTAAGGGCTGATGATCTTGGAGTATATGTAGTGAGTCTCAGACGGGGCCGTTTTGCTTTAGTTAAACACCCATGAGGTGACACTGCAGATTTGCATTTTCCCAAGTCCCCGTGTACCTGTCTATCTACCACTCTACCACCCTCCAACTCCAGACATGTGAAGAAAACATGCCAAGTCTGGTATTGTACTCTCTCCCCATGGAAGCCAGGATACTAATTAAAATCAACAACCCTTTTCCTCTGCAATGTGGAAATGATTTGACTTTGGGTCGTATTCTTGATACAGCGTGTATAACATTAAGGTGTATTTCCACGGCTATTGTGCTCAGATGTTTCTGAGTGAACCATCATGTAAGGAGTTGCATTTTTTATTGCAACTTACAAATTGTTGTGATACACTCTGGCAAGAAATAAGTAAGAAAGAATTCCAAATTATTTAATCAGGCGCAGTGGTGGAGGCTGGTCAACCCTGGGCATGTCCACCTCTTCTGTAATATCTCAAGTTCGGCATTGCAAGGGATTAGAAAAGCTACTCTATGTCTCCAAGGACATTATTTGAAGCATGAAACAGTTGTGCAATGTGATTGATTCACAGTTATTGATGCATTCTCAAACAAATGGCAGCCTGGTGGCTCAGTGGATAGCCAACGATCCACGTGGATTCCACCTTTCTCCACACCTCGCATAATCCCTTTCCACTCTCTATCATTTCTCCACCTTATATATAGAGTTTTCCCCTTTAAGCATTGTAATTTCCTTTGGAGTCCAACATTTCGAATCTCATCCCACAGTTAAATTCTTATGTTCCTTCCTGCAACAGCAGTCCTGATCACACTTCTTGACTTTTAGTGGATGGCGCTCAAGGATCAATCAGGTTTCATTCTCTTGAGAGACTTAGCTGGACAAAGAACTCCCCAGCTTTGTTTCATACATACATTAAGAGAATAACTCGGGAGAAGGTATAACCAACGACCACCCAAGGATATAGGAGGAAACCGCAGTAGATGAGGGAGATATTAAGCAAGCATTTTCCATCAGTATTTACTGTGGCAAAGGATATGGAAGATATAGAATGTAGGGAAATAGGTGGTGACATCTTGAGTAATGTCCATATTGCAGAGGAGTAAATGCTGGATGTCGTGAAACGCATAAAAGTGGATAAATCCCCAGGACATGATCAGGTGTAGCCTAGAACTCTGGGAAGCAAGGGAAATTATTGCTGGGCTTCTTGCTGAAATATTTGTATCACCGATAATCATAGGTGAGGTGCTAGAAGACCGGAGGTTGCCTAATGTGGTGCCAGTCTTTAAGAAAGGTAGTAAGGAAAAGCGAGGGAACTACGGATTGGTGAGCCTGAAGTCGGTGGGACAGGATGTAGATGTATTTGGAAAGGCAATGACTAATTAGAAATAGCCAACATGGCTTCGTGCATAGAAAATCAGGTCTCACAAATTTGAGTTGTTTTCAGAAGTAACAAAGAGGATTGATGAGGGCAGAGCGGTAGACGTAATCTATATTGAATTCAGCAAAGCTTTTGACAAGTTTCCCCATGGGACACTGGTTAGCATTTTGAGATCTCATGGAATACAGGGAGAACTTACCATTTGGATACAGAACAGGCTCAAAGATAGAAGACAGAGGGTGGTGGTGAAGGTTTGCTTTTCAGACTGAAGACCTGTGACAAGTGTAGCAAGGATCGGTGCTGGGTCCACTACTTTTCGTCATTTATATAAATGATTTGGATGTGAGCATAAGAAGTACAATTAGTAAGTTTACAGGGAACAAGAAAAATGGAGGTGAAATGGACAGCGAAGAACGTTACCTCAGATTTCAATGGGATCTTGATCGGATAGGCCAATGTACTGATAAGTGGCAGATGGAGTTTAATACAGATAAGTGCGAGGTGTTGCATTTTGTGAAAGTAAATCTTAGCAGGACTTATACATTTAATGGTAAGATCCTTGGGAGTGTTGCTTTGCAAGGAGACCTGGGAGTACAGGTTGATAGCTCCTTGAAAGTGTAGTTGCAGGTAGGTAGGATAGTGAAGAAGGCACTTGGTATGCTTTCCTCTATTGGTCAAAGTATTGAGTACAGGAGTTGGGAGGTCATACTGCGGCTATACAAGACATTGGTTAGACCACTGTTGGAATATTGTGTGCAATTCTTGTCTCCTTCCTGTCGGAAATATGTTGTGAAGCTTGCAAGGTTTCCGAAAATATTGACGAAGATGTTGCCATGTTGGAGGATTTGAGCTTTGGGAGAGGCTGAACACGCTGTGGCTGCTTTCCCTGGAGTTTCAGACGTTAAGAGGTGACATAATAGGGGTTTACAAAATTATTAAGGGCGTGGATACGATAGAGAAGGTCTTTTCCCTGGGGCGGGGGAGTCTATAACTATAGGACATCAGTTTAGTGTGAGACGGAAAAGATATAAAATAGATAGAAGGGGTAACGTTTTCAACCAAAGAGTGAAATGAGCTGCTGGAGGAAGTGGTGGAGGCTGGCACGATTGCAACATTTAAATAGCCTTTGAATGGGTATGTGAATAGGAAGAGTTTGTAGGGATATGGGCTGGGTGCTGGCATGTGGGACTAGTTTAGGTTGGGATATCTGGTCAGCATGGACAAGTTGGACCGAAAGGTTTGTTTCCATGCTATACATCTCTGACTCTGGCTTTTAATGAAGGAAAGGGGCCGAAAGCAGTGCAGCACGCAGGGCATTCCCCTACTGCCTCAGGGGTGCCTGCAACAATGCTCAGACTCTCAGGGCGGCCCCTTTGGATTTAATGGGACAGCAGCGGTTTGTCTTGGAGTTTGCCAAACTATGCAAAAAGATAGAAGCAACAGTGGAGCCACTATCTGCCATGCTGAAAAAGCATGAGCAGGAAATTCAAAGACTGGACTGAAGAGTGGAGGAGAGGACTGCAGTATCGGAAACAGTGGTGGAGATCTCAAGAGGCATGATGCAAATGCTGGAAGACCAGGTTCCGTTCCTTCAGGAGCAAGTGGACGACCTGGTAAATAAAAATATAAGAAAAAAACGTATGGCTCGTGGGTCTTCTGGAACGAGGGAGGTGAAGACATTGTCGGCTTCCTGGAGATGGGGTTCCTGAAGTTCCTGGGGCTGGAGTTGGAGTCGGACTTGTTGAATATGGAGCGAATCAACTGGATCTCAATGGGCCAGTCTGGGACAGACATGCATCCTCGTGCGACTCCTGCATTATACAGAAAAACAATTCGTGATTGCAAAAGAAAGAAAACTGGGAAGAGATCCACAGGCTTTAACATACATAGGCTGAAGCCTACTGTTTTTTTTTCCAGTACTTCTCAGGAGTCACAATTAAGAAGAGAAGTGCATTTGATGAAGTTAAAAGAAAATAAATGACCTGAACATTCAATATTCCTTGATGTACCTGGCTATGTTGTGTTTCACTCATGGTGAGATGGTATATACTTTTGATTCTGTAGAAAAAGCGAAAGACTTTGTAATTTGTCTGAATTAAATGACTCTGGTTGGGGTGGCGGGGGGAGGGGGCATTGTTACGGAAAATTTAAAAAATTGCCCTTTCTTTTCTCCTTTTTCCCCTTTTTCTGCGGTTAGCACCTATTGCATACTGTCTTGCTGTAAAACCGGAATTATTTCATATATTGGTCGCTGGGGTACTATCTGGAACATTTGTTTTACTGCTATCCTTTTGTTTATTTTGGGAATGGGGTGGCTATACTTGTGGTAAAGATGTGTGGGTTGGGCGATGAGTTTCCCGTGTTAGCTTTCAGAATGCAAATCACTAGTTTTCCTCATTTGTGAATTAACTGGGGCTGGGACACGGCCTCAGATAGAGAGAGTTGTGATGATAGCAAGGATTGAGAGGAGTGCCTCCTATGTGCAAGGGGGAGATCTCTAGTGAATTGAGGATTATTTGCATGTTTGCTTAAGTCAAATGTCGTGGTTAGTTTTTTTTTAGCTGTAGTAGTTTTATACGAGTACTTTTTTTAGACATTAAAGAGATAATCTCTTTTTCATTCGCCACACGACAGATAAGATTTCTCCCCTTGGGAAACCACAGGCTGCCTGAGATGAACATCGCGAGTGATTTGTTCAGGTGGTGCACCTGCAATGTAAAAGGGAGCCTTCCCCCTCATAAGAAGAAAGAAGGTGCTGTCAAGCCTTAGGAAGGAAAGATTGGACATTGCCCTGATATAGGAGACAGACTTAACTGATTAGGAAGATACGAAGGTGCAGCAGGGAGTTATAATAGGGTATTCTCCTCCACCTTTATCTCTCAGAGTAGAGGAGTGCTTGTACTGGTAAGACGTAACCCCCCTTTCTAGGTAACTGAGCAAATTAAGGACGAACATGGTCGGTTTATCATTCTTAAAGCTCTTATGCATGGAGAAGAGCATGGCATCCTGAATGTGTTTTGTACCACGGTGCACACTCTTAAATTTCTAATTGATGCAGTCGATAAATTAATGAGCCTTGGGGTGCACTAAATGGTCATGGGTTGGAGGGAGGAATTTTAATCACCTAAAGGAACCCAAGGTAGACAGGGTGCCAAGGGACTTGCCATTCTGCCCATTCAATCTAGGCAGCTGGTCGACATGTGTGAGGAGTTGGGATGAGTGAAAGTGTTAAGACGCCTCCACCCTAATAGAACATACTTTACATTCTATTCCAAACTACACAAGTGTCACACGAGAATTGGCATCCTTTTATGCCATTGGATTGTTTGGACGGAGCATTGGCGAGCAAAATTGGGAATAGAGCTCTCTCAGAACATACGCCAGTGTATTTAGTCGTTGAAATCAAGGGTGGTGGAATGGATGCACGGCACTAGTGCATTTAACACCATTAGAAACCTTGCTCCCAACTCAGTCTCAGAACTGCTGATTGTAAAGTCCATAAACCAAACTCTCCTCTTTTCATTGGATTAGGTCATCCCCTGCTCTAAGCTTTGGAACAAATCCTGATTGGACCCACAACAGGACCAGAAAACAAATTATCAGAACTTGAGTAAGATTTCAAGCAAGACTACTCCATGTGTCACGAAAAAAGTGCAGCGGAACAGATTATGCAGAGTCTCAATATTGAGAATGTCTGAATGTTAGGTCCGCTGCGACATTTGCTTTGTCAGGCTCGACATTGTCCATGTCAAAAATCTTGGCACGCAGGGATCGGGGGGCAAGCTGTCAAGATTTGAATTGCCTGACCAGAGACAGTGAGAAGAGGGAGAATTTACAGAAAGGAAGGGAGTTAGATGAAGCTTTACAAATCAAAGCAGGGCTCATATTCTTCAAATCCTTTGCTTGACAAAAAAATGCAATCTCATTTAACCTGACCGATTGTTCCTGTATCTACTGCCAATTGTAGAAGATAGTTCCAAAAGTCCCCGACCTTTTGAGTGTAGAACGCTGAATGGTCTGGCACTACTTCTCAGGATATTCACCTTCATTCTACAATCCCCAACCAAGGGGAATGCTTTCTCTTTTCCTGTTAATATTTTGGTGGATTTCGTTCAGAAATCTTAACCTTCCAAATTCTCTCAAAAACAGGCCTCATTTGAATACCAGATTCAGAAATAGCTCAGCACGACTGGCAGCATCTGTGGGAGAGAAAGCAGGGTTAATATGCCAGGCCCAGCAATCCTTCTTCAGAACTAACTGGCCTGATTTGTTGGTCTCATAGCCTCACACTGTATTAAACCAGAACAGATGACAGAACACTGAGACCAAAAAATGCTGCAGTAGCAGTGACGTTGGGAGTCTCTCTAAGTGGAGAATTGTACCAATTCTCCACTTAGAGAGAATGTTGCTCAGGGAATTACTATCACTGTCCCGGCGTTTGGATAAGGCTGACCAGCCAGTGAGCTGGGGACATTATTGTTCAAAAGATAAAACCAGAGAGCACATCAGCAGCAGATTAAAACATGTTCAATTGACATAAAGTCAGACCAGGAATGCCAATAAAAGCAAAAGTGGTGGGGAACGCGTTCTCCATGTGTTGAATTTGTAGATGCATTCTTCTGTGCGAGGTCTGCCCCTTCAGGCAGCTGACAAGCTCCTTGTTTGAAACTATGAGCTGATGCATTCACTGCCTTATAAAGTATGGAAGCTCCTTGTGGAGATCGAGATGACAGCGTTACTCCGATTTGTTGCATTTTTTTCAAATTTATGTCAACGAATAAATTTAATACAATAACATGTTTAATCCTGATTATGAAGCAGTGTTGTGACTCAGTACATCATAATGAAATAACAAAAGCAGAATCTGGAATCTGTCAGCAATAACACTGTCCATTCAAACACCACAAGCCCCATCCTTTGATCGCAAATTATTTCAGCCGATACTGCATCGAAACAGTTTATTCCAGGTGTGAAAATATGTACCAGCGCTGTCCTTCTGTTCTCTAGGGGAGGAATTGCCCTCTTTGAACATGAACATTTTATTCACTGATTAAAATGTGAATATTCTCACACACTGAAAATGTGCATTGCTGCCAAGGTCAGAATTTATTCCCCATTCCACAATGCCCAGGATTCGGAGTCGCATGAAGGACCTAGGGAGGAGAACATACTGCCTTTGTTGAGGGAAGGGGACTCAGTGACCAACAATGGAGACAATCCCTGACCTCATTCTTGTTGTAAGTCTCCCTGTAGATAAATAACAGACCGTCCTTTTATTGTCACTCTCTATTGTTTTCAATGGGCAGCTAGGAACGAACAATAAACCCTGCCCAACCAGTACTGCCATATCCCACCAATGAATAGAATTAAGTGAGAACCCTGTGATTTCAATTTATGTTATACCACTTGGGTGAATATCCAAACATTATTCACAGTGATCATACACTTCTGTTAGGATACTTACCTTTTCCAGCCAGCAAACCTAACCATCAGTAACACGAGATATATCTTGGTGAGTGTAGTGAGATCCACATCTTGATGTGAGAGGAGCTGAATTCATGGATGACAAGCAAGGGACATGTGCTGGTATGTCCTGTTCGTACAAATTGGCAATGGCCACTCTTAAGTAAATGTCCACTGTCTCTCCACAGAAAATCGGAAGGTGTCACGGTAACCCATCCACATACCCTTTTTATATCATTCCAATACGTTTGACTTCAAAGATCCCCATTCCAACTTCGCTCGGGATAATAGGAATCCCTGGCACGAAGCCCAGTGCCTCACCGAGAGTATCCTTGCAACTGTCATTAAACCAGACCTTGGTCAGCTGCTGTCATTGACAGTGAGAGATAGTTGTGTGCGTGTTCTCTTGGAACATTTGGTCACACTGTTTGTTGCTAATCCGGGATGGGCCTTTCCCTTGGCCAGCATGCCTGGGGTCCTCCCTGAGCTGTTCCATCATCCTGTTGTCATATATACTGCACAAGGTATGGTTTTCCGCTGAGTGGGAGCAGCGGCCGAGGAAAAACGAACCCGGGAGACTACAGCTAAGGTAAGACAGTTTGTTTCAAAATTACGTACCTGCAGCGGGCAGCGGAAGTGAGGTTGGAGTGCATAGCTGGGCGGGAAGGCAAGTGATTAGTATTTGAGTGGGTGTGTTCTAGACCCCAGGTCCTACTTTCGTAGGGCTTCCCTCCCACCCTCCTCCTCTAGCCTAACTTTAAAGTCCACAGGTTCTTGACTCAGTGTTCTTGTCTTTGGAGACAGTGTACAGTCATGGCAGCGCAGGCGGTGGAATGTTCCTCCTGCAGGATGTTTGAGGTAGGGGTGACCACCGATACTCCTGCCGACTTCGTGTGCAGGAAATGCAGTCAGATCCTGATCCTCACCGAACGAGTTAGGGAACTGGAACTGGAGGTGGATGAGCTGAGGATTATTCGAGAGGCTGAGACGGTGATTGATAGAAGCTACAGGGACATAGTTACGCTGAAGAACAGTGGTAGCTGGGTAACAGTTAGAGGTGGGAAGGGGAAGAAGCAGGCAGTGCAGGGTTCCCCTGTGGTCGTTCCCCTAAAAAATAAGTATACAGCTTTGGAAACTGTTGGGGGGGACAGCCTTGCAGGTGTAAGCTGCAGTGGAGGGGTCTGTGGCTCTGAGATTCAGAAGGGAAAGGGGGAGAAGAGGAGAGCGCTCGGTGTAGGGGACTCTCTAGTTAGAGGGACGGACAGGCGGTTCTGTGGACATGGGCGAGATTCTCGGATGGTTTGTTGCCTCCCGGGTGCTAGGGTCCGAGACATCTCGGACCGTGTCTTCAGAATCCTTAAGGGGGAGGGTGTGCAGCCAGAAGTCGTGGTACACATTGGCACCAATGACATAGGTAGGAAGAGGGGTGGGGAGGTCATTCAAGAGCTCAAGGAGTTAGGCTGGAAGATAAAAGCTAGGACAGACAGAGTCGTCATCTCTGGGTTGTTGCCGGTGCCACGTGACAGAGAGGCAAAGAATAGGGAGAGAGTGCTGTTGAACACGTGGCAGCAAGGATGGTGTAGGAGGGAGGGCTTCAGATATTTGGACAATTGGACTGCATTCTGGGGAAGGTGGGACCTGTATAAACAGGACGGGTTGCACCTGAACCGGAAGGGCACCAATATCCTGGGGGGTAGGTTTGCTAGCACCCTTCGGGGGGGTTTAAACTAATTTGGCAGGGGGATGGGATCCGGACTTGTAGTCCAGCAAGTAAGCGAGCTGTGTGTCAGGATGTCCAAGACTGTAGGGAGGCTATGGAGAAGGTAGCACTGACAGGGACTACTTGTGGACACAGAGATGGGCTCAAGTGCGTATACTTCAATGCAAGGAGTATCAGAAATAAGGTGGGTGAACTTAAGGCGTGGATCGGTACCTGGGACTACGATGTTGTGGCCATCACGGAAACATGGATAGATGAGGGACAGGAATGGCTGTTGGAGGTTCCTGGTTACAGATGTTTCAGTAAGATTAGGGAGGGTGGTAAAAAAGGAGGGGGGGTGGCATTGCTAATTAGAAATGGTATAACGGCTGCAGAAAGGAAGTTTGAGGGGGATCTGCTTCTGGAGGTAGTATGGGCTGAAGTCAAAAATAGGAAAGGTGCAGTCACCTTGTTGGGTGTTTATTATAGGCCCCCCAATAGCAGCAGAGATGTGGAGAAACAGATTGGGAAACAGATTTTGGAAAGGTGCAGAAGCCACAGGGTCGTAGTCATGGGCGACTTCAACTTCCCAAATATTGATTGGAAGCTCTTTAGATCAAGTAGATTGGATGGGGCGGTGTTTGTGCAGTGTGTCCAGGAAGCTTTTCTAACGCAGTATGTAGATTGTCCAACCAGAGCGGAGGCCATATTGGATTTGGTACTCGGTAACGAACCGGGACAAGTGGTGGGCTTGTTAGTGGGTGAACATTTTGGTGATGGTGACCACAATTCTGTGACTTTCACCTTGGTTATGGAAAGAGATAGGTGCGCACAACAAGGAAGTTTTTACAATTGGGGGAAGGGAAATTACGATTCTGTAAGACAGGATTTGAGGAGCATACGTTGGGAGCATAGGCTGTCAGGGAAGGATGTGGTGGAAATGTGGAACTTTTTCAAGGAGCAGATACGACGTGTCCTTGATATGTATGTACCGATCAGGCAGGAAAGAAATGGTCGTGTGAGGGAGCCTTGGTTGACGAGGGAGGGTGAATGTCTCGTAAAGAGGAAGAAGGAGGCTTACATAAGGTTGTGGAAACAGGGTTCAGACAGAGCAGTGGAGGGATACAGGATAGCCAAAAGGGACCTGAAGAAAGGGATAGGAGAGCTAAGAGAGTGCATGAAAAATCCTTGGCGGATAGGATCAAGGATAACCCCAAGGCATTCTAAGGGTATGTGAGAAACCTGAGAATGACGAGAACGAGGGTAGGTCCGATCAAGAACAGTGGTGGGAGACTGTATATTAGGTCGGAAGAGATAGGAGAGGCCTTGAACAAGTACTTCTCTTCAGTATTTACGAACGAGAGGGACCGTATTGTTGAGGAGGAGAGTGTGAAACGGACTGATAAGCTAGAAGAGATACCTGTTAGGAAGGAAGATGTATTGGACATTTTGAACAACTTGAGGATAGACAAGTGCCCCGGGCCTGACGGGATATATCCTAGGATTATGTGGGAAGCAAGAGAGGAAATTGCAGTACCGTTGGCAATGATCTTCTCGTCTTCACTGGCAACGGGGGTGGTACCAGAGGATTGGAGAGGAGCGAATGTTGTGCCCCTGTTCAAAAAAGGGAATAGGGATAACCCCGGGAATTACAGGCCAGTTAGTCTTACTTCTGTGGTAGGCAAAGTAATGGAAAGGGTACTGAGGGATAGGATTTACGAGTATCTGGAAAGACACTGCTTGATTAGGGACAGCCAGCACGGATTTGTGAAGGGTAGGTCTTGCCTTACAAGTCTTATTGAATTCTTCGAGGAGGTGACCAAGCATGTGGATGAGGGTAGAGCAGTGGATGTAGTGTACATGGATTTTAGTAAGGCATTTGATAAGGTCCCCATGGTAGGCTTATGCGGAACGTCAGGAGGCATGGGATAGAGGGAAATTTGGCCAATTGGATAGAAAACTGGCTAACCGGTCGAAGTCAGAGAGTGGTGGTAGATGGTAAATATTCAGCATGGAGCCCAGTTACAAGTGGAGTTCCGCAGGGATCAGTTCTGGGTCCTCTGCTGTTTGTAATTTTTATTAATGACTTAGATGAGGGAGTCGAAGGGTGGGTCAGTAAATTTGCAGATGATACAAAGATAGGTGGAGTTGTGGACAGTGAGGAGGGCTGTTGTCGGCTGCAGAGGGACTTAGATATGATGCAGAGCTGGGCTGAGGAGTGGCAGATGGAGTTCAACCCTGCCAAGTGTGAGGTTGTCCATTTTGGAAGAACAAGTAAGAATGCGGAATACAGGGTTAATGGTAGGGTTCTTGGTCAGGGGAGGAGCAGAGGGATCTTGGGGTCTATGTACATAGATCTTTGAAGGTTGCCACTCAGGTGGATAGAGTTTGTAAGAAGGCCTATGGAGTATTATCGTTCATTAGCAGAGGGATTGAATTCAAGAGTCGTGAAGTGATGTTGCAGCTGTACAGGACTTTGGTTAGGCCACAGTTGGAGTACTGTGTGCAGTTCTGGTCGCCTCACTTTAGGAAAGATGTGGAAGCTTTGGAGAGGGTGCAGAGAAGATTTACCAGGATGTTGCCTGGAATGGAGAGTAGGTCGTACGAGGATAGGTTGAGAGTTCTCGGCCTTTTCTCGTTGGAACGGCGAAGGTTGAGGGGTGACTTGATAGAGGTTTATAAGATGATCAGAGGAATAGATAGAGTAGACAGTCAGAAACTTTTTCCCCAGGTACAACAGAGTGTTACAAGGGGACATAAATTTAAGGTGAAGGGTGGAAGGTATAGGGGAGATGTCAGGGGTGGGTTCTTTACCCAGAGAGTGGTGGGGGCATGGAATGCGCTGCCCGTGGGAGTGGTAGAGTCAGAATCATTGGCGACCTTTAAGCGGCATTTGGATAGGTACAAGGATGGGTGCTTAATCTAGGATAGAAGTTCGGCACAACATCGTGGGCCGAAGGGCCTGTTCTGTGCTGTATTGTTCTATGTTCTATGTTGTCTGTTCTACTCACCACCATCCCTGATTGGTCCCTGGATGATCTGATTAACTGTCTTGGTGTGACCCTCCAGGATGGTAACGAACTGATGGCTAGCCTGATTGTCCACTGGTAGTCTCATTGTCTCCTGTTGATTGTCTGTGTTCAGTCCTGAAAGTGCTCAGTTAACTTGCTTGACTCAGGATCCTAAGTTTATTTCCAAATTAAACAAGTCAAGGATATTGGTTGGTGACACTGCTACCCCGTGTGCTGTGGCTAGCTCATTAAGGATTTCCCTTCTCTTTCGTCTGTTAACTACTGTCCTGAGTTTTCCCTCATATTTTCAAGTCCCTCCACCCATTATCCTGTGGGTCATATGGGAAGTTCATCATTGTAGTGGGGAATGACCCCAATCCTATACTATATCCCTGATGTTATGAATATGATTGGCATTAATCTGTGGCAAATGTTATTGAACAGGGTTTTCCCTGTGAGTTTAATGACAGCTCCATTACGAGGGCCTGCTGTGTGTGGGAGAAGCTGGGGGAGGAGACTTCACTCCTGGTCTCAGCCCATTTTTAATTTTGTTTTCGAGGAATTCTCCCTGGTGGGGCTTCCTGGAACATCATTGTCTGAATTCTGACCCCTGTCCAGGCTGGGGGCAAGACATCCCACTATGATGTACCCATTCTCAGGAAAACCCCACCAATCCCCTGTGATCCCCGTGCTCGTGTAATACAATGTAGGAATCCTACGGGATTTCCAGTAGAACATGAGCTGATGGTTACACCTGAATCCCACTGATTCCGCAGGGTGGAGCCAGAGGGTCCTAATGACACACCGCATGCCTGGTGGTTCATACCACAGGGATCCTGGGTACATCATTCCCCCTTGTGTCTCTGCTATGCAGTCATTATAAAGCTTTCCATGCAGTCATTATAAAGCTCATACACAACACGCAATAAACCCTCCAGAAGGTCACATCACTGCTTTGGGATAGCCGCTCCGGTGTACTTCCGAAACATAGAACAAGAGTAACTTCTGAAAATACATTGGTCTAAAAGCTGACATCGTGTTCGAAATAACGTTACAAAATTGTGACATTATCCAATGAGTTCCCATTCCTGGTTCCCCCCGTGATAGAACAATTGTGCCCCGTTTTCAGGACATGTTGAAGAGGCAGAGTCAGAGTCACTATTTTGTACACACTGTATCTCCAGAATCATGCTTTCGAAGTCTTTTCACTGATTAGCCATTCATTTTTCTTCAAGTGTCTATCAAGATTTTTTTTAGTTTCACAGCATTTGTCTACAATAAGCTTAGAACGCTTGCTCTTTTTTTATCTTGACCCTGTTCCATATATATGCAAATTGTGTCATTGAAGTGCCTCCCTTCAATTTATTTCCCTGATGGTGCTGAAACAGATTGAGTTGTGGTGTACAGGGAGCAAGGGCAAGGCTTTCTCTAGTCCTTCTGTTAAAATCCCCTGTAAAAGGTGTCCTAAGCACATCGTAGGGCAGTATTTCATCTGAATTAAGCACCAGAGGAGACACAAAGTGCAGTGAGGATTATTCGGTATGTACACGAAATTTGCTCTAGAAATGTAGGAAAATGACAAGGGATGCATTCTGGCAGCAAAGTAGAGTTAAAGTTTGAAATCAGATCGACCATGATCGTATTGAATGGTGGAACAGGTTGGAAGGGCTGAAGAGCCCCTCTTGTGTGTATGTCCGCATCACCAGGCCTCTGCTCCCATTAGTTACCCAATAACAGTACAACATTCAATTGGAATGCTTCTCAGCTCCATTAGGAAATTTCAAACAAATAGAATCTCACTGGGTGCAACTTGACCAAGACATTGTTGGAATTTCCCTGGTGAATAACACCCAATCCTCATTAAAACATGGAAAGTAAGTGAAGGACAGGTTGCAATTTGCTTTTGGAAATGGACAGGACGGTCATGAAGAATTAGTTTGAAAATGTATAAGTGCATGGCCGTTCCTTTCTTATTTATTTTAAACACCTGAACCCCACTGATTCCGCAGGGTGGAGTCGGAGGGTCCGAACGACACACACCGCATGCCTGATGGTTCATACCACAGGGATCCTGGTTACATCATCCCCCCTTATGTCTCTGCTATGCAGTCATTATAAAGCTTTCCATGCAGTCATTATAAAGCTCATGCACAAAACGCAAGAAGGTCACATCACTGCCTTGGGATAGCCGCTTCGGTGTACTTGGTCAAGTTGCACCCAGTGAGATTCTATTTGTTTGAAATTTCCGAATGGATCTGAGAAGCATTCCAATTGAATATTGAACTGTTATTGGGTAACTAATGAGAGCAGAGGCCTGGTGATTCGGACATTCAAAAGGATGGAGCGAATTTATCTGAACCCGTGCACAGTGCACTAAAGCAGAGGGTTCGAGACGCTGGAGGAGCAGACCTTTACAATAGTTTTGCAGTTATAACTGGGTGAATAAGAAGCGATGGTTCCTTCCGTTCACAGCTCCAATTTCTAAACAAGGCACAGGAATTGTCTCCAATAATCTTAGAACTTTTACTCTTTTGCATCCCTATCTTAACGATTAAGTCACCTTCAACTCTTCCAACAGCATCTTTCCAATTTGAACTTTGAGATGCCATTCAGTGAGCTCCTCCCTCATTCCCTCATCAAATGCATGGTAAATCAGACACATGGATCTTAGAGAGTGATAAAGCACAGAGACAAAGTTTATTTCAGTTCTCTTTCTGATTACAACCTTCATTCAGTGATACAGAGTAAAGGTTAAACATGAGCCATAATCTGCTTTTGGTGAGGGTCTTCATTCAGTGAGAAGGAAAAGTGTGGAGCAGTGGGACCTCATCAGTGTGTTTTGGATTTACTGCTCAGTCTGCAGCATTCCAGCCCCTGGAAGCAGTGCAGTGGGAAAGACTCCTCCTGTGGATTGCAATAGTCCTTTCAACACACTCTTCCAGCCGAGTTACAGAGCTGGAGGAATTCTGAATCTGAACCTGAAAAATATGTTAATTGAAGAAAAAGGAAAATGAAAATAGTATAAAGCTGGTGATGTCAGCTGTGTCTCTGTGCCTAACTGCAGTTTTCTGAAGCAGAAAATAAAATGTCGTGCAAACTGCAGCCCAACCCAGTCCTTCTGCCCCATCAAAGGTAATAATGTGACACCCTTCCCTAAAGTACAACGAAAGTTCATTTCTAACAACTGCAGACAGGTCAGTGTGACCCCATTGCTGTGCAGACTATGAGTAAACCTGGAGCAGATCAACTGGAAAGTGTCCATTTGTTCATGTGGACTTCAAAGCAGACAAAAACAACGGCTTCTGATGGAATCGATAAAAGATTAATGAAGACAAGGCTGTCCAATGTTTTCTCACAGATTATTACATAAGAGGCTGGATGAAAAGCTGAAAGTATTGAAATCAATGGCCCAATCTAACCAAGGAGTAATACTGTGTTGGGACAGGAAGGTGCTGACTGATCATAAATCATTGCCATTTGCAGATAACAGAATGGCAGACAAGTTTTTTTCACTCTTGTTTTATTTATATATGATGAGGATGAAGGCAATAAACTGCTTTGGTGCACAGACTGGGTCATAATAATCTCAGCAGGAAATAGTAAGGAGTGGTGGAGGGACCGTAAAAGGATGAAGGCAGCACTGAAAGTGTTTGACATAAAAGACTACAGTGAGCTAACATTTGCAGGACAACAGAGTTTTAAATGTGAACGGGGATAGAGTTGCTTTGGTGTTCGTGTGTGTACATCATTTAATGCGACAGGATCTGCTGACGAGGGGAATAGAAAACATACAGGATCTTAGATATCACAAATGACACATTGAAGAAAAAAACAGGATATGAATGAAGAGAAAACAGTGCCATTAATGGAAAACTGAAATCTATCCTCAGTAGGTCTGGCAGCATCTATGCTGAGAGAACCAGATACCGTTTCCCCCACACCAATCACTGAGCCACCAATGTCTCTTGCTAATCTGAATGGCCCTGTGCCAATTAACACAGAACATAGATATCAATCCAAAGGTTTAGCTTCTGAATTAGACTCCCGGCAGTGAATAGACAGTACCTTGTTTCTTGCCTGGTATGTGTTGTCTGAACCTACGTGCATCAGTAAGATTGTCTGCTGCCCATCCCATTGCAAACGCGTCTACAGCTCTAAATGTAGGCCATGAAACCCCGCACAAGAACGGAACACAGCCTCTGGGACTTACGTTCATTGCTGCAGGAAAAGGTGTTGAGACTGTGAGCCACCTCCTCCAATTCCATTACTTTAGGTTTTCTCCCACTTGACAGGTTTTTATTTCCTTCTTGTGTCATTCTTGTAAAGGATGATGCACCTGTATCCCTACTGCTTGGCTCGCTATGCATACATCGCTCACAATCACACTCTCCTGTCACTGAAAACTGACCAAACCAGACAATCTAACCCGAAAAGGTGTGACAGCTTCCTGCAATAAGTAATCCAACAAAAACTCCCCACTACCCAAAGCACTGTCCGTATATCAGAGTCGACGGTGTGGCCTTGGAAAAGCACGGCCGGTCGAGCAGCATTCGAGGAACAGGGGAATGAATGTTTTGGGCATAAGCCCTTCATCAGTAATACGTCTTATGGCCTAAGGGGGTTGAGAGATAAATGGGAGAGTGTAGGGCTGGGGGTGAATGTGGCTAAGAGTGTGATAGGTAGACGAATCTGGGGGGTGAAGGTGATAGATTGGAGAATATGGTGGAATGGGTACGTGGGAAGGAAGATGGACAGGTCGGAAAGGCCAATGGGGTGGTGCTGATTTGAAAGATTGGATCCGGCAAAAGGTGTGGGGAGGGGAAATGAGGAAACTGGTAAAAAACACATTGATTCCGATTGGTGGCAGTGTCACGAGGTTGAAGATGAGGCGTTCTTCCTCCAGGTGTTGGACCGTGAGAGAGGGACAATGGAAGAGGCCCAGGACCTGCATGTTCTCGGCAGAAACGGAGAGGGGAATTGAAATGTTCGGCCACAGGCCAGTGGGCAATGTAGAGAAGGTCATATGGGGAGCACCAGACACAGTAGGTGACATATGGGGTGCAGGTAAATTTCTGTCGGATGTGGCAGGATCGTTTGGGAACTTGGAAGGAGGTATGGCTGCAGGTTTTACATCTCTTGTGGTTGCAGGGGAAGGTGCCGGGGTAGGGGGTAAGGGTTGGGCTGGTGTGGTGGGCATCGACATGACAAGGGAGTTGCAGATGGAATGGTCTCTCCAGAATACAGATGGGGTGAGAAGGGGAATATACTTCTGGTGGTGGCGTCTGTTTGTAGGTGGTGAAAATAAAAGAGGACGAATAGGAGGTTGGTGAGGTGGAAGGTGAGGACCAGGAGGTTCTGTGCTTGCTGGTGTTGGGAGGGGTGGATTTCATGGGCGGAGGTGCGGGAAGTGGATGAGATTGGCTGGAGAGCCTCATTGATCACATGAGAGGGGAAATTGCAGTCTTTGAAGAAGGAGGCCATCTGGTGTGTTCTGTGGTGGAACTGGTCCTCCTAAGAACAGATGCAGCAGAAACATTGCAATCGGGTATAAGAAATAACGTTTTTACAGAAGGCAGGTGGGAGGAGGTATAGTCCAGATGGATGTGGGAGTCGGTAGGTTCGAATAGGACGTCACTGTTGAGTCGGTCACCGTTAATGGAGATGCAGAGATCCAGGAAAGGGATGAAGGTGTCTGGGATAGCCCAGGTGAACTTCAGGTCATGTTTGAATGTGTTGGTGAAGTCGATGAACTATTCACCCTCCTCGTGGGAGCACGAGGCGGCAACGATACAGTCATCGATGTAGCAGAGGAAAGGTTGGGGGAATTGTGCCAGTATAACTATGGAAGATGGTCTGTTCCACGTAACCGACAAAGAGACAGGCATAGTTGGGGCCTATGCGGGTGCCCTTTGCTATGGAGGAAGTGGGAGGATTCAAAGGAGAAATTGTTGAGGGTGAGGACCAGTTCAGCCAAACGAATGAGAGTGTAAGAGGAACGGTACTGTTGGGACGTCTGGAGAGGAAGAAATGGAGGACTTGGAGGCCCTGGTCAAGACGGATGGAGGTGTAAAGGGACTGGATGTCCATGGTGAAGATTTGGCATTGGAGGCCAGGGAAACAGAAGTCTTCGAGGAGGTGGAGGGCGTGGCTGGTATCCCGAACATGGGTCGTGTACCGACCGGGGGATAGGACAGTATCAAGGTAGGTGGAGATGAGGTTGGTGACGCAGAAGCAGGCTGAGATAATGGGTCAGCCTTGGTAGTCAGGCTGTGGATCTTGAGTAGGAGGTAGAATCGGGTGGTGCGGGGTTCCCTTACCATGAGGCTGGGGTGATGAAGTTGTGTATGGTCTGGGAGATGATGGTTTGGTGATGGGCGGGGGGGAGGTGAAGTCATGGTCAAGGGGGCAATAGGAGAAGGTGCCTTCAGTTCGCGCCTGGCTTCAGCAGTGTAGAGGTAAGTGTGCCAAACTACCACTGCTCCCCCATTGACCGCTGTTTTGATGGTGGGGTTGGGATTGGAGCATTGGGAGTTGAGGGCTGCATGTCGTGAGGGTTAAAGGTTGGAGTGGAGGAGGGAGTGTAGACAGGTTGAAGCCGTCAAAGCCTCGGCAGCAGTTGGAAATAAGGAGGTCGAGGGTGGGTAATAGACTTGCACGGGCTATCCAGGTATATGGTTTGTGTTGGAAGAGGATGAACGTGTCCTCGAAATATGGGCAGAAGAAATGTTCGACATCACGATGTGTGTTGAATTCATTGATGGGTGGACAGAGAGGGATGAAGAGCCTTTGCTGAGAACTGACCATTCGTCCTCAGTGATCGGGAGGTCTGTGGTCATAGGGAAAGCTTGGCATTTCTGGGAGCAAGGGGCTGGGAAAGAGCTGGAGCTGGGAGTGGAGGCGGCAACTCTGATTGGAGTGGGAGTGGTATTGGAGGCACCGTCTTGACATCAAATGCGGAAGTGATGCTGACCCTGGGGTTCTCGGGGACAGGGGCTGTGACTGTGGGAAACACGTGGCGTGGGTGATGTCGGATGAGGTCGGAAGTGAAGAAACACGTGGTGTGGGTGATTTTGGTGGGGCAGCAGTCATGGAATGCATGGTGTATATGATGTCAGAGAGAGCGGAAGTTCCAGCAGAAGCGTCAACAGGGAGGGTGGAAGTGTGGTTCCAGTTGAGCCTTGCGTTGGTCTCAGCAGGTGGTGGATCTCACAGTGAACACGGTGGTGGTTGTCTGGCTGGTGGTTGCAGTGGCTGTTGTCTGGCTGGCAGTCACAGAGGCGGCATAAGCAGCCGTGGCTGCAAGCTGCTTGATGGCAGGGATGGAAGGGATCGCTGCGGTGCTGGAGGCTGGCACAGCATCATGGCTGATTGCGGACGAGCAGTTCCAGAGGCTGGAAGAAGCTTCTGGAATGTTTGAGGAATACTAACAATTGAGATGGGAATATAAAAGTTTATTGTACTCAGTTTTTGATGTTCGAAATGGTGCAGAAATATTGTTTGTTGAGTGTATGAATTCTTCTGAGGATGTTATACAGTAGGAGTCCTTTGCAGTTCTGAGAGAAGGTGGCCCTCAGTTGAGGCACAGCTGACTGCAGAGAGGTTAGGTGGCGGCGTATGTCTGCAAGCGTGGAGCGGAGGATCCTGAAGGAGAACCATTGCTAGAGATTTTGAATTTGTCATCTGTACTGGTTGTCTTGTTCAGATCCAAACTATGTTGGTCAGAATGTGGTTCGGAGTCTATGTAGGATCAATTGGTTTTGTGGGCAGGCACTAAGGAAGGATCCAGGATAATCAGCCCCCTTGATTAGCACCACATCTACAAACATCCAGTCCCTCCATCACCGATACCCAATAGCAGCAATGTGTACAATCTTCAAAAAACACGAAATTCACGAATGATCCAGAGACACCACTTCAACAACCCACAACAACTTCTACCCCGAAGGAGAAAGGGAGCCTAGACCGGGGAACAGCACCCCCTGCAGTTTCCCCTCCAAGCCACTCACCATTCTGACTTGGAAATATCTTGCCATTCCTTCTCTGTTGCTGGGTCAAATTCCTGGAATTTACTTCCCCAGGGTATTGTGGGTTAGGCTAATGCACATGGACTTCAGCGATTCAAGAATGCAGCTCACCACCACCTTCTCAAGGGGCAACTAATGACGGTCAACAAATGCTGGGTGAGGGAGTGGTGCCCACATCCCACGAGTGAAAGTATTTTAAAAGTCATTTTGTGTTTTTAAATCAATAAGACCCTACAGTATGGTTGCTGAGGAGTTTTATTTATTTATAACACAAGACATTTTTGTAACTAGGTACTTCACTGTGTTACTGATCTTTGCTCTGAACCGAGACAATGTTGCTGCAGAAATAAATGTGTTTGTGCAACAACTTACGTTTCGCAGCATGTACCCAACTTTCCTGAAGTGACTCAGAGAACCCGAGTAACTGTCAGGATAGATTCCTTGAATGATAGAATACAAGGAACGTACAAAATCGATTAACCACAGGAAGATGAAGCTCCCAGAGATGGTGAAGAGCAAAATCGCAGATTTACTTCTGCTCTCTATCTCTGGGTCTCTGTGATTCTCTCCTTTGCTCTCACCCTTCAGCCTCTTCCGCATCCGACTGGTGACTAAAATGTGTCTGACTGTCAGAGCATTCGGCAACAGAATTAAAGCAAATGGCAGTAAAGGGGTCAACACTGTATCAAGCCAATCCAATACCACCCACCAAGTCTCAGTAAAGTGGCTTGGTTTTGTTATACAGTAGAATGGCACATTTTTGATTATTTTCCAAGGCTCATATTTAAAATAGAAGGGGATGTTTTCCAAACAGAGCAGGATGCAGGTTGTTGTGAGAACGACAGTCGCAGTTTTCTCAGTGCAATATTTTGTTTTGAGCTTCTGACAACAAATGGTCACAAATCGATCAAAGGAGAAAGTGACGGTGAACCAGACAGAGCAGTCTCTGGCTCCACGTAACAGGACCCCAGCAATACTACACACTGGAGTGATGTCCAGGAAAGAGTGCTGGTAATAGAAAGGGGAAAATCTCCACAGTTTAACGTTAGTGATAATGCCCATCAGATCGTCAGCCGCCATAACCACTAGTGAAGTGCAAGGTGTAACACCACACTTTCCATGGGAAAGGAGAACAATTGAAAGCAAATTAACTGTGGAATACAAATGGGAAAAATGTGGTGAATTACTGATCACAATCTCCCCCCGCCGGTTCCAAAGAGTAACAATAATATGATTATACCAGCAAAAACCGCTGCACTGTTTGAGTGGAAGTGGTCAGGGTTTAGTGTGTTTCAATTTTAAAACATTCACACGCACCCCACATTGTCATCTAGTCTAATCGCTCCATAGATGTTGGAGTTTGTACAGAGACTGAGCTTCCATTCCCTCCGAGGTGAGTAGAAGGCTGTAGTAACCCCCTTGTTCAAGAAAGGATCAAGGCAAAAGATGGAAAATTATAGGCCAATCAGCTTAACCTCAGTTGTTGGTAAAATTCTAGAATCCATCATTAAGGATGAGGTTTCTAAATTCTTGGAAGAGCAGAGTCTGATTAGAACAAGTCAACATGGATTTAGTAAAGGGAGGTCATGCCTGACAAACCTGTTGGAATTTTTTGAAGAGGTAACAAGTAGGTTAGACCAGGGAAACCCAGTGGATGTGGTCTATCTGGACTTCCAAAAGGCCTTTGATAAGGTGCCACACGGGAGGCTGCTGAGCAAGGTAAGGGCCCATTGTGTTCGAGGTGAGCTGCTGGGATTGATTGAGGATTGGCTATCTAACAGAAGGCAGAGAGTTGGGATAAAAGGTTCTTTTTCAGAATGGCAGCCGGTGACGAGCGGTGTCCCGCAGGGTTCGGTGCTGGGGCCACAGCTGTTCGCATTATATATTAATGATTTGGATGAGGGAACCGGGGGCATTCTAGCGAAGTTTGCCGATGATACGAAGTTAGGTGGACAGGCAGGTAGTACTGAGGAAGTGGGGAGGCTACAGAAGGATCTAGACAGGTTGGGAGAGTGGTCCAGGAAATGGCTGATGGAATTTAACGTGAGCAAGTGCGAGGTCTTGCACTTTGGCAAAAAGAATAAAAGCATGGACTACTTTCTAAATGGTGAGAAAGTTAATAAAGCCAAAGCACAAAGGGATCTGGGAGTGCTAGTCGAGGATTCTCTAAAGGTAAACATGCAGGTTGAGTCTGTGATTAAGAAAGCGAATGCAATGTTGTCTCTTATCTCAAGAGGGTTGGAATATAAAAGCAGAGATGTACTACTAAGACTTTATAAACCTCTGGTTAGGCCCCATTTCGAGTACTGTGTCCAGTTTTGGTCCCCACACCTCAGGAAGGACATACTGGCACTGGAACGTGTCCAGCGGAGATTCACACGGATGATCCCTGGAATGACAGGTCTAGCATATGAGGAACGGCTGAGGATACTGGGATTGTATTCGTTGGAGTCTAGAAGATTAAGGGGAGATCTAATAGAGACATACAAAATAATACATGGCTTTGAAAAGGTGGATGCTAGAAAATTGTTTCTGTTAGGCGAGGAGACTAGGACCCGTGGACACAGCCTTCGAATTAGAGGGGTCATTTCAGAACGGAAATGCGGCGACATTTCTTCAGCCAGAGAGTGGTGGGCCTGTGGAATTCATTGCCACGGAGTGCAGTGGAAGCCGGGACGCTAAATGTCTTCAAGGCCGAGATTGATAGGTTCTTGTTGTCTAGAGGAATTAAGGGCTACGGGGAGAACGCTGGCAAGTGGAGCTGAAATCCCCTTCACTCTGGATCAGGTTGCTGTTTGGATCGGACCAAATCCTGACGAGAGCCACAACAGGAAAAGGATACAGGTCATAAGATCCTGTGTAAGATCTGAAACAAAACTACTCCAAGTCTCTTCCACAAGTGCAGCAGAACAGAGCATGCAGGGCAGTCCATTAGTGACAATGTGAGAGTTTTAGGAGGTTTGTGATAATTACACTGTAAATCAACACATCCGTACATCACAACCGTCTCAACATTCAGGGATCCTGATGAAAATCTATCAAAAATTTAATCTAATGAAGAGAGACGGTGAGGAGGAGAGAATTTTTAGACAGCATGGTAGTTAGATGAAGCTTTACAAATCAAAAATGGGAAATATATCCCGCAATTCCTTGACATCACAAAAGCAAATCAATCTGAGATTTAATATTCACAACTGATCCAGCATCCACTGACATTTGAGGGAGAGGCATCCAAACCTCCCACCGTGTGCATGTCAAAGTGCTTCCTGAGATCTTGCTGGCTCATTCCCATCCTAATTCACAAACACTGCTCCCTCATTCTAGAATTGAAAACTACTGGAAAGAGTTATTCTTTATCTTGGGAATATCTTGTCGGATTTTGCTCCAATCACTCATTAACCTTTTTAATTTGAGAGAAAACTGTCCAGATTTGTGTAATAAGACATAAATTGCTGGAGAAACTGCGCAGGACGGGCAGAAATATGGGAGAGAAATCAGATTAAACGCTTCGTGTCTCGTAACCCTTTGACAGAATTCATACCTCATACCCTCACACTGTATGAAACCAGAACAGATGACAGAACACTGCGAACAGAGAATGCTGCAGCAGCACTGAGGTTGGGAGTCTCTGTCAGTGGAAAATTGTACCGAGAGTGCTTCTCAGTGAATCGCTGTCACCGTTCCAGTGTCTGGATGACACTGACCAGTCAGTGAGCTGGAGACATGATTGTTCAAAAGATAAAACCAAACAGCAGATCAACAGCAGATTGAAACAGATTCAACTTTCATAAAGCCATACCAGGGATGTCAATGCAAGCAACGATGGTGTAGAACACCTTCTCAACGTGTTGTATTGGTCGATGCATTGTCCGTGCGAGGTGATCTGTCCCTTCAGGCAGCTGACAAGCTCCTTGTTTGAAACTCTGAACTGACGCATTGCTAGAGACGCTGCCTTATACTGTGTGGAAGCTCCTTGGGGAGATCAAGGTGACAGCGTTACTCAGCTTTGTTGCTGTATTTCAAATTTCTGTAAATGATCAAACGAATTACAATAACAAATTTAATCTCAATTATGAAGGAGTGTTGTTATTCAGTACATAATACAGAAATGACAAAAACAGAATCAGGAATCTGACGGCAATAACACTGGCCACTCAAACACCATGCGCCCTCACCCAAGATCTCAAAATATTTCAACTGAGACTGCTTCGGGACCGTTTATTCCAAGTGTGAAAATATGTCCGAGAGGAGTCCGTCAGCACTCGAGGGTAGGAGCTGTTCTCTTTAAACAAGAACATTTCACTCACTGATTAAAATGTGAATCTTCTCACACACTGAACGTGTGCATTGCTGCTGAGGTCAGCAATTATTCCCCATTGGGCAGAAGCGAGGACTACATTAGAGTAGTGCTGGAAAAGCACAGCAGATCAGTCAGCATCCAAGGAGTAGAGAATTGATATTTCTGGTAAAGGTCCTCCATCCAGATCCATCACTGACCTCCCTCTTATGGTTATTGTTCTTTCAGATCCATCACAGAATGTGCAATAAATACTTCTGGAATTGGTGAACTATTAGCTTTCAATTTTAAATATATATTCATGCATTAATCATTAATAATTAGTGAACAATAGAATCTCGTCATAAGAAACAAGCAGGATAAGCTGGGAATGAAGCTAAGGATATGGCAGAGGTATTAAATGTCATTACCGACGTAGTGTTGAGCATGTGAGCAGAGTAGTGAGCAATAAAAGGAGTAGTAATTGAAAGGAGAGAAGTAACTGGACCCTGGTGGGATGCGTCCTAGTTTGCTGAGTGGGTTAATGGAGCAAATTGTAGAGTAGAGTAGAGTAGCTTTTATTTGTCATTTCTGCCATATGCAACTGATACAGGAAGAACGGTTCCTCCAGTACAGAACATGAACAGCACAGATTACATAACCATACACGGCATAAAGTGCATAAAAATGCAAAACATGCAAGTTACAGTGTAACAGAAGAATGATGGGTAATAGACATTTTCCTTGCGGCAATATGAAATAATTTCAGACTGGAGAAAATCTGTTCATACTGTGTTTAGGATTCTGATATTTTGAGGGAAGAAACTGTTGTACAGTTTGTCTGTGAGAGACCGAATACTCTGGTATCTTCTGCCAGATGGTAGTGAGCTAATTGGAGAGTTCAGAAGGTAATCTTGCACAGCTCACATGTCTGATACAATTATTTTACAAAAGCGATTTTTGCAAGGAGGGCAAACCTTTGATCAGAAATGGTCTCCTGATACATACAATACTATGCTTAGAATAATTTCTAAGGTAAGAGCAGACTCCTGCTTTTTAAGCACTGAATCATTCTGTACCTGAGACTGAGTTGTTACCATCAGCTTGCATTTAAATTGATTCGTTCGTCTTTGAATGAAGCATGCTTTCTTTTCAGGGTTGTGATTAAATTCAAGTCCAACATAACGTCTGATTCGTTAGAATTGATAGTGAGGCAGTCTGTAAGATCTGTCGAGTGGTCTGCAAGAACAACAAATAAGTTAAAGATTCATCAATATTACCTTTTACAGAGTATGTATTTAATAACCGGTAATGACTACTCAATATCATCATCAAGTCCCAAAATGCAATTAACTTCAATCCGTAGTAGATAAGCACTAATTTTCTTCTGGCTCCAACAGCCTCTGCCCTTAAATAGTCTCTTTCTTTCTCTCGTGTCCTTTTGAATTCTCAAGTCAGGGTTTTGGAACATCAAAGCTTTTTTCCTCTCTGTGTATGCCCTGCTTGCATGCGGTAATAAGAATCCATTATAATTAACAGCATCTAACCGTTAATTACAAAGCTTTTGGTAGTATGAAGTTTCGTGTCAGGGTCAGAATCAAACACTGTCATTAGTTTCACAAGGGAATGTCTGTGAATGTCATCACTTGGTGTCCTGTTCACACAGATTCACCAATGCTAAGGCAAATGTTCTTAATTGCATTATTGCATCCTGTTATCTCTTGGTGCGCCCAAATGTCCCTATGTTCTGCATTCCTTGAGTTCCCTCGTTTTTTCCAAGACTTCCTGCCTGTCTATTTTCAAGTGTAGTAAATGTGTTCTATAATTCAGCATTACATTTTAGTCTCAATGTTTGAAGACAAGTTTTAAGGCTATAGGCTTTCTCATTCCCTCCTTTTGTCATTTCATGGCAATTACTTGGCTTATATAAGTATAATTAATGCATTCAGTCGATTTATATTCTTTATAATTAAGTGCTTCCTCTGGCGATTCATTGTCCAGAGGCGCAGAATCTGAAAAATACTGGATTTCAGCATTGAAGTTCGGACATGGAGGTAGCAGGGGGGACATGGATAAATTAATCAGATCCCTCTTTGGCTTAGGCAAAAAGCAATGTACTTCCCTTCCATGCATAAGTGGATGACAATGTATATTACCAGGATGAGAACAAGACAATCAGTACGTCCTACATGATCCATCCGCACAGCGACCACAGCCAGCAAGTAACACTCCGTCCACATGAATCAGATGACTGTGGGGCAGGTACCTTCCCTGCGTCTTGTCCCATTTTGTTCATAACATCTGTCGTCTAAAATGTCTTTCGAGAAATCATTGAAGTAAGAGCAACATTGCGGGACACTGACTGAACAAGTGCCTCTTACTTTTAGCAAGGAGGAAATCTAGCACTTGCCAATTCTGACACGTCATCATCCGGGTCTCTTGTAACTCTTTGACCACCAGCTTCAAAGCGTCGGCAGTTGAGTTGGCAAGTTTTTCGGTATCATGCGCAAGGTCACTTATCTGGTCCAGGGCCCTCTCACCACCCCAGCCAGGAATAAGACCTCCCAGTAACATGGACCACGGAGTTTATCGTTGGAAGAAGTTGTGTAAGTTCCGTTTTGTTTTTGCTCTACTTTTTCTTCCATTCTGATTCACAAGTTGGTGGCCGTTCCATTCATCATCTACCTCAGGTGCTTCATGATGGATGGTAAAAAGTTGTGAGGTGTGCACTAGGACACTATGTCCATACCAGTCATTGTGTAAATATGTTTGTTTTCACATAGCCAATCAAGGCTAAAAGGATTTCCAAGGATGCACTTCTGTGAATGAATGACGTATCCACTTAGACTGAGAGCTGAATCTTGTACGCAGTGTGTTCTATCAAACATCTGGTGTCCAGGTGTGTTAAACCGAATGGGTTTTTCCATCACAAATGAGTGATTGCCTAAGTGGCTCCATATACACTGTACGCCAAAACGATGGAAGAGTGTGCGGATAACACATGGATCATAGGGTTTAGCTTGAATAAAGAAACCATTAGTACCAGAAGCAGGACTGGCAGGGCTTAGTGTTTTTGGTCGGTCTTCATCTTTCCAGAATGTCTTGTTAATTACAGTAGCTACTAAAGACAGGAAACGTGGAGAGGTATTTCTGTCAGATAGGAGAGGATTCCATCGAGAAGTTACAGGTGGTCAGTCTCATGTTTGCAGTCGTCTTAAGGTTTGGTGATTTTGGTACTATGTGCTCAATACTGCAATGTGTACGGTTCATTTTGAGAGGGGAACAGACAAACAATTCAAAGTAACAGTTTTTGCTTGACGGAGAGGATGATGTTATAGAATTGTGCCATCTCATGATGACTGGCATAGAAGTGTTGCGAGGATGACAATAAGGTCGAGAGTGATGTTTGGAGACGCAATGCGAACAGGTTAAATGAGTTTCAGCTGGGCATCTGCATTCATGACTTCCAATGGTATGAGTACAGGATGTTTCATTTATACAGTCACATTGGGGTTTGAGCCATTCTGAGATATCGCAGATGGGTTGGTTACAATTGGGCGCATGTACTTGGGTTGGATTTTTAATCGGATTCCTGGATCAGTACTAACAGTAAGACTGTGAGTGGGATGCAAGCTTTCATTGTCCTGTGCAGACCCATGTTGACTGTCCTTCATCTTTACTGCAGTTTCTATTGTCACAAGAACGTGATAAGGACCGTTAAAGTAGGGGACCAATATTTTATGATTAAAGTCATTCAATAATACTTTGTTACTAGAGTTCATGTCTTTAAAGGTTGGAGCTCTTTTTTCTTATTTCCCTGGTGCTCGATAGGCTTCTTTGACCTGTTGATAAGACTGGAAGGCTTTGGTTAGCTTAATCACGTGCCTATGCATCTCTTATGCCGTAACATGCATATCAACAGTGTAGGGCAGTTAATGGTGCAGACCAGAAAGCCCTCAGGGGCTTTCCATGTATCAGTTCAGCTGTTGAGAATCCCGTGTTTTTCTGTGTCATGGTTCTCCTATTAAAAATGGAAATTGAGAATATTTGCATCCAATTTAGTCCCGTTTCTTCTGCCTACTTGCTAAGATGATCTTTTAAGGTACCATTAGCTTTGTCTACAATTCCCACTGATTGAAAGTGGTCGGCACAATGGAAGATTTAATTCATATTGAAGCTTGAACATCGTGCCTTGTTTAGCTCCGCAAAGAAGTGGGGGCTATTATTGGAAGAGATCATTCCTGGTATTCCAAATCTGGGTATGATTTCCCTAAACAGAATTTTACAAGAAGTTGTTGCTGTGCAGTCATTAAAGGGATAAGCTTCAATCGATTTAGTAAATATATCGATTATCATGAAGCAATACTTAAAGCAATGGCATCTAGGTAACTCTATAAAATTGAACTTGATAGTATCAAAAGGTGCACTTAGCAAGGGTGTTTCAACTAGTGGACACTTTACTCCTTTCCCAGGATTATGCTTTTGACAAATTAGGCAATTTTCGGCTACTTGTTTTGTTTTTCGCGCCAGGTGGGGATTCCACCAAGTTTGGAGAATTCTTTCCACCATTCCCTCCTGACCTACATTTGTATATGTTTGAACATAATCAACTAGAATAGGCAGAAGGGAGTCGGACAGACATATCTGTCACCCAGGTATAACACAAAGCTTATTGTAACCATTTACATAACGACCATGGTTATTCAATCTTTGTTTTTCTTCCTCAGAGGCGTTCCCTTGAAGGACTGTACTTGCTGGAGGTCAGGTGTGGTCGGGGTGTCAGAAGAAGAAATAGGAGAGTCTCCCTTTGGTTTCCTATTCGTAATTTGGGTCACCATGTCTTTTTGCTCAAAAGCTGCTTTCTTAACAGCTGCATCAGCGTTATTGCTACCTTGAGTGACAACGGAACCATCAGAGGAGTGAGCACAATATTTGATAATTGCCAATTGAGAGGGAAGTTGAATAGCACTGACGAGATTAGCAACATAGGCAGCATCGGGGTTAGGGGTTCCTGATGAGAAAAGGACGCCGTGCTGCTGCCAGATTTGACCGAAATCATGGGTGCATCCAAAGGCGTAGCGAGATTCAGTATAAAACACCATCATGGGGAGGATCAGGCAGTTCAAGAGGTTCGTCCTGCAGGAATGTAGCGGGGTTAACGTTGGAGTAGTATTTAAAGGAGAGAAGCCTATTCTGAAGGAATGAAATCTCATAGCAGCTCAGACGAACCGCAATGAGGTATTGAGTACGTTTACAGGTAAGCAAGCACACCGGAGAATAGGAGGTACAGACTTCTAAATTTTGATGTGAAGTTATATTAAAGGCAGCCACTACCATAGTATGATGGGATGGAGAATCTGGGTGCAGTTTTAAAATAACCGTGTAGAAGTCACATGTACTTTCATCTTGAATTAGTTAAATGTAGTCACAGTAGAATGTCATTGGCTGCCTTTAAATATTATTTGGGCAGAGTTGTAATTGCCAGCCCGTTTTGTGGCCTAATCTTTCTAATACGAATTTAAAACTGTATTAGATTGAATTTAACTTGCACTTCTGGTTGTTCTAAAGTCGAACTGAAATACGTTTATTGAAAAACTAGTAAGGCTTTGGTTACTAGTTATAAAAGCAGCAATTAGATCTGATCAAAATCAGTGGCCTAAAATGTACTTGTCAGTGCAACTGTAACACTCCCAACATACGGGGACAAATGAATCATTGGGGGAAGGACATGGACATTTGCACGTTGGTCATCAGTGTAGGGAGGGGTTTCAGGTGACTTTTTTTTTTATGAAGCGCGATTGCCTTGGCCATACTGTGAGGAGCATCCCGGCGAGGCACTGGAGGAGGTCGTCTGACAGGACAGGAGGCAGAAAATATTTCCTCCTCTGAAACAGAGTCACATTCGTTATTGCTTCTTTCTGCTTACTTTCTTTTCTTTTTTTACCAAATCCAATGTTCAATTTTAATGGGTAGAGTTAAACCATGTGTGCCTCCGAAAGAACAATCCTTATTCTATTGAGAAGCTTTGGCCGATATTCTCCTTAATTGTTTCACATAATTAGGATGCTGACTTATTATTTCTGTTCGAGGACATTTGTCTTCCATCTTATCGAGTGTTGCAACCTTATTTATCCTACTTACGTTAAATCTTCACAAAAGTACTGATCTACAGGGGACTCGAACCCCAATTACTACAGGGGCCAGTAACGCCACTAAACACAAGGAACTCGAACACCAATTACCCCAGGGGACGCTAACCCCAATTACGACAGGGGGCTCCAACTTCAGTTACTGCAGGGGGCTGTAATCTCATTTACTACAGGAGAGTCTAACCCCAAATACCACAGGCCGTACGAACCTCATTTACTACAGGGGAATCGAACCCCATTTACCACATGGAGCTACTAATCCCAATAACTACAGAGGCCTCTAACCCTGTTTACTGCAGGGGATTCTAACCTCAATTACGACAGGTGCTTCTACTAAATTAACTAGAGGGGCCTCTGACCCCCTTTTCCGATAGGGGACTCGAACCCAATTACTAGAGTGACCTCTAACCCCACAAAACATAGTGGCCTCCAATCCCATTCACTGCAGTGGACTCTAAACCAACAAAACACAGGGAGGTCCAGCCCAATTACTACAGAGGTAATAAACCCCACAAAACATAGTGGTCGCTACTGAAAAATGTGTTGCTGGAAAAGCGCAGCAGTTCAGGCAGCATCCAAGGAGCAGGAGAATCGACATTTCGGGCATAAGCCCTTCTTCAGGAACGAGATTGGTGTGCCCAGCAGGAGAAGATAAAAGTTATGGAGGAGGGACTTGGGGGAATGGGCGTTGGGAATGCGATAGGTGGAAGGAAGTCAAGGTGAGGGTGATAGGCCGGAGAGGGGGTGGGGGCAGAGAGGTCAGGAAGAAGATTTCAGTTCAAGAAGGCGATGCTGAGTCCGAGGGTTAGGACTGAGATAAGTTGGGGGGAGAGGAAACAAGAAAGCTTGAGAAATATGCATTCATCCCTTGTGGTTGGAGGTTTTTTCGGCGGAAGATGAGTCGCTCTTCCTCCAGAAGTCGTGTTGCCATTGTCTGGCGACGGAGGAGGCCAAGGACCTGCATGTCCTTGGTGGAGTGGGAGAGGGAGTTAAAGATTTCAGCCACGGGGCGGTTGGGTTAGTTGATGCGGGTGTCACAGAGATGTTCTCTGAGATGGTCCACTTAAATTTGACGTCGGGTGGAAGGTGTTCGTGAAGTGCATGAACTGTTCAACCTCCTCGTGGAAGCATGAGGTAGCTTTGAGACAGTCATTGATGTAGCGGAGGAAAAGATGGAGGGTGGTGCCGGTGTAGCTGCAGAAGATTGACTGTTCCCCATATCCTGCGAAGAGGCAGGCATAGCTGGGGCCTATGCGGGTGCCCATAGCTACTCCTTTGGTTTGGTGGAAGTGGGAGGATTGGAAATCCTTTCCATCCGCTATATCGATGACTGTATTGGTGCTAATTTGTGCTCGAACTTGGAGGTTGAACAGTTCATCCACTTTACAAACTCCTTCCACCCCGACCTCAAATTTACCTGGACCATCTCAGAATCCTCCCTCACCTTCCTAGATCTCTACATTTCTATCTCGGGCGACCGCTTCAATATGGGCATTTACGATAAACCGTCTGACTCCCACCTCCTCGCACCCTCCCCCCTGTAAAAATGCCATTCGCCTCCACCGCATCTGCTCCCAGGAGGACCAATTCCAACACCGAACAAACCAGATGGCCTCCTTCTTCAAACACCGCAATTTCCCCTCAGACGTGGTTAACGATACTCTCCACTACATCTCCTCCACTTCCCGCTCCTCTGCCCTTGAACGCCGACCCTCCAATGGCCACCAGGACAGAATCTCAGTGGTCCTCGACTAACCACCCCACCAACCTCCAGAAACATCGCATCATCCTTCGTCATTTCTGCCACCTCCAAACAGACAACACCACCAAGGATATATTTCCCTCACCTCCACTTTCAGCG
This sequence comes from Chiloscyllium punctatum, assembly GCF_047496795.1. Lineage (NCBI taxonomy): Eukaryota > Metazoa > Chordata > Chondrichthyes > Orectolobiformes > Hemiscylliidae > Chiloscyllium > Chiloscyllium punctatum. The sequence continues at coordinate 36,706,861 of NC_092785.1, forward strand.
TTCTGGAAAGATCAGTAACTTCGTGACTCCTTCGTCAGGTCTGCACACCCCACCAACCCAACCTTCCCGCCCGGCACCTTCCCCTGCAACCACAAGAAATGCAAAGCTTGCGCCCACACCTCTCCATTCACTTCCCTTCAAGGCCCTAAGGGATACTTCCATATCCATCACAAATTTACCTGCACCTCCACACACATCATTTACTGCATCCACTGCACCCGATGTGGCCTCGTCTATAATGGGGAGACAGGGTGCCTACTTGCAGAAAGTTTCAGAGAACACCTCTGGGACATGTGCACGAACCAACCCAACCGCCTGTGGCAGAACACATTAACTACCCTCCCACGCCGCCAAGGACATGCAGGTCCTTGGCCTCCTCCATCACCAGATCATGGCAACACGACGCCTGGAGGAAGAGCACCTCATCTTCTGCCGAGGAACCCTCCAACCACAAGGGACGAATGCAGATTGCTCCAGCTTCCTCATTTCCCCTCCCCCCACTTTATCTCGATCCCAACCCTCGGACTCAGCACGGCCTTCTTGACCTGAAATCTTCTTCCAGACCTCTCCGCCCTCACCCCCTCTCCGGCCTATCTCCCTCACCTGAACTTCCTTCCACCTATCGCATTCCCAACGCCCCTCCCCCAAGTCTCTCCTCCATACCGTTTATCTTAACCTGGTTGGCACACCTTCATCATTCCTGAAGAAGGGCTTATGCTCGAAACGTCGATTCTCCTGCTCTTTGGATGCTGCCTGACCTGCTGCGCGTTTCCAGCAACGCATTTTTTTCTCTGATCTCCAGCATCTGCAGTTCTCAACTTCTCACAGTGGTCTCTGATCCCAATTACGACAGGGGGCTCTAACACAACAAAACACTGTGGGCTCTAATCCCACAATAGAAAGGGGCCTCTAACCCCACAAGATTCTGTTTTAGTACCTTATTAAACGAAATCAGTGTATCTTGAGAGTGAGAGTTCAGTCAGTGGACCGTGAGAGTGAAATGTGGGAAGCACTACACAAAGATGCAGACCGAGATCAATCAAGGTGTAACCTTGCCTTGTGTGCCAATTGGTCTCGAGTCTGATCCGGAGGTGAAGCTCCTATTTTTCACTCAAACGTATACCTTGTTGAAACCCTGCTCACAGTGCTCAATTGATAAAGTACAGTTGAGAGACGACCCATGGAATCCCTTGTGAACTAAACCTCTCTTGGTTTGTCGCGGAGATCATACTCTTTGATTGTCTGGAATTAAAAATCCTCTTATAAATGGATTAGTTTATTTTTGTCATCCCTTTATTTATTAATAGCATCATTGTTACAACATAACACTGATTCCTGTAAGCTGAACTAACTGGATTCTAATAACTCAGGAGAGAAGTTCATCAGCACTGTAAGAGCCCAGGCAGTGCTATACAAACAGGTTTCCTTTATACACTAAGTTTATAAAAGCACTGCGTGTCCTGAACTAGAAAGATAACAGTGAATGACAATAATTCGGGAGAGAAGTTAATTGATACTGAGTTTCATTTCGAGATCAGAATCAAACAATGCTATTACTTTCACAAAGGAACAGCTCTGTGAAAGTTATCGCTCGGTGTCCTGTTTGTACAGAATCACTGATGTTAAGGCAAAGGTTCTTAATTGCCTTACGCTTCCTGCATATCTATTTTGTCTATTGTGCAAAAATGTGTTCTATAATTCAATGGTATATATTAGTCAAAATGTTTCAGGACTAGTTTTATGGCCATAGACTTTCTCACAAGTGTACCAGAGTTTTCTGCAACGGCATAATGATCTAATGGTTCCAAAAACGAAATTCTTCTACCAATAAAAGCTAACGCACCGTATGTTGTCTTAACAAGTCGATCAATTTGGTTGGCAACTTTCAGGGACCTATGCACATGATACTGAGATATCTTTTCTCATCTACACTGCCAAGAATCTTACCATTAGCCCAGTCCTCTGCATTACTATTACTCCTTCAAAAGTGAAACACCTCATACTTTTCTGCATTAAACTACGTTTGCCATCTCTCAGCCCAGCTGTGCAGCTTTTCAATGACCCTCTTTAACCTACAACATCCTTTGGCACTATCCACAACTCTATCGACCTTCGTGTCGTTAGTATATTTACCAACCTATCCTTCTGTGCACTCATCCGGGTCATTTATAAAAATGGCAAACAGCAGTGAACCCAAAACACATCCTTGTGGTACACCACAAGTAACTGAACTCTAAATGAATCTTTCTCATGAACCACACCTCCTATCTTTATTCAGCTAGTCCGTTTCTGATCCAAACCATTAAATCATCCTCAATCCCATGCCTCCATATTTTGTGCAATTGCCTACCGAGGGTAATCCTGTCAAAAGTCTTGCTGAAATCCAGGTCCAACACATGAACTGTTTTATCCTCATCCACCTGTTTACTCATCTTCTCAAAGAAATCAAAAATTATGAGGCACGATTTCCCCTTCTCAAAACTGTGTTGACTATCCCGAATGAACTTATTCCTTTCCAGGTGATTATAAACCCTATCTCACGTAACATTTTGAAGCACTCTGCCGAGAACCGAAGTAAGACGCACTGGTCAACAATTGTCTCAATTCCTCTTCTTGAACAACGGGACAACATGTGCTGTCCTCTAGTCTTCTGGTGTTATTCCTGTCGACAATGACGACATAAAAATCAAAACCAAAGGCTCGGCAATCTCCTGCCTGGTTTCCAAGTGAATCCTGGGATAAATCCCATCCGGCCCAGGTAGCTGACATATTTTTGCACTTTCCAGAATTGCTAACACCCCCTCCTTGTGAACCTTAATGCAATCTAGTCAAATGGCCTTATCTCAGTATTGTCCTCGACATTATCGCGTTTTTCTAGTGTCGATTATCAGAAAAATGCATTTGGATCACAGATATCTTCAGAGAAGGAAATCTGCCATCCTCACCTGGTCATTTGTTTCCAAACCCACAGCACTGCAGTTGACTTTTAACTGGCTTCTGAAATAGCAACGTAGACAGGCAGGAGGCTGGAAAATCACAGTAAACAGGCACAATCAGGAGGTGAAGAAGTCAATGCTTCCGGGATATCCTTTCTTCAGGACTGGGTGTGTGTGTGGGAGGGTGTGGAATGGAGGATAAAGGGGGTGGTGGAGGCAGGATGGTGAGGTGCGAGGTGAAGACAGGCAGAGATTATGACCTGGTTGGTCAATGGGAGGAATGGATCTAGTTGGTGGCAGAAAGCAGTGGCAATGAGGGGAAGAACTGGGAATTGAGTCGGGTTTGAGGAGCGAAGTTGTTTGAAATGGGAAATCACAATGATGATCCTCCGGACTGTAGGCTGCCCAGGCGGAATATGAGGTGTTTTCCTCCAATTTGCACTCTGCTTCATTGTGGCAATGGAGGATGCCAAGGATATTCATGTTGAAAACGGAGTGAGAAGGGGAATTGGAATGAATGTTGCTGTGTTGTCCAGTCAGCCCCTGTGGACCTGGCTCCAACGCTCGGTGAGCTATTCGCTAAGTTGACGTTCGGTCTCACCGAGGTAGAGAAGACTACGTCAAGAACATCTGATGCATGAACCATTTTGGAAGAGAGGCAGGTGAACTTCTGTCTGACCTGGAAGGACTATTTGGGGCCCTGGATGGAGGTGTGGGAGGTGGTGAACCGGCAGATTTCGCATCTTTTACCGTTTGCAGGGGAAGATACTTGTGGATCGGGGATCACTGGGGAGAGTGTCACAAACCAAGGATTGTTGAAGGGAACGGTAATTGCGGAAGACAGAGGGGTGGGGCGTGGAAGATGTTCTTGGTGGTGGCGTCGAGGTGGTGTTTGTAGAAGTGTTTGAGGATAATGTGTTGGATGTGTAGCCTGGCTCGGGGGGTAGGTGAGGATAAGGAGGAACTCTGTCTTTATTGCATTGGGGGTTAGAACATTAGAACAGGTAATGGAGGTGGTGTGGTGGAGGGCTACTTGATGACAGAGGGAGGAAAAACACGGTTTGCAAGATAGGTGGACATTTTAGATGCTCGCGATTGGAATGTCTCGACATCCGAGCAGTTGCAGCTGAGACTGAGGAATCCAGAGAATTGGATGGAGTTGCTGCAGGATACTGGGTGGAAGAAAGTGTAATCCGGGTAGTTATGGGAGGTATGTGGGATGGTTATAAACATCTGTCACCGGAGGTGGAAATAGAGAGGTCAGGAAACGGGAGGGTGGAGCCCAAGACAGATTGAGTGAATGTGAGGGTGGGATGGACGTCATGGGGGAATTGATGAACTGCTCCAGTTCAGCCTGGGTTCAGGACGCTGCACCGATGCAGTCACTGATGGAATGGTGGAAGAGTTGGGGAACAGTGCCTGTATAGATGCTGAACAGTGACTGTTCGATGTAGTCAACAGAGGCAGGCGTAACTGGGGCCCATCCAAGTGCTGATGTTTATCTTATGGATTTGAAGGAAAAGGGAGGAGTATAAGGACAGCACATCCATTGTGAAGATAAAGTGCTCGGAGCTGGGGAACTGGAAGCTACCGAGGAGATGGAGAGTGTGGTTGTTGTCACGGATCAAGTGGGAAGTGCCTGAATCAAGGGGGAGAGAATGGAGTTAAGGCTAGGATGAGATGAGTTTTGTGGGTCAGGATCATGCTGAGATGACGGTTCGGCCGGGGTAAATGGGCTTGTGGATCTGGGGGAGCAGATCGAAACGGGCAGCATGTGGCTGGGGATGATGATTTTGGAGGCAGTGGAGGCAAGATCACTGGAGGTAATGACGGTATCGACAACGCGGTTAATTGTGGCCTCATGGGTCATGGTGGGGTACGAAGTCTTGCCTTCTCAACCTTGTTGTCGCCCCCAAGTTAAACGCAGCACCAGTTGCCTCGGTATAGTGAGAGAGTGACCGTTCAGGCCAATGGTGACTGGATCAATGACAAAGAATTAGTTGGGTCAGTCTATTGTCCCCAGGGTTCAGTGACAGATACAGAGTGGGGTCAGTGGGGTTTCCCCTCGTTCTGTGATAGTGACACAGTGGGTCTGTATGGTCTCCCCTGGGTCAGTGACAGATACGCAGTGAAATCAGTGTTGTCTCCCAGGGTCAGTGACAGAGACATAGTGGGGTCAGTGTTGTCTCCCCTGGGTCAGTGACAGAGACACAGTGGGTTCAGTGTTGTCTCACCGGGTCAGCAGCAGAGACACAGTGGGGCCAGTCTAATGCCCCCAGGGGACAGTGACAGATACACAGTGGGGTCAGTCTGCTCTCCTTCCCCCTTACACTTGTGGACAGGGTTGATGATGCCTTTCTTCATGGATTCAGGCATACTCCAAACACAGTCATTGCTTTCCCATATCACGGGAGAGTCATGGATGGTCAATTCCAATTGAGAAATATAAAAGTCGTTGGATCATTGCTTCTGGCAGGGTTATTCTTCAGAAAGGACTTTCCAGAGTGAGTGGTTTGTCTCCAACCTCCCGTATACCATTGTCCATGGCCTCCGTGATGGAGATTGAGGGCTGATGGGAGGCCATGCTGCTTGTGGACCACATCTAATAGTCCAGCATTAAACGATGGATTCCTCCGAGTGCTCCACATCATCTCACAATCAAAGGTTTACAGGTTAGGTGAATTGACAATGACAGTTCCCCATAGGCTTCAAGGATGTGTACATTAGGTGCATTAGAAAGGGGTAAATATGGGGTATGACAATGGTCCGGGTGGGTTACTCTTCGGAGGGTCGGTGTGGACTTGTTGTGCTGAAGGGCCTGTTAGCCCACTCTCGGGATTCTATGGAATTTTCTGTTCTTCAAAAATGTCAGACTTTGAAGAAGCTAGGGAAGAGCATGCTGGGTCCCTCGCTGTGATATTTATATCATCAACAGACGTGGGAGGCGAACCAGAGATACGAGGGTGTCTGAAATGTTGCCATTATTGAGGAAAGTTATCAGGGAAGGCTAGGAAGCTATTGACCAGTGAGTAATCAGTGGTTGGTAAGCTTTAACAGAAGTAAAGTTACATAAACAACTGAGCGGACAAGGAGAGAATGTTTATATACAGAGTTTGTGGAAAGGCCGACATGTGGACGGCTCTGGAGAGATTGTTTATATATGGAGCTTGTTTAGAGGCCTACACGTTGACGGCTCTGGACAGATTGTTTATATACGGAGCTTCTGTAGAGATTGTTTCTGTCTGGAACTTGGGGACAGGCCTACACATTGACTGCTCTGGGGAGAGTTTTTCCAAACGGAGCCTGTGGAGAGGGCGACATGTGGATGGCTCTGGAGAGATTGTTTATCAACCGATCTTGTACTGAAGCCGACACGTGGACGGCTCTGGAGAGATTGTTTATATGCGGAGCTTGTGGAGAGGCTGACACATGGACGGCTCCGGAGTGATTTCATTAATTCTCAAAGCCATATGAAATCTGTGGATAAGGAAAGCTAATTTATTTTCAGATATGAGGTGCAATTGAGAGCTTCTTCATCTTAGACTTAATGTCATTGAAGCAATACAGGAGACACTGACTACGATGACAAGTAGATTTAGAGAAATGATTACACAGCAGGATCAGTCAGATAGATGATTAACTGTCTGGAAACAGAAGAGGGTAGTTCAGAAGTCTCCTGCAGTTATTACTCTCTATGTTCTGTTTCCAGTGCTGTTGAAAGAGATTATCTCTCAGAGGTAATTAGAAATGGTAATTAGAGCTTGGATACGAATAATACACCAAATGTTAATGGGTTTGTCAAGATTTAAAAGAATATTTCTTATCGTGGGCTCAGATGTCAGGGGCACAGAAAAGAGATTCTGCGGCAGTGAGGGTGAATCTAAGAGAGTGCCAGGGTAAAGGAGTTCTCAAAACGTCAGAGGGGAGAGTGAGAACATTATTCTACACATTGGGAGGTATGACATCGTCAGGGCAAGGGTTAGGGCTTTGCAGGGTGAGTCTAAGAGGTTAGGTAGAAGGGTACAATATAGAATATTACACATAATATTCTCGGGTTTACTTCCAATGCCAAGTTCTAATGCGAGAAAGAACAAAAGAAGAGGACAGATAAATCAATGGCTGAAGAGCTGGTGCAACGCTCAGGGATTGCACTTCATGGATCATCGAGGTATCGTCCGTTCAAAAAGTTGGTTTCACCTGAACGTGAAAGGGACCTGCTGGGAAAATCTAATATTTCTAATTCGAGATCCTATAAACCTTCAAGGATAGGGATGGAGGCTTCCTAAATAACAGTGAACACTGAAAGATATGTGAGGGCAGTCCTGAATCAGAAAATGACAACTTAATTAGATCAAAAAGCAGACAGGAGCAAGTCAGAGAACCAAATAATTCAGACAAATTAAACTGAGTTTATTTCAATGCAAGAGGTCTTACAGATCTGGCCACTGAAGTCAGGGTATGCTTGGAAACATGGGACTTAGCTGTTGTAGTTATTACAGAATGCTGGCTGAGGGCAGGACAAGACAGGCTGCTAAATGTTCCAGGTGTTAGATGTTACAGGAAGGATAGGAAGAGAGGCTAGACGGGAGTTGGGGTGGGAGGGTGGGGCGAGTGATTTTTTGATTCAGCAAAACATTCCTACTTTAATTAGTGTTGCTATTACTGAGGTACCATTTGGTGAAAATGTATGGTTTGTAATTAGTAATAAGGAAGGGATGGTCATCTTCATGGGATTGGACTGGAGGCACCCCCAACAGTCAAAAGGAAATTCATAAGCAAATATTTTGAGCTCTCAAATATACATAAGATTAATAAGGTTGTAAAAGTAAGGGATTTTCATTTTCCAAACAATGACTGGGACTGCCACAGTGTTAAAGGTTTGGGTCATGAAGACTTTCTTAAATATGTTCAACAAAATTTTCTTTATCAATAATTCAATGTTCCAGCTGGAGAATGAGCAAAACCTGAACCTAATAGAATCCCTCTCGTGTGTAGACATGTCATTCAGCCTAACAAGCCCACAGCGAACCTTAGAAGAGGATCCCACCCGGAGAAATACCCCTATCCTATATTTCCCATGGCTAGCACACCTAATCTGCACATCCCTGGATACTTTGTTGTAATGGCCAACCAACCTAACTTGCGCATCTTTGGAATGTGAAAGAAAACCAGAAACCCACACAGACACAGGGAGAATGTGCAAACTCCACAGAAGCTCCGCCATTGCAGGGGGAAATCGAATGTGGATCTCTCCTGCTTCGAGGCAACAGTGTGAACCACTGAACCATGGAGCTACCACAGCAGCTTTTGGGAATTAAAGCAAGGCAAGTGAATGAATTATGAGTAAGGAAACACTTTGGCACTAATGATCATAATATTAGCAGTTTTAAAACAGTTATGGAAATGGAGAAGCCTTTCACAAAAAATAAAGATCTTAATTGGAGTAAGATTTGTTTTAATGGTATAAAAATGAGCTTTGAAAAGTTGATTGGGATAAACTATTTGCAAATGGGAGGCATTCAGTCTTGTGATAATAAGAGTTCAGACGCATAGTGCTTCTGTTTGAGTGAAAGGCAACGCTGCAAAGAATAGGGAACAGTGGATGAACACAGTTATTAAAGTTGTCAAGAACAAAAAGGAACCATATACTAGATACTGACAACTGGGATCAACTGTATCTCTTGAAGAGTTTAAAGAGTGTCGCGGTATTCTTAGGAAGGAAATCAGGAAGGCAAAGATGGCATGAGACACCATTGCCACATACGGTTAAAGTTTTTTTTTAAAGAAACGATTCCACAAATCCATTAAGAGTAAGAGAGCAAATTGAGCGAGGGTAGGCCCCTCTTAAAATCAATGAGGTTGTCTTTGCATTGAAGTTGTGGAGATGGGATAGATATTAAATGCATATTTTGCATCAGTCGCTACTGTTGAGAAAGAAATGGGTATTAGATATCTCAGGGAAATAAAAATTGATGTTTTTATAACAGTTTACATCATGGAAGAGGAAGCGCTGGAGGTCTTAGAAAACATAAATGTAGATAAATCTCCAGAACCAGATAATACTTTCCCAGAACACTGTAGAAAGCTGGGGAGGAAATTGCGAGCGACCAACAAAAATACTTGTATCATCTACAAACACAGGTGAAGATCCGAAGGATTGGAGGGTGAAGATGTTTTTGTGAAATTACAATGGGACCTTGATCAGATGGGCCAATGGGCTTAAGAGTGGCCAATGATTAATTTAGATTAATGTGAAGTGCGTTCAGTTCTGGTCTCCCATTGAGAGGAAAGATTTTGTTAAACTTGAAAGGGTTCAGTAAAAAAATTACAGGAGGATTTGAGCTGTACGGAGGGGCTGAATAGGCTGGGACTGTTTTCCCTGGAGTGTCAGAGGCTGAGGGGAGAACTAATAGAGAGTTATAAAATCATGAGGGGCACAGAAAAGGTGAATTTATTAGGCATTTTCTCTGGGGTTGGGGAGATAATAACTAGAGGCATAAGTTTAGCGTGAGAGGGAAAATTTTGAAAGGGATATAAGGGGCAACGTTTCCGTGAAGAGGGTGGTGTGTGTATGGAATGAGCTGCCTGAGGAAGTGGTGGAGGCTGATATAATTTCAAAATTAAAGGCATCTGGTTTGGTATATGAATAGGAAGTGTTTAGAGGAATATGGGCTTAAGTGCTGGCAAGCGAGACGAGATTATGTTCGGATAACTGGTCAGCATGGATGGGTTGGATTGAAGGGTCTGTTTCCGTGCTGTAAGAATCAGCTTCTATGACTCTATGACGTAACTCTATTAAATCTGTCAATTCTTTGACTCTCACACCAGCTGGTAATATTACACCACAGCAGAACATGTAACACTTTCATAGAGATTTTACAAAACATGATTTATACCAGTCCAAGAAAACAAATATATCAATGGATGACTTGGTAACATTTTGAATAGGCGAGTGAGAGTGTAAAATCGACAGCTTTGAGGAAAACTTGCCCGTGTAGGACACGGTGGTCAGTGTATTGTCAGGAAATGGAATTTGTTGAAAACGCAATCCAGGAGGTTTGAAGAAATTTGGACAATGTAAAGGTATGGAGTTGATCATATGGTGTCAGGATGATATGGCGCTAGAAAGCAAAGGCCAGATGGAACAATGGAATGGATGACTGTTTCCCAGATGATGAGCTGTGAGGCAGGGGGATGGGTGTAGGAGCTGGTTTACAGATGGAAACATCATCTTGGAGATGCTGCGGATTGAACTGATCTCAGGCTCTGTCATGAAGCAACAACCAAACAGGCTTCATCCAGAGTCAGCTTCCACTGCGCTCGGTGGTGTCAGTGGGAGCCACAAAACCTTTCATGGAAACACTGAGAATATTGGCTCATCAACCACATGTGATGCCATGTCCGAGCTTCAAATCCCAAGGATCACCGAGCCCTCTGATTGGGCCTTGGATTCTCCTTCAGCACAGCAGCTGATTGATTGGTTTTAAGAAATGAATAAAAAAAGGGAGTGATACCAGCATCAGACCGGGTGGGGGGAGGCAAATGGAACGAGACAAAGTTTTGCTGAAAATACATTTGAAATCAGAAGATGGAGCTGAAACTTCTCTTTTTTTTACTTTTGTCCAGATGTGTGGATCAGAGACTTCGGTGAGCAAGAGTGAACAGTTGCCTGACACTGCTGTTTACTCTGCAGTGAACGAATGTTCTTTCCTCCACGACTTTTTATTGGATCTGGGTCACTTGCTGTGAACTGCTTGTGAGGATTTTTTTTGGGGGGGTGCCATGCCTAATTCCTCTTTTGGTTATGATTTTGTAGTTCAGCTTTCTACTGACTGTTGCCCCTTGCTAACAGAACTTTGCACTGGCTTTACTCCTGCAGTCTCTTTCATTCTGTTCCTCAGATGGAGTCAATCCTTGCCCATGAGGAAAGGAGTGTTATGATGTTGCTTCTCCTCCTCCTCCTCCTTCTTTCAGTCCATTCCTCACGTGGATTCCTTGTTCGATTATCTGATGCTTTTCATGTTGGCGCTCCGTTTCATGGATTTATTCACCAATTGAGTTACTTTTATAACTGAATATTTCACTGCATACTTTAACTGCTCTCTAAAGGTTTTCTGTGTCACCACATAAATAAGTGCATTGGTGCAGCAACTGAGGTTCCGCAGCATATATGCAACTTGTTCAAAGAGATTAAAATCATCCACGTAATAACCGATATTATAGATATATACAATATACACCATCCAGAGCAGTATGAAGCTGGCAGATATAGTGAACAGTAAAGTCACAGAATTCTTTCTGCTCTCTATCTCTGGGTCTTTCTCTGTTTTTTTCTGACCTCTCAGTCCCTTACGTGTCTTATTGGCCTCGAAGATGTGTCTGACTGTCAGAACATTGAGAAAGAGAATCAAAATGAATGGAAGCAGTGGTGTTAAAAATGATGTAATATATTTAAAACTCACCCACAAAGGTTCATTAAAGAAACTGGACCTGGTGTTACAATACCATGGAATATTGTTGATGATCCTTCCAGGTTCAAGTCGAAAATAGTTGGGAATGTTCTTTATTGAAAAGAAAATACAAATTGTTGCCAGAACTCTCTTCGCAGTTTTCTCTGTGCAATACTGAGATTTCATCTGATGAAAACAAATGGCGACAAATCGATCAAAAGAGAAAGCGACAGTGAACCAGGCAGAACAATCAACTGTGATGTCAGTCAGGAGCCAGTTTACACGACAAACAGGAGTGATGTCCAGGAAACACCGTGGATAATAATAGGAATTAAACCGAATAAGTATGACCTCAAAAATTATGAACAGGAGATCAGACACAGCCATCGCAAGCAGATAATGAATGGTGCATGTCGATAGACCACACTTGTCGCCAGACAAGAATGCAATCACCGCTAGACTAACTGTAAGAGAATGAAAGACAAAAAAAAAAGACTTGAATCACGGATCAAATATTCTCAGTGCCTGATGGTTTTAGCACAAAGATGTTTGTATGTCATATCACCGGAACCATTACAGTTAGCACTGTCAAATGAATTATTTCCACTGTTATAAAGCTTAGGGAATCACACGAGGATAAAATGACTTCGAGAAACATGATTATGTTCTCAATATTTTTGGAGAAGTCAGTAATTAATTTCTTCTCCTTTACAGGTTACTCTGACTGGCTGGATTTGCTCATAATACTACAACATCCAAACAAACCCACCCGGGATCAATGAAGAATGGGAGACACCGAACTCGAGCATTGATTAGAAGATTCCTGCACTCGGTTGTGGAGTCTCCACAGCTCAGATTGCACATCCACACTGTGTGACTATGGTACAGGGCAGTGAATCCTTCCAGTGTCCAGGAATGGATGCCCTCTACAATGCGAATGACAAAATGAAAGGGCTTCAAACAGTCACCCTTCCCAGCTCCATCCCACCCCCAAACACACACTTGTACAGGATTGAACATAATGACAATCCGAAACATGCAAGTTTTCGCAGGGAATCCAACCAACATGTCCCAGTTTGGATACCCACTGCAATCAGAAGAATGTTGATATTTGATTCGGACTCTCCTCACAATGTTAAAGATTGTACACTACAGCCCCTCTCAAGTAATCTCTGAATTTATGCAGCTTTGATCATTGCAAGTTTCCAGTTTGGAAATCAAGAGATGAAACAAAGCTTCCTGCCTAATATCCAGCCTCCTGCAGTTCTCCTTGTGAACAGAAAGCCTCATTCGTGCTTGGGAGCAGAAGCTGGCGCAAGGAGTCCCCATACTGTAAGCAGCACTGTCCATGCAGGTCATCAGAATTGCACCCCAGTTTGTTCCAGGAGAACATTGTACCATTGTGCCATTGCTCCGTATCAGAGATTACTTTTGTGGATTCAGTCCAATGCCAAGCCTGAGGGAAGATGATAGGAGAAAGTAAGGACTGCAAATGCAGGAGATCTGATTCGAGAGTATGGTTGTAGAAAAGCACAACATTTCTGAAGGAGAGCTTATGCCCGAAACGTCGATTCTTCCCCTCCTCAGATGCTGCCGGACCTGCTGTGCTTTTCCAGTACCACACCATCAACTCAATGCCTACTCTGGCATCCAATGAAATTTGAGTTCAATCAAAATCTGGACTTAACAGTCTAATGGTGACCATTAAACTGTTGTCCATTGTCATCAAAATGAAATAAATTTCCTTTCCAAAAGTCCCTTAGAGAACATAATCTTTCATCCTAACGTGGGCTGGCATACATGCGACTCGAAATACATGACAACCTGGGGATTCTTACGTGCCCTCTGGGCAATTATGGATGGGTGGTAATTACTGGCTGAGGCAGCCATGCCCACAACCATTGCATGAATAATAGAACATTGAGCTCCCCACTCACAGCTAACTCCCCAGTATAGACAACTCCACCCCTTTTTACTTCATCCCATTTAAATGAAAATTCCAACACGAAGTTGATTATCACAAATACGCAACTACCCAAACTGATCCACTTTTGAAGGTAAGAGATCCTTCACTTGATTCATCACAGTTTTCTGTAGTGGGAACACCAACACACAGAGCAGGTCCACGCACAGACAACTGAGGCAAAAGGGTCTGTCTCTTGGCCTTGATACTCACGAGAGTTCGGAAATTCATTGGAATCAGCCACATAAGATATAACATGAACTGGCCTCTGGGATAACGGACGCCCCGAAGCAAGACCTCAGCGCAAAGCATCCAACTTTTCACTTTGAATGTTTCTCCTGTTCTGTGCTGTACAGGAAATTCCTGTGAACACGAATACCGTTCAGGTTCAGATATGCCTTCTTGAAGAGATGCTAATCGCGATCATTTTTAAATGTGCTCATGGAATGTAAACTTTAGACAGATCAGTCTTGATTGCACAGCTCTAGTCGCCATTTGGATGCTGGTGGAGATCTGTCTGCATATCTTTAATCCCTGGGCTGCAGGAAAATGCATAGCGGAGGGGAGTTGCAGAAATGTTACCCACCAACAATGATGATGCAACTGTATATTTCCAAGTCAGAATGAATTCCATTTGGAGAAGGAACTTGCATGTGACAGTGTTTCTGTTCACCTGCAGCCCATGGTTATGGGTCATGTGTTGTGAGATGCTGTTGAAAGAGAGTTGCGGTGTTCCTAATTTTCATCTTGGAGGTGGTACCCACTTCGGGTACCCAGATTGGTGAAGAGTATGAGGACTGAATGTGGTGATTATGCATTACAACCAACCAATGAGGAGCTCTGTGAATATTGGACCCAGCCTGATCCATGGAGAACATTCTATACCATCCCTGAGCTCGGCTTTGTGGATGGAAGACATGGATTGGAGATGGGGGCAGTCAGTGTATTGCTACAGGAATCAGGTGTCTGACTTGCAGAACTTTTATGGCCAGATCAGTTCATTCCGTTATCAATGGTTTGGCCCAGGTCACGGAGTCAGTGACGGCAATGTCACTGCGAGCCAACGGCAAGCCAATGGGCGATTGGTGGATTCTCACTTTTGGAGATGGTCGTTTCCTGGTGCTTGTGGGACGTGAATGCTACTTTCCAATTGTGAACCTAAATGTGGTGTTATCTGACTGTATATGGACACAGATCTTTTTATTTTCTAAGGAATTGTAAATGGTGCTTAATAATTTATGAAAATGTGCAAACCTCTTTACCTCAGAAATGCTGATGGAGCCAAGGGCAGAGATGAGGCATTTTTTTTCTGGGGTCCAGGACATGATCCTTAAGAATTCCTGCAGAGATGTCTGATGGCTGAGATGATTGACCTCGATCAGTCATACCCATCCTGTCCTGCATTCAGGATTGATATGAAACAAGCTGTAATCTCACTGAGCTCAGTTCTGTGAGGACTTGCTACTGTGAATATGGGTTCATAATTTATATGCCTAAGAACTGAATATTTATTTTCATTCATTAAAATATATCTATAGTAGTAGGAAAATATAATCAAGGAACAAGTCATCAATATTTCTGTAAATGCAGGACAATCCTGAGTTTGTCACACTTTAGACTGAACATGTGGCTGTGTTGGAATGTCACTAGTGATTGAACAAAACTGTGCGATGTGTCATTGAGATTGGACACACAACAGTTTGTCATTATCACGGAAAATGAACAGAAAATGTCACAGTTCTGGACATAGCTTTGTGAGCTCTCTTAGTGACATAGTGTGTACAGATGGTGGTAAAACTGAATCAGGTCAAGGTCTCATTCACAATTTCTGTATTTAATGCACCACATTCTGTATTCTGTACTGTTCATTCTCTGCAATACTCTCCATCACAATTATTAACCATAGTTATAATATTGTAGGCACTACAGTCAGTTATTTGATGAAACAATATATTAATATATATTTTCTTTATCTATATTGCCGTAAAAGTGATTGTCGCACAGCCCTCATCAAATCCTCTTCCTCACCAGGAGAACATGTATCATAAAGCAGCGATCACTGTAAAATTAGATGATGGATCATAGAATCAAAATTTATAGATCTAATCAAATTTAAAGGTGAAATAGTGGAAACCAGTGTAGCTCGATATCCACCCTTATTAACATCAAAGTAATGAAAGAGAGTAGTCGTGTACTACAGTTTGTCCTAATATTGCTGAAAGATTAATCACTCCCAAAATATTATTTAAAGAAACATTATATGTCTATGGGATAATTGTTTAAATTAACACTGTTCTTCTGTTACTTTCATTTTTTCAAAGAAATTTCATCTAATTATCCCCAATAGAACACTTCACTTTGGAAGCTTAGTGCGACATATATTCAACCAAAGATTTTCCCACTTGGAAATCATTGTATTTCCAAACTACATTGACAGCTCAATCAGTGAAAAGATAAGAACTGAGAAATGTAAGATAAAACATAACATGGTTTCAGTCAAAATTTGGTCCTCGTTCCAACTACACTCAAATCTTCCCTTTAATTCAGTTCCCTACGAGTTAAATTCTGTCCTCAGAGATACTACTTCTTGTGCAAGACCACTGGGGTGAATTATTTCCATCTTGTTTGTAACTCTTACTCAGTGTAATTTTATTTTGACAGATGCTCCCCAGTAACACGTGGACAGCCGATTCACTGTTCTCCTTTGACTAAGTTAGAATTTTACATAAAGCTGCTCACTGTATCACATTGCCATGGGAATCGGATGTTGCCTTCAAGTTCTTCACCCACATTCAACATAGCCCTCCACTGAAAGATATTCCCAATAATATACAATTGATGTCATAAATGTTCCTCATTCGTGCTGCACACTTACAGCAATGCTGTGTTTACAGATACATGAGAAAAGCAACGACACTGGGTCAGAAAGTCATATCTGAACAGTTGGCCAAACTCAGTACAATTATACAATGACACATTCTCCCAGCACCATGAGGCAACAGGAATAAGATGCTATCCCCATTCAGTACAACTGCACGATCAGTTATGCCTTCATTCAATGTGACACCTGGAGATCTGGATAAAGAGTACGCAACATTCTAATCAATCACTCGATAATGTAGACTGTATACGAACTATAGATAGAGATTTTCTTCTCTCAGTTGAGGAATTACACCATAGGGTTAATTTGGAAATGTTAACTACATGCATTTGTATCATACATTTGGAACTCATATTAACGTGATTATCTGCCCTCACAAATATCATTCCCCCCATACATCCACTGACTAAACAAACCACACACGATCCTCAAGGTCACCTCTCATTCACTTAAGAGTCCACAATGATCTGCTCAACCCACCCATTTCTCACCTGTTGTATCTAGGCTCCCATTTGGAGCGAGCTGCCTGGACAGGATCCATTAACATAATCCCTTCACATCAAGGAATGTGAAATACCAGGTATCACGTAGAGGTCGGTGTTGCAAACCCATCTGACCAATAGCAGGCTTTCAACTCCCAAAGAGAGAGTGGTCTTGCTGAACACTTTCGAGAACAGCCAGGGCCGTTGCTCAGCCAAACCCCATCAATGTGGCCTCAGGGCAAACCCATTCTGCACAGTACAGACAAGCAGACAATGTTGCCCATTACTGAGGGGCCTCATTGACAAACTAATTGCTTTAAACACAGTGAGATCACTGTTATCTGGCATCGGGATTTGCCTTATCGCATGCAAATAAAATAATTTTCAGTCATAGAGCGGAAATGAATGCAATGTAATGCCGAGGTTTTTCCAGCTAAATTGTAACAAGACTTACCAGGAACACCAACAATAGCAAGGATGGTGTAATATACTTCAGCGACGATTTCCCTTGCCTGATGCATTTTGTTCTTTGTGAAACAACCTCTCCGTTCCTGCTGCTGGCAATCTGTTGGACTTGGAGAGTTCCTTTGTGGTTTGAGCTGACACTTTTCCAGAGAGTTTATTTTATATTGTGCAGTATCTCCCCCAGGAATCTGTGATTACAGCTTTAGTTTTTTAGATAATTTTTAACAAACAGATTACGACAATAGGTTTATTTTAATGACATGATATCATTGAGATTTAAGTATGTATTTGAATCCCCCAAAGAATTTATTAATCTGATCCTATTCGTTGTCAAATGTTACTTTCAACTTGTCTTCAAACAGCAATACTTGAAATATTATTTCACTCACCACCAGTCCCATCAATAACCAAATCACGTTTGATATTCTTTTCAGTGAATGATCTTCATATTGTGGAGATTATTCGGTCATTCAATCCCTCATATCGTGGCGCTCCTTGAGAGCTCTTTTTCTGCACACTGTTACCCCACTGCTTTTGGGAAATGCTATCTGGGAATGAGCATTCCAATCAAGCACCTGAAGCTGACACTGACCACAACAATATTTGGAACGTACACTGGGAAATATTTCCCCATAACAAAATGGAACAAACTGGGAAGTGATTCCGAAGATGCATTTCATAATTACAGAATGGTAGAATCCCATAGAACAGAAGAGGCCCTTTGGCCCATCATGCTAAAACTGCACTCAATCTACACCAGTCCCACTTCCCAGCACTGGGCCCAGAGCCATGAATGTTATGACATTTCAAACACTTATGCAAGGCATTTTTCGACGTTGTGAGGTATATCGCCTGAACTACCCTCCCGGTCAATGCATTGCAGGCCACTACCATTCTCTAGGTGAGAAGATGTTTCCTCATGTCCCCCAAAACCTCCTGCCTTTCAGCTCAAAATCATGCCAACCTGTTATTGGCCCCTCGACTGAGTGAAACAGTTGTTTTCTGTTCACCCTGTCCTCGCCCCTCATCGTCTTATATACGCCAATTGCTGTTCTAAATAATGCAATCCCCGCTTATCCAGCCTCCCTTTTTACAGCTAAACCTTCTACTGAATCTCCTGTGCACTCCCTGCAATGTAATCTCATCCTCCCTGTGGCACAGTGACCAAACCGCACACATTACTCAAACTGTGGCCGAACCAAAATCTTGTATAGCTCCAACAGGACCTCCCAGCTCTCCTCATCTATGCATTCGTTATGTGCCTTCTTAAGAAGAACAAAGAAGAAAGAAAATACACAGGCAGGAATAGGCCCTTCGACCCTTGAAGCCTGACCCAATCAAAATTCACTGTCTAAACCTGTTGCCCGGTTCTTAAGCATCGGTAGCCCTCTGCTCCCCACCGACCAATGCATCTTTCGAGATGCATCTTAAATGAATCTACTGCGTCTGCCTCTACGACCTCTGTTGACAATGTGTTCCAGTACTTGACGCGTGTATCGGCTTTAAACTTTTCTCCTCGCACCATGAACACGTGACCTCTTGTCATTGAATCCCTCACCCTGGGAAAAAAAAAAGCCTACCGCTATCTACCCTGTCTGTATACATCAAGATTCTGTCGACCTCAATCAGAATCCCCCCCAATCTCCTTTTTTGGTAATGAAAGCAATCCTAACATACTCAACGTCTCTTCATCGCTTCCACATTCCATATCAAGCAACATCCTCCTGAACCTTCTCTGCACTCTTTTCAAAGCGTCCACATCCTTATGGTAATGTGGCGACCAGAACTGTAAACAGGATTCTAAATGCGACCGAAACAATGTCTTGTACAATTTTAACATGACCTGAAAGCTCTGATAATTAATACTGTGATGAAGACAAGCAAACCATAAGCCTTCTTGACCACTCTATCCACATGTGCAGAAACATTCAGGGTACAATGGATCTGAATTCCAAGATGTCTCTGCTCATCACAGTTTCCCATGGCTCTTCTGTTTACTACATAACTCGCTCTAGTATTAGATTTCCCAAAATGCATCATCTTACATTTCATTGGATTGAACTCCATCTGACACTTCTCTGCCCAACTCTTCAGTCTATCTATATCCTCCTGTATTCTTTGACAGTCCCCTACGCTTTCTGCTACTCCACCAATCTTCGTGTCATCTGCAAACTTGCTGATAATTACAACAGTGTCATCTTCCAGATCATTTATGTATATCACTAACAGCAGTGGCCCCAGCACTGATCCCTGTGCAACTCCACTGGTCACCTTTCTCCATCTCTACACACTCCTGACAACTACTACTCCCTGTCTCCTGTTGTTCAACCAGTTCTTTATACACCGAGCGAGAACATCCTGCACACCATGTGACTTCACTTTCTTCATTAGTTTGCCATGGGGAACCTTATGAAACGCTTTACTAAAGTCCATGTATATGACAACTTCAGCCCTTCCTTTATATATCAAGTTAGTCACTTCCTCAAACAACTCTATTAAGTTGGTAAGGCACTATCTCCCCTGCACTAAGCCATGTTGCCTATCACTGATAAGCCCGTTCTTTTCCAAATATAAATAGATATTATCCCTCAGCACTTTCTCCAGCAACTTTCCCACCACTGACATCAGGCTCACTGGTCTGCAGATTCACGGAATATCCCTACTACGCTTCTTGTACAGGGGGAGATCATGAGCAAACCTCCAGTCATCACCTGTGTTTTAGGATGCTACAAAGATATTCATCAGTTTCCCAACTATTTCCTCTCTCACTTCCCTCAGCAATCTGGGATAGATCCCATCCGATCCTGGGGATTTGTCTAACTTAATAACATTCAGCCGACCAAATACATCTTGCATACTTATGGGAAAAAGTGAAGACTGCACATGCTGGAGATCAGAGTCTAGATTAGAATAGTGCTGGAAAAGCACATAGGTCAGGCACCATTCGAGGAGCAGGAAAATTGATGTTTTGGGCTGAAGCCCTTCACCATGATGAAGGGCGTTTGCTCAAAACGTCGATTTTCCTGCTCCTCGGATGCAGCCTGACCTGCTGTGCTGTTCCAGCATCACTCTAATCTAGACTCTTCCCTCCCTCTGTCAACATGATCCAGGTTAATCAAACTTCTATCTCGAATCTCAACATTCATCATATCACTCTCCTCAGTGAACACTAATGAAAAGTAATCGTTCAGAATCTCACCCATTTTCTCAGGTTCAGCGCACGGCCTTCCTCCCAGATTCTTTCGTGGATCAATCCTTTCTCGAGTTGCCAGCTTGCTTCTTATAAACGAATAAAATACTTTGGGATTCTCCTGAATTCTGCTCGCTAAAGCTATTTCATGAACCTTTTTACCCGCTTGATTCCTTATTTAAAATTGATACTACTCTCCCGATGTTCCTCCAGTGCCCATTCTATTCTTCGATGCCTGGACCTTACGTAAGTTTCCCTTTTCCTCTTGGCTACTCGTACTCTTGGCTAGTCATCCACGGTTCACGAATCTTGCCTTTCCTATGCTTTGCTTTCAACGGGACATGCCTATACTCCACTATATTTTACCTAACTTTGAAAGCCTCACACATATCAAATGTGAACTTTCCTTCAAATAGCTGTGTCCAATCCACATTTCCCTGCTCCTGCCTAATTTTGATGCAATTAGCCTTGGCCCAGTTTCGTACTCTTCCCTTAAACGCACTCTCATCTTTGTCTACAAGTATTCTAATACTTACAGAATTGTGGTCACTGTTCGCAAAGAAATCCCCCACATCAACTGCTACCACCTGACCTGGCTTGTTCCCCAACATCAGTACCAGTATGGCCCTTTCCATTGTCAGACTATCGACCTACTGCTCTAGAAAAAAATCCTGGATACTTCTTACAATTTCTGGCCCATCGAGACCTCAGACACTAAGTGTATCCCAGTCAGTGTAAGGAAAATTAAAATCTCCCACACAACCAGCCTGTTCCCTCTACATCTTTCCATAATCTGTTTACCTATTTGTTCTTCTACCTCACGCTCACTGTTAGGAAGCGTGTAATACAGCCCCACCAATGAAACTGAACCCTTCTTATTTCTCAGCTCCATCCATAATGCGTCACTACTCAAGCCCTCCATTGTGTCCTCCTTTTGCACAGCCGTGAGATCATTCTGATCAGCAATGCATTTCACACCCACCCACCCTTTTTTTTAACTACTCTCCCGAACCTCTCTGAAGCATTTAACTCGAGGAACATTTATTTGCCAATCATGCCCTTCCTTCAACAAGTCTCGAGATTACAATAACATCATCCTCACAGGCACCAATCCAAGCCCTAAGTTCATCTGCCTTAACGACTATGTCCTTGATTAAAGTAGTTACCCTTCAGGTCTGCATTTCTTTTGTGTTCATCTGCGGTCTGCCTACTCTTCAAATTGTTAATGCTAACTTCATGATTCTTATAGTCTCCAGTTTCCTCCTCACTGTGTAATTGTCTTCTCTTCTGGTTCCAAGGCTCCTGCTGCATTCGTTTAAACGCTTTCCAACAGCAGTAGCAACAATTTTCTAAAAACATTAGTTCCAATCTGGTTCAGGAGTAGACTTTTCAATTTTAATCGTCCCACCTTCCCCAGAACAGGTCCCATAACCCGTCCTGCTGCCTTCAGGGTTCTGTTGACAAGCACCTCAAGATCATTTGGTTTGTTTGAGGTCCATTTCCTGATGAAGGGCTTTTGCCAGAAACATCGATTCTCCTGCTCCTCGGATGCTGGCCGACCTGCTGTCCTTTTCCAGCACCACACTCTCGACTCTAATCTCCAGCATTTGCAGTCCTGACGTTTGCCTCCTTTGAGGTTCCATGTGTGCAAGAATTCATTGAGTCCTCCTTTGTCTTATAACTTCTGTCAAATTCATGAATTCACACTTATCAGGATTCAATTCTATCTGCCACTGCTCTGTCCAACTGATCAATCTGACTATTTCTGACTGTAACCTAAGACAATTCTACTCACTGGCAAACCCCCAAGCAATATTAATGACATCTGAAAGTTCACTTCTCGTCACCCACCACCTTCCCCGCTTCCTCACCGGAAAAAAAGTTCACACACACACACACACACACACACACACACACATATCAATACCATTTGTGAACTTTATAACCAGAAAAGGACTTAGCACTGACCCCTGCCGTACAACACTGGACAGCACTACCTGGCCTGGCAACTGTACATTCAAGAGCAGAGATGGTGAACTCTGCCCGAACAATCACAAAGGTCAACCTCCCATCTATAGATTCCATCTACCAGGCCCACTGTCAAGGAAAGGCCGTCAGCATTCTTAAAGCTCCATCTCACCCATGGATTTTACTGAAATCCATCGAAACCGGATCAATTCCCTACGTTCATCTACAGAGCAGGTCACCTCCTCTTAAAACTCCATCAAATTTGTGAGTAAATCCCCCCATCCCCTCTGACAGAGCTGTGCTGATTGTACATGGTCAAGCCTTGGCTCTCAAAATGGAGATTAATTCTCTGATTCGGAACTTTCTCCAATAGTTTAACAGGGACCAATGGAACATTCAAAGGTCTGTATTTCCCAGTCTATCTCCACCACCATTATGAAAAACATCAGCTGTCCTCCAGTACTTTGAAATTTCCCCAGTGGCCAGTGAGGAATTAATGCTTTGGGACAGAGTCCTCCCTCGTCTCATTGGTTACAAGTCCTCCAGACCTTGTGGTTTGTTCTATTTAAACTCTGCAAACCTACAATACCTGTTTGCATCATCCTGAAATCTACTCAACAGAGACTGAGAGCGAGGCTGTTGTTTTGATTTTTACATTTTTCCTTCCCAGTGCTGTTCCCATCCTTAATGAGGTGTCGAAAAATATGTTCCCTAATACCTGGTTTTCATTTCAAATTTTTCATGTGAGCACATTCCAAACTCCTTTGAGACTAAGTGATCAAAATAGTCCTTAATGAGACAATCGCAATGTGGAAGAATATCTAAGGTATTTTTACACACGTAGTTATTACACGTGTTTACACACACAAATACATATCCCACAGACATGTAAATTATTCTTCTGCCTTTCTGCTTAATATCTGCTTTTGCATGGGAAAGCAATTCCCTCTGCTCATCCATACTTCCATCAAACTTCTCACTGAGCAAGTACACAAACCCATCTCAATCAGAAGCAAACTGGATTGTCCCACCGTTGTTCACAGGAAACAGGTTAATGGAGCTGATATCCCCATTTCCTCTGTCTGTATTCACATTTGCTAGAAATCAAATAGAAGCAAATTAACATTCCACCAAATGATAAATAACAAAAACTAAACCATTACTTTGTACTTGCAACAGAAACATTGAGGTGGGTTCTAAATTAACCAGGAAGCCAGCCATTGAGTTGCCTGATATTCAGACAATTCAGAAGTATTATGTCCTAGATCAAATCTTGTCAATTATAGATGGCAGAACTACTCCATTAAATATGTGGGCTAATGACTCTCATATTGAGCGTGAAATGTTGTCAGTTGTTGTAAAAATCCACCTGGATCTCTCACGACCTGTAGGGAAAGTAAACTGCTGACATGACCTGGTTTGACGACAGTTGACTCCAGCCCCACAGAAATTGGTTTGGTTGTTGGTGGTCAGCCATCTCACCTCCAGGACCTCACTGCAGAAGTTCTTCAATATTGGGACCTAGGCCTAACTATTTTTCGTGACTGACCTTCCTTCAATCATAATGTCAGAAGTCAGAATGTTCACTGATAAACTACAGTGTTTGGCAGCATTCATATCTCCCCAGATACTCCATGCTGCAATGCAGCAAGATCCTAGCAAATTCCTTCTCTGGGCTGACAAGTGGCAATTAATATTTGTGCCCCACAAATGCCAAGCGATTACCACCTCCAACAGAGATCACGTAAATGTGGCCTCTTTACTTTCAGTGCATTTGCTGATACTGAATCCTCTCCGATTAATAACCTGGGAATTACTATTGAGCTAAAAATGAACTGGACTCACAAAACAAATTCTGTAACTGCACGTGCAGGTCAGAGGGCAAGAATACTGCAGCAGCTAATATATCGCATGACACTGAAATCTCTTCACCATCTGCATGATACTCATCAGGAAAGTGACGGATGACTCCCCTCCTGTCTGGACACGTGTATACCAAACAACTCTTACCAAATGGGATGACAGCATGAGCAAGCAGTCATATAAAAACACTATGTATCATACACTTACTTAAAATGGAAACATAAAGTGCTGGAGAATTTCAGCAAACCTGGCCTCATCTTTGGAGTGAAATAAAGAGTTAACCTTTTGAGTCCAATATAACTCTTCTTCAGAACACTTATGGAGAGGAGTCATAAATTCCACCAGAGATATTCATTCTCGTTCTCTCTTCACAGTTATATCAGACCTACTGAGTTTCTCCAGCACATTTCTAAAAGATGAAGTAGCCAGTTTGATTGGCAGCACATCTACAAGCATGCAGTGAATACAACACTGTTGCTCAGAAGCAGCATTGAGCCTCGTTGACAACATGCACTGCAGAAGTTCACCAGTGTTCCTTATAAAGGATCCTCCAAATCCAAGACCACGACCAACCTAAAGGCAACGGCAGTAGATGCATGGGCACACCATGGCCTGCACTTTCCCTTCCAAGCCATTCACCATCCTGACCTGGATAAATATTCCATCAGTAAAATCCCCATACTCCCAGTGGACCGTAGAGCTGCTTTCTCATCAGTGAGACACGACTGGTCATTAGTTTAACCTGAGGGTCACTATGGTCTAGTGGAGGTGAGAAAGTTGGATTTTCATGGTAATTTCAGACAGCGTGGGAATTGAACCTGCGATGTTGGTGTCTCTTTATATCACAAACCAGCCATCCAGCCAGCATTGCTGCAAGGGTCAGTCAGCACAGTTGGGTGGATGGCTTGTGTGAGATGTTCAGAGGCGAGGCGATCCTCAGTTTCAAATCAATGCCAGTTGTTCTCTCTCTCTCTCTCTCTCTCTCTCTCTCTCTCTCTCTCTCTCTCTCTCTCACTCACTCACTCTCTCTCTCTCTCTCTCTCTGTGAGCGAACAGCTAAACCTGTACCCTCTAATTCTGGTCTACCCCATCCGATGGAAAAGAGTTTTCCCTAGGATGGGGATTCCAGAACTTGAGGGCATAGGTTTCGGGTGAGAGGGAAATGATATAAAAGAGACCTTTGGGGCAACCTTTTCACTTGGAGGTTGGCACGTATATGGAATGAGCTGCCAGAAGAAATGGTCGATTTTGCTTCAATTGCAACATTTAAAGGGCATCTGGATGGGTATATGAATAGGAAAGGTTTGGAGGGAGATGGGCCAGGTACTGGCAGGTCGGATTTGATTGGGTTTGGGATATGTGGTCGAGTTGGACCGAAGGGTTTGTTTCCGTGCTGTGCATCTCTATGACTCTACAACAGCCATTTGGAACTAGGGTGAATCCTTCTGTGTCTTTTAGGCAAAATCCTTTACAATGTCTCTCCCACCTCCCTTCACACTACCAACCAAAGTCAGGACTGCAGACACACAGGAAAGTAGCTGCCATTACATTCTCAAGGGCAATAAATTCTGGTCCAGCCATTGAAGCCAGGTCCCCTTAATTAGTTGACGAAATACTTCTCGATATAACATTTGACAGACAGCCAAGAGTTTGATTGCTAAAAAAGTTCAGGCAAATGTATAAATAAATTGGCGTGTGAACACTTGGGAGACACTGTCACTTGGATTGCGAGTGTCTGTGTGTGTGTGTGTGTGTCTGTATTTGTGTATTTGCGCACATGCGTGTGTGCGCTTGTGCATGTCTGTGTGTGTATGTCTGTCTGTGTGTCTGTGCAGGTGTATGTGTATGCACGTGTGTGTGCGTATGTGCGTGTATGTGTGTGCACGCATCTGTTGTGTGCCTACGTGTGTCTATGTGTGTGTGCATGTGTGTGTGTGTGTGAGTGTGTGTGAGTTTATGTGTGTGTGTTTGGACGGGAAGGGGCGTGGCCATTTCTGCAAGTGAATTCAGCAACTTGCTCAATGCTCAGTTCCATTACACTTCATCCATGATGACACGCATTGAGAGAGAGCAGCGCTGGCTGAATTTTCTTTGAGAAGTTTCTGAGCTGCGAAACATTGTCAGACAGCACTATCAGGACGTGGTTAGTCCATGTCGCAGATCATATAATCTCTGCTGCTAAAAGCAGGAATGACTTCATATAATCCTGAATAAAAGTCTGATATTTGCTCAATCCTTGTATCTCTGATGTAAATATACCTCTCGTGATCCAAGATTGGTCAGTGTTAATATTACAGAGGAATGAAACATAATGCCTGTGCCAACAATGCAGCAAATTGTCATTGCAGCAAGAGTGTGTTCTGTAACCAGCACTGAGGCTGTAATTGGATTTGAACTGACAATTATTGATTACTGTTAGTGGAAGGGTATGATATGGAAAGAACGAATTTGAAGGAGATGGGGAATGAGATCTGCGCTAAGAGCAGGCTGAGGGTGCTCAGCCTGAGAAGAGTTTCCATTACCTGTCATGTGGGGATAGGCTCACTGCCAGCACTTCAAACCCTCACTTTCCAGCTGTAAAAATTGTCTGACTGATTTATCTAATGTCATTGCCAACGAATGCTTTCCATCTGATGTGTACAAGCCATACCTGAGTAAATTTGTTAAAAGACTCTAAAGAATGTAACTCTTCGTTTAACCGAATTGACTCGTCAAGGTTTGATATTAGACTTAGAATTAGAATAAGATTTTATTGCCACGTGTTCTTGAGTATAGTAATACATGAGGACAATGAAAAGTGCACAGAGTCACCATTCTCCACTGCTATCTTGGTGTCAAAAGTAAGAGCTAAAATGTGTTGCTGGAAACGTGCAGCAGGTTAGGCAGCACTTTATGTTTCCAATTTAACATCCAAGGAGCAGGAGAAGAAGGGCTCATGCCCGAAATGTCGATTCTCCTGCTCCTTGGATGTTGCCTAACCTGTTTCGCCTTTCCAGCAGCACATTTTCAGCTCTGATCTCAAGCATCGGCAGTCCTCAATTTCTCCTAGTCAAAATTAAGATGTTTGCAACAATGCAGATTCACTTCCATTGCTTTGGCCGTACACGAGATAGAATATTTCATATCTCCTAAAAAAAAATCCGATTTGATGGAAAATGGGGAAACCACTATCCAGCGAGTGAAAGAGCTTCACTATCATTTGTTAAAATTGTTGATCTTCCTGATGATTCATGATTCGGCCCCAGTCTATTGGAAGATTGCAACTGGAAGTCCTGTATTAAAAAAGGCAGACAGGAAGCAGGAAGAATAGACCAGTTAGCTTAACTTGTCGTAGGGAGACTGTGGGAAGTTATTATTCAATCAGATACAGCAGGACACATTGATCAGTTCAAGTTAATCTGGCAGAGTCGACATTGTTTAATGGTTTTATTGGAATTCATTGAGGATGGACCATGTGGCATTAATGATGGTGATTGTTGACCTTCGTTTCTTTTTTAAATAAAGTGACAGATCAAAGTGACATGGCAGTAAGGAAAGACGGGAGGTGCAATGGGATATGATTGCATGGGAACTAAAATGGAAAACAATTGCAAACAGCACTCACGTTCATGAATCTTCTGAGGTTTTAAGTTAGTTGTACAATTTCTAGCTTTTTTCTTCCTGGGTCCGAGCTGCCTCGTCTTCACTGTGGATGTGGAACCTCTCTGCACATCTCTCTCCCATCAAAGGTCTTCTTAAACCACTGCAATCGATCAAACTAATATTTTTGCAGAAACAGAATGTGGCTGAAATTAAATTCTGTGTTTCTGCTCCCAATTTAATATTCAACCATTTCGTTTATACTGAGTTAGGGACTGGATCTCATCAATGGTCTCAGCGAGTTAACTATTTTTCGACAACGTGGAGTGAGTTTCAGGCTGAAATCCAATTGAGGGATTGGGGGATTAATATACCGAGTATCAGATACCAGGAAATGAGTTACAGATTGGAGTATAGTAGAATGGTACGATGTGGTTCATAACTAATTAAATAATCCTGGGGAGTGGGATACACACTGAAATCTAACTGAGGAGTATGGGTGCTTATACATGGAATCACAGATACTGAAGAATGAGATATCTGCTGGAATCTAAGGAGAGTTCCAGGTAGTGATGTTATGTGTCTAGTAACAGGTAAATGAAAAATCAGTTACAGATTGGAATTTTATCAAGGGGGTGGAGCCTTTATTTATACAATAACGGCCACTCCGTGAGTGAGTTAATGGCTGGAATCTAATCAAAACATTCAGAATAGTTTATGAATAGAATAACAGACACAGGGGAGCGAGATACTGTGTGGAATCAAATCAAAGGGTTCAGGCTAGCTTATGCACAGAAAAACAAATACCCAGGAGTGAGATACTGACAGGAATTTATTCTAAGGTTTCAGGGTGGTTTGTTTATAGAATAACAGATACGGGGAGTAAGATACAGGCTGGAATCTAATAGAGGGGTTCAGGGTAGTTGAGGTATAGAATAACAGATATCTGGGAGTGAGAGACCGGCTGGTATCTAATCGGTGGGTTCAGGGTAGTTTATTCATAGAATAACAGATACCCGGGAGTAACATACTGGCTGGAATCTAATCGAAGGGTTCAGGCTAGTTTATTCATAGAATAACAGAAACTGGGAGTGAGATACTGACTGAAATCTAATCGAGGTGTCCAGGGTAGGTTATGTATAAATTAATAGATACCCAGCAATGAGATATTGGCTGGAATCTAATCAAAGGGTTTAGGGGGGTTTATGTATAGATTAACATATAGACAGAAGTGAGATACTTACTGGAATGTAATCAAAGTGTTCAGGGTAGTTTTTTGCGTAGAAATAGAGATGCTGGGAGTGAGAGACAGTTTGGAATCTCATCGTGGAGTTCAGGGAAGTTTATGTACAAACGAGTAGATACCTGGGAATGAGATAAATGTTGGAATCTAATCGAAGGGTTCAGGGTAGATTATGTATAGAATAACAGCTAGACAGGAATGAGATGCAGATTGGAATTTAATGGAGGGGTTTAGGGTAGTTTATGTTTCGAATATCAGATACCCGGGAGTGAGATACTGGCTGGAATCTAATCGATGTAATCACAAGCCTTTCTACAGAGAATGCCACAACTGCACGACTGAGTTACAGAGAACTCAGAACATTGCAGGGACTTCGGCCCTTAATGTTGTGCTGCCCTTTTATCCTATTACTGTCATCCATGTGCCTATCCAAAATTCACTTAAATCTCCCTCATATATCTGACCAGTGCTGTCGACAGGCAGGAGGCTGGAAGAACACAGCAAGCCAGGCAGCATCAGGAGGTGGAGAAGTCGATGATTCAGGTGTAACCCTTCATCAAGAATGGAGGTGGGTGTGAAGGAGCTGGTATAAAGGGGGAAGCAGGGATTGGGTGGTGATGTGGGGACAGGTGAAGACAGGTCGAGGATACGACCTGGTTGGTCAATGGTAAGAATGGATCTGCTTGGTGGCAGATGGCAGTTGAAGGGAGGGGAATGGGCTGGGAATGGACCCACGCACCCACCACTCTCTGTGTAAAGAACCTACCTCTGACATCTCCCTGAAACCTTCCTCAGGTACCTCCCTCGCAACTATTACTCTATATATTACTCCCCGCAACCCACAAATAGCTTTCAGACTGAACCTTACTCCCCAGCAAGATGTAAACCTGTTCAGATCATCAATGAGATTTCAGTCTCTAATTCAATATCAACTACAGTCTAATTCAGGTGATTGCGTGATTTACATGTCGACCAACCAGATAGAATAGGGGAGAAAACATAGTAGAACATACAATTATGGACTAACTCAAAGATGAGACTGACCACTGCTGTATGTGGAGGTTTTACTCCTGTTCTGGAAGATGGGAGAGAATCAGGCATAGACTCCCACAGTGACAAGCAGCGAGCAAGGGACTGAAGGAGATTTGGATTTCCAAATGACATCAGATCAAGACAGTCATAGCTTTATACTGTGACTCACCAGCGAGAGCTTGGAAAGGAAATTGGAAAAATGACAAATCACAGGAAGTTAAGCTGCTCATTCAGCGAACGTTTAAAGGATAAATGATGCATTGCCAGACTCTACTCGGGATTGAAGTCTGATAATGCGGAAAAGGCATCGGATTATTGAAAATCTGCACTGAACCATTAAAACTGACATGTGATCAATTTTCTTTTGATCAAAGCAATGCCAAACTTCGCTGATCCTTGATGTACTGAAGACGTAAATTACACGACTTCAGTGACTTCCCACTTTCCTACTTTGAACACCTTCCAATTCTGTTTTCCCCATTAACTGAAGACATTAGTATCACTTTATAGTTTCACTACCATGCTGATTAATCTGTTGCCTATCTCACACTGTCTCATTTAACTTTAATCCTGTGGAATTACAATAACACCAACAAACACACAAAGTTCCATCTACAGCTTTGTTTATTTGGAGATGCAAGTAAACTCCCTGCAGGCGCGTGTGCTTTTTGATAAGCACTTGACTTTGGGATGGGCCTAGTCACACTCTGTGACTGATACTGAACAAGGTTGCACACTTACAGTGCAATGGCTGAGCTATTCCAGTTTTTATATATTCGAATCTTTCAGATGTTGAATGTTCTGTGGGTGTGGGTTCGAATCCAACAAGATCGGTGCTGAAGTTCAAATTCCATTCCAATTTGAATGTAAAATGCTCTGCCATGTCTCCTTGTTGTATCCCGATCTTGATCACTGAGTCCCTTCTCTTTCTATGCCACATCTCTCCCTGGGATTGCTCTGCTCTCTTGGTCTCTGTCTGCCTTTCTCTCTTTCTTTCCATGGGTTTTCCCTCCCTATATCCACTCTTTCTCCCTGTACCTGTCTGACATTTTCTTTCTCTCCCTGGGATTTCCCTCCCTCGTTGTCCGTCTGGCATTCGCTCATTCTCCCATTACCTCCCTCTGTCTATCTGCCCTTTCTCTTTCTTTCTCTGCATTTTCTCTCACTCTTTCTCCTTCATCCTGCTGCTGTGTCGCAGTGACTGATGAAGAGTCACTGGGCAGCTTTGGACTCAGTCCACACCTTGCTGTACAGTTAATATAGTGGGATCTACCTTTTCCCCCTTCTCCTGGATTTTACCTCCCCCCATGTTGTCCAAACTTGGGGAGGGTGGAGTGGAAGGGGCATGAAGTACGTTTCTCATTGATTATGTGGCCAAAGATGCTGCAGACTGGGATTTTGCTGTGCAGTAAAGTGGTCAGTCACAGGCCAGTCAATTCACACAGACTCATATAACTCTGCCCCAGGGAGTGGGGTTTACCGGAACATTGGGGCAGTAAAATATGAGGGAAGCAGATTTGCTCAAGCAAATATTTGGGAGGGCAATACCATTGGAGAAGGTCATCAATCTGTGAGGGGAGTTAAAACGGGGTCAAAATGTTTTTGGGTAATGCAAAATTGTGTCAGCACTTTAAGGTCTGAAAAAGAGAAAAAATATGGAGAAAGAAGGGTGAGAGAGAACGAGAGAGTGGAAATGGAGAAAGGGGGACAGAAAGAGAGAATGAAAGAGAGAGAGAGAGAGAGAGAAACGGAGAGAAAAGGACAGAGTGTGTGTGAGAGAGACCGAAACAGGAAGAGAAAAGGACAGAAAGAGAGAAGGATAGAGAGAGGGGGAGCCAGAGGGACAGAGAAAGAGACGCTGTCTGAGACAGAAGCATAGACAGAGAGAAGGGCAGAATGAGAGTGAGAGAAGGACAGAGAGTGAGAGACAGAAGGGAAAACGTCAGACAGAGACAAACAGGCGTTAAGACATGGACAGGCTGAAGGGGTGATCTTCAATTTTCCAGTTGTTCCCAACTTTCTCGATGGTTTCTCACAATCCATTTCTCCCATGAGGGTTACGCCCTGCTACTGGGGTTTGCTTCAACCTGGGAATGTATCAGCGTGTCTCTGTGCAAGAGAGTTCTCTGTTGTTTTGGACGTGAATCTCCTCCATTTCCAACCCTTCCCTCCTGCTCCTCCTCCTCTGTGTACCCCTCCACTGTTCAAAGGGTCACAATGCTACCCTCGGCTAGGCTCCGCACACCACTGCATTAGCAGCAGATTTCTTTCAGAGACAACATCAAGTCTGTGAATCTCTTACATTGAATATTTGTTTCGTTCTTCAATGATTATCTTTGGAGACACAGAGCATGTTGATGTTCAACTTGAGATATTAGGAGAAGGACATCAATCTGCCCAGTGCTGCTCCAATACCCTCGTCTCTTCTCACTTGAAATTTGTGAGAGTACATCAGAAAATATTATAAGCTGCAGAAAGTGCAATAAACTTCACCCTAGTCTCCTAATGTAGTGGGTCACTTTGAGGTGCCTGAATAAAATTGCAGTGGAAACACTCTATTGAAAGTGCTGTTATGTAGCCATAATCGTACCAGGCCATAGGGGCTGCTCTCTCATGACCGAAAAGTAACTGATGGTGATATAACCTGAGGGCCACCAGACCTAAGGCGATGGAAGAGAAGTTGAAGAGAGTCCTTCATGTTAACCTGAAGTGATAGGATTTGAACCCATGCTATTAGCATGACACTCCTCTGTGAACGATCAATCTGGGCAACTGCATTAGGTCAATTCACCTTTCATGTGCAGAATATCAGGAATGCGGCTCAAAGTCAAATCATTTCCTCATTCCAGTGTGAGCACAACATTTCTCCACATGAGCATGTTCCACCTCAGTCCAGCTATGAACCGTTCCACACCGGCCTTGTGTCTGACTGTGTGTTCCGGGTGCTGTCAGTTTTTGATGGTGCTGTGAGCCTTTGCTCTCCCTCTCGAACTGCATCCTTGATGGTTTTCACCCTCCATCATCCCCATGCAATGGCATGGTGAGGCCAGCAGAGAATGAAATTGTATCGCTTTCACCACAAGGGAGCTCCATTGCAGTTTTTTGACTCTGCTCCTCATGACAGGAAATTTCTGATTAGACTTCATTGCAGTAGCAGCCTATTGGAAAAGCTCAGCTTGATGCTGAAAACTAGGGTGCCCAGCATTTGTTATCATTTGTTTGTGGGTGGGTTCTGATAATGTCTAATAATGCCACAATTTCTAAAACCAAAATAATTTATTGATGGCTGTTTGTGATATTAGTATGGTGCCTGTTGAGTTCTCACTGAGCAGTGAGACCATGTACTTAATAGTGGAATATTTCTCTGATTAAGTATTTTATTTAATTTCATTAGCTCCTTCTAAAGCATTTGATTTTGATGAAGACTTACAAAGGGCTCCAAGCTGATAGGACTTACCCTTTAGGAGATTCCATTTCCCCGGGCAATTCCTTTGGATAGTGCTGCGACGGGGACTCCGCAAGTTCACAGCTCAACTCTCAACTTGCACTGGGACAAGGACATTCTCTCAGGAGTGTGAGGGAATGCTCCCAACTTGCCTGGATGGGTGCAGCTCCAGCAATCACTGAAGAAGCTCAACACCATCGAGCTGCTTGATTGGCACAATATCGACAAACATCCACTTCCTCCACCACCAACACACAGTAACACCAATGTGTACTGGCTAGAAGATACATTGCAGGAAGTCACCAAATATCCTCAGACAACACCTTCCAAACCCATCAAAATTTCTAGCTAGAAGGACGATGGCAACCGATACATGGGAAAACAACCCCTTGCCAGTTGTCCTCCGAGCCACTCACCATCCTAACTTGGAAATATATCGCTGTTCCTTCACTGTCGCTGGATGAAAATCTTGGAATGCCGTTCCTGACAACATTGTCGATCCACCGACAGAACGTGGACTGTGGCAGTTCAAGAAAGTAACTCACCATCAACTTTACAAAGGGGCAACGAGTGATGGGACACAAATACAGAACCAGTCAGAGATGCCCATGTCCCATGAGAAAATAATAAAAAAAATAATAATTTCATGGTCTAGAAACGATGTAACCCTCCTGTGGGCATCACTGTGAGTTTTATTTATTCATACATCAAGGAAATCGTGTAACCAGGTAGTTGACTGGATTACTGATCTTCGCTCTGAATCCAGACAATGTTGCTGCGTAAATAAATGGGTTTGTGCAACAACTTAGGTTCCGCAGAATGTAACCAACGCTCCTGAAGTTGTACAGAAAATCTGAGTAATCGGCAGCATAGATTCATTGAATAGCATAATATCAAAAAAATTACACTACAGATTAACCAAAGGAGGATGAAGCTCCCAGAGATGGTGAAGAGCAAAATCAGAGCCTTCCTTCTGCTCTCCATCTCTGGGTGTCTGTGATTATCTCCTTTGTTCTCATTCTTCAGCCTCTTATGAACTCGACTGGCCACTAAAATGTGTCGGACTGTCAGAGCATTGAGCAGCAGAATTAAAGTGAATGGTAGTAAAGGGGTCAAAACCGTATCAAGCCAATCCAATACCTAGTCTCAGTAAAGTCGCTTGACTTTGTTCTACAGGAGAATGGCACAATGTTGATTATTCTCTGAGCCGCATATTGAAAGTGGAAGGGATGGTTTTCCAAACAGAACAGGGCACAGGTTGTTGCTAGAACCACAGTGGCAGTTTTCTCAGTGCAATAGTTTGTTTTCAGCTTCTGACAACAAATCGGTCAAAGGAGAAAGTGACAGTGAACCAGTCAGAGCAATCCCTGGTTGTGTGGGACAGCACCCCAGTAATACTACACACAGGAGTGATGTCCAGGAAATAACATGTACAAAAAAAAATTGATTTTCCCAAAAGTTTAGATTCTCTCACTTGGTTCTTCATTCTCCCTTTAGACATTTCTCTCGTCGGTCAAATTGCATCACCATGAAGAATGAGGATAGAGGTGGAGGGATGGTGGGAATTTCACTGCAATAATTATCAAGAAACACAAGAGAACAGTGGCACCATAACAGCTGGTGAAATGTGAAACAGAAAGAAAAAATGCAATAAAGGAGCAGCTGTAATAATTTTCAATTTTCCGAAATATCCATTCGGTTCCGGAATATCTGCTCATGAATAAGAACGATATTTCTCACTTAGCCTGGCTCTATGTGACTCCATACCCAGAGTAATGTGTCACTGTCTCTCAGCTGCCCTTCAGATGACTACTGATAGGCGATGACCTTTGGAATGTGTCACTCGCACCCTATTAACAAATGAAGAATTTGGAATATACAATAAAGCAAGATGAAATGGGATGTAATTCATGGTGCAGTTCACCTGTCGAAAGCATGCTGAGCTATGACAATTCACATCATGCGCAGGACTCCTGATACTGAGGGGAACAGAGGCCTAGAAGAGTTTTCTGACAACAAGAGATTGCGGAGAAACCAGGGTTGGAGGCATAGGTGAGCAAATCAGACGCGTAATGTAATGAAACCGAGACAAACATGTGTGGAATAGCAGCACCAACGGTGAGGCAGAATGGCCTCATCATTTTGCTTGTTCTACCCCCTCCTCCCTAACCCATACGTTGCTTGCCTCAACAGACTAAAGGCTAAATCCTTTGGTGCTGACAATCTGAAGCAGATACTGATGGAGAGACTCAGCAGTTCTGTCAGCATCTGTGCAGAGACAGAGCGAGAAACAGAGTTCACGTTTCAAGGCTGCTCACACTTTTCTTCAGAATTTCCTCAAGAATGGAACTGGAAATGTGAGCCGTATTTCTCTCACATCTCTGACGCTGCCAGAACAGCTTGAGATTTCTCCTACATTCTCAATGCTCGACTTTCCTCAATGAAAGACATCCTCACCTCCCACAACTCCCAGGGTGCCCCGTCTCCATCAGCAATGATGTGCTCAGCCATTATCAGGGTCACAAGCAGCTAAATCCTCTGGTGATCGCTGCCCAGCCACAGTGTGAGGTGCAGGAGGACTGGAGCATTTTATATGAACAAACAGACGATTCAGCAGTGAATCATCACACAGCTACGGCGGGCACAACTTCCAGATTCAACTTGCGAAATAGCCAGACCATTGGCTGTCCCCAATGTGAATGTGAGGGGACGGATTGTGCAGGCTTGTTACAGACTTCCATCGAGCTGTTTGTGGAGGTCGTGGAACACATCAGTGGCTGTTGTTGGCTGACGTGGGAATGGTGCCTCTGAATTCCGGACAGGAATTTCTGTTCCACTGCTCTGAAGGATCCCATGGACCAGAAGAGACTCCCTGAGGGGACAGACAGCAGCCTTAACTGGGCTTGGGAAGGCTGTGACATTGGTTCCAGCCTCTATCACATCAGTTCAGCTCAAACACCACCTGCCAAGGCCGGGTTTGAAACCCCATCCTCAAAACGCTACTCGGGATTCTAGAATAACATGGCGACAATAATATCATGGGCGGGGAGTATTTCGTTTGCTTAATCGAATTCCAGATAATCGAATGCCAGAAAACATTGTTTAGCCGAGCATCGGGAGCTTGCAATTTTGCCGGATCATTCCAGATAATCTGTAATTTGCAAAATTGAATGCCGAATAATTGAGCTTCCTCTGGAATCAGATAACATTCTCATCCCATTTTCATCACTTGACCCACAGCCTTGCATGCTTTAACATTATAAGTGCACATTGACAATTTCGAACAGTAGAGCAGAACACCAGACCATTCGGCCCACCATGTTGAACATGATGCGATTCTACTCTCATCCCATCTGCCTGCTCATCGTATGCATCCCTTAAACCACTGCCCCTTCATGTGTCTGTGATCGAGAGGTTTTTAATGAGGAAGTAAATGGAGGGTAATGTGGAAAAGGCAGGGAAGTGGGTTTGATGATGTTCAGATCCGCGATGATCTCTTTGGCTGGTGGAACAGTCTCAATGTCACTCCGTCTAATGGTGAGAGCATCCTCTTTGACAAAACAAGACAACAATAATGCAGGGGTGATCTCACCGAATCCTTGTATAACATCAAGGGCGGCACGGTGGCACAGTGGTTAGCACTGCTGCCTCACAGCGCCAGAGACCCGGGTTCAATTCCCACCTCGGGTTACTGACTGTGTGGAGTTTGCACGTTCTCCCCGTGTCTGCGTGGGTTTCCTCCGGGTGCTCCGGTTTCCTCCCACAGTCCAAAGATGTGCAGGGTCAGGTGAATTGGCCATGCTAAATTGCCCGTAGTGTTAGGTAAGGGGTAAATTTAGGGGAATGGGTGGGCTGCGCTTCGGCGGGTCAGTGTGGACTTGTTGGGCCGAAGGGCCTGTTTCCACACTGTAAATCTAATCTAATCTAATCAGTGAGGCATCCCGAATCTGAAATCCAATCCTCTTGCAATCGATGTCAACATACCATCTGTCTTTCATATTGCTTGCTGCGAATCAGGCAGGGAGAAAATTGTTGGTTCACAGTGAGGGCAAGATTCCAAACAGCTTGAGAAAGAGGCTCAGACCGGATGGCACCTGGTTCCACTTCAGAGGTAAATATTGAAAAAAAACAACAGCAGCTGATAAGAAAGGCATAACATTGGGAGACAGCGGGGTTAACCCACCACAGGCAACGGGAGAGAATGAGAAAGTGACACCTGCAGGGGCTTCATGACTTTCAGAAAGTAAGTGAACATCCTGTCTCCAAAACTGCCATGAACATCACAGTGGCTGGAATAGCAGGTTGTAAGAGAGATACAAGCAGTTTGTGGAGAGATATCCATCGTTTCATCAGTAGTTAAACAGTTTGAAAATGGAGTATAATGTGGTAAGAAATGAAATTGTTCATCTTGTAAGGGAGAACAGAGCAACAGTGTACTCTTTAAATAGAGAAAGCTGCAACACAAAGAGACTTCGTGGAACTTGTGCACATTACGCAGAAAGCTCACACAGGGGGCCGCGTTTAATCCAGAAGGCAATTGAAATGTAAGCCCTTACTTCAAGGGGGTTGGAGCGTTAGAGTATGGAAGTCTTACTGAACCTCTATATATGTTGCTGGTGAGACCACATCTAGAGAACTATGAAAGGTTTTTGTCACCATGTTTAAGGAAATCCATAATTTCATTACTGGCAGTTTAGAGAATTTACACTCAGAAGATTCTTGGGATGGAGAGTTTGTTTTCTGAACAAGGGCTAAAGCAGTTTAGACTCTATTTACTGGCGTTTAGGAGAATGAGAAGTGATCTCACATGAAATATATAGAATTCTTAAGGGGCTTGACATGAAAAATGCAGACAGTATGCGCCCACCTTGTTGAGGAGACAAGAACCAAACTCTCAGAATAAAGCAAGTCCAATTTCAGACTTAGTGGAGAAAGAAGGTCTTCACTCAGATGTTAGTGAATGTTTGTAGCTCCTTGTGAAAGAGAGCCAGAATCCCTCCATATATTAAGGCTGAGAGAGACAGAGATTCTTGATCAGACGTGGGAACCGAGGGTTAAGGAGGCAGGGCAGATAAGGGGATGCGGGGAATATTGGAACACGCATGATCCTGTTGAATATCAGAGCAGCTTTGAGGGGTGAAATGTCCTTCTCCTCATCGTCTCTCTTTTGATCTTTATCTCGGTTGGAAAGGGGATTGAACTTTCATCATTGGCATCACTCTGCAGTGCAATGGAACCACCAAGCCAACTGAGCCACCCAACATTGGCATCAATACAACATTAATGATATGAAGATGGAAAGTTTAAAGACTGTTTACAGAGGGTGATACGTAGAAATATGGCAAGGTCGGGAAACGAATGGAGAAACAGAAAAGAGATTGTAGGGGGATTTAAGAGGGACAATGGAGGGAGAGAGAGAGAAAGAAAGAGAGAAACAGATAAAGAGAGAGAGTGAGAGAGAAAGAGAGAAGGATCAGGTGGAAGCACTGAGATAGAGACAGACAGATCGATAGAAACAGAAAGAATGGTGGAGAGGGGTAAAAGCAGAGCGAGCTGTCGAGGAGGGGATAGATCAGGAAAGGATATAACTGCCAGCACCTTCCGGGATCCCAGGACGTCTCAGAGTGTTGGACTGTTATGAAATGTTTAATGAGTGCTGCTACTGTGTTAATAGGGGAGAGAAGGTAATTACACACAGTCAGCTCTCAAAGTTCACAACTTAGTGTCGGTTGGTCTCATCCAGTCTGGTCTGTTATTGGTAACAGAGCACGGGAAGTAAATCTCCAGGTCTGCTTCCAAGAATTGTTTGGGTTTGGGGGAGGTTCAGAAACTGGGAGAGATACACCGATGGGAAATGTGAGAAGGCAGAGGTAGAGAATGGAGAAAATTGCCTTCAAGACGAATTAACTGTAACCTTCAGTGTAAAAGGGAGTTGGAATCTCACTGAGTCATGCCATGCAGCGATGGAAGTAGATATAGAATCAGAATAGAGAGGAACAACAGACCAATCAGGAAAGAGAAGCAATGGCATAATCTCCCAGCCTCGTTCAAACATAATAAATGCACTAAATCCTATAGACATGCATTGGATTGGTGCTTTACCCCTTGCCAATGATATCCTCAACAACCAGCTGCCGTTCTTAATCTGAAACTTTTTAAAATTGGCTCTATACTTCCCAGGTTTGATAAGTTGAAGTGGGAGATGAACCCAGACCTCCTTGATCAAAGATGGGGACACTTCCATTCCACCACAAGAGCCCTCGGTAACATTGTGTTATTGATAAGTCTTTAAGAGTAACCCAGTGGGTGAGAATCAGTTCAGGTCTAAAAGAGCCCTCGGCTAAAAGCCTGGAAATGAACACATTGTACAAAATGCCTCTATTTCAGGGATGCGAGGGAAAAACTCTCTGCTCAGTTTGGACAGTCAATCAGTCTGTTAAATATTTGACTCTAATGCGGATCGCAGCGGCCACAAGGCTCCATTCAGTCTCTCAGTATTCAACAAATGCTGCATTGTCCAATTCATGTTTCAGCATCTTCCTCGATGAGATTCAAAGGCAGCACTTCATAACATGAGCTTGATGGTCTTGGATGTCCGTCCAGTGATAGTCCCACTAGCCTACTATGCATTCCCTGTACATTTGGTGAATTATCGCAGACATTTCCCATGAGTGAACAATCCATTTCAGTTCTGAAACATTCTGTGTTATTTTTCCATTTGGTGTAATTAAACAGCAGATTATACCCATTAAAGCCACCCCATGATAATGGATGTCCACCAATAACCGACACTTGATCACAACATTGATGCAAATAACAGATTGCCCTCCCTTGGAAGGGCCTGTGTTCATCATATACAGATTTCTCATCAGTGACTGAGGGAAACATGTCTTTAAATTTCAGGGTTTCATAGGCTGAGGTGAAATCTTGGCCCTGGATTGCAGGAATCAATTAACTTCTCGTCTTTGCTTTCCAGAGTTATCCAGGCACTGTGAAATCATCGAACGGGAATGCAGAGCCGGACCATGTTTCGATGATGAAATTCACATGGACATGAGGTGCATAAATTTTGACTGTTGCAATAAAAATGACCAGAAAAAGTAAGGTTAATCTGAGGTTGTGCCTGAAGCTAACTGCCATCGGGGCCTATCTTGATTGAATGGATCCCCATGGGCCCGAAGCCACTCCTTCTGAGTCGTGATTAAAGCTGTTAATTGTTTTACTCAAATCGCGTGGCTCATGTCTGATTTCAGTTTGTGATCAGTTTGTCTGGTATTGTCATTGGTGTGGGGGCTGGGAAGGGGGCAATTGTCAGAAATGGCAGAAACATTGTCACCACTGTCAGCTCCTAACTACCCAACTTCATAGAACCGTTGTCAACAGAGCCCTTAACTGTGTCTGACCCAATTCCCCACTTCAACCATAAACTGCTTAACACTCTTGCAACAGCGATCGGGTTCCCCTTGTCCTTACCTACCATCCCACGAGCATCCACATCCAGGAAACCATCAGCTGCCATTTCCATCACCTCCAGTGAGATGCCACACCAGACACATATTCCCCACTTCTCCCTTGTCCACGTTCCGAAGGGACCATTCCCTCTGGGACACCCTGGTTCACTTTTCCTTCATATCTAACTGTCCCAACACCCATCTGATGCCTTTCCCTGCAACCCCTTAAGTTGTAATACCTGCCCATTTACCTCTTCCTCCCTCAGTATCCAAGGGCCCAAAGATGCCTTTCAGGTGACACAGCTGTTTATCAGCACTTTCTACAACCTCGTCTATTGCAGTCGCTGCTCACTATGTGGTCTCCCCTACACTGGAAAAAACAGAGCGTAGACCGAATGTCACTTTGCAGGACATCGACGTTTT
This sequence comes from Chiloscyllium punctatum, assembly GCF_047496795.1. NCBI lineage: Eukaryota > Metazoa > Chordata > Chondrichthyes > Orectolobiformes > Hemiscylliidae > Chiloscyllium > Chiloscyllium punctatum. Next base: position 36,748,232 of record NC_092785.1, read on the forward strand.
CGCCCCAAAAAAGACCCTGAGCTTCCAGTTGCCTGCCACTTTTACACTCCACCGGATGATCTAAATTGAATTTAGGCTGTTGTCAGAGGCGACAAGTATCTGTAGATTTTTATTAGTCACAAAATGGCTTTTCAATTGAAAATTACACAAAAAATGTCTGCAAGCAATGATTTGACTCTGTGAACTTGAACTGATGCTTTGTTGTTTGTATTTAGAGATAAGAGAAAACAATGGAGTTTTCATAATATGAATCCTAAGATAGTGATTTGGTGTTCAAACTAACCTGGAACTGCTATCATGGCATGACATTTTATGTGAAATAAGACCCCTTTGCCAGGACATATCATTGGATTAACCTGTTGTCAATCATGTCACCTTATTACAGTTGATTGGGCTTCTCTTATAATTAAGATCCCTTTTCCAGGAAACATCATTGGATTTACTTACTGTAAATCATGTCACCTTATTATATGTGATTGGTCTTTTCATGTAAGTAAGGCTGTACGATCTCTTAAAAAAAACAAGTGAATAATGTCTCATTTTCCAATGTAATTGCGCAACTTCACCACGGAACACAAAAGCTTTAACCTCTGTGTTGCTGCACAGCATTGCGTCAAGGTGACTTAATTTAATAAACTAATGACCCTTGCTTGTGTACAGACCACAGTCCGTTGAATTATTTGACCGATCTTGATCCAAGAGGACCCTCTTGAGGGTCTAGATCTTTACTTTGGTGCCGTGATTCGTTTCAGCTCAGACAGATTGTTGACAGTGATGTAAGAGGAATTCGGCCGGCCAGACGTGAGTATTTTAAGAGCATTTTTTTCCCTGTCATTCAAGTAGTGTGTTGTTGCTTTTGCACTTATGGACAGTGGTTTCTGAAAATTGCCGAACTATGAGGTGAATGTTGAACTCTGAACTTCCCGAGCTTCATTAATTTTCGAGTTTAAAAAAAAACTCCAATCTTTGGATCTTCGGCCGTTTTCGGTGGCTGTTGGCGTCAACAGTTTTAATACAGGCAGTTAACTATAAGCGAGGCAGGAGCGCCCCGATATTTGTGGCTATGAGGAAGGCAGCCCCCCGCCACACCGATATTTGTGGCTATTCCGGGGGCAGATGATCCTGATATTTAATATCGGTGGTTGATGGTAATTTAAAGTATATTGACTAAGAGTTATCTGCTTATAATAGTTAAAAAGGAGGCCTGGAACTTATAAATAAGTTAATCACTAATATTAACTTAATAAAAAATAAATACTTAAGTTGATTAATAAAAGAAAATATTGTGACATTTTGTCATAAAAGTAAATCTGTTTTTAAAAAACGAGTTTGTGAAATAATTTAAGGTTTGTGGAAGTCTTGTTGGTGAGTATATTTTTAATCAGTTGCTGTAAAACGGAAGTAGTTACGTAGACAGAACAGATGATCTATCCTCAACGTTAGTGAAATTATATGGAAAAGTTCGAGATCCTGGCATTTTTTGAATCTGATTTGCATTTTGGAAATTTAACATGATTTATTTTATTGTTAAGGATCCTTCAGTGATTATGAAATAAAATGTTAACTTCTGTTCTTTTTCCAGGTCATGACTGTCCGACTGTCAGTTGCTAACTAATCTCTTTTATCCTGACATGAAAGCTGACCTTATTCAATTTTAAATCAGTTTAATAAGGAGGAAGACAACATTATAACCTTTATTGTTTCAGACTCGTTTGTTTCCACTTAATTTTAAGACTGCTGTGTTTTGTTGGTGATCACTGGTCAGGGCAGTTGTAGTCTTACTGAGTGACTATTGAAGTTTCAGATGAACTTTAGGTTGTGGTAAACCATCTAACAAAATGAGTACTCTATGGTTAATATCTGTGTCTTTGGAATCAGCCATGATTCATGCATTAGAAGTTTTTTTTTTCATTTGAATAGGCAAAACCTTTTAAGGCAGCTCCAGTCATTTCACGACCGATAGCATTGCAAATGAGCAATGGTTGGTCAGGGCCACTTAAGAAACCTAATCTTGGATTTATTGGGTAATTCTAGCGGATTTCAAAGATGGCAACTGTGTACATTTTGCATTTTGAATATTAAATACTGAATAAATGAGTTTCCCATTTATATTGAAAACTGCAAGAAAATAAAATTTTGCATGTTAGTCAGCTAAAAATATTTACCATTGATGTATTGTCTCAGAGGAGATCTACTCTCAAAACAAGCCAAAGAGAACAAAGCTCTGTTGATCCTCCAATGTCCAGCAAAATAAATGAAAGCTTACTTTCCGTACTATTCCTCAGCTGGATCCCCACTCAGTAATGCGTAAAGCATGCTTGGCACCATTCCACACACAGTGCTCTCCCCAAAATCCAAACTAAATTCGATGCACATCATTAGGTGTCCCTAATACATGAAAAATGACGACTGCCTGACTTAGGCAGGCACTGCTACCACACAGCATTGCACCCTTTGGACAATAGGGACAGCCAAACATATCTCGGAATAGGGTGGTATATCAATCACTGTTTCTTTTGTAACATCATTGCCCCATTGCCATGGAGTTAGCAGGCTCCATAATGTCACAGCTATGTGATCCAGTGACCAGGACAATTGAACGAGACAAATCGCCGATTTGTTATTCTCCTCTTGCAAATTTTGATTAGCTGACAATTCAATTCCTAAGACTGGCTTTCAGATTATGCCATTCAAGATTCCAAAATGTAGAGTTCGAAACAGGCTTTAAAGTTAGACAAACATGAATTGTTAAATTGGTTAAATTGAAAATAGAGGCAAGACGATCGACAACAGAAGGAAAGAGAATGATGCAATAAGCAGGATAAAGCAACAGAGTAATTTTTAAAACGTCTGAGTCATTTGTTGGCTTCGCACCCTGAATTACAGATGATGATTAATTTATTTATTACTTTATAATAATATTTTATAATATTTATAATAATCAATTGTATTAGACCAAACCATCACTAATTGGCAGCGTCTCTTGCGTTTATTTCCTTTACACATTGCCTGTGACCTGTCTTATTGGCTCATGGGTAATTTAAAGCATGGGTGCATTAATTCCTTGTCAATTAAAGAATGGAAAGCTACCTTCCTTGCCAGTTGAAGAAATTCTGCTAATAACTGTGGGCTTGGGGGACATATATATATATATATATATATATATATATATATATCGGAACTCCCGAAAGCTGAAGAGGTTACATTGTTTGGGGGTGTGTGTGTGTGTGTGTGTGTCTACATACATTTAAAGGGACATGAAAAAACAGTGTAAGGTTAAAGCAACAATACTATAAATTAAAGAACTTAATTTCTACTCGGAATCCCGAGCCTATTTCTGATGTAGGCTATTTGAGGATTGGGATTTGGTTCCTGCATATCCGTGGAACACCGAACATCTCCTGATTGTCCTCAGCCTTAGTTTAAACTGTCCACTTTTTACAAACCTTTCTTTCTTTTGAAATCGAAGCATCCAGCCTTCATAGCCGATATCATGGTGATACTTTACCTGCGCCATCCTAAACTGGGTCCCATCCCAGGAACTAGAGTTACGTTAATGAAGAATGCCCCTGACTGCGAGACCAAACCGGCCAAATTTGATCAATATGTCCAAGGTTGATGCGAATGTAAATGCATTAAAATTTTGGGTGTCACCTGAATATGAATGGCTTGTGTTGCAAGACTAAAAGATGTGGCTATCTGTTTGATGGAAGTGACAAACAATTGAACAACAATCAAGACACCCAATTACATTTACTTAATCCTATGTTTTTGCAATGTTTCCCGACTGGAGTCACTGTCAGGATCCAGACCAATAGTACGAACCAGTCCAGGGATTTCCAGTCGTAAATGCGGAGAGTGGGGCGTATTGTTATTGGGATGGCCAGAACCGGACAGAACCATGATCCAAGTTACTGGAAAACAAATTATATCAAGTGCCGTCGAGATCCATATCCCGTATGCCAGCCCTAATATGATTGATTGGAACACGGACACCTATTGGGGGAGGAATCCACCTCAGGTGCCCACCCGACGACCACTGCTGGACAACCTTTTACGAGGGGATCCTGAAAATGGGAACAGACAATCCACAGCAGTTCACTTTTGAGACTGGGAACAAGACATCAAAATCCCCCAAGACTGATGAAGGGCTCCGGCATGAAACATAGATTTTCCTGCTCCTCGGATGCTGTCTGCCGTACTGTGCTTTTCCAGCAACACACTCTCAATGCTGATATACAGCATCTGCAGACCTCACTGTCTCCTTGTCAGGATATTGCCTGGTCTGGAGGTTTTTATTTATGAGGAAAAGAGATTGTTTTCACGGATGGACGTCCATGTCTTTGTGGTGGTGGGAGGCTGGAGGAAATGGTGGATTTCAAGATGAGCGTGCACATTTTATACTGAGTGGACAGAAGAATTTAAAAAGGCATGAAGGATTTTTTTATTACACACAGGGTGTTTCGTGTGCGGAATGGGCATCCTAAGGAATTGGTGCATGTAGGCACGATTACAATATTTAACACATGGTAGATACATGAATAAGAACGATTCGGAGGGATATGATACAGGAGAAGCAGGTGGGCCTATAGTTTGAGACAAAAAAATGCTAAAGGTACTGGATTCCCAAGTAAACAGGCAGAAGGCTGGAAGAACACAGCAAGCCTGGCAGCATCAATAGGTGCAGAGGTTGACGTTTCGGGTGTAATATTCTTCAGGATAGAACTCTGAGCCAGATTATGAACAATACCTTACAATTACAATTCAGCATCTGGTTGATATGTCACCTTTTGTACATTGCAATCGGTTTGCTTGTTTGGAGAGCTAGGCAGACACTGCTGGAAACATTAAATTATGTCGGGGAAATAGATTTAAATCGAATCTGAAATTTTCATTGTAATCAATGAAACTTGTGTATCCTCTCTGACACAGTTCTCCATATCTTACGTCTACTTTCAAGCTTAACATTTTTGCATTGCAACAATGTCTGAATAAAACCGCTTTTGACACATTTGCCCCTCTCCTGTGCTTACAGATTTCCAGAGTCAGACTGAAGGCTTCTCTGTTCGTGCATCTAGTTTAATGTTGCACCATTTAGTTTATATTGCCCGCTCTAGGGTTAACAACCAAAAAGAATTCACATCTCGCTGTATTTCATCTGCGAGTGGTTAGGAGACGATAGTTTGTTTCTTCACCTGCAAAGCCAGGTTGAGTGATTTTGAATTTGTCAGTCAGTCAGCCATTTTCAGTTTGTTGATGACTGAATGGACACTGCTCGGATGGATAGATAGAAAGGTCTCTTGCTGCTTCTGGGTGTCGGACGAGGACCACCGTCTTAAAGTCTGACAATACTGTGCAACACTTCCAGAGTTTTGATCTCAAACCTATTGCATTTACACGCATAACTTCAGAATATATCAGATATATTTATATAGGGATATTAATTGCGTTATATTTGTGCTTATTTCTGGGTTTGTAGCAATTATTGCTGGGCTGGCATTTGTTGCCGTGAATTAGCTGATCTGGAGGAAGTGGTGGTCAGCTGCCTTCCTGATCTTCTGCAATCCGTTTTGTGCAGGGAAACCCACAATAACAAAAAGGAAACGAGTAACAGGATTTTCAAACAATGTCACTTGTGGAATCGTGCTGTTTTTCCAAGCCAGGGTGCTGAGAGGCTTGATGTGGAATTGCCAACTGTTTCTTGTTTCTGTATATCTGGAGTTCTAGACTATAGTGCCGTGGGTTTGGAAGCTGCTCTGGAAGAAACCCTGGTGAATTTCTTCACTGCATATTGTCTGTAGTACACACTGCTGCTACTGAGTGTCGGTGGTGGGTCAGCGGAGGTTTGTGGCTAGGGGGTTGAGCAATCTGCTCTACAAGTTTATTCAACATGGGCATAATTGTTCCAGAAGTGGTCACACAATGTCTTTTTGGCAAACTTTCTGAAGTCCATTCTTCTAAAAAGAAAATTCAGAAAAGTGTTGAGATGCTCACTATTTTGGCCAGAATCGACGCTGAGAAATCGGTAGAGTCATTCCTTCCTCATGAGAACAGGAGCATCATCATGTTGCTAATCCTCCTGCTTCTTTCAGTCCATTCCTCACATGGACTCTTTGTTCCTTTATCTGGTGCGTCTCATATTCACTCACAATTACTTGGATTTATTCAGCAATTGAATTATTTTAAACTGCATATTCCACTGCATACTTTAATTGTCTGTGAATAATTTTCTTTATTATAATATAAGTGCATTTGTGCAGAAAAGTAATAAAACTGATCGAAAGTAGACCAATCCAAGGAAAAACCAGCATTAAAGAAATATAAAACATGCCCAAACCAGAGAAGGATGAAGCTGGCAAAGAGTGAAATCACAGATTTATTTTTGCTGCCTGACTCTGAGTTATTTTCAGTTCCGTATGCATCTTAATGGCCTTTGAGACGTGTCTAACAGTTCGACCATTGATAAAGAGAAAGTGAAAGGGAACAGTGATGTTAAAAATGTCCAGTATATTTAAAAGTTGCACACTGAAGGTCTTTGAAATAACTGAAGCTGATAGAACAGTTCCATGGAACATTGTTGATGATCTTTCCAGGTTTAAATTGACAGTAGTAAGGAATGTACTTGAAAGAATAAAATGCAGATGGTTGCGAGAAACTTCATTGTAAATTTCCCTATATAATACTTAGTTTTCATTTGATGAACAGAAATGGTGACAAGTCGATATATTAATAAGCGATGGTGAACGAGACAGAATATTCAATGGCCCAACTGCTCAGGATAAGGAAAATGATACAAACATGAGTGATGTCCAGGAAACACGGTGGATAATAATAATATCAAAATCGGTTAAGTATAACATCCAAGATAATGAATAGTAGATTAGACTCTGCCATTGCCACCAGATAACAGGTACTGCATGTAGAAAGACCACACTTGCCCCAAGCTGACATGCAATCATCACAAGACTAATTGTAAGAGAGGGAGAAATAAGAGAAAACTGTTGAAATTATTAATCAAACAGTACTGTGCCTGAGCCCAGATGGTAAGGGATAGATTTTAGCACAAAGATAATTGTTGTTCCATGTAATATGAAGTTTGAAATGAATCATTTGTACTTTTAAAATACAGAGGGAAGAACATAGGTAAGCAGGTGATTACTCCCAGAAGCACGATCATGTACTCAACATTTGAGTGGGGTTGACCGTGTTTGTTTTTTTCCGCTTTGTTGGTTATTTCATTTGGCTGGAGTCCTCCATTCGACGTTAATATCCACATAAGAACACCGGAAATCAGGGAAACACATAATGAGATATATCGAACACAGGCATAGATTGCAAAATTACTGTACTCGGTTTTGATACCTCCTCAGTTGAGCTTGCCTCTAGAATTGGACATCACATCATATGAACTACAGTAACTGGCATTAAATCACTCCACAGTGTCTCGAAGTGGATGGCCTCCACAATATGAAGAAATGATCAGACATTTAGTCACTCCATCTGAACATGCTGACAAGCTGAACTATGAAAGCATTCAACAATGAATCCAAACTTTTTGGACCCCCACCACAATCAGAAGAACTTCAACATTTGGCATGGACTCCCTCCACATGTCCAACACTGGACACCACAGCCCTCACCCAAATAAAACCTGAATCCATGTGGCATTGCAAGTTTTCAGTTTAGAAATCAGACACTCCATCTCGGAATAAATAAAGTTTCTTCCTTGAACTCCAGGCTCATATATCCAAGTACCTCCCTTAGGCCCTCTCCTTGTGAACATAGATATCCCTCCAAGTTCTGGAGCAGACCTTCGGGCTAGAAATCTCCAAAGATTAACCGCCCCTTCTTATGGAGATAAACAGCACTGTACCACAGTTTGTTCTTGGAGACCCAAACATTGTCCTGTTGCTTGGTATCAGGGACTGCTTCTGTGGATTCAGGCCAACGCTAGAGATTATTGGAGACAATGGGCTCATAGTCATTTCATTAAACTATTAATTCAGTAAACTAGGTAATGTTCAACGGAGCTTGGTTTGATGTCTGTCATGGTACATGGTGGAATTTCAATTCAATAATAATCTGGATTTGAGAGTTCAATTATGAAGATACAATCGTTGTCAAATGTTTTGGGGAGAAATTTCATTTCCTAATTTCTTTCGGGGAAAGTCATCCTTATCTGCTCTCGCCTAATGTGGCTCCAAGTCCAAAACAACGTGGTTCACTCTTATGTTCCCTCTGGGCGGTTACAGAAAGGTGGTAAATGTTGACCTAACCAGTTATACCCACATGCCTTCAATGAATAAAAAAAAGAAACTACCCAATGCGCAGCTAGCTCCCCCTTGCAGATGACTGCTTCTTTTTTTATATCACTCCTTTGGATTGGATGGCCCCATACTGAGTCCATTGTTACAATTAAGAGTCAGAGTCATAGAGATGAACAGCACGGCAACAGACCCTTCTGTCCAACTCATGCATGCCGAAAAGATATCCCAACCCAATCTTGTCCTACCTGCTAGTACCTGGCCCATATCCCTCCACACCATTCCTGTTAATATACCCATCCAGATGCCTTTTAAATGTTGCAAATATACTAGCTTTCACCACTTCCTCTGAAAGCTCATTCCATACACGAACTGCGTGAAAACGTTGGCCCTTAGGTCTCTTTTATGTCTTTCCCCTCTCATCCTAAAGCTATGCCCTCTCGTTCTGGACTCCCCGACTCCAGGGAAAATACTTTGTCCATTGATCCTATTCATGCCCTTCATGATTTTATAGACCTCTCTGAGGTCACCCTTCAGCTTCCAATACTCGAGAGAAAACAGCCGTAGCCTATTCAACCTCATCCTTTTGCTCAAATCCTCCAACTCTGGCAACATCCTTGTAAATCTTTTCTAAACCCTTTCCGATAGAAAGGAGACCAGAATTGCACGCAATATTCCAACAGTGCCCTAGCCAATGTCCTGTACAGCCGCAACATGACCTCCCAACTCCTGTACTCAATATTCAGGATCAATATTCATACCAAACCTGTGACTCTGCTTTCAAAGAGCTATGAACCATCACCCAAAGGTCTCTTTGTTCAGCAACATTGACTCGTGCCTTACCATTAGGTGTATAAGTCTTGCTAAAATTTGCTTCCCCAAAATGCAACACCTCATATTAAATTTCATCTGCCACTTCTCAATCCATTGGCCCATCAGATCAAGGTCCCGTTCGCAGAACAACACTGCATTAGGATCGAAACCTCTTCACTTTCAGAGAAAGATCACTGTTGTTGGAATCGTGGCCAGATTCCACCATTAATTGGGTTATAGCCAATTTGCATTGTGATGCTTAACTTGCCTACTGAGGAGACCTTATTTCTACATGCAATAAAGTTAAAATCATTGTTTCAATACTTAGAACATAAGAAGCAGGAGCAGGAGTAAGCCATCTGCCCTCCGAGCCCGATCCAGCATTCAATAAGATCATGACTGATCTTTTCATGGCCTCAGTTCCTCTTACCCTTCCCTTAACCATAACCCTCAATTCCTTACTGATAAAATAATCTTAGTTTTAAACATATTAAATGAGGTAGTCTCAGCAACTTCACCAGGCAGGGAATTCCACAGATTCATAATGGTTTCGATGAAAATTTTCCTCCTAAATTCAGTCCTAAATCTGCTCCCCCTCATTGTGAGGCTATGCCCTCATGCCCTAATGTCACCTGCCAGTGGAAACATCCGCCCTGCTTCGATCTTATCTATTCCCTTCATAATTTTATATCTTTCTATAAGATCCGCTTCATTCTTCTAAATTCCAATAAATATAATCCCAGTCTGCTCAGACCTTCCTTTATAAGCCAACCTCATCAAATCCAGAAACAGCTTAGTGAAAATCCTCTGCACCCTCTCCAAAGCCAGTACATCCTTTCTCAAGTAAGGAGACCAAAACAACATGCAGTACACGATACAGCTGCAGAATTACCTCCCTATTTGTAAACTCAATCCCTATAGCAATGAAGGACAAAATTCACTTTGTCTTCTTAATTTCCAGTTTCACCTGCAGACCAACGTTCTGTGATTCATGCGCAAGTAACACCCAGGTCCCTCTTTACAGCACCTCACCTCATTGTTTTGCCGTTCAAATAATAATCCCTTTTACTGTTGTTCCTACCAAAATGGATGACTTCTCATTTATCAACATTGTACTCTATCTGCTCGACTTTTGGCAACTCACTTCAAATATCTACACCCCAATACAAACCTGATTTCCAGTGAAATTTCGAATACGTAGCCAAATTAAAATAAACTTGTGGTGATTTACATATCACACTATATTCATTGCTTTTCATATGCATCATTAGTGAAGGGCATGAGTAATGAATGTTGCGATTGGCACACTATCCAATCGACTGTCTGTCCTATACAATGTGGAACTTTGTGAGTGTCAACCTCAGTGTTGTATTTGTGCTGCTCTCAGACAAATACATAGAGAGCATTCCATCCCAGCCCTGAACTGTGATTCCTGGATGGTGGACATGGATTGGAAAGGCAGGTGGGGAGCCGATTGCCCCAGTCATCAGAGTATCTGTCCGACCCTTGTGGCCACAGCAATTGTAAGGTTGTTCAGGCCATTTTCTTGTCAATGGTTGGCCCAGATTGTTGACAGCTATGCTAACAGTGATGGTGACGTCATTGTAGGCCAATGGGAGATTCGCAAATTCTCACTTTTGAAGATGGTCATTGCCTTGTGCTTGTTGGATGTGAATGTTACTTGTCCATTATGAGCCCAAGCTAGATGCTATTTCACTGTATATGGACACAGATCTCTTCTTTATCTAAGCAATGGTAAATGGTGCAGAACATTGTACAATCACAAGAAAGCATCTGCAGTTTGGAGGGAAGGGCGTTGTTAAGGCATGTTCAGATTTTAAAGCCTCGGTTATGAATCTGACAAACTGCTGCAGGGATTCCCGATGGCTGAGGTGATTGACCTCCAATCGTTCTAACCATCTTCACTTGTATTCAGGATGAAAGCAAACAGAGTTGCAATCTCATTGACTGCAGTTTTTCAAAAGCTCTTTATTGTGAATATGTGTTCTTAAGTTATATGTTTCAGAGCTTACCATTTCATTTCGGGAACTAACATTTAACTGTAACAACATGCACAACTGATAGAGGAATAAGAATCAGTGCTTCTGTAAATGCAAGTCAAACTATCCTGAGTTTGGCGCACAGTAGAGTTAACATGTGGCTGTGGAGGAAGGTCAGAGGCAATGATACAAAAACAACCATGGAGTGACAGAGTTTGGGTTCCCATTAAAATCAAAATATTTGTCATTATCACACTAAAAGAAGAAAAATGCTCACAACTTTGGAAATTGGATTCATGAGCTGTGCTGACAGCATAGAGCATGTTGATGCATATAGAGCATAAAAGAATTTGCGATACAAATATGTAAATGATATTTCCACCAATGGGACAGATCACAACTGGAGTTCATTAACATGGAATACTCATTCAGTTTCGAGCCCTTGGGAACGGGATAGGCTTGTATGGGATATCAAAAAGCCATGTTAAATGTTCTGTATTCTGTCTTCCGAATTTTATGCCATCCTGATCAACCTAATTATTAATTTTTTTCATAATATTACAGGTCAGTACCTGTAAGTTAGTTAGTTACTTAAAAACAGATATCTTTATCTCTTTATAACTAAACATCTTGCTCCCAAGGAGGGCACACATGACGAAATGAAAGGCAGCAATCGCTGAAAAACTGTGGGTCGGTCCTGAATAACGGATAAAAAATTGTGAATCAAAATCTAATCAGGTACAGATGTGAAACTGTGTCAATATTTCCAGCTCTGAAACCATCTTTATTAATGCATAGTTATGAGGTTGTGGATGTACTGTAACTTCAAGGGAGTTGAAATTTCTTGGCTAGCACAGTGTACTGAACAAGGTAACGATGCAACATTTTGGTCACATTACTAGCTAAGAGCTGCATTGCCTGGATACAAAATCAAATTCAAATTTGGCCAAACAGTTCTAATTTTGCCCTAAGTTACCAAACTCCAATCTCGATTGAAATTAGTATTTTGACAGTATTTAAACCAATGAAATGATCCAATGATTTGGGATATAAATATCAGACAATTCGAACAGTTATCCAGAGCAGCAAAGAACACCAACAAAAACAGAACAGTACAGATTTCTTGCACACCTGCTCTCTGAAAGGACCTTTACCTATCAAACAGTTGAGAAGCAAAACCTGTACGAATAAGAAAGAATGACAGAGGAAAATCTACAGAGGACACCTGGCTAAGCTGACTGGTTTTAAACCGTCATTTTATTTTTGTAAATTATAATCGGTCAGTATTGTGGATGGGAGGTAAAAGATAGGTTTAGAAAAAGGCGTTGTAAATAGTTGTTACTTTAGTATTCTCTGTTAGACTTTAAAAAGACAAAGTTGTTAATTTCAACTTTAACTAGTGACTTTTGGGATAGTTCTTTGCCTCTTGAATTTTAATAGATTACAGCACGGGGTGAATCTTTTCCGTGTTTCAGGTTGAAATTAGCAGACTGGTTTACCCCATGTTCTAAAAATAAAGATAATAAAGGAGTGTAGCCGCATCCCACAGCTTGTTCCAAACGTTTTGGAAGAGTAATCAGAACCAAAGTTATTTCTTGGGTCAGCGTAATATGTCGATGGGTATTTTGTTTACTCATTGTTGCTCTGTCATTTTCCCTCCGTTAAAATTATCACATCTGTTTATCTTCAACAGGGCATTTCACGTTGTAAGCTTAGCATCAAACATATGCAACCAGCTGAAAGGAAATTCCCACTTGCAATCCATTGTATTCTAACTGAATACATTGACAGTTGCATCGGTGAACAGAGGAAAATAAGGAAAGTAATATAAATGAAGAATCACATGCTTCATGTTGTGATTGTCCCAGTTACCACTGCGGTCAGATATTCCATTTCATTCTGTTCCCCACAATCAGTTAAATGCTTTAGTTAGAGATATTTCTTCTTAGGCAAGACCGCTCAGGTAAATTGTCCCCCTCCAGTTAGTAAATCCACAATCAGAGTTATTTTATTTTGAGAGATGCTCCCAGTAACACGTGGACACTGGGGCTAGTTGTTCCCCTTTGGCTCGGAGCTCACTCTAAGTAAAATTCTCATTGAAAGATGCTCACTGAATCACTTTTCCAGCAAAACATTTACAGCAGGCAAAATGTACTGTGCCAGTTATGTCCAAGCCAGCTTTGACATTTACAATGTATTGTGTGAATGACCAGGTCGGTGAGTGATAAAGCTGCTCCTTTCACCACGGTTATGCTGTCCTTGGCATTTTCTTTTCAGAGAGGCGGTTAACGAAACAGACAGCAGACAATTTGATGATGAAATGCTTGGGGGCCAATGTAACAACAACTAATAGAAGGCTTTTAAGTTTTGTAGAAAAAACTTGTACAATGAAAGGGGAGTGGCCAGTTTCCCCAGCTCAGCTTTACTTTGGTTTGGTTTCGGTTTTAACAGTAATTTGAAAAAAAAAAGCTGCTGGGCCCAAAGAGGCAGGTCCAGGCTGGTGCTCTCTCTCTCTCTCTCTGCCTCCGATCCTGTAAAAACCTGTTTTTGATTTTACCTTTAGTGTCAAGGAGTGTTTACGGGGATTGTTGCAAGTATTTGGAACAGCATTGTTATGCTGGGATGATCTGTTGGGTTTTCGAATATGTTAACTTATTCGGTATGCTGTTTTCTGTTGTTTATGTTCCATTCAGCAATCAAGTAAATTATTTTTTAAAAATTCATTTGTGGGAATTGGGTTTCGCTAGATGGCCATCAGTGGTCACCCATCCGTATTTGTGCATGAGGAGGTGGTGGTGAGCTGCCTTCTTGAATCACTGCAGTTCACTTGCTGTGGCTTGATCCACAATGCATGTGGGGAGGGGATTCCAGGAGTTTGACCCAACAACTGTGAAGGAACGGCGGTATATTTCTAAGTCAGGATAGTGAAATGCTTGGAGGGGAACATGCAGGTGGCGGTGGTGGTATTCCCAAGTGCCTGCTGCACTTATCCTTCTCGATGGAAGTGGACGTGGGTTTGGAAGGTGCTGTCGAACGATATTTAGTGAATTTCTGGAGTACATCTTGCAAATAGTACATATCGCTGCGACTGAGCGCTGGTGGTGGAAGGTTTGAATATTTGTAATATGATGCCAATCAAGCAGGTCGCTATTTCCTGGATGGTGTCAAGCTTCTTGAGTGTTGTTGGAGCTGCATTAATCCAGGCAAGTGGAGAGTATTCCATCATACTCCTGACGTGTTGATGGTGGATAGAATTTGGGGTGTCAGGAGGTGTGTTCCTGGCCGCAGTATCCCTCGTCTCTGAACTGCTCTTGTAGCCACTGTGTTTATGTGGTGAGTCGAGTTGAGTTTCTGGTCAATTATATCCCCAAGGATGGTGACAGTGGGGGATTCAGTGATGGTAATACCATTGGATGTCAAGGGGTGGGGCTTAGAGTGTCTCTTATTGGTAATGCAGATTTTCTGGCACTTGTGAAGCATGAATGCTACTTGCCACTTGTCGATCCAAGCGTGGATATTGTTCAGATCTTGTTGCATTTGAGCACAGACTGTTTCACTTTCTGAGGAGTCTGGAATGGTACTGAAAACTGTGCAATCATTGGCCAACATCCCCTGTTTCTGACCTTATGACAAAGTGAAGGTCATGGATGAAGCAGCTGAAGGTTTTTTGAGCCCAGCTAGAAAACAGGCGACATACCAAGGGACTGCAGTTTTGCCAATGATGTGCTATTGTTTAAGAAACGCTGTAAAGGGAAGCGTGGTATCAATACACTTCTAAGTGTGACATCAGTGAGGGGAAAGTTGTCAGAGGTGATTCTGAAATTTCAGATTAAATGCATATGGAGATGCAAAGATTGATTTGCATCTCCATATTGCTCACATTATTGATAGTGAGCGTTGTTATCTGGGAGGAAGGTCGTGTCTCACAAACTTGAGTGAGTTTTTAAATAACGTAACAAAAAAGATTGATGAGGGCACAGCAGTGGATATTGTTTATGTGGACTTTAGTAAAGCCTTTGACATGGTTCCACATGGTGACATAATTGATAAATTTAGATCACATGGGATTCAGGATGAGCTTGCCAATTGGCCTTATGATCGGAGACAGAGGGCTGTGGCGGAGGATTGTTTTTTGGACTGGAGGCCTGTGACCAGGGGTACACTGAAAGGATCGATGCTTGCTCACTGCATTTTGTTGCTTAATTAAATGATTTGCATATGAATGTAGGACATATGTTTGGTAAGTTCGCAGTAAGTTTGCTTCCAGTCCATGATGGTGGTGGAGTAAGGATCCTGTGCTGGAGCTTGTCGGCTCTAACTACTTTTATTTCCCATTTTCCCCCAATTTTACCTATTATTCCACTAACTCATTTTGTCCTGAGCTTGGACAGTATTGGCGATGGTGGACCGTGAGTGAACCTGGGAAATTGAGTTAAACTGTATTGAGTGGGGCCCAGGGTACTGACCATGAAACAGTCCAGAATGGAGAAAACTGTGTCTAGCATGGAGGAGAGTGGACGCAGCGCAGAGGAGAGTGGACCCAACACGAAGGAGAGTGGTCGCGGGGCAGAGGATAGTGGACCCACCTTGAAGGAGATTGGGCCTAGTGTGGAGCAGATTGGACCCAGCTTGGAGGAGAGTGGGCCAGTGTGGAGGAGAGGAGACCCACCGTGAAGAACGTTGGGCTTACCATGGAGGTGAGAGGGCCCAAATAGGTTCAAATTGGAGGAGAGTGGACCCAGCACGGAGGAGAATTGGCTCAGCATGGAGGAGAATGGGCATAGCGTGGAAGGCAGTGGGCCCAGTATGGAGAAGAGTGGGTCCCAGGGCCCAGTGTGGAGGAGAGTGGACCCAGTGTGGATCTCAAGTGAGCCTCTCCTTCCAAGACTGGAGCAAGCACGGGACCTGTCTTCAGTGGCTGTCGGTTTGGTGAGGGAAATGTCATCGAGGTAGAAAAAAGATGGCACCCGAGGATCAGCAACCTTTATATTGTATATGGGCCCATCACTGGTGGTGGGTGAAGCAGTGACAGATATGTATCACAGCAACATCAATGAGGTGGGCCAATGGCGAGAGAAGAGACTCTGGCATTCGTTGGTCTGGCACAGATGGTGGTGAGGTTGTGGCAGAGGAGAATTTGACCTGTAGCAAAGATGGTGCCTGAGGACCAGTGACTTCGATGTTGGTTGAGTCCAGTGTAGACGGTGGTGATGATGTGATGGCAGTGAAAGTTTTGTTGATGGTAAGTTGGCTCAACATTGATAGACCCTCTTCTGATTGGCTGATGAATGGTATATGAAATTGATTTAGATAGATGTGAAGTGGTAGGTTTTGGAAAGGCATTTCAGGGCAGAACTTATCCATTTAATGGAAGGGTTCTGGGAATTTTGCTGAATGAAGTGGAATCACAGGTAAACAGTTTCCAACGGGTCTGTCCAAAGGGTCCAACGGGTCAGAAGTCACAGTGAAGAAAGCATTCGGAAAGCTTTATGGTCAATGCCTTGTCTATAGAGTTGTGGGTGTACAGGATACTATTTGGGGCCACATTTGGAATTCTTAATTTAATTCTGGTCTTCTTGCTGTCGGAAAGTTTTTCTGAAATTTTAAAGCTTTCAGAAAAGCTGACAAGGATGGTGCTACGTTTGCAGGGCTGGAGCTAAAGGGAGAGGCTGAAAGAAAGGCAGGACAGGCTGGGGCTGTTTTCCCTCCGATGTCTGAGGCAAAGGGGTGACCTTATTGAGGTTTGTAAAGTCATGAATGGCATGGATAGGGGAATTAGACCAGGTATTTTTCCGATCGTATGTAAGTCCAAACCTGGAAGGCATATGTTTAAAGTGAGAGAGAACAGATTTGAAAGGGAATTAAGGGGTTACTTTCCCACACAGCGAGTGATGCTTGGATGGAATGAGGTGTCGTAGGAGTTATGAATTCTTTGAATAGGAAGGGTTTAGGTGGATAGAGACAAATACTAGCAAATAGGGCTATAGTAGTTGAAGGTATCTGGTTAGAATGGATGATTTGGATGGAAGGCTCAGGTTCCATGCTGTACAACCCCATTTCGAGTAACATATTGCAAAAGGCCTTTATCATATCAAATTAAATAGTTGTTGTTGACATATCGAAGATGATATTCGGTCAGGTGAGAGTACCTTATTTGAAGAGGTAGATTTTAAGGAACATTTTAAATAGGAGAAGGTGCTGGATATTCAGACAGAGTTTGATGGGGAGACCAGAAGGTGAAAGAGCTCAGTGATACAGTCTTTGTCAGTCTTTCTGTTGTTGCAGAAGAAGGCTTACACCTGAAGCGTCGACTTCTCCACCTCATGATACTGCTTGGCTTGCTGTGTTCTTCCAGCTTCCTGCTTGTCTACTTTGGATTCCAGCATCTGCAGGGTTTCTTTTGTCTCTTTCTTTAGTCTCTGGCATTCTTCCCTGCCTTTTCATATTGGATTTAATTCCATGAGGTTAGTCAGTTCTTTTCCCATCTAGTAATATTTATATCACAGTTGAACACTTTCATCGACATTTCACAAAATACGATTTACAGAAGTCCAAAAAGCAAATGAATCAATGGATGATCTTGGGGCATTTTGAATAGACGGGTGGGAATGTAACATCAAGAATTTGGAGGACAATATGCCTGCATAGGCCACTGTGGTTAATGGATAATCAGGAAATGGGATTTGTTGGGAAAGCAAGCCAGGAAGGAGGTAGAAATTTGCACAAAGTAAATGCATGGAGTTTATAATCTGGTGTCAGGCCGATCGGGCCCTTGTAATTCAAGGGGACAGAGGGAACAATAGAATGAACGGATATTTCACCCGTTATTAGCTGAGGCAGGGATGGATTTAGGAGCTGTTTTCCAGATGGAAACAATAATTCTTGGTGACGAAGCAAATATCTTTTTACATTTATGTCAGACACTAATATTGAGCCACAAGCAAACATGGTTAATTCAGAATCAGTTCCTACGTCAGCTCATTGTATGCAGTGAGACCCTGAAAACATTTATATGGGAGCAACGATGATGCTGGCTCATTTCCCACGTCTGACCCCATTCGCGAGATTCAGATCACGTCTGACACCGAGCTCTTTGATTGGTTCTTGGATTCCCCCATCAGCACAGCAGCTGATTGGTGCAAATAAGCAAAAAGAGAAAGGGAGTGATATCAGCATCAAGCCAGGGGGAAACTGAAGGAAACAGACAAAGGGAAGTGTTGCTGAAAATGCATTTGTGATGAGAAGACACATATTTGTACAGTGCATTTTCTTTATAATCGGAAACTTCTCAATTTTTTTAACTTTTGTCCAGACGTGGAGATCAGAGAATTCCGTGAGGAAGAGCGGGCAGGAACCTGTCATTGCTGTTCCCATTCTGCCCTGCAGTGAATGATAATACTTTCCTCCAGGTCATTTATTTCAGTTCACTCTGATTGCTCGGTATGATTACTTCAAGCACGTCTGATTCCTATTTGGGTTATGCTTTTGTTGTTCAGCTTTCTCCTGAATGTTGCTCCTTGCTATCAACACTTTACACTTGCTTTGCTCCTGCAAAGCTGGATCATGTCACTTTCTTGTTAATGTTTGACTCAGATTGTTAATTATCATTCATTCAGCGAATGGCAATGTCATAGTCAGCCAATGGAGATTGGGAGAAGATGGTAATTGCCTGGTGCTTCTGTCGTTTAAATGTTACTGATCAATTATAGACATTAGTCAATAGATGCAGGATTAGGATTAGGCCATTCGGCCCTTCGAGCGAAAATCAACACTCATTATGATCATGGCTGATCATCCACAATCAGTATCCTGCTCCTGCTTTATCCCCATAACCCTTGATTCTACGACATTTAAGACCTCTATACATCACTTTCTTGAAAGTATCCAGAGACTAGGCCTCCACTGCCAACAGGGGCAGAGCATTCCATATATCCACCACTCTCTGGGTGCAGAGGTTTCTCATCAACTCTGTTCTAAATGACCTACTCCTTTTTTCTTATCACACCAAGCTAGATTTTGTCTTTCTGTACATGGGCAGAGACCTGTTCATTACCTCATGAGTCAGAAATGGTGCTGAATATTGTGTGATCATAAGCACATTGCTCCACTTCGGAAATGACAGTGGAGGGAAAGGCATTGGTGAGGCAGCTGCAGGTTTTTGGGCTGATCACATGACCCTGAAGAATTCCTGTGTAATGACTGAGATGGCTGACCTCACATCAGTAACCAATTATCGATCGCTGAGACATCGCCTGCTTGCATTCTGGGAGTGGGCCTTGCAGTCAGCGCAGGTGTGAAGGGTGCCGTGGAAGAACTGGATGTTCAGGAACTGTCAGCCCCAAACGTGAAATTAGAGTTGTGTTCCAACCCTCCTTCCTCGAATAATGAGAAAAAGTTGAAGAGTTAATTTTCAGAGGAGAGAAAACAGAACACGCTGAGAGGAAGGTTGACAGAGAGAGTCCCTTCGGGTAAAGTAGCACTCGCCCAAACAGCTTCTGGAAACTATTTGCGAGTAAAAGGTAAGTTTTGAGAAATTGATATCGGAGCAGAGAGCATGAGCAGCTTCAGTTTTGTATTAAAAGCATTTTACATTGTAAAGATTAAATAGCTTATCGGGGTAAGGCATGTCAGGAGAGGTACAAATTGAAGTGTACTCTACTTGCTTGTTGTGGGATACCAGACACATCTCTCGTGCCATAACCCTAAATGTGTGGAAGAAGTGTCTCCAGCTGCAGCTCTTGGAAGTCAGAGTTACAGAGTTAGAACCGTGTCTGGTGACGCTGTGAAGCAGTCCTGTGGCGGAGGGTAATGTGGATAGCACATGTAGATAGGTGCTCACAGCACAAACTCAGGCATCACAGGCAGTAAGACCAGGTAGAGCAGGATGGTGAAGCAGGCAGTGCAAGTATTTCCTGTGGCTATTCACCTGCAGAGCATTTAGTGTGTTTGGCACTATTGAGAGGAATGCCCTATTATGGGATAACAACAGTCAAATTCTGCTGAGGCGGAGGGAGAAATAGGCATAGAAATGTGAAAGTTCTAGCTGATTAAATCGTAAAGGGAGTAGATAGGCATTTCTGTGTCGATAACCAAGAGTTTCGGATGGTGTTGCCTCCCTGGTGACAGGATCCTGGATGTCTTGGAGTGGTTGCAGGACATTCTGGAGGGGGAGAGCGGACAGGAAGTGGTCATGATGCACGTCTGTACTAAGGACATGTGTTAAAAAAGGATGAGGTCCTGAAAGCCGGATACGGAGAGCAAGGAAGAATTTTGAAATGTAAAACCTCAGTGGTATTTATCTCAGGATTACAATCTATGCCACAAGCAAGTCAGCGCATACACAGCAAGATATAAAAGATGAAACAAGTGGCTGAAAAGATGGTGTGAGGGGTGTTCAGATTCATGCGACATTGAGATTTTTGCTGGGGAAGGTGGGACCTGCACAAATGGATTTGGTTACACCTAGAAAGACCAGGACTGGTATCCTTGGGGTGGGATGGGGTGTTACTTGGTAAAGTGGTTGGGGAAATTTTAAGCTGCTTTGGCAGCGGGAGGGGAATCAAAGAAGTAGGGACGTAACTCGATGCAGAAATTCAGGGAGAGGTAGAAACCAAGGCAAAGTTTACTAACAACAAGAACAGGCAGGGAAACCCTGCTGAAACGTACCAGGGCAGTGTTCCCAAATGCATGCGTTTCAAAGATAGACCTATAATAGGCACTGAAGGAGACTTTAGAGCTCAGGTTAGTATTTCGAACTATGACTTTATTGAAGTTGTGGAGACTTGGCTGAAAAAGGGACAGGACTGGAAGCTGAATGTCCCTGGATTCAGATGTTTCAGATGTGAATAGAAGGGAGTGGAAAAGTGGTGGAGTAGGTGCATTACTGGTAAAGGAGTATCTCATCTCCATATGACAGAAGATACATCAGAGGGCTTGTGCAGCGAGGCAATATGGGTAGAACTTCGTATCAGAAAAGGTGCTTCGTATATTCTACAGGCCTCCCAACAACTAGCAGGAGGTATAGGAGAGAATACGTAAGCAGATTTCAGAAAGAAAACAAAACAGCAGCGTTGTTGTGGTCGGTGATTTTAACTTCCCCTTTATTAACTGGCCCTCACTTCGTTGATGCTGGCTTTGATGTGGTAGAACGTGACTGGAGTTGGCTTTGGGAAATGAGCCTGCCCAGATGAGTGAAGCTTTAGTGGGGGAGCATTTCGGGAGTAGTGACCATAATACTGTGAGATTTAAGGTATTCATAGATAGGGATAACAGCAGTCATTGGGTGAAGGTGTAGTACAGCAATATTAGGCAGGAATTGGAGAATTTGTTTGGTGTTGACTGTTTGAGGATGAATCTACTTTGGACATGTGGGAGTATATCAAATGGCAGTTGGTAAGAGCTTACAAGTGACACGTTCCTGTGAGAATGACGGGAAGGTATGGCACATTACGTGAACTTTGAATGACCAAGGATTTTATGACCTTGGTCGGAAAGAAAGGAAAGCATACGTCAGATGGGAACTGACAAATCCCTTGAAGCATATAAGTAAAGGAGGAATGAACTTAAACAAGGAATTAGAAGGACTAATAGTGGTCGTCAAAAGTCATTAGCAAACAGGATTAAGGTGATTTCAATGCCTTTTTATATATATAGGAGGGAATCTATTGATGGAGCCAGAAGAGGTAGGTGAGGTCCTAAATGGATACATTGCGTTGGTATTCAGCACAGAGAAAAATTGGTGGAGGATGGTGTTGGGGAGGACGTGTCAAATTTGAAAGCCAAGTTGCTATTTAAAAGGAAGTGGTGCTGAAAAGTAGCAAAGTCCCCGGGTCCTAATGGGATCTATCCTTGAGTATTGTGGGAGGCAAGAGAACAAATTACTGGAGCATTGACCGACATCATTGTTCAGTCTTTGGCTGCAGGTCATGTCCTGGAGGACTGGAGAATAGCTAATCTTGACCCATTGTTTAAGAAGAGTAGAAGGGACAATCTTGAAAATTGCAGGCACTCGTGTGAGTCTCACGTCAGTGATAGGGTAATGATTGGAAAAAATTCTCAGGGACAAGATCTTTATGCATTTCGAATAAAATAGATTTACTATCGATAGGATTTCATGCGGGGGAGGTTTTGATGAGATGACAAGACCCCAATGGCAGATTGTTACAAAAGGTGATTTGACATGCTATCGGGGTAAGATGGTAAGATGGATGCAGAACTGGCTTAGTCATAGGACACATAGGGTAGCGGTGGGAGGATGCTTGTTGATATGGAGGATTGTGAGTAGTCATGTTCCAAAGGAATCAGTGCTGGGACCTCTGCTGTTCGTGATCGTCACAAATGCTTTGGAGGAAAATGTCGCTGGTCAAATTCGCACATTTGCGGATGATACAAACTTTCATGGAGTTGCGCAGAGTGAAGATTGTTAGAGGATGCAGCAGGATACAGATCAGTTGGCGGCATGGGCAGGAAAAATGGCAGATGGAGTTTCGTCCAGGAAAATGTGAAGTGATGCCCTTTGGAAGTTCGAGTACAGGTGGAAGTTATACAGTGAATGACAGAACCCTGAGGAGTATTGGTATGCAGAGGGATCTGAGTGTGCAGCTCCACAGATCAGTGAAGGTGGCAGTGCAGGTAGATAAGGTAGTTAAAAATGGCTTCATTGGAAGGGGCATTAAGTACAAGGATCGGCAAGTTGTTTGCTGCGTTGTAGGATTTCGTCAGGCCACACTTGGAACATTGCCCACACTTCTTGTCATCATGCTACCAGAAGGAAACGTGTGTTTTGGAGAGGATATACAAAATGTTTACCAGGATGTTGCCTAGCATGGGGGAATTTTAGCTATGAAGGAAGGTTGGATAGACTTGTTTTGTTTTTACTGGAATGCAAAATGTTTAGGAGCAAACTGATAGAAATTTCTAAGTTTGGCATGGAGAGAGTGGTCAGTATAGGACATTTTCCAGAGTAGAAAAAACCTTCCTTACATATTAAAGAGCCGGAACCACTGGAAAATTAGCCGTGGGAAGTTTTTGAATTACTGAATGTCAAATTGTTTTTCAAAATCTAAGAATGTATGGATGTGAAATAGTGTCGACCCATCCAGCTCAACATCCACCCTTGTTAATGTCAAGATAATAAGGACTGCTTATCCTAACCCGACTGGAAGATAAATCTGGCCCAATATGAGCATTTGATTGTATAAACATTGCTGCTCTGCAATTCCCTTTATGAAAATCGTCACATCAATTTATGTCCATAAGGACATGCCATTTTGTAAACTTAGCAGCAAACATCTTCAATGAAATGTGAAGATTTTTGCATCTGTAATCCATTGTCTTTACAAACCCCACTGTGATCTGGACTTTACCAAAATCCCTTAAAACATAGCAAGAGCAGAGCCTAGATTTCAACTTTTATCTTACTTAAAAGGCAAGTGTAAAGTGCTGCGTTTCAGATGTGATTTGATTGGTCAAATGTCAAGGCGTTAATGAAAGCATACTTTACTCTTCCCTCACACTTAAGATACAAGCCAAAATTGAACAATTAATATAACTTTAATACGAGCGAAATACTTAACAAAGTGCTATATTATTAAACTATTCCTCATCCATTGTTCCAACACAGCAGCTTCACATAAACATCCTTGGTAAAATCACATGCAGCGAAACAGATTTCGCACCCTTGTTATCCCCTCCAGTCCAGGAGAAGGAACAACGACAGAATGAAGTTATCAGCAGAGAGAGACTGGAACGTTTATTTCAACATCAAGGAATTGTATCTAACACTTTCAACTCCAAACAAACTTCCTGAAAGGAAAAAGAAATCCCCGGGTTTCTGTGATCCAGACTCCAGCCACCCATCCTTCTTTTATCGACTTAAAAAATCCCAAAGCTATTCAGTCTGCTTTCCATGGAGCAGATAACGCGGGAACAAGTTCACAACATTTTCTTCAAAGAAACAGGACAGAACAAATCCCTCTTAAAGGCACATCTCATCAAAATTGACATCTCCATCACTGGACAGAACAGAATTATTAGCCTGAGAAGATCAAAGGATAACAGCAAAGAAGGGCAAGGTGCGAAACATCCCAGTGGACCAAGCTGTTTAATCCTCTGTGGGAGAGCGACTGCCACGACACGCCAGATCTCAGAATTTTTATCGATTACACACTGCACCACAGCACTGTGCATCATTTAGTAAGTTACACATCTTTTTGACAATCAAATTATTTCGATAATGTGTATTCTACTTAATTGTCCTCACAAATGTCATGTCCCCACACACCCGCTGACTACTGAAAACACACAAGGTGGTGGAAATCTTCTGTACTGACCTTCACTTTTTGCTTTATAATGAACTGCTCAACATCCTCCCCCCACCCCCACACTGCCCACCTGTTGTATTTGTGCTCCCATTTGGAGCGAGCTGCCTGACCAAGACCCACCAACACAATCTCTTCACATCAAGGAATGGGAAACACCAGGTATCACTCAGAGGTGGGTTGTTACAAAACACATCTGACCGATAGCAGGCACTAAACTACGACACAGAGTGAGCGGTCTTGCAAAACACTTTCCAGACCAGCTAGGGTTGGTGGTCAGCCAAACTTCATCAATGCAAACCCATTATGCACAGTATAGAAAAACAGACAATGCTGCAAATTACTCAGGATCTTCTGAATCGTCAAACTATTGACTTTAGACTCAAGTTACAAGACATAGCAGGAACACCAATACTTTCAAGGGTCGTGTAGTGTGATTTGACAATTTGCATTAGAAGAGACATTTTATTGTTTGTTAAACACTTTTCCCTTTCTGTTGCTGGCAATCTTTCTGAATTGAAGAAATCTCTCGGATTGGAACTGACAGGTCCAGAGATTTTATTTTATATTGTCTGGTATTTCCACCGGAAAACTGAGATTACCCCTTCAATGTTTCATTCGTTTTGAACAAACAGATAGCGACAACAGGTTTATTTAAGTCTGAATAACCAAGAGACTGGATTCGTCTCATCATACTTGGTCTCAGATGTTAATTGCATCTTTTCTTCAAACAACAATGCTTGCATTATTTCACACACTAGGCAAAAGTGTGGACTGCAGATGCTGGAGATCAGAGTCTAGATTAGAGTGGTGCTTGAAAAGCACAGCTGGTCAGGCAGCATCCGAGGAGCAGGAAAATCATCGTTTCACGCATTCCTGATGAAGGACCTTTGCTCCTCGGATGCTGCCTGACCTGCTGTACTTTTCCGGCAGTGTTCTTATTTCACACACTATCAGTCCCATCATTATCTAAATACAGTTTGATATCCTTTTCAGTGATGACATTCATTTAGCTGAGATTGTTCAGATTTTCGTTACTTCCAATTATAAGGCTGCTTGAACGTTGTTCTTCCTCCACACTGCTATAACACTGCTGTCCTTGTTAATTCGGTCATAGAACACATTTGGGAAATTCTGTCTGTGAATGAGCACTCTGATCCAGAACCTGAATCTGATCCTGACCACAACAACAGCTGGAACTTACAATGGGAAATATTTTCCCAAAACAAAGAAGAAAGGAAGTCAGAACCTTAACCTAGGAATCTTTGAATGACGGCATCATACAGGACAGGAATGGTGCATCGATCCATCCAGTTTGCGCCTTAACAATTACACTGAAGATGCACAAGTCGCATTTCCGAACACTTCGTCTGTAGATCTTAAATCCAATTGCAGTTCAACTGCTAATCTGAGAAATTTTGAAACGTTTTGGGTATTCACCCCTCAGATACCCTCTCAGACAGTGCAGTGCAGGCCCCGACCATCATCTGAGTAGTATTTCCCTTCAAATCCTTCTCTTTTTCAGCTTAACATTCTTCCACTTTTGTATTGGTCATTTGACTCAGGGCAATAACTGATTAGATTAGATTACTTACAGTGTGGAAACAGGCCCTTCGGCCCAACAAGTCCACACCGCCCCGCCGAAGCGCAACCCACCCATACCACTACATGTACCCCTTACCTAACACTACGGGCAATTTAGCATGGCCAATTCACCTGACCTGCACATCTTTGGAGTGTGGAAGGAAACGGGGAGAATGTGCAAACTCCACACAGAGAGTCGCCTAAAGCGGGAATTGAACCCGGGTCTCTGGCGCTGTGAGGCAGCAGTGCTAACCACTGTGACACCTTGCCATCCATGTTTTCAATCCAACCTGCCCACGTCCATCGTAGGATTAAACCACCCCGATCGCTGCAGCAAACAAAGCAACACGAGCTTATCCAGCCTCCCTCTTCAAAGCTGCATTACAACAGCTTAAGCAACATTCTGATGAATCTCTTTTCCACCCCCTCCAGAACAATCACATCCTTCCTGCTTTTGAACCTCAGTTTGCTCAGTGGGCAAACCTACATTCAGAACCTCAACCTGAGCTACAAATATTCTGAAAACTCACTAGCATTCTTTCTAAGATCCAGGCACCTGAACTGCACGCAATATTCCAATTGCGGCCTAAACAATTTCCTGATTGTTCTGTGTTTAAGGAGCGATCAAGAAAGGAGATGAGGACAGTATGTTAGTCATTGTCTACGTGGACTTGAGCAAAGCCATTGACAAAGTATCTCTTCGTAGGTTATTGAGTAAGGTTAAATGTCACCAGATCCAGGGAGAGTCAGCCAACTGATACAAAATTCGCTTGATAGTAGAAGACAGATGGTATTGGTAGAGTGATGTTTTACAGGCTGGAGCTCTGTGACCATCCGTGTGTCACAGGGATCAGTGCTGGGTCCACTTTAGTTTGCTATTTACATAAACGATATGGACGAGAATTTAGGAGGCTGGGTTAGTACTTTTTCGGTGGACACCAAGATTGGTGGTATAGTGGGTAGTGCAGGAGGTCTTCTGGAAATACATCGAGAACTTGAACCACTGGACCAGGGAGTTGAGGAATAGTAGATGGGGTTTAATTTAGATAAATGTGTTGCATTTGTTCTGGCAAAACAGGACAGGATTTACACAGACAATGGCAGACCCCTGAGGACTGTTGACTAAGAGATCCGTGCTTTCCTCCATCAGTCAAAGCAGTGAGTATAAGAGTTGAGAAATCTTGTTGGAGCTGTGCAAGATGCTGGTGAGGTCACATTTGCAGTATTGTGTGTAGCTCTGGTCATCCGACTACAGAAAGGATATTATTAAACTAGAACGCGTACAGAAAAGAAATTCTAGGATGTTATCGAGCCTCAGGCGACTGACTGTGTGGAGTTTGAACGTTCTGCCCGTGTTGGCGTGGGTTTCGTATGGGTGCTCTGGTTACCTCCCACAGTCCAAAGATGTGCAGGTCAGGTAAATTGGCCACGCTAAATTGCCCTTAGTGTTAGGTGCAGGGGTAAATTTAGGGGTATGGATGGGTTGCGCTTCGGTGGGTCGGTGTGCACTTGTTGGGCCGAAGGGCCTGTTTCCATACTGTAATAAAACCAAATCTAATCTCATCTAGGTTGGAAGGTTTGAGTTGTGAGGAGAGCTTGAAGAGGTTCAAACATGTTTTTTTTTTCTCTGGAGCATAGGAGACGTAGGGGTGATGTTACTGAAGTGGACAAAGTTAAAAATAACACAATACCAGGTTATAGTCCCACTGGTCTGTTTGAAAGTACAAGCTTTTGAAGTACTGCTCCTCCACCGGATAGCTAGTGGAGTAGTTCCATAGTACACAGAATTTATAAGTAAAAGATTAAAGTGTCATAGAACTGATGCAAGTATTAGACAAATCTAGACGATTGTTAAGTCTTTAATTATTTGGAATGGAGATGCAGGTATTGATTGATTAATATGTAAATCCCAGAAATACTTTCAAGTCACAGTCCTGGGATAACTGAAGGTTTCATCAGTGGATTAAAAAAGGTAGCATCGCAGCTCAGACAATGCATTAAAGGAGTAAGGTTAGAGTCTATCTGTTTCCCAGTCTGGAGTCAGGACAGTTTTATTTACAAAATAGGAATTTTTTAAATGTTGACTGACTGTCTACAGATTGTGCACTTTTTGAACAAAATTGAATGTGTCCGCAAATACACATTTGCAAATACTAATTCACACTAATTCATAGGCTTACATATGCCTGTGTGTGCCTATGTGAATGTGTGAGAGGACGACGGAAGTTGCGTTTGTATGAAAGGGAGAGAGCGTTTGTGTCTGTGTATGTGATATGACACAAGATAAATAAACCATGCAGAAAAAGTTCACTTCACTTCCAGCTAAATGCCTTTCTTGTAATCTGTTATATTTCGAGTGTAAATGAACTGTCCCAAATCTTACTATTTAGAGTAAAAATTAATGATTTTATTCTTTAAGTCCAAAAGAAAACACGAGACAGCGACTATTTACAACTCATTTCTCTTAAACCTATCTTTTCCTTCCGAGCTACAGTACTGGTCAGATAAAAACTCCGATCAAGATTGACAAATAAATGCCTTGTTAGTTTAAAACCAGGCAGCTTATGGTTTTTCCCTGTGAGTCCTTGTTTGCTTTTCTTCTTCGGTATTGTGCTTCCCAGATATTTGATCGATAAATGGGCCTTTCCGAGAGCAGGTCTTTTTGTAATTGGTCTCCGCGTGTTGGTGCTGGCTCCTCTTTGTGCTCTGGCTAACTGTTCAAAATGTCTGATATTTATACCCCAAAACATAGGATCGTCTCATTGGTTTAGTGTTGTCAAAATATTATTTTCAAAGTTAATTGCATTTTGGCAATTTGAGGCCATAATTTAAACTGATTGGCAAAATTTGAATTTGTTGTGTTCCATGACAACACAGCTCCAGCTAACCATTTCAATCCAGCGTTACCATTTAAAATCATTCAGAACACTTTGTACCAGCCAGTAATTTCAGCTCCCTTAAAGGTACAGTACATGTTTATAACTTCATAACATAAGTGACAGCTAGTTCAGGTCACATCGACTGTCTAATCTTTCCCGGGGATTCTAGCCAAAAAGGCCTGTACTCGTGAAGGCTGTTGGATTATGACCACAAAATGTCTGCTTGATTAACAAGTTGTCTTCTTGAAATTGGTTGCTGCTTTATGCTTTCAGCTAAATACTTTTATTGTTAATAATAATATATTTTAATCCTAAAACTATTTTGTCCTGTGATCATTACACTATTCTATCTTTAATTCCTGGCCTGGTAGGCAGTTTTAATCTTTTGCAACAATCGTTGCCAAAATACTGCAACAAATGAGGTTTTGGGGTTTGAGGGTTGGGGTGTGGGTGTCGAATGGTAAAAAGAGAAGAATCAAAAGATGGGGATTTAAATGACTGGATTCTCACTACCTGTCGTTGGAAAGCAGTCAAAATGACAGAAAATTGTGACTGAGATTTTGAAAGGTGAGGTTCTCTGTCGTGTCCCCAGCACTTCTTACAGGGTGCATGGATAGTGTCAGATTCTAAATGAATTCTGTCTGGTTTCCCATCATTGACTCAACTATGGTCAATTAATCTCAGTTTTTAAATACCTTGAGTCATGGGACCCATTCTTTGGTATTACAGACATTCACGTCCAGCCCAGTGGGAAGACACTGGGAAGTGACCTCTGGCTTATGGCGTGACGCCCCCTTCCACTCAGCGGACTGTAATATCCTGGCATATCTCCATTAAATAAAAACTCACAATGTATGTTGTTGATGAGTAATCTTTATGAACATGGCAAACCTCCAACCCATCAACAGGACATCACAGAGAAAGCTTGTGGTAAAGGGCTGGAGGATGATGCAGAGAGAGGGAGAAGTGGAGTTCTGGAGGAGGTTACAGAGAGGGGGAGAGTTGCAGAGACTGCGGAAGATGAAAGAGATCGATTGGGGTGGAGTGCTACAGGAGATTACACAGATTAGCAAATGTCAGTTCAATGATAGGGTGGTGTTTTGTGGCAGGATGATGTTGCTGAAAAATGGACAGATGTGTGTCCCGAAAAAGATTACAGAGATAAGGACGTGTGTAGAGGCTGGAGGGGGTTACAGAAATGGGGAGGGATGCGGGGGCTGTAGGAGGCCACAGAGATAGGAAGAAATGTATGGTCTGGAAAAGGAAACAGAGATAAGAAGAGAAGTAGTGACTGGAGGAGCTGACAAAGATAGGGAGTAGTGCAGGGGCTGGAGGAGGTCACAGAGGTAGGGAGGGTGTATAGGATTTGGAGGAGGTCACAGAGGTCGGGAGGGGTGTAGGGGCTGGGAAAGGTTACAGAGATAGTGAGGTGTGTAGGGGCCGGAGGAGGTTACACAGATAGGGAGGGAATGGTGACTGATGTTATATTCTCACTTCCTTCACAAAGCATCTTCTTCCAACCACTGGTGATCACGAGTGAGTGGACAACAGTAACAAATGGTTACTGAGTATTGAATTAGAATTACAATCATTGTCACATATACTCATGCACAGGAATACAAAAGAACATGAAAAGTGTCCAAAATCACCATTCTGTGGTGCCAAATTGGTTACAAAATTAAAATTTAAAAAAAACAGTAGAAATGATAGATAGCCAAAGGTAAGAAACGGTTTTAAGTCATATATGTGTAAAGGTGTTTGGATCCATCTGATACAGGCACCCAACCTGGACATGGCCTGGAATCTGGGTCAGCCTGTGAGTCTCCCATCAATCACTGGAAGGAGCCAAGTTCACCAAGCCAGAGGAGCAGGAGACTACAGCCATTCCCCACACCCCTCTCTGCCATACTGATGCCACTGAGTAACGCACAGAAAAAGGCTTACCAAGAGAATGTGCAAATAAACATAATAACCCCATCACTGCCCAGCACGGATACACCGTCGTGTCTATGTCTGGAAGGGTGTTGTGTTGTGCATTCTGGAATATGAACATATTGTAACCTGATGACAGTGAGGGTTTCAGTAACTCCCTGTTTGATTGCAGTGAGGCCCCTTGCACTGGACAGGTCAAAGTGTGAAATCACAGAACCAGTGTGACCTCACCATGCACATCACAAAGAGACACTTGAAATCACAATCGGTTTGTAAACTGGGTTCCTCTGAGGCACGAGGCTGCACGAGGAAACCCAGGGAAGGCAAGGTCACTGCACTGACTGTGTCTCAGACTGATCTGTCTGGGAGTAAGTGTGATCAGAGAGAAGATCAAAACTGCTTCACTTTACACAACACAATGCTGAGCAAAGACTATCAGTGAGGTGATGAGCCAGAAGATGGTGAGGTTTGAAAGGTTAATCTAAAATACTTTCTCTTGCACTGACTGAAAGTTTGTGGGATCAGAAAATTAATGTTCAGAGACTTATTCCATCGCCATTTGGAACGTATTTAAACGGGAAAGATATCCAGAACTGATTCTCAGCGTGGGTCAGAAACTTCTTCTCCTCTCTTTACCAATCCCGACGTTGCTGGAGAATGAGATAGGGAGGGATGAAGTTGCTGAAAGAGTTTACGACGAAAGGGAGGGGTGCATGTAGTGGATACAGAGTTTTGGGATTGGAGAAGATAACAGTGATATGGACGGGTTTACCTGCTCTGACCTACAGGTTTCTGTGGATTTATAATCCAAATTCACTTCTTAGCTTGGTCCAATTGTTCATTTTGTTCATAGCTTGGTCCTATTGGAATATAAATGCACCGTTGTGCTACTGAGACTTTATAAAGCTCTGGTTAAGCCCCATTTGGAATGCTGTCTCCAGTTTTGGTCCCCACACCTCAGGAAGGACATACTGGCACTGGACCGTATCCAGCAGAGATTAACATGGATGATCCCTGGAATGGTAGGTCTAATATATAAGGATTGCCTGAGGATCCTGGGATTGTATTCATTGGAGTTTAGAAGATTAAGGGGACATCTAATAGAAACTTACAAGATAATACATGGCTTGGAAAGGGTGGACGCTAGGAAATTGTTTCCGTTAGGTGAGGAGTCGAGGACCCGTGGACACAGCCTTAGAATTAGAGGGGGTAAATTCAGAACAGATATGCGGAGACATTTCTTCAGCCAGAGAGTGGTGGGCCTGTGGAATTCATTGCCGCAGAGTGCAGTGGAGGCCGGGACGCTAATGTCTTCAAGGCAGAGATTGATAAATTCTTGATGTCACAAGGAAATAAGGGCTACGGGGAGAATGCGGGTAAGTGGAGTTGAAATGCCCGTCAGCCATGATTGAATGGCAGAGTGGACTCGATGTGCCGAATGGCCTTACTTCCACTCCTATTTCCTATGATCTTATGGTCTTCAGGGTGATCATATCAACTGCACTTATTTCCAAATCCTGAACATGCACCAAAATAGCAAGGGCCTCGGCTGCACGCTCTGTGCAATCCCACTGAAAACAGATTTAAGTCATAGAAACATCCTTTGGATCACCTTCCACTGTTTCCTGTCTCTCAGCCCATTTTACCATTTCGCCTTGCATATCATGGGTGTTTACTTGATCAGTCTTCAATGAAGGAATGCATTAAAAGTTTGCTAAAACCAATGAAGATAAAATCAAATGCATCAACACTTTTGATTTCCACCTCACGTTTGTCAAACATAACCTTCCTTTCATATTTTGTTATTGCAATCATTGATTAACATGTGAATTGACACATATTAGTTCTGCGAATCCTCCATCACTGTGGTTACCCTGATTGGGCTCTAAATTCTTTGTCTACTACTTCTTCCATTACACATGGAATCATAGAGTCTCGACAGTGAAAAAAGAGATCATTTGGCCCATGGAGTTCATGCAGACTGCAGTCTGCACATCCATGGACATTCGACTGTGGCTAATCCACCTAACCTGCATATCTTTAGACAATGAGAGGAAACCAGAGCATGGAGGGGAAACCTCCGCAGACACTGGGAGACGGTGCAAATTCACACAGACAGTATCCCATGGTTGGAATTGAATCCATGTCCTTATCACCGTGAAGCAGCAATATCACCCCGAATTGTTGTTATATCTGGACAATATTAGCACTTTGCCTGTGGAAATATAAGTTTTGAAAATTGCCTGTCATTTTAATTCTCTGCCTTGCTCTCATGCTGACATTTCTGATATTGATATAGTGCACTGTTCCAATGATGCTCAACGTAAATTTCAGAAACCGTCCCCCACCTTGCAATTCTGCAGCTTCTTGATCAAAACTGGGTTCAACAAATCTGACAGCTAACTCTTGTCTCTATTTGTTCCCATTTTTTTGTTTGTTTCTGTTTGATACCCTTCAGTCAGCAGCCCATCTGCCCCTGGCACATCGTCAGTTTCTGTGGACCTTTTCTTGCCCCATCACCATTCCCTTTGACCTTGGAAGAATCACTTTTCTGTCAGTCAATCCCAACTCTCTCCACCCTTGATCACAGACCTTCCTTTTTCACATTTATCACATCCAGCCCTTCCTCACCCCTGTTATATTTTCACCTTGTTCTAATGAAAGCTGACAGTCTCCAAGCATTAACTCTGGACACAAATACTGCCTGATCAGGACTTTATTCAAACAGATTATCATTTTACTGCAGTTTAATCTGCAGGATACAATGCACATGGACAACTGGCCAATAGGAATTATTTTAGAAAATGAAGCTGAGCCAGACAAATGTAATATCAGGCAATATTTTTGAACGGCAATAAACATTTGAGAAATAGCTGAGGAAATGTTGTCAAGCCTATAATTAGTCCTCTGTATTCCTCAAACTGGTTAGAATGTTCCACAGCAGCAAATTGCTCAGGATATAACAGTGAAGCTTTTGATATATAAAATCACCATTGAATCGCGTTTATCTGCATCATATTTCCGAGGTGCAGGGTTCTCAGTTCCACTGCTGTTTAAAGAGGTGTCTCGCTGAATGGCGCATTTCAGAAATCTCCTCAGGGGACACTGCCTATCAGTGACCCTACTAATAGCTGAATATAATCAGCAAGTCAGAGGGAATAGGCGCAAATAAACACAATGAAAAGCTCAAGCTGATGACCTTCCTCCACAACTGTAGGAATGTGGAAATAAATGAAACCAGATGTTTTTGAGATTGCATAACGTTCAGAATGTCTGAGACAGTGGGAGCAGGGGATAGGAGACGGCATGATGCATACAACAACGTCACCTGTAATTCATACAAACCAAGGAGCCACAGTATGTACCCAGATGAGTTTGTGATTGTCAGTCTGCATCGTTGCCTCAGAAGGCAATAAGAGGGGAAAACGATCTTCCGTTATGTTTGAACATGACTTTATTCAGTTTGTGTCGTCTAATGTTGTTCATGTCATTGGACGGCACTTTGAGGGAAGGAGCGTCATGCTGGATCTATTTTTAAAATTCAATTACAGAATGGTTTACTTTGCTAATGCATATGAATCTTCGAGCCACAATAACCACTCATTGTGGGTCTGGATTCACATCTATGTTTTCATTGAAGACTTTTATATATATATATATCACAAGCAGCAGAGTTCCAGTATCCTGGGGAACACTACAAGTAAAAGACCTCCAGCCTGAAAAAGAACCTTCCTTCCGATCTGCAGGACACAATGCTCATAGAGAATGCTATCTCATTTACCCCCCACCCCCTTGCCTTCCTGGTTTCTTTCTTAAGAATTCGCCTACACTCATTATATGGCTTAAGAGATTCAATTGAACCACGTTTTCCAACAACTAAAATGACATTCTCTTTTGTTTTTGACTAGAACCTCAATATCTTGATTTATCCATTGTTCCTTAATCTGAGCAGCCTTATCCTTCACTCTAACAGGAATATCATATCTCTGAACTCTCGTCTCACACTCCTGAAAACACCCCCACTCGACAGACGTCCTTTTATCTGCAAACAGTCTACTCCAATCAACTTTTGAAAGTTCTTGTGTCACAATGAAAATGTGCCTTACTCCAATTAAAATATTTTAACTTTTACAGAAGGCTTCTCCTTTTCCATAGCCATTTTGAGCCTAATAGAATTATGATCACGAGAACCATAGCGTTGCCTTATTTTTACTTCCGTCACCTGTCCTGACTTTTTGCTCTGAAGAAGGACGAGCTTGGCTGTTTCTCCTGAGGACCATACACATATTGATAAACCAATTGCCTTGAATGCATTTTTCACCATCCAAACCTTAAAACTATGGTAGTTCCAGTCAATGTTTGGAGAATTTAAATCATCTATTATTACAATCTTACTTCGCTTACAAAAATCTGAGATCTCCCAACATATCTATTTTTCAAAATCTTCCTGACTATGGGGAGGCTGATAACACGATCCCATCAAGGTGATCGTTCCTTTTTAATTTCTAGTTTCTAAAGCATTTATTTTGTCTAGTAAACCTTTCGGAAATATGCTCTCTATTTACAGTGTT
The DNA here is from genome assembly GCF_047496795.1 of Chiloscyllium punctatum. Taxonomy (NCBI): domain Eukaryota; kingdom Metazoa; phylum Chordata; class Chondrichthyes; order Orectolobiformes; family Hemiscylliidae; genus Chiloscyllium; species Chiloscyllium punctatum. Next base: position 36,783,594 of record NC_092785.1, read on the forward strand.
AAGGTGTTCCTTATTCATTAATCTCGAACTTTATACTTCTGAGAACAAAACAACCTGCTTGATTGGAACCACATTTCAGAAACCTCCACTTCCTCAACCACTGACATTTACTAGCAGAAGCGTGCACTTTCTACAAGATGTACTGCAGAAAGTCACCAAAAATCCTCAGACAGCACATCCCATGAAAACTTCCATTTGGAAGGACCGGGGAGGCAAATACATGGGAAAATCACCACCTGCAAATTTCTATCCAAACGACTCACCATGTTCACTTGAAAATATATTGCACTTCCTTCAGTGTTGCTGGGTCAAACTCCCGGAATTTTCTACAGATGTACATACACCTTATGGACTGCGGGTAGCTTACACCTCATTCTCAAGTGGCAACCATATGAGTAATAAATGCTGGCCCAACAAATGATGCCCACATCACACAAGTAAATCTGGCCTAGATCTTTCCAGGATCTTTTTCTTCATCAATAGAGAACCTGGATATATTAATTCTCTGAAGGCACCCTTGCTGTTTACGAGTAATTATTTCAGAACTCTCTTCTTGCATTCATTTGTCAAGTGAGCTGAAAATAAAACTACAAACGTTTTTTATTAAGTTGTAATTTCGTTAAAGTATCATTGGCTACCCACGCCATATATAAGTGCCTCGTATTTCTTGTCAGAGGTCTTTGCTTTTGTCATTAAAAAATGCAACATGGATTGTTTATCTCTTTCTTCTCATTTCTATTTTCTGATTTTATGACCTTGGACATGTGAACAAAGTTGGGTTTAGATGTGCAGCCTTGTCATCTCAGAAGTAAAGGCTTGTAGTTGGATGTTTCAGCCATGAGCTGATGTTTGTAAAGAAGGAATTATATTGCCTCACAGGTTTCCCTCTACCTCCCTGCTTATTGGAAAGGGAAAATGGCAAAACCATTCACAGGACACAGGTAAGGCTTGTTATCGAAATAAGATATATTGTGAACATAAATAACTCATCTCTGTCTCCTTTACTCGCAGAAATTGATCATGCTAAATATCCAAATTCTTTGACGTCTAGTTGATTTTCCTTTAAAATGACCTGTGTTGCTAACCATGCAACTTGCCTTCAGCAAAGTATTTGCGCCTGAAATGGCAATGGGTATGTGATCCCACGTAGCATAAGAACTATACATGGGGAATGTGGTATTGAAGAATCCACCAGATTACGAAATTACATCTATCTGTTACATATAAACATAACATTCACCGATTCTTAAATCTCTTGGCCAGTATTTGGCTATTCAGTGGCAAACAGATTTCACCAGCTTGTCCTGCTTCAAATCACCTGGGTAAGGTGGAATCTGAGACCTCTATATCGTCGGGCCCAATTCAAGGAGATCAACATTTCTCTTCAAGGCATTCTGTTCTGCTCCTCTGTTCTTCCTGCCAAAGTGCATAACCTTATATTTTCCCACATGATATTCGATTTGACAAGTTTTTGTCCGCTCACATAACCTGTTTATATCCCTCACAGACTCTTTGCGTCATCCCCTCCAGTTGCCTTTCAACGCATTTTTGCACCATCTACAAACATGTCTGGAGTTCTTTCAATTCTAGAATCCAAGTCTTTAGTGTATGTTGGAGAAAAATCTCGTCCCAGCACTGATCTCTTAGCTGCCCTATTGATCTGCCCTGCCTGCTGCTCTCAGGGAACGTTGGACAAACTCCCCGAGATCCCTCTGTTCGTCGAAGCATCTTAGTGTCCTTCCATTCATTGAGAACTCCAATGCAATAATGACTACGCAGCATCTGTAGATCATGTGTCTCTCACCATCACCATCTCTCTCTTTTCCATCACTTGCTTCTCTCTTCCTCTCTATTTCACTTTTACGCTCTCTCTCCCTCTCTCTCTACACTTTCCTCATTCAGGGTCAATGTTGGAGAGATAGAGAGTCATGGGGAACATGCGCCATTTGATCCTCAAGACAATGAACTAAAATGACTGCCCCCGACCATTTCATTTCACATTTAAATTTATCGTGTTCCCTGAATGATAAGCATTACCAAGCATTACACGTTTGGAATTTATCATTTCATCTCTGATATTATTGTTTATCAGGCAATGAGTGAGTGTCCACATAATATTGCCAAATAAGGACAACCTGCCTTCACCCGGGGGTTATTTCTGGTAAAAATCACCGGACTACATTCAATACACAAACCGGTTAGTCTGGAACATTATATATGAATTAAAAACAGGATTGCAGAGAGTAAATCCAACCTCAGGGTGAATCAATCAGATGGGCCCACTGAGTGGTGATTGTGGTGAAGGCCTCAATGGGACTCCTCTGGAGGAAGAAATGATCCTCAACAAGACCGTCTGCCCTTGGATCTTGAAGTTGCAATTTCAATTTCCTGGGCGGGATGGGGGCAGGTGGTGGGGATGGGGACAGGGCGTGAGGATCAGGACGGGGTGGACGGTGTAGGCAGGAAGAGACAATTGTTTAAAAGCTAAGACTGCTATGATTCTTCTCCCATTTACACATTCCTTCAGCAACAATATACAGCAATGACCTCCCCATGCAATTATCTTTCTGGGTGTCCTTATCAAGGTTAATAAAATCATGAGGGGCATTGAGAGGGTGAATAGCCAAGGTCTTTTCCGTGGAGCGGGGAAGTGCATAAGTAAAGGGCATAGGTTTAGGGTAAGGGGGAAAGATTTAAAAGGGACCTAAAGGGCAACTTTTTCACGCAGAGGGTGGTACATGTATGGAATGAGGTGCCAGCGGAAGTGATGATCTGGTTGGGTAAACGAAGAGGAAATGTTTGAAAGGTTTTTGCCAAATGCTGGCAAACGGGATTAGATCAGTTTAGGATACCTGTTATGTGCCTGCAAGTTGGACTGAATGGTCTGTTTCCGTTCTGTATAAAATATGACTGTATAAACCAGAATTATGTACCTCAAGTAAAAAAGCGCAGAGAACTTACCACTGATGCACTAAATGCTGTATGAATATATAACTTGTCATTAATGTTTAGAAGCATAGTAAGTTCAATTCAAATATGACAATGTACCAGTTGTAAAGTTAATCAGTCAGTATCAATATAGCATAAACCTTCAGGTGCCTCTGTAGAATTCAACCAAAATAGAGTCTAAGCAATACGGGGAGGGAGGTTGGGGTGTGGTGTAATGGTGTCATCACTAGACTTTTAATCTTGAAACGAAATCATTTTTGGGGACCTGGGTATGAATCTCACCAACTGGAATTCAAACTCAACATTAAAAAAATCTGGAATTCCCTGGAACAACGATTATTCCAGGGAAACATCAGTTTGGTTCATTAATGCTCTTTTGGAATGGAAACTGAGTCCTATCTGCTCTGGCGTACATGTGACTCCAAATGCACAGCATTGTGTTTGAATCTTAACTGTCTCTGGACAATTCGGGATGGGCAATAAATAATCATGAAAGCCTGTGTTGCCCATATCCCATTGATGAATGAAAGAAGACGTCGGTCATTCATCCCCTCAAGCCTGTTCCATCAATCATGACTAATCTGTGGCCATTGGCCCACATCCTTTTAATATCTTTGCATAACAAAAAAAAACTATCTCAAATTTAACATTAACAACTAACCCAGCATCCACTACATTGTGAAAGAGAGTTCCAACATCGACAACTCTTTGTGTGGAGAAATGCTTTCTCATATCTCTCCAGTCCTTATCTAGTCTGGTCCCAATTTTCAGTCGATAGCCCTTACTTCTAGAATTCCCAACCAGTGGATATAGTTTATCCTTATCAACCCTGTCTTTTCATTGGTGTATTGTTGATTAAAGCAAAGTTGGGGAGGAGAGCTGTTGAGGTATTTTCCTCGCTATCACAGCAGGGATCTGGGGAGAATGAAGAGGTGAAAATGCCATCTTCGTTGCACATGAGCTATTACCAGATGACTACAGACAACATCTCAGGAATCAAAGGAAGGAACCTGGTCAAACATGCATTCAATTTGAAAGGATCAAACAAAATAATTATGATAGTGGATGACAGCATTGAAAATCGATCGAATACATGATACTCTCAGAGAGACGCTTATTTCAGGGGAGCTCAAAAATTCACTTCCTGAAGTACTAAGAATGTATGTGGAGGAGCAGGCAGTTAAAGATCACAAGATAAGCAACTGAAATTGCTGATGGTTATGAGTTGGTTCATGAATCAAAAATTGGCTTTGACGGCAATTTCAACCTGTGAGGGATAGAAGCTAGGGAAAAGAGAAATCCTCAGGTGGTAAGGAAACATTAGATCTCATTGAAGATAGTTTACCACAGGATATAAAGGAAACTTTTGAGGAAAAAGAGAATTATAAAGATCAGGTGTTTTCACTGTTCACAACGTAGTCCACATGAAGTCACAATATTGGTGCGTTAGAGAAAAAAGCACTGGGTAGAGAGCTGTGGGAAAACATGATAAGCCAATGTGCTTTGTTGAATTGCTAAAGGAAGGTACAATGAAAACTGAAAAGCAGCAAAAGAATGTCAGTGGTTGGTTCAGAAGCACGTGCCAGATCTATTTAAAGAATTTACATTTGAGGGTAAGGTTGGATCATGTCGGCCAGGAGGAGCAGTTAAAGAAACTTAAATTTGTAGGGATATGGAAGCAAGTAAATCTTTGGTGGGAGATAAGGAGATAACTCATAAGGAATATTGCAAGAAAAGGTGGTAATTAGTGGAATTCATGGTGAGAATAGCAGTGTTCAATATGTAACCTGAAGTTGGGATATCCAGTGAAAAGTGGTGAAGTAATGGCAGTAGTTATCGAGAAACATAGTTTATCCTCGCTCATGATATAGCTGGGTCCCAAGTGGGTGTGATTCCGACTGACTTCTTGATGAAGAAATGGAAAACATCGCATTTTCAGGCAGATACGAAATGGGTAGAAGATCATCAATTGTATTGCTGGTGGGTTATGGAAAGGAATTGTTTGAGGGAGCAATTGAATTACTAATAATAGGTCATTTGGAAGTAAGGAAAACTCAAGCCAAAATACAAAAATATTTTTATTCACCTGAACTGCAAAAGCATCGTGAATTTTGCCCACATATCAGATCTAACTGGAAAACATCGGGCAGTGATAAAGCCAGGACCATTAATGCCCATTTCCACATTTGAGGAACATTTGACAAGGGTTTTAATTGACTGAGTAGTACCTCGAAATAACACAAAAACTTGGGGTCAGAATTTGATGATTATAATGGGTGAGACGCCGAGATTTGAAGACAACATAATAAAAAATCACAATTTCGTCAGAGGAGACAAAATGTTACTGTTCCTTCGAGCAGTAGGTCAAGCTTTATAGGTCAGGATAGTGGGCCCTATCAATTTGAAAGGAAATTGAGTGAGGCAAGCTATTTAATATGACCGTGAGATAGAAAGAAATCTCATACATTTGGTCATGTGAATGTGCCCAAAAATTATTTTGGTGGGGTCTGAGGTCCACAAATAATCTCAAACAAATCTAGCAATACCTCATCTATCATCACCCTATCAGAATCCCCAATAACATTGACTCATAACATATCTTCCCATTTAATCATGTGGAAATTCTAACAATATCCCTGACTTCTGTTTTAATGTGGAAGATGCAATGCAAATGACAATTCAATCAGATCATGGCTGATCTGTGGCCTAACTCCACGTACTTGCCTTTGGCTCATATACCTGAAAAACTTTACTAATTAAAACATTATCTGCAGTTATGTTATGGCAGAAACAACTTGGAAATTAAGCTTACCATACTAAATTCGGAGAACCTGAACTTCAGATTCCCCAGTTCGTGTCAGCTAAATTTAGGCTCAAGGATATAGACATGACAGGAAAACCTTTGTAAGCAATTGTTTGTGACAGTCTATTGGAAGAATTGCTTCAAAAATGTGACCACTGCTTCATGTGCCTTTGCAACATAAGTCTGGAGAAGGATGCAGTGGTTTTTGCCAAGGCTTGTCCCGAGCAGCTCTGTGCTGCAGGACTATGAGTTCTATGGTCTGTTCCCCGGGACCAAGACAAACATCTACTGTTCCTACAGGACCATCAGTTCGGTGAAGGATGCTCTTTAGTCTGCCCCAAACTTGTTAGTCTTCCAGAACTTTGAGTTGACTCTGACTGAGTGCTGCAAACTGGCAATTCCAAAGTCCTGGACGTGTGAGGAAAACGCTGATGTTTGGGGCAATTGCTGCCAAGGTGCAGTGGGGAAAGACCCACTGTCTGAGGGCTTCCTGCCGAAGGTAAGTGGGATCCCGTTCAGTTATTGTACCCTCCTACTGTCTCAAATACATGTCAATATTAATATTGTATGTATGAGAGTCAAAGTTCAATGTTTTGTTTGTTTACTTGATACACAACTGAAAAGAACCATACTGCATTTGTGACAAAGAGATTTTTAACGAATAAAGTTTATATTTCATGAAAAAAGATGGCGCCGCGCTCATCAGCCTGTATGACGTTGAAGGATATAGTATGTGTGATGTGCTCTCCAAAATGGGCTTTTGGGTGAGGAATTTCACGATTGGATCCGACTGCTCTCCACCAACATTGTTTATGTAGCATCATACAATGGATAGGTGTCAGAAAGGCAAGCAGGGCTGGACATTCTCTCTTGCCTTGTTTGGGTGCTGGATGGAAACTTTCCAGAGTCCACCAGGAAAGGTGTGAGCCTGAGTGGGGTGACTATTTCAGGCAGCGGACGGCTGTAGGACAAAATTTTCCTGTCCATAGACAACGCTGACGTTGTCTGTTCAGACCTACCTTCATTGTGCAGACTCATGAGCATCTGTGACCATTCGACAGTCATCAGGAGCGAATGTAAATTGAGGCAAGAAAGAGACCATGTTCTTTGGGAACCGTGCTAACTGACCCTTTATGTCCTTCATCATCAGGACAGATTGCCTGAAGGAGCTGGGAATATGCTTCAGAGGGAGTGGGGCATGCACAAAATCTTCGAAGGAACGTACTGCCAAATGAAGAAGAGATTGACCTTTTGGAAGCACTGCTCCCTGTCTATTGCAGGGAAAATCTTGGTCACCAGGTGTGAGGCACTTTCTCCTTGTTGTTATACATGGCACAGATCTGGCCTATCCTGAGAAAATGTGCTGTTTCAGTGAACTGGCCATCCACCACTTCCTGTGAACATTGAATTAAATATTGTATGTTGTCATAGAGTCATAGAGATACACAGCATGGAAACAGACCCTTCAGTCCGACTCGTCCACGCTGACCAGAAATCCAAATGCATTCGAGTCCCACCTGCCAGCAGCCGGCCCATATCCCTCCAAACCCTTCCTATTCATATAACCATCCAAATGCCTTTAAAATGTTGCAATTGTAACAGCCTCCAACACTTACTCTGGCAGCTCATTTCATACACGTACCAGCCCTGTGTGAAAAAGTTGCCCATTAAGCCTCTTTTATAATTTTCCCCTCTCAAACTAAACCTACGCCGTCTTGATCTGGACTTCCCCAGGGAAAAAGCTTTGTCTATTTATCCTATCCATGCCCCTCATAATTTTGGAAACCTCCATTAGGTACTCAGTACTCTGACTGATAAAGGAAAGCATACCAAACGCCTTCTTCACTATCCTATCTACCTGTGACTCCATTTTCAAGGAGCTGTGAACCTGCACTCTAAAGTCGTTTTGTTCAGCAACATTTCCTAGGAATGTATGATTAAATGTGTAAGTCCTGCTAAGATTTGCTTTCCCAAAATGCAACACCTCGCAATAATCTGCATTAACCGCCATCTTCCATTTCTCAGTCCATTGGCCCATCTGATCAAGATCCTGTTTTAATCTGAGGTAATCTTCTTCGCTCTCCACTACACCTTCAATTTTGGTGTCATCTGCAAATTTACTAACTGTACCTCTTATGCTCGCATCCAAATCATTTATATAAATGATGTAGTGGCTCAAGCAACGAGCCTTATGGCATTCCACTGGGCACAGTCCTCCCGTTTGAACAAATAACCCTCCACCACCACCATTTGTCTTCTACCTTTGAGCCAGTGATGTAACAAAATGGCTAGTTCTCCCTCTATTCTGTGAGATATAACCTTGCTCAACAGTCTCCCATGGAGAAGCTTTTTGAACGCCTGTCTGAAGTCCACATAGATCACATTTACCACTCTGCCTTCATCAATCCTGTTTGTTACTTATTCAAAAAGCTCAATCAAGTTTGTGAGACATGATTTCCCACGCACAAAGCAATGTTGATTACCCCTAATCAGTCCTTGCTTTTCCAAATACATGGACATCCTGTCCCACAGTATTCCCTCCAACAACTTGCCCACCAGTGACGACCATCTCACTGCTTTATCCTTACCACCTGGCTTGTCCCGACCACCTTTCTTAAACAGTGGCACCATGTTAGCCAACCTCCAGTCTTCAGGCACCTCACCTGTGACTATTGATGATACAAGTATCTCAGCAACAGGTCTGGCAATTACTTCCCTAGCTTCCCACAGAGTTCTAGGATACACCTGAATAGGTCCTGGGGATTTATCCACATTTATGTGTTTCAAGACTCCCCCCATGTTACTAAATCCTCCCGAGCAGCTCGAGCAAATCTCCCTGCCAGTGTATTAGTTCCCTTCCAATTTAGGTGAAATCCGTCCTTCTTGTACAGATCACTTCTACCCCAAAACAGCTTCCAAGGATCCAGAAATATGAATCTTTCTCCCCTACACCAGCTCCTCAGCCATGCATTAATCTACTCTATCCTCCTATTCCTGACCTCACTGTCTTGCAGCACCGGGAGTAATCCAAATATTACTATTCTCGAGGATCTCCTCTCTAAATTCCTGCCTAACTCTCTGTAATCTCCCTTCAGAATCTCAACCTTTTCCGTTTCTATAACTTCGTTTCCAATCATGGAGGTTGACAGCATGAAAACAGGCCCTTCGGCCCCACCGCTTAATGTCTTAGACTTCCCTATCCTGGGAAAAAGCTATTGGCGATCAACTTTATCCACACCTCTCATGATTTTACTCGATTAACACTTTGAATGAGTGACTTCTGCTTTGTGGCTCGGTGGACAGACTGGTCTTGTCTCTGCTGGACTTTAGATGAGTTAAGGATGACCTGAGCAAAGTGTGTGAAGTCCCTAATGATCCTGACATTGTGAATCGGCAATGGATATTTCTCCTTGTTGGTGAGTTCAGACTAGGGGCACGGTTTCGAGATTAGTGTGTGTGTGTGTGTGGGGGGGGGGGGGGGGGGGAGGGGGGGGGGAGGAGGGGGGAGGGGGTGGCAGTCACTCTTTTTGGACCGAGATGAGAATTGTGTTTTTAGGGCTGTGCAATTTTGGAACTGGCAGCCACAGGAAGTGATAGGTGTGGGGAAAGTAAATATTTATAAATTACAGGTAAATTTATTCCGCTGCATAACAGGAATCTAAGATTACTCTAATTAGATTGGAATGTGGAGCTGGAAACGTAAACTCACCAGCTATAATCTTCTGAAATGCTGGAGAAGGTTGCAGCGAGCAAGTCACCTACTTCAGTTCCAGTTTAATGTGGTTCTGTGAAATAACTCTATATCTGAATCATTATTGTTATAATTAACAGAGTTAATGTCGAACCCTGTTGTTTTGTACTTGTGTGCGTATGAGGATGAGAGAGAATGTTTCTAATTGTGTTCCTGGGTATGTTGATGTGAGACTGTGCCTGTTTGTCTGCATGTGTCCACCTGAGCACAAAGTCTGAGTGTCGATGTTCCATGGTGTAACTGTCTATAAACCCTAATCTGTCCCTCTCCCAGGAATAGTTCACAAAACAAACAGACTCGTGTACACTCACACGCACTCCCACAGTCTCTCACACTCAATGCCAAACACCCACTGATCTCATTCTGTCACAAACGGTCACCGACTCTGTCATACCCACATACTCTCTCAAATTCAATTTACTGCACGCACTCTCTGAAATGTTGCAGCAATCATCCTCACAGTCACACCCCCTCACTCTTATTCAGTTATTTCCATTAAATCACATTGCACTGTAGTCACACACACACCATGCACATTCATGTACTTGCACACTAAGTCACTCACACAGATGTAATCACATGCTCTTACACACTGTCATGCACACTTGTTCAGAGACACACTGTTACACAGTCACACAATTTCAGCTGTTTTACCATATGGGAAAAAGTGAGGACTGCAGATGCTGGAGATTAGAGTTGAAAAATGTGTTGCTGGAAAAGCACAGCTGGTCAGACAGAATCCAAAGATCAGGAGAATCGACGTTTCCGGCATGAGTCCTTCTTCCTGAAGAAGGGCTCATGCCCGAAAGGTCGATTCTCCTGAACTTTGGATGCTGCCTGACCTGCTGTGCTTTTCCAGCAACACATTTTTCAGCTCTGTTCTACCATATGGTCAAACACCTTGACTGAAGGGTTAATAACAAGGGGCAGATTTTTAAAGTGAAAATTAGGAGCATTTTAAACGTCATTTTGAGGATTAGTTTCCTACCAGAGATAGATGGGAACCTGGAATTCACTGTGCGAGAGTGTAATTGAGACGGGAAACTTCTGAAACTTTACAAAACACCTGGATGAGCACATGTAATATTCAAGGCTCTTAGCCTCGTGTGGAAAGTGGGATTAGTATAGGGATGAGTGAGGTTTTGGTGGCAGACTTGATGGGGATAATGGCCTCTTCTGTACGGTATTAAGCAATGATTGTGTGATATCACATTCCGAACATTCCCAACAGGATGGAAGCATTCTCTAAATTCACTGCAAATATCATTGTTGATTCTCTCCATTCTGCTTTGTTAGATTCCTCGTTCTAAACGTCCACATGAACAGTTTCCATTATCTGGGAGGGGAAGCTTGAGCCTGAGCCAGCTGGGTGAATTTCCCGTATTAATCTGACACACAGATTTTGCAGAAATCCTAATAATGGTTTGCAGCCAAAATTCCTTAGAAACTGTGTGTGTGCGTGCGTATGTGTGTGAGAGACTGTGTGTGTACGCATTGTGCACGCCTGTGTGCACAGGTGTGTGTGCAAGTGAATGAATGTGTGCACTACCACGCTTTTGCATCAAAAGAATGCAGGACTTTACACCAAGTTAGAATACTTCCTGTGCTTTTTTTAGAGTCAAGTTAATGCTAGATTTCGGGCATCGCCAGGAATATTAGCAGTTGCCAACCAGGAGCAATAAATGGTCCCATAATTGCTAATGACATTACTCAATGCATTGTCCTGTGAGAAACAAAGCAGCAGTTAGTACCACTGTCATTCTTAGGCGAATCAATATCATTAAGTGACAGTTAATTGAAGATTTTCTTTCATTAGCATGATTCCACAACAGCAATGACTAAAAGAATAGTCTTTTCAGCCTACACAAAATATTCCCTACACTTTGGGTTAATCTTCCATTCTCCAGGTTTAATGTTTGGGAATTCATGGCGTGAGCTTTGTAATTATCTCCCTGATGATCCAGCCACACTGAGGTGGAAAGTGATCCCTTGTTTGTTGAAGGACTGCCGTGAATTGTTTTGACAAAACTAACGTATGATCTCATGTAATCTCAGGGAGATGGCTTGATCTATAAAGGTAGTGAAATTAAGGATCTCAGATGGATTTCACAAGGAGCCAGAGAACGTGACGGAATTTTCTCATTCTTAACGTAAGAATGGTAACAATTCTCCATCTAAAGAACATTTGCTATCCTGTTATTGCAGCCTTTGGCGTTCTTGGTAAGGCAATGTTATTTTTCTTCGTGGACAGTGAAGGTCATGGTGTTCATGTAACAAATTTGAGGAATAGTCCTCATCACAGAGACGCTTATCCATCAGAAGGAACTGGGAAAGACAGACTCGGTGATACACATTTACTGAGTGGCTCCTCCAGGATGAGTATTAACAAAGAAAATCAATCCTTGCAAGTTAACACAATGTTTGTGCCCAAACAGAAAGTTTTGTTGGAATCAAAAACGTTTAGCAATTATCTGGAAATAATTTAGACATTGCCATCAATGAAATATAAAGATTGTTGAAAGAGCACCGACATTAAATTTTGAATGTAGTTTTGTCATCAAAAGAAACTGACAGTGCCATTGGTCTATATTATAAAAAATAAGTCTTTGGGAAACTCAATGTAAAATCACCTCTGACAATGATGCAAACATTTCCTGTGATATCTCTCTTCTCTCTCCTTCTTACAGCAAACCTACTGACCATCGTCATTCTCGCCAGTGGAAAGTGTGGACTTTCCAAATGTATTTTGGCTTACATGATTGCCATGGCAACTGCAGATTTCCTCGTGATATTTTTCAATGTCATTGTGTATCACATTTTGAGTTATCACTTTCCACATTCGTTTCTATCCTACACCGCTGTATGTAAGTTCATTCTCTGCGTTAATCCTGCCACATTGGATATGTCTGTGTGGTTCACTGTCTTTTTTACAACTGATCGGTTTGTAACGATCTGTTGTCAGAAGTTTAAATCAAACTACTGCACAGTGAGAACTGCCACTGTGATTTTAGCTACGCTGCCTGCCCTGATTTCTTTGGAGAACATACCCTTCTGGTTTGCATATGAACCCAGCCGAATAATTTCCAAAGTTGCCTGGGGCTGTCGCTCCAATATGGCCTTTTATACATTGCCTGCAGGTGAGGCCTATTCTTGGTTGGAAAGTATTTTAGTTGCATGGCTGCCTTTTTGTTTGATATTACTGTTTAACACTTTGACAGTCCAGCGTATTTTAGTGACCAGCAAAGTCCGTAGGGAACTGCGGGGTCTCAGCAATGAGAATAGCACCAACCCAGAGATGAAAAGCAGAAGGAAATCAATCGTGTTACTGTTCAGTGTATCAGGCAGTTTTGTCCTATTGTGGCTAACAGCAGTCGTTAACTTTTTAACCAGCAAACTCACCACAACAGCATATTACCGAGGGGATCACACAGCTCCAACATATATTGCCACTGAGTCTGGGTACATTCTCATGTATTTGAGTTCCTGTACAAACCCATGTATTTATGTGGCCACACAAACCAAGTTCAGGGAAGAGATGAAGAAGATTATGAAATTTCCTTTCTTGTTGATTAAAAAAAAGTTAAACTAAAACTTTCGTCCCAAACTCGGTAAATACCAACATCTGTTCTCACTCAGAATAGCCTATCTGATGTGGCTGAGGATTGCGATTGTGAAAATTAATCATTCTCGAAATACATTGTTTCAAGCTGTGTGCCTGTTCATTTCTCAGGGTGAAATAGTCGTCATGGTATTTAGCCTACGTCCAGTCAAATCATTGCCACTGTTTTACCTGCCAGGGTCTAACATCACAACAACCTATTTTTATTCAGCAGCATCGCTGTTTTAATCCTGAACATTAGTTCAGCTTCTGAATTGCACAGCCTCACCTCCATTTCCCAGATGGATGGGACTGCCCGATTCTGATTCTGCTCTGACCTGCACCTTCTGAAAGAGGGATTGTTAGCTGGTCAGCTTGTTTATCATGTACAGTGATGGGTTCAATCCCTGTCACTGGCTGAGGTTCAATCACTCTCACTGCCTGAGATTACCACGAAGGACTCTCCGCCTCAATCCATTGATGGGAAAAAGAACCAGGAAATAATTTCTGTGTCGGTCTGACAATTACCGTCGGGGAAAATATTGCTACACTGCTTTTTTCAAAGGAGGCTGTTACAAGATATTTCGAAATAAAGCAACGATAGCAAAGTTTTATGAAAAGCAAAGCATGATGACAAATTAGTCTATAACCTAGGTGGACAAATCAAGCAGAATGGATAAAGGATGGCCTGCAGATGCTTTGTGTATGAATTTCTAAATGCCATTTTATAATATTCCCGAAATAAAGTTACAGCCCGTTCTCACAGCACATGGTGACAGCATGAATGTACCAGTTTAGAGTGAGAATTGAGTCATGATGAGAAACAGATTGAGGGGAAATGGTCATTTGCAGGTCACTGAACTGTGACGAGAGATCAGTGCTGTTACATTCATAATCACAAACTGTCGTCACACGAACACAGCTTCAAGAAAGAAAGTAATGAGTCGAACAATAAGAGTCTCCATCAAGAAGTTATAGTTCAGCAGAGTTGGCAAAAAAAACAACTGATGGAGTATAATGCTGTGCATTGTCAATCTCATATTCAGCATGGACAAGCAAAATATTCATTAACTGAAGAAGACTGGGGAAAGTTGAGATGCAGTGCAGTCAGGGTGACCTCTTTCAATAGAAAATTGTTCTCAGACAAGTACATCAAACAGTTAGGAAAGAGAAAGAAAAGCTTTTATTTGGTGAGTGTTGAAAATCTCGGAAACAGACCTTCAGTATTGACCAGCTGTAGTCACGATATTATATATACCATGGGAAGCAGTCAATGAACTGTTCCAAAATACAATCAGCTCAAAGATTTTCCAGTGTTTTAGCTGACACAATACTATAAACCAGCCACTGGATGGCCTACTTGCACTTTTCATTGGTTCTGTGGTTGCGGGGGTGAGGTCTTGTCAAAACGATATATTAACAGGTCTATTGTATTAGTTTTGTGCACATCATGTGTAGTTAAATTGCTGATTTAACGACATTCTATAAATAAAACGTTTTATGTTTTGTACAGAAAACTCAATATACAATAAGGCTCGCTTTCTTATGGGACAAAACTTAATCTCTTTATTTCCAAGCTCGGGTCAGAAAGTCACACATAATCATTATCATATTGTTCATTACAAATTTCCCTGAGTAACTTTGTTTTGACACCTACTGCCTTTGCTGTTTGAATTGATGTAATGCTGGACATCGGAGTGAGACCAGGGAAACTTAACAAACAGCGAAATTCACAACTCATCTTGGAGGAGCCTGTTTGGGAGAAGTCCCAGCACTGAAACAGATAAGTGAATAGTTTTAAGTGTAGCCTTGCTGTAAATCTAAAAAAGAGTGAGTACAATCGGTTCTTGAATATGTGTTTTATTGAGATCTGACTCTTGATTAAATTTTAAAAATTTAAGCCATAAGTATGAAGTTAGCCAGGAGCAGTGTTTTGGAGGACAATAAGACGGTGCTATTTTCTGGGTCTGTAGATGTGGGAGTTTCAAGAGATTATATGTGTTACTGAGCAACAAATTGGCAATAAATATCTTTGGTTATGAATCCTATCAGATCAAACAGATTGGACTGAGTGACAGTTAAACACAATGAAGCATTTACAAGAGCAAGGGGGTGTGATGGATGAGAGTAACAGGAAGGGAGAAAGATCTCAGACGCAGTCAGATAGATGTGTTAACTCCAGGAAAGGTAGGAGAGGTAGGCAGGTAGCGCAGGGGCCTTCTGTGACTCTCCCCATCTCAAACAAGAATGGAAAACGGAGGCAGGGATGGATTCTTCGTGTAACATAGCACGGCCCAGTTTCTGGTATTGAGACTGGCTCTAATGGAATGAGGCGTACGTCGGTGTCCCTAACACAAGAGGTCTATTGTGTTAGGGGGCTCTCGAGGAAGAGGTAGAGACAGATGTTTCTGTAGTCAGCAACAAAAATATCAGAATGGCGTGTTGCCTCTCTGGTGCCAGAGTCAAGGATGTCTCAGAGAGGGTGGAGAATGTTCTGATGGGGGAGATGGACCAGCAGAAAGTCATTGTACACATTGGAACCAATTTCATAGGATTGGAAAATGATGAGACTCTGTAGGAGGAATATCAAAAGTTAGCCAGGAATTTAAAAAGTTGGTCCTCGAGTGTGGTAATACCTGGAATACTGCCGGTGCTACAAGCTAATGATGATTGGAATTGAGGATAGAGCAGATGAATGTGTGGCTGAGGAGCCGGTGTATGGGTGAAGTATCCATATTTTTAGGTTATTAGGACGTCATCTGGGAAAAATGACCAGTACAAGAATGATGGATTGCACCTGAATTGGAAGGGGAATAATATATTGACAGGGAGATTTCCCAGAGCTGCTTTGGAGGATTTAACGTTATAAGGTTGCTGGGAGTGCGATCAGGGAGATAGTGAGGAAAGAGTTCAATCTGAGACTCGTGCAGTTGTGAAAAGAAGCAAATCAAGCAGTCAGGCCAGGCAGTGACAAAGCAGAGAACAAGGTAGGACTGATAAATTAAACAGCATTTATTCCAATGCAAGAGACCGAACAGGGATGGCAGATGAATCCAGGGCATGGTTAGGAACATGGGACGGGGATATCATAGCAATTTCGGAAACATGGCTCAGGGATGGACAGGACTGGCAGCTTAATATTCGAGTATACAAAGGCTACAGGAAGGACAGAAAGGGAGGCAAGAGAGGTGGGGGAGTGGAGTTTTTGATAAGGGTTAGTAAAACAGCTGTACTGAGGGAGAATTATTCCCAGAAATACATCCAGCGAAGTTGCTTGCGTGGAACTGAGAAATAAGAAACCGATGATTACCCTCCTGGAATTGTATTGTTCAACCGCCACCCCAACACACACCCAACCCCCCCAAACCCCCCAATAGTCGGAGGGAAATTGAGAAACACATTTGTAAGGAGATTTCAGTTATCTGTAAGAATAATAGGTTTTTATGGTAGGGGATTTTAACTTTCCAAACATAGCCTGGGACTACCATAGTGTTAAGGGATTAGATGAAGGAGAGAAATTTGTTAAGTATGTTCAAGAAACTTTTCTGTTGCCCTATGTTGTCGTACCTACTAGAGTAGGTGCAAAACCTGACCTACACTTGGGAAATATGGCAGGACAGGTGACTGAGGCGACCATAAGTCTATTAGTTTTAAAATAGTGATGCAGAAGGATAGACCGGGTCTAAAACTTGAAGTTCTAAACTGGCAGATGGCCAATTTTATTGGTATTATGCAAGAACTTTCTAAGGCTGATTGGGAGCAAATGTTCACAGGTTAAGGGATAGCTAAAAAATGAGAAGTCTTTAGAAATTAGATAATGAGAATCCAGAGAAAGTATATTCCTGTTAGGGTGAAAGGAAAGGCTGGTAGTGTTTCGAATGCTGGAGACTCGAGAAAAAGAAGGAAGCGTATGTCAGACATACATGGGATAGATCGTGTGAATGCTTAGAGCATACAAGCAGTCGGAATATACTTAAAGCGAAATCAGGAGAGTAAAAAGGCGTCATGAAATAACTTTGGCACATAGAGGTAAAGAGAATCCAAAGGGTTTTCACAAATGCATTAATGAAAAAAGGGTAACTAGGGTGAGAATAGGGACCGGAGCTGGAAATGTGTTGCTGGAAAAGTGCAGCAGATCAGGCAGCATCCAAGGAGCAGGAAAATCGACGTTTCGGGCATGAGCCCTTCTTCAGGAATGAGGAAAGTGTGTCCAGCAGGCTAAGAAAAAAGGTAGGGCTCCCTACCTTTTATCTTAGCCTGCTGGACACACTGTCCTCATTCCTGAAGAAGGGCTCATGCCCGAAACGTCGATTCTCCTGCTCCTTGGATGCTGCCTGATCTGCTGCGCTTTTCCAGCCACACGTTTTCAGCTCTGATCTGCAGCATCTGCAGTCCTCACTTTCTTCCAGAGCATAGCGACCCTCAAAGATCAGCAAGGCAGCCGTTCCCTATAGGAGCAGAATATGGGGAGATACTAAATGAGCATTTTGCATCATTGTTTACTGTGGAAAAGGACATAGAGGATATAGAATGTTGGGAAATAGATGGTGACATCTTAAAAAATGCCCATATTACAGAGGAGGAAGTGCTGGACGTCTTAAAACAGATTAAAATGGTTAAATCTGTAGGACCTGATCATGTGTACCCTAGAACTCTGTGGAAAGCGAGAGAAGTGAATGATGGGCTTCATGCTGGGATATTTGTATCATCAATAGTCACAGATTAGGTGCTGGAAGACTGGAGTTGGCTAACGTGGTGCCACTACTTTAGGAAGGTGGTAAGGACAAGCCAGGGAAGTGCAGATCTGTATGCCTGAATTCTGCGGTTGGAGGGAATCCTGAGGAACAGGATTTACATGTATTTGGAAAGGCAAGGACTGATTAGAGATAGTCAACATGTCTTTGTGGGTGGGAAATCATGTCTCATAACTTGATTTAGAACATAGAACATAGATCAATACAGCACAGAACAGGCCCTTCGGCCCACGATGTTGTGCTGAACATTTGTCCTAGCTTAAGAACCCATCCATGTACCTATCCAATTGCCGCTTAAAGGTCACCAATGATTCTGACTCTGCCACTCCCACAGGCAGCGCTTTCCATGCTCCCACCACTCGCTGGGTAAAGAACCTACCCCTGACATCCTCCTATACCTTCCACCCTTCACTTTAAATTTATGTCCCCTTCTAACACTCTGTTGTACCCGGGAAAAAAATCTCTGACTGTCTACTCTATCTATTCCTCTGATCATTTTATAAACCTCTATCAAGTCATCCCTCATCCTTCGCCGTTCCACTGAGAAAAGACCTAGCACTCTCAACTTATCCTCGTACGACCTATTCTCCATTCCAGGCAACATCCTGGTAAATCTCCTCTACATCCTCTCCAAAGCTTCCACACCTTTCCTAAAATGAGGCGGACAGAAGTTCACACAGTACTCCAAATGTGGCCTTAGCAAGGTCCTCTCCAGCTGCAGCGTCATCTCACGGCTCTTGAATTCAATCCCTCTGCTAATGAACGCTAATACAACATAGGCCTTCTTACAAGCTCTATCCACCTGAGTGGCAAATTTCAAAGAGCTATGAACATAGACCCCAAGATCCCTTTGCTCCTCCAACTTAATAATCGCCCTACCATTAACCATGTAGTCCGCATTCTTATTTGTCCTTCCAAAATGGACAACCTCACACTTGACAGGGATGAACTCCATCTGCCACTCCTCAGCCCAGCTCTGCATCGTATCTAAGTCCCTTTGCAGCCGACAACAGCCCTCCTCACTATCCACAACTCCACCAATCTTCATATCGTCTGCAAATTAACTGACCCACCCTTCGATTCCCTCTTCCCAGTCATTCATAAAAATTACAAAACGCAGAGGACCCAGAACTGATCCCTGCGGAACTCCACTTGTCACTGGGCTCCAGGCTGAATAATTATATTGCAGATGCGTTTTCACCTTTTTTCATGAAAAAGGTGTAGACAAGATTGAACCGCATTGATTCCAAAGTTATATATGAGCAGAATTAATGAGAAGTATAACTCAATTTAATGACAAACATATTTCATAATAATGGTATTAAGATTTAGAGGAAGAAAAGATAAAAAATGTAGCCCACGTTTCATTAGGTTGTTTCATTCTTATTCTTCAGGGTTGACGTGTTACGAAGTTGAAAGAATGTATGGTCACATTAAGGTGGAAAATGCTTTTTGAATTCAAAGTACAGCAGCAGCTGCCAGCTAAGAGACAGGTTGTTCCGCAATAGTTATAAGCAACAATTGGTTGTTAAATGGATATCTGAGTCTTGGTTGCTGTTTTGATAACAATTCAAATTTAACCGATTATTTTAAATTATGCCCAGGATACTGAAAACCAGTTGAGTTTGAATTTATTGTCTTGATAACATGGTATCAATGAGCGGGAGCAATGTTGAGGGGTTTAAAAATACAGGCATTTTGGAAGCTGCTCAGAGCAACTGGCGTAGAGCCAAAGAGCTAAATGCCCATCTAACATGTAAATCTCTCAAACAAATCTCTGGGAATGCACTGACTATCAAAAGGTTCCTTTTCAAGTAAAAGCCGTTAAAAAAATTTAGACAACGACCAAGGGAGAAGACAGCAGCATAGGAAGACTGGAGAGCAAGATGGAGATGGTACAGAGATAGGAAGCCAAGACTGGAGAAGTTACAAAGAAAGGAAAACAAGGCTGCACATCATATAGTGGCAGGAAGACATGGCTTGAATGCTATCGAGACAGGAAAACACAGCTGGAAATGTTATCCACACAGTAAAGCAAGGGTAGAGATACTAAAGATACATGAAAACAAGACTGTAAGTATTACAGAGCTACCTCTATATGAAAGCTAATTTGCAATGTTACAGAGATCGGAAAGCAAGGCTGGAAGACTGCAGAAACAGGAAATCAAGACTGAAGATGTTACAGAGACATGAGACTGAGGCTGTAGATTTTACAAAGACAGGAAGGTAAGGCTGAAGATGTTTAGGAGACAGAAAAGCAAGGCTGGATACGTAACACAGACCGGAACGCAAGGCTAGAGATGTTTCAGTGATAGTAAAGCAAGACTGGAGATGTTACAGAGATTGGAAAGCAAATCTAGAGATGTTGTTGAGAAAGGAAAGCAAGACTGGGGTTGTTACAAAGGTAGGAAAGCAGGGCGTGAGACGTTACATAGACAGTAAAACAAGGCTGTCGATGTGACAAAGATAGGCAATCAAGGCGGGAAATGTTACAGAGATTCTAAAGCAAGACTGGAGATGGTACTGAGTTCGGAGACAGGAAGGACGTCACAGAGATACGAAAGACAGTCTGGTGATATTACAGTGATGGGACCGCAGGGTTGGCGATGATACAGACATCAGAAAGCAAGGCTGGAGATGTTTCAGTGATAGGAAAGCAAGTCTGGACTTGTTATGGAGATGGGAAATTAAGTCTGGATATATTATAGCAACAGGGATGTTAGACTGGAGCAATGACAGAAATAGAAAAGCAAGGCTGCAGATGTTACAAGGACATAAAAGCAAAGCTGGAAATTTCCATAGATATGATACTAAGACCGGAGATGTTATAGAAATTGGAATGTGAGGCTGGAAATTTTACAGCTATAGGAAAGCAAGGCTGGATATATTACAGAGATCGGACTGCAAGGCTAGAGCTGTTACAGAGATTTGAAAGCAAGGCTGGAGATGGTACAGAGATAGGAAAGCAAGGCTGGCGATGATACAGTTATGGTAAGCAAGAATGGAGTTGTTACAGAGAATGGACAACAAAGCAGCAGAAGTTACATTGTCGGGAGAGCAGAGCTGGAGATGTCACAGAGATGGGAATGCTACGCTGGTGATGGCACAGAGATAGGATAATAGGGCCGTGGATGTTACAGAGCTAGGAAAGTAAAGTTGGAGATGTTGCAGTCATAGTAAATCAGGCTAATAGAAAAGCACGGCGAGGGATGTTCATTTGTTGGTTGGAGCAAGGTTGGAGTTGTTACCGACATAGGAAAGCAAGGCTGGAGATTTTACACAGTCAGGCAATCATTGCAGGGGATGTTATAAAGATTGCAAGGCTGTAAATTGTACAGTTGAGGCAAATCAGTGCTGGGGATTTAATAGAGAAAGGCCAAAATGCTATAGAGACAGAAACGTTCAGCTGGAAATTTTATAGATACAGGAATGCAAGGCTAGAGATATCACAGAGATATGAAAGCAATGCTGGAGATGCTACAGAAATAGGAAAGCTAAGCTGGAGGTATCATAGAGTCAGGGAAGTGAGGCTGGAGAAGTTGCAGAGATAGGAAAGGAAGTTGGATCTCCTTCAAAGATTGGATTGCAAGGCTCAAGATGTTACAGAAATTAGAAACTAAGGCTGGAGAAGATACAGAAATGGGAAAGCATGGTTGGAGATATTGCAGTGATATGAAACCAAGTGTTATAGAGTCAGCAAAACAATACTGGAGATGATATAGATCGGAAAGCAAACTTTGTGATGTTACAGAGATAGCACAGAAAGGCTAAAGTTGTTACACTGGTCGGAAAGCAAGGCTGGAGATGTAGAGTCAGGAAATCAAGGCTGGAGCTGTTACCAGAATAGGAAAGTAAAGCTTGAGATGTTGCAAAGAAAGGAAAGCAAGACTAGATGAGTTGTAGAGATAGGAATGGAAACCTGGACATGGTACAGATATTGGAAATCAAGGCTGGAGACGTTACCGATAAAGGAAAGCAAGGTAGGAGATAGTAGGCAGATTGGAATGCAAGGCTGGAGTTGTTAGAGAAATAGGAAAGCAAGGCTGGAGATGTTATAGTGACAGTAAATCAAGCTGGAGACGATACAGAGATAGGAAAGCTTGGCGGGAGATATTTGGTTTTCGTAGAGCAAGGTTGGTGTTGCTGCAGATATAGGAAAGCAAGTCTGGAGATGTTACAGGGATAGGAAAGCAAGGCTGGAGATGTTACACAGTCAGGAAATCATTGCTGGGGATGTTACACAGATAGGAAAGCAGGGCTGCAAATTTTACATTTAGACAAATCGATGCTAGAGATGAAATACAGAGAGAAAAGCAAGGCTGGCGTGTTACAGAGATCGGAAAGCAAGACGAGACACTTTACAGAGATAGAAATGCAAGTCTGGAGATAGTACTGAGACTGGAAAGCAAGGATGGAGATGTTACAGATATAGGAAAGCAAAGCTTAAGATGTTACAGAGAGGGGTAGCAAAGCTTAAGATGCTACAGAGATGTTATAGCAAGTCTATAGTTGTTACAATGGTCAGAAAGAAAGGCTGGAGATGTTTCAGAGATAGGCAAGCAAGGCTGAAGATGTTGCAAGTCAGGAAAGCAAGGGTAGAGATATTACAGAGATGTGAAAGTAAGCGTAGAGAAATAACAGAGATAGGAAAGCAAGACTGGTGATGTTACAGAGATGGGAAAGGAAGGATGGAGCTATCATAGAGATGGGAAAGCAAATCTGTACTTGTTACAGTGGTCAGAGTGCAAGGCTGGAGACATTACAGTAAGAGGAAAGCAAGGCTGGAGATGTTACAGAGATGTGAAAGTAAGGCTGGAGATGTTACAAGACTGGAAAGCAAGGCTGGAGATATTACAGAGATAGGAAAGCAAGCGTAGAGAAATAACAGAGATAGGAAAGCAAGACTGGTGATTTTGGACAATCTGGCCTTTATTCCTGATGAAGGGCTTTTGCCCGAAACGTTGATTTCGCTGCTCGTTGGATGCTGCCTGAACTGCTGTGCTCTTCAATGTTACAGAAGTCGCCAGGCAAAGCTGAAGATGTTACAAAGATAGCAAAACAAAGGTTGGGGATGTTACAGAAAACAAGGCTGGAGATGTTACAGAGATAGGAAAGCAAGACTGCAAATGTTACAGAGATAGAAAAGCAACGCTGGAAAGCTATAGATACTGGACATTAAGGCTGTAGATGTTACAGAGATTGGAACTTAAGCTGGAGATGTTACAGCAACAAGGAAGGAAGTCTGGAGAAATTATACATACAGGAAAGCAAGGCTGGAGATTTTAAGGGAGAGATAGGAAAGTAGGGCTAGATATGTTACAGAGATAGGAACGTAAGAGTGGAGATGTTACAGAGATGGGAAAGCAAGTCTATAGCTGTTACAGTGGACGGAAAGCATGACTGGAGAAGTGACAAAGATAAGAAAGCAAGACTGAAGATTTTGCACAATCAGGAAAGCAAAGCTGGAGATGTAACAGAGCTGGAAAAGCAAAGCTGGTGATGATACAGAGGTAGGAAAGCAAGGCGAGAGATGTTACAGTAATAGGAAAGCAAGGTTGGAGATGTTACGCAGTCAGAAAAGCATGGCTGTGGAGGTTTACAGAGATGGGAAAGCAAGGCTGCAGATGTTATAGTTCCAGCAAAACAAGGCTGGAGATGTTACAGAAATTGAAAAGCAAAGCTGGAAATGTGATCGGAGACAGCAAAACAAAGGTTGGAGATGTTACAGGAAGCAAGGCTGGAGATGATGCAGAGGCAGGAAAGCAAGGCTAGATATTTCACAGAGATGGAAAATCAAAGCTGGTGGTGTCACAGAGACAAGAAAGCAGGGTTAGAGATGTTGGAGACAGGAAAGTAAAGCTTGACAGGAAAGCAAGGCTGGAGATATTACAGGGATACGAAGGCAAGAGAGGAGAAGTTAGAAAGACAGGAAAGCACGGCAGTATTTGTTACAGTAATATGAAACCAAGGCTGGAGATATCACAGAGATTGGAAAGCAAAGGTGGAGATGTTACAGAGATGGAAAAGCTAGGCTGGAGATATCACAGAGATTGGAAAGCAAAGGTGGAGCTATTACAGAGATAGCAAAACAAAGTTTGGAGATGTGACAGAGAGTGATGCTGCAGATGTTGAAGAGAGAGGAAATCAAGGCTTGATATGTAACACAGGATATGTTACAAATGGATTTAGGCAAGACTTATTCTGGAGCGAATTATACAATGAACGGAAGAGCTTTGGGAAAACTTGATGGGCAGAGAGATCTGGGAGTGCAGGTCCATTGTACCCTTAAGGTTTCTGCACAGGTAGATAAAGTGGTCAAGAAGGCATATAGTACGCTTGCCTTCATTGGACGGGTTTTGAGTATAAGAGCTGACAAGCCATGCTAAAATTGTACAAGACATTGGTTCGGTTGCATTCAGGACAGTGTACAGTTCTAGTCGCCACATTACCAAAAAGATGTGGATGCTTTGGAGAGAGTGCAGAGAAGGTTTACGAGGATGATGCCTGGTATGGACGGTGCTAGCTATGAAGAAAGGTTGAGTAGAGTAGGTTTATTTTCGTTTGGAAAAAGGATATGGGGGGGAACCTGATTGAGGTTTACAAAATCAGGATGGATAGAGACAAGCTTTTTCCCAGGGTGAAGAATTCAATGACGAGGTGAGAGGTGGAACGTTTAAGGGGGAGCACGCGGCAAGTACTTCACACAGAGGGTGGTTGGCGATTGGAATGCCTTGCCAGCAAAGGGGATAGAGGTAGGCACGGTAGATTAATTGAAAATGCGTTTGTATAAATGCGAGTAGGTGGGGAGTGGAGGGATACAGATGCTCTGGAATTGACCGACAGGTTTAGACAGTACATTTTGATCAGCTCAGGCTTGGAGGGGCGAAGGGCCTTTTCCTGGGCTGTAAGTTTTCTTTGTTGTTTGTTCTTTAGTGATAAGGAAACCAAGGCTGGAGATGGTATAGAGATGAAAATGCATGTCTGGAGATGTTACAGAGACAGGAAAGCAAGGCTGGAAATGGCACACAGATAGCAAAACGAGGCTGCAGATGTTACAGAGATAGTAAAGCAAAGATTGAGATTTTGCAGGAATGGGAAAGCAATCTATGTCTGTTACAGAGGCAGGAAAGCAAGACTGGAGATTTGACAGAGATGCTCAAACGAGGCCGCAATGGTACAGAGATGGGGAAGCAAGGTTGGAGATGTTACAGTGATAGCATATCAAGGTTGGAGATGTGACAGAGACAGGAATGCAAGGTGGGAGATGTTCATTGACAGTTGAGCAAGGCTGGAGCTGTTACAGAAATAGGAAAGCAAAGTGTGAAATTTTACAAAGATAGGAAAGCAACACAAGAGATGATACAGACATAGGAATGCAAGGCTGGAGATGGTACAGTGATTGGAAAGCGACGCTGGAGATGTTACAGAGAGAGCAAATCAAGCTAAAGATGTTACAGAGACTGGAAAGCAAACCTGGGGATGTTCCAAGGACAGTGAAACAAGACTGGAGATGTTACAGAAATAGGAAAGCAAGGCTGGAGATGTTACAGAGATATAAAACTAAAGCTGGAGGTATCATAGAGACAGGGAAGTAAGGCTGGAGACTTTGCAGAGATAGGAAAGCAAGGTTACAGAGATTGGATTGCAAGGCTCGAGATGTTACAGAGATTAGAAACCAAGGCTGGAGAAGTCACAGAAATGAGAAGGCATGGCTTGAGTTGTTATATTGATAGGCAAGTAATTCTGGAGATGTTATAGAGTGAGCAAAACAATTTTGGAGATTTTACAGAGCTTGGAAAGCAAACTTTGCGATGTTACAGAAATAGGGAAAAACGTCTATAGTTGTTACAGGGATTGGAAAGCAAGGCTGCAGGTGTTGTCGAGTCAAGAAAGAAAGGCTGGAGATGTTACAGGAATAGGAAAGCCAAGCTTGAAATGTTGCAAAAAAAGGAAAGCAAGACTAGACAAGTTGTTGAGATAGGAATGGAAGATTGGACATGGTACAGAGATTGGAAATCAAGGCTGGAGATGTTACACAGATCAGAATGCAAGTCTGGAGCTGTTACAGAGATAAGAAATCTAGGCTAGAGATGTTACAGTGATAGAAAATCAAGTTTGGAATTGTAACGGAGATAGGAAAGCAAGGTGGGAGATGCTTGGTGACAGGAGAGCGAGGTTGGAGATGGTACAGAGACTGGAAAGCAATGCTGTAGAGGTTACCGAGATAGGAACACAGGCCAGGAGATGTTACAGAGACAGGAAAACAAAGCTGGGGATGTTACAGAGATGGGAAAGCAAAGCTTCAGTGGTTACCGAGGTGGGAAAGCAATTCTATATTTTTACAGTAG
Organism: Chiloscyllium punctatum; assembly: GCF_047496795.1. Classification (NCBI taxonomy): domain Eukaryota; kingdom Metazoa; phylum Chordata; class Chondrichthyes; order Orectolobiformes; family Hemiscylliidae; genus Chiloscyllium; species Chiloscyllium punctatum. The sequence continues at coordinate 36,809,797 of NC_092785.1, forward strand.
TCGGAAAAGAACGCTGTATGTAGTACAGGGATCGGAAAGCAAGGCTGAAGATGTTCCACAAATCGCAATGCAAGGCTGGACATGTTGCAGAGTCAGGAAAGCAAGGCTGGAGATATTAAAGAGATGGGAAAGCAAAGCTGGTGATGGTACAAAGATAGGAAATCCAGGCTAGAGATGTACAGTGGTTGTAAATCAAGGTTGGAGATGTACCAGAAATAGGAAACACTGCATGTGTTAATTCAATGACTAGAGCTTTTGCCATTCCTTCATTGCCACCTGCTAAACGGATTCATTCAATAAAACAAACTGCACTCATTCATTCAATGAAAGAGACTGCACTTAAATTCAAAGAGTAGAGCTTGTCTCATTCATTTCTAGTGTCAAGCTTCACTCATTCATTCAATGCAACAAACTGTATGCATTCATTCAGTGAAATCAAGTGCATGTATTCATTCAGTGAAACAGACTGTGCCTGTCCATTCACAATGTGAAGAGTATCTCACATTCATTCAATGTTTCAAGCTTAACTCACTCATTCAGTGCCACGAGTTTAATGTATTGATTCAATGAAACAAACTACATGAATTCATTCGGTGAAAGAAACTGCACGCATTCATTCAATGAAAGACACTGCATTTGTAAATTCAAAGAGTAGAGCTTCTCTCATTCATTCAACGTGTCAAGCTTAACTCATTCATTCAATGAAACAAACTGCACGTTTTAAGTTAACGAGTAGAGCTTCTCTCATTTATTCATTTCCTCGAACTTCACGGTATCACTCAAGCGAACTAACATTAAGTCTATGAATCAAACTTCAATCATTGATTCAATGAATCAAACGGTTTTCATAGATTCAATGTAGCAAACGTAACTCATTTGTTGAGTGAATCCAACGGCATTCCTTCATTCAATGAAACAAACTGCATGCATTCATACAGTGAAATAAACTGCATGTACTCATTCAGTGAAACAGACTGTGCCAGTCCATTTACAATGTGAAGAGCTTCTTTCATTCATTCAATGTTTCAAGCTTAACTCATTCAAGGATAAGCAGGCGCGAGATGTTTGGTGATAGTAGAGCAAGACTGGAGGTGTCACAGGAACAGGTAAACAAAGCGCAAGTTCTTACAAAGATAGCAATGCAACACGAGAGATGTTACAGAGATAGCAAAGCAAGGCTGGAGATGTTACAGAGACTGGGAAGTAAGTCTAGGGATACGACAAAGACAGTGAACCAAGATTGGAGATTTTATTGAGGCAGGAAAGCAAGGCTGGAATGCTATAGAGGCAGGAAGGTAAGAGTTGAAATGTTATAGATACCGGAAAGCAAGGCTAGAGATATTACAGAGATATGAAAGCAAGGCTGGAGATGTTTTCGAAATAGGAAAGCAGGCTGGAGATGTCACAGAGATGTGAAACTAAGGTTGGAGGTGTCATAGCGACAAGGAAGTAAGGCTGGAGAAGCTGCAGAGATCGGAAAGCAAGGTTGGATCTCTTACATTGGATTGCAAGGCTCGAGTTGCTACAGAGAATAGAAACAAATAGAGAATAGAGAAGCCACAGAAATATGAAGGTATAGCTGGATACAGTGATAGGTAATCAAGTCTGGAGATGTTATCGAGTGAGCAAAACAATGCTCGAGATTTTACAGAGATCGGAAAGAAAACTTTGAGTTGTTACAGAGTAGGAAAGCAAGCCCACATTTGTTGCAGCGAACAGAAAGCAATTCTGGAGATATTGTTGAGTCAGTCAAGCAAAGCTGCAGCTGTTACAGGAATAGGAAAGCAAAGCTTGAGATGTTACAAGAAAGGAAAACAAGACTAGATAAACAGTAGAGACAGGAATGCAAGATTGGACATGGTACAGAGATTGGAAATCAAGGTTGGGTATGTTACACAAATTGGCATGCAAGACTGGAAATGTTAGAGAAATAGGAAAGCAATGCTTGAAATGTTACAGAGATAGGAAAGCAAGGCTGGAGAATTTAAAGAGATGGGAAAACAAGGCTAGAATGCTAGAGAGACTGGAAAGCATGACGGGAAATATTATAGATTCAGGAAAGTAAGGCTGGAGATATTACAGAGATATGAAAGCAAGGCTGGACATGTTACAGAGATGGGAACGCAATGCTGTGATGTAACAGAGAAAAGAAAGCAAAGCTGGAGATGTTCAGCGATGTGGCACTAAGCTTGGAGATGTATACAGAAGGAAAAGCTGGAGATGTTACAGAGATAGGAAAGCAAGGTTGGAGAAGTTGTGCAGATGGGAAAGCGTGGATGTAGATGTTACAGTGATAGGAAAGCAAGGCTGTAGATGTTACAGAAATCGGAAAGCAAGGCTGGGGATGTTACAGACATGGGAAATTAAGGCTGGAAATGTTATAGCAACAGGGAAGTAAGACTGGAGAAATTAGAGATAGGAAAGCAAGGCTAGAGATGTTGCAGAGATAGGAAAGCAAGACTGATTATGTAATAGAGATAGGAAAAGAAGGTTGTAGATGTTACGGGGATAGGAAAGCAAGGCTGGACTGCTGCAGAGATTGGAAATCCAGGATGGAGATGTTACAGAGATGCAAAAATCATGCTGGAGATGTTATGGAGATACGCACGTATGGCTGGAGACAAATCAGAAAGCAAGGCTGGAGTTGCTACAAAGATAAGAAAGCAAAACTGGAGAAGATACTTAGATGGGAAAGCAAGGCTGGAAATGTTACACAGTTTGGAAAGCAAGCTTGGAGATGTGATAGAGACAGGAAAGGAAGACAGGAAAGGCTACAGAGATTCTAAAGCAAGACTAGCGATTTCATACAGAAAGGGAGGCCTGTGCGCGCTCAAGCAGGCACCTGAGATTTTCTGTTAATTCATTCACAGGAATAGTGGACATCAGGTGGAAGCTGGAGATGAGAGATAGGAAGAGTTGCCATGGCTGGGAGTAGTTGGAGAGGGAGGACTAAATGTACAGGAGCTGTGCAGAAAGTTAGGGAGTGGACTATTGCCTGAAGGATGTTAGAGAGATAGGGACATGTGTAGGGTTTGGAGATGGTTAAAGAGATAGTGAGGCATGCAGGTTTTCAAGATGGTTAGAGAGATAGGGAGGGGTGTATGGTTTCGATAAAGTTAGAGAGATAGGCCGGGATGTCAGGTTGAAGGTCGTTAGAGATATCGGGAGTGGTATAGGTTTTGGAGGAGATTAGAGTGTTAGGGAGGTGTGTAAGGTTTGGAGAGATAGGTCGGGACATAGTGTTTTGAGGCGGCTAGAGAAGTGTTGGATTTGGAGGTGATTAGAGAGAGCGTAAGGTGTGTAGGGTTTGGAGGAGGTTACAGAGATATGGAGGGGGAAGAGTCGAGAGAAAGTTAGACAGATCAGAGGGGTGTAGGGTTTGGAGAGGTTTAGAGTAATAGGGAGGGGTGTGGGGTTTGTAGAAGGTTATAGAGATAGGAATGGGTGCAGAGTTTTGCAGAGGTTAGAGAGATAGGGAGGGGTGCAGGGTTTAGAGGAGGTGAGAGAGATGGAGAAGTGTGTATGGGTTAGAGAAATAGTGGAAGGTTCGTTTTGGAGCATGTTAGAGAAATAGGGATTTGGAGGTGGTTAGAGGGAGAGGGAGGGGTGCAGATTTTGGAGGAGGTTAGAGAAATTGGAGGGTGTGTAGAGTTTGGAGCAGGGTACAGACATACGGAGGGGTGTCAACTTTGGAAGAGGTTAGATACTCAGAGGGTTGTCATGAATGGCAGAGGTTAGACAGATAAGGAGAGGTGTAGGTTTTGGAGGAGACGAGAGAGATAGGTAAGGGCGTTGTTCAAGAAAGGGAATAGAGATCATTCTGGGAATCACAGACCTGTCAGTCTTCTGTCTGTGATGTGCAGATTATTGGAGACTCAGAGATACAGGATTTATGATTCCTTGGAAAACAATGGTTTGATTAGAGAAAGTCATCATGACTTTGTAAAGGACAGGTCATGCCTCACAAATCTTGGTGAATCCTTTGAGAATGTGACAAAACACATTTATGGCTCATTGAAAAAGTACACAAGCATGGGATACAGGGAAACCTGCCTGTCTGGATACAGAATTCCTGGCCCATAGAAGACAGAGGGTGATGACAGACGGAAACCATTCATCCTGGAGCTCAGTGACCAGTGGTTTTCTGCAGGGAGAGGTCAAAAAATCTCTGCTCTTTGTGATTTTATGAATGACTTGGACGTGTGAGTGAAAGAGTGGGTACGTAAGTTTGCCAATGACATGAAGGTTGGTGGAGTGGTGAATAGTGTGGATATCTGCTGGAGGTTGCAATGGTCCATTGACAGGATGTAGAGCTGGGCTGAGAAGTGGCAGATGAAGTCAAATCTGGAAAAGTGTGAAGTGCTGCATTTTGGAAGGTGAGACTTGAATGCAGAATGCAGGGGTAAAGGCAGAATACTGAATAGTGTGGAGGAACAGATGAATATTGGATTTCATGACCAGAGATCCATCAAATTTGCCACCAAGCTGATAGTGTTGTTCAGAAATAATATGTTGGCTTTCATTAGCTGGGGGATTGAGTTTTAAAGCCATGAGGTTATGCTGCAGCTCTATACAGCCCTGTTTAGATCCCAATTAGAATATTGTATTCAGTTTTGGTCCCTTCATTACAGAAAGGATTTGGAAGCTTTAGAGAGGGTAAAGAGGAGATTTACCAGGATGCTACCTGGACTGGCGGGCATGTCTTATGAAGAAAGGATGAGAGAGCTAAGGCTTTTCTCATTGGAGTGAAGAAGAGTGTGGTGTGATTTGGTAGAGGTGGACAAGATGGTGTGAGGCAAAGATAGAATGAACAGTGAGAGACCTCTTTATCCGATGGCATACATGGTACAAGAGGGCATAATTGTGATTGGAGGATGGGGAAGGGGAGATTTCAGATGTAGGTTCTTTACATAGTGAGTGGTGGGTGGGTGTAACGGGATATTTTAACAGACTTTTGGATAGGCACATGGATGATAGCAACATGAAGGGTATGGAAATTAGTTTGATCTTACTGTCGGGTAAAAGATGGGCATGGCATCATGGCCGAAGGGTCTTGTGCTGTACTGTTCTGTGTTCTACGTTCTGTCTGGTAAACTGGGTAATAAGCTCAGATCAATGTAAAAGGATATGGCATTCAGGAGGAGCTAGTCAACTGGATACAAAATTGGGCTTGATGATAGGAAACAGAGGGTGATGGGAGACATGTTGCCTTTCTGACTGGAGACATGTGACCAGCAGTGGAGTTGGTCCACTGTTGTTTGTCATTTGGATAAATGGTTTGGATGGGAATATTGGTTTTGTGGTAAGTAAGTTTTTTGAGTGACACTGAAATTGTTGGTAAAGTGGACAGTGAAGAAAGTTATCTATGATACAACAGGACGAATAGTACACTGGGATAGTGGGCTGAAGAATAGCAGATGGAGTTTAATTAGATAAATGTGAGGTGTTCCAGTTTGGTGAAACAAACCAGGGTGGGGCCTGTACAGTTAATGTTCGGGCCCTGGGTAGTGTTGACAGTCAGAGACCCAGGGATGCAGGTACACAGTTCTTTGTAAGTGGTGTCACAGGTAGACAGGCTGGTGAAGCAGGCGTTTGGGATGGTTACCTTCTTTCGGGAGAGCATTGAGAGTAGAAGTTGGGATGTCATGTTGTGGCTGTAAAAGACATTGGTGAGGCCACCATAAAAGCATTGTTGACCAGTAGGAAGTACTCATCTGGTTCACTTACGTCCTTTAGAGAAGTATATCTGACATTCTAATCTGGTCTGACCTGCACGGGACACCATACCCACAGCAATATGGCTGACTCTGTGCTATACTCTGGGTAGTTAGCAGTGGGGCAAAGAATGTTGGTCCAATCAGTGACACCCTCAATCCATGAATGAATAAATAAAAATACATATATCCCTCCCTACCTCTGCAAACACCTCCAGCTGCAGCAATCTGTACTGGCTTTATAACACCGTTCAGGCCCCGACCACTCTCTGTAACACTCTCACCACCTCCAGCACCTTCAGCTCTCCCCGTTCCTTTTGTGACATAAAGCCTTGACAATTATTCCCTCTTCCATCTGACCTCCTCCTGCGAGCGGGCCCTTTGCGATCCCTTTAAAACTTACTCCAAAAACATTCTCTCACTTCAGAATTTTAAGTGCTTTTAAGTGCCTCTAAGCCCGATAATGTAATATGATCTTTTTACTTTAGTGAGGGACCGATGGGGATTTCTTGCTCAGGATTTGTCTGTTTCAATGGAATGTCTTTTTGTTGAGTGTTTTACACTGCTCCTTCAAATGTTTTCCACTGTTCATTGACAGGCACATATTTCAGTCTGTTTAGCCTATTTCTCTTGGTCAGTTCTCCTTTCAAACTCATGTTATTGGTTATTTTTGTTTCTAGTCATAGCCTTTCCTTTCTGTGATTCACTTTAAAACTTTATATTTCTTTAAACTGCATTTTATCACAATTTCTCAGAGGATCTCTCCAGGTGACATTACTCATTCACGAAGTTTCATCAAACAATTGTCACTCTGAGATAGTTATGAGCCTAGCCAGTTGCACTATTTGTTATTCAAAGAAACACTGAAAACTAATTATCTGAACTCCTCTTCCAATATCACTCTTGCCAGTGTGACTGCCCCACATTTTGTGAATATTGATGTTTCCCAAAATTATCACAATGTGTTTGTTAAAAAATTCAAATGAGTTCCTGTGTAGTGCAGTGATGAGCAACGGAATGCTGTTTGGTGGCTAAAACTGTTCTGCTGCTTGTGTCCTTGGCAAGTAGTAGCCAGAATTTACATTCAGGCTGACTCTACTTCGTGATCTCTGACCAAATGCTTTCTCTATAATGCCTTTCTTATCCACTATTGTTAGTGTCACCCATTTTGCCTGAGTGTCCGCAAGGTTGTGATCCATTGAATATTTATGTCCACCTTTTGTTCACCCTGTAACCATATCTCTCTGGTGTCTAAACCTCTTTTATCTCAGTGTCACAAATCCATCTGCCTTATTGATAAGACTTCGTCCATTAAAAAAAACATAATTTACTCTTTCTCACAATTTCCTGTCACAAACCTATTCACTGATGTACAGTTTTAGTTAATCGCTGTCCCATCCTGTTCCTTTCTGATTGCCTTCAGACACATTCCCATACTGTTCCGATGCTTCACCTTTTCTCTTTGTATTTGGAGAGCTCCTTTCACCTGGACCCTGTCCCTGCATCCTCTCTGTCAGTTTAAAGCCCTGTCCATAAATCTACTGACATGACTGGCCAGGAACCTGGTCCCAGCATGGTTCCAGTGAGACCATCCTATTGGATGTTTTTATAAATCAGGTAGGGGATGTGGGTGTCTCTGGCTGACCAGCCTTTATTGCCCAGCCCTATCTGCCCATGAGCTGAGTAGCTTGCTTGGCCATTTCAGAGGGCAATTGAGAGGCAAACACTTTGCTGTGGGTATGTCGTGTAGACCATAGAACATAGAACATAGAACATAGAAAAATACAACGCAGTACAGACCCTTCAGCCCTCGATGTTGCGCCGACCAAAGCCTACCTAACCTACACTAGCCCAATAACCTCCATATGCTTGTCCAATGCCCGCTTAAATGACCATAAAGAGGGAGAGTACACCACTGCTACTGGCAGGGCATTCCATGAACTCGCAAACCGCTGAGTAAAAAATCTACCCCAACATCTGTCCTATACCTACCACCCCTTAATTTAAAGCTGTGTCCCCTAGTAACAGCTGACTCCATACGCGGAAAAAGGTTCTCACTGTCAACCCTATCTAAACCCCTAATCATCTTGTACACCTCTATCAAATCTGCCCTAAACCTTCTTTTCTCCAATGAGAAAAGTCCCAAGTGCCTCAGACTTTCCTCATACGATCTTCACGTGAGGATGATCTGATTTCATTGTCGAAAGGACAAGTGGGCGGCACGTGGCTCAGTGATTAGCACTCCTGCCTCACAGCACTAGGGTCCCAGATTCGATTACAGCCGCGGGCGACTTTGTGGAGTTTGCACATTCTCCCCGTATCTGCGTGAATTGCCTCCTGATGCTCCGGTTTCCTCCCACAGTCCAAATATGTGCAGGTCAGGTGATTTGGCCATGCTAAATTGCCCATTATGTTGGGAGATGTGTCTGAGTGGGTTACTCTTTGGAGGGATGGCGTGGACTGGTTGGGTCGAAAGGCCTGTTTCCACACTGTAGGGAATCTAATCTAAAGGATTGTGATTTTTGTACATCAGCAATGGTTTCATATTTGTTTATGGATTGTTAATTGCTATTTTTATCATTATTGATTTTAAATTCCACCATATCAATGATGGGATTCAAACCTGCCTCCCCTGAACATTAGCTGAGTTTTTGGACAAATGCCCTAACAATAATGTTACTAGGCCGTCACTTCAACTGCTCACTGGTTGCTCATCCATGAGCACTGATACGCGAAGCTAAACCCATTCTTCCAACATGATTGTCTGATCCTGAAGTCTTCCAGAACGCTGGCGATATCACTCAGTCTCTCTCCATACGGTATCCCTCACTGTGTGGGTCTAATTGCTGCCTCTGTCAGCGTCTCTCACTCTTGCAGCTACACTAGATCCTGAGCTAACAGAATACTCAACTCCAGAGAGACGCAACAGCACAGGCCAGGGATGGAGTTTGGGATTTTCCAGATATCTGTGCGGCTCATTTCCATTCTCATTGTGTAACCCTCACTGCATCAGTCTAATTTCCCATTCTGTCTATCTCTCTGTCTCCTGAAGGTACTCAGGAAGTTGCTGACTCAATAGACTTCCCAACTGCTGTGTGTCTCATCCATCACCTCATTGAAGATGGTTGGTCAGCCAGAGAGACAAAGGGAAGGGAGATCTTCAATAAATCCGGCAGTGAGGTAAGATCACTCATAGTGCACAGAGCAGAGAGCAATGAGAGGGCTCCAAACATCGCTAACAAGACATGACATGGATACAATGCTGGATGGGGAGCACAGTATAAACACACCCCATGCTCATTCACCACGTCTACTTTAACTTATGTTGCACTGAGACAGCATGGGGAGTTCATAGTTATCAATCCAGGCCTATGCTGTCTTAGTGAGCATCGGTACAACTGAGGGGAGAGTAGGCCTCCGACGGGAGGTTGCGAATGCTGCCTACGATCTTTCTGTTCTGTGTTCTCCCTCCAACACTGTACTAAGACTCCCTACACTGCAACACTATATCTGTGGCATGACTTGTGCACCAGTGTCTTCAGTCATTTTTAACTCCTGCAATCGTCCCTGATGATGTGAGATTGTGTATGAGAGTGTGTGTGTGTGAGAGAGAGTGTGTGTGAGAGGGAGTGTGTGTGAGAAAGAGTGTGTGAGAGAGAGTGTGTGTGTGAGTGTGTGTGTGTGTGTGTGTAAGAGAGTGTGTGTGTGAGAGTGTGTATGAGAGAGAGAGTGTGTGTATGTGAGAGTGTGTATGAGAGAGTGTGTGTATATGAGAGAGAGTGTGTGTGTATGAGAGAGTGTGTGTGTGTGAGTGTGTGTGTCTGTGAGAGAGAGTGTGTAACCTCCTCCCTTCCCGATAGTCCCTCCACATATTTGAAATGTACTGCATTTCGGACTACCATCCCCATCACTGTAACTTGCTTCAGTGTCTACAACATGCTTTATTGTGGTACACTAATCCTCTTTAGCTGGATACATCGTGATACAGCACGGAAACAGAACCTGTGGTCCAACTCCTCAATGCTGCCCATGTTACCTAAACTGAATGAGTCTCATTTGCCTGCATTTGGCCCTTATCTCTTCAAACCTTCTCCTCTCCATGTACCTGCCCAAATGTTTTTTTCCATGCTGTAATTGTTCTTGTTTCTCCCATGTGCCTGAGGCAGTCTGTTCCATCTATGCACCATCCTCTGTGGATAATGTTCCACCTCAGCTCCCTATTTTAAATCCTTGTTCTCTCACCTCCCATTTATACCCTCTAGTTTTGGACTCACCTACCCTTGGTTATTCACCATTCTTAGGGTCACCCCGTGGTCTCCTCTGCCCAAGGGAAATATTTAGGACAATGTTACAAATATCTCCAGCAAATGTAACAAAGTGCTTGCCAATGTCGGCAAATGTGCCAAATGTCGCTTTCCCCACCCTGTCCACCTGTAATGCCACTTCCGAGGAACAATGTAACTTTCACCCCCTGGTCTGTCTCTCTCTCTGTTCAACAATCCTGGCCAGAGCCCTTCCATTAACTGTGTTAGACCCCCCTGGTTTGTCCTAACAAAATCCAACACCTGAATTAAACTCCAACTTCATTCCTTGGTCCACTGGCACAGTTGGTCAAGATCCCCTTTGATAACTGTATGTACTGCCCATTCCACCATTCATTTGATCATCAACAAACTTTCGCAAAATCACTCCTATATTTCCAACCAAAAGTTCATTCCACACTTAAACCATCCTCTGTGTATCAAATTGCCCCATATCTTTTTTTTTAACATCTCTCTCCTCTAACCTTAAAAATGTGGCCCCTCCTCTTAAGACTCTCCCATCCTGAGGAAAAGGCAACGACCATTAAATTGATCTATATACCTCATTTTCTTTCATAAACCTCTATAGCATCATGTCTCAACCTCCAGGCTGCAGTGAAAAAAGACTCAGCCTATCCAGCCATTTTTCAGAACTCAAGCCTTCCATACCCAGCAATATCCTGGTAAATCTCCTCTGAATGCCCTGCAGCTTAATAATATCCTTCCTTTTAACTGGGCGACCAGAAATGGACAGAGTATTGCAGACTAGACCTCACTAATGTCTGCGCAATCTCAACATGACGTCCCAAATCCAACACTCAATGGACTGAGCAATAGTCAGGCATGCCAAGCACTGTCTTATCCATCCTCTGATGCAAGCTTCAAGATTTATGTACCAGAACCCGCAGGACCCTCTGCTCTAAAACACGAACCGAAGCCCGAACATTAATTGTATAAGCTCTACCCTTGTTTGCTTTACAAAATGCATTACCTCGTATTTATTCAGATTGACATCCATGTCTAGTTTTTTCAGCCCATTCACTCCCTTCATCAAGATCCCTTTGCAATCTCAGAAAACATCCTTCACTGTCCATGATGCCACCCTCCAGCCTGCCAGCCCATCACACATGGCTGTCAGTAGTACACATACCTTTGCTAGGGGATCTACAGTTTCTTCCCTTGCATTCCACTGTGTCCTGTGATGCCCTTAATCAGGTTCTGGAAACTTATTAGGTTTCTGTTTTAAAACCTCCAGGACCACCTCTTTTATAACATCCACTCTTTTCAAGTCATAGAGATATACAGCATAGAAGCAGACCCTTCGGTCCCCAACTCGTCCAGCCTTCCCAGAAGATTAAAATAAATTCATTTCCTTTTCCAGCATTTGACCCATATACGTCTACACCCTTACTATTCAGATGCCCATCCAGATACCTTTTAAATGTTGTAATTGTATCAGTCTCCATTACTTTCTCTCTCAGCTCATTCCATACACACATCACAATGTGTGTGAAGAAGCTGTCCCTTCAGTCCCTCTGTAAACTATTCACCTCTAACGTTAAACATATGCCCTCTAGTTTTGGACTTCACAACTTCTGGGAAAAGGCCTTGAATGCTTACCCTATCCATGCCCCTCATGTTTATATAAACCTCTGTAAGGTCATCCCTCCGTCTCCGATTCTACAGTGACAGTAACCCCAGCTTATTCAGCAACAACCCGGGCAATATCTTGTTAATCTTTTCTGAGCCCTTTCAAGTTTCACAACATCCTTCCTGTAGCAGAGAGACTGGAATTGCAGAGAACTCCAATGGTGGTCGAAAGTATTACTCTTGTTCCCTGAGTTCCCCAGTCTTTCTCCACAGTCAGTTCTGGAGTGAAAAAATTGTTTAGGATCTTAGCAAATATCCTGCAGTTCCACACATCGGTGGCCTCATTGGTCTTTAATGGACACTATTTTGTCCTGAGTTACTTATGCACTCTTAATATACAGATACAATCACTTTTGGATTCCCTTTTTCTTCCCTGCTGAGGCTATTTTATTTATCCTTTCTCCATTCCTGTTTTTTTACTCTATTCCTACAGCCCCTGTATATCCTGAGGGATTCCCTTGATCCAGTTGGCTATACCTGACATGTGCCCCCTTTTCCTTGACCAGACACTCAATAGACAGCCAGTGTTTCCGAATGCTGTCAGCATTGACCTGCACACAAACAGGAAAATGCTGGCTCTGATCGATCAGTTTATCTCACTTTTAAAATATTCTCACTTGCCAAACTTCCCTTTCCCTGTAAATAATTCACTTCCCCAATCACATTTTGAAAGTTCCTGGCTAATACGATCAATATTGGTCAGGCTCCAATTTATAACTTGCACTTGTTGACCAGGCCTGTCCAAAGCTGTTTTCAAACTACTAGAACTTTGGTCACTTTGACACAATGCTTTCTCAGTCCCTTTCCCTACTTTGACTCCCAAGTGGGGGTCAGGTTTTGCCCATTTCTGTTTTCAGGCCATTTGCATATTGATTGGGAATTTTCTGGAACACAATTACCAAATTCCTTCCTTGCAAACACGAACACTGGCAGTCCCAGTCAAGGTTTGGAAAGTTCAAATATTGTACCATTACAGCCCTATTATTATGGTTGATATTTAAGATGTTCCAACATATTTGTTTCTCAGTCTGCCACCGATTATTCGGGGTCAGCATTCCTATCGTATCAAAGTGATTACCCATTCTTATTTCTCTGTTCCATAAACATAGCTTCACTGGGCGATCCCACAAGAATATCCTCTCTAAGTACTGCTGTGATGAGTTCATATAAACAGACATCAGAAGGGGAATGAACCGGAAGTAAGGGGAAAACGACTGGTCGATGAGGTAGTTAAAGAAGCAACCCTGAATCCACAAGGAGCAGTGATATACTCCCTAATATCTACAATTTTAGACCTTCAGGGTGCCCCGTTGTTTACTGTAAAGTAGGAAAAGGGACTAAAAGATTTAGGAGCTGCAAAGACAGCAGACGGAGCAGCCTTATAGTAGTTAGTAACCCCCCATCAAGTCCGAATTGTGTTAAACCAAAAGGCAGGGAAATGGTTGACGAGGCCATCCAGACGGAAGATGATGACCTGGTGTTAGCAACAGACACCTGTCTAAACCCAGCTACCTTCTTATGGAAGGGAAAACCTCGAGACAAACGAGAATTAGAACATGACTGTTTAGATATCATAGAGTATCAAACCAAAATTAGACAGGACCTGAGAAATCTACCTTTAAATGACGGGGATAGATTGTTTATAGATGGATCATCGAGAGTACTAGAAGGAAAAAAGACACAATGATTATGCACTTGTTGACGGTAACAGTGGATGCTGACCGGCTGCCTAACACATGGTCAGCCCAGACCTGTGAATTGTACGCATTAAATCAAGCTTTAAAACACTTAGAGAATGTGAATGGGACAATTTACACTGATTCTATGTATAAAATAATAAGGGAAAGGCTCAAAGGAGAAAGAAACCCGGGGTGAGACCCTACCAAAGTATACAGGTGGATTACACCGAACGACCCCCAAGCGGGAAAACAGAAGTACCTGTTGGTCCGAGTAGACCACTTAGCCAGGTGGGTGGAAGCTTTCCCAATGTCATTAGCCACCTCAAAAGGAGTGGTAAAAACCCTCCTTGGACATATCATCCCATGATATGGAAGAGTGGAAAGGATAGTTTCAGACCAAGGTAGCCATTTTATTTCCAAAGATCTTACAAGACGTAATGGCAGGATTAGAGATATTTTTGGGAATTCCACACCCCTTGGCACCCACCCTCCTCTGCGTGGGTGGAACAAACGAATCAAATCTTAAAGAAGCAATCATCTAAGAAAGTCCATGGACTCAGTAGGACTGTTCCTGGATATGATATAAGCTTCTATCCATATATGATGATTTTTGGATTACCTTTCTTGGTTGGAAGAGGGGTATTACCAAACGTACAATTCAATGATACGTTTTTAAAGAACTGTATTGTGGCGCTCGGCTCTTCGATGTGGGTCCTTAAGAAGAAGGGTCTGTTGACCCAGTTACCTCCACCTGAGTTCGACAACCGGGTGATTGGGTCCTGATCAAGACCTGGAAAGATACAAAACTCCACCCGAGCTGGGAGGGACCATTCCTAAACCTCCTGACTACTGAGACAGTTATCCGGACTGCTGAGAAAGGGTGGAGTCATCACACTCGCGTCAACGATCCTGTGGCACGCTCATCCCACAGACAACCCTCTGAAAGTTAAGCTGAGAAAAAGGGAATGAACGAAGATAAAATACTTTTTTTAACGTTTGATGATGTATATTATATTGATTGTAAAGGTTGCGTGGATTCACCTCTCCCTGGCCCCTCAAAAGATTAAGGTAGGGCGATAGGAAGGTAGATAATGGTTAGAAAATGGTGGGTATTGGTATAGTATCATAACAATACCAACTATTCGAGGAAACGGGAGAAATCACTTTTGTACACAATGCCAAAATTATGCTGAACAAAAGGGGCTTACTAATTGTTGGGTCTGTGCAGAGATCCCACACCATAGTGAACCTGGGATCCCCACTTCGGTAATACCGATCACCAAAAGAGGAATGTACGATGTACTATTTGACTCGAGCTTAAATAATGCAAAGTGGGAATCTGAAAGGAGGAAATATAACTTTGCGGGATGGTACCCAAGGCCAGCCCTGAATACCCAGGGTGTTATCGATAGCCTTAGAATTTCCCCACCAAAAGGAGCAGTGAATACCATCTGTTTCTGTAATCGGAATGATGCTGCACCCTTCCAATTAGGAAAATCATCTTGTGTACATACCAAACAAGCCACTGCCACGAACACTCCCCAAGTATTGAACGGGATATATTGGGTATGTGGTCTGAAGGCCTATCCATGTATTCCCGGGGAAAAATACATTCGTGGGACAGAATGTGTGGAAATAAATGCATATAATGAAGTTGATGAAGCATTGCCTTAAAACAAGAAAGGCTAGAGTGGTTGCTGTTACCTTGAATATATAGTCCCTCACCTCCGAGTAGAAAAGCATGAGCCCAACCTCAGAAAGGAGGGTGGGTAGAAGACGTAAGACTCGAGAGGTCCCTGAAGGAGACCATCTGCTGTGGACTCTACTCCCAAACTACAAGGGCAGAGGTGGAAATACAGAAACTGGCGGCTGCCCTTGAAAATTTAATTAATGATACCACCCGCGCAATGGGAGAAACTCAATCCCCGATATCAGCCAAAACCACTGAAATGATAGCAATAATACTAACAGCTTTACAGAATCAAATGGCTTTAGACTACCTCTTGGCCGAAAAAGGGGGGAACTTGTGCGCTGATTGGTAAGGAATACTGCACCTTCATCCCAGACACCTCTTCCATAGTGGAAGATAAGGCAGAAATAGTAACGAAAAGGATAAGCAATAGAAGAGAAATTGAGGATAAAATTCGAAAAGATGAGAGATGGGAATGGGGTAACTGGGGACTGACTATTTGAGGAAAATGGTTAGCTAATTTAGGCATTTATGTTTTACTCATGAGGATGAGTGAGTTGATAATGTCCTTTGCAGGACAACAAATCAATGATGGTCATGACAAAAGTAAGCGAACACGAAAGAGTAATAGAAACGGCAAGATTGTGAACCTCTACAGCTTAGGGGGAAAAGAGGGCAGAAAATAAAATTTTTAAAAACAGCTAATGGTAAAAGAATCGAAAAGAGGGTGTTGCTGGAAATGGGGAAAAGTGTTGTTTTTGAAGATATAGAAAAAGCATGCAGAAATGGGGTCCAGCAGGAAAACTATTAACTCTGCAAGTACTTAGTGAAGTGTATCTTTATTTTTGGTGAATAATTATGGTTTATTAAATACTAATTCTGTAGTATAATTAATATAAGCAAGTTACCTCGTCTAAAATAAGTTTTCAACAAAAAAAAACCTGAGATAACTAAAATGCCTGAGCTGTGCAAAAATGATGCAAAATTGATGAAGTGTAGAGAGAATGGAATGTACCAGCAGTATTGATACAAAATGTTAAACTATATCTTGACAAAATAATGTAAATGTCAGCACTAACAGGAGGAAGGTTGCCAACATGGGGAAGGGGAAGTAATAAGGTTGGAGCCAAAATGGGCAGTTGTGTGGCCTAGTAAGAGAGATTCGGTAATTAGGAGTCTGGAGAGGTGACCTCACTCAGCTCAAAGGTATAATTGTTAACTAACCCAAGTCTAATTCAATTCAATTGCTTTCTGCAATTGGGGTCCTTTCTTGCAAGATCATAGAATAAATTGTCTTGTTTCCAGCTTTGTTGGTCTCGTCTAAAATTTTATTGAGTTTGTTTCTTACACTGGTAGACTGTACAACATGACACACCAAGTCAGTAACTCTAAAGTAAAGCAAAACAGCTGCGCAGCATGGAAATGGTCAGGCTGTTAACTCTGGAAGGCTCAATGTGACAAAGTTAAACATGGCTGCAGGAAACATCACAGGCTGCAGAAACAGGAGCCCAATCTTCCAGAATGGGAGTAACTGTGGGCCATCCATGGGGTTGATGACGATTGGAATACCACATTTCTAGAGGTGGTCACACAATAATTTAAGATTGTATGCACAAGTTTGAAATGTGTGACAGCCAGGGACTCCCCTGAGTTTGGTGAGATCACAAACCAGTTTCTTGCTTGGAAACTTGCGATGGAAAGGATTCATTCGAGGATTGCAGGCAGACCAAATCATTGACAGTGTGAACAGCTCAGCTGGAGAGGAAGGTCGGAAGGAGAGTTGGCATACAGTATTGACAGTTGGTTCTTTAGTTAAAGCAACAGTGTGAAGTTTCCAGAGCTATAAACATATATACAGCGTTCTCTGATAACCTTCCTGCCAGGGTTAAGGATATCACAAAACAGTGGCAGGAAATTATGCTGGAGCAGGACCAAAAGGGAGAGGTAGCTCACCATATTGCTTACAAAGACCTCAGTAGGAAGGTAGGGATGTGATCCATGTTGGTTACAAAGACCTCAGTAGCAAGTGGGGATGTAGGTCCATGTTGATTACAAAGACCTCAGTAGTCAGGTGGGAATATGGTACAAATTGTTTACAGAGACCTCACTAGGAAGGTGAGGTATGGTCCATATTTGTAACCAATATGGGTATGGTCCATATTGGTTACAAATATCTCAGTAGGAAAGTAGGGCTGTGGTCCATGCTGGTGACAGAGACCTCAGTAGGAAGGTGGGGGTGTTGTGCATGTTGGTTACAAAGACCTCAGTCGGAAGGTGGGCATGTGATCCACGTTGGTTACAAAGACCTTAGTAGTAAGGTGGTGATATGGTCCATGTTGGTTACAGAGACCTCAGTAGGTAGGTGGGAACATGGTACAAATTGTTTACAGAGACCTCACTAGGAAGGTGGGGGCATGGTCCATATTTGTTACAAATATCTCAGTAGAAAAGTGGGGGTGTGGTCCATGCTGGTGACAGAGACCTCAGTAGGATAGCGGGGATGTGGTCCATAAAACAAATTTGATGTGGCTCAAAACAAGATTGGAAAGTAGAACCTGTAACCTGATTTTAGTGCCATGTGTCGGTGAGTATAGAACGTGGTTGAATGTGTGGCACTAAACCTGGTTGAAGAGGGGAGGCAACGTGTTTCAGAGGCATGGGTACCAGATTTGGAGAAGGTTGAACGTCAACAAGTTGCATCTCGGCAGCATTAAATGAACATCCTTACAAATAGAGTTGCGAGGGCTGTTGGGGAGGGGACAAACAAGATTGGAAATGGCCTGAGAATGTCAGAGGCATCATGACTTGGAGGGAAGTCTGCATTCATAATCTCCCCGTCCCTGAACAGTGTTTGGGTCATCCTTTGCTGGGTCTTAAAATGCTTTCAATCATCAGACTGACCATTCTTTATGGTGTTCTTATCTGTCATTTCATTTCAAACACAATTTGTAACTTTATTTCAACCATCATACCAGTTGGTAACATTCAAAACAAAGCAGAATACTTTATTAGGCATTTTATAAAGCTAGATTTACTCTCGTCCAAGAAAGTAAAGGGTCAGTGGGCATCCATGAAACATTTTGAATATTTGACTGAGTATTTAAAATCGTTAAGTTCGAGGGCAATTTATTTGAGTTAGTCTCTGACAGACACTAGCTGACGAGGGAATATTGGGATTTTTTGGGATTTGCCAACCAGGAGGATGGAAGAAATTTGGACAAAAGTAAATGTGTGTAATTTATAATCTGTCGTCCAGGGTATGAGGCATTGGTTCCAAGAGTCCAGAGGTAACAATGGAATGAATGATTGTTTCATTAGTTAGGAGCTGAGGCAGGGATATACGTATCTTTTTGAAGTTATTACAAGCCACAATGCAAACAAGATTTATTGAGATTTAGTTCCCACTGAGCTTGATGGAGTCAGTGAGAGCCAACATTTACATGGAAGCACTGAGAATGTCAGATCATCAGTCACATGCGAACCCATTCCCAAGATTCGGATCCCGTTTGGAAACAAATCCCTTGACTCGGCCTTGATTTCCCCATCAACACAGCAGCTGACTGGTGGAAAGAAACGAATAAAGAAAGGGAGAGATAGCAGCATCAGGCCGGGGGGATCTGATTGGAAACAGACTATTGCTGAAAATGCATTTGAGATCAAGCAACGCTGATTTATTTTTTTTACGGTCTGTTATTTAGTTCTGAAAATATGAAACTTCTCATGTTTTTAACTTTTGTCCAGATGTGGGGATCTCAGCATTCCATGAGGAAGATCAGTCAGCAGCCTGTCATTGCTGTTCCCACTCTGGCCTGCAGTTTGCAATAATCCTTTCCGCTTGGGCATTTATATTGCTCTCACTGTTCACTGATCACTTGTGACGATCCTTTTTTTGTGGGTGTGTCTAATTCCTCATTCAGTTTTGCTTCTGTTGTTCAGCTTTCTCCTAAATGTTGCGAACAAAATTTTTTCACGAGCCTTGCTCCTGTGGTCACTTTCATTTTGTTTCTCAGATGGAGTCAGTCCTTGCCCATTAGAAATGGAGTGTTATCAAGTTGCTGCTCCTCCTTCTTTCGGTCTATTCCTCACGTAGGCTCCTTGTTTCATTAACTGCTGCAGCTAATGTTGGCTCTCAGTTACTTGGATTTACTCGTCAATTGAATTATTTTTATAACTGGATACTTTAACTGGTCTCTGAATGTTTTATTTTCGCGTTACCCTCTAAATAACTGCATTGGTGCAGTAACTTAAGTTCTGCAGCATGTATGCAACTTATGCAAAGAGTTTAAAAGCAGTAAAATCGAAGAAGTAAATGGCATCAAAGAAATAAAAAATGTTCTCCCAACCAGGGAAGTATGAAGCTGGCAGACATGTCAAAGAGGAATTTTGCAGAATTCCATTTGTTTTCTGTCTCTGTGTGATTCTCTACTTTTCTCTGAGGCATCAGCCCCTTACACACCGTAATGGTCTCGAAGATGTGGATGACGGCCAGAAAGTTGAGAAAAATACTAAAGGTGAATGGGAGCATTGTGTTAAAAATTGTTGAAAATATTGAAAACGTCTCTATTGACGGTCAGAATAATAACCGTACCAGATATGACAGTACCATGAAACATTGCTGATGATCTTTCCCGGTTTAAGTGGAAAGTAGTTGGGAATATTCTTTAAAGAAAATGCAGATCTGGTCACACTTTCATAAAACTCCACAATATTTGTGAGGCATAACCCCGTCCCCGACAAAGCCGTGCTGACTATCAATGATCAAAACTTGCCTCTCTAAATGGAGATTAGTCCTCTTCTTCAGAATTATCTCTAATAGTTTCCCTAATATTGTCGTGAGACACATTGATCTGTTATTCCTGGTGTATTCCTACTTGAGAAATGGAAACTCATCAGCCGTTCTTCAGTTCTCTGGCACCTGCCTTGTGGCCCGAGAGGAATAAAAGGCTTGAGTCAGAGTCACTGAAATGTCTTTCCCATCTCTTGGTTATAACCTGTCTGGACCGAGGGATTTGTCCACTTTTAAGGTCACCGATTGTATAATACTTGCTGGCATCGGATATAAATCTGCTCAAGACAGGCTAAGAGTAAGCTTATTTTTTTTGTTTTCTGGCAGTTTTCCTTCCCACTGCTGTTCCCATCCATACTGAGGTGGGGCAAAATGTGTTTCCTGATACCTTGGATTTTGAATTCCATTTTTTTTTCCGACAAACGTCTTCCAAAGTCTTCTAGACCAGCTAATATCAGAATTTTTTCCATAAACTTGGAAGAATGTCTTAGTTATTTCTCTCTCTCTATCTCTCTCTCTCTCACACACACACATACACACACACACACACCACATGTATCTCACACACATGTAGATTATTCTTCCACCTTCCTACTTAGTACCACCCTTTGTGAAAACAATTCACGCTGTTTATCGACAGGTCCTTCAAACTTCCCACTGAGCAAATCCACTAATTCATCTCGATCAGACACAGACTGGATGGACTCACAATTGTTCCCAATGAATTCAAGTAAATGTAGTTGACAGCCCCCACTTCAGAAATGGATCAAAGTTAGAAGACAGAAGGTGGTAATGGAGGGTTATTTTTCAGACTGGAGGCCTGTGACCAGTGACGTACCACTAGGATTGGTGCTGGGTCCACTATTTTTTCCCTTATTTATACAAATGATTTGTATGTGAACATAGGAGGTATAGTTAGTAAGTTTGGAGATGACACCAAAATTGGAGATGTAGTGGACAATGGAGAAGGTTACCTCAGATTACAGCAGGATCTTGATCAGATGAGTCAAAGGGCTGTGAAGTGGCAGATGGGGTTTGATTCAGATAAAGGTGCTGCATTTCGGGAAAGCAAATATTAGCAGGACTTAATGGTCAGGTCCCAGGGAGTGTTACTGAACAAAGAGACCTTGGAGTGCAAGTTCATAGCTCCTTGAAAGTTGAGATTCAGGTAGGACAGTGAAGAAGGCGTGTGGTATGCTTTCCTTTATCGTTCACAGCATTGAGGACAGAAGTTGGGAGGTCATGTTGCAGCTGCACAGGGCATTGGTTAGGCCACTGTTGGAATATTGCACGCAATTCTACTCTCCTTGCTATCAGAAAGATGTTGTGAAACTTGAAAGTGTTCAGAAAAGATTTACAAGAATGTTGCCAGCTCTCAGGAGAGGCTGAACAGACTGGGGCTGTGTTCCATGTAGCGTCCGAGGCTGAGGGTGACCTATTAGAGATATGCAAAATTATGAGGGGCATGGATAGGATAAATAGACAAAGTCTTTTTTTCCCTGGGGTGGACGAGTCTAGAACTAGAGTGAATAGGTTTAGGGTGATAGGGGGAAGATATAAAAGAGAGCTAAGGGGCAACTTTTTCGCGCAGACGGTGGTACGTATATGGAATGAGCTGCCAGAGGAAGTAGTGGAGGCTAGTCCAATTGCAATATTTGAAAGGCATTTGGATGTATATATGAATAGGAAAGATGTGGAGGGATATGGGATGGGTGCTGGCAGGTGGGACTAGAGTGGATTGGGTTATCTGGTTGGCATGGATCGGTTGGACTGACGGCTCTGTTTCCCTGCTGTGCATCTCTATGACTCTATGACTCGAAATCAAATTGAGACAAATTAACATTAGATTATAAACAACAACATATAAACAATTATTTTGTAATTAGAGCAGAATGATCAAGTTGGGTTCTAAATTAACCAGGAAGAATGCCATTGAATTGGCTCATATTCAGATTCTCGAGATTTATTATCATAGACCTGGATCTAATCCTATTATTGCAGATGCTAGAACTTCAATTTCATAAATATATGGAATTACAACGCGAATATTAACAATGAAACAATGGTAAATTGTCATAAAATCCCATCTGGTTCACTAATGTCCTTCAGTGATAGAAACATGCTGTCCTTACCTGGTTTGGTCTGCAATGATTCAGTCCCATAGAAAGTGGCGTGGTTGATGTAGCTCCTTTAAGTTCCTCAAAACTGTGTCCTCAGCCTAACTATCCTTAGTAAATATATAACTGCCACATCTTCAATAAAATCATCATAAGTCAGTGTTAGTTAGCACAGTTGGCTGGAAAGCTGGTATGACATGTAGAGAGATGAGGTGATCCTTAGGTTAAACTCCTCATCAGTTCTCTCTCACTGTGACAGCACAGCCCTGTGGAACTGTGGCGATTCCTTCATGGTGTCTCCCTGTCAGAATCCTGGAAATATTCACCAGAACGTACTTCAATTAATGCTTGATGTTGAATGAGATTCCAAAGTAATACCAGCAATAAAATAAATTCAATAACACAGGAAATGGGAGCAATTTGGAGTATATGGCCTACATCATTCCACATCTAGATTTGAAAAATTGTCTGATCTGAACAGGGAAAGAAAAACAGCACTCCTCTTGCGCCATGATAATGTATTTATGAACATTATATAAGACAGGTTCACCCATTGTAACTTTAGACTTTCTCGACAGTTGAAAGTTCTTTGACATTCAATAACTGACACCTGCTGAATGCTATGATAAATTATGTGGCAATGTTGAATTCAGTAGCACTTGCAGCACAGTGTTGCTCCTTTAAAAATAACACAGACAAAAAATTACAGTCATTCTGGACACAATGTCCCAACATCTGCTCCATGCAACTGAAACTCACTGATGGCAGCTCGTATTCAGAACATTACTGGACTTGGTGAAATAACTCCACACAGGCTGGTTCCCCGTCACCAAGTCACTCTTTGTCTACACGAGGAAAGACCTTGACACTTCTCCAATTCCCTCAGAGCCAGCTCTCAGAGTGCCTGGATGTCTGGCATTCTTTCTTTTAATCTGGGGTTGTTAATCTGGTCCAATCAGAGAACTCATATCCTATCCAGTCCGACTGACTGACGTTATTGTACTTGCTAGACTTGGGCGCTCAAGGACATAACTTCCAATTTTGCATATGCCACACAATTTGACAATGCAGCGAACAGGGGAGTGAATCGTAGCAGACTTTCAGAGGATGCAGAACGAAACTGGTTACAGGCGGACTGAGGTTGAAAGTGTTCCACAATGTTTCTGATATTTTCTCAGTAAAACAGTCAGAACAAGACATTTCTGAGAGAGATAGAGAAAGAGAGAGAGCGAGAGAACGTGAGAGAGAGAGACAGCATGAGTGAGAGAGAGATAGAAAGGGACTACAATGCACAGACTGTGTCGTTTATCCCTCAGTGTACTGTCTAAGTGGTTCTGAACATGGAAAAGAGATGTGTTGGCAATGATGCATGTTGAAGCAAAAAGTAATTGGGAATAAACAGGAGCTAACATTGTCCTACCAACATCGTGGGTTCAATTCCCATCTCCTGTTTCAGGTTACCATGAAGGACTCTCTTTCTCAAAGCTCTCTTCCCTCACATGAGGTCTGGTTGTCCTCTGGTTAAATCTGCACCAGTCACTTCTCTCTCATGTAAGGTAAGTCTATGGCAATACAACAACAACACTGGCCCATGTTTGTCCTGATGCAGTAAACCTTTATTAGGGCAGAAATTTAATGTTAAATATTCCCTGGGAAACTCTTTCCCAATTCTATTCCACAATGTTGTACTTAGCCAAGCTGTTCCAGGAGACCTACAGCACTGGGTTAATCTGACAATGGGATAAGTTTCCCCAGTGTGCCCTCATGTATCAATAGCATGAAAACATCAAGCAAGCTATTATCTTACCTTCTACTCTCCGTGATTCCCAAAGTGATGGAAAGTATCACTATTAAACAACACTTGCAAGGTAATGACATTCTCAAAGGCAGTCAATATAGTTTCAGCCAGGGCCAGTTACCTCCTGATCTCATTAACACTTTGGTGCAGACATGAAAAAAAGAGAGGAACTCCAGAGGTGAAATGAGACTGACTACTCTTGACTTAAAGGTTACATCAATGATCCCTATCTTTCCTCAGGACAGTATATTTGGTCCAACCACCTTCAGTTACTTCACGAATCACCTTTGTTCCATCATAAGGCTGGAGTAGGATGCTCACTAATGATTGCAAAATGTACAGCATTATTTGAAACTCCTCGATCCTGAAGCACTCCATGTCCAAATGATGTAAGAAGTGAACAATATCTAGGGACATGGCAAGTAATTTTCGCGCCTCGTGAGTACCAGTCACTGGCCAATCTAGAAACAATGGAGGAAGCAAAAAGTCTCTTTCCACACCATCCTCGAACTATCGCTATCCCGCTGAAGGAAGTGTTTCTGAGGCAGTGCCTCACAGCCGACCTGATGATGACCAAGATACCTGAGTCACAGAGTGTCCACAGCATCTGGTCCACCCTAAACCCTCTCCAGTAAGCAGATGTGTGGAGACCCTAGGCCTCTCGACCAGGAAACCCCAGGCCTGGCTCAGTGAGAATATGCAGGAGTACAGGATCTCCAAGAACAGAAACGTGAGGTATTCCTAAACTGGCAGCTCCATCATAACGCCAGCTAAGGGAAACAAGCAGAGACACAACTGAAGGTCGAGGTGTACCAAGGAAGCTGTGAACGAAAAAGTAGATGGTAGGTGGGGAGAGGCTGCAAGAGAGTCAGTGACTCACGAACAGAAAAATGTGTGCGGCTTCCTCAGCGCAACAAAAGCTATCTACGACCCGAGTACCCAGAGAGTGACCCCACTGAGAGTCTCTCATAAAAGACCGAGAGGCAGTCAGTACTCACTGGAGTGAGAGCACTTCGACTGGTTCACAGCTTTCAGCGCAGGTGTTCTTGACACCGTCCCACAACACACTACCCACTGCTATCTCAGCAAACCTCCAACCCACCCTGAGGGCAAAAACACTTCCAACAGCCGAACAAGAGCAAGTATACCGGCACAAATAGAATTCCCGGTGAAGGTTTAAAATATGGTGGAGAGTCATTGTTGACATGAATACAACTCACCATCCTTTTCTGAAATGAAGGAACCATGCTGGGAGATGTCAGAGTCAACTTTATTGTGTCGAACTTCAAGACAGAAGACAGGTCCGACCATACAGAGAGATTTCCTGATGTCCATCATGGGAAAGCTCATCATGGAATCCCCCGCAGTCCTTCCTCCCATTTGCTGAAGAATTCCTCCCGAGTCTCAATGCAGCTTTCGCCTATCAAGAGGCTGAATGTCAGTGTGTGTCAAATCCAGGCAGAGTACAGGGAACAACTGTACATAGCCTTCTTCAATCTTCGAGTGTTTGATTCTGTGGACCATGAAGAATTATGGGAAACCTTCCTCAAATGTGGAATCCCACAGAATTCTGTCACTATTCTCCGCCTGCTTCACAATGAGTTCTGAGCTGTGGTCTTCAACAACACATCCAGCACATGCATGAGCAGGATTTGATAGACACAACGAAGGAACTCTACAACCAGCATATTAGATCTGCCGGCCTGTCACATCATGAATGATGGTGAACAATTAAACAACTTATTGCAGGAGGAGGAGGCTCCACATATATCTGCAATAATCACCAATGGGAGAACCCAGTAAATAAAACCAAGGATGAGGCTAAACATATTCATTAAACTCTTCCGACAGAAATGCTGATGGTTAATCCATCTTGACCTCCTCTAGTGGGTAATGGCTGATGCCTTGACAACATCAATGGGATAGATGACATGTACTCCAGCACATGCTGTACCCCTGGGCAAGGGGCACTGACATTTACCTGAGAGAGAGGAAATGTGCCCAGGTATGTGCTGTGCATAAATGACATGACAAAGCCAACCAGGGAATTCCCCCCCCCCCATCAGTATGATATCGATCATAAAAATGTGAATAAAAGCTTCATCAACAGTGATGTGAAGCCGCACTTACATATCTTCCCAGTGACACCACTGATCTCACTGCAGCCTTAGTCCAAACATGGACAGAAAGAGCAGAATTCCAGAGGGAGGGTGGGTCTGACTGTACTTAACATCAGGGCTGTGTTTGGCTTAGTGTGGGTCCAAGGAAATGGAGCAAAACTGGAGGCAATGGAAATCAGTGGAAACTCTCCCACTGGGTAGAGTCATCCCTGGCAGAAAAGAAGAAAGCTGTGGTTCTTTGTGGTCAGTCGTTGCAGGTGCAGGTAATCTCTACAGGAGTTTTTCAAAGTACTTTCTTAGGCCTGACAACCTTCAGTAATTACATCAATGGACTTCCCTCCATCATGTGGATATTAGTTAATGATTGCAGTGTGTTCAACAGAATTTGCGACCACTCAGAGACTCAAGCACTCCTTATCCAAATGCAGTAAGACTTGGTAATATCTAGGCTTGGAATGAAAAGTGGGAAATACAACACATGACACATAAATAACAGACCATGATCAATTCTAACAACAGAGAATTAAACAATCAAACAATTATTCAATGGGGTTACTGTTGCTGATTCCTCAAATATCACCATCATAAGATTACCATTGACCAGAAACTGAACTGGACTAAACATTTAAATACAGTGGCGACAAGGCAGGGCAGAAGCTAGGAATACTGTCGGGAATACCTCACTTCCTGACTTCCATCTGTCCGCCATCTGCAAGGTCCATGTCAGGAACACTCCCCGTTTACCGAGATGAGTGACGCTGCAACAACGCTCAAGAAGCTTGACACTATCCAGGATAAAAAAAAACTCATTTTATGGCCACGACGACCATCTTATTTCCACCACTGACTCTCAGTCACAGCAATATGCACCAACTACAAGATGCACTGCAGAAATTCACCAACGTTCCTCAATTGAATGCTTCCAAACCCATAATCATCTCGAAGGACATGAGCTGCACATTCATGGGATCATCATGCACTACAATCCCCTTCCAAGTCAATCATCACCTTTCTGTAAGTACCTCTGCTTCACAGCCCTTCATTAGAGACAAAATGTCGACATCTCCACCTCCTGATAGCCCGGACCTGAAGAACATTTACACCCAAATCGTTCACATCTCCACCTTTTGATGCTGCCTGGCTTGCCGTGTTCTTCCAAGCTCCTGCCTGTGTATTTCACAGCCATTCATCACGGTATTGCAAGTACAGCACACAGACGATTACAGTTCTGGAAAGCAGCTCAACAACACATTCTCAACAGTCACTAGAGATTAAAAATAAATGCTGGCCCAGCCAATGATGCCCATGAATCGATTAGAATTCATTAAAGATGTCGAGTAATGAGCAATGGTGGACACTGGGTTTGAGATTTTGTAAATATAAGCTGGGTGGGTGCAGGCAGTGCCTTGCTTGTTGTGAACAGCTGAGGCGATATTCTGTTTGGACCAATTTGTCAGTCTTTCAGAGTCACGGCCTACATACATATTATCACACGACACTGAGATTCTTATCCCAGATTACTCACTTGTGAGATAGCTGGAACCAATTTAATATGTCCTCGTATCTGCAATATTTGGAAACATAGTTAAATTATTGTAATGAAAACAATTAGGTGTGGAATGTTTGTATTCAAGGGAACATAATTCCATATTTTCAAAGTGCTTAGGCGAAATGATGGACGAACATACGAGATGTGGTCATTGACAGCTCATTTGTATAAATAGTGAAAATTGCACTGAGCTTTGTGCTCGTCCATTGGCCAATCTGCTCCATGGACTTCCCCCTTGTTCAAGGGCCAGGCTAAATTGTCCGTTGTGCGGGAATGTTTGAATAACTGCCCAGATCCTGTTTGGGAGCTGTCTGGAGATATTTAGGAGCTGGTCACTCTTTACGGGATGTGCCAGTGTGGTCCAGCAATACGATATTTAAATTCTGGTCTTTTCGATCGTATTTTTGATGTATATGGCACTGCAAATATTATGTGCTTACTCATCTGAACATGAATCAGCTCTTTACTGTGGTTATTGAACTGAGCAATTTAGTGACTACAGTTACTAAATTTAGCAACAATTAGCTGTGCATTCTGATTATTGAAGTGAATAATATTCCACTGAAAAATAATGTCGTTTCATTTATTTTCAGATTCAAAGAAATAAAAAGGTTATTTCTTTATTGTGCAAAACTTAAAATTGACCTTGACCTGCAGTATATTTATTACAGACTAATACTGCAACAATCGAACTTAGTGACACTCATGAATTCCCACTTTCCAGGCAATGCCCCAGACAACCAGGGCAGTGCTGGGAATTGATGCCTGTCCCAGGAAGCCTCATGACATCAGGTTAAACACGGTCACGGAAACATTCTGCTGAGTATCAATTACCATTTCCCTCGAACTTCCCTGTTTGAACACAACATTGAAGTTGAAAAGAACAGAGAATGGACGAAGTGTGAGAGGTTTCAGTGTCCATCACCAAGACATATTCAGCAGCACGACCTGCTGACTGAGCTGTGAAAGTACAAAAGACATTCGCACCAATCCGCCTGCACCACATTCTTTCAAAACTGCATCATGTGGTGTGGCACTGTGTTCGTGTGAAATGAGGCAGACATCAAACAGATCGACCAACTTATGACTAACTGTCCATGAGGTTCAGTGGTCCAGCTGCAGCATCATAATTATAGCGTAGACAATCATAGATAATCTGCCCGACATATCTGACCGGAGGGTTTGAGTTAGAGAGAGATTGAATAGCCTGGGGCCTTTTTTTATGCTGAGGCATCAAAGGCTGAGGGATGAATTTTTAGAGGCTCATAAAATCATCAGGAGCATGGATAGTGTAAATAGCCAAGGTCTTCCACAGGGTAACAGTGCCCAACACTAGACAGCATGGGTATAAAGTGAGAGGGGAAGATGTCGAAGTGACCTGAGAGGGAATTCCTTCATGCAGAGGGCAATGCATGTGTGGAGAAATGGCATTGGGATAGATACATAAATAGGAAGGGTTTGCATCAATATGGGTCAGGAGCAGGCAGGTGGGACCAGTTTAGTTTGGAATTATGTTCGGCTTGGACTGGATGCATCGAAGGGTCTGCTTCCATGCTGCAACACCCTATGGCTCTATGGTGGAAGCTGTACAATTAATATTGAAAACTCATCGAGGTGAGTATATGAACAGGAAGCCTTCAAACTGGTTCAATTAAAAGTACAACAGGACTAAAAACAGCAGCACTGAAAACCAATATATGAGGTTCTAAACTCGTGAAGCTACAAAACAGGATGACTTTTGCCTGCAAAAAGTGACGGGCAGAGCTAAACGATCACACAACCAATGAAACTCTGTTTTCTCCCCACTGATGCTGCCAGAACTGGTCTATTCAGCCAGGAATATCTGTTTTTGCATCACATCTAAGTTCTACAGATTTATGCTCTGGCACATTTCGTCATAAAAGATGGTGGACAATTAAACCACAGGTGAGAAGGCTCCATTCTAACAACCAAATCCTTAGTTATGGGGAGTCCAGAATATCAGTGCAAAAGATAAAGCTGAACCATTTGCAACAATATTCAACCAAAACCACCAAGACGTTGATCCATTTCAGCCTCCTGCTGAGCTTCCCATGTTCAAAGATCCCAGTCTCCAGCCAATTTAATTCACTTTTTCTCATATTACAGAGTTACAGGAGGTACTGGATACTGAAAAGGTTGTGGGTCCTGACAACTTAAATATCGTAAACTTGTTGCGTGCTGAGTCAAAGTGTTCTGATGCAGCAACAGCACTGGCATGGACCGAGGATCTGAAAACGTTTTATACAGAAAAATGAGGGCAACTCTAATGTTGTCAATTAACGCCTCATCTGTCCATACTCTACCATGGGAATGGGAATGAAGGTGTCATTAGCAGCGCTATCAATCAATACCTGGTCAGCAATAACCTGCTTACTGATGGCCAGTTTGGGTGCCTCAAGGGTCATTGATTACAGGCTTGCTTCAAAGAAGTTGGACTCCAGAGGAGAAGGGAGAAGAGCTCCCCTTAACATCAAGGCATCATTTGACCGGATGTGACACTGGGAGGCCAAGGAAAAACTACAGTCAACGAGAATCCAGGGAAAGCTCTCTGCTGGTGGCAGCAATAACTAGCAATAAGGAACACTGTTGTTATTGTTCATGTCAGTAATTTCACCTTCAGGATATCTGTGCAAGAATTCCTCAGGAAACATCGTACGTCTAACCATCTTCACCTGCTTCATCGATGAACACTCAGAGGCCGATCAATGAGAAATGGTAGTATTGTATTTAGAGCTTTACAAGCAGTTGACCAGCATTCAAACCCTGGCCATTGGGAGGTTCTAAATTTAAATTGACCACCAAGAGGATAGATAAGGGTAGGGCACTGAATGTTGTCTACATGGACTTTAGTAAAGCCTTGACAAGCTCCCACATAGCAGGCTATTCATGAATGTGAGGACACATGGCATACAGGGAGAGCGTGCCATATGGATTCAAAATTGACTGAATGCGAGAAAGCAGAGGTTAATTGTTGAAGGCCATTTCTTGGACTGATGGCCTGTAGTGAGCCACAAGGGTCGGTTTGCAATTCTCCAGTCCTTTGGTCCTAAACTTGAAGAAAATGACGAGTCCAATGTCAAAACCAAAGGCTCTGCTATCTCCTCCGTAGCTTCCTAGAGAATCCTCGGATAAATCCCATCCGGCCCAGGGCGCTTGTCGACTTTCAGTCCTTCTGGAATTGATAACACCTGTTCATAACTAACCTCGATCTTTTCTATTCGAGCATCTCGTATCTCATTCTTCCCGACTACAATATTTTCCTTTTCCTGAGCAAACATCGATGAGAAATGTTCATTTAGCACCTCTCCTATCACCACAAGCTCCACACTCAACTTCCCACTTCTGTCTTTGACTGGCCCTATTCCTAACCTCGTCGTCATTTTATGCCTCACATACCAATCATATCACAGTGTTGGTGGGTTAGGAAAAACACTGTGAAGCCAAAGGTAGGAAAACAGGATAAGCCATTGAATTTTTTTGGGCTGGTAATGGAAAGCATAGTGGAGGCTAGAAAGCCGCACCAGAATATAGCAACGAGTCGGAGGTCGGTTAAGGAGGAAGTCACAGACCTTCTTAAACCATGCACCTGTGAAGGTGAAGTTATTCACTTAGGCCAGGAGCAGAGAGTAAAGAGGTTACAATATTGAGAGACACAACATCTTCTGAATCTGTGATGCTGAAAGATGAGGAGATATATATCTCTGAAGGACCATTGCAAGAAAGGGTATTGTAACAGGAATTCATGGTGAGACAAAAAACACTGAATAATGTGAAATGAGATGAGACTGTGCAGAAAGAGTGGAGAATTTGTGGTAGTAGTACTGGACAAACTCTGAGCTTCAGGAATAAAATTTATCCTTGCTAATGTTATAACTGATCCACCGATCGTATGGTTGAAAAGCCATTGGAAACACATGAAACGGAACTATTGCAGAACACATATCCTCGATCTTTTCCTGACTGTGTGGTAACGAGGTCATAAAGTCATCAGTTTTTTTGTAGGTTAGATCACGTTCCCTACATTGTGGGAACAGGCCCTTCGGCCCAGCAAGTCCATACCGACCCTCCAAAGAATAACCGAAAAGACCCATTTCCCTCTGACTAATGCACTTAACACTGGACAATTTAACATGGCCAAATCATCTGAACTGTACATCTTCGGGAAGAAACCAGAGCACCCGAAGGAAACCCACGGAGACACAGGGAGAATGCGCGACACTACCGAGACAGCCGCCCAGAGGCTGGAATCGAGCCTGAGACCTGGTGCAGTGAGACAGCAGTGAGCCACTGAGCCACTATTGAAATAAGAGAGCTCAATCACTACAAATAAGGAAGTTGAAGTGGATTTCGCAGAGACCCTGTTTGATCAGACAGTTAAGACAAACTAGGAGCAAATCGATGACAATGCAGACTTCTTTGGGACAGATAAATGAACTGAGTTACAGCAGAAAGATGAAAAATTAAAGCAGTTATATCAGGATATACCACGAAAAGTGGTCTGGGGGCATCCCTGAATACTCTTATCACAAAACTCATATCTTAATGAGGATATGGAGACCATCACAGTCAGGACGGTGAGAAATGGGCAGACGTTCGTCAACTTGCATTGGGGTATGGGAAGGAGATGTTGCAATTGGGACATGAGCTACCATTTGGGGGCCATTTAGAAGTGAGGAAAACACAAGGTAAAATACAAACACATTTTTCTGGGCCTGGACTGAACAAAGACGTGGTTGAATTTTGGCAGATGTACAATACATGTCAAGTAATTCTAAAACCACAGACAGTAATAAAACCTGCACCTTCCTAATTTGTTGAACCGTTTACAAGAGTCTTAATTTATTGAGTAGGTCCACTACCTCAAACAAAAAATGTGGAATCCGTATTTGTTAACAATAATGGATGTGTGGATTAGATTTCGAGAGGCCATTCCATTAGGAAATACCACAGCCAAAAGGATTGGTAGACGGATTACTCAAACGTTCCATGAGATATGGACTACCAGCAGAGATACAATCAGATCAATGGTCAAATATCATAGCCAAATTATTCAAGGATGTTATAGACAGCATGGAATAAAACACATCAAATGCAGAACTGCAGGGAGTGTTTCAAAGGTGGCATCAGACATTCAAGATCATGTTGAGTGCTTATAGTCAAAACTATCCAGATGATTGTGCTAAGAGAATTTCGTTTGTGCTTTTTGCGATCAGAGATGCACGAAATGAATCAACCAAATTCAGTCCATTGAATTAGTTTTGAGGCATGAAGTGAGAAGACCATTAAAATTGAATAAGGAGAAACGACTAAGTCAGAAGGCAGAGACGACATGTTTACTCTATGTGTCAAATTTGAAGAACAATTGAATAGAGCTGGGGAGTTGAGTAGACAGCATTTAATGTATCACAGCATAAAATAAACAGGAAGCAGACAAGAAATATTAAAAATCGCAAATTTGCTTACTGTTTTAGTGTTACTTCCAGTGATAGGTGAACTTTTTAACAGCAAGGTTTAGTCTACCTTATCAAGTCATACGGAGATTGAGTGAAGTGAACTATTTGATAGGGACTCCGGACAGAAAGAAATCTCACAGAGGTTGTCATGCGAGTATGGTCAAAATGTGTTTTGACAAGGAAGGAAAACATATGATTGATGACATACTTGACCGAGGTAAAAGCTATCTTTGCTCTCAGCCTTTCGATTTAGTATGAGGAATACCTTGTACGAGGAAAATAACACTGGAGATAAAGACTGAGGCTGTGGAATTGTAAAGTGATGAGCTATAAGAAGTATATCACAGATTCGTTAGTGGGAGTGCTTCTCGGTCTCGTTAGCTTCTCTTTCCTTGAGCAACAAGGTGATAGTGAGCACTGTGCTTATTTATATCTTGAATTATTGTAAAATGTGGAATGTAAGCAAAGTTGTTTGTACATTGTAGAATTATAGGCTGACTGTTCAGCTCAAGAGTGCGATGTTGGACAGTGGAGACTGTGCAGTAGTCGCTCCATGAATTCATGAAAAATAAAGCCTCTTGAAACAAGACTCAAATTCTCAGACTAAGTAACTTCCTCGACAGAATCTGACATAGTCAGGCAGATTCCCACTTAATATGGGATTAGAACAAAAGCCAAAGTAAAGGAGGAAGCAGTGGAAATAGTGGGCGGGCAGTCCAAGCTGAAAGGGATCTAGGCCAGGTGATCCCCTCAAGGAGGTGTATTATAGAGACCATATGGTGACAGTTGACTCCAGCTGGGCCAACACTACTGAAGTGTTGGGGCAAGATCGTGGAGAAGACTAAACTTACCAGGGCAGTGAGAGAGACTAAGAACTGGTAGCTATCCAAATGAAATTGGCTCGAGACTCCAAATTTTGTGGATGGAAGAGAAACACCGGTGAGCGTTTATAGTAGATTAGTGCATGCGGGCGCAGGTAACCATTTGTTTTTCGTTTCATTTCTTGAGGGGGTGAAGTCTCTCTGTAGGTTACAGAAATGGGAAATCGATCCAGCAGTATTGCCTCACCGCAAATGCAGATGTAAGGCTCCCAGGAAAGGCCCAAAGATGGAAAAGTGAACAAAACAAAGACATTGGAAGGTGATAAGATCACTGCAATAGGTAGGAGATCCCATCGTTCCACTGGGATCACCGGCGCATACGGTGGTCTGTGAAACACAAGGTTCTGGGAATGTCACTCCTTTTTGTAGTGATCTTTATGGATGGTGCCAGGGCTGTTGGCCCTATGGAGGCTCTTTTGAATTAAATTAAGGAATGTCACGAAATTACTCAAGAAGGGTGTGGCGATCCCACTTGGAACAAATGATGCATTGTTTCAGTAAATGGTTAGAGGTTGCTAAATGTCATCAATCTCCCAAATCTAAACCAAAGGAAAATGCTGGTGCACAGAAGGACGCACAATCCAGTGCCTAAATGGGGCTCTATTTCCATGCAGCTTGAATGTCAGGAGGACACAGTTAGGGAGGAAATCCTCCTGGCCTCCTGTGTGAAAACAGCAGACCCGGCCTCTTCACCCTCCACATTGCCAGGATGTAGGCCATACTGCTGGGTGCCTACAGCCCCACCTGATTCTACCCAAACCACAATGCTGCAGCTTGCAGTCAGACTTAACTGTGTCACCTCGATATGGCATCTGTGATGCCCCCCACCACCTCTGATGCTAATTAACCTTGTAGTTCCACCCTCCCGTCACCCAACTGCCCTGACTGATGTTCAGTGATATAGCTGTCCTGAAGCCTTGGAACCCGTCTGAGGTTAGAAGCATGGTCAATGGGGTTCCGAATCCATTGAAGAAGCCTACACCCTTCCTTAACTGACTGGTCCAAAGCTGCCAGATTTCTGAGCCCTTACCCGCTGATGTTCCTCTCCTACTCAGAGTTGCATATGGTACCTCCTGCATGACTGTTCAAGATTCCTTTTCAGTCATGGTTGCGAAAATGGGGATTCGATTATGGAACTCACAGAGGAGCAGCGGGGTTAGTGAAATAAGCCCCCGGGATGAGTGGCTCCAGAACAGAGCAATGTAGACCATCTCAAATGGGACCAGCAGCATACCGACTTTGGGGAGGTCACTCGATACCTTCAAAAGAAAGGGGAATCTCTCGTTGATTTTCTCACCCATTTTCAGGTAACATTTGAATCTATCCCATGGCACCAGTCATCCAGAATACCAATGTCATCTATCCCTCACGACCCATGATTCGGCTGGTTACACCATCACGGACCGCTGCTCAACATTTCCACTGCAGGATGATAGCCAGGATCTCTTTGCTTTTTTCCCACGGGAGCCAACAATTCACCTGGAGCCATTTTCCACAGGGCTGGACAGACAACCCGGCAGTGTATGCTGCTGTGAAGTGAGGGGATCTGTCTCAGCACTCTCTCTCTCTTTTTCTGCCTTGTGACAGCACTGTGTTACAATATACTGATGATCTCCTCGTCACCTCTCGTTCCCACATTGACTCTCAGTGGGACTCTGAACTTGTTGATTCACCCCGCCCGCACTCCCAGTTCCAGTCCCACACCAGGTCCTAGCTCCCAGCCCTGCCGTGTTTTCACCATCCCTCCAGACCTCTCCCTCTCTGAGGATGAAAGATCAGTCCTCAGCAGAGGTCTCATCTTCATTCCCCTATGCTCTCGGTGTGACAACGATCAAGTCTTCCACCGCCTTCGCCTCCACGCCTACGTCTTCAACCAGGATTCTCGCCCACTCTTCTCCCCCCTCCAACACACCCCATCCACCTGGACACCCCGTGCTGGCCTCTTACCTGCCCTTGATCTCTTCATAGCCAACTGCCGCCGCAACATTCACAGCCTCAACCTCTCCACCCCTCTCACCCACTCCAACCTCTTCTCCCTCGGAACGTGCAGCCCTCCACTCCCTGCATTCCAACCCCAACCTCATTTTCAAACCGGCAGACAAGGGAGGCGCGGTAGTAGTTTGGCGCACCGACCTTCACACTGCTGAGGCTAAATGCCAGCTCGTGGACACCTCCTCCTATTGCTCGCTTGGCCATGACCCCATCTCCCACCACCAAACCATCATCTCCCATACCATCCATAACCTCGTCACCTCAGGGGATCTCCCATCCACCGCTTCCAACTTCATAGTCGCACAACCTCGCACCGCCCATTTCTACCTCCTGCACAAAATCCACAAACCTGACTACCTCGGCCGACCCATTGTCTCAGCCTGCTTCTGCACCACCGAACTCATCTCTGCATACCTCGACACGGTCCTGTCCCCCTTAGTCCAAGAACTCCCCAGCTACGTTCAGGACACCACCCACGCCCTCCACCTCCTCCATGATTTTCACTTCCCCGGTCCCCAACGCCTTATCTTCACCATGGACATCCAGTCCCTGTACACCTCCATGCCCCATCACGAAGGACTCAAATCATTCCGCTTCTTCCTTTCCCGCCGAATCAACCGGTACCCTTCCACTGATACCCTCCTTCGACTGACTGAACTGGTCCTCACCATGAACAACTTCTCTTTCCAATCATGAACACTTCCTCCAAACCAAAGGAGTAGCCATGGGCACCCGCATGGGCCACAGCTATGCCTGCCTCTTCGTAGGATACGTGGAACCGTCCATCTTCTGCAGCTACACTGGCACCACCCCTTACCTTTTCCTCCGCTACATCGAACACTGTATCGGCGCTGCCTTGTGCTCCCACGAGGGGATTGAACAGTTCATCCACTTTACCAATACCTTCCACCCCGACCTCAAATTCATCTGGACCGTCTCAGACTCCTCCCTTCACTTTCTAGACCTTTCCATTTCTATCTCGGGCGACCAAATCAACACAAACATTTACTATATACCGACCGACTCCCACAGCTACCTAGACTGCACCTCCTCCCACCCTGCCCCCTGTAAAAACGCCATCCCATATTCCCAATTCCTTTGTCTCCGCCGCATCTGCTCCCAGGAGGACCAGTTCCAATACCGTACAACCCAGATTGTCTCCTTCTTCAAAGACCGCAATTTCTCCTAGACGTGATCGACAATGTCCTCCACCACATCTCCACCACTTCCCGCATCTCCGCCCTTGAGCCCCGCCCCTCCAATCGCCACCAGGACAGAACCCCACTGGTCCTCACCTACCACTCCACCAACCTCCATGTACATCTAGCATCTGTCGTCATTTCCACCACATCCAAACGGACCCCACCACCAAGGATATATTTCCCTCCCCTCCCCTGTCAGCGCTCTGAAAAGACCACTCCCTCCGTGACTCCCTCGTCAGGTCCACAACCCAACAAACCCAACCTCCACTCCCAGCACCTTCCCCTGCAACCGCAAGAAATGCAAAACTTGCGCCCACACCTCCCCCCTTACTCCCCTCCAAGGCCCCAAGGGATCCTTCCATGTCCGCCACAAATTCACCTGCACCTCCACACACATCATTTATTGCATCCGCTGCACCCGATGTGGCCTCCTCTATATTGGGGAGACAGGCCGCCAACTTGCGGAAAGTTTCAGAGAAAACCTCTGGAACACCCAGACCAATCAACCCAACCACCCCGTGGCTCAACATTTCAACTCCCCCTCCCACTCCACCAAGGACATGCAGGTCCTTGGCCTTCTCCATTTCCAGACCATAGCAACACGACGGCTGGAGGAAGAGCACTTCATTTTCCGCCTAGGAACCCTCCAAACACAAGGGATGGACTCAGATTTCTCCAGTTTCCTCATTTCCCCTCCTCCCACCTTGTCTCAGTCAAATCCCTCGAACTCAGCACCACCTTCCTAACCTGCAATCTTCTTTCTGACCTCTCCGACCCCACCCCCACTCCGGCCTATCACCCTCACGATTACCTCCTTCCACCTATCACATTTCCAACGCCCCTCCCCCAAGTCCCTCCTTCCTACCTTTTATCTTAGCCTGCTGGACACTTTTTCCTCATTCCTGAAGAAGGGCTCATGCCTGAAACGTTGATTCTCCTGTTCCTTGGATGCTGCCTGACCTGCTGTGTTATTCCAGCAACGCGTTTCAGCCACGTTGCTGAAGCCAAGTTCCAATTCTGTCGGCCCTTGGAACAATACCTAGGCTGCATCATGGAGGAAAGGACCCATACCTTGTGTCCTGATTGTGTTCCTGCTATTCTCAATGCCCTACAACCCACTACACAATAGGAGATGCAGTCTTTTCACGGCACGCTGAACTATTACCACCATTAGTTGCCTGAATATCGGTGCATGGATGTGATTGTGCGTCAGTTTACCATTAAAGTTCAGCCTCTTTCTATTGTTTGCATGCCTGAGCAGCTGCGAGCATTTGAGGTACTCCGGACGACTCTTTCACAGGCCCCAGTCTTGGGCTTAACCGATTATTTTAAACCTTTCATCCTCTCTGTTAACGAATGAGAGGGTTTTGCCAAAGGAGCCCTTGTCCAAAGCCATGGTGATCTGAAGCACCCAGTGACCTGTTACTCCTCCCAGTTGCCTCCAATGGTCTGTGGCCAGCCAACCTGCCTCCATGTTGTCACTGCCACCATTACCCCACTGGAAAAGGCAAACCCCACTGGTCAAGATTTTTTTTCAGTCCCAGCCAGAAAATGGGGATTGGGCAGAGGAACCCAGGGTCAGGGAAATATCCCCCGGGACGAGTGGCTCCAGAACCGAACTTTGCAGGTCATCTCAAATGGGACCATCGTACTGTTATCGCTCCTCAGGCTGGTTTGCCCCTTCTCAATTTAGCTGCTCCTCAGCATTTCCCAGCAGCCGCTTGGAATGCGTATGTCCAAGCTGTATCTATCATTTCATCGTCCCCTTCAATGAATACTGCTACCATCCAACCTACTTCCCCTGACTTGGACACCTACTTCCATGCCTGCCCACAGGTACAGACTCTGTGACATCTCCTTTCCCTGAATTATCCTCCACGTCCCTTAACAATCCTGGCCTTGCTCTGTTCATGATGGCTCGTCCACGGGTCCCTCCGATGATCGCTCCTTTGCTGTTATACAGGCGTTACGCCCTTTGAATTGCTCCAGGCGTGT
Organism: Chiloscyllium punctatum; assembly: GCF_047496795.1. Classification (NCBI taxonomy): domain Eukaryota; kingdom Metazoa; phylum Chordata; class Chondrichthyes; order Orectolobiformes; family Hemiscylliidae; genus Chiloscyllium; species Chiloscyllium punctatum. Next base: position 36,848,745 of record NC_092785.1, read on the forward strand.
TCTCTCTTGTCTTGGATCTCAGCCGGGGTTGCTGATTTCTTGCCATTACCCGTGCATGTATCCTTGACATGGGAAAATCCATTGCATTGATTCTTTCGGGTGGTACACGACTTTTGTACACTCTGGAAAAACCGTGAGTTTATTACCTCAGTCTGGAAAACCTATTTGACATGTGACTCTGATCTACAACCGATTGCAGACAGTGCTTTACCCTGCACAGGTCGCGGGTGTCAAATGTGAAGTGCATAATACCTCCAGGGCTGAGCTACCCACAGTCACGCTGCTGCAGATATGCCGCCCATGTGGCCCTTTCATGGTCCCTTCTTTCGTTAAGATACAGGTTCCCTCCACCATCGATCTTCAAGCAGCTCTTCAGGTCGAGAACAAAGCTGCAGAGGCAGAGTGCGATTTCTGGGCTCGGGCTGGATGCTCCCCTGACGTCTCTCGTCTTTGTAGAATCCTTATAACGAGTGGTCTGTCTGCGTGCTCTCCTCCATGCCCTTGCCTAGCTGGATCATGGGCAGGGGCACGTAGGAAAAGGAAGAATGCTACGTCACCCTGCCTAACAATGGTTTGCTCCCGGTATGTCTACTGTCTTCTTACAAATAGCTGAAACATGCCTTATTTGTCAAAGTACATTCAAAGAAGAAAATCTGCATATTTTGATCATCTACCTATCCCTGAAGAGCTATTTAGGCACTTTCAGATTCATTTTGTCCCTGTGGCTCCCTCAGGAGGATTTCAATACATACTGGTCACAGTAGAAACATTCTCTAGATAGATACAGGCATTTTATATGAGAAGAGATGATGCCCGATCAGTAGTAAAATATCTTATGAAAGATATAATCCCCTTACTTGGAATACAGGGGCAAATGAATACTGACAGTGGTGCTCACTTTCCAGGGAAAATAATACAGCACTGTGTGCAGTAATGGGATTTGTGTGGTAGTTTCATATCCCCATGCACTCCAATCCTCGAGAACAGTGGAATGAACTAAAGGGATGCTAAAAAGTACCCTTTTAAGACTTGCTACAAAATTAAACTAAAGTGACTAGAAACCTTGCACCCTGTGCACCTCCTGAAACCAGATTAATAGATCCGCTGGCCTAACCCCGTTTGAAACTCTTATATGAAGACCCATGACTGATCCCCTCTGTCCACATCGGAAGTAGCCCTGATGTGGGTTGATAAGAAATCCCTACAATACATCTAAACCCTGAGTGAAGCAGCCCAGGCCAATCATTCAAAGGTAATAGAGGCCATGCCAAAACCCCATGGGTCTCACACACACGCCCTTTTGGCCTGGTGATTTAGTGAATGCTAATTATCTGAACAAAGGCTCCCTCTCTCCTCGGTTGAAGGGACCGTATCAAGTGTAACTGACAACCTGAACTGTTGATGAATTGGGAGGATGTTATGAGTGGATGCACACGACCAACTGTAAAATACATACGCCCACCAACACGGCAGCTACTGAAGTGAATGATGAGAACCCTGTGGATGCAATACGGAGCCTCCTTAGGCTGCGAACGACTGAAACTAGAGGTGCATGGCCGTACAGTGGGCGTGCCAAAACAACACCATTTTCTTCACAAGACGTGGGAATGTATCGACTGACACCTATGTGGGACCTAGTCAGTGTTCTTTCATTATTCCCTGGATTTTAATCATCCAAGGTTTGACAAGCCAATGTCAGTTTTCATTTCATTGTTCTCACGTCCTTAATAAGATTTCATGCTCCCTGTGGAATGAACTGGCTCCCAAATTGTGGAGGGGTGGAGATTCCACATTAACCACCTACAACGCCAGTTATTTTATTTGCGGTTGTAAGGCCTATCCTTTTCTTCCCTTCGATTGGAGAGGGTCGAGTTCTCTGAGATATGCATGTAGTACCTCACATTATAGTCTTGGATGAGTTAACTTCACCACTGAAGCCCAAGAGATCCCTCACCAGATTATTCGCCTGGTTTGGAATGGTTTCACCTTCTATTGTAATCTAGCTGCATTCCCAAGAATTGAGCAACTTGAAAACGGTATTGGAAATTGTGGTCAATGACGCTGAGGCCCAAACTGAGATCAATGTTGAGATCATTGCAGTTAGAACAGTGGCCCTTCAGAACCACTTGGCTTTGGATTGTCTATTATCCAAAATGAGTGTGGCACTTGTGCTGTTACTGGGTGGGAATGCTGTACCTACATGCCAGACAACTCTAAAAATGTCACCGATTGTCTGCCCCCGTGGTTATGTCCGAGCCCGGGTGTCTCTGGAGAAGGAGTATGCTGTGTCTGCCAACGCACTTGAGCTGTTCAGGGAGAGGAGGGCACCACAGGGGATGGACTGTTTTATTTCCCCCTCCAACTCGACTGCATTGTAATTCCTGCCTCCCCTTCACCTTTTTTGATCATGAAGCATTACGCTTTAATGTGAATAGCACTGCTTGTCACTGGCCACCCTGGAAGGAAACTTCAAGGCTGTAGATTAGCTGTTGGAAAGGAGGATAATAAAGGTATCTGATGCAGATATGGTGGGTTCAATGATCTCTTTCTTTGTCATGTTTAAGTTTAGAACATGAAAATCTATGAATTGTATTATTAGGCATCTACTATTTACCTTGCTTAACTATTCTCATCACAACATGTACCTTATTAAAGAATTGTTGTGAAATCAGGTTCTCTCGTTCTCTATATGAACTGCCGGGAATTCAGATTATTAGTTTGAATGTTAATAGCCTCCAACAAGATCAGAATACAGGAGAGAGAAAGAGAGAGACTAATTCTTAATAAATTATGTTTTATTACAAATAGACTGGAGCAGCGCCAATCAGTAATCACTCTCCTGAAATGGCTGTAATGTTGCATTATGTACTTTATTCATAAAATATCAACAGTGACATTCCGAACGAATTTGAATAGGAATGCAGAGAATGAAATAAAAGCAATATATTTCCCTATTTGTGTATTGTATTCTTTGCTGAGTCAATATCCATGTCAAATTCTAATACTTGCGAAAGTCCACAAGGAATTGTTGTCTTTCCAAACGATGAGCAGCTCAGTGAGTTAACAGATCCTCTGTTTATCATGACAGAGAGCACTTGGACAATGGCTTATGCCCTTAATAATGAAACAATTTCTTTTCATCTATTTTCAATCATGCTCTGGCAAACAATTACATCTTCTTTAATGCATCAAGGCATGGTTTTTGCAAGAGGTGTTCAGAACCACAGCGGGCTGCTCAGTGTGTTTTAACAAATATTCCATAGGAGATGAATATCAAAACTTCGTATTTCAATTCGCTTTTGTAATGCAACCTTCTCTTTCGTTTGCAATGATCTGGTACTGTATAGGGAGAAAACCGAGTTAACGTTTTGATGCCAGAGACCCTTCTTCAGAAGAATCTGTTCTGATGAAGAGTGATTCTGGAAAAGAAATAAGAACTCAGTTTCTCTCTCCACAGATGATGCCTGACCTGATTATTTTCTCCAGGTATTTCTGTTTTGGTTCAATGTTTCCAGTATTCACAGCTCTTCGATGGAATTCATGAAGATGTTTAACTTCCCAAACTGCCTGCTAGAAACAAGTCTTAGTATAATGGAAGCCTACCATGCAGAAGAGGTCCATCCAGCTTCTGCTATTAAACTGACACTAAATATACACTTGTCCTAGCTGCCAGATCTGGGTTTCGAGCCTCGAATGCTAGGAAACTTCGAGTGATCATCCAAATACTTTTGAAGAGGTTGTGGGGAGGTTTCCCACATCAACTATGCTCTCAAGCAGTGCTTTTCTGTCGCCCACCACTCTCTGGGTAAACGCCCTTTTCTCAAATCCCATTTAAACACCCCACCTTTCACCTTCCACATAATGCCACCTTGACGTCATATCAATTCCCTGAGCCGACTTATTTAAATCCAGGAATGTGCAGCTTTGAAATGAGTCAGGATCGGAGCTGTGCTTTTTATTTTAGTGCTCTGTACCATCCCAACCGACCCATTTATGTACAAAGGTCTTATATTGTAATCTGGGCAGTTGTGGATAATATTTGTTCAATAATTTACAATTTCATTTTTACCTTGTGTCTCTTCCAGTCAACATTCTGGTGTTCGCACAAGGAATGTGTGGTCTTTCTAACTGTACCACTCGCTGCCTGATGGTCATGGCAACAGCAGATCTACTGTTCCTTGTCATTTACATCATACTGAGACGACTCAATATGTATTACTTCCCAAGGTGTTTCTTGGACCTCACCTCTGTGTGCAGTGCTCTCTTTGTCCTGGTTCATTCAGCCACAGATTGTTGCATCTGGTTTACTGTTCATTTCTCTTTTGATCGTTTTGTGGCCATTTGCTGCCTGAAATTGGAGAGAAAATATTGGACAGAGAAAGCTTGAGCTGTGGCTGTAGGTACGACTGGCGTTCTCCTCTGTACAAAAAAAAACATTCCCATCTATTTTCGCTTTCGACCTGGGGCGGTCATTGACAATGTTCCATGGTATTGCAGGATAAAGTCAGACTACTTTACTGATCCCACATGGCTGGTATTTCAGTTGTTTGACAATATTTTAACCCCGTTCATCGCGTTCATGTTAATTCTGTTGATGAACTCTCTGACAGTCAGGCATATGTTTGTGGTCAGTCGAGTCCGGAAGACACTGAAGGGCCAGAGTAAGGAAGAGATTCACAAAGACACGGAGTTTGGGAGTCGAAGGAAGTCGGTGATTACCCTCTTCACCATTTCCTTCAGCTTTATATTTCTGTGGTTCGTGTATGGTTTCAACTTCTTATACGTTAAGATTAATGGAACTTCTCTTGGAAGGAAAACACTTTGCCGTGCATCAGAAAAATGATCAAGGATTTAAGCTGTAGCACAAACACATTATATTATGCAGTGACTCTGCCCAAATTCAGAGAGAAGATCAGAAATGCAGTACAGCAACTGATCTCATACATTGTTCACTTAAAGATTGAAAAGCAACCAAATACAGTCCAGAGGCAACCACAGTGCTTCCAGTTCAGCAACTTCATTCAGACAGGCGGAATTCCATCAGGAGAATCACATGGATTTGAGTATAACACCCGGCAGTGGATGGGGAGGACGGAAGCAGGGTAGGTCACCATGCATGATGCTCAAGAACACTCTGCAATCCACTGATGGATTCAATGAAGCACAGGCAATTAGCAGCAGGAGATCATTCGGCACTTCGAATCTGGTCTAGCTGCCATTGAATTGTAACATCAGATCCACATTCCCAACTACCCCAGATGATTAACTTTCTCCCCCAGGCTGAAAAAAAATCTATCAGCCTTAACCTTCAACAATATTGAAGAACATGACAGTGACAGCAGGTAAGAAGGCACAAGGTAACTGTTAGGGGTGATGTAAGATGGAAAGAGGCTGGAGGAATCATAGCATCCCTACATTGTGGAAACAGGCCTTTCAGCCCAACAAGTCCTTACCGACTCTCCAAAGAACATCCTACACTGGCTCACCCCTCTGCCCTATCCCTGTAACCCTGCATTTCCCGTGGCCAGTCCATCTAACCTGCCCATCTGTGGACAGTGGGAGGAGACACACATCGTTATGGGGAAAACATGCATGGAGTTTGCACGGTCTCCCCGAAACTGCGTGGGTTTCCTCCATGTGTGCCGGGTTCCTTCTACAGTCTGAAGATTTACAGGTTAGATGAATTGGTCATGCTAAATTGCCCATAGTGTTGGATGCATTGGAGGGGAATGGGTCTGTGTGGCTTGCTCTTCAGATTGTCGGTGTGGACTTGTTTTGTGAAAGGGCCTGTTTCTACGCAGCAGGAAATCTGATCTAAGCTCCACACGGGCAGTCGTGCAAGGCCAGAATTAATCCCAGATGGAACTGTGACACAGCAGTGCAAACCACTGAGCCCCCGTGGTAAGAAATAATCGGCTGGCTGTGAGTGATGTGTTCACCTCGAACATCAGTCTTCACAGACTTTTTTAAGAATCCACGTTAATAATCTGTAGGAGGTTTTGCTGTGCTTCCCATGAGGGGAGGATGTTCAGGCAAAAACAGTTCTGGACGATGACGAGTGTGAGACTCACCCTGCTCAGCTGGCAATAAAAAACGCCATGTGCTGGCGATTTCCTCTTCTGAACTGATTATTATTTCATGCACCTCTGTTTATTTTTCTTGAACTCTACTCTTGTAAAATCCCGTCCAGTCCAGGGTCGGTCACGGCTGTTTCCTGGGCGATCCAGTCTAGGATTGCCCACTGCTGTTGCCCCGGGCTATCCAGTCTATGATTGGTCACTGCTGTTACCTGGGCCATAGAGTCGAGGGTTGGTCACCGCTGTTGCCTGTACCATCCAGTCTAGGTTTGGTCACCATCACCTGAGCCCCATGAAGAGGAAACCACCTGATAGTGTTCAGCCACATGCAATTGCGAGACTCAAAATGGCAGGCTCAAGTCGGAAGTAAGCCGGTAGGAATAACTGCCTTAGGCTCGAATGTTCCAACCCCGGCTATGACCCCACCCCCTTCATGCACCAATCTAAGTTTCTGGGGATAAAGGTGTATCCCCACCCAAGCATGACCATTAACGCCTGCAGTAAGGGCATGGCTAGTGTGTTCGGCCCACTGGCCATCATCGCTACAGCCTACGTGCATAAGTCCATGTTTCTCCTTAAGACTAAGCAGGCGCTCCACCTGGCCGTGCAGAATGGGCTCTCTGTGGGCAGGATATTCTTCCCCATCGACCCTTGGAGGTCATGGCCGAGAGGGTTGTGATCGCTAAAGTCCTGAGCTTTAATGCCAGTGAGTTGCTCCTCCCCAGTCTCCAAAATCTGGGGAAAATGCAGTCGATCGTGCTGCTGCTCCTGCACGGTCTGAAGGACCATGCACTTAGACACATGTACTCCGCCCCGTGCCATGTATACACCTGCCTACTCTGGGAGCAGGTCAGTGAGGGTTCATTCACCGTGTTAAGCGAGGGTACGGCCAACCGTGTATTCAGGACAGTGCACGGCGTAAGATGCCATTTGAGCTGCAGGTTGGGGCAGGCTAGGAAGCACTGTCATACTGAGAAGGCTGCCCTGTCCACACCGTTGGTCAAGGCTGGCACTGGCGCACCCACAATCCCTCCTCTGCCCATGGAACGCCATGCCCACCACCCGCTGTCACCTCTCGAATTGGACACTCGCCCTGCCTCACCCTGGTGCAACAATGCCCCTGCGGTAGGCTTAGCGTCACTCTGGCACAGGAACCTTGATCTCCAGCCCCCTGAATCCGTGCCCAAAACCCGCACCAATGTGCCTGCCCCTGTGCCAGACCCTCACCTTGCAACACCTGGCCCAGGGTTCCCTGAACCTGAGCCCGAGCCCTGTCCCACTCCTCCAGACCCCAGGTCTGACCTCAGGGAATCTGCTGCTGCAGCCCTACCTTCTGCTGTAGCTGTGTCTCTGGGTCCTCGGCAAGAAGGTGGCCCACTGCCCTGCCCACCCTCGCCTGATGACCCCGAAGTGATACAGCTGGCTCTCCCTGCCCTCGCCACACCCCCGGCCTTCCCCCAGCTAGCACTCCCCCGCCCACGATCCCCACCTCCCAAACACACACAAACTTCAGCGACCAGGATTTCAGATGAAAAACACTCATAATGTATTAGTTCTCATTAATTTTCCAGCACTGTTCCGAACTGGTACAAATTGCCTTCTATTCCTCCCTCTCAATTGACATTGGCATCCTGAGCATCTCGGGAAATTAGTGGTTGGAGCTACACAGTGCGATTGCACGGAGGTTCAGATTCAGACTGTTTTTTTTTCTGGTCTATATTAGTGAATTCGACTTGGGATCAGAGGACAGAGCTTCAGGCTTTGCAGATGACATGCAAATTGAGTTTTGGAAGATACAGGTAGTCCAGAGAGACAGAAACACAAACATAAATGAAATACTGTAGGATGTGAATTGATGTTATTTATAAAATAGACTGAGGAGACTGAGAATGGACTAACTGGTCAAATATTAAACCAGGAGCAGAAATAGAGAAAGCAGCAGTTAAATTTCTGCTACTTTCTGCTTTTACTAAGTGTAAGTTTGACTCTGGAATTCAGTTAGTACCTCAATGAGATAGCTCTCTACCATCTTCTCAAGGGCTAATGAGAAATGGATGATAAATGCTGGACAGCTAGTGAAGCTGACATCCTGTGAGTGAATGAAATTAAACACCAGTAAGCTGAACATCTGTGGTGGGTAAGTTACTTGAGAGGATTCTGAGCGATAAGATACCCATGCATTTGGAAAGACAGCGGTTGATTAGGAGTAGTCAGCATGCCTTTCTGCATGGGACATCATGCTTCAAAAATCTATGACAGTTATTTGCTGAAGTGACCAGGAAGGTTGACGAGGGCAGTACTGTAAATGTGTTCTATATGAATTTCAGTAAGGCTTTTGATAAGGTTCCACATGGTAAGCTACGCTGGAAAGTTAAATCACATTTAATCCGTGGAGCTGACAAACTGGATTCACAATTGGCTAGATGGTAGGAAGTAGAGGGTAATAGTGGACGGATGCTTGTCGGACTGAAAGCCTGAAACTACTGGTGTACCTCAGGGATCGCTGCAGGGCCCATTGCTGTTGTTATCTATATGAATATTTTGGATGAGAATGTACAAGGAATGATTTGTAAGTTTGCTGATTACACTAAAACAGTTGGTACCATGGACAATGATGAAGGTTATCAGAAATTGCAGCAGGACCTTGATCAGCTGGGCAAGTGGGTTGAGAAATAGACAATGGAGGTAAGAACAATAACTGCAGATGCTGGAAACCAAATTCTGGATTAGTGGTGCTGGAAGAGCACAGCAGTTCAGGCAGCATCCAACGAGCAGCGAAATCGACGTTTCGGGCAAAAGCCCTTCATCAGGAATAAAGGCAGTGAGCCTGACGCGTGGAGAGATAAGCTAGAGGAGGGTGGGAGTGGGGGGGAGAGTAGCATAAGAGCTTCAGGGCAGAGGAAATGACCTGGGAGTTGAAGTGGGAGAGGGACTCCCTGAGATTCTTGTAGAGAGAGGAGGAAAACTTCTTCAAGGCAGTCATCCTTTCAAGAGGAAAGGGTGAATGCGCTCAGAGAAAAATGGGGAGGGAGGATAAATGTGGAAAGGAGCTGAAAGAGAGGCAACGGGAAATGAGAAAGGAGATGGAGGGGCAATACGGTGTGCGATGGAAAGTCAAGAAGAGAGAGAACAGTTAACAGAGAAACAGAGATGTTTAGACAGGGAGAAAAGAACTGTGCCCTGTGTCCATTTGCAGCAACCTGCCCCACGAAGAAGCTCTGACAATATGTCACAAGCACGAGGCATAAATCACCACTCACACACTGCCCCTGCCGGATACTCTCTCTCTCTTTCTCTCTCTCTCTCTGACATACACATGCACACACATTCTCTCTCATCTAGATAATAAAGAAAATCAGTTCATTGATGTCTGCAGTCAGGGGCCTCAACTTACAACCAATCCCATTAAATAGACGCAGGAACTGTAAAGATAATTCTCTCTCAGTCAGTGATGAGAAAATGGTGTTTAATAAACACAGGACATCCCCAGGGAAAAAGAAACAGTTTACCAATTGTAACTGTGATATAATCAAGGATAGGTTGACATGGGATGGTTTAAAACGATACAATCTATTGTTTATTTATTCAAAGGGGAATCAAAATAACAAAATCTTTCAGAACAGACGCGGATTGTTCATTAATAGGATATGGCTGCAATTGTTTATCAAATGCATAGTGACCAGATGGTGGACTGGGTGAGACTATCACTAGACTCATAAACCAGAACAATAAAGCAAATGTCCTCAGGGCTTGCTTTCGAATCTCATCATGGCAGATGATGAAACTTGAATCATATTCAAGTAGTCTAATGTCAGATATATAGATGCTGTTGATTATCTGGGGTACCGGTGGGGGTGGTGAAGCAAGGGAATAGCTACTTTATTAACGCCCTTAAGTGAAGGAAATCTGCTGTCATTAACTGGTCTGATTTACATATGACTCCAGATTCATTTCTAAATGCCCTCTGGGCAATAAGGGATGGACAATAAATCTAGGTTTAGCATAGGAGACTGAAGGGGGATCTTGTAGAAGTGTGTAAGATCATGAGAGGGATGGAAAGAGTGAATGCGCTCATTCTTTTTTCCAGGGTTTTCCAGAGAAAAATGGGGAGGGAGGATAAATGTGGAAAGGAGCTGAAAGAGAGCCAACGGGAGATGAGAAAGGATGTGGAGGGGCAATACGGTGTGCGATGGAAAGTCAAGAAGAGAGAGAACAGTTAACAGAGAAACAGAGATGTTTAGACAGGGAGAAAGTAACTGATATTAAATCTTGGCAGTTATCATTTCCATTAAATTGTTTGATTTTAGGGTCTTGTCAGCTAACGCCAACGGAATGGAACTTGGGCTTCAGCGGGAGGAGCGACTTCAGTCTGCCCTTCTAAACGCTTGTGAAATCTGTTTCAGGAGAAATGGACTCATGTTCAAAGGAAAGATGTTATTACACAACATCGTCAGCAGTGTCTAGCTACACCATCACCAACAACATAAAAACTAATAACAGGTCAGTTCTCATCCTCCATTGATTTTCTGCAGCACTTTGAGCTGCCTGACGGGAGGAAGCTTCTTACATGATAACACAGACTGTCCTGCAGTCAATAATTACAGAACCACAACACAGACAGAATTTGTGATGTGCACATGAAGGGTGTTGGCTGAGTCAAACAGTAACATACACAAGCTCATTCAGGCATACATACTCAGGTAAGGGAAAAATCAAAAAACACCAGGTTATAGTCCAACAGGTTTAATTGGAAGCACACTAGTTTTCAGAGCGATGCTCCTTCATCAGATGGTGTTGTGTGTGATTTTTAACTTTGTACACCACAGTCCAACAGCGGCATCTCCAAATCATGATTACTCAGGTAAACACACACTCAAACACACTTACATGCACAAAAAAATCTCCACAGACGACTGAACATATTGACATACATGCACACTCACATGAACTGATACACACTCAACATCTCACACACAAACACAGTAACGCATGCAGACTCATATAGTCACACGTGGACGCATACATACAGACACAAACACAATCACGTCGACATACACACATAAACGCTCACACACATACTCGCCCACAACCAGTTCCACAAATACATACACTGGCATGCACAGATGCTCGCAAAACCACACACAAACTCGCACAGAACTTTTCAACAAGCACCAAGCCATTGCTTGGCTGATGATGAGAAGAGCACAACCTGCGAGATCCTTTTTGTATGCCTGCACACCTTCACCACTATGCACTGCCCTTGACACAGCTGTGGAGGGGGAGAGAATGTCACACATCTCCTTTGAAAATGTGTCTTTTCAAAGGAAGTCTGGAGAAAGATGCAGTGGTTTTTATCGACATTCATCCCGAGCACCTCCATGACAGAGGAGACGATGCTCTCCGGCCTGTTCCCTGGGATGCACACCAAGACAAACACTGATTGCGCCTGGAGATCCATCAACTCAGTCAAAGACATTATTTGGTCTGTCCGAAACTTGTTGGTCTTCCAGAACAAGCAGATGACCCCGACCGAATGTTGCAGACTGGCACATTCTAAGGTCCAGGAATATGTGCTGAGGGACACAATAAAGCTTGGGACAGCTGCCACCAAGGCGCAATGGGGAAAGACCACTGACTGAGGTCTTCCTTCCAAAAGTTAAATGTGGATCTGTCGAGTTATTGGACCTTCCCAGTATCTCAATTATATGGAAGGATAATCTTACACAAGAAGGAGATGCCTTTGGTTTGCTTGTTACATAGCCAAACTCCAATGCTTGTTTCCTGGAAACGTTCACGTACAGAACTGAACTGTGTTTGTGAATATGTATATTTATAAAGATATTAAAATCATAGAGTAATACAGCATGGAAACATGCCTTTCAGCACAAACCGATCCATGCTGACGCTGGTGCCCACTCAGCTAGTTCCAATTGCCCAGATTGGGTCCTTATCCCTCTAAGCCTTCCTATCCATGTACCTATCGTAATATTTTTTAAATGATGCTATTGTACCTGCATATTCAACCACTTTGTCTGGCAGCCCATTCCATCACTCTCTGCGTGCATCAGTTGCCTCTCAGGTCCTTCTAAATCTTTCTCCACTCACCGTAAGACTCTGCCCACTAGTTTTCAACTCCCATCCCTGAGAAAAAGACTATATGCATTCGTCCTATCTATACCACTCATGATTTTATAGACCTCAATAAGATAATTCCGAATCCTCCTAAACTCCAAGGATAAAGGTCCCATCCTGGCCAAGCACTCCCTGTAACTCAGGCCTACTCGGCCTGGCAACATCCTCGTAAATCTTCTTTGCACTCTTTTCAGTTTAATTATGTTTTTCGTTTAACAGGGTGACCAAAACTGAACACAATTTTCTTGATGAATAAAATATATTTTTTAAATTAAAGAAACGGTTGGACTGAGAAGACATGGTAACATCAGCTGTTGCAGGAATTGGACCTGTACTGTTGGAATCGCGTATGCAACTGTTCAGCGAACATATTTGAAAGAGGGTTCTTGTGGCACCGTGGCAGTGACCCTAACTCTGAGCCAGGAGATGTTGTTTAAAGGCCCAATTGTTTCAGTGGTGTGTATTGGCATTTCTGACCAAGTTGATTAGAAAATCTCGACCAATACAAGGGTAGAGCTGTGGTGAGGATTTGTTGGTCAGGGCTGATGAGCTTGGAGAATATGCAGTCAGTCTCAGACTCATTCGTTTTGCTTTAGTTAAACACACATCAGGTGACACCGCAGATTTGCATTTTCCCAAATCCCCACCTTACTTGTCTATTTACCACTCTACCACGCTCCAACTCCAGGCATCTGAAGAAAACATGCCAAGTCTAGTATGTCCTCTCTCCCCATGGAAGCCAGGATGCTAATTAAAATCAACAACCTTGTCTCTATGCAACTTTGAAAAGAATTGACTTTGGGTAGAATTCCTGAGACTCAGTGTATACGTTAGAGAAAAGAGGACAAAAACTCAAAGAGGGAATTAAGAGAGCAAGAAGGGGCCATTAATGATCTTGGCAATTAGAGTTAAAGATAATCCAAAGGCATTCTCTTCATACATTAAAAATAAGAGGATAACTCGGGAGAAGGTATGACCAATGACCACTCAAGGATAAAGGAGGCAACGGTGCTTGGAGGCAAAGGAAGTGGGTGAGGTCTTAAATGAGTATTTTGCATCAGTATTCACACAGGAGAAGGGTGTGGAGAGTAGTGAGATTTGTGTGGAGTATGCTAATATACTGCAGCATTTTGAGATCAAGAAAAAAGTAGTGCTGTGTCACCTGAAGAGCACAAAGGTGAATAAGTCCCCAGGTCCTGATGTCATCTACCCCAAGTTATTGAGTGAGGCAAGAGATTGCTGGGATCTTGACTATGGTCTTTGTATCCTCATTAGCCACTGGAGAGGTCCCGAGGCCTGGTGAGTAGATAATGTTGTTCCTCTGTTAGGGCATTGTGTTCCAGTCTGATTGCCACATATGAAGAATATGGAGGCTTTGGAAAGGATGCAGAAGAGGGCAACCAGGATGCTGCCTGGATTAGAGGATATGAGCTGTAAGAAGAGGCTTGAAGAACTCTAGTTATTTTCTGTGGTGCAGTGAAAGCGGAGTGGAGACTTGATAGAACTCTCTTCAAATGAGATAGGGTTGACAGTGAGAATCCTTTTCGACAGAATTGGTATGTCCAATACGAGCAATCATGCAGTTAACATGAGAGAGGGTAAGTTCAAAGGAGAAGTGAAGGGCAAGTTTTTTTTACACTGAGTGGTATGTGTCTGGAACTCTCTGCAAGGTGTACTGGTGGAGACAGGTATGATAGGAGGGGTTAAGATATATTAGGTTGATTACTGCCTGATTGCTGAGCAGTAAGAATTAAACCACGGATTCCTAAGGTTCTGTTCACTTTATTGTGGCTAAAACCAGCTGTTTCTAAATACCTAACTGCAGCACTTGTCTGAACATTCCCCAGTGCATTTAAATGAACTTCAGACTCATATTATGTAAACATGTTGAATAGCATTTATTTTTCATGTCAGTTTTAGATTTTTTTTTTCTTCATTAACCCTGAACTGTAGATGGAAAGCATTGAGGAGGTCTAGAAGAGGAGTGAAGAGAGCACATGAGAATAGATTAGTGGGTAACCTAACTACGTGGTTTCTGGTAAGTGTGCACATAGTAAAAGAAGGATCTTTTGTGGAACAGTTATAGTGCCCTCCCTCTGAGCCAGATGCAGAGGTTCAAGCTCCACCAGTTATTCAGGTGCAGAAAAACATCTCTGAACAGATTACTTCGAAAATATCTTTAAATACTAAACTGGCAATTATGGGCAAGAGTGTAAACAAGAGTGTAAACATATAGAGACTGAGGACATAGCTGAGATTTAATAAAAAGAACATTACAAAATTTCACTTAAGTCAGAGTAGACTTCAGAGGGAAATAAGGAGGGAAAAGGGGGTCATGACATAGCTTTGACAAATAGAATTAAGGAGATGCAAATGGCTTTTGCATTAAGGACAAAAGGCGAACTAGCGAGAGATTAGGCCCCCGTCAAAAATCAGCAAGGCGGCTTGACAGGCTCTTAATGGAACTGCTCGTCTAATACTGGAAGTTAGACTAATACACCACAGAAAGTATCATATTAGTAAAGGCTCTTAATGGAACCGCTCAGCTAATAAAGGAAGTTACACTCATAGAACATAGAACATTACAGGCCCTTTATAGAACCACTTGGCTATTAACGGACATTAGACTAATACAACATCGAACATTACAGACATTAGAAATCCTTTATGGAAGCGCAAACCTAATAATGTGACTTACATTCAGAGAACATAGTACATTACAGCGCAGTACAGGCCCTTTATGGAACCGCTCGGCTAATAAAGGAAGTTTGACTGATTGAACATAGAGCATTATAGAACAGTATAGGCCTTTTCAGAAACCTCTCGGCTGATAAAGAAAGTTAGACAAATACAACATAGATAATTACATTGCATTACAGGCTCTTTATGGAACCCCTCGGCTAATAAATTTAGGTGGACTAGTATAGCATATAACATTACAGCACAGTATATGACCTTTATGTAACAATTCGGCTGATAAAGGAAGTTAGACCAATACAAATATGATAGTACAACGCAGTACATGCCCTTTATGGAACCGCTTGGCTAACACAGGATCTTTGAGTCAAAGAACTTAGCACATTATAGCGCAGTACAAGCCCTTTATGATTAGATTACATTACAGTGCGGAAACAGGCCCTTCGGCCCAACAAGTTCACACCGACCCGCCAAAGCGCAACCCACCCATACCCCTACATTTACCCATTACCTAAAACTACAAGCAATTTAAGAGGCAGCATCTCATGGGAATGCATCAGTTCAGAGTTTCAAACAAGGAGCTGGTCAGCTGCCTGAAGGGACAGATCACCTCGCACCGAAATATGCATCGGCCAATTCAACACGTAATACAACATCCTCGCTTTTATTGGTGTTCCTGGTATAGCTTTATGAGAATTGAACTTGTTTTAATCTTTTGCTGTTCTGTTCTCTGCTCTTATCTTTTGAACAATAATGTCTCCAGCTCACTGACTGGTCAGCCTTATCCAGACACATGGAGTAAGACAGCACTTCACTAAGCAGCATTCTCGGTGCATTTGTCCACTGACAGAGACACCCAACGTCACTGCTGCTGCAGCATTCTCAGTGTTCTGTCATCTGTTCCGGATTCATATGGTGTGAGGGTATGTGGCATGAATTCTGACAATGGGACACTGGACCGTAAGTGTTTGCACAGATTTCTCTCTCACAGTTCCTGCCTGTCCTCAGTTCCTCCAGCTATTTGCGTTTTGTTACACAAATAATCCCAGTTTTCTCTCAAACGAGAAAGGTTAAGGATTGATGAGTGAAGTCCCACAAGATGTTCTCCAGAACGATAGGATAGATAAAGATGAACTATTTCCAGTAGTTTGTGAATCTAAAAAGAGGGAGCAGAGTCGGTGAACTTGGACCGGAATGAGCCAGCGTGATGTTAGGAAACACTTTGGCATGCATAGGGCGGGAGATGTTTGGAACTTTATTCCACAAACGGCAGTGGATAATGGATCAGTTGTGAACTTTTTGTGATGCAACAGAATTGTGGCATATGTGCTCATTTCTGATTTGCATGATTTTATCTAACTACCACACCATCTGGAAATTCTTTCTCCTCACAGTCTTCTGGTCAGTTGATTAAAACCTTGACAGATCTTGGGGCGGCACGGTGGCACAGTGGTCAGCACTGCTGCCTCATAGCGCCAGAGACCCGGGTTCAATTCCCGCCTCAAGTGACTGACTGTGTGGAGTTTGCACGTTCTTCCTGTGTCTGCGTGGGTTTCCTCCAGGTGCTCTGGTTACCTCCCACAGTCCAAAGATGTGCAGGTTATGTGAATTGGCCTTGCTAAATTGCCCGTAGTAGTTTTAGGTAAAGGGTAAATGTAGGGGTATGGGTGGGTTGCGCTTCGGCGGGTCTGTGTGGACTTTTTGAGCCGAAGGACCTGTTTGCATAATGTAATCTAATCTAATCTCCCTCCAGATCCCTGCATGTCCAGACATTGGTGATGCATGGATTGTTGATTTACACCTGTCCTAAAACTCATGCACTGACACTTAGGGAGCCCTAAATGCACCTGTATAAGACAAGAGGTGTAATCTTACTTCAAACCTTATGCAGGTTCTCATAGAGTCTTAGAACCATATGCCATTGAAATATACCCTTAGGTTCAACTCGTCCAGGTGGACTACTTATCCAAACTTAATCGAATCGCATTTGCCAGTACTTGGCACATATCCCTCTAAATACTTCCTATTCATATGCCCATGCCCTTTAATTGTTATCATTGCACCAGTTTCCACCACTCCCTCTGGCTGCTCAGTCCATCCACGCACCACCTTCTGTGTGAAAAAGATGCCTCTCAAGATGCTTTTAAATCTTTCCGTTTTCACCCTCAAACTATGTCCTCTAGTCCTGGACTCCCCCACCTCAGGGAAAAGATCTTCTCTATTTATCCTATCCATGCCCTCCATGATTTTATAAACCTCTATAAGGTCACCCCTCAGCCTGCGATGCTCCAGCGAAAACAGACCCAACCTATTCAGTCTCTCCCTGTTAGCAGCAGTCTTGTTAATCTTTTCTGATCCCTTTCAAGTGTCACAGCATCCTTCCTATAGCAGGGAGACCAGAACGGAATACAGTAGTCCAGAATTTGCCGAACCAATGTCCTATACAACCGCAGCATGACTTTCCAACTCCTCTGCTAAGTGTTCTGACCAATAAACGAAAGCATACTTTCTTCACTATCCTATCTACCACTTTCAAGGAGCTATGAGCCTGCACTCCAAAATCTCAAACAGATGCCTTTAGGTACAATACTACCTGAAACAAGTAGAGGGGGTGAGTTTGATGTTTTGACAGACGATTCTCCAGTCCTGTTACTGAATTGAGGTGAGGTTTCTCATGGGATTCTGCACCTGTCAGAGTTGGGGCTGAGAACCGGAAGAATCTGTTATACTAATTCAGATAGTGACCTTGTAACCAAACAAAATCACAGACATCTCTCTGCTTTCCAAGGGGGAATTTGAGCTCAGTATCTGTCCAAATTCTATAATCTCTGGAGTGATAAGGGCTGGACGACAATCTGGGGTGGGTGTGAAAATCTTCAAATTCAAACGCACTCAACCCTGACCACTTCCACTCACACAGTGCAGCTGTTTTTTCGGGGTGAAAATCTTATTGTTACATTCTGGAATGTGCAGGGGGACGTTATGCAGCAACATTGTCTCGGTTCAGAGAGAAGTTCAATAACACAGTAAAATATCTTGTATCATGAATTTCTTATGTTATGAGTAACTAAAACTTATGAATCATAACAAAAGCTGGGCTTTCTTTTTTTAACATCAAGCTTAGAAATTCAATTTGGCTGCTACAAGACTGCAGGCCACAAACATGTATTTCCTGTCATGGATTGAAGATTAAAAAAAATCAACACTACCCTCTCCTGTACTCTCCGTGCCACTACATGTGGTGTTGTGGACGATTCATTCCCTCAATGATTCAGTTAGAGAGAGACAGGGAGAGAGAGAAAGCAGCAGCTCACAACATTATCCTAACGGACAGCATCATCAACACACAGACACACAAAGAAACACACAGACAGACAGAGAATAAACGTACGATGCTGGAGATGGACAGCCAGTCAGCACTTAAAGAGCAGGAGAATCTAAGTTTTTGGCAGAAGCTTTTCATAAAACTTTGAAGAATGAAACAAACGTGCAATTTGAGGCATTCACAGCCTTGGATGTTTTCTCCAAAATAAATCTGATGCTTTTGCAGTGGCATGGGGAATCCAGCAGACCGTGGTACTGTATCACTTGAAACACACGAGAAATAGACCGAAAGAGAGACAGAAATCTGAGCCTTTGTTTCAAAGCATTTTAAGTTATTTGTTCAAACTTCCATTCGGACAAAGTGATTCTCATTGCAAGCAGAGATGGACACAAGTACACATGCAAGAACACGCACGCATACACATACAAAAACACACATTGACTCTTGCATCAACATGAGCATCAACATGAGCATCAACATTGTATCACCTTGAATACAAGTGGGACAGAGAGAGGAGGTTTGACACCATTTCAATGAGTTCACCCCCAGAACAACAGAAATAGACAGAGATGCAGACACAGCGATGCACACAAGTACAGGCACAGACTGTTACATTAGCATACAACAGACAAAAGCACATGGAAATAGACACAGAGATATGCAGATATAGGCATAAACAAAAAGGCAATGTAATACAGACACCGATGTACACTAATACAAACACAGATACCAACAGGCACGCGAAGATAATCACACACATAGTTATAGCGACAGAAATGTTCAAAGACAGACAGACACACACGTACATATACATATTTTATATATACATATAGAGAGAGAGAGACAGAGAGACAACACTGAGAGACACATACAAACGCACATGCACGCACACTCACAGACACCCATACACATAGGCACACACATACAGAAATTCACAGACACACACACACACAAACACACACACACAATTACATATTGCTGAGATAGCAAAAGTGAAGATTCTGATAGAATTCGTAGTTGCTGAACCTGAATGAGGAATTATTTGATTTATAGAAATGCGACTTTATTGAAAATTTGTGTATAATTATAGCTGGATGGCGGTGCCTTTAACAAATTTGTGAAGGAAACAAGTAAAAAGTTGTCTGTTTTGCAGAACACAGGGCTGCCCTTGTAACAATGAAGACAATTTGAAGAAATGAACCAATGTTGGACACCCATGATTTTTCCAGACTTTTCAAGATGTAGGTTGGTGCTGGTGACTTCGGGCTGTGTACTGCCTTGTTACAGGTTGTTGAATCAGTGATAGAGAAACCCATAGGGTACTTCTCTGAGAAACAATGCCAGTCATTGGAAAAATACTGTCTGATAGAAAAAAGGGGGCTTTGTTTGCTCTGTAACACATTGAAATCTATATCCAACAAAGAACACTGTAATGCCAAGTTATACTGATAATAATTCACTGGCCTCCATTGAAAACTTTCAAATAACTAATGCAAGATTATTCTGGTGGAATCTATTGTTTAAGCAACTACTTAATGTAAAAATATTGAATATTGCTGGACCACGGAACGTAATTGCTGATGCATTGTCCCAAGTGTTAAATGCTGGAATAAGGGAAAGATTTAAGGAATACTCAAATTCTATAACATTGTAAGAGAGGAAAATGAATAAATGGATTGCAATCTTGTGTTGTTTATGTTATTTATTTCGTAAGGAAATGCATTTTTGTTATTGCATTTCATGCTTTGAAGGAATATAATGATAATCTTTGAACAAACCTGGAGTTTAATTGTGGCCTTAAAATGAGAAAAGAGCCAGTTTTAAAAAAGGGGGGGTTACTGGAGGATTGATGCAAGATTTGAAAGCAATTCACCTAACGTTGAGAGTTAACCAATGATTGAAATGTGGTTGTCAATTATCTGACTCATTTACAGATGGAATTTCGGTTTCCAGCAAGCTGCTGATTGTTTTGTGAGCATGTGAACAATTATCAATGAGCCTACCAGCAGTGATGTGATTGGTTCTCAAGAAGCTGAACAAGTTGGTGCTATGAACCAGAGACAGGGACGCCTTCAGACCTCCACTTGCTCAGGAGCTCTCTCTGTTCTCTGCAGTAAAAGCTACTTAAAACTTGAAGAAAATCTGTTTTATTGTTGCTTCAGCAGTTACTCTGAGCTCTGCCTTTTAATTAGTCTCATAGAGACCATTTAGAAGTGTCACCAAGTCAGTGTGCCTCTTGTAGATCACTGAGGCCCCCCAGAGAAGGAAGACTGGGAAGCAGAAATCTGATCAGCACAAGAACCAGTGCAATCATCTCATCTTCCATGTGAAGAGGAACTACAGAACGTTGCTGCTATCTATTGCACCGTCATTTTTGTCTCCTGTGCCTGTGTGTGGTTAAGAGAGTGGGTGTGTTTGTGTATTATGGTGGTTGCGAGTCTCTGTGTGTGAATGGGTGTCTGTGTTTCTGTGTATGTATGCATGCATATATGTGCATGAGTATGTGTAAGAGTGGGTCTTTAAGGATTAGACGTTTAATTCGTTGGGTTATGGGCTGATGGTTCATAATAGTTTGGCTGTAGCTGGAGTCTAATTACTTGTGATAAACTGTAAGTTCCAATCAGTGCAGAAGCCTGCTCCATGTTTTCTGTTAACTTTGGTCGGAAAGGTATTTACATTGAGGAATGCTCAGTATAGTTTGAAATCATTAACTTCTGTAACAACTGTGAGAATAGCAGTGCTTGTTTTCCCGTGCGTGGCCCCAGGGAGCTATGACAACACTAATTCTCTGTTGAAAACTTGAGACAAAGACATTCGAAAGAAATTAGACAGGATTGTGAGGACAGTTTTCTCTCAATCGTGTGGTATCAAATGAATTGTTTTAATTGCAGATTTAAAAACGTGTAGAAATTTAAGCAGGACAGCATTGTCACAATTATCTGCATTCGTATTTTAGAATTAACTATTTCAATAAACTGTCAAAGAAAATTGTTACCAAAGAAGGTTATAATGACCTGCCTATATCAATGATCCTACATTTGGATAACACTTACCGGGGAATTAGAGGTTCAGATTCTCAGAGTTTATAACAGTAATCTTAAATGCTAAGTTCTTGCTGCTAAAACATAATTTCAGATGCACTCATAATGATGCGTATCTATGGGCCTGTTTGAGAAGGAGCCCTGAGCAATGTCTCTGGTCTGAAATGCTGTGTCCCCTCCTTACAAGAATAAAGGAATAATTGGCAGATTGACAATGTGCGTGAGATTGCCATTGTTTGAAAAATCCTTCCCAAATAGTCATTTTAAGACCATAAGGCACAGGAGAAAATGAAGGCCATTCCGCACATTGACTCTGTTCTGCCATTCAATGGAATCATGATTGATCTGATCATCTTTCATTCTGCAATCGTGCCTTTTCTCCATAACCCCTCGATTCCCTTCCTGATGAAACGAACATGTCTGTCTCAACCTTGAACATATTCCATGATCCTGCCTCGACAGCTCACTGTGGTAAAGAGTTCCACAGATTCACTCCCCTCAAGGGAAGATATTCCTCCGCATATCTGACTGAAATGGGTGACCCCTTATTCTCAGACTATACTCTCTCGTCCTCGACACTCCAACAAGGGAAAAACTTTCCACGCCTCCCCTGGCAAGTTCTCGAAGAATCTTGTGCATCTCAATAAAGTCGCCTCACATTCTTCTAAACTCCAGTGAATGCAGAACCAACCGACTCAACATCTCCCCATTAGACAGTTCCTCCATCCCTGGGATCAGCCGAGTGAACCCTCTCTGGTCTGTCTCCAATCTATCTTTCCTTTGATAAAGTGACCAAAACCGTTCACAGCATTCCAGCTGTGGTCACACAACTGCCTTGAAGAGTTGTAGCAAACTCACCCTACTGCTATGCTACATTCCCATTGAAATAAAGACCAACGTTGCATTAAAAAAAAGGACTGTTGTTGCTGGAAATCATAAACTAATTCAGAACTTGATGGAAGGCAGAATCTGTGGAGAGAAAACAGAGTTAACATTCTAGGTCCAATGACTCTTCTTCAGATCTGTGTTCTTCCAGAAATTTCTGATATTGGTTCCAGGTTAAATCTGTGGGTGAAAACTAACCATGTGGCATATGAGGAGAAATGTCAGGTATTGTACTTTGACAGGAAGACTAGAGAGTTCAATGTGATTTAAATGGAGAAAGACTGCAGAAAGCTACAGAACAGAGGGATTTGGGAATCCTCATCCGTGAATCAGAAATAGTCAGAACTGCGTTTTTCCAGCAATTTCTGATATTTGTTCCAGCATTCCATTTGTCATCCCTGATACCCACTGAACTCAGATGCTGGCTTTGTCTGATTCACAGATGTGGATGCCCAAATCCCTTTGTTCTGTAGTTTTCTGCAGTCTTTCTCCATTTAAATCATATTCAACTCTTCTAGTCATCCTGTTAAAGTACAACAGCGGACGTTTCTCCACTTTATATTCCACATGGTAATTTTTCACTCACACATTTGACCAGTCTAGGACGTTCTGCAGACACTGACATTCTCCCCACTTGCCTTTGTACTGATTAACAAACTTGGTGATCGTACACTCACTTCCCTCAGCCAAGTCGTTAATATGTATATCAGCTGTGGTCCCAATACTGAGGTAGCCACTCGTTACAGGGTGCTGTGAGAAACAGAACTCTCAATATAATAAATTTCAGTCCGAGTCAAATTCTGAAGCAGCGAATTTTATTGAAACGATTTTGCAAGATGGGTGTCTAACAGACAGGCACCCCAATCCAAAAGCATTACTCCACAATTTATGCAGTTTAATTGAGTCTCTCGCTGTACTTCCCCGTTTATCTCATTGGCCTTCACACCTGTCAATATTCTGCCCGAGCCTCGCTGCGCTACGGTCTTGTTTACTTCTCCGCCTACTCCAAGCTGGGCGACCCTTACTCTTGTTTACTCTATCCCTTATTTGTAGCTAACTTGGCTCGTTTCAGTGCCGACATGATAGCAATAAGCCGACCTGGCATAACTCAATTTTCTTTGTACATTATCTATTTATCTGTGAAATCTTCCATTGTTTGCAGGCACATTTCATGCTTGTATGCACATTTCAGCTAATGCAAAAGCAATTATGCATTTTCTTCAAATAGTTTTCATTCTTGTTAATTCAGCTCTTGGCTGAAAAAAATATACACTGGTGTTAGTTCATTTACCTTGCATAAGCAATCATGGTTGCAGAGGTAACACTGCTTTACGTATATCTTACAATTCCCCTCTTTTTCTTTAATTATCATTTGTTATCTCATTCAGCACTTGGATGAAACAACTATGCACTGGTGTTAGTTCATTTACCTTGCATAAGCAATTATGGTTGTAGAATTAACACTGCTTTACCTATATCGTACACGTTGGTTACAGAACCCACCCTCTGACCACTGTGAACCCGTTAGCACACATCGCCCCCTCACTAATGTGAACCCGGTATTCCCAGTAACAATCCCTGCCCCCACTGACCACAGCGACTGTGGTTGCCCCAGTAATAGGTCCCAACCCTGACCACTGTGACTCTGGTTTCACTGGTAACAGATCCCACCCCCGACCATTGTGACTCCGGTTTCCCCGGTAACAGAGTACGCCTACTTGCGGCTGTGAACCTGATTTCCCCAGTACCAAATACCGCCCCCTAATCTATGCGACTCTGGTTACCAGAGTAACAGATCCCATCCCCTGGCCATTGTGAACCTGGTTTCCCCGGTAATAGACGACACCCCCTGTGGCGTAGAATGGAGGAGCCGTTGATCACTGAGGGACTGCACAAGCACATCTGAGTATTTGAAGAAGTCATCGGCTTCCCTTAAAACCAGGTTCACGAGCTGCCAACATCAAATATGGCAGCTCCCAGAGGGTTGAAACAGCTTCAGGGAGGGAATACCAGGATTTTGACCCATCGTCAGTGAATGAACAGTGACGTATTTCCAAGTCAGGATGGTGAGTGGCTTGGTGGGAAACGTGCAGGGGATGGTGTCCCCATGTATCTGCTGCCCTTGTCCTTTTAGATGGAAGTGCTTGCTAGTTTGGACAGTGTTGAATAAGCAGTTGGCTGGGTGTCACTGTGGGAAATGTTCTGTCACCCTGCCTACACACAACATGGCCACAGAGAAGACAGAAAATCAAGCCTGTTGAAACAATCCAAGAAACACGCAGAATGTCTCAGCATTGACCAAACAAGCTGACAAGAGAAACCAGGCATGACCATAGTCACTCACAGACCTGGGAATACACTTTCCAATTCAAACTAACAATAAGCTTCCTGCACACCATCAACAAAGCTGACCCAAAGCCTGAAGAAGAATCTCGCAACGCAGTGATTTCAAAGCCACACAATGGACTGGTCAGATAGAAAGAGGCTCCAGAATACCTCTCTCACAGGAAAGCAACAATGAAAACACCTTCCTGCCAAGGAAAGGGACGTTATCACCTCCCCTCGAAGAGAACTTGAATCTCATGATCCCATAATGAACTGTTTGATGATTCCAGGACGCTACATTGTATTTACTTGATTATCAAGACCATTGTATTTTCTCTACTTTCAATTAGCATCATTGTAAAATATTCCGATAAAAAACTGGCTTGATTCACTACTCAGGGAAGGGAACCCTTGATCTTCCTGGACAGACTGTCTATGCCAGCCAGGTCAATCTCTTTTCCAGCAATATCGCTTGTAATAAACAGATTGTCACTTTCACCCCATCTGGTTTGTGTGGTCTCTGCTTTACTTGGTTAATTTCACCGACGGTCTGCCGTTAGTCAGCAGACCTCTTTCTTTTTGTCTCTCACCAGGTAAGCGATTCTGATATGTTAAAATTCGTCCAGTTAGACTTGGCGGCCAGCCCTGCCCCAGCGAGTCAGACCAGAGGTCGGATGGATGACTGCGGAGGTTGGCCACAATTCTAATCCAGTAACTGCGGCAACTCGGCGTTGAGCAACCACAGCTAGTCGAGAGATAGTCGGGTAAACTCCTAAATTGGTCAACTAAATTTTAACTAATTTGGACCACACGTCATCTAACCAGAGCCAGGACCTGTGCCACGGACATGATCCAGCCAGGGGAAAGACGGGAGGGCGGAGAAAGTCTAGCAAGATAGACAAAAGAGATCAGCGATTAAATTTTCACTTTAATGCTAAGAAATCTACAGATCATGGGAAATTGACAGTGGCCCTGCTGTTTTGTTTGTCTATCTTGTATTTGTCCTGTATGTGTCTCCTCTGTGTGTC
The DNA here is from genome assembly GCF_047496795.1 of Chiloscyllium punctatum. NCBI lineage: Eukaryota > Metazoa > Chordata > Chondrichthyes > Orectolobiformes > Hemiscylliidae > Chiloscyllium > Chiloscyllium punctatum. Next base: position 36,874,255 of record NC_092785.1, read on the forward strand.
CTGTTTGTTTCTGTGTTTGTCAGTGCTGCCGTCTGTTCTCTATTCCCAGCTCGAACCGGAAGTCCATGAGGTTGTGGGACCCCCAACACTCGGGAGAAGGAGCACCCCGGGAACAAGTCTAAGCTGTCCTGCTGAGGCAACGGTCCGCGGACACTGACTCTCTCAAGGAAGTAACAAGAGCCACGGTAACCACTGACGCTCAAAGAGTAAGGGAAGGAATACCCTGTTTATACAGTCACCAGCCAGTATTGTTTAAGATTAGAACTGGGAAGGTAGGTTTGGCGACCTTCTTGGCCTGAGTTTGAAGATGTTCAATGAAGTGGTCAGCACCTTCCCCCGCCACGCCCCCAGTTAAAATCAAAGTCCCGAAAACTCTGATAAAAGGGACCTCTCCCAGCTCATTTCCGTCAGTACCCCACACATCACCTTGTTGCTGGGGAACTTGATCGTGTGGGCGGATTGGGAGGTGGGGAGGTGAAGGTGGGATAACATGGCTGTGATACTAGCTTCCCAGGTGCAGAGGGCAGCAGACACAGACAGACAGACAGACAGACAGAGCCGATCAGAAATCATGTTTGTACTCAACAGGGACCGAGTGTCTGGATGCACTGAATCACTGACACTTGGAGAAACGTTGACTGTGTTTGGCCTTGCATGCACATTTTCGTGGTAGTGATTGAATGTCTGTTTCAATCCTTGCAGCTCAAGGTCCAGAGATGACTTGATTTATTTTGCATTTGATGATCTTCGATGGCTTTTCTTTGAAGGAACCATCGGTGCTTTTGAAACAAAATTCTGCACGTTTTATTAATAATATATTAACATCCCCAATCTTCTCTGTCTATTCTGCAGTCACTGAGGGCTTGTCTTGTCATTGTTAGGTGCCACATCTGGCTGTGTTTATTCAGCGTTTAAGTGTTTGTTTCCTTTGTGGTCAGCGAATGCATGCTCGATTACCATTTATTGCCTAACCTGTCAACCACTCTCTACCTGTGTGTTCTGTGAACGCTCTCCCTCTGTTGTTTTTCGTCGAAAGCCGAAGCTCAGCGCACTTTAAAAATCAACCCAAGACGTCCAGGACGCCTTGGGGGCACGGACATCCACCCTCTGGGAGATGCCAGCTGTGGGGGCTGGACAAGCCCAACCACACGGTGAGGAAGGCCCGGGGTTGAAAATGGACAAGAGTACCCTGAAAAGGCATGGTCAATATGTGACTTTCAAGAACCAGGTAGGAGATGGTCTTGTTATACTTGGGTCACCGGCAGACATCGTGCTAATAGACACGAGGGACAGCCGTTACGTTATCCCCTTCACAGGGAAATGGCAATATTGCAGGGGAAGTCCCTAAAAATTGATAAAATTAACTAATGACCACACACATTATGGGGTGGGGGGGCGAAACGGAGATCCCTCATGGGACATTGTCTACATGTTGCAGTGTCTCACAAAAGTTCGGGACATTGTCAAACGCCATCAGCCCTCTAAAGTAAAAGAACGTGGCAATAAAATCCCAACAGCGGACACACCTATCACCCCAGGCACAGTCCCACCGCCCTACTCTTTGCGGTGCCCGAAACTTCCCCTACTTGATGACGACCCGGACAGCTGTGAAACTGAAAGGACGGACTGATTGGACGCATGCCATCCGCTGCAAGAGGGCTCCACAACCAACAAACAAAGATTAAACAGAGGAAGACACAACTCCGACCACCAAGGATGGAAGTGGATGCTCGCTGCAGCTATCACCATTGGCAGCTTTAGCTTGACCGGTCTGACCATCGCACTGTGGTTTGCTTGTGACCGGGTACAAGGGGTGAAACGTTTGTATGCCTGTGTGCAGTACTGTTATCCTCTCCCTCCCTCCCCCATACACAATTCAGTCAGCACAGATCCATTGGGAGAATGTCCCTGCCCCTGAGATAACATTTGCTGAGCCAGGCTTAGATACTGGGAAATATCTGTCTGATACCGAGCCCCATCCCCACCCGATAATCATCCTGGCTCTGCCTACATTGCCCCCTTCTCACTCCTCCCCTAAAATAGAGGGAGAATTGTGGGAAATGATCTGCCACCCTGTCAACACACAACATAGGAAAACAAACTTGGCCAAATTATACCAAAAACACCCAGAATGCCTCAGCAGGGACCAAGCAGGCTGACACGAGAAACTAGATAGCATTTTCAGACAAGGGGATAAACTTCCTAGCACTCACTAATAACGTCAGAGCAACACAACTAATCCAAAGCCGCGAGGGCAGTTTCACAAACCAGCAATATCAAAGCCACACAAAGATCAGATCAGACAGAGAGGCACCACAAAGAGCATTGTTCCCAGGAGAGGACAATGGAAACACCTTAGTATTTCAGAGGAGACATTAGCACCTACCTGTGAAGAGGAATGGAAGCTCCTGAACTATTGATACTGTCAGGGTGTTACATTGAATCGAGAATCACGACATTTGTCTGATAAGCATCATTGTAACTAGCTTAATCAATTTCCAAATACATTGTATCTTTCCCTTTTTTAATTAACCTTGTTGTACAAGATTCCTATATACCTTGGCTTCATCCTCAGCTTGAGGAGGAGAATTCTCGGCTACCTGGGCAGGCTGTCTATACTGTTTCAGCTTAGGCAATTTCTCATCTGCGATATCGCCATAGCAATATACTGTTACTCAATTTCACTTGAATTTATAGGGCTAATTTATAGGGCTCATTTCTCTGATGCAAGTAGACAGAAAAATTGCTAACGCTATCTCTAGTCGATTCTTGCAACAAGTTTAGGATCAATGTTTACAAACATTGGTGGACTGTGGTGGCCTCAGCAAAAATTGATACTCCATGCAATGGTGTTAATTTGGAATATAGCTGTTAACTGTGCATTGTTGACAAGAACTGTCAATTGGACGTTCACAAAGTATCACCTCGATTTTCTTCTAAATTCTAGATATCATGCACGCTGCACCAAATTGAGTTTCTTTCTGTCCCTCTATTGTGGCACTTCATAAAACCACCTCGGTTCAAACTCGCCCAATGTCTTCCAACAGAATCTGAACTCCACGCATTGATTGTTATTTGAATATTGAGAATTCAGTGAGAACATTGTTCAAACAAACTTAGTTTTTTTTATTCATTCCTTATTATTGCAGCAGATGTCACTGTGTCATTTAAAGTGAGGAGAGTGTGCCTCCCCTAGCCCTCTTTGCAATGGAGTGCATGATCAAGGAACTAAAGCAAAATTGTGATTAATAGGAATCTGAAAAAATTCTGGTCAGTGCCACAAATACCAAATAAAAGCTATATTGTTGATTTTGCAGATCATTTCTCTCCCTGTACATTGCACGAAAGGTTCATCAAAGAAATGGCCCCGTGTCAGCAATGGGAAAATCAAGTTTTTGTCCAGATCATATTGAAGATCTGCGTCCCCTTAAAAGAGGCCTCTTGGTTCTAGATCGGTTAAAGAAATCGACAAAGGCAGTCCATTCAAAAAGCAACGTTCATTAGTGTATTGAATTAAGGTACCTTGACGCAATTCTATCTAGCAACACAGAGGTTGAAGCTTCCATGTTCCGGGGTGAACTTGCGCAATTACAGTTGATAATTACACATTATTTATATGTTTTTTACAGAAATGGTACAGCCTTAATTACAAGAAAGTCCAATCGCATATAATAAGGTAACATGATTTACTGCAAGTTAATCCAATGATATTTTCTTTAAGAAGGGTGCCTAATTTACGAAAATTGTCATGTCATGCATTAGTTCAAGGTTATTTCAAATGGTCAATTAATGTGTCAGTATTCATCTTATGAAAAATCTACTGTCCTCTTATCTTTGAACTGCAAGTTAATTCTGCAAATCAGCAGTTGTTCAGCAGTATGGTTCACAGGCCATTTTGTAGTATTCTTTTAAATTGAGAAACCATATTGTTGAAATAAAAATCTACATGTTGTGTTGCCTAAATTCCAATATTAGATCCTCATTCCCCCGTTTGGCCATTTTATGACCACACCATAGGCATAGAACAAATCACTTCAATTCAACAGCAGCAAAAGACTTCCATCCTTCCTCTTCCTCCGAAGGGGAACTAACGGCAGGCAATGTTGTTTTCTCGCCTTCCTTTAATTGGAGAAGGAGCATTTTCTGGGTGGATCCAATAATATCAATAGAAGTTAATATTTTAGCAATAATACACTTAACTATCGCAATACCAATAAAAAGACGAATTTAAACAATAGCACCATACATAGCCATATTAATAATCCAGTTGTACCATGAGACAAAACTCCAATCTCTCCATCCCACACCTTCTTTAATTAGGCTGACAAAAGTGCGTATTTTATAAATATGAGTAGTAATAATTTCAATAAGATTAGTGACTCCCATAATGCGTTTCTCTCTAACTATAGCGCAAACTCCACCTTTCTTCGCAAGTATGTTATCAAGGGCATATCGATTTTGTTGGGCAAATAGGCGCAATTCTGAAAGCATGTCTCTAATTTCTATCAAGGCAGCACTGGACTCATTTCCCAAAATCGTGAACCGACAACTCAAATAGTTACGATTCTGATGACTAATAATTCCTGAAGATCCTCCTAATGAACGAATGCTAAGAGCCGCATATGCTAATGAGTGAGTTTGGCTCCTTGATATGGCCTTTGGATTCTTCCATTCTGCATAGAAGTCAGGAGAAACTGAATGTGTAAGAGGCGAATTTTGCTTTCGATGCCAGCTAATTCGACAGGGAGCAGTATTTGGAAAGAGTGTCCCTACAGCTACAGCGCGAGGAGTACGCGCTTCATTTAGGACACAGTAGTTAGATGCTTTATTATAACTGAAAAAAAATCCCGGTTAGTGTAGATAATAGAGCGACCTTCCCAGTAGGAAGCGGGCCTATCTTTGTGACTTCTTGGAGTATGTGAATAGTCCATAATTACAGAATTTGGGCCTGGGCGTTGAGTGTGAAAATAATCTCATCGAATACGGTGAGCTTCCTGCTAAGAAACATTGTACCACCCATCCAATAATCGGGAAAATATTAGTGCCGTTAGGGATATCATCATGAAGGTGGGTGTTATGACCTTCTCCACATAGAGTTTGAATTCCAGCAGAAATAAGGATATATTTTTTGTTTCGGCATACATATGAGATGCGAAGTCATTCAGAAAAGCAATGACGACTAATACATTTAATCATAGCACAGAGAATAATTTTCGACACTCTTACATAAGCACACCCCCATCCCTTAACATTGTAGCAATTTGGATAAGATATTGCAGATTTATTGGAGGAAGTCCATAACCAAGTAACAGGTGGGGATAGGTAATAACTAAAAGAGGCATTATGTCCTGTAAATACTTTAGTATTGTTCCATATCCCCATATTAGGATTTGGCAGGATAAAAGGAGTAAAAGAATCTTTCTTGAAGTAGGATTGTAACAAACTACTTCATCTACTGCAAATATTTTATGACGGGTTTGGAAAAACAAATTATATGTTAAAGGTACCATTTCCAGTTGGCCCTTTTATTACGTGACCTATTTTAATGAGGACAAGGCTTATCAGGGTTCCTTGTAGTACACCTGAAATCAAATTTACACGTAATACCTTGAGAAGGTAAAGACCATCTGGAGTTTTCCTGTGAATGGACTGTTCGATCTCTTTGATGCAGTTGTCCATTATGACATTCATCTTGGGTAATGTTCCATTCATCGAAAGAGTCAAACGCTTGGCACACAAGAATCTCATCCTGACATAGGTGGTATACAGTTGTCCATGATCATACATATAGATGGTCCCCTCTTGTATACTAATACCGTCCCAGGGAAGTCCATATATTAGGATGAAAATAACTCTATTCCTGGTAGTCATTTCTGTGGCAAGTTAAAATATCTAAAACGAAAAGAAAATTATGAATCGAAAAAGCAACCATGAAATGCTGATCTGGTTCTGACTTCTTTTCTTCATTCAGTTTTTTTCATCATTTTAATATTGTTATCAACTCTGATTTTCTTCATCATATGTATCATCTCCCCCACCCCCCTTCTTAGATAGATGCCCAATAACCTTGCAACCATTGATGTAAATCCATGCAGATCTCCCTGCCACCTTGACAGCCGTAGGGAGTAATGAGGAGGACTTGAAAGTGTCCTTCCAATCGGGGTTGTAGGCCACGGTACGTCCAATTTTTTTAACAAGGACAAAAGATCCTGGCTTAATATTGTGAAGTCCTTCAACAGAGGGGAGTTTTTCATCAGCTGCACGAACTCTAGAATGAGGTCGTCGTAAAATTTTAGTCAGGGAAAGTACATAAGAAGTCATATCATCCGTCATATGGTCAAAATGGACAGGGGCAATGGTATCATTCCAGAGGGTACGAAAAACTTGGCCATGAATTATTTCGGCGGGGGATAAACGAGTCTTTCCCACTGGCGTGCAGCGTAGATAAAATAGTGCGAGTGGCAATAGTTTAACTCAGGAAAGGCCCGTATCTGAAGTTAATTTAGCAAGTTTAGTTTTCAAAGTTTGGTTACAGCGTTCCACAAGGCCCGCAGCCTATTGGTGATAAGCACAATGAAGTTGACGTTTGATGCCAAAATGAGAGCCCAATTCCTCATTTATATCACCAATTAATGAGGACTATTCTCTGAAGAGAGGCAAAGTGGAATACAAAAGCGGGTAATAATTTCCTTAAGCAGGAAGCTTACATCAGTTTTCACAGTAGCGTTTGAAGGAGGATCATTCCATTCAATCCATTTAGAGAAAATATCAATAATAACTAAAACATACTCATAATTTTGGCATTTTTCTAACTTACTAAAATCTAATTGAAGAGTTTGAAAAGGTCCCTCATGGATGGGTGCCTGACCGGCAGGGAATGGAATGCCTTTGCCAGGATTGTGTTCCTGACATGCAAGGCATCCATCACTTACTGGTTGAGCCATCTGCTGGAGGCGAGGATGCCACCAAGTATTCAAAAGCAAATCAAACGTTGATCGAACACCAGAGTGAGTAGCATTATGAATATGATCAACTACGCATAAAGCAAGTTCATTTGACACACAAATGTGTCCAGCTGGAGTGGTCCATAGTTTAGTAACAGGATAGCTATATCAGCCGGCTTTAGACCATAACTGCCTTTCAGATTCAGAGGCGTCCCTCTACAAGGTAACTACATCTTGAATGGTTGGCATTCGTTTATTCGAGGCAGACTTATTCTTGTCATGACCTTCATGCTAACTCATCATTTTGGGCACAATGACTAGGTGGTTACAAACTGTTAGTTTTTCTGTCGTGTCAGCGGCACGGTTACCAATATCAACAGAGTTTTGGCCTTTTCCATGAGCAGTACACTATATAACAGATATCTATAATGGAAGAAAGAGCGCAGTTAGAAGGTCTGATCCTAATTGTCGGTGAGGGATGGGAGTACCAGATTATGTTAAAAATCCTCTGTGACTCCAAAGTTGCGCAAAATACCAAAACCATACCGTGAATCAGTATCAATGTTACTGCGGAGCCTTGTCCCAAAAAAAAACAAGCATGAATGAGTGCAAAACGTTCGGCTTGCTGAGCTGAAAAAGGGCTATCAAAGGCAACTGACTCTAAGATATGACTTGGAGATGCCGGTGTTGGACTGGTGTGTACAAAGTTAAAAATCACACAACACCAGGTTATATCCAACAGGTTGAATTCGAAGCACACTAGTTGTTGGAGCGACTCTCCTTCATCAGGTGATTTTGGAGGACTCGATCGTAACACAGAATTTATAGCAAAGATTTGCAGTGTGATGTAACTGAAATTATACATTGAAAAATTGATAGTTAAGCCTTTCATCCATTAGATTACAGTGATAGTTTCACTTCTTTCATGTGTAAATCCAAAACCTTTTTTTAACAGTTGCATTCTCGGGTTAGCTGTTAACAATGGTGATAGCTAGACAATATGTTGAAGGTGTTAGCCCCCTTTGTTCTCTGTCTATGACCTGATGTTTAGATTGTTGTCCTACTTTTTAGATTAGAATCAGACTTTTACATAAATTCATGCAGTTTTTGAGCTCAGAGTTCTACATGAATGGATGCAGTTTTTGAGCAAAGTGCAATGTAACTCTGCAAGTACAAATTCACCGCACAAAATATATGTGTGCATGTGGGTCTTTGTCTGTCCATACAAGCTGTCACGGTGGACACTGCAAGACATGTCAGATTGTGGACATAGATACCAGTATTACGCTTGGGAACACCTCCCACTTTGTACATGGCAGCTACTCATGTGACTCAGCCAACGTTGTCTAGCTTATACGTTGCAAACAAGGATGTCCGGAGGCATGGTACATTGGGGAAACTGAGCAAAGGCTGCGACAACGGATGAATGGTGTAAATATATGGCTTACTTGAAAAACAGAAGGCTGGCTGCGACTGTGAATGTATTCAGCTTTCAGAAGCCTGTGGAGACGCTGTGTAACCCACGCAGGGGACTGTCACGTGACGTTCCGTTTCGCGTCCGGAAGAGTGCGAGGCGGTCACGTGACGTTCCGTTTCGCGGGCAAAAGAAGGTCACGTGGGGTCGGACATCCGGGAATGCGAGGAGGTGGGGAATGGAGTCAGATCAACAGCCAATTAGAAGATAAATCTACCTCAGTGTTTATATGACGTTTTTTATTGTATAAAAGACTGGGGCAGGGACAGAACGAGGTCTTACTTTTTGAACTGGCACACTTGGCAGTGTGTCAGGGACAAAAAGGCTTACACCCCGAGCTCTGAATGCTTTGTCCACTTACTGTTTAAAATAAGTTAAGTGTGTGAGACTGAATATCTTCTCCTATTGCTTCATTTAAAAGAACACGCAGGACTGGGCTCACACATAGAAGAAAGTAAGCTGGTAGATTGAGCCAAAGTCCGACAACAATCAACAGACTAGAGGGTTCCCGCCCATTTGGGGAACACTTACGTGGTCCAGGACAATCAGCCTCGGACATTCGGGTAACCACCAATGTAGATCCACTTGTTAAGGTTAGACATTTCAATTGATTCTGTAAGATCTGAGATAAAAGCGTTGGAGAATGAACAAAGCCCTGACGTAGTCGAGTCCAAGTTAACTACTGCCCACGTTGGATATGAAGGCAAATAAGTACTGGCTGTTCTCATGAAGTGGTAGCAAGAAAAAATGCATGTTGAAGATCAACAACAGTGAAACATTTAGTATCCTCAGGTATATTTGATAAAATATGAGCTGGGTTTGGAACTAAGGCATGAAGTGGCTAAACAATGGCACTGAAAGCTCTCAAATCTCGAACCATTCTGTATTGATTTGGTTTTCCAAGTTTTGGCAGCCATGATTGCAGTGTTACAAGGTGATTAGCATGGCACTAAGATGCCTTGATGGAGGAAGTCTTCTATTAAAGAAGTAATGCCTGGAGTTGCCTGCTGCTTCAGTGGATACTGGCGAATGGATAGCAAGGTAGCACTTGGTTTTAAAGCAACTTGAATAGGTTCATAGTCTGTAAGTCCCGTACATCCGGATTGACTGAATCAAGGATGTCTCGACTGTCATAATGCTGAGGTGAAGCACCACCGGAAGAAGGAGTTGTATAATATTGAACAGTCAAACCGTTTTGAATTGTCTGCAACACATACCAATGTGGGTCAGACTTGATAATTGCACGGTGAACCATAGGGCCAAGTTCTTTAGCATGGTGAGGCGGGTTAACTTTTGGAATGATATGAGGTGCTGATGCTTCCATAGATGAGGAAATATTTCAACGAGAACGAGGGTAGGTCCGATCAAGGACAGTAGTGGGAGACTGTGTATTGAGTCGGAAGAGAGAGGAGAGGTCTTGAACAAGTACTTCTCTTCAGTATTTACGAACGAGAGGGACCGTATTGTTGAAGAGGAGAGTGTGAATCGGATTGTTAAGCTAGAAGAGATATCTGTTAGGAAGGAAGATGTGTTGGACATTTTGAACAACTTGAGGATAGACAAGTCCCCCGGGTCTGACGGGATATATCCTAGGATTATGTGAGAAGCAAGAGAGGAAATTGCAGTACCGTTGGCAATGATCTTCTCGTCTTCACTGGCAACGGGGGTGGTACCAGGGGAGTGGAGAGTAGCGAATGTTGTGCCCCTGTTCAAAAAAGGGAATAGGGTTAACCCCGGGAATTACAGGCCAGTTAGTCTTACTTCTGTGGTAGGCAAAGTAATGGAAAGGGTACTTAGGGGTAGGATTTATGAGTATCTGGAAAGACACTGCTTGATTAGGGACAGCCAGCACGGATTTGTGAAGGGTAGGTCTTGCCTTACAAGTCTTATTGAATTCTTCGAGGAGGTGACCAAGCATGTGGATGAGGGTAGAGCAGTGGATGCAGTGTACATGGATTTTAGTAAGGCATTTGATAAGGTTCCCCATGGTCGGCTTATGCGGAAAGTGAGGAGGCATGGGATAGAGGGAAATTTGGCCAATTGGATAGAAAACAGGTTAACCGGTCGAAAGCAGAGAGTGGTGGTGGATGGTAAATATTCAGCCTGGAGCCCAGTTACAAGTGGAGTTCCACAGGGATCGGTTCTGGGTCCTCTGCTGTTTGTAATTTTTATTAATGACTTAGATGAGGGAGTCGAAGGGTGGGACAGTAAATTTGCAGATGAAACGAAGGTAGGTGGAGTTGTGGACAGTGAGGAGGGCATTTGTCGTTTGCAAAGGGACTTAGATATAATGCAGAGCTGGGCTGAGGAGTGGCAGATGGATTTCAACCCTGCCAAGTGTGAGGTTGTCCATTTTGGAAGAACAAATAAGAATGCGGAATACAGGGTTAATGGTAGGGTTCTTAGTCAGGTGGAGGAACAGAGGGATCTTGGGGTCTATGTACATAGATCTTTGAAAGTTGCCACTCAGGTGGATAGAGTTTGTAAGGAGCCCTATGGAGTATTATCGTTCATTAGCAGAGGGATTGAATTCAAGAGTCGTGAAGTGATGTTGCAGCTGTACAGGACTTTGGTTAGACCACAGTTGGAGTACTGTGTGCAGTTCTGGTCGCCTCACTTTAGGAAAGATGTGGAAGCTTTGGAGACGGTGCAGAGAAGATTTACCAGGATGTTGCCTGGAATGGAGAGTAGGTCGTACGAGGATAGGTTGAGAGTTCTCGGCCTTTTCTCGTTGGAACGGCGAAGTATGAGGGGTGACTTGATAGAGGTTTATAAGATGATCAGAGGAATAGATAAAGTAGACAGTCAGAAACTTTTTCCCCGGGTACAACAGAGTGTTACAAGGGGACATAAATTTAAGGTGAATGGTGGAAGGTACAGGGGATATGTCAGGGGTGGGTTCTTTACCCAGAGAGAGGTGGGGGCATGGAATGCGCTGCCCGTGGGAGTGGTAGAGTCAGAATCATTGGCGACCTTTAAGAGGCATTTGGATAGGTACATGGATGGGTGCTTAATCTAGGTTAGAAGTTCGGCACAACATCGTGGGCCGAAGGGCCTGTTCTGTGCTGTATTGTTCTATGTTCTATGTTCTATCCGCCTCTCCTTCTGGACCAGTGACATGGGCCAAAATCTGCACAGTCCATTTGGATCCAATTAAATACATTAAAAAATTTCAAGAATTTTATCCTGGCCTGTTCGGTCATAAGCAAGAGTATTGTGGTCTCCAGAGTTTTGGGGATCAATATCAAGTGACCACCACTGTGGTTCAGTGGATACATACACCTGACGTTCATTTGAATCAGAATCAAGATAGACACCATCAACGGAACATACAAGTTTTACTTGAAAGGCAGACAGCAAATCTCGTCCCATCAAGTTGCATGACATTTTGTTTGTAATTACAAAACGATGAGATAGGGAATAACCTTGCAAATAAACAGCAAGAGGTTCAGAAAGTGGATATTATTTGCTCTCTCCATGTAGACCAGACAAACTCTTCGTTTGTTTTGAAATTGGCAAGTCTTTGTCAGATCTTACAGAAGACATTGAAGCTCCTGTGTAAATTAGAAAAGGATACCATTTGTTGTTAACTTTGAGTAGGACTGTAGGTTCCTGCTTAAAAGACGCGACACATCTACCCAGAGCGTGGTGGGGGCATGGAATGCGCTGCCGGTGGGAGTGGCCGAGTCGGAATCATTGGTGACCTATAAGCGGCAATTGGATAGGTACATGGAGGGTTGCTTAAGCTCGGACAAATGTTCAGGACAACATCGTGGCAGGTCTTGATCTCCAGAATAAGATTCATAACATTCTCTAAAACGTTCCAAAAACTCCTTAGCAGTCTCTTTATTTTTCGGTCGTAGCTCCAGAATACGAGCAAGGTTGTGCCAATACAGCAGATGCAGCAGCTAGAATATTATCTTGTCTTTGTTGCTCCTGAATTACAGCATTAGCAAAATCAATAAAAATGTCATGATTAATGTGTTCAATAAAACGGGCATTTTCACAAAGGATAAAAAACATGTTGTAAAAGAGACCAAAGGTCCTTTGCATTACCTTCGTAAAACTTAATTATAGTATTTTAGAAATCACAAATTATTGAGGCACGTTGTGACGGTCTTCCATGGGCAATAACTCGGACAGTTGCGTTTGGAGGAGCAGCTTGTGGGTTTGGTAGTGCCCTAAAGGGAGCATTTTTAATGTGGGCTTTTCATCTTCTGTATCTTCAGAAGAGGAGTTTTTAAAAGTTTCTGGTTGTTGAACATGGCGCTTACTCATAGATCTGGATTGTCTTACTTTTTTCTTAATACGATATTATAAGTAGTATGATCTGCATCCTGAAAAGGAGAGGGAGGAACAAAAGTCTTTATAGCTTCAGTAGTGCTTGTTTTAGATCGGGGTGTAACTGCTGAACTTACAACAGTTTGAGATTTGGAAGTACAAGGATAATTTACAAGTCTGAACTGGGAAGACCGAGAAATGGGCTGTTTGGGAGTGAAGGGAATTTGAGAATTAAGTGAAACCGCTGTATGTTCCAAAGAATGATCAGCCTGTAAGGAAGAGTTTGAAATGGGAGCCGCAAAAAAGAACTCCAATCATCCAAATCTGAATTATCATTGTCTTCCTCGTTAAAACTAAAGCCAACCATCGAACAGTGCAGTTCTGTTTGTTTATCAGTCACTTGTCACTTCTCATTCTGTTTCTGTAATTGTTTTGTTCCAGCACATTTATTTTTAAGAACCTCAACAGATTTCATAGCACCATTTGCAGTTAATTCAATCCGCAATTTGGTGGCAGTATCTTGCCATGAGCGCAAAACTGATTCTTTGTGTCGCCATAGTCCAATTAACTCTTTCGTTCCCGCTGCCATGTTACGTTGCCAGATCAATTGCTGAGTTGATCGAACCAATTGAACATCTTTAGGGCCACCTAATGGCCATTCTTAATCACGCAATGTTTTACTTAGACGTCCAGATAGATTTCTAAAGGTCTCAGACTTTTCAGGAATCTTTTCACATAATTTTACTAACGTGAATGATGGATCATCTGTTGCGTCTAAATATTCCCCATTATATATATATTTTAAAAATTACTCTAATCAATACTTAAGTTAATTTTTTTAAAGAAATATTGCATTTTTTTGCTCCTTATAACTTCAAATATCAAGAGCATCTTGCTCCCTGTAACTTCAAATATCAGGAGCCTCTTTAACAACTACTTATGTTGAAACGATTGATGCCACCAACATATGCTGAAAATGCAAGCATCCGATTTTTATAACCCGGAAATAAATGAAGTTAAGCAATCGAATTTTTAAATTGAAAATAAATGAAGTTAAAAGGACACAAACCCAAAAAAACGAAGTGAAAACAATCGAAGTTGTGTTTTTGAAAAAGCAAAAATACACGAAGTTAAATGACACGAACCCAAAATAAAACGAAATCAAATCAATCGGAGTTTCCGAAAAAAAAATCCAAACGATCGGAGTCACGAACCCAAAAAAAAATGAAGTGAAAGCAATCGGAGTGTTTTTTTTTAAAAGCAGAAGTTAACAAGGCTTGGGAATTCAAATTTCAACCTTCCCCTCAGAGTTCAGCAATTTTCGAACCACACTATCCGCAAGTACCACAGCATCCTCAACTTCAATTAATCTCTCCCCCCCCCCCCCCATTTAGACATTTAATAAGTCCCCCAGCCTCAACCTTTTCTAAGACCGATCCTTTTGGCCTAGACTGGAAAATAAACAGCGAGGGGTCACGTCAGACACCATTAGATTAGATTAGATTAGATTAGATTAGATTAGATTAGATTAGATTAGATTTTTATATTAGATTAGATTGGATTAGATTAGATTAGATTAGATATACACCACTTGTTTAAGAGGAAAATCAAACGTACTGAAAATACTCACGTCTGGCCGGCCGAATTCCTCAACACTCAACACTGAAGAACATTTAACTCTTACACTGCTGTTCACTATCTGTCCCGGCCGAAACGTGTCACGGCACCAAAATGATGATCTGCGTCCCCTTAAGAAGGGCCTTTTGGTTCGAGATCTGTCAAAGGAATTGACAAATTCAGTCTATTCAAAAAGCAAGGTTCAATAGTTTATTCAAATAAGGTATCTTGACACAATTCTATCCATCAACACAGAGATTGAAGCTTCCGTGTTCCGGTGTGAACTTGCGCAATTACATTTGAAAATTACAAATTATTTATATATTTTAAAAAAAAATAGAACAGCCTTAATTACAAGAAAGACTAATCGCATGTAATAAGGACACATGATTTTCAGCAAGTTAATCCAATGATATTTCCTGGGAAAGGGTTCTTAATTAAAAAGAAAAATCCAATCAACTGTATTATGGTTATATGATTGAAGATAGGATAATCCAATGGTATTTTCTTTAAGAAGGATATCGAATGCACCTAAATTGTCATGCCATGTATTAGTTCAAGGTTAGTTCAAATGGTCAATTCATGTGTCAGTATTCTTCTTATGAAAACTCGATTTTCCTCTTATCTTTGAAATGCAAGTTAATTCTGCAAATCAGCAGTATGTTCAGCAGTATGGTTCACAGGCCATTTTTGCAGTATTCTTTGAAATGGAGAAACCATTTTGTTGTAATAAAATTCCAAATATTTTGTTGCCTAAATTTAAATTTCAGATCCTCATTAGTTCCTTTTGTTCTCTGTCTATGCCATGATGTTTAGAATGATTCCATTCTTAAAAGTGAGATAACAGAGTTTTATATGAATTCATGCAGCTTTTGAGCAAAGTACAATGTAACTCTGCAAGTACAAATTCACCATACAAAATATGTGTATGCATGTTGGTCTTTGTGTCTGACTGTCTGTCTGGGTTGGGGTTTGAGTATGAGAGAGAATGTATATGTGTGTGTCGTGAGTGTAGAGTGTCTTAAGTCTGTGAGGGTGTGCGTGTGTGTGTGTGTGTGTGTGTGTGTGTGTGTATCTAGGATGTGGTTTGTGAGTGTCTCTGTGAGAGAGTGTGCATATATCCTGGCAGGGAGATTCGCTTGTTCTATTTTGTAAACGTTCAGGGATTGGGGTGGGGGCTTCCTAAGCAACAGTGAAAATAGACAGACAGTGAGAATGGTTCTCAATCAGAAAAAAAACCAAGATAATTCGAAAAGACAGACAAGAGCCAGTCAGCGGCCAAATTTACATTGAAAAAAAAATGCAGTTTAATTCTTCAATATAAATAGCCCTCCAGATAAGGCTGATGAGCATGGATGGGAACATGGGGCTGGGATGTCATAGCTATAACAGAAACTTGGCTGAGGGAAGAACAAGACGGTTTTAGATATTATAGGAAGAAAGGAGAGGAGAGTGGCGTTTTTGATTAAGCAACATTTCATGAGTATAATTAGATTAAATACTTCTGAGAAACCATTTCGTGAAAGTATATGATTCGAAATGTTGTAACTGAGGCTGGGGAGTAATTTTATTGAGGTTTATAAAGTCATGAGCACGGAAAGCATAAGTAGTCAAGTCCTTTTCCCTGAGTTGGGGGCGTCCAGAACTGGAAAGCATAGGTTTAGGGTGAGAGGGGAAAGATATAAAAGGGACCTAAGGGGCAACATTTTCACGCAGAGGATAGTGCGTGTATGGAATGAGCTGCTAGAGGAAGTGGTGCAGTCTGATACAATTACAACATTTAAAAGGCATCTCGATGGAAATATGAATAACAAAGATTTAGAGGGAAATGGGCCAAGTGCTGGCAAATGGGACTAGATTAGGTTATGATATTGGGTCGGCACGGATGAGTTGAACCGAAGAATCTGTTTCTGTGTTGTACATCTCTATGACTCTATTACTGTACATGCACTTACCACTTGCTCTGGAAGTTCGAAATAGTCAGAAGGGCTTCACTGATACATTCTGCCTGATTTCCTTTTCAACTCACTTCAAGGAAACAAGTGCCAAATCCATTCTCCAAGTATTTTTCACATTTACTCCAATAGTCGAAGGCATTGAGAAGCAAATATTTTGAGATCTCAAATATATGTCAGAACGACAAGGTTATAACAGGGGATTTTAAATTTCCGAGTACTGACTGGGACTGCCAAAATATTCGAGATTTGGATGGTGAAGAATTTGTTAAATGTTTGCAAGAAAATGTTCTCTGTCAATGCATAAATATTCCAACAAGAGAAGGAGAAAAACATGTACTTCATAAATCCCTATTATGTGGAAACAGGTTGCTCAATCCAACAAGTCCACACCAAACTTGGAAGACGATCCCATCCCCGTATCCCATAATTTCCATGGCGAACACATCTAGCCCGCACATCCCTGGACACCATCAGCAATTTGGCGTGGCCAGTCCACATAATCTGCACATCTCTGGGGTATGAGAGGAAACCAGATGAAATCCACACAGACATGGGGAGAATGCACAAACTCTACATTATGTCATTTACATAAATGATTTGGATGCGAGCATAAGACTTAAATTTAGTAAGCTTGCAGATTACACCAAAATTGGCTCTGGAGCGTCAGAGGCTGAGGGGTGACCTTTTCGAGGTTTACAAAATTATGTGGGGCATGGATCGCATAAATAGGCAAAGTCTTTTCGCCGGGATGGGGGAGTCCAGAACTACAGGGCATAGTTTTAGGGCGAGAGGGGAAAGATATAAAAGAGACCTACAGGGCAACTCTTTACACACAGTGTGTGGTACGTGTGCTTCCCGAGGAAGTGATGGAGGCTGGTACATATGCAACATTTAAGAGGCATTTGGATGAGTATATGAATAGGAAGAGTTTGGATGGATATGGGCCAGGTGCTGGAATTATAGACGAGTGACCCTAACGTCTGTGGTGGGCAAGTCTGTGGGAATCCTGAGGGACAGGATGTACATGTATTTGGAAAGGCAAGGACTGAATAGGGTTAGTCAACATGTCTCAGTGCGTGGGAAATCATGTCTCACAAACTTGATTGAGATTTTTGAAGAAGCAACGAAGAGGATTGATGATGGCAGCGTGGTAACCGAGATCAATATGGACTTCAGGAAGTCATTCAACAAGGTTCCCCATGGGTTAGCAAGCTTAGATCTTAGAGAATGCAGGGAGAACTAGCCATTTGGATACAGAACTGGCACAAAGGTAGAAGACAGATGGTAGTGGTACAGGGTTGTTTCTCAGGCCTATGATCAGTGGAGTGCCATAAGGATCGGGGCTGGGTCCACCAGTATTCATTATTTATGTAATGTCATATTAGCATATGAGGTATAATTAGTAAGATTGCAGATGACACCAAAATTGGAGGTGCGGTGGCCAGCGAAGAGGGTTACCTCTGATTACAATAGATCTGAACCAGATGGGACAATGGGCTGAGAAGTGGCAGCTGGGGTTTAATTAAGATAAATGCGAGGAACTGCGTTTTGGGAAAACATATCTTAGCAGGACTTATACACTTAACGGTAAAGTCCTCTGGAGTATTGCGGAAGAAGGAGACCTTGGACTGCAGGTTCATAGGTCCTTGAAAGTTGAGTTGCAGGTAAATCGGATAGTGAAGAAGGTGTTTGGTACACTTTCCTTTATTGGTCAGAGTATTGAGTCCCGGAGTTGGGAGGTCATGTTACGGCTGTACAGGACATTGGTTAGGCCACTTTTGGAATATTGTGTGCAATTCCAGTCTCCTTCATATCGGAAAGATGTTGTGAAACTTGAAAGTGTTCAGAAAAGATTGACAATGATGTTGCCAGGGTTGAAGGATTTGAACTAAAGGGAGAAGCTGAACGTGCTGGGGCTGATTCCCCTGGAGTGCCAGAGGCTGAGGAGTGACCTTATAGAGGTTTACGAAATTATGAGAAGCATGGATAGGATAAACACGTAGTCTTTTCACTTGGGTAGGGAAGTCTAGAAGGAGAGGACATAGGTTTAGTATGAGAAGGGAACGATATAAAAGTGACCTAAGAGGCACCTTTTTCACGCAGAGGGTGGCTGCGAGGGAAAGTGGTGGTGCCTGGGACAATTGCACCATTAAAGAGGCATTTGGATGGCTATATGAATAGGGAGGGTTTTCGAGGGATATGGGTCGGGTGATGGTAGGTGGTATTAGATTGGTTTGGGATATCTGGTCAGCATGGACGGGTTGGACCAAAGGGTCTGTTTCCATGCTATACATCTCTATGACTCTATGATCATAATTCTATTAGCTATAGAACAGTTATGGAAAAGAATAATTCTTCCATAAGAGTTAAAGTTCTTAATTGGAATATGGCACATTTTAAGGGTATTAAAAATGTGCTTGAATGATTGATCCGAGTAAACTGTTTGCAGGAAAAATAATGACTAACAAATGGGAGGCTTTCAATCATATGATAAGGAGAGTTCAGAAACATTATGTTCCTATTTGAGTGAATGGCAAGGTTGGTAAGAATAGGGAAGAACGGATGAATTAAGATATTAAAGTTCTCATCAATAGATATTGACAATTGCGATCAACTGAATGTCTGGAAGAGTATAAAGAGTGTAGGGGCATTCTTAAGAAGGAAATCAGCAAAGCAAAGATCGAATGAGATAGGCTTGGCAGATAAGGTTAACGACAATCTAGAAAAGATTCTACAAATAATTGAAAAGCAAGAGAGACAACTGAGAGAGAGTAGGACCTTTTAAAGGTATTGTCTTTACGTTAATCCTTCGGAGATGGGAGAGACCTCAAACAAATATGTTGTGTCTGTTGTGACAGTTAAGAAAGAAATGGATGTTGGAGAACTCGGAAATACAGGATTTTAAAACCGTTCACAGACCTCCAGTGGAAGTACTGGAGGTCTGAGAAACAAAGACAGATAAATCTCCAAGACCTGATCAAGTGTATCCCAGAACATTGTAGGCCCCTAAAAGAAATACTTATATAATCTATAAACATGGGTGAAGAAGGTTACCTCAGAGTAACAACGGGATGTTGATCAGCTGGGCTAATAAGCTTAGTAGTGGCAGATGGTGCTTAATTTCGGTAAACGTGAGGTGCATTCAGCTCTGCTCTCTCTGCTATGTGAAACATATTGTTAAACATGAACGTTTTCAGAAAAGATTTATAATGATGTTGCTGGGATGGGAGGATTTGTGACAAGGAAGAGGCTGAAATGGCTGGAGTCGTTTTCTCTGCAGTGTCAGAGGCTGAGAAGTGACCTGAAAATGTTATAAAATCCTGAGAGCCAGGGATAGCAGAAATGGACAGTCTTTCTCAGTGGAGAGAAGTCAAAAACTCAGTGGTGTAATTGAAAGGTGAGAGATGAAAGATTCAAAAGAGAAACTGATGGGCAACATTTTCGCACAGACGGTGTTGCATGTATAGAATGAGATGCCAGAGGAAGTGATGGAGGCTCGTACAATTATAGCATTAAGAAAGCATCTGGAGAGGTATGTGAATTGAAAGGATTGAGAGGAGCTTGGGCCATGTACTGGTAAATGGGATTAGATTAGCTCAGAATATCTGTTTGGCCTGGATGAGTTGGACTAAGGGGATCTTTTTCCATGTTTTTCAAACCTGTGTCTTTAGAAACCTGCTTAGGAAGATCTTTGTCATATGAAATTAATTGGAGTTTATGTTGATCCATCGATGATGGTATTAGATCAGGTAAGAATAACTTATTCAAAAAGATTGATTTTATGGAGCATCTTTATTAGGAGAAGGAGCTGGGTAATCAGAAGAACGGAGAAGACAGTTGGGTGTGGTTGCAAGCTACTGTTTCTGGCATTATTACCTGCCATTTCATTTGACTTAATTCTGTGAAAACTGGTATTTATTTCGCGAACAAACTAGCTGATAACATTTATATGACAACAGAACATCGAATACTCTTATTGAGATTTTATAAAACAAGATTTACACTAGTTTGGAGATTTGTAGCTCAGGTTGAGGTTTTGGATGTAGGTTTGCTCGCTGACCTGAAAGGTTCATTTCCAGACGTTTCATTACATTACTAGGTAACACCTTCAGTGGACTTTATGCAAAGCAATGCTGAAACTTCCTGCTTTCTACTTATATGTTTGGTTTTTTTTGTTGGTAATGTCATTTGCTTTGGTGATGTTATTTCCTGTGGTGAAGTCACTTCCTGTTCTTTTTCTCAAGGCGTGGTAGATGGGGTCTAGCTCGATGAGTTTGTTGATAGAATTCTTTTTTGGAATATCATGCTTCTAAGAATTATCATGCATGTCTTTGTTTGGCTTGTCCTTGGATGGATGTATTGTCCCAGTCGAAGTTGTGTCCTTTCTCATCCATATGTGAGGTCATGTCTTTTTGTGGCTAATTGGTGTTCATGTATCCTCGTGGCTAGTTTTCTGCCTGTTTGTCCAATGTATTGCTTGTTACAGTCCTTGCGTGTTATTTTGTAACTAACGTTATTTTGGGTCATTGTATAAGTGCTTTCAAGTTCATTAGCTGCTGGTTTAGTGTGTTGGTGGGTTTGTGAGCTATCATGATGCCAAGGGGTCTGAGTAGTCTGGCAGTCATTTCAGATATGTCTTTGATGTAGGGGAGAGTGGCTAGGTAGGAATGTAGTTTCATTCCTACAGACACACACATTCCCACAATCACACATGCAAACTTTTCACAGACTTAGACCCCTTTACACACTCTCCCTGTCACACACATACGCACGCATACTCTCTCTCACAGACACTCTCAACCCCCCACCCCAGACAAACAGACAGACAGGCGCGCACACACACACAAATACAAATTTGTGGTGTGAATTTGTACTTTGAGAGTTACGTTGTACTTTGATCAAAAGCTGCATGAATTCATGTAAGATTCTGTTAATTCATTTTTTTAGGTTAGAATTAGTCTAAATAGTATGGCACAGATAGCAGCACACGGGGACTAACACCTTCAATACATTATCTGGGCTGACACCAATTGTTAAAGTTCATTTGATAATGTAATTTTAAAAATTGTTTTGTGATTTACATATTAAAGAAGTGAAACGGTCATGGTCATTCTAACAGATGAGAGCCTTAACAAAAAACCAAGGTATTTTTCAAGATAAAATTTCTGTTACATCACACTGTAAACGTTTGCTGTAAATTCTGTGTCTTACAATTGTGTACTCCACAACCACCGGATGAAGGAGCAGTGCTCCAAAAGCTAGTGTTTCCAGTTAAATCTGTTGGACTATAACCTTGGTTTTTAACTTTCTACTTTCCTCCACATCTTTTATTTTTGGATCCAGTCATTCAGAGACCTGGTTGCTTGGATATTTTTCTTTCTGTCTGGGCATGTCTAATTCCTATTTCAGTTATGCTTTTGTTGTTCAGCTTTCTATGAACAGTTGCCTCTTGCCAACAGCACTTTATACTGGCTTTGCTCCTGCAGTTTGTTTCGTTTTGCTTCTCCGATGGAGTCATTCCTTATCCAATAGAAAAGATTTGTTATCATGCAGCTGCTCCTCCTCTTTTCAGTCCATTCATCACGTGGACTTTTCCTTCCATTATCTGCAGCAACTAATGTTGGCTCTCAGTAGCTTGGATTTATTCACAAACTGAATTATTTTTATCTCTGGATATTTCACTGCATACTTTAACTGGTCTCTGAATTTTTTCTGAGTTACCACATAAATAAGTGAATTTGTGCAGCAACTTAGGTTCCGCAACATTAATGCAACTTGTAGAAAGAGATCACTAACAGCGGAATCCAACGTATAACCAGCATCAAAGAAGTATAAAATATACCCCAACCAGAGAAGGATGAAGCTGGCGGATATGGCAAAGAGTAAAATCACAGATTTCTGTCTGTTCTCTACCTCTTGGTCCTCCTCTATTTTTCTCTGAGCCCTCAGTCCCTTACACACATTAATGGGTGCGAAGATGTGTCTGACAGTCAGAATGTTGATAAAGAGAATAAAAATGAATGGGAAAAGTGGTGTTAAAATTTTTTCAAAATATTGAAAACTTATCCACCGACTGTCCTTAGAATAACTGTTGCTTGAATAACAGCACCATGGAATGTTGTTACTGATCTTTCCAGGTTTAAATCAAAAGTAGATGGGAATGTTCTTTAAAGAAAAGAAAATGCAGATTGTTGCTAGAACTCTGAATGCAGTTTTCTCTGTGCAATAGTTAGCTCTCATCTGATGAAAACAAATGGCAACAAATCGATCAAAAGTAAAAGCAGCAGTGAACCAGACAGAACAATCAATGGTCACACGATTCAGGGCATAGATAATACTACAAACAGGAGTGATATCCAGGAAACACCGTGGGTAATAATAGGAACTAAACCGATCAAGGATGACATCAAAAACAATGAACAGTAGATCTGATGTTGCCATGGCCACCAGGTAACGAGTAGTGCATGTAGAAAGTCCACACTTGCCTTGAGCCAAGAATACAATCACCACTAGACTAACTGGAAGAGAGAGAAAGGGACAAAGATACATGAAGTCACTGATTAAACATTCTGTGTCTGAGCGCAGATGAAAAGTGATAGATTTTCAAGCAGAGATAATTGCTGTACCATGTCAAATGAAGTTTAAAGAATCTGACCCAGAGCAACAAACCCTCCCATTTGCACTTTTAAAAAAGACACAGGGGAGAACATGAGCAGCAGATTTCTCTCAGAAGTATTGTCACGATCTCAATGCATTTTTGAGGCTTGGATTCATTTAATTTGCTTTCAGGATACCTACACTGGATGGAGTTTCCCATAAGACAATAAGATTCACACAAACTAAAAATTAGGAATCCGTAAAACAAGAGTGGGAGACATCTGATATAGGCATTGATTGCAAAATTCCTGCAATCGGTTTTGGAGCCTCCAGAGTACAGATTGCCGCAGAAGTGCCACATTATATGAACTGCAGTATATTGGCATTCAATCACTCCACAATGTCTACGAATTCATGGCCTCCACAATATGGATGAACAAATGGTCAGAAACTGAGTTTCTTCCTTTAACATCCTGACAATTTTAACCATGGAAATATTCTGTCGTGAATCCAACCACCATGCCCCAGGTTGGATTAGATTAGATTAGATTAGATTACTTACAATGTGGAAACAGGCCCTTCGGCCCAACAAGTCCACACCGCCCCGCCGAAGCGTAACCCACCCATACCCCTACATCTACATCTACATCTAGATCTAGATCTAGATCTACCCCTTACCTAACACTACGGGCAATTTAGCATGGCCAATTCACCTGACCTGCACATCTTTGGACTGTGGGAGGAAACCGGAGCACCCGGAGGAAACCCACGCAGACACGGGGAGAACGTGCAAACTCCACACAGTCAGTCGCCTGAGGCGGGAATTGAACCCGGGTCTCCGGCGCTGCGAGGCAGCAGTGCTAACCACTGTGCCACCGTGCCGCCCAATCCAGCGCAATCAGAAGAACTTCAATATTTGGCATGGACTCTCTGTATCTTTCTAACACTGTACGAAACAGCCCCCAACCAAATAAAGTCTGAATCCATACAGCATTGGTAATTGCAACTTTCTGGCTGAGAAGTCAGACTCCTTATCTGTGATTAAACAAAGCTTCCTGTCTAATGTCCAGGCTCACATTCCCAATCTCCTTTCCTAGGCCCTTTCCTTGTGAATGGAGAGCCTCCTCTCAGATTCGGCGCACAGACTGCGGCTCAGAAACCCCATCGTTCAATTGGCACTATCTGTGGAGAAAATAGACAATAGACAATAGATGCAGGAGTAGGCCATTCTGCCCTTCGAGACAGCACCACCAGTCATTATGATCATGGCTGATCATCCTCAATCAGTATCATGGTCCTGCTTTATACACATAACTCTTGATTCCAATATCCTTAAGAGCTCTATCCAACTCTTTCTTGAAGGTATTCAGAGACCTGGCCTCCACAGTCTTCTGAGGCAGAGCATTCCACACACTCACCACTCTCTGGGTGAAGATGTTTCTCCTCAACTCTGTTGAAAATGGCCTACCCCTTATTTTTAAACTGTGTCCTCTGGTTTGGGACTCACCTATCAGTGGAAACATGCTTGCTGCCTCCAGAGTATCCAATCCTTTAATAATCTTATACGCCTCAATCAGATCCCCTCTCAGCCTTCTAAACTCAATGGTATACAAGCCCAGTCACTCCAATCTTCCAACGAGAATCACCAGAATTTTGTCATAGTTTGTTCTAGGAGACACAAATATCGCATCGTTGCTTTGGATTAGAGATTGGCCTTTAATACAGAAACAATGTTAGAGGATAGAGGAGACAACGGCCTAATGCTCCAATATCTGGATGAGTAATTCAGACATTTCGGTGACATTCTGGGAGTTGGGTTCTGTGCTGATAGATAGTGGAATTTCAATTCAATTATAAACTGGATTTAAGAGTCTCATGTTCATGATGCAATACTTGTCAATTGTTGGGAAAACCAATCTCATTCATTAATATCCTTTCAGGAAGATCATCCTTACCTGGCCTGGCTTATATGTGTCCAGATCCACAACAATTCTGTACGGCCCACTGCGTGGTACAGATGGATTCTCCCTTTTTTTAGGCCACTCCCTAGAATTAATTATCCCCACACTGAGTCCATTATTATAAACAAGAGACTGCCAGAATTGACCCATGTTTTAAGGTAAGATTTGGTGTCATTTCCTGGAGTAAGACATAGATAGTCCGATACCCAATACTGACAACCGAGGTAAAAGCATCTGTCTTCTGGCGTTGAGACCAGCAGGAGTTGGAAAACCCATTTGACTTGAGAAAACAAGCTATGACAAAGATTATTCGCTTTAATAGCTGATTGCTGAATTTGGCAACACTTCAACACCAAATATCCAACCTTTCACCGTGGATGTTTCTCTTTTTGGTGACAGGGATGAGTCTGTAATGTTGTATATTTGGAATTTGAAAAGGCTTTTGACACATGAAATTAGTAAAGAAAATTAAAGTACATTGAATCAGAGGCAGTGTCTTGATGTGGTTAGAGAACTAGTTGACAGACAGGAAACAGAGGTTTGGAATAAACATGTCCTTTTCAGTGTTGTAGGTAATGATGAGTGGGATTTGCAGGATTTAGTGCTGTTCAGAATATACATTAACAATATGGACGAATGAATTGAATGAAATATCTCCACATTTGCTAATGACAATGAGTTGTGTGACAGTGTGAGCTGTGAGGAAGATGCCGAACTGGCTTAGAGGGCAAATACATTTTAAATGCAATATAATGTGGAAAAAGTATGAGATTATCACTTTGGTCACAAAAACAGAAAGGAAGATTATTACCTGAATGGTAACTGGCTGAGAGGGCAAATACATTTTAAATGCAATATAATGTGGAAAAAAGTATGAGATTCTCACTTTGGTCAAAAAAACAGAAAGGAAGATTATTACCTGAATGATGGCAATTTCGGAAAAGGTGAGGTGCAACGAGACCTGGGTATCATGATGGAACATTTGCTGAAGATTGGCCGGCAGGTGCAGTAGGCATGCTGGCCTTCACAGTGAGAGGATTTGAGCATCGGAGTAGGATATCATTCTGGAGTTATATAGGGCAGTGGTGAGGACACAACTGGAGTATTGTGCACTGTTTTGGTCTCCTCGTCTGAGGAAGGCTATTCCTGCTATCGAAGAAGAGAGCAAAGGTTTCCTGGAATTGCAGGAGTGCCATATAAAGAAAGATGGATTGATTGGGTTTGTATTCGCTGGAATTTATAGGAATGAGGGGGCATCTCATAGAAACATATAAAGTCCTGATGGAACTGGACAGGCTGGATGTGGTAAGATTGATCGGAATGTTGGGGAGGTCCAGAACCGGGGTGGAGTTTAAGAATAAGGTGTACGCCATTCACCCTTGTGATGAGGAATAATCCCTGTCAGATTCTCTACCTCAGCAAGTGGTTAGGGCCAATTTGTTAGACATAGTAAAGAGGGAACTGGACGTGGCCTTTACGACTAAAGGGATCAACGGGTTTGGAGGGAAGTTGTGAATGGGATATTGAGATTGCATGATCTGTCTTGATCGTATGGAATAGTGGAGCATGCCCAGAAGGCCGAATGGTCCACTCCTGTACCTATTTTCTACATTTGTCTGTTTCCTGTTCTCTGCCATACGAGACACTCACTTCAATACTAATCACTTCTCATTTTCAGAAATATCATCTTGCAGTTTTGGGAATTGTTATTATTTCTAAAATTGTTCATGTAATTTAAGCTTTAACGGCCAGGCCAGCATTCCTTATCTGGCTCTACTCGCCTTTGTGATGGGCCGGAGACCTGGCTTTGTGATGAGGCTGGAGACCTGGCTTTCAGAACATCCTCATTCACTGGTGTACAGTAATGTCCACAATGTTTTGGGGGTAGAGTTGCAGAATTTTTACCCAGCAATAGTAATGGAATTACGAGAGACTTCCAATTCGCAATAAAATCTGCCATGAAAGAGAACTTGCATGTGATGGTGTTTCCGTGAATCTACTGCCCTTGTTCTTCCAGGTGCTAGAGGTCATGAATTTGTGAGGTGCTGTTGAAGGAGATTTCGTGTTTTCATATGATCTAATAAACATCAGAACTTTGATAACTGTTCATGAATTGAATGAGTCAACAAAGAGTAAACTGTTACAAACCAGAAAGAGACAACAATTAATCTGTCAGAACTTTTAAAGGACAAGACCAAAGTTATTTGCTACATCTAGGTGAGGAACAAAACTGCTTAGACACATGCCTGATAAATTGGCTGCTTTATTTTCATGAACCAGAAACTCAGCTGGAGTCACACTCAGGGCTTGTACCTGGTTGACACTGAGTGTTGTTTAAACTGCGCCCATCCAGCTAATGGGGAGTGCTCCAAAACACTAGGGACTTGCACCTGGTAGGCCCTGAGTGTCGTTAAAGCTGCGTCCATCCAGCTTATTGGGAAGTGCTCCAACACACTCGGGACTTGTACCTTGTAGATCATTCATAGCATTTGGGAAATCAGGCCTCCCTAGCCTCTTACCTGCTCTTATAGCCAACGACACTCAGGGCCTACCAGGTGCAAGTCCCTAGTGTTTTGGAGCACTCCCCATTAGCTGGATGGGCGCAGTTTAAACAACACTCAGTGTCAACCAGGTACAAGCCCTGAGTGTGATGGAGCACTCCCCAACTGACTGGATGGGTGCAGCTTTAACAACACCCAGGGTCTATCAGGTGTAAAGCCCGAGTGTGATGGAGCACTCCCCAATAAGCTGGATGGGCGCAGCTTTAACAACACTCGAGAAGCCTGACACCAGCTTGGAAAAAGCAGCCTAATTCACTGGCACCATATCTGCAAGCACCCATTCCCATCGCTACTGATGCTCAGTAACAGCTGCGTGTACCATCTACAAGATACCTTGCAGCAATTCAACAAAAAAGTAATCAGAGAGCTCCTTTCAAACCTATGACCTCATCCATCTAGAAGGACACGGGCAGCAAATAACTGGTAACATCGCCACTTTCAAGTTACCCTGCAAGCCGCTCACCATCCTGACTTGAAAATATTCTTTCACTGTCGCCGGGTCAAAATCCTGGAAATCCCTCCCTTAGAACACCACAGAAGGTGGACTGCAGTGGTTCATGAAAGCGGCACCCCACTGCCTTCTCAAGACCAACTAGGATTGAGCAATACGTGCTGGCCAGCCAGGGACAACCATACCCCACAGGTGAATATATTGTAAAGAAATAGGTGGTTTTGTTGGAAGGTCAAAGAGCATGGTATAAAAACCAAGCAACGAGTGAAAGAGTTTGGCCTCCCAGCAGAGTCCTAATGATTGTCATTGTCAAATGAAAAGAAGACAAATGCTTACAATCGTGGACATTGGATTTTGTGGGCTGTGTTAGTGACATAGAGAATACAGATGTATGGAAAGAATAAAGGACGTTGTGACAGTAATATGGAAATGTATTTCCACCAATGAGAGAGACTGCAAGTGGATATCATTAAGGTAGAATACTAATTCTGAGTTAGACCGCATTGTGATAGGAGAGAATTGTGTGGTGTATTAAATTACCATGTAAAATATTCTGCACTCTGACAAGTTAATTCTATGTAATGCTCTTCAACTCAAGTTTAGACGATAGTCATAGTATTGCAGGTACTAAGTTTAGTTATTTGTTGAAACATAAATTCTAATTCCGATTTTTATTAATATTTTTATTTTTATACATCCCTTTAAAATAAATTGATGCACAGGCCTCATCAAAACCTCTTTCCCCAATGAAGGCACACGCCACAAAACGAAGAGCAGTGATCACTGCAAAATTACTGTGGATAGATGATGAGTTACTGATTCATCAGTTATTAACCAGGTACAGATGAGAAATAGTGTCAAAATTTCCAGATCTATATTCATTCTTACTAATATAAAGATAATAACTTAGTGTAGCCATGTCCCAAAACTTTTCCTAACCTTGCTGGAAGTTCAATCAGTTGCAAAAATATTACTTGCGTCAATATAATATGTCTATCGTGCATTTTATTGAATTAACATCGTTGCTCTGCTGTTTTCACTTTATGAAAACACATAGAACATAGAACAATACAGCACAGAACAGGCCCTTTGGCCCACGATGTTGTACCGAACATTTGTCCTAGCTTAAGCACCCATCCATGTACCTATTCAATTACTGCTTAAAGGTCACCAATGATTCTGACTTTGCCACTCCCACAGACAGAGCATTCCATGCTCCCACCACTCTCTGGTTAAAGAACCTACCCCTGACATCCCCCCATACCTACCACCCTTCACCTTCAATTTATGTCCCCTTGTAACACTCTGTTGTACCCGGGGAAAAAGTCTCTGACTGTCTACTCTATCTGTTCCCCTGATCATCTAACAAACCTCTATCAAGTCACCCCTCATCCTTTGCCGTTCCAATGAGAAGAGGCCTAGCTCTCTCAACCTATCCTCGTACGACCGAGTCTCCATTCCAGGCACCATCCTGGTAAATCTCCTCTGCACTCTCTCCAAAGGTTCCACATCTTTCCTAAAATAAGGCGACCAGAACTGCACAAGCACTCCAAATGTGGCTTTAACAAGGTCCTGTACAGCTGCAACATCATCTCACGACTCTTGAATTCAATCCCTTTGCTAATGAACGCTAATACACTATAGGCCTTCTTACAAGCTCTAGCCACCTGAGTAGCAACTTTCAAAGAGCTATGAGCATAAACCCCAAGATTCCTCTGCTCCTCCACCTCACTTAAGAACCCTACTGTTAACCCTGTATTCCACATTCTTATTTGTACTTCCAAAATGGATAACCTCACACTTGACAGGGTTGAACTCCATCTGCCACTCCTCAGCCCAGCTCTGCATCATATCTAAGTGTCCCTTTGCAGCCGACAACAGCCGTCCTCATTATCCACAACTCCACCAATCTTCGTACCTTTGCAAATTTACTGACCCACCCTTCGACTCCTTCTTCCAAGTCATTAATAAACATTACAAACATATCTGTTTACCTCCAATGGGACATTTCACTTTTTAAACTTAGCACCAAGCATCCACAACCAGTTGTGAATATTTTGCTACTTGCAATCCGTTGAATATTGTTATGGACCAGGTCAGACCCCCTCAAAATGTTTTTAAGAAGTTTGCCCAGACAATAACGGTTTTAGATGTTTAGTCAGACGTAAAGTGGATATTCCAGGGATGATGCAGCTGGTCACACCACTTGGCTTCAAACAAAACAGAATTTATTGAAACACTGCACTTGAAACACAAACAAACGAAAGCAGAATTTAACATAAATTATTTGAAAACGCAACCAACTCTATCGGAGCTTAATGAGTCTGTTCCAATACCCGCAACATCCTATGAACACGCCGCTTGGCAAAAGGCAGATTCAAACACGGGTTCTTACAGGTAAGAGAAAATACTTTCTGCAGAGACGTCAGAGAGAAAGCCCATCAGGAACCATCTGTTGCAGCATGGAAATACTGTTCACTGTTGCTGCTTATCTGGTGCCAGCAGGTTTTGACTCCTTGTTAAAACCAAACCAAACTAACAAAAAAAAAGAACTGCGCAAAATGGTGATACCTACCATTGTTCAAAGAAACCAATTCCAGACAAATCTACACCTCTGCCTTCATGACAAGTCTTGGAAAAAAAATCAAGGACAACATAGCCTTGTTAAAGGGTGAGCAAAATTTACAAACTGCACTGACAGTAGGCAGAACAGAAATGAGGAATGCGATATAAATGAAGATCCGCATGGTTCATATTGTCATGGTCCTAGTTACCACTGCAATTCTGTTTCATTCTGTTCCCTACATACAATTAAATTCTATACTCAGAGGTACTCCTATTTATACAAGGCCATTGGAACAATTCGTTCCACTGCAGTTAGTACCTCATACTCAGTGTAATTACACTTTGAGAGATGCTCCCAGTAATACTTGCACACTGGGTTAATTGTGTCCTTTGCAATCCACAATTGCGAAAATTCAAATTGAAAGACGCTCACTAAATAACGTTGCCACTGTATTCAGTTGTTCCCTTCAGGCTCTTGATCCACATGCAATAAAAGTGAAAGATATTCCCAGTAAAATTTGCAAATGGAGTCACAGTTATTCTCCTGTTAGTGCTCCACTATAATGCTGCATTCACAGAGACCCACAGAAAAGGAACAAAATTGTGTCAGAAACTTCTAATCCAGCAGTTACGCACACTCAGTACAATTCTACAGTGACTCAGCCCCCAAAAAGCACGAGGCCACTGCAACCAGGGGGTCCAGCCTAAGCTTCGTGATTCCCATTCAGTACAATCCCAGTCAGTAATACCGTCACTCAGAGTGATTCCTGGAGATTGGGATCAATATTACACAACATTCCAGTCACTGGATAATGCAAAGTGTCTGTGAGATACAGAGAATGGATTTTTTTCTCACAATTGAAGAATTTCGTCACAGAGTTAGTTTGGAAACATTAACTGCATACATTGATATCACACATCTGGACCTCGTTCTGCCGGTCCAGTGCCCAGTAAGTCAAGGGTTAAATGTATCCATCATGCAGAGCAATGGATCAGCATTCAGACAGCACCCAACATCAGTGAGAAGGATCGTCTGATGAATTAAAGACTGAACTCAAGAGAAGAAATAAAAACTCCAAGACAGCCAATCATAAAATGATCATGCCCTAGAACATTCATCCTTCTGTATTGTAATAACCTCTGGCATTATGACAGTAACACATGTTGTCTGATTTATGACGTGGTGTTGCCAGCTACCAAGTGAAATTTGTTTGATATCTCGCCACTTATTACTCAAACTATAACGTTATCCTTCAAGTGAACCATTTTGGAATTAAAAGAACAGGATGTTATTACATCAAAGCATTAAATCCACTGTGTTCCTCCCCTGATGTGGAACACACTGTGCCAGACTGATCCCAGCCAGCAGTGTTGATGCAGCAGCCCTGACATTTACAATGTGCTGTGGGAGTGAACAGCTCAGTGTTATCGTTACTGCAAACATTCATAAACTTCAAATTATGAGCTGGCAACAACAAGTCCCTTCAATCCTACCTCACTCCAACCCCAACATACTTTCCATCTCTCAATCATCACAAAACAATTGGGGTTACTCAGTACCTAAATGTGACCTCCAATGAACTACCTCAACCTTAATACAGCAATTTGACCAACATGAAAAGTTTCAGACGACCAGAAGATACTGAACATACTAAACTGCCCTATGTGGGGACAGTTGCCTGAATGGCCATCTTCAACAAGCACGGAGTCTAGTCGTAACCAACTTCCCACAAAGTCAAAACAGACGAGAAGGAATTCCCACCCGTCCTCGCTTTCCAATCATACAGACTGAAAGGAAGAGTTGACAACACAGCGAGATCTTGATCATCGTCACTGCAAATGCAGCAAGTCACATTATTGCTGTGGGAATTTGTATATCTATACCTGCCTCCGTTGTGTAAATCAATATCACTGCTTGGACAGATATCCTGTGAGAAAATCGGTACAATGATGTCCCACACCATGAGACAAAGAATATCATGCGAAACAGGGTCGACAGATGATTCATATTCTTATAGTAATGTGCTGCTGATGGACAATGAATCAATTGGTGACCCTGAAATAGTATCCAACTCACCGAGTCCCTCAGTGCTGAATATCATGTCAAATGGAGGGCACAGCAGCAGGGCTGACTGTCAGTGCATATGGATGGGTGTTCTTGATCCTGACTGGAGCCTTAGACCAGCATATCAATATCAAATATTCTAAATCATAAATCAGTCACCATAAACCATGATGTCTTTTATCAGCAAAAAGTCTTGTTGTAACACAGTCTGTTCTGAGCCATCTAAATCAGGTGCAATAACAGACAGTTCACAAAGGCGATAGGATATTGCCTTCCATGGTGTAACACCATGACCTCACAGTGAATTCGTCTGAAATACATCAAGTGGATTCATCTCCAAAATGTCTACCAGCAAAATACTAATCAAAATACTATTAAATACTTAACCAAATCGATTGCCAAAGACTAAATGACACTCCCAAATTCGTGCACATGGTAGCACCTTCACATTGGACCTTCAAGGAACATCAAAGGATAACAGGAACAAAGGGCAAAGTGGGGAACATCCTGGTGGACAAATTTGTTTGATCCTTTGTGGGAGAGCTGATGCCACAACATTCCAGATCTCAGTGTTTGTCCCAATAAACTCCACACCACAGTACTGTGCATCATTTTACAAATGGCACAACTCGTGTCTTTTTGACAATCAAATAATTCAACAGTAAACATCATAGCTGGAACATTGTGCACAACACTCCTCCTATTGATCTGTCGGCACAAATAGCATGCCCCCACACATCCACTGACTGACGACAACGCATAGGGTAGTCAAAAACATCTGTGCTGATCCTCACCTATCCCTCCATATTAACTGCTTAACCCACCCATTGCCCAATTGTTGTATCTGGGCTCCTAATCGGAGCGAGCTGCCTGAGCAAGATCCACCAACACAATCCCTTCATATCAAGGGATGGGAAAGCCCAGGTATCACTAAGAGATGGGTTGTGAAAAAAAACTCAGCTGAACATTAGCAGGCTTTGAACTCCCACAGAGACAGAGAGTGACCCAGACCAGCTAGGACCGGGGCTAAGCCAAACCCATCAATGTGGCCTCAGTACAGTATAGAGAAACAGTATAGAGAAACAGACAACACTGCACGTTACTGAGAAGCCTCCTAATCGACAAGCTATTGCTTTAAACGCATTAAGTGAGGAGACTGTTGTCTGGCATCGGAATTTCCCTTGCTAAAAGGAAATAAAATACTTATCAGTCATCGAGGGAAATAGGTATGAATTAGTGCATAAATTGATACACTTTTATTTCTTATGAGACGTACCAGGCACACCAATAACAGTGAGGATTGTGTAATATATCTTAGCGACCATTTGCCTTCGAAGATACATTTTTTTTGCTTGTGAAACATTAGCTCCGTTCCTGCTGGAGTTGGGGAATTCTCTCATAGTTTGAGCTGAAAAATTTCCAGAGACTATGTTTTATATTGTGTGATATCTCCACTGGGAACCTATGATTACATCTTCATTTCTTTTCTATCATTTTCAACAAACAGATTATGAAAACAGGTTTATTGTAATAGTATGATATCATTGAGATTTTCATCAGTAACCGAATACCCTGGAGACTGGATAAATCTGATCATGTCAGGTCTCAAATGTTGATTACAATTTATCTTCAAACTTGCATTAATTTACACATTATCCATCTCATCAATACCTAATATTCTTTTCAGTGAATGATCTTCATTTTGCTGAGGCTATTTAGTTATTAAATCTCTCATGTTGTAGAGCTCAAGAGCTGTTCTACTGCACACTGTTATACCACTGGTTTTCTTGTTATCTCAGTCTATGAACTTATTTGGAAAATTCTTTCTATGAATGAGCATTCTAATACAGAAACTGAATTTGTCACTGGAAACGAGAACGGTTGGAACATACACCAGTTAATATTTTCAAAAACCAAGACAACAACACAAAATAATTAAGAACTTTAACTTCAGAATTCTAGAATGACTGAATCATATAGAACACGAGGCCCTTCGGCCCTTTCTGTTTGTCCAGCCTAGATGATACTAATTTTACCTCAGTCCCACTCTCCAGCACTTGTGCAGTGGGACTGAGGTAGATTTAGTATCATTTCAAGCGCTCGTCCAAGTATTTTCCTTAGATTTCCCATCTCAGTGTTAGGCCTCGACTATCCTTGACGTGAGAGGATCTTTCCTCATGTCCCATGTAAACCTTTTCAGCTTCAAATTAAGCCATCATTTTTGTCTCTCGACTGAGAGAAACAATTGCTTTCTATTTCCCCTGTCCACACCCCTTATTGTCTCACATAACCTGATTTCTCCTCAAAGGAAAGCAGAGACCTTATCCAGTCTCCCTCTTCACAGCTAAATTGCTGCAGCCCAGCAACATTCTGCTGAATCTCCTTCCAGTATAATCACATTTTCCCCATTGTCCAGTGACTGGAACTACACACATTACTCCAACTGTGGCTGAACCAACGTCTTGTACAG
Organism: Chiloscyllium punctatum; assembly: GCF_047496795.1. Classification (NCBI taxonomy): domain Eukaryota; kingdom Metazoa; phylum Chordata; class Chondrichthyes; order Orectolobiformes; family Hemiscylliidae; genus Chiloscyllium; species Chiloscyllium punctatum. Next base: position 36,909,199 of record NC_092785.1, read on the forward strand.
CTCCAAAGTGACCTCCCTGCTCTTACAATCTATACAACAACTTTAAAGGTAAGCCTCTTAACTGACCTATTCAACCGTCTGCTCACCTTCAGGGATCTGTTAACAACCTCCTCACTATCTTTTTGTTCCACTGAGCTTCCTATTTTCTTCCCATTCGTTGAGTCGTGTGTCCTTTGACAAAAGTTCATCATCTCACTTATCAGGGTTACATTTCATCCACCGTTGATCTGCCCGTTTGATCAATCTGTCTATATCCAACTGATACCTGAATTTTTTTCCTCACTGACCACTGAACCAATATTTGCATCTTCTGCAAACTTACCTGTCATCCCCAAGCGAACTGCCTCCTGTGTTTTCCAGTATAGACACACACACACTCACACACCAATATCATTTATGACTATCACAATCAAGAAGGGATCTGACACTGATCCCTGTAGTCCACCAGTTGACGCCAACTGTACAATCAAATCTCCTGTCTCCTGTACCAAAATCTCCTGTCTCCTATGATGGGACAATATTGGAGCCAACTTACTAATTTTCCCTGGATGCCATGTGCTTTTACCTTCATTATCAATCTCCCATGTGGGGTCTTGTCAAAGGCTTTGATGAAATCCATATGAACAATATAAATTTCCCTACCCTCAACTCTAGACCTCGTCATGTCTACGAAAACTTGCACCAGATTTGTTATGCATGACTTGGCTCTGAGAAGGCAACACTGACTATCCCTAGTTGACCAATGTTTTTCCAGGTGGATATTAATTGCATCCTTCACTGTTTTCTCCAATACATTCCCTAACTCTGGTGGGGCACTCACTGCTCTGTTACTCCTGGTCTATCTCTGCTACCCTCTTGAACAGTGGGAAGACCTCAGCTGTTCTCAAGTCCTCTGGCACCTCCTCTGTGGCTGGAGAGGATTTAAACATTTGGATCAGAGTCACTGTAATTTGTTCTTTTGCCTCTTTAGTTACAACTCCTCTGGTCCTCAAGATTTGTCCGCTTTTAAGCTCACCAAACCAACAATACCTGCTCGTATCATTTATAAATCTGCTCAAGACAGAGTGATCGCAAAATTGTCTTATTTTTGCATTTTCCATTCCCAAATGGTGTTCCCATCCTTCCTGAGCCTGGGAAAAATATATTCCCAGAACCATTGTTTTAGGATTCAAATTTTTCAGATCATCATATTCCATGTTGTTTCAGGTTAATACTTAAGAAAACACTCATAAAGAGGAACATTACACACACACACACACACACACACACACACTACAATGCGGTACAGTCCCTTTAGCCCTCAATGTGGAACCACCCTGTGTAACCAATCTGAAGCCCATCTGTCCTACATTTTTCCATTTTCCTCCTTTTATTATCTAATGACATTATAAATGCCCTTAAATCTGGTCAGCCCATTTCTGTTGCAGGCAACATGTTCCATGCCCCTACCACTCTCTAAGTAAAGAAACTACCTTTGACATCTTTCCTATATGTATCACCCCTCAAGTTAAATCTATGTCCCCTCTTGTGAGCCATCACCATCGAAGGGAAAAAAAAGAACTCTCATTTCCATCCCTTTGAATAGATTTTACGTCTCACTTAAATCACCTCTCAATATTCTTCTCTCCAATGAAAACAGCCTCAAGTTCCTCAACATTTCCTCGTAACATCTCCCCTTCATACCAGGTAACTTCCAAGTAAGTTTCCATTGAACCTTAACCAAAGCTTCCACAAACTTTCTTATAATGCGGTGACCAGAACGCGACAGAATACTCCAAGTGCAGCCACACCAGAGTTTTGTACAGCTGCAGCATGTCCTCCTGGCTCTGAAACTCAATCCCTCTACCAATTAAAGTTAACACACCGTGTAACTTCTTAACAACCCTATCTTCCCGGGTGGCAACTTTCAGGGATTTATGCACATGGACACAATGGTTTCTCTGCCCATCAACACTACCAAGGATCTTACCATTATCCCAGTACTCTGTATTCCAGCTGCTCCTTCGAAAGTGAATCCCCTCACACTGTTCTGCATTGATTCTCCATTTGCTACCTCTCAGCCCAGCTCTGCAGCGTATTTACGTCCTCTTTAATCTTTAACATCCTTCAGCATTATCCACACCTCCAGTGACCTTACCGTCATCTGTAAATTTATTAATCCATCCTTCTACACCCTTATCTAGGTCATTATGAAAATTGCCCCAATACTTATTTCAGATTACTGACAGTGTGGAAACAGGCACTCCAGCCCAACAAATCCACACCGAACCTCTAAAGAGCAACCCACCCAGACCCATTCTCCTACACCTAATACTGCATGCGATTTAGTATATTTAATTCACCAAACCTGCACATTTTATGACTTTGGGAAGAACCCCACGCAGACACAGGTAGAATGTGAAAACGCCACACAGACAGTTGATTAAAGGAGGAATTGAGCTCGGGTCTCAGGCGCTGTGAAGCAGCAGTGCTAACCACTGCACCACTGTGACATTACACCGTGCCTCAGCTTTGTGGTATACCACTAGTAACTGAGCTCCAGGATCAACATTTCCCATCAAACACCAATCTCTGTCTTGTTTCAGCTGGCCAATTTCTTATCCAAACCGCTAAATTACCCTCAATACCATGCCTCTGTATTTTCTCCAATAGCCTACAGTGGTGAACCTTATCAAACACCTTACTGAAATCCATATACACCACATCAACAGCTTTACCCTCACCCACCTGTTTGGTCACCTTCTCCAAGAATTCAATAAGGTTTGTGAGGCACGACTTACCCTTCACAAAACCATGTTGACTATCCCTAATCAAATTACCCCTATCTAGGTTGTTATATATCATATCTCTTATAAACGTTTTGAACACTTAACCCAAACCAAAGTAAAACTCACTGGTAGGTAATTAACAGGGTTGTCTCTACTTCTCTTCTTGAACAAAGGAACAACATTTGCTATCCTACAGTCTTCTGGCTCTCTTCCTGGAGAAAATGACGAAGTAAAGATCAAATACAAAGGCTCTGCAATCTCCTCCATGGTATCCCTGAGAATCCTAGAATCAATCCCATCAGGCCCAGGCGACTTATCTATCTTCACACTTTGCAGAGTGTGAACTTTGCACTTCCTCCTGTGACCCCCATTCCCATCTAGTCTAGAATGTAAATTAAAAGAACGTAAATCATTTTTTTCTGCCTTTTACTAAATCATTTTCCCATTCCTTCGCATGGGAAAATAATTCACTACGTTCATTCATCGTTCCTTCGAATTTCTCACTGATCAAATTGACGAACCGATTTCAATAAGGAGAAAACTACACAGTCTCGCAATTGGTTAATCAATTCACATTAAATTCATTGACTTAGTCTGTTTGCGTATCCATTTTTTCGGGAATAGAGACAAATTAATATTGTATGATAAATAAAAATTATTGGGTTAGTGGAGTGGAATTATCAAGATGTATTCTGAATCAGCCAGGAACACAGACAGTGAATCGGCTCTTATTATCGTGGATTCAGGTCAAATCCTATCATGACAGGTCTTCAATTTAATAAATATATGGAATGATAACTCTAATGTTGACCATGACACCATTGTCAATGGTCATAAAAACCTACCTGGTTCACTAATGCTCTTTTGGGCAAGAAAACTGCTGTCCTTAGCTGGTCTCGGCTACATGTAACTCCAGACCCACAGTAATTGCGTGATTGTTGGAGCAATGCCATCTAAGCTCTAGGACTTCACTGTAGCAGTTTCTCTTGTTCATGTCCTCAGCCTAACTGTCTTTACTGACTGTATAATTGACCTTCCTTCTGTCACAATTTTAGAAGCCAGGGTGTTTGTTGACAATTGTACCATGTTCAGCAGCATTCTCTTCAGATAATGAAGCTTTCCATATCACAGTGTAGTAAGATTCTTCCTACTTCCGTGCCTAGGCTAACAAGGGTAATTAACATTCTTATCATACAAATAACAAGCAATTACCATCTTCAATATGAAATCACCTAAGTAACACCTCTTGACATTCAATGGCTTTGCTGCTGCTGAATCCCTTATGATCCCCTGTCCCGCTATGTCAGGGGCGCCACGGTGGCACAGTGGTTAGCACTGCTGCCTCACAGTGCCAGAGACCCGGGTTCAATTCCCACCTCAGGCGACTGACTGCGTGGAGTTTACACATTCTCCCCGTGTCTGCGTGGGTTTTCTCTGGGTGCTCAGGTTTCCTCCCACAGTCCAAAGATGTGCAGGTCAGGTGAATTGGCCATGCTAAATTACCCGTAGTGTTTGGTAAGGGGTAGATGTAGTGGTATGGGTGGGTTGCGCTTCGGCGGGGCGTTGTGGACTTGTTGGGCCGAAGGGCCTGTTTCCACACTGTAAGTAATCTAAATTGCCCAGAGTGTTCGCTGCATTAGTCAAGGGCAAATGTATGGAAATAAGTCTTGGTGGGTTATATTTTGGAGGGTCAGTGTGGACTTGTTACGCAAAAGGGCCTGTTTCCACACTGGAGGGAATTTAACCTAATCAACAACCTGGGAATTACCATTGAGCTGAAAATGAATTTGTCTTCATATGAAATAAGTACGGTGGCAAAAAGTACAGGCCTCTGGGCAAGAATACTACATCTCATCGCTCTGAAAGCCACTCCACCATCTACAAGGCACACAGCAGGAGTGTGATGGAATGCTTCCCACTTGCCTTGATGAGTGTATCTCCAGTTAAACCCCCCCAAAATGGAACAGCACCATGACCAAGCAGCTATTTCAAAGCACAAGGCTGCAGATTCTCAAAATCTCAAATGAAAGTTGGAACTGCCTGAGAAATTCAGGAAGTCTGGCAACATTAGTGGATAGAAATATAGAGTTAATCGTTTAAGTCCAAAATAACTCTTCTTCAGAACAGTGCAGAAGAGGAGCCAGGTAGGCCTGAAAACATTATTTCTCTTTCTGTTTTCACAGTTGAAACAGGCCTGTTGAGTGCCTCAAGCATATTCTCCTTTATGACAACACAGCCAGTTTGATTGGAACCATATCTCTGCATGGAGACTATCCACCTCCGATGTTCAGTTGCAGTATTATGTATCATTGACAACAAAAACCATAAAATCCACTGATGCTTCTTGGACAGCATCTTCCAAATCCACAATCAGTACTTTCCTAAAGACATCGGCATTGGCTGCATGTGAAAGCCATAACCTCATCTTCACCTTCCAAGCCACTCACCATCCTGACTTGGACATCAATTTCTTCAGTGAAGTTATCATTGGCCAAGCTGCTCTATCATCAGTGAGACACAACTGGCCGTGAGTGGAATTAAAATGGAAAAAACAGAAAAACTCGCCTCATAATCTGCTAAAAGTATGTGAGGAAAAAGAACCCCTGATTTCCACCATTTAAGGAAAAAAAAAAATTTTTGTAATGCTAGCAGTGAAAACTAATCAAAAACTAGCTATTAATTAATCCGAGCCCCCTTTAACTCTCTAACCACTACCTGCCCCACCTTTATAAATATGCTATTCCAACAAGATAATGCTTAAATATTAAATCAATATAATCTCTCACAGTATATACAGTCTCTTCTGCTGTCTTCCTGCAGGCCTTCTGAACCTGTCCCTTCCCTCTGACCTTACCATTCTGCTGTCTTCTCCCTGGGTTGTATTCTTACTCCTTACTGCTTTTACTGGAATAGCTCACTTTGATAGATTCTGCCTTTGGAGATTTTCTTTGAGACCAAGACGTTTATTTTTTCGGAAGAAAGTACCTCTGAATAATTTTCAAAGTTGTTTTTCCCATCAACATCGTATCCTCGCATTGTCCTGATGTTGTCAATACATAAAGTTGAACTCAATTGAGTTTTAGTATCCTGGGCATAATTTAATTTAATTGGTTAAATCCAAGTTGCTGTCAAAACAGAAACCAAAATGCAGGGATCCACTTACCAGCAAATTATTACATGTATCAATGTTGGCAGAGCCCGTCTCTTAGCTATTCTGTATACTGGCAGCTGTTACTGCACCTTAAATTCATGAAACCTTTTGGATCTCTCTGCCAATATATCGAAAAGCTCAGTTTCATTCATGAAGATCAAATCTATGATTAGGCTCTTGTGTGCTAAAGAGTTTAGTCAAATGCAATTCAAGAATTCTGTGTTCTCACTCTGTGCCTTTCACCACGTTCAGATCCCAATTGGTATTTGAGAGATGAAATCCTAAACTACTCCGGCTCTATTGTTTTAACATTCAGAATTGTCTTCCATACCGCTCTTCCGTTTTCCTCAGAGGATATGATCGTTGACAGTAAACCACAGCCATGTGGTTGCCATCGTTTTGTTAATTTCTCAGCTGAACCCTATCACCTCCATTGCTGATTCAGTGAGTATATTAGTGAGGAGCCTGTTAATCAGATTGGAGGCGGGGGGATCCTCAGGTGAGGACAAAGGAGCTCATGTTTGAAACACGGGGAGGGTGGAAGGTGACACCATCAGAATGGATGTTTTCCTGAGATGATTCGGTCATTGTCAGTAAACCATCGGTTTGTTAAGTTCTCAGCTGAACCCTGTCGTCTCTATTGTTAATTTATTTAGTATAGCAGTGAGGGACAGAGTGGCAGAGGGGGAGCCTCAGGTTAGGATAAAGGAGCTCATGTTCGATACATGGAGGAGGGGGGTGGGCGTTGGCATCATCAGAACAGATGGAGATAGAGTAACAGGGAGAACCAAGTGGAGTCCTCATTGGGAACAGGATGTGAGGAAGGATATTCAAGGCAACGGTGGGAGTCGCTGGGTTTGAAATGGACATTGGTGAACAAAACTTCCCCACAAATGGAAACAAAGAGGTCAGGAAGGGAAAATGACCAGTGGGCCATAAGAGAAAGATAGAAACTGGAAGCAAATTGATGGATTTTTTTTCTAATTGTGTGATGAGCAGGGATAGGACCAATCGCATCCCAATATATTGGAGAAAGAGCTGTGGGCAGAGCCTTAAATGGGACTGGACGATGGAATATTTCATTAACTCAAAAAGACACAGATACAACTGGGACCGTGGAAGGTAGCCAGAGTTATACCTTTCGCATGGAGAACTGAGACAAGTTCAAAAAAAGTGGGAAATGGTCTCAACCTGGTGAATATGGCTGCCCGTAGGTGGGGACTATTCAGGAGTATTCTTGAAGAAGAAGTAGATAACTTTCAGACCACCTGTTGGGAAATGTATATGCAAAGGGGTGCACATCGATGTGAAACAGAAGCAGCTGGGGCTAAACAAAGAAAAAAAGAAATTGTGCAACTAATTTGAAGGCTCAGAAGAATCGTGAATGTAAGTGTTATTTCCCATTGCTTTCCATTTCAGTAAACCACATTGCTCCCATTCAATCATTGACTTTTCGGAGTAACACTGTCTTGTTGCAGTTATACAGGGCCTTGGTGAGGTTACACTTGAATAGTGTGTTCAGATGTGATCGTCTGGTGTACTGGAAGAAAACTGATGGACTTTTTTTCTCATCTGAGGAAGGACATTGAGGTATTCCAGTGAAGGTTCACCAGACAGATTCTGGGGATAGGGGGAACCGTCATGAGAGGACAGACTGGATTGACTGAGCTTGTTTCTGCTGCAATTCAGAAGAATGAGGGGGCATCTGTTGGAAAACTTTTTTTAAAAATCCTGATGCGACGGGCCAGACTAAATGCGGGAAGAATGTTCTCAATGGTGGGAAGTCCAGAGCTAAGGACCACGCTCTATTCAGGACTGAGATGAGAAAGATTTTCTTCACTCGGTTCATTAGATATATTCTAATATAGCTGGATGTGGCTCTTGTGGCTAAAGGGGTGAAGGGGTTGGGAGAGAAAGCAGGAATGGGATACTGAGATGGCATGATCAGCCATGATCGTATTGAATGGTGGTGCAGGCTTCATGGGCCAAATGGCCTCATCTTGCACCAAATCTCTTTGCTCCTATGTTTCCCGTTATTAAAGCTGCAGGTATATATCGTCAAATAAATCAAAAGAATCAAACAGCAATTTCGACTCTGTCACATTAATTTGAACTTTTCGATTTGTCCTGCTATATCTGATTGAATAACTACTTCCAACAGTTTCCCTCTGGCATGGTAAACGAATTGCTCTCTGCTCCCTGATTTCTGTCTCCCTTTTATAATGTGGGGCTTCCACCTGCTATCTTCCAATGCACTGCGGCTGAACCATGAATTACCAGAAATAACAATCAAGAATTGTATTGTAATTCTCATTCACATCCAGATGGTAACGCTTTCCCCAGTCTCCATCAGAGTGGATGATTTTTTTTCGGAGATGAAAGATTCGGATTGGTGGGTGGCCAAAGCAATGGAAGTGAATCTAACATTGTTGCAGACATCTTGGTTTTGAAACAAAGATGGCGATGGAGAATGGCGACTCCGTACATTGTCCATTGTGCTCATGTATTCCTATACTCGAGTACACGTGACAATAAAATCTAATTCTAGTTCTAATTCTAACATCACATCTCTTGGGAGGCAATTGAATTAACTAAACAGAAATATTATTTACAGACATTTAGAGAATATACTCCAGTATGGTTTGTTTTGGACACATCAGATTAAAAGCAGTAGTTGGCAGAGACATTAGATAATTCAGTAAGACAATATTTCCAGCTGGAAAGTGAGGATTTGAAGTGCTGGCAGTGAACCGATCCCCACAGGGGAGGTGATGGGAACTCTTCTTAGACAGATCACCCTCAGCCTGCTCTTGACCTAGGTCTCATTCCTCATCTCCTTCAGGTCAGTGTTTTCCATATCATACCCTGACACTAACAGTAAACAATCAATGTCAGTTTGAATGTGAGACTGCTCAGTCGATAAGCTAATGTTCTCTCCTGACACTTGTGTTCACCGAAAATTGCACCAGTGGTGACTACACGGTGGCACAGTGATTAGCACTGCTGCCTCACAGAGCCAGAGACCCGGGTTCAATTCCTACCTCGGGCAACTGACTGTATGGAGCTTGCACATTCTTCCCGTGTCCGCGTGAGTTTCCTCCAGCTGCTCTGGTTTCCTCCCACAGTCCAAAAATGTGCTGCTTAGGTAAATTGGCCGAGCAAAATTGCCTGTAGTGTTAGGTGAAGGGGTAAGTGTACGAGAATGGGGTCTGGGTGGGTTGTGCTTCGGCGGGTCGGTGTAGACTTGTTGGGCCGAAGTGCCTGTTTCCACACTGTATCTAATCTAATCTAATACAAGTACAGCTTCAATCCTTGTCAGATAACACTGTCTGGTTGTGATGACAGTAACCAAGTTGCTGCACTGTTGGCACGCACGCTAAGTTTGCTCTTGAACACCAGCACTGACCTTTCATGTATGGTATATGTACGTCCGAAACACAAGGACTGACCAAATATCAGACTATTATTCAGGATTATAGGAAGCTATTCCTGCGTTTAGATGCAGGGATTTTATAACTTGTGACATGGACTAGCCACATCTTGAATATGCTGTCTGAAATGCTTCATAGTAGCGTGGATGGACATTTTGGTTGGCAATGTCCAATCTAAGCCATAGGGCCTGTTTCTGCACTGTAGGACTATCACTCTGTGGCTCTTCAAAAACCTTTCAAGGAAACTTTAGCCAGCACTGCTCACTGCATTTGATGATGGTGAAAATGTGATTGAACTGAGCATTCAGCAATTTGCTGAGTTCCCTTACAGCAATGGTCATATCCTTTCCCGTCAAAACACATGCATACATCAATACACACACAAAATCGATCCGAAAGTATCCACCAAATGGTTACACACCCAACAATTTAATTTAAACGTTTTCCTGAATTTTCTGAATGTCATAATTTCGGCTGTCAAAATTTGGGTTCAGACATGTGTCAACAACTAATTCAAGGGACTTGTTATTCGATGACTGGGTCAGAATATTTTGCCCGTGAGAATGTGGTGGTAGCTACTTTCTTAAGTCACTGCAGTCTTGATGGTATTGGAACAATTGTTCGGTGCTGTGAATGAGGGGAAGTGGCGGAATTTTCCAGGAATTTCACAGAGCCACACTGAAAGAATTGCTCTAGTTTCTCAATGACGACTGTTTCCTCAATGAGAGAGAGAGAGAGACAACTGGTAGTGAGTGCAACCTAAGGACCACCAAGTTTCTTTGTATCTCACAATGGCCTTCCAACCAACCGTGCTAACTGACCCACTGCAGACAGGAAGCAGGCTGGGCGAACACAACAAGCCAGGCAGCATCTTGAGATAGAGAAATTACTGATTCGAGAATAACCCTTCTTAAGAATTAAGTTACACTTGAAACGTCAACGCTCCAGTTCAGAAAATGGGTTCAATTCCCACACTGGCTGAGATCACTATGAAGGTCCCATCTTGTAAACCACATCCCTCCTCTGAGGCACAATGACCCTCAGGTTAAACTCATGAACAGTTGTGTCTCGCATTTGAAAAGCACTTCTGTGCTCCACTGGGACTTTGGTGATTTACTGAACGAGTATATATCCAAGTCAGGGTGGTGAGTGACACAGGAGGGTAAAAAGAAGGTGATGCTGCTCCCTTGCATCCACTTCCTTCGTCTTTAGGAAAGTAACAGTCATCGATTAGGAAGATGCTGCCTAAGGAGCATTGATGAATTTCTGCAATGCATATTGCCAATGATGCTATTGTCAAAGTCTGCGACTGAACATCAGTGTTGGATTCATTTCAGCTTTGAAGATATGGTGCCAATCAAATGGCTACTTTGTTGTAAAAGAGAAAATGCTGGAAAAATCAGCCGGCCTGGCACAACTATGAAGAAGGGAAGATAATTCATGTTTCTGGTCCAAATGACTACTTTTCAGCACACTTCTTAAGAAGTGTTATATGGATTCAAAAGACAAACTCTCTATTTTGCTCCAAGACTTTGCAATATTTGCTGAATTTCTCCAGCACTTTATGCTTTCATTTCTGATTTCGAATGTCCCCAGCATTGTGCTTGTTTAGAGCTGTTGGAGGCATATGCGGACAGGCAAGTGAGCACTATTCCATCATACACCTGTGGTTAGCCTCGTAGATTTTGGAGAGGCTTTTTGAGGTACGAGATGTGTTACTCACTGCAGTATTCTTTGCAGCCACTGTATTTATATGGCGAGTTCAGTTCATTTTCGGCTCAATAGTAACTCCCAGGTTATTGATCACAGGGGATTCATTATCAGCAAAGCCACTGAATGTCAAGAAGCGTGATTTTGGTGATCTCTTATTGGAGTTGGAAATTGCTTTGCGTTTGTGTGGTGCGAATTTTAATTACAATCGTCAGCCCAGGCCTGGAAGTTACCAGAGTTTTCTGCATTGTGTGAGGGAGCATTTCAGAATCTGAGGAGATAAGAATGCTGCTGAACATTACATAAACACAGGACACTCTTACCTGTGACATTATCATTGAGGAAATGTCAGTTAAACAGTTACTGAAGATAGTTAGGCCTTGTACATGACCTTTAAGGATACTAGCAGTAGTTGACTGACCTTCAACAATCAGAAACATTTCTGTGGATCTGGAGTCACATGTGGCCCATACCAGGTAAGGATGGCAGTTTGCTATCCCCAAAGGTATTAGTGAACCAGAAGGGTTTTTACAATAATTGAAATTGTTTCCATGGACAGCAGTAGTGTTATATTTGCATGTAGTTATGAAACTGAAATTCTGTTATATGTGATGTTAGGATTTGACATCAGTCAACGATAATACTTCTGAAGTATATTTGTGAGAGCTGATTTGATGGCTGATTTCCCACTGATTAAGAATGTAATTTGAAATTTCTGTTCCAATTAGTTTAAAGTTTAAAGAATTCTTATTTATCGTTTAGTGAAATACTAATTTTGTCAATTTCGGTCCCTGGAAAATGGAAATGCATACAGACTTGCAGATATTTCGATAATTGGGATGCCTTCTGGGGAAGGTGGGACCTGTACAAGAAGGACGAGTTGCATCTGAACAGGAAGGGGACCAATGTCCTGGTGGAAGGTTTACTCGAGTAGTTCAAGACGGTTTAAACTAGCATGGCAGGGGGGTGGGAGCCTGAGCTGTATACTGGTGGTAAGAGTTGATTCACATGAGGCAATAGCAAGAGGTAGACAAGCTAGTGGGAACGATTTTCCTGGGAAGGAACCATGGGATCAGTTAAAGTGTGTTTGCTTTAACGCAAGGAGTATCAGGAATGAAAGTGATAACCTTAGAGCATGGATCAGTACCTGGTGCTATGATATTGTAACCATAACAGAGACGTATGTTTCTCAGGGGCAGGAATGGTTGCTGGATGTTGCAGGGTTTAGAGCATTTAAAAAGAACAGGGAGGAGCGAAAAAGAGGAGGGGGTGTAGCACTACTAATCAGAGAGGGTATCACAGTTACAGAAGCTTACATTATCGAGGATGATCTGCCTGCCGAGTCAGTATGGGTGGAAATTACGAACAGCAAGGGAGCAGTCACCTCGTTAGGAGTTTACTACAGGCCCCCCAATAGCAGCAGGGAGATTGAAGAATGCATAGGTCGGCAGATTTTGAAAAACGTGGAGACATAGTAGGGCTGTTGTAATGGGTGACTTTAACTTTCCCAATACTGATTGGAAACTCCTTCGAGCAGAAGATTTGAATGGAGCTGTTTTTGTAAGGTGTGTTCAGGAGGGTTTCCTAACTCAGTACGTTGACAGGCCGACGAGGGGAGAGGCCATTCTATACTTGGTGCTCGGAAATGTGTCGGGGCAGGTATCAGATCTTGTGGTGGGAGAGCATTTTGGTGATAGTGACCACAAGTGCCTCACATTCTACATAGCTATGGAGAAGGAGAGGATTAAGCAAAATGAGAGGATATTTAATTGGGGAAGAGGAAACTATGATGCGATTAGACATGAGTTGGGAAGAATGGACTGGGAGCAATTTTTCCATGGTAAAGTCAGGATACACATGTGGAGACCGTTTAAGGAACAGTTGTTGCGAGTGATGAATTAATATGTCCCTCTGAGACAGGCAAGAAGGGGTAAGATAAAGGAACCTTGGATAACAAGAGCAGAGGAGCTTCTCGTCAAAAGGAAGAAGGTAGCTTAAATAAGGTGGAGGAAGCTATGGTCAAGCTCAGCTATAGAGGATTACTGGACACCGCGAGCTGGCCTGTTACCTGGACTCGATTTCTTCATAGCCAACTGACGCTGCGACATTAACCGCCTCAAACTGTCCACCGCTCTTACCCACTCCAACCTCTCACCCTCGCAAAGTGCAGCCCTCCATTCCCTCCGCTCCAACCCCAACCTCACCATCAAACCGGCAGACAGGGGAGGTGCTGTGGTAGTTTGGCACACCGATATTTACACCGCTGAGGATAAATGCCTACTCGTGGACACCTCCTCCTACTACCCCCTGGACCATGACCCCACCTCCCACCATCAAACCATCATCTTCCAGACCACCCACAACATCATCACCTCAGGGGATCTCCCTTCCACCGCCTCCAAAGTCATAGTCTCACAACCCCGCACCACCCGTTCCTACCTCCTGCCCAAAATCCACAATACTGACTGCCACGGCCGACCCATTGTCTCAGCCTGCTCCTGACCCACAGAACTCATCTCTGCATACCACTTTCCTGTCCCCCGTAGTCCAATAACTCCCCACTTATGTTCAGGACACCACCCATGCCCTCCACCTCCTCCATGATTTTGTCTTCCTCGGCGCCCAATGTCTTATCTTCACCATGGACATCCAGTCCCTATACACCTCCGTCCCCATCACGAAGGCCTCAAAGCCCTCTACTTCTTCGTTTCACGCCGAACCAACCAGTACCCTTCCACTGACACCCTCCTTCGACTGACTGAACTTGTCCTCACTCTGAACAACTTCTCTTTCCAATCCTCCCACTTCCTCCAAACCAAAGAAGTAGCCATGGGCTCCCGCATGGGCCCCAGCTATGCCTGCCCCTTCGTCGGATGTGTGGAATAGTCCATCTTCCACAGCTACACTGGCACCACACACCCCACCTTTTCTTCCGCACCAGCGATGACTGTATCCCACGAGGAGATTGAACAGTTCATCCACTTTACTAACACCTTCCACCCCGACCTCAAATTTACCTGGACCATCTCAAACTACTCCCTCCCTTTCCTAGACCTCTCCAATTCTATCTCGAGCGACCGTCTCAACACAGTCATTTACTATAAATCGACCGACTCCCACAGATAACTAAATTACACCTCCTCCCACCCTTCCCCCTGTAGAAACGCCATCCGATATTCCGAATTCCTTCGGCTCCACCGCATCTGCCCCCGGAGGACCTAGTCCAATACCGAACAACCCAGATGGCCTCCTTCTTCAAAGACTGCAATTTCCCCTCAGACGTAGTTGACTATGCACTCCACCGCATCCCCACCACCTCCCGCCCTTCCAATCGCCACCAGGACAGAACCCCACTGGTCCTCAGCTACCACTCCACCAACCTCCAGATACATCGTATCATCCTTCATCATTTCCGCCAGCTCCTAACAGACCCCACCACCAAGGACATTTTTCCCACCCCTCCCCTATTAGCATTCCGGAATGAAAACTCCCTCCACGACTCCCTCGTCAGGTCCACACCCCCCACCAACTCAGCCTCGACTCCCGGCACCTTCCCCTGCAACTTCAAGAAATGCAAAACGTACGCCCACACCTCCCCCCTCACTTCCCTCCAAGGCCCCAAGAGATCCTTCCATATCTGTCACAAATTCACCTGCACCTGCACCTCTACACACATCATTTACTGCATCCACTGTGGCCTCCTCTAAATTGGGGAGACAGGCCGCCTACTTGGGAACGTTTCCGAGAACACCTCTGGGACAACCACACCAACCAACCCAACCGTCCTCCCACTCTGCCAAGGACATTCAGGTCCTTGGCCTCCTCCATCGCCAGATCATGGCAACACGACGCCTGGAGAAACAGCACCTCATCTTCTGCCTAGAAACCCTCCAACGACAAGGGATGAATGCAGATTTCTCAGGCTTCCTCATTTCCCCTCCCCCCACCTTATCTCAGTCCCAACCCTCGGACTCAGCACCGCCTCCTTGACCTGCAATCTTCTTCCCGACCTCTCGGCCCCCATCCCCTCTCCGGCCTATAACTCTCACCGTAACCTCCTGCCACCTATCGCATTCCAAACGCCCCTACCCCAAATCCCTCCTCCCTACCTTTTCTCTTAGCCTGCTTAGCACACCTTCCTCATTCCTGAAGAAGGGCTTATGACCAAAACGTCGATTCCCCTGCTCCTTGGATGCTGCGCTTTTCCAGCAACCCATTTTTCATCTCTGATCTCCAGAATCTGCAGTCTTCACTTTCTTCTCGAGGATTACAGGCAGGCGAGGAAGGAGATCAAAAATGTCTGAGGAGAGCCAGGAGGGGGCACGAGAAAGGCTTGGCAGAACGGATTAGGGAGAACCCAACGCATTTTACACTTATGTGATGAATAAGAGAATTGTCAAAGAAAGAGTAGGGCCGATCAGGGATAGCATAGAGAACTTGTGTGTGGAGTCTGAGGAGGTGGGGGAAGCCCTAAATGAGGTTTGTGCTTCTGTCTTTCCGAAAGAAACGAACTTTGTCGTGAATGAAACCTTTGAAGAGAAGGTTTGCATGCTGGAATGGATAGAGATAGAGGAAGCGGATGTGCTGAAAATGTTGCCAAACATTAAGATTGATAAGTCGCCAGGCCCAGACCAGATTTGTCCTTGGCTGCTTAGGGAAACGAGAAATGCAAATGCTTTGATAGTTGCGAAGATCTTTACATCCTCGTTCTCCACTGGAGTCGTACTTGAGGACTGGAGAGAGGCAAATGTAATTCCTCTCTTCAAGAAAGAAAGTAGGGAAATCCCCGGTAATTACAGACCAGTAACTCTCACGTCTGTCGTCTGCAAGGTGTTAGAAAGGATTCTGAGGGATAGGATTTATTACCTTCTGGAAGAGATGACTTGATTAAATGCAGTCAACAGGGCTTTGTGAGCAGCATATCATGCCTCTCAAACCTTATCGCGTTCTTTGAGGATGTGACTAGAAAAGTTGATGAGGGTTGAGCTGTGGATGTGGTGCATATGGACTTCAGCAAGGCATTTGATAAGGTTCTGCATGGTAAGCTCATTCAGAAGGTCAGGAGGAATGGGATACAGGGGAACTTAGCTGTCTGGATAGAGAATTTACTGTCCAACAGTAGACAACGAATGGCAGTAGAAGGAAAATATTCTGCCTGGAAGTAAGTGGTGAGTGGTGTTCCACAGGGCACTGTCCTTGGGCCTCTACTGTTTGTCATTTTTATTAATGACTTGGATGAGGGGATTGAAGGATGGGCCAGCAAGTTTGCAGAAGACCCAAAGGTTGGAGGTGTCGTTGACAGTATAGAGGGCTGTTATAGGCTGCAGTAGGACATTGACAGGATGCAGAGATGGGCTGAGAGGTGGCAGATGGAGTTCAACCTGGAAAAACGTGAGGCGATGCATTTTGGAAGGTCGAATTTCAAAGATGAGCACAGGATTTAGGATAGGAGTCTTGGCAGTGTGGAGGAACAGAGGGATCTTGGTGTGCAGATACATAGATCGCTTAAAATGGCCACCCTAGTGGACAGTGTTGTTAAGAAAGCATATGGCGTTTTGTCTTTCATTAACAGAGAGATTTAGTTTCAGAGTAGTGAGATCGAGTTGTAGCTCTATAAAACTTCGGTTAGACCGTACTTGGAATACTGCGTCCAGTTCTGGTCGCCCGATTATAGAAAAGATATGGATGCTTTGGAGAGGGTTCAGAAGAGGTTTACCGGGATGCTGCCTGGACCAGAGGGCTTATCTTATGAAGAAAGGTTAACTGAGCTAGGACCTTTTTCATTGGAGAAAAGGAAGAGGAGAGGGGACCCAGTTGAGGGATACAAGATAATGAGAGGCACAGAAAGAGTCGATAGTTAGTCTATTTCCCAGGGCAGAAATGGCAAACACGAAGGATCATAGTTTTAAGCTGGTTGGAGGAAAGTATAGAGGGGATGTCAGAGGTGGGATCCTTACACGGGGAGTTGTGAGAGCATGGAATGCGTTGCCAGCAGCAGTTGTGGAAACAAAATCATTGGGGACATTCAAGAGACTGCTGGACATGCATATGGTCACAGAAATTTGAGGGTGCATACATGAGGACCAATGGTTGGCACAACGTCGTGGGCTGAATGACCTGTTCTGTGCTGTGCTGTTCTATGCTCTATGTTCTATAGACTAATCAAAAACTCCCAATGAGTGTGTAAAGAGGCCCTTTGTCCCATCAAGTCCACACTGACCTTCCGAAGAGCATCCCACCCAGACCGAATCCCAGTCACCCACCTTTCCCCTGGCTTACCCACCTAGTCTACATATCCTGGAATAGAATTGGACAATTTAGAATGTCCAAGTCACGTAACGTGCAAATTTTTGGACAGTGGGTGGAAACTGGACAACCGAGAGGAAATCCACACGGATATGGCGAGAATGTGCAAACTCCACGCAGACAGTCACCCAAAACTGCACTTGAACCCAGTGCCTGGTATTGTGCAGCAATAGCGCTAAACGCTGAGCCACTGAGCTACCTTAACTTAGTGAGAGTGGTTAACATCATTAATTTGAATTCACTGTGAACAATTATGAAACGTCACAGTTTGCATACATAACGTCTTAGCTCAGTGGGAAACTTGGAGGAACTATGGGTGAGCAGAGTGAATTGTTTTCCCATGCATGAGAATGAAGTAACTGGCAAGGTATAAGAATAATTTACACATGTTATATGTACTCGGTTAAAAACTCTCTGGTTTACTTATTCTGAAAGGAGTGTGTAATGTGTTTATCTGCAAAACTGGAATTTGAAAACCAGGGTTCAGGAAACACGGTTTGCCTCATCTCAGTAAGAATGGGAACAACATGAGAAAGGAAAAATCCAAAAAGGAAAGCAATAACCTTGCTTTCAGTCTCTTTTGAGCAGACGTATATATGATGCGAGCAGCTTTTGGGGGTTTAGGGAGATTAAAAGTGGACAAATCCCAAGACAGAAAAGGAGTTATAACCAAGGAGGGAGGTAATACAAGGACCCTGATCAAGCCTATAATGCCTCTCCGACCTCGGGGGGTGGGGTGGGGGATTCCAGAGGTTTGCAGGACGGCTGATGTGTGACAGAGATAAACCAAGAATTGACAACCCAGTGTGTGTTGCTTCAGAGTTACCGAAACTACTGGAGAAACGTCCGAAGAAGGGAATTAATTGCCTTTGAGAAGTACGGTTTGATCATGGATAGTCAGCACAGCGTTTTCAGAGGGGGATCATGCCTAACAAATCTGATGGAGTTTTTTGAAGAGCTGGCCAGGTCAGTAGATGAATGCAGTGCAATTAATGTTGTTTGTAAGGATTACAAGAAAGCCTTTGACAAGGTCCTACATGGGACATTCCTAATGATGATAAAGCACATGACGTTCGGATTAACTTGGCAAGTTGGGTCCAAAATTGGCTCAGCCAGAGGAGGCAAAGCAGATTGGTGGAAGGTAGTTTGTGTCATTGAAGGCTGGTGTACAGTCGGATTCCACCGGGGTCAGTGATGGGTCTCTTACTGTTTCTCATATGCGCAAGTGATATAGACGAGTATGTGTTTGGACAGCGGCGAGTGGGATGGTGGTGTACTGCAGGTGAGGTTGGGGATGGTGAATAAGTTTGTAGATGAGACAAAAATTGACCGGGTGAAAAATTGATACGGAAAATAATCTGAGATGACAGATTGAAATAGACAGATTAGTCAGATGGGCAGATCAGTCGCAGATGCAATCTGACCCTAGTAAATGTGAGGTGATGCATAAGTGAATACTCAATGAAGACACGAGGAAGCTCAGAGGACCAGCAAGATTGTGAGATGCTTGCTAACAGATCCCTGAAGATATCAGGACAGATTAATATAGTAGTTTAGAAGGCTTATAAGATACATGTCTTTGCCAGTTGAGAGATTGATTATAAGAGCAGGCATGTCCTGTTGCAGGAGTTATGTGCAAGCCACGTTTGGAACATTGTGTGCAGTTCTGGTCACTGCAGCATCACGAGGATGGGATTACATTGGAGGGAGTGCAGAGGAGACTCATCCGAATGTTGCTTGGGCTGTCGCAATTGAGCTATGAAGGAGGCTGGATAAGCTGTGGTTGTTTTCTTTAGAGCAGAGATCAGGTTATATAAGAATAGTATTACCATATAAGAACAATCTCACAGAAGGTGGTTTGTACATGCAATAATATGCCAGAGGTGGGATCATGTTAAGCTGAAAAGCAGTAGGTTTAGAGAGTACATGAGGAAAACACTTCACACGTGGAGATGGTAGAGGCTTACACTGCTCTGCCCGGGAGGGGAGTCGAGACAGGAAAACTCACAATCTTTAAAAACGACTTGAAATGAGCACTTGAAATGTTATCTTATTCAAAGGTATAAGCCAAATGCTGGAAAGGGGGGCGAACGTAAATTTAGTCTCATTTTGTTGGGACAAACATAGAACATAGAACATTACAGCACAGTACAGGACCTTCGGCCCTCAATGTTGCGCTGACCTGTAAAACCAATCTGAAGCCCATCTATCTGACACTGTTCCATTTTCATCTATATGTTTACCCAGTGACCATTTAAATGCCCTTAAATTTGGCGCGTCTATTGCGGTTGCAGGCAGTGCATTCCACACCCCTACTATTCTCTGAGTAAAGAACAACATGATAGACCAAAGGGCCTCTTGTGTTCTATATGACTCTGCCATTCTTTAATTCTGAAGTTAAGATTCTGAATTTGATTTTGTTTTGCATTTGTTACATAGTATAAGTTGTCATTGTCGATTTAATCAGTGTGAGATTCAGGTACTGTAGCAGAGTGCTCATTCAGAGACAGAATTTCCTCAATGAGCTGTAAAACAGAATAAAGAAGGAAAGCAGTGGGATCACAATGTGCCCGAAAACAGCTCTCAAGGAGCTCTACAACATGAAGAGTTGAACGGCTGAATAGTTTGAGAAAATTCAAGGTCGTCATTAAAATGAATATCCGAAGTGATTTGGACATTGATAGGACTGATAGTGAGTGAAATAATACAAGTATTGTTGTTTGAACAATTGAGAGCTCATAAAATCAGATTATTCCAGTCTTTTGGGTATTCAAATACAGTCTTAAATCTCAATGATATCATCAGCAAAAGAAGCCTGTTGTCGTAATCTGTTATTCAAAATGCTAAAAAGAATGAATGTGTACCTTATTTTCCCTGAGGAGATAGCACACAATATAAAATAAAGTGTCTGGAATTGTCTCATCTCCAACTAAGACAATTCTGGGATTCTCAAATTCCGAGAGATTGCCAGCAGCAAGAAGGGGCAGGTTTTCCCAAATAGAAAAATGCATTTTCAAACGGTATTTTGCTTAAAAGTGTACTATACCATCCTTGTTATTGTTGGTGTTCCCGGTAAGTTTTGTAACAGCTTAAGGTATGTCAGTCCACATTTCCACTTTATGCACATTGCTAATTTCCAGTTCACAGTCAAATACTGATGCCAGGTGATAGTGTTCTCATGTGCTGAGTTTAAAGTGAATAGTTTGTTCATTAGGAGGTTCCTCAGTGTTGTGCATCATTGTCTGTTTCTCTATACTGTGCAGAATGGGTTTGCCCTGAGGCCACATTGATGGGGTTTGGCTGAGTACCGTCCCTGGTTGGTATAGAAACAGTTCAACTCTCTCTGTTGGAGTTCAGAACCTGCTATTGGTCAGATGGGCAGCACGGTGGCACAGTGGATAGCACTGCTGCCTCACAGCACCAGAGACCTGGGTTCAATTCCCACCTCAGGCAACTGACTGTGTGGAGTTTGCACATTCTCCCCGTGTCTGCGTGGGTTTCCTCCGGGTGCTCTGGTTTCCTCCCACTGTCCAAAGATGTGCAGGTCAGGTGAATTTGCCATGCTAAATTGCCCATAGTGTTAGGTAAGGGGTAGATGTAGGGGTCTGGGTGGGTTGCGCTTCGGCGGGGCGGTGTGGAATTGTTGGGCCGAAGGGCCTGTTTCCACACTGTAAGTAATCTAATCTAAGTAATCTAATCTAATGGGTTTTGCAACAGCCCACCTCTTAGTGAGACTTGGTGTTTCCCATTCCTTGATCTGAAGAGAATTTGTTGGTGCTTGCCTGTGTTCAAACAGCTTGTTCAAAATGGCACAACGATGGAAGAAAAACAATGTCGACAATAGGTGGGTTGAGCAGGCCACTATGGAATGATAAGTGAGGGTCAGCACAGAATGGTTTGACCATCTTGTTTGTTTTTGTCCGTCGGTGAATGTTTGGGGACATGATATTTGTGAGAACAGATCACTGGAAGGAGTGTTGAACACAGAGTTCCAACTCCATTGTATATTGTTGATATTATGTGATTGTCGTGTGGGACTTTGCCATTTGTAAAATGATGCACAATGCTGTTGAGCGGAGTCTATTAGGACGCATGCTGAGATCTGGAGTTTTCTGCTTCTACAGAGGATCAAAAGACTTTGTCGAAGAGGATGTTTCCCAACTTGCCCTTTATTGCTGTTATTCTTTGATGTGCTCTGATTGATAATGTGAATGTCCTTCCATTTGTGTTCATTTTTGATTATCATTACGCCTTTGACTATCAATTTAAATATGTAATTGTTATAGTTATTATTAATAAGAATAACAATGAAACTGTTATTACTATTTTGACAGTACTGATATTTTGGAGATGAAAACGCTGGATATATTTTTGAACAGATTCACTAAGATTATAGTGTTACACCACAGACTGGTCCAATTTATGAAATCTCTGATGAGGAAGTGCTGGTGTTGGACTGGGGTGGAAAAAATCAGAAGCCACATGACACCAAGGTACAGAACATAGAAAAATACAGCGCAGTACAGGCCCTTTGGCCCTCGATGTTACGCCGATCCAAGCCCACCTAACCTACACTAGCCCACTCTCCTCCATATGCCTATCCAATGCCCGTTTAAATGCCCATAAAGAGGGAGAGTCCACCACTGCTACTGGCAGGGCATTCTATGAACTCATGACTCGCTGAGTAAAGAATCTATCCCTAATATCTGTCCTATACATACCACCCCTCAATTTTAAGCTATGCCCCCTCGTAATAGCTCGCTCCATACGTGGAAAAAAGTTCAACAGGTTCATTTCAAATCACAAGCGTTCAAAGCGCTACTCTTCCACAGAGAAAAATAAAGTTGGTTTCGGGTGACTGATGTACTATTTAGGACATATAAAATCCAAGGTGATGAATCAGGATCAAGAACATCCGGCCATACGGAGTGATAGTCCGCCCTACTGCTATGATCTCTAGTTGAGCATTAAGGGACTTGGTTAATTGGATAATCTATCAGAGTCACTAGTTGATTCATAGTCTATCAGCAGCACACTGCTAAGAGAACATGAATTACCTGTCGACCCTGATTTGCATGATGTACTTTGCCTCATGATGTAGGACATCATTGCACCGATTGTCACCCACACAGTAATGTGCAGGTGCCGGTGTTGGAATGAAGTTTGAAAGGTCAGAAGTCACAGAAGACAAGGTTCTCGTCCCACAGGTTTATTTGAAATCACAAAAATTCGGAGCTGCTATGACATCTGAAGTGAAGAGAAACACACAGGCACAGTGTTTGTATAGTTTTGGATTACTTGTTGCTTTGCTTAGGTCCTTGGCATGTTCTTTTCAACCTATCCTCTTATTCCAGCTTGTTGGCTTGTCTCTAGCACCATTTTATTTTTATTTTTTTTTTGTAATTATTTCTCTGCTTATTTTTTTTCGGATGAGAGGTCATCCCTTCCCTAACTGTTTAGCTGTTGACGTTTTATTCACAGTCTGGCACTTCTGATCACTTGCAGACTTTCTACTCAGCCTGTCGACACTCCACTCATGCCATTTCTATGATCTTTGGCCTCTTTGCTTATAGATTCTGTGCTTGGATACTTCACTTCACTTGATGAAAGAACAGAGCTTCGAAAGCATGTGACTTCAAGTAAACCTGTTGAGACGATAACCTGGTGTCACGTGATTTCTGACATTTTCCAAACAGTAATTGGGATTTACAGTACAGAAACAGTTACAGAGAGATAAATTTCCATAGTTATCATGTGACTTGCTGTAGGTACATCAATGCAGTTTCAGACTTCGCTGGTGCATTTGAGCTAATCTGCTTCTGTAAAAGCTTATTTCATCTTCCTTCCATTCTGGATAATTGGAAAACGGAGATGTGTGACTGCTCATATGTATTCACTTTGTGGGAAGTTGTTCATGTCTAGATCCTGAACTGGTTGTGGATGTCCATTCAGGGAGCTGACCTCATTCAGGGCACCTCAGTATGTTCAACTCCTTCTGGATGGATGAAGGTTTTTGTGTTGATTGAATTGATGTGTAAAGTTGAGTATTGGAGATGCATTGGAGGTCACATTTCGGTGCTGAATAACTTCTGACTGTTTTGTGGCGATTGAGCAATGGAAAGTATGTTGTGTTTGGGAGTGAGATAGTATGCAAGGGAATTGCGGTTGCAGGCTAGCTCTGAACTTTATCAACATTTGCAGTAACAATAATGCCAAGTTGAAAATTTGCAAAGTATATAATAAATGCCAGAGCTGCTGCATCAATCCTCCTGGTTGGGACATATCTGGCACAGTGTGTTTTACATCAGGAGAGGAACACAGTGGATCAAACTCTTTGATGCAATAACGCCCTGTTTCATCAATAGTTCACGTCAAGGGAAATGCTGTTGCTGGAGCTCTGGGTTTCAATATCTTAAACTAATTTCATTTCGGAACCGATAAGACTGCAAGATTCAGAGAACATGTGTGGCTGCCCCATAATGTCAGAGGTTAGTACAATACAGAAGATTGAGCGTTCTGGGGCATTGTTAATCCGTAATGGGCTCTCTTGGAATCCTTATTCTTCCCTTAATTTCAGTCTTTACTTCCCCAGAGGATCATATTCATTGATGTTAGGTATTATCTTAATGCTGCTACACAGCTATGTATGATTATTACGTTTAAACCTTGACTTCCTGGGTACTGGGTAACATGATTTCATAATGTGTGATATCAATCTGTGCAGTTAACATTTTAACTGCTATGTGGTGTAATTCCTCAACTGAAAGCAGCAACAAAAACAGCTTTGTAGCTCACAGGCACTTTTCATTGTCAGTGATTTACTGGATTGATGCATGATTTTGACCATTGTCTCCAGAAATCACTCTGAATGATGGCATTACTGATCATGCAATGGGAATCTCAAAATTCGAGCTGGACCCTCTGGTTGTACTGGTGTCCTGTTATTGGGAGAATCTGTTATTGGGGAAGCTGAATTGTAGACCTGAGCTCTGAAGATGTGGTGAGAATGACAGCATTCAACTTCAAGACCGCATTTGACTAGGTGTGGTATCAGGAGCCCGAGCAAAACTGGAATGAATGGGTATAAGGGTGCATGTACTCCAATGGATGGAGTCAAACCTGGCACGAAAAGAGATAGTTCTGTTGTTGAAAGTCAGTCCTCTCAGCTCCAGGTCATCTCTGCAGGAATTTCTCAGGGTAGTGCCGGCGTCCCAACCATGGTCAGTTGCTTAATCAATAATCTACCCTCTATCCTAAGGTCAGAAGTGTGGATGTTCACCAGTGATTGCACAATGCTCAGCACCAATCGGAACTCCTCTGATACTCAAAATGCAACAAGATTGAGACAATATCATGGAATCATAGTATCCCAAAACTGTAGGTGGAGACCGTTCAGTCGATCATGTCTGCAACAGCATTCCGACAACCATCGCAAACCCACACCGGACTGGCATAACCCGGTATTTAATATGGTTAAGCTACCTAGCCTGCACAATATGTAACTGTGGAAGGAAGCCAGAGATCCCAAGACAAGACAGACCCGAGGAGAATGCGCAAACTCCATGCAGATGGTCCTCCAAGGCTGGTATTGAATGTGGATCCCTGGCCTGTTGCTCATCATTGCTAACCACTATGCCACTGTGCTGCCAGATATGCTGTGCGTCTGGGGTGGGCTGAGCAATGGCAAGTAAGATTCAAACCACACAAATGCAAGGCAATCGCTATCTCCAATAAGAGAGAATCAATCCTCCACTCCTTGACATTCAGTTATGTTAATGTCACTGAATCCCCTATTATCAACATCCTGGGTGTTGCCCTTGGATAGGAACTTTACTGGACTCACCCCATTGGCAGAGTGACTAGAAAAGCAGGTCAGATGCTGGGAATACTCTCGTGAGTAACTCACCTCCTGACTCCCAAAGACTGTCCACCATCTACAAGGCATAAGCCAGATGTGTGATGGAATGTTTCCCATTTGCCCCCACTCGTCTGGATGATTTCAACTCCAACTAAACCCAAGAAGCTGGACACCATTCAGGACTAAGCAGTCCATTTCATTGGCAGCACATCCACAAACATCCAATCTGTCCACCACTGACGCTCAGTAGCAGCAGTGTGCACTATCTCCAAGATGCACTGCAGAAATCCACTGAAAGTTCCCAGACAGCACCATCCAAAGCCATGATCACTATAATCTAGAAGGACAAGGGCAGCAGATATAATGGAACACTACTATCTGAAAGTTCCTCTCCAAGCCACTATTCATCCTGACTTGGAAACATATCACCTTTGCTTTAAGGTAAGACTCCCTCCAAATCCTGGAATTCCCTCACTTATGGCATTGTGGATCAACCTCCAGGACATGCACTGAAGAAGTTCAAGAATGTAGCTCAGCACCACCTCTCAAGGGCAACTAAGGGTGGGTAATAAATGATGGCCAGCCAGCAATGTCCACGTTAACTGTGTGCAGAATCAAAAAGAATATTCCTGAATATGGGTAACTTCTCAAATGGGAATGTCTGACCCAGTATTCTTGCTTTCCAGTGGGTTTTTGTAAATGCAGAATTCTAGTAAGTTTGGAACACTACCAGGAGAATGCCCTTAATTACAAGTATTACTGGGAATATTTTTCATTCTAGTACAGAATTGCATGATGGTCAATAGCCTGAAGGGAGCATCCGATTCCAGTGGCAATGTGATCCAGTGAGCATGTTTCAATTGAATTTTACCAAATATGGGTTTCTAGCCAAAGGGGAACAAGTAACCCCAGTTTCCAAGTGTTACTGGGAGTATCTCTCAGAGTAAAAGTACACTGAATGTTTGTTTGTTAACTGGAGTGGAACAAATTACCCCAATGATCTTCTATCTCTGATGATTGAATTTAGCTGTTTGTGGGGTAATGAATGAAATGGAATATCTGTCTTATCGCAGTGGGAATGAGGATCATGACAATATGAACCATGTGGTGCTTTGTTTATCTGAAAATCCTTATGTCATTCTGCCAATCATGCAGCCGTCAATGTAGTTTGTAAGAAGACAATGGATTGCAAAATGGGAACATCTTCGTAGTTGGTGAAATATGCTCAGAACTAAGTTTACAAACTGAAATATCCCAAAGGAGGTAAACAGATATGATTTTCTTTCAATAAAGGAAAAGCAACAGAGGCAAAATGTGTGTTCAATAAAATGCCCTATGGACATATCATAAATATTTTTTGAGTAAAAATAATATTTTTGGAACTGATTATTCTTCCTGCTAGATTAGGACAAGCTGTGGAACATTATTGCTCTAATTTAGGATCTGGACATTAATAAGATTGGATATAGAGTTGGAAATGTTGACACAATTTCACACCTGCATCTAATTAGATTTGGATTTTATTTTAAATCTGGAATTCAAAATCTTTTCAGTTTATTTTCTAGTGATCACTGCTCTTCACTTTGTGATGTGTATACTCGTTGGTGGGGAAGACGTCCTCATGAGGCCCATGCATCAGTCGTTTTTAGGGCAATATATTAAAATGGAAAAAATGAATAGCATTATGAACGAAAAGTATATGTTTCAACAAATAACCGTCTTTCGACCCTTCAGGATCCATAGCATGTCTATGTTTAGTAACTGAGTTAGAGAGAATTACATAGAGTTAACAGGACAGAGTACAGAATATTTAACATGATGTCTTAATATACATCCCCTTCCCATTAACAAGTGTTCAGACTCTGAGTGAGTATTCTAACGAAATGAACACCAGTCTTCCATATTCGTGGAAATATCATTTTCATATTTTGCATTGCTAAATTCTTTAAAGTTTCATGCCTCACATTTAGTTCTACTTGGTTTTCTTTCAGTGAATTTCAACAAACAGATATATATGTTACTTAATTCGATATGCCACATTAAATATAAAAAGGAATGACTTACTTTTTTAACATTCAAAGTAAAAAATTGATTTTGCCTGCCCTCTGTATAACTCTTGCCACTAATTCAGCCTACAATTCCCATCTCCAGAATTGTGGGTATTTCCCTTCCTTTCATGCTGTAATTTCAAACTTTTTGACTTTGTTAAGAAGCCCAAACTCTGTTGTGCATTGTTTACTGTTTGCACCATCACCTCCCAGGCTTCCAACACAACCAGGTGTAAACTCGAGAGTATGGAAATCTCAGGATTGTTTGACTTAAACTTATAGAAGCATTCATTATATTTATCTCAATCAGATGTTCCTGCTTTTCCAGTTACGTTTTAGTTCGTGAAAAGAAATAGTCAGCTCCTAAACATATACATTGCGAACATGCATTTACAATTTAAAAACCCTCATAAAATTGGACCCAATGAGACTCCAACTTTCTGTGGTTCCATCCTGAACACATGCAAAGATGGTTGCGATAATTGGAGGTCTGTCGTCTCAGCCGTTGTACGTCTGTGCAGGAATTCTTCAAGGACATATCCTACAACCCAAAATCTGCAGTTGCCTTATCAAAACCCTTTTTCTTTATTGTCGTTTCCGAAGTGGAGAGGTTTGCACATTGTGCAGTCAATGTTCAGCAGCCAGGTCTCTCAGATTATGTCGAGGTCTGTGTCTGTATACAGGGAGATAATGCTCAGCTTGGGCTGATATTTGACAGTCATATTCCACAAGCTCCAGGCGATGACCATCTCCATAAAATGAGAATCGACCAATCTCCCATTGGCCTTTCATGACGTTACCATCACGCAATGTACAATGGCTAATAAGCTGTGCCAGGCAATGACAAGAAAATTGCTTGGACAAGCCAGACAAGTGCTGTGGCCACAGGAGTAGGTCAGACACACTGATAACTGTAGTAATCAGCTTCCTGCCTGCCTCTCGAAACCATGTCCATCACTCAGAAAGCATACCTCTGGACTGAGATGGAATGCTCCCAACATGTCTAACTGAGTGCAGGTCAAGCAACATTAACGAAGCTCCACATTGTGCAGTACAAATAGCCGTTGATTGGCGTGTCAATAAGAACATTCAGTACTCATTCTCTTTATCAATGACATGCTTAATCAGCAACGAATCCCACCTACAACAAGCAAAACAGTTAGATTCTAAGTCTCTTTCTGCAGCACACCGCAACCCGTTAACTCCAGCACTGAGAAGATCAAGGGCAGCAGGTGCATAGAAGTGCCACCAGACACCAGTTCCTTTCCAAGCTCGATTTCAGTCTGACTTTGAAATATAGTATATTTCCTTTACTGCTGCAGTCTAAACATTCTGGAACTCTCCTCCCCAACAATATGGAGCTTTCCTGTGCATAGACAATGCAATGCTCAAAAATGCCGCTTTCAAGCCCTGTCACAAAGACCGAGGCAATGAGTGTTGGCCTGGCTCCCAAACCTCACATTTCATGACCACCTTTAAAAATAAACAATATTCCTTCATCTGAAAGAAGGTACCTCTGAACTCGAGCAATGGTTATTGTCCAAGGGAGAAGTCCCAGATGACAGAGAACCAGGGGAAAGGGTGGAAACATGTTTCTGAATTCAGAGTGTCAACTATCCTTGGAGATGGTCCATGTCAAAGCTTATTTTTCCGAGTCCAATGTATTACCCAACTACTACTGCCGTAAAGACAGATCGCATTCACTCCATTCGCAGTGGTATATATAGAACATAGAAAAATACAGTGCAGTACAGGCCCTTTGGCCCTCGATGTTGCGCCGATCCAAGCCCACCTAACCTATACTAGCCCACTATCCTCCATATGCCTATCCAATGCCCGTTTAAATGCCCATAAAGAGAGAGAGTCCACCACTGCCACTGGCAGGGCATTCCATGAATTCACGACTCGCTGAGTAAAGAATCTACCCCTAACACCTGTCCGATACCTACCACCCCTTAATTTAAAACTATGCCCCCTTGTAATAGCTGACTCCATACGTGGAAAAAGGTATGCTGGAGTTCCCGACTTCAGAAATCTATGCTGAACCGAATGGAGGATCTCTTATCTTCGAAAATGTGTCATTTTTGGCAGTTGCATGTTTTTGACAATGAACACCACGTGAGGATATCCAATCCTCGGGAGTTGCCCAAAAGGTGAACAGTCATCTGTACTGGTGAGTTGATTGCATATGGGAGTGCTCCATTTTCTATTGTTCATTCAATGGGTGCAGGCATCACTGGTTCAATCAGCCCAGAGGGTAGTAAAGACTCACCAGATTGTTGTGGGTCTGAAGTCACATAAAGGCCAGGACAGACAAGGATGACAGATTACCTTACCTAAAGAACATCAATGAATGAAACTGGTTTTTAACCCTTGATAATTGACCAATGTTTCATGGCAATTATTGAAATCTTCAGTCCAGATTTCTAATAGAATTCAAATTTTACCAGTTGCCATAGTGATCCAACAATCTGAACCATGAAGTATTCAGTAATGAATCCAACCGCCATGCCTCTGGTTAAATATCCACCACAATCATGAGAACCTGAACATTTGGCATGAACTCCTCCCACATGTTCAAGACTGTACATCACAGCCCCCAGGACCTGACAATATTACCAAGTTCTCTGAATTATCAGTTGAATATAAGATCATTAGACTATCGTCTCACATAATCTTTCACATTGACTTGAATCCAGAGGTTAGTCTCAGCAGCATCAGGAGGCTGGAAGAACACACCAAGCCAGCAGCGTCAGGAGGCTGGAAGAGCACACCAAGCCAGGCAGCTTCAGAAGGCTGGAAGAACACACCAATCCAGGCCGCCTCAGGAGGATGGAAGAACCCACCAAGCCAGGCAGCATCAGTCGGCTGGAAGAGCACTCCGAGCCACGATGCCCTGCCACCAACCAAATCCATTCCTCCCTTTGACCAACCACGTCGTACCCTCTACCTGTCTTCACCTATAACCACTTTGCCACCCTTCCCCTCCCCCACCACTCCCTTTATCTGCAGCTACCTCCACACCCAACCCCAGTCCTGATGAATGGTTATATCTGCAACGTTGACTTCTCCATCTCCTGATGCTGCCTGGTTTGCTCTGTTCTTCCAGCCTCTATATCTTGCCTGTCTACTTTGGATTCCAGCAACTGCAGTTTTTTTAATCACATACCATCCTGGTTCAGATTGTCAGGATGTTCAATCCCATATGCGTGGAATGGGTCAAAGTTTTATCATGCGTATTTCATTTCATATTGTGGCGTGCATCCTTTCTCCTGATTTAATGCCCTGTTCTGTAGTTCATACAGTATGAATGTACAATTCTGATGACAATCTGAGCTTTGGAAACTCCAAAACCGAATGCAGGAATTTTGCAATCAACGTTTGTATGAGGTGTTTCTCATTGCTTGCTTTACTCATCCAGGGTGTCTTTCTGTGGATGTTGTGGTCTTATGGGAAACTCCAGCCAGAGTAATCTATAAATCAACCACTGCCAACCCCAACAAAACAATGAACACATGACCATGTTGCCGGGAATAAACTGCAGTTCATGTTCTTCCTCATGACTTTTAAAAGTGCAAATTATTTATTTAAAAAGGGAGTGATTTGCTGTTGTTCAAATTATGTAACCTTGCTTTGATGGAGAACAACAATTACCTTTGTACCAAAATCTATCTCTTACATTCTTGGCTTGGGCACAGCGAATACTTAATTCATAACTTCAAATTTACTTTTTCTTTTTCCCTCTTTTATAGTTAGTCTCATGGTGATTGTATTCTTGGCTTGGGGCAAGCGTGGACTTGCTGCATGCACCACTCTGTATCTGGTGGCCATGGCATCATCTGATCTACTGTTCCTTGTATTTGACATCCTCCTTGGTCGGTTTACTTACTATTATTATCCAGGGAATTTCCTGAGCATCACTCCTGTTTGTAGTGTTATCCACGTCCTGAGCAGATTGAGCATTGATTGTTCTGTCTGGTTCACTGTTGCTTTTACTTTTGATCGATTTGTCGCCATTTGTTTTCATCAGATGAAATCTCAGTATTGCACAGAGAAAACTGCAATGACGGTTCTAGCAACAATCTGTATTTTCTTTTCGTTAAAGAACATTCCCTTCTACTTTCATTTTAAATGTGGAAAGATCAGCAATAATATTCCATGGTACTGTTATGTCAGGCCCAGTTATTATTATGACCGTCGGTGGATAAGTTTTAATTATTTAAACATTTTTTTAACACCATTTCTTCCATTCACTTTAATTCTCTTTCTCAACATTCTGACTGTCAGACATATCGTTGAGGCCATTAATGTGTATAAGGGACTGAGGGGTCAGAGAAAAATAGAGAATGACCCAGAGACAGAGAGCAGAAAGAATTCTGCGATTTTACTCGTTGCCGTATCTGGCAGCTTCATCTTTCTCTGGTTGGGGTATATTTTATATGCCTTTCATGTTGGTTATTACTTGGATTCCACTGTTTTTAGCCTCTTTGAACGAATCGTCTTCATGCTTCGGAGTCTAAGTTGCTGCACAAACGCATTTATTTATGTGATAACACAGAAACATTTCCGAAACCAGTTCATGCATGCCGTGAAATATCCAGTCGTAAAAATAATTCAGTTGATGAATAAATCCAAGTAACTGAGAGTCAACATGAGATACGGTAGATAATGGAACGAGGAGTTCACATGAGGAATGGACCAAAAGGAGGAGGAGACGTTGAAACACGATAACACCTCTTTTCTATTGGGAAGGCAATGACTCCATCTGAGAAACAAAATGAAAGAGAATGGAGGGGAAAAGCCAGTGCAAAGTGCTGCTGGTAATGAGTAATAGTTAGCAGAAAGTTAAAAAATATCACTGAAGAATTGGACATGCACAAAAATAGTTCATCTCAGGCAAACATTTTTCAGTGAGTGAACCAGGTACAAAATAAAATGACTTGAAGGATCGTATTATTGTTCACGACAGGCCAAAGTGTGGAAAGCAACGACAGGCTCTTCCTGGAATTCTCTGAGACACAGATATGTAAAACATTTTTAAAAATTGATTCCATTATAAAAATTTTAATTCCTGTTTTTTTTTTAAAAAACTGTGTTATTTGAGTACAAACTGCATTTTCAGCAATACTTGACCTGTTTCCATTGAGTTCCCCTTGGCCTGACGCTGATATCATTCCCTTTCTTTAATATTTTCCTCTCACAATTCAGTTCCTGTGTTGATTGGGAATCCACGGCTAAACCAGACGGCTCATTGACAGATGGGATCCCATGAACGTAAATGGGGTTGGATGTGGCATATGACCGACATCTTCAAGCTTACATGGAAATGTTGTGTGACTCTCAATGACTCCATGGAGCTCAGCGGGAACTGCCTCTGGATGAAACCATTTTTTGATAGTGGAGCCTGAGATCAATTCAAAAAGAGATTTGCATCATCAATAATAAATATATTTTCCATCTGCAAACAGTTCCTAAACCCATCCTTGCCTCAGCTCATCATTGATGAAAGTTTCATTTTTTCCATTGTTACCCCTGGACACTTGTATTCCAGCACCATATCAACCGGACATTGTGTTATACATTCTACACATTCACATTGTACAAGTTATTCCACCTCCTGGTTTGCTTTGCCATCAAATCCTACTTCTTGATTATTCACTGGCTGCCCTCCAAATTATCAAATTTAATTTCTTGTTTGTCTCTTCAGAATGTTCCAAGACCATCCGTAGATTTCTTTGTTTTCTTGGACGGGTGTAAATTTTTATTAATAAAATCTTTCTGAAAGTGTTAGATGTTCTGCTGTACTATAAATGTTGTGTTAGTTGAACCAGGGTCACTTGCAACTCATTCACTATGAGATCCTTGGTTGGGTTGTTAGCCTGGACTAATCAGGGAGCCCTGGCTGACACGTATAAACAGGGGATTCAGAGAATTTCCTGATTCGAGGGACCGGGTTTGAGTTGGCTGGTCAGAGTCAATGTACAGACCACATAAAGAGTCATAGAGATGTACAGCACGGAAACAGGCCCTTCAGTAAAATTCATCCATGCAGACCAGCTATCCTTACCCAATCTTGTCCCACCTGTCAGCACCCGGAACATATCCCTCCAAACCCCTCCTAGTCATATACCCATCCAGATGCCTTTTAAATGTTGCAATTGTACTAACCTCCACAACTTCCTCTGGCAGCTCATTCCATACACGTACAACCTTCTGCATGAAAATGTTGTTACGTAGGTCTCTTTTATATCTTACCCTCTCACCCTAAATCTATGCTCTCTCGTTCTGGACTCCCCCACCCCAGGGAAAATATTTTGTCTATTTATCGTATCCATGCACCTCATGATTTTATAAATCTCTATAAGGTCACCCCTCAGCCTCCAATGCTCCAGAGAAAACAGCCTGTGCCTCCCTGTGGCTCAAATCCTCCAAACCTGCCAACATCCTTGTAAATCTTTCTGGACCCTTTCCAGTTTCGCAACATCTTTCCAATAGAAAGGAGACCAAAATTGCATGCAATATTCCAACCATGGCCTAACCAATGACTTCCCAACTCCTGTACTCAATATTCCGACCAATAATGGAAAGCATAACCAAACAACTTCTGCACTATCATATACCTGCGACTCCACTTGAATGAGAGGAAGACTAAACAGATAAAATACTCACATCTGGCTGGTTGATTCCTCTTCATTTAATTGTGGAGGACTTAAGGCTCTTACACCACTGTCCACAATCTGTACGGACTGAATCTGAGTCACAGCATCAGATGAAGATCCGGATCTCTATGGGGACGGGGGATCTCTTGTGATTCTGTAATCAGTCAATAAGCACTCACAATCGGTCTGGTTCTTTTAGACTTCATTCTTTATTTACTTCACTACGGTTGGGCACAAATCAACCAGAAACACAGAGGTTATACACTTCCGTGTTCCTCGGAGGAGCTGCGCACATGGCTTAAAACAAAGACATTTTAATATTTTTCATAAACAACGGTAAAGTCCACATTTATATGGTACATTCAGACAATGAGCAACAAACTTACAAAATAATCTTAATTGACAGGTACTCAGCCCAATGATATTTCCTAGGAACCAACTTTGTTTCCCAACACTTAAGCCACCCATATCTCACTAACCGAGTCTTTGCATCTGAAGGTCAATTAGGATGGCCAGTAATGCCTTTTCTAGCCTAGTTATTTCTATGCTGTAAAGGAAGCATTGTGTGCTATCTCTGTTGAGGCTGACTCTAGTTAGTCAATTATGAGGTTATAACAGAATTAAACGCCATTTTGTTAATCTTTTATCAAAATTGTCAATTTGCAGCCTCGAAGCCATTTTGTCATATTATTTGCGTTGAGAAGCCATTTTGTTGCCACTTAAGTTCGTAAGAGCATGTGTTCAGTGGTTGTTCCTGACAACAACTAGTTACCTCAGCCTGTATCCAGGTTTCATATCCTCATGGCTTTATTTGTTGAGGTTTATAATATAAAAATAAGGAAGTTATGCCAACTTATGCCTTAGCTAGAATGCTGTGTTCAATTCAGGGCACTAATCTTCAGAACAAATATCAAAGACTTAGAGAAGTCGCAATAGTTGTTCACCACAATGGTACAAGTAATGAGGGACTTTAGGTATGTAACAAGATAAGTGGGAAACTGATGTTCTCAGAGCAGATAATGTTAAGCAGCGATATCAAAGGTACAGGAAAATCATGAATGGTAATGTAAGCCCAGACAAGTAGATGCCGTTTCCAATGAAGCATGGATGAAGTTAAATGGGAATATGGTTGAGGAGACTGAAAGAAAAGATGGACAGGTCTTTATTTTGCCCAGAGTTGTGATCTGAGATGCACTACCTGAAAGAATAATTGAAACACTGAATGTTACCATTGAAAAAGGAATTGTGTAAATAAATGATGGGAAAATCAAAACAGGCCAAGGGGAAAGAAAACATGGCAATTTGATAAATTAGAAACCTCTAAACGAGGCAGCACAATCACTAGTGGTTGAATGATTTCCTGTCCTACATCTCTGACACAGACAGATGGGACTAGTTTAGTTTCGGATTATGGTACGGAATGGAATGGTTGGACGAAAGGCTCTGGTTCCATGATGTATGACTTGATGATCACAGATTGTATAATGTATATTATATATATTATATAATAGTAACAGTAGTCCGAAACTATGAAAGTCACAACTGGAATTTTTTAAAAAATGAGTCAATATTTAACAAATGGACTTTGAAATAAAAGCCCATGGGAGAGGGATCTTAAATGTTAAAGTCCAGGTTAATTTCTGTAAAAACATAACAACAGGAGTAAGTCAATCTGCCACTCAAGGCTGCTCCACCATTTGGGGAGTGATGGACTTGCGGTACGAGCATTGAACTGTTAATCTAAAGAACAAGGTAAGGTGGAGGGGATATGGGTTCATTTTCCACCATAGCAGCTGGTAGAATTTGAATTCACCAATAATCAGGAAATCAGAGTCTAACGATGAACATGAAATCATTGCCAGTTGTCAGGAAAAAACCATCGATGTCACGAATGCCGTTTAAGGAAGGAAATCGACCGTCCTCATCTTGCCTGGCGTGCATGTGACTGCAGATCCATAGTGACTGTTAACTGCCCTCGGGGCAATAAACACTGATCGAGCCAGTGATGCTCACATCCCGTGAACAGATTCAATAGAATCATGGCAGATGTGACATTCCTCACATCCATTTTCCTCATAACCCTTAATTTACCCACTGACCAAGCATCTCTGTCTCAGCCATTACTATATACATGGACTGCCATCGGCGTTCTCTGTGGCAAGGAGTCCCAAGGACACTCAAGCCTCATAGTAAAGACAGTCCCCATCTGATTCCAAAATTAACACCCTTTAACTCCAACAAAAAGTGAGGACTGCAGATGCTGGAGATCAGAGTCCAAAAGTGGGGGCGCTGGAAAAGCGTAGCAGGCCAGACAGCATCGAAGAACAGGAGACACAACACCCTGGCCATAGGCCCTTCACCAGGAATTGTGGGAGGGGAAGGATATCGAGAGGTAGCGCCTTCCCAACTACCTTCCCCCCACCCTAACTCCCAATTTATCTCTCACCCCCCCTTCCCGCCCATTCCCAACAAAGAGCCCATGCCCAAAATGCTAACTCTCCTGCTCCTCGGATGCAGCCTGACGCCGTGCAACACCCTTCGACTCTTTAATTCTGAGACTATTCCCTCTGGTCCAAGACTCTCCCGTGAGGTGGAATGCCCTCTCAATCCCTCAAGGATTCTATATGTTTCTATCAGATCACCTCTTATCATTCTAAACATCAGTGAGTACAGTCCACCATGTTTGATCTTTGGTGATAAGAAAATGTCTGCAATACCAGAGATCATACCAACGAACTTTCTCTTCCTCCAGCGAAATTACATTTTCCTTAAATATGGGGACTAAAACTCCTCTCAGTACTCCAGATGTAGCCTAAACAGCAGCTTATGCAGTTGCAGTAAGAGTTCCCTACTCTTTTACACCAAAGCCCCTGAAATAACAGTCGCAGTCCATCAAACTTTCCTGATTACTAGGTGCACCTCTGTGTAGCTTTCTGTGCTTCGTGCAAACGTAACCTAAAGTCCCTTTCGTGTTGTGGTATTCAGTTTCTCTCCATTTAACGAATATTCTATTCTTCCAGCCTCCCTTCCAAAGTGAAAGACAGCAGTTAGGCCTGGGGGAGATTATAGTGAAAAAGTGGCACTGCCTGGAAATATTCTGAAGTTTCAGAGTTAAATCCAATTAAAGCAGACTACGTCAGTGGCAGTGTTGTTAGGATATTTTAAAATCCAAATCGGATGTTTTGATGAAATGTACAATCCGCGTGACCACTCCAGGGAGGTAGGGGAACAGTATTACCCGGGCCCAGGCGGACACCCAACTGGACGCAAGCTGATCACTCAATGTCCACCACTTACACTGCTAATTGCTGGTACATTTTCCATCAGATTTCCGCCGCTCCTACCACCAGAACGTTGGGTGACATGGTAACAGGATACAGCCTCTGTGCAGTTATTTCACAATGCTAACAGCCGGTGTGGTGGGAAGAGCAATTACAGGTTTTATGGAAACAAGTCAAATATGAAATAGCAGGAAAGATGGTAGGAAGCAACAACAAGTCTGATCATGAGAACAAATCTATGTCATGAGACTTACAGACCTCCTCTCTTAGACTTATTGATTACCAAGCTCCTTCTCCTATTTAAGATGCTACTTAAAATCTACTTCCTTGAATAATTGATTGTCACCTGAATTCATATCACCTTCGCTGGGGCAAAATTAATTCGCTTTAATTTGTCTTGTTGCACAGCGTGGAAACAGATCCTTTGGTCCAACTAGATATTCAGAAGTAATCGAGTCCCATTTGCCAGCATTTGGCCCATATTTGTCGAAGCCCTTCCTATTAATATACCCATTGAGATGCTTTTTAAATGTTGTAATTGTACCATCTCGCACTACTTCCTTTGGCAGCGCATTCCGCCACCCTCTGCGTGAAAATGTTGAGATTTAAAAGCTCCCTTTTAAATCTCTCCCCTCTCAACTTGAATCTACGTCATCTAGTTTTGGACTCCCCTACCCTGGGGAAAATACCTTGACTATTTACCCTCTCCATGTCTCTCATGATTTCATAAACCTTAATAAATTTACCCCTCAGAGTCCGACGCTCCATGGAAAATAGCCCCAGACTATTCAGCTTCCACTTATTGCTCAAAACCTCCAACCCTGGCAACATCCTTGTAAATCTTTATGGGATGGTTTCAAGTTTAACAAACTCTTTTGTGTAACTGGGAGAATGGAATTGAATGCAGTATTCAAAAAGTGACATAGCCAATGCCGAAAAAGTGGGAACATGACCTCCCAATTATTATACGCACTGCACTACCCAATAAAATGGAAGTGTACAAAGTACATCCTTCACTACCTTGTCTACCTGCCACTTCAATTTCAAGGAACTATGGACCTGTACTCCAAGGTGCGTTTGTTTTGTAACACTCGTCAGTCCCTTACTATTGGCCCATCTCATCAAGGTTCCATTGTACTCTGAGGTAACCTTCTTTGCTGTCCAGTGCACCATCGTTTTTGGTGTCATCCACAAACATAAAAAACTATACCTCCTATATTCACATGAAAACCTTTTATATAAATAACAGAAAGCAGTGGACCCAACACTGATTATTTAAGCACACCACTGGTCACTGGCCTCCAGTCCAAAAGGCAACCCTCCATCACCATCCTCTGTCTCCTTCCTTCAAGCCAATTTTGTATCCAAATGGCCAGGTCTCTCTATTCCATTTGATCTGACCTTGCCAATCAGTCTGCCATGTGGAACCTTGTTGAACATCTTACCGTTGTGAGGTAGCAGTGCTCACCACTGAGCCACCGGACCGCCCTTATAGTTTCCTAAATGTAAACTAGAGACATATCTCATTATAACATTTAAACAAAAACAAAAAGAAAATCACCATACTCACCATGAGAGATTTGGAAAAGAAATAGTGTGTTTAAACTTTGGAAAAGGCACTTCACTATTATTCTGCTGTGAGCAGCTTCCATGTAGGTTTCTCCAAGGTCACATGTGAATTTCACTATTTGTTTATTTTTAATAGCCCCATTTCCAAAGTCCAGAGATGCTTGAAACTTAACAGCTGATTCAATCAGCTGTGCAGTTTCACTGCGAAGTTAGTCGGCTGTGCAGGCTCCCTGCTTAGTCAGTCCGCTGTGCAGGCTCCCTGCGTGTTCAGTCAGCTGTGAAACTTTACTGCTTCGTCAGTCAGCTGTGCAGGTTCACTGCTTGGTCAGTCAGCTGTGCAGGTTCACTGCTTCTTTGTGTTCACCTCCCATGTGGTACCTGCTCCCCTCCTTGTTTTTATGCACCATTGTTTTGACTTTTTCCCCAAAGTTCCAAAATAATGCAACAGCTTATAAACCAGTAAACAAAACTATAGTAATCGAGGAAATCAGTTTCAACACCGAAAAAAAAATCTAAAAAGGAGCTGCTCTTACAGCCGCAGTTTTCTCCCATCCTCCATAGACATATCGTCAGACAGCACAGAAGCAGACCCTTCTTTCCAACCAGTCCATGCCAAACATAATCACAAACTGAACTAGTACCACCTGCCCACTCCTGCCTCATATCCCAACAAACCTTCCCGATTCATTTACTTATCCAAGTCTCTTTTAAATGTTGTAGTTGTTGCCATATCTGCAATTCCTCACGAAGTTCATTCAATAATCGCACCATCCTCTGTGAGAATGAGCAAAAAGGCAAACAGAAAAATTGCAAAAATGTGCTGTAAAGGGACTGTTGCTGTGCCATGATGATGCAGTCTGGCTGGCATGAGTGGAATGCTACATGTTGGATGTCAGCGTCAACAGACAGTGGGTGCATGTGGCTATTACCATGGAACATGCCCCGAGATGCTGACACCGGGGTCCGAGTTGGATGTCTGGAGGAGCAAGCAGCGAACATTTGTGACAAGAATTCTCAGCACCCACTCCCTATATGGCAGGTGGTAGAATAGGAACATATGCATTAATAAGGCTAGGTTAAGTAATAATGAGCATCGTACCGGATAATAATCCCCTTTGTATAGGCAAATTATTGCAGATTCTGGAATCTGTACTGAAATCAAAATGTATTGGAGATGTCAGCACGGCAGTCAGC
This sequence comes from Chiloscyllium punctatum, assembly GCF_047496795.1. Classification (NCBI taxonomy): domain Eukaryota; kingdom Metazoa; phylum Chordata; class Chondrichthyes; order Orectolobiformes; family Hemiscylliidae; genus Chiloscyllium; species Chiloscyllium punctatum. The sequence goes on from NC_092785.1 coordinate 36,949,174, forward strand.
ATCCATAGAGGGAAAGCAAGCTGACTTTTCGAATCCAGATTATTCTTCATCAGAGATGATGTTGTGTGGAGGAGGTAGCACTTATGCAATAGTGAGGGAGTGGGCAGTTGGAGTAGTGGGAGATGAAGGATTTTGATCATTCAGATTAAGTGATTGGAATGTGAGTATGGCTGAACAATGGCAGGTCTAAATGCCAAACATAAAATACGAGATAGACGCACTGCAGATGCGGTTTGTGAGGGGTGCGGGGGTGTTCGTTAGGCTGGGTAGAAAGAGGACACAGTGACAGAGAATGTGAACAGCAAACTTAAAAGAAAGTGAAGGAATGCATTCACAAATTGAAGGTGTTATCTCAATATTGAGCCGAGAAAATTGTAAAGTGCGCAGTTTGAACATGAAATGTTGCTCCTCTTGATTTCACTGTGACTTGTTGGAGCATTGCAGCATGCCGAGGACAGAAAAGTGGGAATGTGAGCAGGACATTAAAATGTCTTAAAATGACTGGCCTGAAGGGAATGTCAGGCACATCCGTGTGCACAGACTGGAGGTATTCTGCAAAGCAGTCAACCACCTCATTCTGCATTTGGTTTCTCCAATGTGGAGTAGGTCACTTTGGGTGCAATGATTACAATATACAAGCTTGGAGGAGGTGCCGATGAAACGCTGTTTCACCTGGAAAACTGTTTAGTCCTTTGGGAGGTGAACCCCTTCACCCTCTTCCTGCACACCACCGCTTACACCTTCATTTACTGTGATCTCCAGCAATTTCTTGTTTTCAATAATTCCCGTTCATAGGCTTCTTGCCATTCATTAGTAATAATTTCATCTCAGCCTTCAGGATTTGCTTTGAAAATGAGACTTGTTGGTCTCAATGGCAATAAAGGCCTCATTGAGATCCAACACAATTCTTCCAAATTACTTATCATCGTAATTGTTTGGGTGTTCTTACTGCCTAATATAGGCAGTCGATGATTTGTCAGTAATTGTGTCATGGTTGAATTTGCAAAGAAGCATAATGTTTGGTATGACACGTTATTTAATTAGACAAAGAAATTTTACAGCAGTGTCAATTGGTATCAGTGACTGATACTAGAGCACAAACAGACTGTCGGCACAAAGTGTTTCAACCTTGTTAAAGTGGTGGGGCAGCAGCCTGCTTTACCACCGATGTGGTACGAAAGTCTTTCCCTAGATAGTCTATTCACTCTTTCTTAAAGGTACAGTACACACCTTCACTTCACAACAACATCCACCATTGAAAGAGAGTTATTGAGTTTGCTCCTGGCCTGCAACATTTTGATGTTTATGAGAGGGACAATGTTTCACAAATGGTTATGTGCATGTTCTGATATTTTTGGAAATAATTAAATGAAATAATATGAGACTATTTTATTGGAGTCTGAAGTTACTGAACTTTAGTTTACAAATTGTGCATGTTGCGGGTCATAAAATATTATTGCAGGTGTGTTATCGCTGATATGAAAGAAAAAGTGTAGATAAGATTGGACTGCATCGATTCCAATATTACATATAGGCAAAAATAAGGAGAAGATGAATGGCAAACATATTTTACAGTAATGGCATTAAGACTTCGAGGAAAGATGATACAAATTATAAAAATGCAGCCAACATTTCATTAGATTGGTTCATTTTTACTCTTAAGGGCTCAAGTGTTATGAAGTTGAAAGAGTATATGGTCACTTTGAGATAGAAAGTGTTTTTTGAATTCAAAGTCCAGTAACAGCTGCCAGCTAATAAACAAGCTGTTCCAAAACAGTTACCTGTAACAACTGGTTGTTAAATACATATCTTAGTTTTGGTTTGTGTTTTGATAACAATACAAATATAACCAATTAATTTAAATTATGCCCAAGATACTGAAACCCAATTCAGGTTGAATTTATTATATTGATGACGTTGGGTCAATGAGCTGGAACAATATCGTGTGTATAAAAAGTACAGGCATTTTGAAAACCGGTCAGAGCAACTGGCGTAGAGCCAGAGAGCTAACTGACCATCTAACATGTAAAGCACTCAAAGAAATCTCTAAGAAGGCACTATCTATGAACAGGTACCTTTTCCTGTAAAAGAGTAAACAAAAAAAAGGCAGGAAGACGACCAAGGGAGAAGACACCAGAATCGGAGGACAAGAAGGAAGACAGCATAAGAGACTATGGACTTTGACAAATTAAGTTTAATGTAACCTTTACTAATTGAGTTATTCGAATATTAATAAAATTGTGTTCGGCTCAGGGGTAGTGGTAACTTGGGGGAAACAATGTTTTGATTGATAATAGATAGACTTCATTTTCAGTGTTAGGGTTAAATAAATAAATTGTTACTTTTTATTTGTACAGTTGATCTCTTTTCATTCACGCATATTTTAACAGCTTAAAAGTCGCGAGCATTTGTGGGTGCTTGGTTTTAATTAGCATAGGAGTTTGTCCTCCGCAGCGTAACAACAGCCAGTCTTCTGCCAGACCGGAGAAATTATTTGCAACTTATCCGTTCAAATCACAGGGGTCAGGTCAATTTTAAGATTAAAATATTTTAACGTTTGACCATGTCCATTCATCAGCAACACTTCATCTTTGATCACTTATTCCTCAGATGGAAATTCATGTCTTAACGTGGAATGTCCTGATCCTTTTCAATTCATTCTCCTGGAGACACCAGAATGTTTACTGCACACTGAGACAGACAAACACAACAGACCTGCCCTGCATCCTCACACATATGTACGTGCACACACGCAACCACTAACACTAAGGAAATACTCGATCTTAGGCAATAAAGCTTCAGAGGGATCCTGATTGAATTTTGTAAGATTACAAGGGTAATGGATGGGATGCATCAGATCACACTTTCTTTTTCCATCACTTGAGGATTCAACAACCAGGGCCAGATATTTATGTTAAGAGGGTAGAGGCTAAGAGAATAGATTCTGAGATTTGCCACTTAGAGGGTTATTGGAGTATGGAAGCTACTGCTTGACAGTGTGGTTGAGTCAGAAACTCGTGTAAAATATAACCAGCATCCAACTGTTCAATTGTTTTGCTCTAGCTACTAAGGCAATAGAACAAAAGCGGGAAAATGGAATTATTGTATTCATAATTGTTGGTAGGCATGGACATGATCGTCCCAGTGTCTTCCAGCTGTTCTGTTACGTCTCTATGTCTCTGTTCTGTTCAGTCTCACGGTCACAAAAAAAATCACAATTAGCTGGAAAAAACTGGGTAGGGCTGGCAGCATCGGTGGAGAGAAATCCCAATTAAACTTTCGAGCAGCAAATCCCAGTTTCGGATTTCCAGCATCTGCTGTTCGTAGGATTTGTTTTGAATCTGTTCCATGACTCCTGGTCTGCCAGGGAGCTTGGTGATCCCTGATTGTATAAAGCAGCTGTCACGCAATCAGAACTCAGCAACCATTGGATAAAATAAATATTAATAACAATTCAAGACATGCTGATTGGTTGAAACAGCCAAGATAAAGGTTGGCTGCTCTAATTGGCTGACAGTTCGTGTGTTGACAGCGTGAGATGATAGTATTTTCTGATTGGTTCATACGGTTGTCAGTCACACGTGAACTTGTCCTGATTTGTAGATGTAACTGTCAGTAACCTTCCACGTCTCTCCGAATGGTTAATGCTGGTGTAAACGCAACAAGCCGAGCTGTCTGATTGGTTTTAGTGTCCATCTAAGCTCAGGCTTTATTAATTTGTGCACAGGAGCAATTTATTATAAAACAAGTTATTTTCAACTTGTGCAAGATACAAGTTTGGCCTCAGCTGGAATACTGCATCCAGTTATGGGTATGGTCTCTCAGAAAGATTGTGCACACTTTCAAGAGACTGCAGAAGAGGTTTAAAGGAACAGTTCAATTTTTGAGAAATTACTGTTATGAAGATAGATAGATGCGGAGATCCTGGTTTTGGAATGGGGTGGACAAAGTTAAAAATCACACAGCACCAGGTTACATTCCAAGTGGATACAGAAGTGGCTGGCTGAAAGAAGAGAGTGAGTTGTCGTGGATGGAGGTCAGGGTGCAGTGGTGTCCTGCATGGATCTGTTCTTCGGTCTCTGCTCTTTGTATTTTTTTATATAAATGACTTGGATGAAGAAGTATAAGGGTGAGTTAGTAAGTTTGCCAAAGACAGAAAGGTCGGTGGTATTGTAGGTAGTACTGAGGGCTTTGCAGGCTCCAACAAGACATATACAGCGTACGGAACTGGGCTGAGAAGTGAAAGATAGAGTGGAGTTTATCGAGATTCGTCCTGAGCAGCTCCGTGTCGTGGGGCTCTGTGCTCTACGGTCTGTTCCCCAGGACGCCCACCAAGACGAACATCAACTGTGCCAGGAGGATCATCAACTCGGTCAAAGACGCTCTTTGGTCTGTCCGAAACTAGATGAAGGAGCTGACCCAACTGAGTGTCGCGGACAGGCACATTCCAAGGTCGAGGACGACGTGTTGAGGGACGTGCTGAAGCTTGGGACAGCTACCGGCAAGGTGCGGAGGGTAACATCTGCCTGCCGAAGGAGAATAGGGGGCCCACTCAGTAAGTGGGCTCCGTTGATGCCTTAACTGTATATATGGATGGTAAACGTACAGACATGTACATATGAATGATTAATTCCGATATCTGTATGTAAAGAAATGGAATGTATATGTATATATGGCATTACCATTTTTACAGATCATCAAAATATTTTATGAATAAAGTATATTTATGAAATAAAAAAAGGATGGAGTTAAACATGGATAAATGAAAATGATTCATTTTGGAAGGTTGAATTTGAATGCTGATTAATTGGGTTAAAGACAGAATTCTTGACTCGAACAGCAGGATCTTGGAGTCCACGTACATAGATCCCTCAAAGTTGCCACTCAAGTTGATAGGGTTGTTAAGAAGGTGTATGGTGCTTTGGCTTTCATTAACAGGAAGATTGAGTGTAAGAGCTGCAAGACTTTGCTGCAGCTCTACAAAACCCTCATTAGACCACACTTGGAATATTGTGTCCAGTTCTGGTCGCCTCATTATAGGAAGGATGTACATACTTTAAAGATGGTGTATACGAGATTTATCAGGTTGCAGCATGGAGGGCCTGTCTTATGAGGCGTGGTTGAGTGAGCTAGGGCATTTCACAAAGGAGAGAAGGAAGCAAGGGAGGTGACTTGATAGAGGTGTACAAGGCAGTGAGAGGCACAGGGAGATTAGATAGCAAGAGACTTTTCTCAAGGGCAGAAATGGCTGTCACGAGGGATCATAATTTTAAAGTGATTGAAGGAAGATATAGGGCAAACGTCAGAGGTAGGTTTTTAAGCAGAGAGTGGTGGGTGTGTGGAATGAACTGCCAGCGGCATTGGTAGAGTCAGAGACATTAGGGACATTTAAGCAAGTGCTGGACAAGAAAATCGATGGCAGTAAATTGAAGAGTGGGTACTTTAGGTTGGTCTTAGGTTAAGATAAATGCTCGGCACATCATGGTGGGGCGAAGGGCAAGTACTCTGCTGTACTTTTCTATATTTTATTGGTTTAACCGGAAATTCTAGATTTCAGAGTGATTCTCCTTCATCAGGTAGTTGTGGTGCAAGATCATAAGACATAGAATTTATAGCAAAAGATACGTTTCATGCATGCAACTAATTCGAAATGTTCAACACACCGAGATTACGTTGTGTTTTATCTCACAGAATGGGGTGCAGATTACATTTCATTAATATGTAAATCCCAGAACTTCTTTCAATTCACGTTCTCATGATAACTTAAGGTTTTTTTTTAAAAAAGTGACAGCTCAGCTCAGACAATCTGTCCCTCAGTGTTGAGTCAGACTGGTTCTATTTCCAAGGTCAGAATTTGTAAAATGTTACATGGATTGACTGCCTGCAGAATGTGTGCTTTTTGAACAAAATAAAATATGTCTGAAATTACAGTTATGCCAACGCCGTAGTATTGTGTGTGTGGGTGTGTGTTTGTGTGTGCACACGTGAGCATATGAGGGACAAAGAATGTGCACGTGTGCAAGTGTGAATGCGTGTGCACCTCTTACAGAGTGAATATGTGTGCATGTTTGAGAGAGTGTGTGAATGAGAGAGGGCGTGCGTGAGTAGGTGAGTATGTTAGAGTGGCCTGTATATGTATGTGTGAGAGTGTATCATAAGTGCGTCACCTGTAGTGTGACATGAACCTAAAGTTTCGGTTGAGGCCATTCTCATGGGTAGGAACTTGTCTATCATCCTCAGCTCGGCTTGGAGGTAGAAGAAAATAGTATTTTTAAGATTAATGCTTTTCATGTGGTCTACTTGGACAGTAGCAATGCTGAAAGACCTGGGACATTTTCCACTTGATTGAGAATGAAAGATGATTTCTTTGAAACATACAGGATTCTGAAAGTGTTTGACACGAAAAATGCAAGAAGATGTTTCCCATGATAGGAGAGTATAGGACAAAGAGGCATAGTCTTAGAATTAGGTCTGTAATTGTGAAGGAGCAAAAATGGCCTTTGCATGATATGTACTTCTTGTCAGATGTGGAAGTTTAAAGACAGTTTAAGGGTTACTGCGGATTATATCTGCCATAAATGCTGTTGGATGCGAATCTTATCAGATCGAGTGGATCAGTTGGAGAGGGATAGAAGGGATGAGGAAATTGCAACAGCAAGGGTATGTGATGGATGACAGTTATAGGAAGGGGGAAATCTCAGATACAGTCACAGAGATGGGTTAACTCCAGGAAGGTTAAGAGAGTTCGGCATCTAGCGCAGAAGTCTTTTGTGGATATATCCATTCCAAACAGGTATGCTGCTTTGGAAAATGTAAGGGGAGATGGATTCTCAGGCGAACGTAGCACAAACAGTAAAGTTTCTGGTATTGAGCCTGGCCCTAATGCAACGAGGGGTACGTCGGCTTTGAAGAGATCAACTGTGTAAGGGGATTCTGTAGTCAGAGGTACAGACGGACATTTCTGTGGCCAGTAGAGAAAAAGCAGAATGGTGTGTTGTTTCCCTGGTGCCAGGTACAAGGATGTCTCAGGGAGGGTGCAGAATGCTCTCACAGGGGAGAGCGGCCAGCAAGAGGTCATTGTCCACATTGGACCAACGAAATAGGAAGGGAAAAGGTTGAGGTTCTGAAGGAAGATTACAGAGAGTTAGGCAGGAATTTAAAAAGGAGGCCCTCAAGTGTATTAATATTTGGATCACTCCCAGTGCGACGAGCTAATGAGGGCAGGAATAGGAGAATAGAGCAGATGAATGCATGGCTGAGGAGGGGGTGTATGGGAGAACGATTCACATTTTCTGATCATCTCTTTTGGGGTAGAACTGACCTTACAAGAAGGACGGATTGCACCTAAATTGTAATGGGCCTAATTTACTTACAGGGAAATTTGCTAGAACTGCTTGGGAGGACTTAAACTAGAAAGGTGGGGGGTGGGGGGTGCGTGGGGGCGGGGGGGGGTACCCAGGGATATAGTGAGGAAAGAGATCAATCTGAGACTGGTGCAGTTGAGAACAGAAGTGAATCAAACAGTCAGGGCAGGCAGGGACATGGTAGAACTATAAATTAAAATGCATTTAGTTTAATGCAATGGATCAAACAGGGAAGGCGGAAGAAGTCAGTGCATGGTTCGGAACATGGGACTGTGACATCATCGCAATGACAGAAACATGGCTCAGGGATGGTAGGACGGACAGCTTAATGTTCACCTTATTGGGATTGTATTATAAAACCCCCTAATAGTCAGAGGGAAATTGAGACACGAAATTGTAATGAGATCTCAGCTATCTGTAAGAATAATAGGGTTGTTATTGTAGGGGATTTTAACTTTCCAAACAGCGACTGGGACTGCCATAGTGTTAAAGGGGTTAAGGTGGAGAGGAATTTCGTAAGTGCGTACAAGACAATTTTCTGCTTCAGTGTGTGGATGTACCTACAAGAGAAGGTGCAAAACTTGAACTACTCTTAGGAAATAATGTGCGAGATAAGTGGCTGTCCGGCCCCATCTACGGCACTTTTTATTTCCCTTCCCAGGAACAAAGACACGGTGGAGTCTGTCCAAAACTTTTTCATTCAACTTTGCAAAGTCGGGTGTTGTTCCCAATGGTACACACACACAAGCATAGTTATCTCCACGCATTATATACATGTATATGTGGGCTGGATCTCCTACTGCTGTCTTGACCAACGATTGCTAGGATTCCCCACTGTTTTCCTTATTTGGGTTCTGGTGCCTGTGATTATTTTATTATTCACTTGGCCAATCAGTGTTCGAGCTCCCCGTTCTTTCCTTATATGGATGATGTTGTACAACTGTGGTGAAGGGCGGTCTCTCAACTATCGAGGAAAGCTGTTACAATTGTTTCATTCATATAAACATGGGGGAGGTCCGGCAACAGTTTCGAGTGTCTGCTTGTGTTTACTATAAGGTAGAAAAGACTAAAATGCAGCTAACCGTTTAAAAATTACACTACCCCCTACAAATCCCCCGTGTCTTTTCTTACGGCCTGTAATTTTTAAACCGTAAGTTTCTTCTCCAGGGCATTTAATAACTCCCGAGCTGGTTCATCAAACTGCCCGTCTCTAATACTACCCCCGCCCAAGAGGGATTCACGTTGTTCCATCTCGAGATTCATTCGTTCAACCTGCCCATAGGGAACATCCCTCTTAGTAAGGGCGGTTTCGATCAGTCGTTGAGTTAATCCCTGGACACAGGGAATAACGCAACACCCAAGGGCAGTGAGTACCCCTGCCACCACTATACATGAGACAAGAAAGGGAACGACCACCCCCGTCCATTTACCGAACCAAGCTTCCAACCAGTCCGTGAGGCCAGAGTCGATGCCCGAGTTTTCGGCCAGTACGTCCGCCAATGTGGTGAGTCCATCCAGGGCGCGGGTGATGGACCCATCGGGGCTGTGTTGTTGGGGATGAAAGTGCAGCACTGAGTGCCTATCATGACACAAACACCCCCCTTCTCTGCTGACATCATGTCTAAGGCCAACCTATTTTCCCACGCCATCCTACTAGTGGCGTCCAGTTGTTCTGCTATTCCTTTCACTGCATCCCGGGTATAATTAATGAATCTCTGCTGATTGTAGTAAATATAATTAATCCAATCCACGTTCTTATTGATGGTCACCCACCAGAACAGTTCGACTCAAAACCCGCCGCTATCTGGTTCCTAGCCTTGTATTCATCAGGAACACCCCTGGGGACCCCTATGGCATCTAAATCTATGTTATCATCGAAAGAGGTCTCCAAAGATCTCTCAGTTCTTCCACTAGAACGGGGTCGCTCTTGTTTTTCGAATACCAGGGAGAATGGGATGGCCAATTGAACGATTGCACAAGTGCCCGTCCATTTTTCGGGCAGGGCCGGTCGCAGAACCCTCCCACCACAGTACCACCAGAGGTCTGCCCTAGGCACATGAATGTGGGAGTAATGCCCGCCCCCGGTAGTTTCATTGACCAGCCGAATTGATCTGCTGCACTTGTCAAATGTCCCCACATCGTTGTCCCACTGTAGTCCCGTCCGAGAGACGCAGGCCTGGTGCGTACCCGTTACCCCTGAGAATGATGGCGGGCGGGGCGCCCCCTCAGACCTGACGGGGGAAACTTCAAACTCAAGGGTCGACAAGTGGGGTCGTTCCAGGCCTCTCGGTCCTGGTACAGCCTTATCATGCAGTCCAAGGCTCGTGAGTGTTTCCGCCATCCCAGCGGGAATGGGACCACCTGAGGGTTCGGGCGGGCACTCGTGCATGCGTAGCAATCACTCTTTTTCATGCTCCTCACAGTATATTTGACCCATTCTATCCAGGCATTCGCCTCCCCATATCCCGTTTCTACTTCAAAGGTCTTTTCCAAATCCGTCACCTCAATTATTCTAATCTTTTCCTGCTTATCAGTGGCGGATGAGCCCCCAGACTCAGCTTCAATGACCGTGATATACGTGCAGCACAGCTGCAACCCCCCCCCCCCCCCCCCCCCGTCCTGTCTGGCCCCCAACTCTAATACCCAGTATTGTTCTATTAAGGCTCGCCCCGTTCTTTCCCAAGTTCTTTATGGTCAGATAGAGCGGATTGCACTGATTCTGCCCACAATCCCATCCAGGTGTGATGGGATCACGGACAACTGACACCATAGCCTGGACCCCGGGGGCTGGAGGCCGATTTAGGCCTTCCCTACCATGCAATTGTAATACTAACGTCTGACCCTGGAATCCCCTTTCTCTCTCTAGGTTCCGCTTAGTTTGATTCCGTTCACTGTTAGTCCTACAGGGCACCAACCCACATAGGTCAAAGCTAAATGTCTGTGTTGATTGGTTGGCAAGCACGGAGATGGAGAACCACTGACGGTCCTCTGCTTGTTTTTTCCAGAGGCCAAATTGGGTAACACGCACACTATGACCCAGCCCAAGGATAATGGCATAGCAAGTTAACAATACGATTGACTGCATTTTGTCGCGACACCCGTAGCCAGAGGGCACAGTTCCTTTAGACTCGCCAAAGTCCAATTAGTTCGTTCTCAGGGTCTCTGTTCCTTAGATGCCTTTGTCAGAGAGGTTCGTTCGTCCTCCGTCGGTTGTGGCACTGGTCCCTTGACTCGAGTGCAATGTGTCCAGCCCTTTTCGGCCGTACGGACAGACGTTTCGGTAGTCAAGAGTACCAGGAAGGGACCGTCCCAAGTTGGTTCGAGGGTACGTTGCTTCCAGCTTTTAATCAGGACCCACTGACCGGGCTTGACGGTGTGCACCGCAAACTCGAGGGGTGGCGTCTGTGCCAAAAGTCCCTGTTGGTGTAAACGAGATAGAGCAGACACCAGAGCCACCACATATTTTTGCACGAACATATCCCGAGACTCGAATACAGGAGGTTCCCCCTTCGGCCCATGGAACGGGAGGCCAAACAGCAATTCGAAAGGGGAGACGCCCAAATCCCGCCTTGGCTGGGTGCGAATTTGCAATAGGGTAAGGGGTAGGCATCTGGTCCAAGGCAGGCCGATTTCACTAGTCAGTTTGGTTAGCTGCTTTTTGATGGTCTGGTTCAGTCTTTAGACCTTGCCCGAGGAGGGGGGGATGCCAGGGGGTGTGCAAATCCCAGTCAATCCCCATTGCTTGCACTACATTCTGGAGGACGGTCGAGGTGAAGTGGCTCCCCTGGTCAGAGTCAATAGCGCGGGGTAGCCCAAATCGTGGGATGATTTGCTCGAGTAGTATCTTGCTAACCTGAGTTGCCGTTGCCGTGGTAGTGGGGAAAGCTTCCACCCATCCTGTCAGGCGATCTACCACTACTAATAGATACTTCAGGCGACCTATGGGGGGGAGCTCAGTGTAATCTACCTGGACATACTCAAACGGCCTATAGGCCGGACTCCTACCCCCTTGTCTTGCATGCTGCCGCAGCCCCCTTTTGTTAATCTTTCGACATGTTATGCAGTCTGCTGTGACCTGCTTGGCTACCGTGTACAGACCAGGGTGAGCATATCGGCGCAGGAAGGCATCACACAGTGCCTGGGCGCCCCAGTGACCCCCTTGGTGTAGACGGGCAATAATGTCCCGCGTCAACGGTCGATTTAGTAGCTGGCGGCCATCAGGTAAGGTCCACTTGCCTTCCCTATCCTTTGTACCCCCCAGAGACGCAAGAAGAGTTTGTTCTTTGTCAGTAAACGTGGGCACTTCGGTAATTTCGGATATCTGGGGAATCCTTACCAGGCAGTTTATTACTTCCTTCCCCATCCCAGCCAGTTTTGCCTGTTCATCTGCCAATTGATTCCCCAGGATCTCTATTTTATCGTCTTTCTGGTGTCCTTTCCCATGTACTACAGCAATCTCTTGTGGCAGCAACAAATCCTCCAAGATCATGGCTACTAGTTCCTCGTTGACCAACTCCTTTCCTCTACTATTTATCATTCCCCTTTCTTTCCAGATCTTCCCAAAGGTGTGTACTACCCCAAAGGCATACTTAGAGTCAGTGTAGATTGTCCCGGCATTTCCCTTTAAATTCCTCAGGGCCCGGTGCAAGGCGTACAATTCGCACGTTTGTGCGGACCAGGCATTCGGTAGCCGTCCACTTTCCACTAATTCCCAACCAGTCTCACTAATGACTGCATAACCGTTGTGTCTCTTCCCATCTATCACTCGAGAGGACCCGTCAATGTAACACCGCCTTCCTGCATGTAAAGGGGTATCCCTCAGATCTTCCCTCACTTTACTTTGGTACTCTATTATGTCTGAACAGCAGTGTTCCAGTTCCTCCTCCCCTTACCCTTTCCAAAGAAAGTCCGCCGGGTTCTGGCAGCCCCCGACTTCTATTCGGAGGTCTTCTCGGTCGAACAATATGGCTTCATATTTCAGAATCCTCGAGTCAGTCAGCCACCTCCCGACCTTCTAATTCAGGATAGTTCTAATCTGGTGGGGAGTAGTGACTGTCAAGGGGGGCCCCGAAAGTCAACTTCCTGCTTTCCTCTACCAGCTTTGCCGTGGCTGCCACCGCTTGGACACACTCCGGCCACCCTCAGGAGACTGGATCCAGAATTTTTGACAGGAAAGCCACGGGCTCCCTTTTTCCCCCCCAATCCCGGAGTCAATACTCCAAGAGCGGTTCCCTTTCTGGAGTTCACAAAGAGACGAAATGTCTTACTAAAATCCGGCAAGCTTAAAACAGGTGCAGCCATCAATTTTTCTTTTAGGATTCCAATTAACTTTTTCTCCTCCTCCTCCCATTTTATTCTGTTGGGTGCCTCCTCAATGAGTTTTAGGTACAAGTCTTTAGTAAGGGGGGGCATAGTCGTCTATCCATAACCGACAATAGCCTAAGAGTCCCAAGAACTTCTACAACTCCCTTTTGGTCGTTGGGAGGCCTAGTTCGATTATTGCCCGCACTCTTTCCGGGCTTATTCGTTTCTGTCCCTGGCTTATCAAGTGTCCCAGGTACTTAACCTCTTTCTCGACATATTGGAGCTTCTTCTGACTCACTCTTCACCCCTTCTAAGCTAGGTAATTTAACAGGGCATTAGTCCCAAGTAGGACGTCCTCCTCCGCGGGTCCGGATAAAAGGAGATCGTCCACGTATTGTATAAGCTTAAGGGCCGGGGACAAGGTTAGTCGCTCCAATAATTGTTCCAGAATCTGCCCGAACACAGTGAATCCTTGGGGGAGCACGGTCCACCTGTACTGCTGTTTTCTGCCAGTATCAGGATCCTCCCATTCAAAAGCAAAAAGATCCCGACTGTCCTTGTACAGGGGACACGCCCAGAAGGCATCCTTTAAGTCTATAACACTAAACCAGCCGTGGTCCGGGGGTATTCGCCCCAGAATAGTGTATGGGTTCGGTACCACAGGGTGCCGTACTTGGACAATTTTATTTACTTCCCTTAGGCCTTGGACCATTCGGTAGCTCCCGTCTGACTTCCGGAACGGCAGGATGGGGGACTTGTATCATGACATACAGAGCTCTACCAATCCATCTTTTATTAGGTCTTCCATAACTGTCTTCAGGCCCTGCCTCCCTTCCCAAGAGATAGGGTATTGGCGCACTCTGACGTCGGGGCTCTGGGGCTTTAATTTTACCTCCACAGGTCGAATTGCGAGTCCCCCCCGGTTCCCTTTGGCGACCCAAACCCTAGGGTCTATCTCTGTCAATTGGGACTCACTAAGGTATGACATGGAAACGGCTAATTCTTCCTCTTCTCCCACTTCTATTCGTAATCCGAAACGGACTATCAAATCCCGTCCCAACAACCCATAGGGAAGATGGGGGAGGTGGAGGAGTTCAACCTGGAGCTCCTCCTCCTCCAGCTGCAGGGGTTGTGGATCGAATATTTTCACACGAAAAACCCCACCCTTAACTCCTGAAATGTTTAATGTTTTAGCTTGGAAGCCAACCCCCCGAGGATGGAGGGGAATTGAGGACCTGCCGGCGCCTGTGTCAACTGAGAAGGTAACATCTTGTCTAAATGGGCCCACCCGTAAATTTACCAGGCGTTCTTGGTAGGCCCGTGTTCCGATCCTCCTCTGACTTCCCAAATCCATTTGTTCACACTCCATTTCATACATCCCTTCTCTTTCCCTTTTAAACTCGGGACAATCCCTTTTGAAGTGTCCCAGTTTCCCGCAATGGTAACATCCGGCCTTCTGAGTGCGCTCAATTCCATAAGATCCTCCTCTCTCACTTCTGCCCCGTCTCGCTTCTCTCCCTCTCCAACTTTTCTTCGACGTTCCTCTTTCCACTCCATAACCTCCCTCCCCCATTCCAGTGGACTTACAAGCTTCCCGTACGGCTGCCACCATCATTTTTGTCTTATGTTTCTCCCTTATTACATCCCTCTGAACGTACACCTTCTGTGCTTCCCGTAATAATTCTGCAACATCCTTTTCAGCCCAATCGTCCACTTTCTGTAATTTCTTCTGAATGTCAGGCCATGACTTAGTCACAAAGTGCACCTTAAGCATGCCCTTGCCTATTTCCCCATCGGGGTCTAAACCTGAATACTTTCGCATGGACTCCCGCAAACGGTCTAAAAACTCACTTGGGGATTCATCCTTTTTCTGTCCAACTTCGAATGCTTTCGCTAAATTCTGCTGTTTGGGCACGCAGTTTTGGATCCCCCTGATTATAAGGCTTCTGAGGTCTGTCATATTGGCTCGTCCCCCCGCGTCGTTATGATCCCACCGGGGGTCCTCTAAGGGGTACTTCTGCTCTCCACGCTGAGGGCCGTCCTGATGCTCCCTATCCCAAATGGCCATTGCACTATTCCGGATCATAACAATTTCATCGTAATTAAATAGTATTCTCATCATGGCCTGCAGTTCAGCCCATGTGTATATACTGGGCCCCAGAAATTGGTCCAGTTGTATTCCCACACTGACGGGGTCGTCCAGTAGACGGGGTAGTTCATTACGGAGTTGCCGGATATCCCCAGAATTTAAAGGTTGTACTACGAACCCGGTCCATTCATTCCGAATCGGCTCCTCTCGTAAGGGGTTCAGGTGTTCAATATTGTCACTCCTCCCAGCTCTCAATCCCTCTTCTCGACCTTTCCGCATCTCGAGTCGTACTGATTTCCTAGTGCCTGGGGTGAGTTCTGCGCCCCCTCCTGTACCCCCCCCCCCCCCCAGCAGTCCCTTACTCACTGGTCGTAGCCTGCTGGGACTCGGATTTATCCGTCGCAGGAGGGAGGTCCGCACTGGACGCCTGGTGGTCCGCGGGTGGTATATACGGGGCGGGGCAGACGGTTGCAAACCGTCGGTGAGGATGTCCCAAGACTTCTGGGGCTTCCTCCGGTCTGTTTGGGGAATCAGAGGATAGAGACGCGTGGGACTCTCGCCATCGCCCGCCAACCAGGGGGCGGCGTATTTGCTCTCCTCTGGGTCAAACGGTTGTTTTCTGTTAACATATACATTTAGGATTTGACACACCCAGTCTTCATCAGACCCATACTCGGGCCAAACTACCGAGGGGGCGCGGATAGGTTCTTTGGTCCATATAAAACAACAATATTTTGTCTTGGTCTCTTTCTTTAAGTCCTTCGTTCTACTACTGTCCGTCCATAGACTTAACTTCCGACCTAATGAACTATCGGGGGTATTTCTTTCCCATTTGCAGTCTTCCCTGACTTTTCCTTAGTAAATCTAGAAGTCTGATTTCCCATGGTCTATCTTCGGTCCTGGTCTTAAACGCGCAAAGCGTTTTCACAAATGACCGTCAAAACCACGCGGCCAACAAGGAAGAACAAAAGAATCTCTTACCTTGATCCGTGCACGGAGTTGTCTGGCCTTTTTAAATGTGTGTACCCCCGTGTATAGTCTCTAACCGGTCGTCCCAGCACTCGTCCATGTGTTCCTTTTCCAGGATTCAAAATTATTTTTAAAAGAGCCGGGTCTCATCCTCTCTTGGCCGACGGCCGACAGACCAAGCTGATCAGTGAGAATTATAAATATATACTAGACGCGTCTTTGTTGTAATCAGGTTTGACCCGTGAGCCGAAGAGACTGCCCCCCCCCCCCGGCAATAATTATTTCATCCCGGAGGAGCCCCCAATTGTGCGAGATAAGTAGCTGTCCGGCCCCATCTACGGCACTTTTTATTTCCCTTCCCAGGAACAAAGACACGGAGGAGTCTGTCCAAAACTTTTTCATTCAACTTTGCAAAGTCGGGTGTTGTTCCCAATGGTACACACACACAAGCATAGTAATCTCCACGCATAATATACATGTATATGTGGGCTGGGTCTCCTACTGCTGTCTTGACCAACGAGTGCTAGGATTCCCCACTGTTTTCCTTATTTGGGTTCTGGTGCCTGTGATTATTTTCTTGTTCACTTGGCCAATCAGTGTTCGAGCTCCCCGTTCTTTCCTTATATGGATGATGTTGTACAACTGTGGTTAAGGGCGGTCTCTCAACTATCGAGGAAAGCTGTTACAATTGTTTCATTCATATAAACTTGGGGGAGGTCCGGCAACAGTTTCGAGTGTCTGTTTGTGTTTACTATAAGGTAGAAAAGACTAAAATGCAGCTAACCGTTTAAAAATTACACTACCCCCTACAATAAGGGATAGGCATGTGACTGAGTTGTCAGTGCAGTAACACTTTGGAGCCAGCGAACATAATTCTACTCGTTTTAAAATCGTTATGGAAAAGGATAGACCAAGATCTAAAACTTGAAATTCTAAATTGGAGAAAGGTCAATTTTGACGGTATTAGGGAAGAACTTTCGAATCCTAATTGGAGGCAGATTTTCGCAGGTACAGGGACGCATGGAAAATTGGAAGCCTTCAGAAATGAGATAACAAGAATCCAGAGAAAGCATATTCCTGTCAGGGTGAAAGGAAAGGCAGGTAGTTATGTGGAATGCTAGACGACGAAAGAAGTTGGGGGTTTGGTTAAGAAAAAGAAGGAAGCAAATGTTAGTTATAGACAGGATCGATCGAGTGAATCGTCAGAAGAGAAAAAAGGAAGAAGGAGGATAGATTAGATGAGATTACAGTGTGGAAACAGGCCCTTCGGCCCAACAAGTCCACACTGACCCGACGAAGCGCAACCCACCCATACCCCTACATTTACCCTTACCTAACACTACGGCCAATTTAGCATGGCCAATTCACCTGGCCCGCACATCTTTGCGACTGTGGGAGGAAACCGGAGAACCCGTAGGAAACCCATGCAGACACGGGGAGAACGTGCAAACTCCACACAGTCAGTCGCCTGAGGCAGGAATTGAACCCGGGTCTCTGGCGCTGTGATGCAGCAGTGCTAACCACTGTGCCACCGTGCCGCCCTTAAGATGGAAATCAGGAGGGCAAAAAGGGGACATGAGCTAGCATTGGCAAGTAGAATTACGAAGAATCCAAAGGTTTATTTTTAAACATATTAGCAACAACATGCTAACTAGAGAGAGAGTAGGGCCCCTCAAGATCAGGAAGGCGGCCGTTGTGTGTAGCCACAGAAAATAGGGGAGATACTAAATGAATATTTTGCATCAGTATTTACTGTGGAAAAGGAAATGGAAAACATAGACTGTAAGGAAAAAATTGTGGCATTTGCAAAATGTACAGATTACAGAGTAGGAAGGGCTCGATGCCTTGAAACGGTTAAAGGTGAATAAGTTCCCAGGACCTGATCAGGTGTACCCGAGAACTCTGTGGGAAGCTAGAGAAGTGATTGTTGGGCCTCTTGCTGAGATATTTGTATCATCGATAGTCACTGGTGAGGTGCTGGAAGACTGGGGGCTTGGCAAATGTGGTGCCACTTTTTAAGGAAGTCGGCAAAGACAGGTCAGGAAAATATGGACCGGTGAGCCTGACCACAATGGTTGGCAAATTGTTGGAGGGAATCCTGAGAGGCAGGATGTTCATGTATTTGGAAAGGCAAAGACTGATTACGGATTGTCAACATGGCTTTGTGCGTGGGAAATCATGTCTCACAAACTTGATTGAGTTTTTGAAGAAGTAACAGAGAGGACTGATGAGGGCAGAGCAGTAGATGTGATATATATGGACTTCAGTCAGGCGTTTGACAAGGTTCCACAAGGGAGACCGATTAGCAAGGTTAGATCTCATGGAATAAAGGGAGAACGAGCCATTTGGATACAGAACTGGCTCAAACGTAGAAGACAGACGGTATTGGTGGAGGGTTGTTTTTCAGACTGGAGGCCTGTGACCAGTGGAGTGCCACAAGGATTAGTGCTGGGTTCTATACTTTTTGTTACTTACATAAATGATTTGGATGCGAGCATAAGAGGTACAGTTAGTAACTTTGGAGGTGACACCAAAATTGGAGAGGAGGTGGACAGTGAAGAGGGTTACCTCAGTTTACGACATGATCTTAACCAGATGATCCAATGGGCTGAGAAGTGGCAGGTGGAATTTAGTTCGGATAAATGTGAGGTGCTGCATGTTGGGAAAAGCAAATGCTAGCAGGACTTAAACACTTAATAGTAAGGTCCTCGAGAGTGTAGCTGAACAAAGAGACCTTGGAGTGCAGGTACATAGCTCCTTGAAAGTGGAGTCGCAGGTAGATAGGATAGTGAAGAAGGCTTCACTAGGATAGTGGTATGCTTTCCTTTATTGGTCAGAGTATTCAGTACAGGAGTAGGGAGGTCATGTTGCGGCTGTACAGGACACTGGTTAGGCCACTGTTAGAATATTGTGTGCAATTCTGGTCTC
This sequence comes from Chiloscyllium punctatum, assembly GCF_047496795.1. Lineage (NCBI taxonomy): Eukaryota > Metazoa > Chordata > Chondrichthyes > Orectolobiformes > Hemiscylliidae > Chiloscyllium > Chiloscyllium punctatum. The sequence goes on from NC_092785.1 coordinate 36,967,828, forward strand.
CTTCCTATCGGAAAGATATTATGAAACTTGAAAGGGTGCAGAAAAGATTTAGAAGGATGTTGCAAGGGTTGGAGGATTTGAGCTACAGGGTGAGGCTGAACAGGCTGGGGCTGTTTTCCCTGGAGCGTCTGAGGCTGAGGGGTGACCTTATAGTGGTTTACAAAATTATGAGGGGCTTGGAAAGGATAAATAGACAAAGTCTTTTCCCTGGGGTCGGGGAGTCCAGAACTAGCGGGCATATGTTTAGGTGAGAGAGGAAAGATATAAAAGAGGCCTAAGAGGCAACGTTTTCACGTAGAGTGTGGTACGGGTATGGAATAAGCTGCAAGAGGATGTGCAAGAGGATGTGCAAGAGGATGTGGTGAAGGCTGGTACAATTGCAACATTTGAGCGGCATATGGATGAGTATATGAATAGGAAGGGTTTGAATGGAGATAAGCTGGGGGCTGGCAGGTGGGACTAGATTGGGTTGGGATAGCTGGTCGGCGTGGACAGCTGGGACTGAAGGGTCTGTTTCCATGCTCTACATCTCACTGATTCTATGACTCTAATCAAGAGGCACCGATTTAAGACTAAAAGGAGGAGACATTTCCTCTCTGAAGCTTGATTGCCTTTGCAACTCCCCATGCCACAGTCAGCGGTGGGGGCAGATTCATTGAGTCGTACAGCACGGAAACAGACCCTTCGGCCCAACCAGTCCATGCCAAGCATATTCCGAAACTAATCTTGTCCTACATGCCTGTTCCTCGCCCATATCCCTCCAAACCTTTCATATTCCTGTGACTAATTGAAGGACTTTTAAACATTGTAATTGGACCCAGATCCACTACTGCCTCAAGAAATTCATTCCACATGTGAACCACCCTCTGTGGAAAACATTTACCCCCCATGACTTTTGAAAATCTCTCTCCCACCTTAAAAATGTGTGCCATCATCTTGAACTCACCTGCATCAGTTAAAAGGAAATCACCTCTATTGTACCCCTTATTATAATAGAAACTTCTATCAGGCCACCTCTCAATCTCCTACTCTCCAGCATTTAATTATAATTCAAACCTTCTATACCAAGCCACATGCTGGTAAATCTCTTCTAAACACTCTCTAGCTGATTAATACTCATCGTATAACTGGGCAACCAGGACTGAACAATATTCTAGAAGAGGCCTCGCCAATGTCTTGTACCACTTTAAAATGACTTTACAATTCCGATACTCAAATGGCTGAGCAACTGTGCCTAACACCTTTTTAAACTTCCGGTCTATATGTGATGCAATTTTAAAAGAAAAATGTCCTGCACATCCCTAGGTCCCCGTTCTACAACAGTACCAAGGCCCTACCATTAAATATATAAGGCCTCTCCTTGTATGTTGTACCAACATGCAATACCTTGCCTTTATCCAAATTGACTTCCATATGCCATTTATCAGACCACTGACCCATTCGATCATCACGCCTTTTTAGTCCTAGAAAACCCTATACACTGCTGCAATGTTAATTTTGGTTTCATCCTCAAACATCCTTACAATACTCTCATGTGTATGTAAAGCTGAGATATATAGATTTTTGATCAGTCAGGGAATCGAGTATTACGGAGAAAGGACAGAAAAGTGGAAATGGCAGATCAGCTGTGATCTTACTAGATGGCAAAGGACCATCAAAGGGTTGAATGGCCTGCTCCTCTCCCTATTTCTTATGTACTTACGTTGTGATAATCTGATACGATGTATAATTGGTTATATATTATCACTTACTGTAATAATGTACAATGTTATTTAATGTGGATTATTAATGAAATAATTTAATTACTGTGACTGCCATGATTATTATGGCAGTTATAAACACTTTCGATACTAATGTAGCACCGATTAATATCTCTATCATAAATAATATCCATCATTTACAAAGCAATTACGGAAGACAATTTTGCTAATAATAATATTCCAAAGCGTTTAATGCTACCTAGTTTTGCTGGTTAAGTTTTTTTTGTCTTAAACGAATGACAATATCACTGATACAATTACTGTTCAACTTTATTAATAACAATCATTACTAGTACTGAAAATAATTTACACTTAATGAAATAATTACAGACACTAATCATCACATACAGTGACAGATATCCAGTTCTGATTATCATAGTCTCACACAGTCTGGTGTTAACCTCAGATTCTGTATTTTACAGTTTGGGTTCTACTGAGCTACAGACAACAATTTCAATCCCAAATGTGATAACTTGTTATCATTTGGATTCAGATCTACCATGGACCAATGTACATAGACAGTAGAGATAAGATCTTAGGGGACAGAATCTGACACTGACATCATTCAGTCCATGGATTGGCTCAAACAAGAGAAATAATGAATAGCAGAAAACAGAGCATGTGTAAACCTCCATATGGAACAGGATACTGCATATATCTCTGTGCAGTAGTTACAGTCTAAAGAACAATGTTACTTCTTGTAATAACGTTCGGTATATTGGTGTGATTTTCTATTCGAATAGAAATAAACCGTATTTGACAATACCATTACCGATACTAGTAATGCACTTTTCACCAATATGACTAGTCACGAACAGTATTTATCATTCTCACCGATACTTTATTCACAACACTCTATTGAAATTAATAATATGCAGTGCTTTTTAATCATCACTATGGGACACTATGGGACAATGACAAACACCATCGCACTTACTGCAGAGTGTGTATTTCAGTTTGGATTCCTCAGTCACAAACAAGCAGTTATTTCATTCCTGAATCTCCCAGCTGATTACAGCCCAGGTTCGGAATTATCAGTGACTGATTTGTTCTGACAATACAGGCGAGTTCATCAGTGCAAGAATCTGAGAGGTTGTTATTGTTAAGGCTGGGGACTAAAATCAGAAAAGAAAACTGGATGATGGGTAGCAGGGAGAAACAAACCTTGTATGAAATTGGATCTGGTAAGGATTCAGAATACATGAGATTATTTTGTTCTTCTGTACCATGCTCAACCGGATTTTAGCTTTAATCAATTCAGAGTTTGATAACTGGGTAGGCCTGCAAAAGTGAACAAATATGGTGTTTACATCTCCACTCTTGTCCAACTTCACCTCCAGTGTTTGCTTTCAATGTCGTTACTGATACCCTTAAACCTGCACACATTTTATTAACAATACTCGAGCTTTCACACTTTTTTATTAATAACGTTATAGCTAAATTAACAGTGTACGTTGTCAGCCGTCTGGTTATCGTAAAAACCTCGCTTTCTGCTACTTACTCCGATCCTTGTATTTTGCAATTTGTTTTCTGAGAGCCACAGATGTAATTTCACTCCTTAATCTCCCACGTCATTCCTCTATGGTCTGCACAAAAGTAGTGAGAACACATTTAGCCAAAAACAAATTATGCAAAGTTTGCATCTCCAACATTACATGAAACGTGCGTTTCAGAGAGCTCATTCTGCCTGCGAATCCCTTGTCAGATCCATGACACTCGACATCAGCCCACACCCCACACACGGCACCTTCCCCTGCCAATGCAAAAGTTGCAAAACCAGTGCCCATGCATCTCCCGTTACCTCTGTCCAAGTCATTAAGGATCGTTCCACATCCAACAGACATTTACCTGCACTTCCACATACGTCATCTACTGTGTCCGTTGCACACGATACGGTCTCCACCAATTAGGGTAGACAGATGCCAACTTATGGATCGTTTTGGACACGATCTCTGGGACGTCCGCTCAAACCAGATTCACCACCAAATAGCCAAAGATTTTCACTTCCCATTCCACTCCACCAACAGCATGCATGTCCTGGGCCGCCTCCATCACCAAACTTTAATGACCTTGGGATCCTGCAACCATTAAAGATCAATATAGATTTCACCATATTTTTCATTTCCCCTCCACCCACTTTATCCCAGTCGCAAGCCTCCAACTCCGCACCGCCCTCTTAACTTGTCCATCTTCTTTCTCACTCCACCCTCCTCTCTGACCTATCGACTTCCCCCCACCTTCATTTATCTATCAAGATTCCCCGCTACTGTCCCCTAAGCCCCACCCTCACTCATATTTATCTCTCAGCTCCCCTGGCCCACTAGCCTCATTCCTGATGAAGGGCATTTGCCTCGGAATGTCAATCCATTTTCTCCTCAGATGTTGCCGAACTTCAAGTTTCCAAACTTGTATCAAATTTCTTCTTACCCAACAGCAGACTTGAAAAAAACTCATTTTTTTTCTAGTCTGTCCTCATTGCTCATATCCTCATTACGCCACACAGCATCCTGGTAAAACTCTTCTGCACCCTCACCAAAGTCTCTTCATCCTTCCTGTAACATAAAGAAGTACGTTCAGTTCTGATTGCTAAGTGTAGCCAAAACAAGTCTTATAAAACTGCAACATGACATCCTGACTGTTGCATGAACATCCTGACCAATAAAAGCAAGCATGTGATATACCTTCTTAACACTATTCACCTGCATGGCCGCTTTTAGGGATCTATGGACTTGAACCCCAATATTCATCTGTACATCAATGTATTCAGAGTCCTGCAATTGACTGTATACTTTTCCTTAACATGTGATTTCCAAAGTGCAGGACCACACAATTGTCCAGATGAAACGCGATCTGTCATTTCTCTGCCCATGTTTGCAACTGATCTATATCCTGCTATATCCTTTGACAACCTTCTAAACTATACCCAACTCCGCCAATCTTTTTGTCATCTGCAAACTTACTAAACCAGACACCCACAATTCACCCAAATCATTTATATGTATCACATACAGCATTGGTCACAGTGCTGATTCCAGCAGAACACCACTGGCCATGCACCTCCAGCCGCAAAACACTCTTCCACTTATACACTCTGCTTTCTGCAGGCAAGCCAATTTTGAATCCAAATGGCCAAGTCCCCGTAGATCCCATGCATCTTAGCCTTCTGGTTGAACCTTACATAAGGGTACTTGTTAAAAGCCTTACTAAAAACCATGTAGACAACATCTACTGCAGTATCCGTATCAATTACTTTTATCACCTCCTCCAAAACTTCAATTAAGTTACTAAGACATGACCTGCTCCAAACAAAGTCATGCTCATTGTCCCTATTTATGTCACGCTTTTCCAAATGCATATACATCAAGATGCAAACTCGCCAAAAGCTCCCTCCCAACCACTGATGAGGCACTCACTTGTAGAAATTCTCCTGGATAATCCCTGTCGCCCTTCTTGACAGAGGCACAGCATTAACTACTCACCAATCCTCTAGGGACTCTTCAGTCTCTAGCAACTGCAAAGATATTGTTCAAACCCCAGCAATCTATTTTCTTTCTTCTCTCAATAACCTTCAGTCACTCAGGTCTTATCCATCTTAATGCTCTTCAAGAAACCCAACACCACTTCTTTCTTGGTCTCAAAATGCCCTAGCAACTGAGCATACTCCATACGAATCTCACTATCCTCCATATCCTTTTCCTGGGTGAATAGTGATGCAAAGTATCCACCTCCTCTGTCTCCAACACAGGTTCCCTCCTTTATCCTTTATTGGTCCAATCTTCTATCTATTATCTTCTCATTTTTACTGTATGTCGAGAATGCCTTGGGATTCTCTTTAACCCTAACGGCTGAAGTCATTTCATGGCCCCATCTTGCTCACCTAAGACGATAAGACATAGACGTTAGGCCATTCAACCCATCGAGTCTGCTCCACCATTCAATTATGGTTAAGTTTCGTTTCCCAACCCTATTCTCCCGTTTTATCCCCATAACACATGATCCTCTTGACAATCAAGAATTCGTCTATTGCCGTCTTAAATACCTGGCCTCAACATCCTTCGGTGGCAACGAATTTCATAGATTCGTCACTTAAGAAGGTTCGCCTCGTTTCTGTTTTGAAAGGTTATCTCTTTAGTCTAAGGCTGTGCCTCTATTCCTAGTCTCTGAGTATAGACTCAGAGTCGTCAAAAGTTCCTCATATGTTAAGCCTTTCACTCCTGGGTCCATTCTCGTGAATGTCCTCTCAACATACAGTACATTTTTCCTGCTATATGGGGCCCAAAACAATGGGGCCCAAAACTACACACAAAACTCCAAATGTGGCCAACCAGAGCCATATAGGGCTTCAGTACAACCCTGTTTTTATATTGCAGCCCGCTCAAAATAATTGCCATAATTGCATTTTGTATGAAGTTGAAGGCGTATACTGTACATTTAAGAGAGAGTGAATGACGTTCTGCAGAGCTTACACGCATCTGCTTTATATGACTGGACCGCCGTCTCAGAGAATGCGGGAAAATTGAAAATATGTAACATTTGTTTGTGAAATAGATACCGGAGTTTGTTGCTGTTTAAAATTTTAACCAGTTTAAATCATGCCCCGGATTCCAAAACCCATTTGAGTTTCAATGTATGGTTCTGCCATCATCGGACCAATGAGACGATCCAAAGTTGGGGTTATAAAAAAGGCAGGCATTTTGAAAATCAGACAGAGTAACTTCCCTCAAGACAGACCCAAGAAGTTAAGAAAACTCTGTATCAAAAGTACCTTTTCATATGAAACATCTTCACAGTAAGTAGAAAAGCAACGACCCAAGGAGATCTACAGCTTGAAGAAGAGGACGACAGCCGCTGCATAATTTTAAAATTAAGTTGATGTAACATTAATAAGAATTTCATTGGAACATTGTTTTGTGTTTTGGTTGGAGGCAGATAATAAGCAGTTAAGAGAAAGGGGAGCTTATAGTTGTAAGTAATTGATGTTAAATGTTCACTTTTAGAGTAAAATAATAAAACGACTATATTCCTTCAAATACAGGAATATAGGAGTTCTCTGCCACTCATATTTTAACAGATTACAAGGTGAGTTGAACTTTTCTGTGTGTTTGGTTTAATTGACAGAAAGGGTCATGACCCATTCATAGCACATTTACCTTCCTAACTATTGACTTAACCTGTAAATTTACATTGAGAGAATTCTGGACTAGAACTCCCATGTCTCTTTGTAATTGACACTTTAACTTTTCTTTTTATTTTGAAAATAGTCCATGCATCTATTCTTCCTCCCAATGTGTACAACCGCTCACGTTCTCACATTGTATTCCTTCTGTATTATCTTCACCCACTCTCCTTAGCAGTCTAAATCCTTCTGCCGTCACTCTGCCTCGGCAATGCTAAACGTCCCTCTCCCAATTTGGTATCATCTGCAAACCTAGCCAGAAAACTCTCATTTCCTTCGTCTAGATCTAATTCCCTGCTTGAGTTCTTTCCTGATTTCCTGATATTCCTCACAGGCCCTGTCCAATTTTAGCTTCCTACATATGATAATGCCTTTCTTTTAATGGAAGACACAACCGCCCTGGTTTTGCAAGTCTCTCTCACCTAATCATCCTTGTCTTTCCTCGGCCGTTCCCAAAGTTGATCCCCTGGGAACTCACTCCATACTTTCCTCTACCTCAAATATCCATTGACCATTACTCTCTCTCTTTCCTACAACTCAGTTAATGTTGCCCCTGCCTCTTGTATCATGACCTACAAATTTCCTCACCAGTCTGGTGTGTGGTACTTTAAGGAAATCTATGGAATCCTTATCAGTAGCATTGCTCTCATCGGCACTTTCCATAAATTCATCAAAGAAATCAACAAGATGGTTATGCACAATTTCCCCTTGACTTTTCCTAACAAGCCCACCTTATCCACATGACTACTAGCTTTATTTCAAATTATTGTTGCCCAGAGCTTCCCAGAGCAAAACTGTCAAGACTGTAATTGCCGGGATTAGCTTTAGAACCCTCTTTGGAACAATGGTGGAATGTTGGCAATCCTCCAGTCTCCTGATACCTCCTCAGAATCCAGATGAGGCTGTAATGTTAAGTCTCATGCTCATAATTTCTCCCCTCACTACACAAATTCCTTGGATGCATCTCATTCAGTCCTGATACACATTAATTCTGAGTACCAACTGCATTTGGCATATACATAGATAGGGTAGAATACAGAACTCCTTCATTGTGGAAACAGGGAACTCAGCCCAACAAGTCCACACCAACCCATAAAACAGCATTCCACCCAGACCCATCCCCCTATCTTATCCCTATAACTCTGCATGTCTCATGGCTAATGCATCTTACCTACACCAGTGAATACTACAGGTTTTTTAGCACGGTCAACTCACCTAATTTGCACATCTTTGGATTGGGAGAGGAAACCGGTGCAACAAGCTGAAAACTCACACAGACACAGGGAGAACATGCGGACTCCACACAGTCGACCAAGGGTGGAATCAAACCTAGGTCCCTGGTGGTGAGGCGGTGTTAACCACTGAGCCACCGTGTCACTCAAAAGGGAGATGTTTAGACAGATATGAGCCAAACACAGATACATGGACTAGTTCCGTTAAGGATGGATGGGTTGGGCCTGAGCTAATTTCTATGCTTTTTGATTTCTATCTTTAATCATTTCGTATCATTGACTCCATTCCTTCCTCGGGATAGAGAAACGGTCTGGTGTGACGTCCTCCCTAGTATGCCTGCGCAGTCAGTTTGTTGGCTAATGTTTAAGTTATTTTATCTCCAGACAGTCGAAAACACACACAGAAGACCCACTTCCCGCATTCCTGCATTCAATAGCCCGCGTGTGCAGTTTCAAGCTCCAAACCGCTGCATCACGCCGCGAGCTCACACATAGTCAGTTAACGCCACGCCTCAATAATCCCTTCCGCTTGTGATTGGTCAACAAGTCTGTCAATCCTTCGTGAACTGGCCAATAGAAAGTTACTAATTTTGTTGAGGGAGTTCTGTCAGTCTGGACGAGTTGGGCCTAAGGTAAGTCCTGAGGAATGGCCACTGCACCCGAAACGTTATGTCTGATTTCTCTCCACAGGTGCTGCCTGATCTGATGAGCTTTTCCAGCAATTTCTGAATCTGATTTTGGGCCGAAGGGCCTGTTTACGTGCTGTGTGAATTTTGTTTGTCATTTTGACCTCACTGACTCATTCCACACCATAACATCCACTTGTTTGATGTAACCTCCGCCAGCCTGCCTGCACACTAGCAGTTTGTTGACTAAAAACGAACCTGCTTTCTTATCGTCACTGGAAGGATTTAAAAAATAAACTCGCACTCCGCTCCTGCCGTTTCGCGGTTCTGGTTGTAAACAGTGAGCAGTGGATTCAACATTGAGTTCGCCAATTTAAAGTAACCTCCCTTACCATTCCCTGACTCTTTCCAGCCACTCCTCCTCTCTTTCCTTCTTCTGACTGACCCTTCCTTCTGTTGGTTGCGAATCCCATCATGTCAAATGGATTGGTTTGAGAGACAGGTAGAGGCAATGAGGAATTTACAAAAGGAAGGGGCTGTAACGGGAGGCAGGTAAAGGAAGGGGGGAACGTCTCAGATTCAGTCACATCGATGGGTTAACTGAAGAAAGGTTAGGCAGGTAGTGCAGGAGTCTTCTGTGGTTATCCCCATTTCAAACAAATATGCTGTTTTGGAAAATGTAGGGGATCATGGACACTTCGGGATACGTAGCAGGAACAACCAAGATTCTAGTATGTCGGGTTCCAAGCGATCAATTATGTGAGGGGTCTGTCTAGTCCAAGGTACAGACAGACGTTTCTCTGGCCAGCAGCGAAAAATCTGAATGGTGTGTTGCTTCCCTGGTGCCAGGATCAAAATGTCTCAGAGAGGGTACAGAATGTTCTCAAGGGGGAGAGGGACTAGCAGGAGTTCATTGTACATATTGGAATCAATGATACAGGAAGGGAAATGGTTGAGATTCTGAAGGGAGATTACAGAGAGTTAGGCAGAACTTTAAAAAGGAGGTCGTCGAGTGTAGTAACATTTGGATTACTCCTGGTGCTAAGAGCTAGTGAAGGCAGGAATGCATGGCTGAGGAGCTGGTATATGGGAGAAGGATTCACATTTTTTGATCATTGCAGTCTCTTTTGGGATAGTAATGACCTGTACAAGAAGGACGGATTGCACTAAAATTGGAAGGGGTCTAATATACTGGCAGGGAAATTTGCTAGAGCTGCTCGGGAGGAAGGAGAAATAATGTACTGGCAGGGAGATTTGCTCGAGCTGCGCGGAAGGATTTAACCTCTAACGTGGGTGGGTGAAGCTTTTAACCTGAGACTGGCACAGTTGAGAACAAGTCGAAGAGTCAGGGCAGGCACGGACAAAGCAGAGAACAAGGTAGGACTGATAAATTAAACTGCATTTATTTCGATGCAAGAGGCCTAACAGGAAAGTTAGATGAACTCAGGGAATGGTTAGAAACATGGGACTGGGATATCATAGCCATAACAGAAATATTGCTCAGGGATAGACAGAACTGGCAGCTTATTGTTCCAAGATATAAATGCTACAAGAAGGACAGAAAGGGAGGCAAGAGAGGAGAGAGAGTAGCGTTTTTGATAAGGGATACATTACAGCAGCACTTAGGGAGGATATTTCCGGAAGTACATCCAGGGAAGTTATTTGGGTGGAACTGAGAAATAAGAAAGGGATGACCACCTTATTGGGATTGTATTATAGACATCTTAATAGTCGCCGGGAAATTGAGAAACCAAGCTGTAAGGAGATCTCAGTTAATGGAAGATTAATAAGGTGGTTATGGTAGGGGATTTTAACTTACCAAACATCGACTGCGACTGCCATAGTGTTAAGGCTTAGATGGAGAGGAATTTGTTAAGTGTGTACAAGATCATTTTCCGATTCAGTATGTCGATTTACCGACTAGAGAAGGTGCAAAACTTGACCTACTCTTGGGAAATAAGGCAGGCAGGTGACTGAGGTATGAATGGGGGACCACTTTGGGGCCAGCGACCATAATTCTATCAGATTTAAAATAATGATGGAAAAGGTTAGACCAGAACTAAAATTGGAAGTTCTAAATTGGAGTAAGGCCAATTTGAATGATGTCGGGCAAGACGTTCCAAAAGCTGACTGCGGCAGATGTTCGCAGGTAAAGGTAAGGCTGGAAAATGGGAAGTCTTCAGAAATGAGATTGCAAGAGTCCAGAGAAAGTATATTCACATTAGTGTGAAATGAATGGCTGTTAGGTGTAGGGAATGCTGGATGACTCAAGAAATTGAGGGTTTGGATAAGAAAAAGAAAGAATCATATCTTGGGTATAGACAGGATAGACCGAGTGAATCCTGAGAGGACTATAAAGGCAGTAGAATACAATTAAGAGATTAATCAGGAGGGCAAAAAGGAGACATGAGATCGCTTTGGCAAATAGAGTTAAGGAGAATCCAAAGGCGTTTTACAAATAAATTCAGGACAAAAAGGTAACAAGGGGAGAATAGAGCCACTCAAACATCAGCAAGGCGGCCTTTGTATCTACCCCAACCCCTGGTGCCGCAGGAGTTGGGGTAGATACTAAACGAGTATTTTGCATTAGTATTTACTGTTGAAAAGGACATGGAAGATATAGAATGTCGGGAAATAGATGGTGACATCTTTAAAAATATCCATATTACAGAGGAGGAAGTGCTTGATGTCTTGAAATGCATAGCAGTCGATAAATCCCGAGGACCTGATCATGTGTACCCTAGAACTCTAGGGAATCTAGGGAGGTGATTGCAGGGCCTCTTGCTGAGATATTTGTGTCATTGATAGTTTACAGGTAAGGTTCTGGAAGACTGGAGGTGGGTAACGTGGTGCCAATTTTTAGGAAAGCCGGTAAGGACAAGCCAGGGAATTATAGATCAGTGAGCTTGATGTCAGTGGTGGGAATGTTGTTGGAGGGAATACTGAGGAACAGGCTGCACATGTATTTGGAAAGGCAAAGACTGATTAGGAATGGTCAACATGGCTTTGTGCGTGGAAAATCATGTCTCACAAACTTGATTGAGTTTTTTGAAGAAGTAACAAAGAGGATTGATGAGGGCAGAGCGGTAGATGTGATCTATACGGTCTTCATTAGCGCATTTGCCAAGGTTCCTCATGGGAGACTGGTGAGTAAGGTTGGACATCATGGTTGGACTTCATACAGAGGGTGGTGGAGGGTTGTTTTTCAAACTGGTGGCCTGTGACCAGTGGAGTGTCACAATGATCGGTGCTCGGTCGAGTACTTTTAATCATTTCTATAAATAATTTGGAAGTGAGCATAAGAGGTATAGTTTGTAAGTTTGCAGATGACAACAAATTTGGACATCGAAGAAGGTTACCACAATGTATAACGGGATCTTGATCAGATTGGCCAATGGGCTGAGAAGTGACAGATGGATTTTAATTTAGATAAATGTGAGGTGCTGCATTTTGGAAAAGCAAATCATAGTAGGACCTGTACACTTAATGGTAAGGTTCTAAGTGTGCTGCTGAACAAAGAGACCTTAGAGTGCAGATTCATAGTTCATTGAAAGTGGAGTCGCAGGTCAATAGGCTGTGAAGAAGGCGTTTGGTATGCTTTCCTTTATTGTCAGAGTACTGAGTAAAGGAGTTGAGAGGTCATGTTGCAGGACATTGGTTAGGCCACTGTTGGAAAATTGCATGCAATTCTGGTCTCCTTCCTGTCGGAAGGATGTTGTGAAACCTGAAAGGGTTCAGAAAAGATGTACAAGGATGTTGCCAGTGTTGGAGGATTTGAGCTATAGGGAGAGGTTGAACAGGCTGGGGTTGTTATATCTGGAACGTCACAGGCTGAGGGGTGACCATTGCCATTTCTACAGTTAATGGCAATGCTCTTGGATATTGTAGTAGAGAACAGAGACCTCGGGGTTCCGATACATATTTCTTTGAAATTTGTATCACAGGTAGACAGGATGGTTAAGAAAGCATCTGGCGTGCATTCTTTCATTTCTCAGACCTTTGAGTATAGGACTTGGGGGGATGTCATGTTGAGTTTGTACAGGATGTTGGTGAGGCCTCTTCTGGATTAATGTATCCAGTTCTGGCCACCATGCTCGAGCTAGGATATTAGTAAACTGCAGATGGTTCAGAAAATGTTGCTGGGAATGGAGGGTTTGAGATATGAAAATAGACTGGAAAGGCTACGACCTTTCTCACTGGAGCATTGAGGATCTAGGGGTGAACGTATTGAGTTTTATACAACCATGAGGGGCATAGAGAAGGTGAATAACAAGGATCTTTTCCCTGTGTTGGGGGAGTTCAAAGCTTATGGTTACAGGTTTAAGGTGAGAAGAGAAAGATTTAAAAAGGACATGATGGGCAACTTTATTAACACAGCGAATGGTTTGTGTGTGGAATGAACTGCCAGGAAAAGCGGTGGATGCAGTTACAGTTACAACTTTAGAAACAGCAATCTCGGTTTGTTCAATATGTCATCAGTGGTCTGACATAATGATCTATTGCTATTAATTCTGATTCCTAAGATCCTGTCGTCATAGCCAGCTGATGAAGGAACAGTGCTGCAAAAGTTTGTAACTCCAAATAAACCTGTTGGATTATAACCTGGTGTCATGTGAGTTTTAACATTTAAAGACCATTTGGATCAGTTCATGAATAGGACCGGTTCGCAGGGATATTGATCAAGCACAGGAGGGTAGAGCTGAAAATGTGTTGCTGGAAAAGCACAGCAGGTCAGGCAGCATCCAAGGGACAGGAGAATCGACGTTTCGGGCATGAGCCCTTCTTAAGGAATCATGCCCGAAACGTCGATTCTCCTTTTCCTTGGATGCTGCCTGACCTGCTGTGCTTTTCCAGCAACACATTTTCAGCTCTGATCTCCAGCATCTGCAGTACTCACTTTCTCCACAGGAGGGTAGGACTAGTTTAGTTGGGGGTTATGGTTGGCGTCGATAGGTATGAGTGAAGGTTTTGTTTCCAGGCTGTATGATTTTAAGACACGATCACATAGCATAGGCAATCGAAAGAGAGGTTAGTCTCTGCACATGCTCAATTTACCCTCCATCCCAGGGGTTGGGACATGGTGCGGGAAAGGATATTGTGGATGGACAGAAATACAGAGGGACTTTTACATACAGTGGGTGTGCAATGGAGGAACTACATGTGGGCAGTTCAAGAGAAATGAAGTTACACTGGTTACGCTACAGGGTAACTGAAATTGTATTACAGACGTTTTATTTGAATAGTAAAATTTTATTTGAACACATAGAATTCTAATCTCAAAGCGTTTAAAACTACTAGGGTTTATTCGTAGCCCAAACCTCATCAAATCTGTTCAAATCTCAGACTGGATCTATCTAAACGGGTTCAAACCACAAATTGAAGACACAAATTGTTCAAATCCTGATGATGACCCCCATCTGTTTTGACATTAAGTAAACCCCTATGCTAATTTAAACCCGACACACAGAAAAAGTTCACCTCATGCCGTAATCTATTACATTTTAAACGTCAAAGTCCTATCCCAGATCTCACTATTTAAAATAAAAATGAACAATTCATTTCTTTAAGTCCAAACAAGAACATTAGACAGCAACTGCTTACAACTCTTTTTTTCTTCTTAAACCTATCTTTCACATCCCAACTCTACAATACTTGTCCGATAAAAACCTCAATTAAGATTTAGAAATATACGTTTTATTTCAAAACCAAACATCTTTTGGTTCTTCTCCGTATTCTGTTTTTTCTTCTTTGGGATTCTGATTTACAGGTCTTTCATAGATAAAGGGAACTTTCAGGTCTGCGAGCAGTCTGTATTGTTCTGTTTTTTGTTGGTGCTCTTTGCTGCTCAGGGTAACTGTTCGAGATGTATGATATTTATACCCTCGAAACATCGGATATTTCATTGGTTTAGTGCTATAAAAACACTATTTTTTTCACATTTGAATAGAATTTTGGAACTTGGGGCATAGTGTAAACTGGTCGTTTACCATGGCAACACATCTGCAGCTATCTGGTTCAATCCACTGTTACAACTTAAAATCATTCCGAACACGTTGTGCCAGCCAGCAATTCCAGTTCCTTTAAAGGTTTGGTAAACATTTACAACTTGATAACAAACTTTAACTTTTAAAAATCAGGAATTACGAGTCTATTAATGACCATGACACCATTGACAATTGTTGGAAAAACCCATTTGTTTCCCAATATTAGGTTCAAAAACTTTCGGGCCTGAACTCTGTCCTGTCCTGACCTGCAACCCCGACACCAGACGTTGCCTCACAGTCGGCTCTTACATGATACCCGCTGTTAGGAACTAACAGTCTCCAATTGCAGTTATTCACCCTCCTCGACAGAGTTCTGCCCACTCTTTTGTCTGTCCAACTGTTCTTCTCTCTCTTTGGGCTCTATCCCTACCCATTGTTTACTCCTTACACCATCCTCCCACCTTATCTTCTATAATTAGTATTAGATTGTCCTTTATTGTCACATGTACGCAAGTACAAATGTACAGGAATGCAGTTAAAAATTTTACAATGTCACCTGTTATGGCGCCATCTTAGGTATTAGTATATTAGTACAATTCTTAGATACTGTTACAAAGTCTAAAGAGTGTATGGTCACATTAAGATAGAAAGTGTTTCCTGAATTTAAGGTGCAGGAGCAGCTGCCAGTATACTGTACAGCTAAGAGACGGGCTCTGCCAACATAGATGCATGTGATAATTGGCTGGTGAATTGACCCCTGCGTTTTGGTGGCTGTTTTGACAACAATTCGAGTTTAAACAATTAAATTAAATTATGCCCAGGATACCAAAACCGAATTGAGTTTGAATTTATTGCATTGCCAACGTCATACCAATGACTGGGTATGATGTAAATGGTATAAAAAGGGAGGACATTTTGAAAATTATTTGGAAGAAATACCATCCAAAGAAATAAACATTTTGCTCTCATGAAAATAACTGAAGGCACTATCTATCAAAGAGAACATTTCCAGTAAAAGGAGTAAGAAGTCAATCCAGGGAGAAGACAGCAGAATGGGAAGGTCAGAGGGAAGAGACACGTTCAGAAGTCCAGAAGAAGACAGCAGAAGAGATTGTATGGACTGTGAGAAATTATGTTGATTTGATGCTTGAGAATTGTCTTATTAGAGCAGCATTCTTAGAGAGTTGGGCAGGTAGTGGTTAGACAAGAAAACGGAACTAGGATTTGTTAATAGTTTTTGATTCGTGTTCTTTGTTAAAGTTAGAAAAATACATTGTTTTTTTCCTTAAACGGTGGAAATCTCTTCCCTCACACATTTTTAACAGAGGACAAGACATGTTGAGATGAGTTTTCCTGAGTGTTTCAGCTTTAGGTATCAGAGGGGTTTTGAACTCCACTACAGAGCACATTGGGGGCTCTTCTGAGATTTGGACAGGCTCAGATGGATCTGAATGGATCAGGTCTGGAGTTTGGACAGATTTGGTGTATGAGAGGTACCAGTAGATTAAAATGCACTTGAGGATTAATTTTCGAGACCTTTAAATAAAACGTAGGTGAGAAAAATCTGTTTAATTTCCACTACTATTAGTTGGTTTGATTAAAAGTGAGAGAAATGACACTTTCAGTTTGTAAATTCGGAAGGGAGAAGTGACTTTGGAAGTTAGATAAAAGGTGGGTGAGGAGAAGCTGTTGCAATTGTCTGACAAACTGAGAACCGAATTCAAAGTTTGCGTGAAGATTTGAAGCTCGGGTGCTCGTTGTTGTGGTTCTGTTCGCTGAGCTGGAAATTATTGTTGCAGACGTTTCGTCCCCTGTCTAGGTGACATCCTCAGTGCTTGGGAGCCTCCTGTGAAGCGCAACTGTGATCTTTCCTTCGGCATTTGTCGTGGTTTAAATCTGCTGCTTCCAGTTGTCAGGTCCAGCTGTCTGTTGCAGTGGTCGGTATATTGGATCCAGGTCGATGTGCTTATTGATTGAATCTGTGGATGAGTGCCATGCCTCTAGGAATTCCCTGGCGGTTCTCTGTTTGGCTTGTCCTATAATAGTAGTGTTGTCTCAGTCAGCCGAATTGCCTCTGTCTCTGAAAAAAAGATGAGGTTGAATTTGAAATAAGTCGATATTTGAATGTGCTAAAAACACCTTTAGAATTTTTGGACATGACTAAAATTTAGTTGTACGTTTGGCAGCGTGATTTCGAGGAGGAAGAAAGGGAGGGAAGTTACTTAGCAGAGGAAGTCAGAGAAAAAAGAGAGAGAGAGCTTCATAGGTTGTGAAATAGTCACAAAAGTCAACTTAACAGAATGGAGATGAAGGGATAAGGTAGGGATGTATGCAAAATTATTAAAACATTGCCACATTTTGATGAGAAAGATGTTAAAGCTTTTTTTGAATTCCATTTGAATTATTAGCTGGGCAGATAGTGTGGGCAGAGAACTTCACGGTAATGTTAGACCAGTCTCAGCTGGTAGGCAGAGCTGATGAGGTGATTGTAGCACTATAAGATGAGGGGGTCAAGAGATTATGCAAACATCAAACAGGCTATTTTGTGCGCCTATGAATTGGTACCAGAAGCTTCTCGACTGCAGTTCTGAAACACAAAGAAGGAACAAGTTCAGAGTTATGCGAGTTTGAAAGAATTAAACATAACAATTTTCACAGATGGGTGCAGGCCTTCAAAATAGACAAGACACATGAGGCTGGGAAAGAGATTACTCAGCTGGAGGAATTTGAAAAATCCAGAGATGATAACAACTGATGTGGATGAACAGAAAGTTGAAGAACTGAGAAGTGCCACTGAGATAGCAGATGAATATGCATTAGTACATAAATTGACATTCATTTCATAGCTTCCTGTGAGGGATAGAAATTGGGAGAAGGAGAGATCCTTCACTACAAATCAAAGATTACAGCACACTGGTATCAGTTTACCACAGGTGAAAAAAGATGCCCCAAAGATTGAAAAGAATGTGAAACGCGTCCGGTGTTTCCACTGTAATGGAGTGGGACACATGAAGTTACAGTGTTGGTGGTTTAAGACAGGCACTGGGAAAGATGTTTTTACTGTCACATGGTGGGACCAGTGCTGGTCATTGAAGAAAGACAGTCAGGGAAAAGATGTGGTAAATGAGGCTAAGCCAGTCGGATTAGTGGGAATAGTAAAGGAAACCCCAAGAAAAGTCGAGGACCTGCAGGAGAGTGCACAGACGAGGCAGGAGCTGGATATTTAGAATTGTCTGATCTTTATAAAAACTTCACCTCCGTGGGTAAAGTTTACTGTGGAAGAACAAGGGGAAAGAGGAAAAAGGTTACAATTTTAAGAGATACGGCATCTTGTCAGTTTATAATAGTAAGAGATGAATGCATTTGCACTCATTCTGACATGATGATGGGTACACTTTCTTCAGGAAAAATCAAACACAGAACATCGTCTCCATGAGATTGGATTCACCACAACAAACAAACTAGTCAGACGTCCGACCAAATTCCCCTGTGGGGTAAATGAGCTCCTCATGACCCTCTGACACACCCTGGGCCAGAAGCAGTACATCACAGCAGTCAGTGCCTCTGCCCTGAATCTAGACACAACGGAGGAGACAAATGCCTCGAACTATCGCTTTCCCGCTGAAAGAATTGCTTCTCAGGCAGTGTCATACAGCCAACCTGATGATGACCAAGATACCTGAGTCACAGAGTACCAATAGCAGCTGGTGCAACCTAAACCCCTCCCCAGTCACAGCTCAGTGGAGACCCACGGCCCCTCCACCAGGAAACCCCAGGACTGGCTCAGTGAGAATAAGCAGGAGATCCAGTATAACTGAGAACGCAAACGTGAGGTATCCCTGAAACGGCAGATTCACCATAACTCCAGCTGAAGGAAACGAGCGGAGATGCAACTGAATGCCGAGGTGCAACAAAGAAGCTGTGAACAAATACATGGTGCGTAGAGAGATAATGCAGAAGAGTCAGTGACTCACTGGCTGACACAATGTGTGCGGCTTCTTTAGCACAATCATATCCATCTGTAGCCCGAGTACCCAGGGAGTGACCTCACTGAGAGCCAAACACAGAGTGCCCATTATCAAAGACTGAGAAGCAGTCAGCACTCGTTGCAAAGAGCACTTCGAGGGCCTCCTCCACCAATTCACAGCCTTCAGCACAAGTGTTGCTGACAGCATCCCACAATAAACTACCCACCACCATCTCAACACACCACCAACCCACCCTGAGGGCAAAAACACCTCCAACAACAGAACAACAGCAAGGATACTGGCACAGGTGGAATCCTCGGAGAAGGTCTAAAATATGGCAGAGAGTCATTCTTGACCTGAATCCACCTCAGCATCCTTTATTGTGACCAACTCCAAGGATGGAAACAGTCCAACCGTACAGAGAGATTTCCCAATGTCCGTCATGGGAAAGGTCATCATAAGGATCATTGTCAGTCCTTCCTCTCATTGGCTCCTCCCGACTCTCAGTGCAACTTCCGCCCATCAAGAGGCTGAATGACCAGGACTGTCAGTCTGTGACAAATCCAAGCAGCGTTCAGGGAACAGCAGAAACCTCTGTATATGACCTTCTTCGATCTTTAAGACTTTGACTCTGGGGACCATGAGGGATTATGGGATACCTTCCTCAAATGTGGATACCCACAGAATTCTGTCACCATTCTCCATTTGCTTCACAATAACTTCCAAGCAGTTGTCTTCAACAACACATTCACCACATGCATGAGCAGGATGTAACCAACGCAAATAAGAAATTCTTAACAAACATATTAGATCTAAGCCCTGCAGTCCTATCATATCCAGTCGTGAATGATGGTGAATATTTAAACACCTCATTGAAGGAGAAGGCTCCACTTATATCCACAATAATCAACAATGGGAGAACCGAGTAAATCAATGCAAAGATAAGGCTAAACTCGTTCACTAAACTGTTCAGACATAAATGCTGATGGTTGATCCATCATGGCCTCCTCTTCTGGGTAAAAGCTGGGGCCTTGAAAAAATCCCAGCAATGGGACAGATGACATGTGCTCCAGAACATGCTGTACCTCTGAACATGCTGTACCTCGGAGCAAGCAATTCCTACTGAGCTACAGACATGGCATCTAAATGAGAGAGTGGAAATATGCCCCGTTATGTGCTGTGCATAAATAACAGGACAAAGCGAACCCGGCGAATTCTCACCCCATCAATATGACATCGATCATGTAAATATGAATTAAAGCTTCATCAACAGTGCTATGTAGCAACGCCTCCATACGAACAACCTGCTCAGTGACACCACTCAGCTCTTGACCTCACTCCAGCCTCTGTTCAAACATGGACAGAAAGAGCTGAATTCCAGAGCTGGTGTGGGTCTGACTGTACTTAACATAACGGCTGTATTTGGCCTTATGTGGCTTCATGGAGCCTGAGCAAAGTGGGAGGCAATAAGAAAGTTGTGTATCTTTGAGGTCAGTCGTCACATCTTCAGGGCATCTCTGCAGGTGTGTCTTAGGACTGCCCACCTTCAAAGATTTCATCAATGGACTTCCCTCTGTCATAGGGTCAGACAAAGGGATATTAGCTTATGATTACACTGTGTTCAGCAGAATTTACGACTACTCAGATACTGAAACGCTCCTTATCCAATACTGCAGCAAATACCTCACTTCCTGATTTCCATCTGTCCACCGTCTGCAAGGTCCAAGTTAGGAGTGTGGTGGAACACTCCTCAATTGTCGAGATGAGTGAGGCTGCAACAACACTCAAGAAGCTTGACACTCTCCAGGAGAAAACAATTAATTGATGGCCACCACAACCATCATATTTCCACCAATGACTCTCAGTAGCAGCAATTAGTACTAACGACCAGATGTATTGCAAAAACTCACCAAAGTTCCCCAAACAAAACCTTCCAAACCCACAATCATATCAAAGTACACGAGCTGCATATACATGGGATCATCTTGCACTACAAATTCCCTTCCATGTCAATCATCATCTTGATGTGAAAATATATCACCATTCTGTAAGTATCTCTGGTTCACAGTCCTTCATTAGAGACAAAGATGTCCACATCTTCACGTCCTGAAATCCCAGTCCTGAAGAAGATATGCACCTGAAGTGTGGACATCTCCACCTTCTGACCCTGCCTAGATTGCTGTGTTCTTCTTCCCTCCTGCCTGTCTATTTTACAGCCCTTAGTAACACTATTGCAAATATATGTACAGCACACAGACAACTACAGTTCAAGAAAACAGCTCAACAAAACATTCTCAACAGCCACTAGAGATGAGCTACAAAGGCTGGTCCAGCCAATGATGCCATTAAATGGATTAGAATTCATGAAAAATGTTGTCCAATCTTGACTCATGATGGGCACTAGGTTTGAGGCTTTGTGAGTGTAAGCTGGGTGGGTGTAGGCAGTACCTTGCTTATTGTGAAGCGCTGAAGCGATATGCTGTTTGGAACAATCAGTCAGTCTTTCTGAATCAAGGCCGACGTACACAGAATCACACAGACACTAAGAATCCATTTACTGTGTCCTTTTATCTGGAATACTTGGAAACGTGGTTAAATTATTGTCATGACAACAATTATGTGTGGGACATTTGTATTCATTGGAAACATTATTGGATATTTTCAATGTGCATGGGCAAAATAATAATTTGATTCTGGGTGTGATAACTAGACTCATAATTTGGGCACAATGTTTTCATTGTATTTCAGTCTTAAAATTGAAACAAACAAATGGGTGGATTTGTTCATTGGGCAATCAAGTGACTATGACAAAAGGATTTATGGTCTTCATTAATGACACTTTGTAGTTAATAATCAATAGAATATTTAAAGTGACCTCAAAAAATTTCAAGTTTGAGTCACACACAACAATATCAGTTGGGATCATGCTGGCCATCAATGAAAATGCACAATTCTGTTTGGACACTGGGGGTGCGGAGCTGACATGCACTACATACTGTTGATGAGGGATTCAATGCAAGATGCCTTGCAATACATTACTTTTCTAACACCTTTAAGAAGGACCTGCTCCACAGTGTAGAATTATGAAGCTTATGTTGCACATGAAATGTCATTAACATGGACGAATTTACGAGGCATGGTCATCAGCAGCCTATTTGTATAAATGTTAAAAGATTGCACTGAGCCTTGTGCGAGTCCATTGGCCAATCTGCTCCAATCCCTTCCCCCTTTTTCTAGAAAGTGTCTAAATTGTCTATTGTGAGGAAATGTTTGAATAACTGACCAGATCCAGTTTGGGAGCTGGCTGGAGATATTTACGAGCCAGTCACTCTTTACTGGAGGTGCCCGTGTGGTCCAGCAAGACTATATTTAAGTTCTACCCTTTTCAACCGTATTTTTGCTGTATATGGTATTGCAATGAACACGTGTTTACTCATCTGAACATGAATCAGCTGTTTACTGCAGTTGTTGAACTGTGAAGTAATCCGCCGGTTACTACAGTTACTAAATTTAGCAATAAATAGGTGTGCATTCTGAATATTGTAGTGAATAATCTTCAACAAAAAAAAATCATTTATTTTGGTTTGATTTTAAGATTCAAAGAAATACAGAGGAACTCTTTATTGTGGAAAGCTTAAACTTGACCTGCAGTATATTTATCACAGACTAATCCAGCAATAATCGAACATAGTTTCTTTCACGGAATTCCACTTTCCAGACAATGTCCCAGAGAACCCTAGGATTATCTCAAGGCAGGTCCCTGGTTGAACACAACATTGCATGTGGAAAAGACAGAGAATGGACTTTGTGTGGGAGGCTTCGGTGTCCATCACCAAGACGAGCTCAGCAGCACCACTTGCTGACTGAGCTGGGACATTCCAGAAGTCATTTTCACCAATCAGCCTGTCTCACATTTTTTCGGCACTGAGGCATGTGGTGTGGCACGATCTCTGTGTGAAATGGGGCAGACTTGGAATAGATATTCCAACTAATGAAATTCAGTGTACAGAATCAAAGTTTTACCTTGGAATGTAGGAGAATGAGCGTTGAACTTATTTGAAGTGTATAAATGATGAGGGGCAGAGATAAAATGAATGCTTGTAGCCTTTGCCCCAGGGATGGAGAATTGAAAACTGGAGGGCATGGGTTTAAGGTGAGAGAGGAAAGATTTCGGAAGGACCTGAGCGGAAAATTCATCACACAGAGTGAATGGAATGAGTTGACAGAGAAAGTGGTTGAGGGAGAGACAATAGCAGCAGTTAAGATTCTTTTGCATAGGTACATGAGTTTAGAATGATATGGGTCAATTGCGAGCAATTGGAACTAGCACATGGTCAGCATTGAGCAATTTTGGCCGAAGGGCCTGTTTACATGCTGTATTAATGTGCAACTCTATGACCAGAAAAGAACCCAAGCCGAAAGGATGTTCATGGATTGTTGACTTGTCCTATTTATACCTGAGTATGACATTCGATGAAAAATATATCATATTCAATTTGTTCCTTATTTTCCATAATGATAGGACTCCACTGTGGAACTAGGAAAGTAATACTTGGAAAGCAAAAGAACAGAGGATGCTTGAAATCAGAAACCAAAACAGAAACTGAGGTGGTTATGATCGAGAGCGTCAAGTTCCTGGGAGTGACGATAACCAACCATCTGTCCTGGATCACCCACGGAGATGCGATGGTCAACTGGGCACAATAATGCCCGTTCTTCCTCAGGATGCTTGGGAAATTCAGCATGTCCATAGGAGCCTCACCAACCTTTTTAGATTCACCAAAGAAAGCATTCCATCGGGGAGCATCACGGGTTAGTCTGGAAACTTCTCCACCCAAAACTGTAAGAAAGTTGTGAACAAGCCCCTGGTCATCACACAAGCCTTTCCATTGAGTGCATCTGCACTTCTCAAAGGCAGCCAATATCATCAAATTCATTCCTATCCCGGATATATTTGTTTTCAGGCTCTTACACCAGGCAGAAGATGCAGAATCTTCATCACACATATCAACAGGTTCAAGACCAGCACCACCTCTTTTGTTATTAGACTGCTGAATGGCCCTCTCGAATTTTAAAACTATTGTTGATCTTGCTTTGTACCCTCCTATGATAACGTAACTTTGTCTGCCTCCATATAGGAACAAATCCTGTAGTTCTGATTTGGGATGGGCGGTGTTGGTCTTGAAAGCAGAGAGTGGTAGGTGTTAGTATCTTTTGTTCTGGGCGTTGAACTCAGCCAGCTTAAACAGTGTTTGGGATAGCAATGGCTCTTTCAGTTACCACAAGTTCTCTGTAGGTGGGAGAAGTGACCTTAGGGGTTTTACAGAAAATGATGAAGACCAAGCTGCTGGAATTAGCAGTGAGGGTGGGATGGAGCTGTCTCCTTTCTTGAGGAAAGGAGAGTTAATTACAGCATTTCCCCGCATTTACATTTGCTGGAAACGCCATTAGAATCTTTCGAGATGGCTAAAATGAAGCAGCTTGAGTTAGAGGCAAGAGACTAGGCAAGGGCAACTGAACTGCAACAATTTGAATTCTGATTGAAAGCAGTGGAAGAGAAGAAGAGTGAACTGCTTTAGCAGAATAAAAAGAAAAAGACAACGAAAGAGAGGGAATGAGAGAGAAAGAGAGAGAGAGAGATGAGAAAGGAAGAGTAAGGGAAGAGAGAGAAAAGGAAAGACAGGAAAGCAAGAAAGAGGGGGAGTTCAAATTTCAGAAGTTGGCAGTGAGACAGGCAAGTCAGCTTATAAGGGTGGAGATTAAGGCTAAAGGGGCGCTTAGTTGCAGTGTTCGGGATAACAGAGAAAGCCGAGGAAAGAGAGAGAGAGATGTTGGGGAGAGACAGTGAGAGATTGAGGGAGACAGTGGGCTGAGAGAGAGATGGCAAGAGACAGGGAGAGAGAGGGGAGGGAGAGAGAGAGATGTGGGGAAGGGAGAGAAAAGGAGAGAGATGAACTGCAATGGATCGAGAAGGCAACTCCCCACCACCTTCTCAAAGGGAACAAGGAATAGGCAATACATGCTGGACCGAGCCAGCAATGCTCACAACCCACAGATGGATCAATAACAGAAAGAGGCAAAGAGGAAGCCAACAAACTACCGAGCTGTTGGTTGGACATCATCACTCGGAGAACTGATGGAATCCAAAATAGGAGAGAATTTCAATCTGCACGTCGGGAAAAATATAAGTTCATACTGGACGGCCAAATGGGATGAATGGTCTCCTCCTGCCCCTCGTGCTTATGTTCTTATGGTAACTTTCACAGAAACATCAGTTAGCTCTGCTTTCTCTCTCCACAGATGCTGAGATTCGTCAACTGGCCCTGTTATTGTTTGTGTATTAATTTGAGGTGTTATATTTGGTCATGCCATTGAACTAATTTATCAGTTTCATTACTTTCAGATACTCTCTGGGTGCTCACCGATATACTAAGTCCATCTAACGAATGCGAACCCACAAAGGGGGATAATTTGAAAGACACGCCGTATGGCCATTACCCATCCTTAAAAACAGCAGCTTCACATTGTCCTGCATTGGGTTCCGATTGTGAATGGAATCCAGACTGGAACCCATTCACAGCCTGGGGACTGCCTGTCCTTTTCGAGCTGAATTCAACAACACACTGAACTCTGGAATATGCTCAATAAATGTTCACTGTTAAACAATTCCCCGAGTGAAGGACACCCCTGAAACAGTATGAAATCTGGAGCTTGGTTTGAAGGTTTCTGAGTGAGCGATATCATTATTGCCAAGATATACCTTTCATTGTCAGTTGTTTTGATATTATGATTGGATTGTACACTAACGTTTCAGAGACTAATCCCAAGAGAGACTTAATTTCAGATCATTCTTCCGTTATTAACACACACCCAGCATCAGGGTGTCTTGACGAAGATGCAACTTACTGTCGAGAGATGTGAGACATGTCAGTGCGAATATGGAAAGAGTGAGTTTTTGGCGCGTTAATTGCTGGCAAGTTGTGCAATGTTGAAACATCAAATTGAAAAATTAACAACGAGGCAGGTGTGAAGTTCTGTTCACTGCAGCGGTTTCCAAACTACTTCAGTCACATATTAGCATCCAAGTTTCCTGGCAAGTCTACACTTTCAAACCAGTGACATTGTTCCCCTGTGTGAAGGCAGTTTTCTGACTGGACACTGTAACATTGCAACATGAAGGTACTAACTGTAACAGAGTTTGCTACATCCCATCTTATAATTTATTTTGCTCTCTGTATGGTGTGAATTATATTTAAAACAGTGGCTGATGGCATATAAAGTGATGAATTGTGGCACGGTGATAGTGTCCCTCTCCCTGGACTAGAAGGGCCCTGATTCAGTCCCATCTGCTCCAGAGATATGGAGAGTCACAGAGTCATAGAGATGAACAGCACAGAATCAGACCCTTCAGTCCAACTCACTGACAAAATATTCTGAATTAATCTATTCCCATTCACCACAATTTGGCCAATATCCCTCTCAACCCTTCCTATTCGGATACCCATTCAGGTGCCTTTTACATCGTGCAATGTACCCAATTCTCCAATTTCTCCAACACATTTTTCTATACACACACAACACTCTGGGTGAAAAATTGCCCCTTAGTTCCCTTTTAAATCTTTCCACTCTCGCCTTAAAGCTAGTGTTCCCTCTAGTTTTGGACACTCCTACCTTAGGAAAAAAGACCTTGGCTCTTCACCCGATTCATGCCCCTCAAGGTTTTATAAATCTCAACAAGGCTCCCCCTCAGCCTGCGATGTTCCAGGCAAAATCGCCTCCAACCAATTCAGCCTCTCCCCTGCAGCCCTGGCAACATACTAGTCAATCTTTTCTGAACCCTTTCAAGTTTCATAATATCTTTCCTGTAGAAGGGAGGCCAGAATTGAAAGTAGTATTCCAATTAACCTAACCAAATACCTTTACAGCCGCAATATGACATTCCAACTCTT
The DNA here is from genome assembly GCF_047496795.1 of Chiloscyllium punctatum. NCBI lineage: Eukaryota > Metazoa > Chordata > Chondrichthyes > Orectolobiformes > Hemiscylliidae > Chiloscyllium > Chiloscyllium punctatum. Next base: position 36,994,523 of record NC_092785.1, read on the forward strand.
ATACTCAATGCAATGACCAAGAAAGGCAAGCATGCCAAATGCCTTCTTCACAGTCCTGTTTATCTGCATCAAGACATTCAAGGAACTGTGCATCTGCACTCCCAGATCTCTTTGTTTGGCATCACTCCCCAGGACCTTACCATTATATGTACCGAAATCTTGTGTGAATTTGTGTTGTAACCGTTTGTTGTGGCTGCTCCGTGTTTGAAACTACTCGTTTCTGTCTGTCCCACCCTGATTAGCTTTACAAAAATGGAACACCTCACACCTATATGAATGAATCCCCATCTGCCACTCCGCAGCCCATCAGCCTTCTGATCAAAGTCCATTGTATTCTAAGGCAACCCTATTCGCTGTCCAGTACACCTCCAATATTGGTGTCATTTGTAAACATATTCACCATCCCTCCGATAATGACACAAAGGGGTTTGCAGGAGCAGGAGTGCACAGGTGTACATGGACAGATGGCATCATTCGACAGGTTGAGAGAAAATCTCATGAAGAACTCTGCCTCCTGGATCTTGTTTATCTTGACAGAGACTGCGACATCAATGAGATGTTCTATTGGCATCTAATGAAGAACACTGTCTCTGCATCTTGTTCATCGTGACAGACTGCAAGAGAAATGGGATCCTCTCATTGACTTCCCATTAAGAACACTGTCTCCTGGACCTTATTCAGAAAGACAGAGACTGCGAGAGAAATGATATGTTCTTAATGCGATTATAGAGGGGTGTTGGAGACAATGGTTTAGCCCAGGGCTGTCCCAGCCTGTCCCTTTCTCTCCCCACCACCACTGGACCCAGACATGGAATAAACACAGACACGAAGCTGCAGGTTAAAAGACGGAGCAGCCAAAATACACGGTTATAACACAAATTCACGCCAAGAGTTTTGCATAAATTAACACAAGGTCTTTGCACAAATTAGTGCAAGTTTGCCCCAGATATTAACACAAGCTGTTTGAACAAATGAACACAGGTTTATTCCATAAATGAACATAATATTACTACTCACTCAGAAAAACAGGTAAAGTCAGCAGTTTTAATGTCCCTGAGACATATGCAAATGATGATAAATGCATTATACAATTGAGAACAACTTTTCTACCATTCTGCGCAAATGAAGGCATTTTTACAAAATTGAATAGAAGTGTACGATCGAATGAAATATAAGATAATGGAACAAATATATTTATTTCCGAGCAACGCATCAGGGGATTTTCCAAGGCTGTTCTGCTTTCTCATCAATAGTTTATCTGTCAATGCTAGGAAGAAGCTGATTGACACAAATTGTGTTAAAGATGCTTCCACCCAGGACATTGTGAGTTCCTGCACACACCAACAGCAATAACCTGCTGTGAGTCTCTGTGAGTATCACCCCTCACACAAGGACACAGTCACTGTATGATCGCCCTCTGCTGGGGATTGGAAACGTTACACGCAATAACTCGAACACTCCTTCAACATCTTCCAATTCAGGTGTCTTGATCGAGTATTCCAGAAGAACATTGTTCTCTGCTGCTGCTGTCTCGCTTGGAGGACCCCTATCAAACAACGCAACCGAGATCCGGTCACTCCAGGGAAAACTACAGACTCTGACAGAGCGAGAGCTCTTTCACAAGGAATAGGACAGAACATGACAGGAAAACCTCCCCCACGCGGGACAGCTCCAGTTCCCATGGGAACGAGCCCATTTTAGTGAGAGGAGGGCGAATGGGAACTGGGAAGCAGCCTCAGGATACAGTAATAAGCTGGAAGGAGAGTGTAGGGAGCTCCAAGAAATTGCACGGGCCTGTCTGCCTGCAACACAGAGGAATGCACATCAGGCCCAAGTAGGAAGTGCCAGAACGAAATACAATCCCTCGGGAACCGGGTCTCTGCCCAGAATGGGATAATGTGGGCCTTTGGGATCCCACCTCCTCAGGGAGATCGCAAGAGGCCCCACACAGACACAGCCACTCCCGCCCACACATGGGAACCCTCCTCCCTTTCTCCCAGGTAACTGAACCTTTAGCCCCCACCGCTGACCCATAGCCCAAACCAAATCCTATTAATCCTGTACTTACCCAGCGTCAAACAGCTGACGGTCACATGACACAAGCAACACCCATTGCAACCACCCAGCTGGTGGAGAGCACCAGAAAGGGGACTCTCCTTGATTCCACCTCAGATCCTGATACTTTTTTGAATGGGAACTTCCGTCAATCTGACATTCCCGGACTGGACACTAAGGAACAAACCAAATTAATCATCATGTGCCTTATTCCATCTGGCCAGTCAGCCCTACCTGAGGGCCAGCAGCGAGGGAGGGGGCCCTTGAGATGAACACAGTGGTCCTCATTGTTCAGGGTAAGATAAGGCAGGCTCCAGCGAGGCGCTACACAACTGAGGAACAACAACAAGGGGAATACCCCATTAGTTTCTCCTGGCGACTCTGTGTCCAGTTTTTTTGCGATTTCGGGGACATGACACACACTCTCTTAGCAATCAGAAACTGGTTCCGATGCCTTGTCTCCCATGTCTCAGAAAGAGGGAAGGACACATGTCTGGGATTTAAATCCTCTGACCCCTCATAAAATGAACTTGGTCCTCCACAAATCAATCGCTGAATGGGAAAAGGAGTTAAGCAGTCTCGGCTTCTTATAGCCCCCACTTCAACCTGGAGGACCAAATGAAGTGTCAGGAATACAGGACGGAGCCCAGACAAAATCATTCTCCATACATGTCCCCTGCCCCCCAAGACGAAGATAATTCCCACACATGAACCCCAAAATCAAACTGTGCCATGTAACCAATCCCAACATTTCATTTATGACTGCTGGGTAATTTAGTTTCCCACCTTGCATCGGGAAGTCTGGGAAAGGGGCCAGCCCCCAGGGTACCCTCCTGGCAGTAAAAGCTGGAGTGGAACCACCCTGTGGCATTTACAATGAGGATGACCGGGCCAACCCCGTAATGGAAATAGCCTTAGAACAGAGAACATAGAACATAGAACAATACAGCACAGAACAGGCCCTTCGGCCCACGATGTTGTGCCGCACTTCTATCCTAGATTAAGCACCCATCCATGTACCTATCCAAATGCCGCTTAAAGGTCGCCAATGAATCTGACTCTACCACTCCCTCGGGCAGCGCATTCCATGCCCCCACCACTCTCTGGGTAAAGAACCCACCCCTGACATCTCCCCTATACCTTCCACCCTTCACCTTAAATTTATGTCCCCTTGTAACACTCTGTTGTACCCGGGGAAAAAGTTTCTGACTGTCTACTCTATCTATTCCTCTGATCATCTTATAAACCTCTATCAAGTCACCCCTCATCCTTCGCCGTTCCAACGAGAAAAGGCCGAGAACTCTCAACCTATCCTCGTACGACCTACTCTCCATTCCAGGCAACATCCTGGTAAATCTTCTCTGCACCCTCTCCACAGCTTCCACATCTTTCCTAAAGTGAGGCGACCAGAACTGCACACAGTACTCCAAATGTGGCCTAACCAAAGTCCTGTACAGCTGCAACATCACCTCACGACTCTTGAATTCAATCCCTCTGCTAATGAACGATAATACTCCATAGGCCTTCTTACAAACTCTATCCACCTGAGTGGCAACCTTCAAAGATCTATGTACATAGACCCCAAGATCCCTCTGTTCCTCCACCTGACCAAGAACCCTACCATTAACCCTGTATTCCGCATTCTTATTTGTTCTTCCAAAATGGACAACCTCACACTTGGCAGGGTTGAACTCCATCTGCCACTCCTCAGCCCAGCTCTGCATCATATCTAAGTCCCTCTGCAGCCGACAACAGCCCTCCTCACTGTCCACAACTCCACCTATCTTTGTATCATCTGCAAATTTACTGACCCACCCTTCGACTCCCTCCTCTAAGTCATTAATAAAAATTACAAACAGCAGAGGACCCAGAACTGATCCCTGCGGAACTCCACTTGTAACTGGACTCCATACTGAATATTTACCATCTACCACCACTCTCTGACTTCGACCGGTTAGCCAGTTTTCTATCCAATTGGCCAAATTTCCCTCTATCCCATGCCTCCTGACTTTCCGCATAAGCCTACCATGGGGAACCTTATCAAATGCCTTACTAAAATCCATGTACACTACATCCACTGCTCTACCCTCATCCACATGCTTGGTCACCTCCTCGAAGAATTCAATAAGACTTGTCAGGCAAGACCTACCCTTCACAAATCCGTGCTGGCTGTCCCTAATCAAGCAGTGTCTTTCCAGATACTCGTAAATCCTATCCCTCAGTACCCTTTCCATTACTTTGCCTACCACAGAAGTAAGACTAACTGGCCTGTAATTCCCGGGGTTATCCCTATTCCCTTTTTTGAACAGGGGCACAACATTCGCTACTCTCCAGTCCCCTGGTACCACCCCTGTTGCCAGTGAAGACGAGAAGATCATTGCCAACGGTACTGCAATTTCCTCTCTTGCTTCCCACATAATCTTAGGATATATCCCGTCAGGCCCGGGGGACTTGTCTATCCTCAAGTTGTTCAAAATGTCCAACACATCTTCCTTCCTAACAGGTATCTCTTCTAGCTTATCAGTCCGTTTCACACTCTCCTCTTCAACAATACGGTCCCTCTCGTTCGTAAATACTGAAGAGAAGTACTTGTTCAAGACCTCTCCTATCTCTTCCGACTCAATACACAGTCTCCCACCACTGTCGTCCTTGATCGGACCTACCCTCGTTCTCGTCATTCTCAGGTTTCTCACATACGCATAGAATGCCTTGGGGTTATCCTTGATCCTATCCGCCAAGGATTTTTCATGCCCTCTCTTAGCTCTCCTAATCCCTTTCTTCAGGTCCCTTCTGGCTATGCTGTATCCCTCCACTGCTCTGCCTGAACCTTGTTTCCTCAACCTTATGTAAGCCTCCTTCTTCCTCTTTACTAGACATTCAACCTCCCTCGTCAACCAAGGCTCCCTCACACGACCATTTCTTTCCTGCCTGATCGGTACATACATATCAAGGACACGTCGTATCTGCTCCTTGAAAAAGTCCCACATTTCCACCACATCCTTCCCTGACAGCTTATGCTCCCAACGTATTCTCCTCAAATCCTGTCTTACAGCATCGTAATTTCCCTTCCCCCAATTGTAAAAACTTCCTTGTTGTGCGCACCTATCTCTCTCCATAACCAAGGTGAAAGTCACAGAATTGTGGTCGCCATCACCAAAATGTTCACCCACTAACAAGCCCACCACTTGTCCCGGTTCGTTACCGAGTACCAAATCCAATATGGCCTCCCCTCAGGTTGGACAATCTACATACTGCGTTAGAAAAGCTTCCTGGACACACTGCACAAACACCGCCCCATCCAATCTACTTGATCTAAAGAGCTTCCAATCAATATTTGGGAAGTTGAAGTCGCCCATGACTACGACCCTGTGGCTTCTGCACCTTTCCAAAATCTGTTTCCCAATCTGTTTCTCCACATCTCTGCTGCTATTGGGGGGCCTATAATAAACACCCAACAAGGTGACTGCACCTTTCCTATTTCTGACTTCAGCACATACTACCTCCAGAGGCAGATCCCCCTCAAACTTCCTTTCTGCAGCCGTTATACCATTTCTAATTAGCAATGCCACCCCCCCTCCTTTTTTACCACCCTCCCTAATCTTACTGAAACATCTGTAACCAGGAACCTCCAACAGCCATTCCAGTCCCTCATCTATCCATGTTTCCGTGATGGCCACAACATCGTAGTCCCAGGTACCGATCCACGCCTTAAGTTCACCCACCTTATTTTTGATACTCCTTGCATTGAAGTATACGCACTTGAGCCCATCTCTGTGTCCGCAAGTAGTCCCTGTCAGTGCTACCTTCTCCACAGCCTCCCTACAGTCTTGGACATCCTGACACACAGCTAGCTTACTTGCTGGACTACAAGTTCGGATCCCATCCCCCTGCCAATTTAGTTTAAACCCCCCCGAAGAGTGCTAGCAAACCTACCTCCCAGGATATTGGTGCCCTTCTGGTTCAGGTCCAACCCGTCCTGTTTATACAGGTTCCACCTTCCCCAGAATGCAGTCCAATTGTCCAAATATCTGAAGCCCTCCCTCCTACACCATCCTTGCAGCCACGTGTTCAACTGCACTCTCTCCCTATTCTTTGCCTCTCTGTCACGTGGCACCGGCAACAACCCAGAGATGACGACTCTGTCTTTCCTAGCTTTTAGTTTCCAGCCTAACTCTTTGAGCTCTTGAATGACCTCCCCACCCCTCTTCCTACCTATATCGTTGGTGCCAATGTGTACCACGACTTCTGGCTGCACACCCTCCCCCTTAAGGATTCTGAAGACACGGTCCGAGACGTCTCGGACCCTAGCACCTGGGAGGCAACAAACCATCCGAGAGTCTCGCCCATGTCCACAGAACCGCCTGTCCGTCCCTCTAACTAGAGAGTCCCCTATAACTAGCGCTCTCCTCTTCTCCCCCTTTCCCTTCTGAATCTCAGAGCCACAGACCCCTTCACTGCAGCTTACACCTGCAAGGCTGTCCCCCCCAACAGTTTCCAAAGCTGCATACTTATTTTTTAGGGGAACGACCACAGGGGAACCCTGCACTGCCTGTTTCTTCCCCTTCCCACCTCTAACTGTTACCCAGCTACCTCTGTTCTCTGGCGTAACTATGTCCCTGTAGCTTCTATCGATCACCCTCTCAGCCTCTCGAATAATCCTCAGCTTATCCAGCTCCAGTTCCAGTTCCCTAACTCGGTCGGTGAGGATCAGGATCTGACTGCATTTCCTGCACACGAAGTCGGCAGGAGTATCGGTGGTCACCCCTACCTCAAACATCCTGCAGGAGGAACATTCCACCGCCTGCGCTGCCATGACTGTACACTGTCTCCAAAAAACAAGAACACTGAGTCAATAACCTGGGGTCTAGAACACACCCACTCAAATACTAGTCACTTACCTTCCCGCCCAGCTATGCGCTCCAACCTCACTTCCGCTGCCCGCTACAGGTAAGTAATTTTGAAACAAACTGTCTTAACTTAGCTGTTGTCTCCCGGGTTCGTTTTTCCTCGGCCGCTACTCCCACTCTTCAGCGACATGCGGGCACAAGCCGCCACGTGACAACCATTCAGGAACAGCTCTTGTCTTTGGGAAACATCGATTTACAACCTGGGGGGTATCCCAGCCCTCTCCAGCACATACTGCACATGGGGCCCACTTATTATACCCTGCGGGGGAGGGGAGTGCGGCCTGGGATGAGTGACAATTAGATTATTTGATTTTTTTCATGCGATGTAGAACACGATGTCAGATAGTGGATGAAGATATTTATAGAAATTATTCTTGTTTTCTGTTTAGCAAGAACACCAGAGCGGCTACCACAAGGTGACCTTCTGGAGTGTTTATTATGTGTTGTGTATGAGGTTTATAATAACTCTATGGAAAGGTGTGGCACAGGCCCAAGGGAGAAGAGTTTACCCAGCATCCTTGCGGTATGACCCACCAGGCAGACCGGTGTGCGTTCGTGGGACCCTCTAGGTCCACCCTCCGGAATCAGTGGGATTCAGGTGGAACCTTCACCCCGTGGTGTACAGAAAACCCCATGGGATTCCCACATTGTGTTACAGGAGCATGAAGATCAAAGACGATCTTTTGGGATTCACTGAGAATGGGTCCATGGCAGTGGGATATTTAGCATGCAGCCCCGACAATGGGTCAGAGTTCAGACAACGATGTCCTGGGAAGGCCCGCCAGGGAGAATTCCTTGGGAACAAAATTAAAATCGGGCTGAGACCAGGAGTGAAGTCTCGTCCCCCAGCATGTCCCACATACACCAGGCCCTCGCAATGGACTCATCTTTAAACTCCCAGGTAAAATCCTGTTCAATAACATTCACCACAGTCTAATACAAATCGTAATCATAACATCAGGGTTACAGTTACTGGAGTGGGGCCCATCCCCATTAAAATAATTTCATTCCCACCTGACCCAAGGGATAACGGAATGTGTGACAGGGAAATATCAGGGAATATCCAGACCAGCAGCTAACAGACGAATGATCTGGCCACGGTCCACGGGGCAGGAGTGTCACCGGTCAATGGCCTTGACTTGGCGAATTTAGAGAATCAACTCAGGATCCTGACCCAACAAGTTATCCAAGCCCGAGAACGACTGAACACAGACAGTCAACAAGAGACCATAGGACAGCCCATGGAGAATTAGGCTAGAAATCAATTAGTCACCATCCTGGAGGGTCACTCCAAGAATATTAACCAGAGGGTTAGTGTGCACTCAATGAGCTGAATGGCCTGCCTCCTCACTGAAGGAAATCGATGATTAATTTCTATGATTCTATGATATCCCTTCTCAGGTGAATGACGAGCGGTTTGACCAATATACTGAATGGCTTTTGCCCAAACACCTGGCTGCCCTGACAACAAGCAGAACCAAGTTTTACAATTAGGTTTGAACCACATTTGCATCAACTTCTTTCCATTGCGCAAGGCGAACAAGTATCAGCCTACCGGCTGTTAAAACACGGAAAGATGGTCAACTTTAGCAAGGGATTCTGGGTATATTGGCCAAGTAAAATTCCCAAGTCAGAAAACCAAGACACACTGCGAACACAGCAGCCAGGTTGTAATGATACCAGTATAATGTGAAAGGTAACAGTTATCCTGGAGAGGCACATCTTCAACAAATTGGAGGTGTAGTGGACACCGAAGAATGTTAAGTCAGATTGCAACGAGGTCTTGATCAGATGGCCCAATGGGCAGAGGAGTAGCAGATGGAGTTCAATTTAGATAAATGTGAAGTGCTGCATTTTGATAAAGCAAAGCACGGCAGGGCTTATACACTTAATGGTAAGATCCCATGGAGTGATTCTGAACAAAGAGACCTTTGTGTGCAGTTTCATAGCTGCTTGAAAGTGGAGTCGTAGGTAGATAGGATTGTGAAGAAGGCATTTGGAATGCTTTCCTTCATTGGTCACAGTGTTGGGTTTATGTGTTGGGAGGTCAGATTGTGGCTGTGCAGGATGTTGGTTAAACCACTTTTGGAATACTGAGTACATTTCTGGTCTCCTTCCTATCAGAAGAATGTTGTGAAACATGAAAGGGTTCAGAAAGGATTTACGAGGATGTTGCCAGGATTGGAGATTTGAGCTCCAGGGAGAGGCTGAATAAGCTGAGATTGTTTTCACTGGAGTGTTGGAGGCTGAGGGGTGATATTATTGATGTTTATAAAACCATGAGAGGCATTGAATAGGGTAAATAGACAAGGTCTTTTCCCTGGAATGGAAGAGACCAGAACTTGAGGGCATAAGTTTTGGGTGAGGGGGAAAGATATAAAAGAAACCTACGGGGAATCTCTTCCATTCAGAAGGTGGTATGTGTATGGAAAGAGCTGCCAGAGGAAGTGATGGAGGCTGACACAATTCCAAAATTTAAAAGGATGGGTATGTGAATAGAAAGGGTTGAGAGGGAGGTTGGAATATCAGGTCAGCATGGAAGAGTTGGACCGACCTGTCTGCTTCCATCTACATCTCCATGGCACTGTAACGTACCCAGCAAACAGAGGACGCCCCAGACAGAAAGGCACTGGGTCCTATTACACAAAGAAACAAGCAGTAGCAAGCCGTCCAAATGATTGGCAATGCTTCAAACTAGTATCCGATTCGACTGAATTGCCAGAATTACAGAAAGGTCCAAAAACATTCAAAAAGCAGGGTTCACTTGCAGATCGTTTCTTGAGTCTTCTGGAGGCCACTTGAGGAGACCAGCACGGCAGGTGACAGAGATTAGCTGACCACCCAAAGAGAGAGAGGGAGAGAGGGGGGATGTGGGGCAGAGAGAGAGAGAGAGAGTGAGTGGGGAAGAGAAAGAGAGAAGGGGAGAGGGAGAGGGAGAGGGTGAGAGAGGAGGGTAGGGAGAGAGAGGGAGAGGGAGGCAGAGAGGTAGAGTGAGAGAGGGAGGTGATGAGACGGAGAGAGAGACAGACAGAGGAAGGGGGATAGAGAGCGAGGGTGGGGGAGATGGGGAGAGAGAGGGAGAGAGAAAGCAGCTTCACAGACCCAGAGAGAGAGATAGAGTCAGAGAGAGGGAGAGAGCGAAAGAACAACTATGTAAACGTACAAGAGATTCGGGAAGTATTGTCAGCTGAAGGAGCCCAATAGGATTATACGTAGTATGCCCACTATGAAAGGGTATTGTAACAATACAATAATGAAGAAGGGACTGGTTCTATTGGTATCTGCTTGTTTCAGACTGATTTGACCGTTTCAGTATTGTGTGACACCTGGGCACATTCATGAAGAACATTCGATAAGTCATCAAACATGTTTGAAGGAGGAATTGGGTTACACCTACGTCTCTGGAATTATCTCATAACTTTCCACTGAACAACGTCCAATGCAATGACATCCCTTCACAAGTATGGAGGCAGATATTGTTTGCAATACCCCAGTTGAGGTTGCACTAATGACTTGTACCCTTTCAACTACACTTCCCAACGTTTGTACTCTATTCCTTTCGTAATAATGATCAATATTCCATCTGTCTTACTTGTTAGCTGCAATGCAAGAGTGTGTTCAGTGATGTTAGTCGATAGGCAGTTACAATAAATGTAAGGTTCATGATGTATCAGAATGGACAGGGACAACAAGGGTGAGGTTAATCTTGTATTTGTCTGGACAGGAAAGCCAGTGTGTTTGCCTCACTTGGTCCTTCATGTGATTCCGGATTCTGGAAATTAGGGAATGGTGAATAAAGGCTGACCTCAGCAGCAATGCACACATTCAGTGTGTGGGAAGCATCACATTTCAATACTTGAGTGAATTGTTCTTGTTTAAAGAGGGCAGCTCCTAACCTCGAATGCGGAAGGACAGTTCTGGGACATATTTTCATATTTGGAGCAAACAGACCTGATGCAGAATTGAAATAATTTGTGATCTCGGGATAGGTTTCACGGCGTTTAAGTGGACAGTATTATTGCCAGCAGGTTCCAGATTCAATTTTTATTTTTTTCTGAATGATGTCCTGAACATCAACGCTGCTTCACAATTGGGATTAAACTTGTTATTGTAATTCGTTTGTTCTTTGACACAAAAATGAAAAACAGCAACAAAGTTGAGCAATGCTGTCACCTCGATCTCCCCAAGAAGCTTCCACATAGAAGAAAGGCAGCGTCTCAGGGAATGCATCAGCTCAGAGTCTCAAAAAAGGAGCTTGTCAGTTGCCTGACCACCTCACACAGAAAAATGCATCTACTAATTGACCAAGTGGATGAGGTGTTCAATACCATCTTCGCTTTTATTGGCGTCCCTAGTATGGCATTATGAAATTTGAAGTTGTTTTTGTCTGCTGCTGACATGCTCTCTGGTTTTATCTTTTGAACAATAACGTCTCCAACTCACTGATTGGTCAGACCTATCCAGACACCAGGACAGTGACAGCAATTCACTGAGCATTATTCTCGGTACAAATCTCTACTGACAGAGGCTCCCAACGTTACTGCTGCTGCAGTATTCTCTGATCTCAGTGTTCTGTCATCTGTTCTGGTTTCATACATTGTGAAGGTATGAGGAGAGATGAGGCAAGTTAGTTCTGAAGAAGGATAACTGGTTCCTAAATATTAACTGTGCTTTTTCTCCGACAGATGCTGTCAGTCCTGCTGAGCTATTTCTGTTTTTGTTATACAAATGAGGTCTGTTATTTCCAGAATTATAAAAGGTTAAGTCATAATATGAGTGGTGTCCGACAAGAAAATTGAGAAGATGAACTATCGTAATTTGATTGGGAATTGTGAGCAATGGATCAGAATCGCTTCTCCTTACTGTCTCTGGTCAGTGGATGAAAGCCTTGACAGATTTCCCTCCTGCTTCCTGCACAATGAGATATTTGTGATGTACGGATGTGTAGAATGTGTAGAATAACAGTGTAAATATCACAACAGTCTGAACATTCACACATTCTCTCTCAGGGAGCCCTCCATGCTCTGTTATGCTGCACTTGTGTAAGTCACACGGAGTAGATTTATTTGAAATCTTACAATGGTTCTTATGACCTGTTTCCTGGTTCTGTTGAGGCTCTGATCAGGGTTTGGTCCAATGCTCAGAGCAGGGTCTCAACTGATCCACGTGGAAGGGAAGAGTTTGGATTATTGAGTGCCCAATAAACATTCCAATGATGCAGTTGGGGCCAATGTTTATAACTTGGTTCTGTATTTGCTAGAATTGGAGCTGAGAACTGTAAGAATCTATTATCATTCCGATCGTTACCTTGCAACCAAATGAAATCACAGACTTCCTTGTGGTCTCCTTGGAGGGTCCATGAGCTCAGTTTCTGTCAAAGTGCCATAGTCTCTGCAGTGATTGGGCTAGAGGGTAATTTGGAGTGGGTGTGAAAGTCTTAAAATCCAACCACTGGCAGTCACAGAGTGGATCGGGGTTTGTTCGTAAAATCTTTATTGTTGCTCTCTGCACTAGGAAGGGGTAATTTCTGATCAGAAATTAACTACTTCTTTTTCTATTTAGCTTCCATAGTTAATTTTCTGGCGATTGTTATCCATTCCCAAGGAAAGTGTGGCATTTGCCTTTGTACTACTCGGTACCTGGTGGTTATGGGTGCTGCTGATCTGATGGTCATTATGACTGAGATTATACTGTGGAGAATTCGCCGTTATTATTACCCACAGTGTTTCCTGGACATCACTCCTGTGTGTAGTGTTACTGTGGTCCTGCGTCGTGCAGCCAGGGACTGCTCTGTCTGGTTCACTGTCACTTTCTCCTTTGACCGATTTGTGACCATTTGTTGTCAGAAGCTGAAAACAAAATATTGCACTGAGAAAACTGCGACTGTAGTTCTAGCAACAACCTGCACCCTGCTCTGTTCAAAGAACATCACCTTCTATTTTCAAAGTGAGACTCGGAGTATAATCAACAATGTGCCATTCTACTGTCGATCAAAGTCAAGCTACTTCACTGAGACTTGGTGGGTGGCATTGGATTGGTTTGATACAGTTTTGACCCCTTTACTGCCATTCGCTTTGATTCTGTTGCTCAATGCTCTGACAGTCAGGCACATTTTAGTGACCAGGCGAGTCCGGAAGAGGCTGAAGGATGAGAGTAAAGGAGAGAATCACAGAGATGCAGAGATGGAGAGCAGGAGGAAATCTGTGATTTTACTGTTGACCATCTCTGGGAGCTTCATTCTCCTGTGATTAACCTTTGTTGTAGATTTCTTATATTATGTCATTCAAGGAATCAATCCTGCTGAATACTCAGCTTTTCTAATTAACTTCAGTGCTGTTGGGTTGATGTTGCAGAATCTAATTTCTTGCACAAACACATTTATTTATGCAGCAACATTGCCCCGGTTCAGAGCGAAGATCAATAACGCATTAAAATACCTGGTTACATGGATTCCTTATGTATTCAGAAATCTCCTCAGTGAACACCGCAGGAAGGGGCCTGTTGTTTCCTGACCTTTTTTTTAATTCACTGGTGGGATCTGGGACATCACTGGCTGGATCAGCATTTTTCACCCGTTGTTAGTTGCCCCTTGAGCAGTTCAGAGAGAGCTGATTTCTTCAACAACTGCAAACCCACAATGCCCTTAAGGACGGAATTCCAGGAGGTGGACCACGCAACCCTGAAGGAACGGTGATATATTTCGAAGTGAGAATGGTGAGTTGCTTTGGAGGGAAATTTATTCTCGTGCATCTGCTGCTGTTGTCGTTCAAGATGTAAGTGATAGTGGTATTGAAAGGTGCTGTGTAAGGATCTTTGGTAAATTTCTGCAGTGCATCGTATAAATAGCACAGAGTACTAAGTGGAGGTGGGGGGCAGTGTGGATTTGGAGATGTGGTGCCAATCAATCAGCTGCTATGTCCTGGATGCTGTTGAGCTTCGTTAATGTTGGAGCTGCAGCCATCCAGGCAAGTGGGGAGTGTTCCATCACACTCCTGACAGAGAGTCCTATCCCAGTTCAGGGAGCATGGAATTGCAGATTCCCCATCAGGGAAGAATCCAAAGGAATTATTCAGAAAAATTGAATTTCCGACTGACTATTTCCAATCAGCTTGGAACTCTCTTTATGTCTGTATCAAAATCAAATCCTTCAGAGGTTTCTGCTGAAAATAAATGGAATAGTTATTCAGAAAATGTTCCACTATTAAATAAATGGTCTCCCTACTCTGCACAATTCAACATACCCCATACCGATGTCACAAACAGCGACCTATGAACTGTTTCAACGTGAGAAATTGTGGCAGGCAATTACATGACACGATCAGAACTCAGCTACTAAAAAACTCATTTCTGCAACAAAATTGTCTCGATGCAGAGCAAAGTTCAAGTTGAAAGTAAAATGCCTAGTTGCACGAATTCCTTGTATTATGAAGAAATAGAACTTATTACAAATGCCTGGGCTTCCTATTTGCCAGCATCAACCTCCCTAATTCCAATGAGCTGCTCCTGCAGTACATTCCCAAAACAAAATTTACCCCTCGTGGAGTGAAGGGTCGAAAAACTGAAAAATAACTCCATTGAATTGAAAGTGGTGCAATGCCACCCTCTGCTGGCTACACTGCGCAATTGCTGAGGTGTTGTTGGAGGGTGAAAGCCCTCAAGGATTCAATCACTGAAGAAGACAGAGGGAAGCTCCTCAGAACACCACGAAAATTGACAGACCCAACAACACACACACTATCTCTCTCTCTCACACACACACATATTCACAAGAGGCTGGTGTGGATGGGGTTGCAATTCGACTGCGAAATGAGGTAATGAGGAAATGATTTTTCTTTGAGCTGCATTCATGACATTATACACATCAAATAGAATGTGTCCACTACAGTTTTATCCAGGCATTTCCGAGTGAATCATTTCATGAGGAGACAGGCTGAATTCTACAGCATCATTTGAAGCTTACATTCTCTTTCACTAATCCCAAATGTTAAATGTTAGATTCCCTACAGCACTGAAACAAGCCTGTGGCCCAACCAGTCCACACCGACCCTCCAAACAGTAGTCTACGCAGGTACATCTCCCTTTGATAAATGCACTTAACACGACTCGCAATTTAGCAAGACCAATTCACCTGACCTACACATCTTTGCACTGTAGGAGGAAAGCGGAGCACCCAGGAGAAACCCACTCAGACACGGGGAGACTCCACACAGACAGTCGTCCCAGGCTGGAATCGAACCTGGGACCCTGGTGCTGTGAGGCAGCAGTGCTAACTGCTGAGCAACCGGATCGAAAAGACTCGGTCCACAGCATTCAAATGCATGGATTGAAAGTGAATGATATCAGCACTGGGCATGTTCTGCTCCTTCTTCTCATATCTTGGGACAACTTCGCAAAGGATCAGGCAAAGCTACTGTGCGTTTCCAATGGCATTCTTTGAAGAATGAAATCGATATGCAATGTTAGCGATTCATACATTTTGACATTTTTCTGCCCCAAAATCTTCTGGTTGTGCAGTGGAGAGGGGACTTCAGCATAGGGCAGCATTCTATCACTTTAAACACAAGAGAAAGTTAAACACAGTTGGCAAAAACAGATACAAAATTCTAACTGATCTAAAATGCATTCGTTAGAGACAGTGGAAGGGAGGCAATGGCAATATGATAATCAGGATCTGTAGAGATGAGACAGAGATTCAGACCAACAGAAAGGAGCCAACGCAGTTTCAGAGGCATGCAATATTACACATTGAACAGAGCACAGAACAAAAGAATGACATTGTGAATGAAAGCTCAAGAAGTTGTAATTTTCCGTTAAAAAACAGAGATGTTACAGGTGGAGCCTGCAATTGAAAAGCTATCCGAACTCTGGTGTCAGGAAAAAAAACCTGAAATCTGATGGAATGCCCAGGATGAAGTGATGTCACCGTGTCACTGTCACTGTGTGATATACACCCAGAGGGACACAGAGCATCTGGGTCTGTGCAAACTAGAGATCCTCAACACACTGGGAGTTCCTGACCGGGGACCCAGGAGATTTACCAGGATGGTTTGGAGAATGAGAGATTGCAATTATTCGGTTAGGGTGTAGAAATCGGCATGAAGGGGACATTTGACAGAGTGGGAGCAGTAGTTTCTGATTGGTTGGCAAATGGTAAATAAAGTTCCTTTAGCTGACCATAAAAGGATTAGCGGAGAGTTCCATCAGTTTGGGGATGTTCCAAAGGGAAAGGATGAGGAAGAAATTTTATGCAAAGAATGTTAAAAATCTTGGACTCAATGCTGATCCACAAACACCAATAATGCTGAGATCCTGATACATTGATCGAGGTCTTGTGTAAAAAAAAACACATCGGTCTGATCAATGGTGGAATCTCAATTAAATCAATACGAGCATTGATCTGACAGAATTAATGTGGAATGTCTCTCAATGGATTTAGACCAGACAATTCCAGGACAGAGAGCACGTCACCTTCCAACAGATTACTGGTTGCTTCTATAGAAATCTTCAGCTGAGTCTGGAAATCTTTCCATAGACTGATGTGAGACGTTGCCGATGTATAAAGGTCCAACTCTCGGAAGGACTTTGCTTGAAGTACACAACAGATCGGGCAGCTGGAAATGAACACAGTGAATATTTTAGCACAACGAAATTTCATTTACATCTTTTTGAAGTAGGAATATTCGGCGGTAAATAGACAAAGGAATTGATTGGGGGCAATTGTATGAGAGTGCAAATTAGAGTCGAAATCAAAAAGTAAAATATTGTGGATGCTGCAGGAAGTGGTGTGGCGCCTTTAGAGACACACATAGCATAAATGTTTGGCCTTCACAATCACTGAGAGTCAGCTGAACTTGAAATGATAAATCTGCTTCTCTTTTCAGAGAGGGTATGTTCGGTTAGGAAGACAGACTAAAACAATGGGCGACTGTAAGAACCGAATATGGAGGACAATTCTTTATTGAGCACACTGAATTGGTAACATTTAGTGTGGATTGCTCTACAATTCGGGAAATTGCACTCAGAACATGTGGCTTTTTATGTGTTAATCAGTGCCTGGTTAATACGTCTGCATCCCTTTGCAATTGCATTTCATATTACTCTTCAACAGACATATATATATATATATATATATATATATATATATATATATATATATATGACAAATGTGTGAGTGTACATACACACACACATTTGTCGATTGGAAAAAATACAACCTTACAATTTGTGGATAACAATGAAAGGAAAGTTTTAACTCCAAACAAAAGTTTGAGACAAGTCCTGTGCTATATCCCTGCTTGCAGTTTCCTGATCTGCTCTCGACACTGAGCATAGTGATGCAGTCCAGGGGAAATAAAATCTCTTCAGAACTTTCCCTGGTCTCCATTACAATGACAGATCTTCTGATCAATACAACAACCATGGCACTGTCGAATTTCTAGTCTATATTTTCGATGAGGTTGCTGCACACCATTCCTGCAAATACATTCATGTCTCTCTTCATTTATTTAGCAACTGGCAGTTCCAACTGGTTGATGGTCACTTGCGCCATATCCCTCCATTCCTTGCACATCCATCTGCTTATGGGGCTAAAAGCTCCTGAAACACCACTATCATATCGGCCTCCATTATCACCCCTGACATTACGTTCCAGACACCTACCACTCTCTTTAGAAAAAAAAAACGTTAACCCCACATCTCCTTTGAAAGTTCCCACTTTCATCTTAAATGTTTAAGACATCTCAGTTCTGGGAGAGAGATTCTGACTGTCAACTCTGTTGATGCATCTCATAATTCAATGGATTCTCCCCTCAGCCTCCGCTGCTCCAAGGAAAACAACCTGAGTTTTTCCAGAATCTCCTCATATCTCATACCCTCTAATAAATGCAGCATCCTGGTCAACCACTTCTGCATCCTCCACGTCCTCTCTGTAATGTGGCGACCAGAATTAAATGCAACATCTAATAAGCCTATCTAAAGTCTTATAAAGCAGCAACATGACACCCTCACTCTCCTTTTATCCTTGCACTTTGTGTCAAGTCCATGACCTTCTGTACTTTACCACACAGCTCCATCCTTTACAAACTTTACCTCACGACATTATTCATCCCATAGACCCAGCCCTACGGCGTCGCCATTCCAACCAACACGCTACACTATCCCCACATCAAAACCGGGATAGTGAAAGTGACTTGCATTTCCACAGTAACCCACGTACATGTCTCCCCCATCTTTAATATGTCGACTTTCCCATCTCTTCCTCAATTCCTGTCCACTCTGTTTCAAGCAGGCTGTCCCCAGAGTCCAGAACTGACTTCCCCAACTTCACTGCTACTGCCAGGACCCCAGACCCCCTCCTTGAGAATTTCATCGATCTGTTCCTCAATGACAGGATCGGAGAGGGTCACCATGGATTAGTTCACGGGACTTCAGGATCGAAAAATCTACCAGAACATTTGGAGATTAATGAGTATTTTCTGTGGCCAACTAGCTGGACTGTGGTGATACAAATTCCCTGATCCTGATTGTCTGCAACAATGTCAAAGTCCCTGACGCACTGTCCCAGAATCCCCTGGCTGAATCCTGACTCCCTTACCCTGACTGAGAGCTCGTTTCCTGAGGCTTTGAGACGTGACCATTTGGTTGAAGTACATGCAGTGTGTTTGCTGCTGTAACTGCTGTTCCAAGTGCCTGACATTCCACCCCCTTGACTGATCACCGTTAACAACAACGAGAAGCTGCCTGGCTTATGTCTGCGATAAACAGGGAGAAAGTGAGGACTGCAGATTCTGGAGATCAGAGCTTAAAAATGTGTCGCTGGAAAAGCGCAGCAGGTCTACAACCATGCAAAACAGGAGCACTGTGAAACATTAGGTTCCGGTTGAGGCATCAACGTGAATAAATGTCAAGGAAAGGCAGATATGTTGTGCCATTCCCTGAGCAGGGCGTATCTCAGACGCTGGAAGGTTTGTCATAATTCTATTATTTTACAGCAATAATGTACTTTGTGGACAGTAAATTCTGTATTTTGATGCAATGCTTTTATGTAACTCTGGCTCAATTTGTCAGCTCCACATGCATCTGTTGGACTGGTTAATGTGAGAATCAGCTCTCGGAGTAATATGCCTCTGACTCGGTCAGTCGTGATGCGATACACAATTGTGTCCTACATCAGTGAGTATGCAATCTGATTCAACTCACAGGCCTTTGAACTGAGAAAATAAAGCCGTCACAAACACACCTATTGATTCATGTTACTCTTGTACTCTGATGAAAAACATTCTTAAAGATTTTCAAGGCAGTTGCCAGGGTTTGAAGGTTTCGGCTACAGGGAGAGGCTGAATACTCTGGGGCTATTTTCCCTGGAGTGTCGGAGCCTGAGGGGTGACCTTATTGAGGTTGATAAAATCATGAGGGACATGGATAAATAGACAAATTCTTTTCCCTGGCGTGGGAGAGTGCAAAACTAGAGGAAGAATTCCTACCTCTCCACAAGCCAAATTCAGACAAACACTTGAAATGGGTCTTAATTCTGATCGAGTAATAACACTGTCAGGAAATATTGGGTCACCCTTATGAAGGGAAATCCTTAGAATAATCCATCCGCCTTGTTTTAGGTGAACTCTGATCCACAAACCATTAAAATCCGATCACCCCAGCAATTGAAATGAACTTCGGGTCCATGGTGGACCCGATGTTCGATCGAGTCAATGAGCCACAAAAATTTGGCTTCAACTCCAAATATTCCAATTGCAATTTGCTACCTTTGAATTGCAAATCAAGGTTCGTTGAGTCATGAAGTTGTACAGAACGGAAACAGACACTTTACTTAGGCTACTAGTATCAACCAGATAACCTCGATAAATCTAATCCCACTTGTCAGCATTTGTCCAGTATCCTTCTGAATCCTTCCTGTTCATATACCCATTCAGATGCCTTTAAAATGTTGTAATTGTACCCGCCTGCACCACATCTTCTGCATGAAAAATTGTCCCTCCAGTCACTTTTAAAGCTATTTTCACTCAAATTAAACCTGTGATCTCTTCTTTTGGATTTCCCTACCCTGGGGAAAAGACCTCAATTATTCACCCTATCCATGCCCCTCATCGTTTTATAAATAAGGTCACCACTCAGCTTCTAACATTTCCTTTTGGAACATTGTCATGCACCTTGTTGAAGTGCATGTCGACAATGTCTGCTGCTCTGCCTTCATCAGTCTTATTTGTCACCACTTCAAAAACCTCAATCAAGTTAATGAGAATCGATTTCCCACCAAAACAAAAGCCATGTTAACTATCGCTAATCAGTCCTTGCCTTTACAAGTGCACATAAATCCTGGTCCTCAAAATCCTCTCCAGTAACATAACGATCACTGACATCAGGCTCACCAGACTATATTGTTATTATGGTGCAGACAACACGTTATTAAAATAAATAGTTTAATATGAAATTTGCAATCAGCACGCAAAGTCTAAAATACAAAATGAATTAAATAACTGCCTCACCTGCTCTACACCTCATAGTATAAATGAATATTGTCCAATTCAGTTTGTGCTCAGTCTCACTTCCATGATATTGACAGTCGTGGATTTACGGAACCATATCAAAATAGCAAGTGAGATCATTTGGATTCTTTCTTACTGGGAATGGTCATTAACTCTGACAGACTCGAAACATTTCTGCAGGTTGGGTGCAGTTCCCAATTACAGCCCGTAGTGTCCAATAACCTGTGGAAAAATGATGTTCCTGGGTCAAAGAGATGGAGACACAGACAATAATTATTCCCCTTGTGTTGGATGGTTTGAGAGAGAAACATTAAGAGAAGGGATCGACTGCTATTACTTTTCCAGGGTGGGAGAAATGATTGTTAAATCTCTGAGAGAACCTGTCCCTCACAAAGCCACGTTGACTACCTTTAATCAAACAATGGTTTTCCAAGTAATCAGAAGTCCTGTCTCTCAGAATAATCTCTAATAATTGGCCCATCACAAGCGTAAAACGGACTGGCCTGTAATTCCCAGTATTATCCCTATTCGCTTTCTTGAACAAAGGAATAAGAGTTAATAACCTGCATTCATCTGGCACTACTCCACTGGACAGTAAGGATGCAAAGATCTTTGCCAAAGGTGCAGCAATCTCTTCCCTCGCTTCCTGTAGAAACCTTGAATATATTGGGCGGCACGGTGGCACAGTGGTTAGCACTGCTGCCTTACCGTGCTAGCGACCTGGGTTCAATTCCCGCCTCAGGTGACTGATTGTGTGGAGTTTGCACATTCTCCCTGTGTCTGCGTGGGTGTGCTCTGGTTTCCTCCCACAGTCCAAAGGCGTGCAGGTCAGGTGAATTGGCCATGCTAAATTGCCCGTAGTGTTAGGTAAGGGGTAAATGTAAGGGTGGGTTGCGCTTCGGGGGGGCGGTGTGGACTTGTTGGCCCAAAGGGCCTGTCTCCACACTATAAGTAATCTAATCCTGTGTGGCACAAGGGATTCAGGCTTTTGACAGTTGTCAGCACATCATCCTTCTTAAAGGAAAACTGTTCGAGCATATTGGCTGTTTCACGCTGTCCTCACAAATGCCAAGGTCCCTCTCAGCAGTAAATACTGAAGCAAGGTATTCATTAAAGACCTCCACAACCTCCTCCAACTCGAGGCACAAGTTCTACCCTGCTCGGCCCGACCCTCACTTTGGCCATTCTCTTGTTCCTCACATCGGTGTAGATTGCCTTAGGATTTTCCTTAATCCTAACCTCAAAGGCTTTTTCATGCCACCTTCTGGCTCTCCTACGCCCATTCCTCAGTTCCATGCTGACGACATTGTAACGCTGTAGACCCTCTCTGATCCTTGCTTTGTCAACCTAAAGTATTTGTCCTTCTTCATCTTGAATAGATGTTCTACATCTCTTGTCATCCAAGGTTCCTTCACGCTGCCATCCCTTCCTTGCCTCAGTGGGACAAACCTGTCCAGCACTATCAGCAAGTGCACCCTAATCATCCTCCACATTTCTGCCGTGCATTTCCCTAAGAACATCTTCTCCCAATTTATGTGCCCCAGTTCAGGCCGAATAGCAATGAAATTCCCCTTCCCCAATTAACTACTTTCCCATACTTTGGATTAGTGGTGCTGGAAGAGCACAGCAGTTCAGGCAGAATCCGAGGAGCAGTAACATCGACGTTTCGGGTAAAAGCCCTTCATCAGGAATACTGTCAGAGAACCTGAAGGATGGAGAGATAAGTGAGAGCAGGGTGGGGATGGGGAGAAAGTAGCATAGAATACAATAGGTGAGTGGGGGAGGGGACAAAGGTGATAGGTCAGGGGAGGAGGATGGAGTGGATAGGTGGAAAAGAACTTTCCCATAATGTCTACTCCTATCTCTCTCCATGAATATAGTGAAGGTCAGGGAGTTGTGATCACGATCATCCAAATGGTCTCCCACCGAGAGATCTGACACCTGGCCTGGTTTATTGCCAAGCCCCAAAACCAGTATGCCCCCCTACCTCTGGTCATCACATCTACATGTTGAGTCATCTACATATAGTTCTTGGACGCACATGATTAAAGTTGCTCCATCATAACGACTTCAGCTAAGGACATTGCAATTAACATTGGAGAAATTAAAGTCATCCATGACAACAACCCTGTTACTTCCTCCCAATCTATTCCTCTGTGTCTCTGGTGTTAATGAGGGCCCTGTAGAAAACTTCCAATAAAGTGACTGCCCATTTCCAATTTCTCACTTCTTCTTATACTGACTCTTTAGACAAACACAACAATTCCCCCTTTCTGCAGCTGTGATACTATCTCTGAATGCCAATGAAACTCCCCCGCCTCTTTTACCTCACTCTCATTTCTTCTGAAACGTCTAAACCTTGGACATCCCACAACTATTCCTGCCCCTGTGATATCCAATTCTCCGTAATATCCACAACATCATAGTTCCAAGTTCTGATCCATGTTCTAAGATCGTCACCCTTAATGCTGATACTTCTTGCATTAAAATAGAAACACTCCAAACCATCACACTAACTGAAACTTTGCCCTATCAAGTGCCTATCTCTCGACACAGACTCTCTGCATGCTGTGTTTGGCAGTTCACTTGCTACTCCATCCTGAGATCTGAAGATCTGGATTCGACTACTCCTGCCAAACTAGTTTAAACCCTCCGATGAAGTCTATCAAAACTCCCACTCAGGATATTGTTATGCCTCCAGATCAGGTGCAGTCTGTCTTCCTTGTACAGTTCACACCTTCCCCAGAATGATCTACATATCTGAAGCCTTCTGTCCTACGCCAGCCCTGCAGCCATATGTTCAGCTGCAGTCACTATCTGTTCCAAGCCTCACTGGCCCTTGATCCCGATAGCAATCCTGAGGTTACTACTCTGTTCGTCCTGCCTTTCAGTTACCTAAATCCCTATATTCCCTTTTCAGGTGCTCATCCCATTCCTATTTATGTCATTGGTACTGATGTGTACCACGACCTGTGGCTGCTTTCCCTCCCCTTGAGAATCCTGTCCACCTGATCCTAGACTTTACTGAACCTGGCGCCTGGGAGTCCTGCTCATGACCACAGAATCTCCTGTCAGTTGCTTTCACCTATCTCACTATCACTCTCCTATTCTCCCTCCTTCTGTAATTCCAGTCTACTCAGTCTTTCCATATAAGACAATCCACTCAACTCTGAAATGAAGCTGGTGAATCTTCTCTTCATTCCCTCTAGTGTCAATACATCCTTTCTCATATAAGGAGAATAAACCTGCAACAGTACCCCAAGGTATGACCTCACCAACATTGTATACGGCTACAACACTACAGCCCGTAGTGTTAGGTAAGGGGTAGATGTAGGGGTATGGGTTGCGCTTCGGCGGGGCGGTGTGGACTTGTTGGGCCGAAGGGCCTGTTTCCACACTGTAAGTAATCTAAAAAAAAATCTAAAAAAAAACATAACCTCCCTGCATTTAAACTCAAACACTTTAGCAATGTTGAACAATATTCTATTTGCGTTTCTAACTACATGTTGTAGCTGCAGGCCCATATTCTCTGATTCATCCCACAAGGACAGTCAGTTCCCTCTGCACAGCAGCGTGCCACAATTTTTTACCATTCAAATAATAATTAATTTTACTGTTATTTCCACAAGAACTGATTACTTCACATTTATCAAGATTATACTCCATCTGCTAGACCAGTACCCACTCACCTAAACAATCTACGCCCTTTAAAGACAACAAATTAAATAACATGTACCTGTCCCAGTCAGAATCTAATACAGTGTCCTTTTCTGAGACAGTATTAATGAGTCATAGAACATAGAATATAGAACATTATAGTGCAGTACAGGCCCTTCGGCACTCGATGTTGCGCCCATCTGTGAAACCAATTTATACTATTCCATTTTTATTCAGATGATTATCCAATGACCATTTAAATGCCCTTAAAGTTGCCGAGTCTACTACTGTTGCAGGCAGTGCGTTCCATGTCCATACTACTCTCTGAGTAAAGAAACTCCCTCTGACATCTATCCCATATCTATCACCCCTCAATTTAAAGTTATGTCCCCTCGTACTAGCCACCACCATCGTGAAAAAAGGCTTTGTCTGCCCACCCTATCTTACACCCTGATTATCGTTTATGTCTAATTAAGTCACATCTCAACCTTCTTCTCTGTAATGAAAACAGCCTCAGGTCCCTCGGCTTTCCTAATAAGACCTTCCCCCTACACCAGGCAACATCCGAGTAAATCTCCTCTGACCCCTTTCCAAAACTTCCACTCCTTCCTACAATGTGTTGACCAAAACTGTACACAATACTGCAAGTGCAGCTGCAGCAGGGTTTTGTACTGCTGCAGCATGACCGCGTAGCTTCGTATTTCAATCTCTCTACCAATAAAAGCTAAGACACCATATACCTTCTTAGCAACATTATCAACATAGGTGTCAACTTTCAGGATCTATTCGTATGAACACCGAGATCTCTCTGTTCATCTACATTACCAACAAGCTTATTATTCTTTTTTCCGGTTGCTTTTTCCATAGAATCAACTCAGACTTTTCTGCATTAACCTCCATTTGCCATCTCTCAGCCCAGCTCTTCAGCTTATCTAGGTCCTTCTGTAATCTGCAACATCATTCAGCACTTTCCACAACTCCACCCTTCTTAGTGTCGCCCGCAAATTTGCTAACCCATTCTTCTCCAACCTCATCTTAGTCATTGATAACAATGACAAACAGCAGTGGGCCCAAAACAGATCCTTGTGGAACACCACCAGTAAATGAACTCCAGGATGAACATTTCCCGTCAACTACCGCCCTCTGTCTTCTTTCAACTACACAATTTCTGTCCCAAATTCTAAATAGACCTCAATCCCATGCCACCGTATTTTGTGCCGTAGCCTACCATGGGGACCTCATCAAACGCAGTGAATTAAACACTGTCTCCCTCTCCCAGTCATCAATACTCTGTCAGTGAATTAAATACTATGTTTCTGTCCCAGTCAATATGACTGAGCCAGTCATTCGAATACCATGTCCCTTTCTGAGACAGTATCACTGAGTAAGTGAATTATATACCGTGTCCCTGTGTGTTGCAGAAATTTGCCCAAAGGGTTAGAGATCACAAAAACACAGCTCGAAGTGAAATTGCCAAAAAGTTTATTGCAAGCGATATCACTGGAAGAGAAATTGACTTGACTGACAGTCTGCACAGGTATATCAGATTTCTCTTCCCAGAGCTGAGGATGAGACTAGTTTTATAGTAATGCTGCACAATGACACTGATTAAGAAATGGGAAACTATAATATATCTGGAAATGGAGTAATCCCGTTACAAGGATGCTAATTGCAAAACAGTTATTGGATGAATGCCTTGTTCCTTCACACAATGCAACATCCTGACAGTCTCGATAGTTCCATTAATATTCACCTGTCGGTGTTAATGTCTCATCTGAAGTGGTGAGGTGCTTGCATTGTCCTGTTCCTGGAGCGTGGCCTTGCTCCTTTCTGTCCCTATGGTCGCTAAGATGCCTTCTGTTTTTCCACTTGGGGGTAGTTCGGTGTAATCCACCTGTATACTTTGGAAGGGTCTCACCCCTGGGTTTCTTTCTCCTTTGAGCCTTTCCCTTATTATTTTATACATACTTAGAATCAGTGTAAATTGTCCCATTCACATTCTCTAAGTGTTTTAAAGCCTGATTTAATGCGTACAATTCACTGGTCTGGCCTGACCATGTGTTCGGCAGCCGGTCAGCATCCACTGTTTGGTTTTTGTTACCGTCCACAAGTGCATATCCATTGTGTCTTTTTTCCTTCTACTATTCTCGATGATCCATCTATAAACAATCTAGCCCCATCATTTAAAGGTAGATTTCTCAGGTCCTGTCTAATTTTGGTTTGATACTCTATGATATCTAAACAGTCATGTTCTAATTCTCGTTTGTCTAGAGGTTCTCCCTTCCATAAGAAGGTAGCTGGGTTTAGACAGGTGTCTGTTGCTAACACCAGGTCATCTTCTTCCGTCAGGATGGCCTCGTCAACCATCTCCCTGCCTTTTGTTTTAACACAATTCTGACTTGATCGACGGGCGGGGGAGGGGATGGGGGGTTACTAACTGCTATAAGGCTGCTCCATCTGCTGTCTTTGCAGCTCCGAAATCTTTTAGTCCATTTTCCTCCTTTGCAGTAAACAACAGGGCATCCTGAAGATCTAAAATTGTAGATATTAGGGAATATATCACTGCTCCTTGTGGATTCAGGGTCGCTTCTTTAACAAACTCATCGACCAATCTATTTACCCTTACCTCCGGTTCATTCCCCTTCTGATGCCCGTTTATATGAACTATCGCTATTTCTCTGGGGAGTAATAAGGATTCCAGCACTTGTTTTATCAATTCCTCATGTGTTAGTTCTTTTCCTCTGCTATTTATCAGTCCACTTTCTTGCCAATTCTTTTTTTCGATCGTATGTGCACTCCAAATGCATATTTGAAGTCTGTACATAATGTTCCTTTTTTGTTTTCTAATGTTCTGAGAGCTCTTTCTAGGACATAGAGTTCACAAATTTGGCTGATCAGCCGCTGGGCAGTCTTTCAGCCTCGATAATGCTTCCCTCTATCCCGTCTTCTACAGCATATCCATTATGCCTTTTACCCTCAATCATCCGGGAGGGCACGTCGATAAACAACCGAGATCCTGCATGCAACGTTATGTCTCTTAAGTTCATTCACACTGTCGTCTGGTATTCAGCAATATCAAGGCAGTCATGTTCTGGATTGCCAAGGGCCACCCCACTCTCTCTGCCACAGAAATGCAGCTGGATTCAAGCAACTGTCTGTGACGAACACAAGGTCATCCTGTTCTATTAAGATTGTCTCATATTTCAAGACCCTCGAGTCTGTGAGCCATTGTTCTGCTTTCTGATTGAGTATGGTTCGTGCCTGATGTGGGGTGCTGACTATTAAGGCTCCCCAAAAGTAAGTTTCCGATTCTCCTCTACCATTAAGACTGTTGTTGTCACTGCCTGCACACAATCTGGTCAGTAATGTAGCTTTCCATTCTTTAATTAATAATGAATTAATGCAGTTCATGTTTTAAATTAATCATGAATCAATATGACAGGTCACTGAGAATGTGTGAAGGAATCCTGCCAATTAATATTGATTCAGGCTAACACAATTGATTTATTATAAATATTAATTATTAACTATATATATTATAAAATTCAGGGTGGAAACACAACAAGTGACTGAAACATTTTAAAAACAGCAATCGTGCAGTTCTGTTTTTTTACCAGTCACTTGTGACTTCTCATTCTGTTTCTGTAATTGTTTTTTTTTCGAGCACATTCATTTTTAAGAACCTCAACAGATTCCATAGCACCATTTGCACTTAATTCAATCCCCAATTTGGTAGCAATATCTCGTCATGAGCGCAAAACTAACTCTTCGTGACTCTCATCGCAAAACTGTCATCATAATCCAATTAACGTTTTTCGTTCCCACTCCCTTTGGCTAAAACTTTAAGGATGACCTTGCTCTCCCCGTATCGACTAGGAAAATTACGTCCTCCTTGTAAGGTCCCACATTTAAATTTATCAAAGGTTCTTGGTGGGTTCCCGTGGGGTAGGAAATCCTGACACCCCTGTTTGTCATCAAGGTTCATAAACGGCACTGCCTATACTTCCTTTTTCCGATCAGGACACTCTCTCTTAAAGTAACCTGTCTCTCCACAGTAATAACATCCCACCTGTGGGGATTTCCACTTTGATCCTTGTTCCTGTCCACCAGATCCCTTACCATCTCTTCCCCGATCTCTTCTCTACCCTTTATTTTCAACAGACTACCCAACACCATTCCAGTTTCCTTCTCCTTTTAGTTTTGTCCTTTTCTTTATTACCTCATCGACCGTGGCATATTATTATTTTTGCCTTCTGTTTCTGCTTCTCATGTTACGTTGTCAGATCAATTGCTGAGCCGATTTAACCAACTGAACAGCTATAGGGCAACCTCATGGCCATTCCTCATCACCCAATGTTTTGATAAGAAATTGATTTTTTTAAAGAAATGTTGCAATGTTTCTTGCTCCCTGTAATCTCAAATATGATTCATCAATTTATGATTGTCTAACTTTAAAGCCAGTTCTTAGATATACATTTAGGAATCTGACTTGTATATATATATATATATACCAGATTAGTCCTTTGATCCAAAATTAGTTTTATTAAGTAGTCCTGACCAGTCATTGCTCAATTACAATGCTATAGTTCGTTTCAAAGAAAGCTTCTAATGCATGAAGAATGACCAAACCCAAGGTCACCGATTTTAATCATAGGATTCTTTTTTATTACATTCTAATGTTGAACTGATACTTCAACTGTCCTCCACAGATTGCTTTTATGTAAGGATAAAAGAGGTTAGTTAGAAACTAATAGTAAGGTCATCATGATCGGTAAAAAGAGCAGAAGTTAACATTTTATTTCATAATATTTCAAAATCCATAACCTTAAAAAAAATCATGTTAAAATTTCCATAATAGAAATCAGATTCAAAACAGTCCAGGATGTCAAGCTTCAGGGAACATTCAATCACCAACAAACAAATGTGCATTCAGACTGAATCACAAAGAATTAAACTTTCTACCAGCTGTACAGCTCTTCTCTCTCTCTCTCTCTCTCTCTCTCTCTCTCTCTCTCTCTCTCTCTCTCTCTCACACACACACACACACACACACACACACACACACACAGACACTGTAATTCACAGACACTTTGAGCTTCCCGCAATGACTCCTCTAGGTTTCGAATATTTTTCTGGATGTCTGGCTATAAGTTAGATACGAAGTGTACCCTCAGTAGCCCTTCAGCTACTAGCCCTTCTGACACGAAACATAATCTGATTCCTCCTGACTGTCAGCCTGTTTTCCATCGACATTTTATCATTTTTTATCCTTTCCTCGCGTCCGAGGATTGTACTTCCAATCTCTTAACATTTTTCCTGCATGTCTCCTTCGATACTTAAACTCACTATTCTTATTTCCCATTTTAATACTCGGCCGTTTCTTTATATAATTTTAATTAACCTCTCTGAGGTCCAGTGTCACCTTCTTCTACACCCACTTCAGGGTCCTGATCTCCGCGTGGGGGTTTCCCTTCTTAACAACCGGTCTCAGGCTGGGTTTTCGAATCAGTTAGACAACGTACATGTTAGATTAATCTAGGCAATTAAAGACCTTTATTCTTTAATATTAAGTTGCCAATTTCCCCGTACTTCTCGTACGGAACCGACAACCAAAGGTCAATTTTCATACCTTGGTCTGTGCGCAAGAGTTACCTGGTCAAATGCGTACCCCGTCCCGTGGCAATACCAGACTGCAAAAAACCGTTGTTAATCTAAGTCGCACGAAATTTACCTTTACCCGGGTCTTATGTACACAAGAGTAACCCGACCGAACCACCACGTCTTTGTACCCTTCACACCATGGCGAAACAGGAAGTAATGCTGCAAATCCCGGCAGCCCGCTAATGCTGACTAACCCACCACATCTCAGCGCACCTTGAACCACGGCAAAACAGCAAGTACTGCTGCAAAATAAAAACTCCGGTCGCCAGCGAATGCAGGTCTTAAGTCCATAAGAGTTAGACGACCAACCCACCGTGTCTCAGTGCGCCTCGCTCGTGGCAACCCGCCGCATCTTAGTTCACCTTGTCTGTGGCAAAAAATAACAACAAATGTCGCTGCAAATTTAGATTGGTCTTGTGTACACAAGAGTTATCCGACTAACCTCCACGTCTCAGCGCACCTTGAACCACGGCGAAACAGCAATTAATACTGCAAATCCCGGCCGCCCGCGAATGCGGGTCTTAAGTCCATATGGGTTACCCGATAAACTCGCTGTGTCTCAGTGCACCTCGCTCGTGGTAAAGACTGACAACAAAACAAAACCTGCTGCCTACCCTGGTCGCCCGGATAATACTTATTTAAGACCTTTTCTTACCCGAGTCTTGTGCACAAGAGTTACCCAACCAAACCCGCCACGCCGCATCTGCCTGTCTTGTTTCCTGGGTCTCTCAGTCTGGATCTCACTCGCCCGAGCCGCCGTGGCAATGGGGGAAAGTAGAGACGGCCGAAATCAGCGAGGTGCACCTTCTCCAATTTTTCCGAAATTGCCGAGCGACTGGAGCTTGGGATCCCAGGGCGAGCACCCAAATCTGTAAGAAACAAACTCAATAAAATTTTAGACGAGACCAACAAAGCTGGAAACAAGACAATTTATTCTATGATCTTGCAAGAAAGGACCCCAATTGCAGAAAGCAATTGAAGTGAATTAGACTTAGGTTAGTTAAGAATTATACCTTTGAGCTGAGTGAAGTCACCTCTCCAGAATCCTAATTACCCAATCTCTCTTATTAGGCTACACAACTGCCCATTTTCGCTCCACCCTTGTTACTTCATCGTGGGCCGAAGGGCCTGTTCTGTGCTGTATTGTTCTATGTTCCCCATGTTGGCAACTTTACTCCTGTTAGTGCTGGCATTTATATTATTTTGTCAAGATATAGTTTAACATTTTGTATCAATACTGCTGACACATTCCATTCTCTGTACGCTTCATCAATTTTGTATCATTTTTGTGCAGCTCAGTCATTTTAGTTATCTCAGTTTGTTTGCTGAAAACTTATTTTCAAAGAGGTAAATTGCTTATATTAATTATACTCCAGAATTAGTATTTAATTAACCATAATTATTCACTAAAAGTAAAGATACACTTCCCTAAGTACCTGCAGATTTAATAGTTTTCCTGCTGGACCCCTTTTCTGCATGCTTTTTCTATATTTTCAAAAAACACCTTTCCCCATTTTTAACACCAGTTACTCCCAAAGAAATCTCTTTCCACAGCATCGTATTAGGAACCATGTCCTAATTAGGACGTTGTTTACTTTATGAAAATAAATGAAACGTATAAAACTATAATTTGTTCCCTCTTTAACCAATCCATCTTTCACCAAGCTGTGACACCACTGCTTTAAGATGGGTGGCACGGTGGCACAGTGGTTAGCACTGCTGCCTCACAGTGCCAGAGACCGGGGTTCATTTCCCGCCTCAGGCAACTCTCTGTGTGGAGTTTGCACATTCTCCCCGTGTCTGTTTGGGTTTCCTCCAGTTTCCTCCCACACTCCAAAAGATGTGCAGGTCAGGTGAATTGGCCATGCTATATTGCCCGTAGTATTAGGTAATGGGTAGATGTAGGGGTATGGGTGGGTTGCGCTTCGGCGGGGCAGTGTGGACTTGTTGGGTCGAAGGGCCTGTTTCGACACTGTAAGTAATCTGATCTAACAATGTCTTCCTGTCTCTGCGCTGTAATTGTGATTATGACAGACCGTAGAGATTTCATTTCCCTTCATAAACATACACTGCCTGCCATTTGGAAAGTTTAGAGCAGGTGCCTGCCTTGGGAATGTTGGGTACTGCAAACCCGATATCCAACCCTGTGGTGTACCTGTCTTTGGAATGTCAGAGAGCAACAGAGCAGGAAGCGTTTAACCCTGCAAAGAGACCATACTGTACCTGATAAGGGATTTCTTCATTGGGAGTGTCAAGGGATCTTGCTTTATATCGAACCACTGTTTTATTTGGCCTGGGCATGACAAAAATGAGAGTTGGATTGTATACTAAACAAACGATAGAATGAAATTTGGTTAAAAAAATTATCTAATTTCCATCTTGTAATTGACATTAACAGTAATTGTTCAAGACAAATGCTGAATGATGTTTTGTCCTTGTGGTATAGTTACCCATCATTTCCGAATACATTGACAGGTGTACAGTGTGCCTCCCTGCTCAAAACTATCACAAACAACATTGACACAAACTCTCAAATTTCTCTGTCATCACCATGCCAACTTGTTTCTAAACAGTCACTCCAGATCGATTGTTCACCAGCCACACTTGCAATCGCTTCGATGACCTTGAAATCTCAAATAATAAACTGATTCATTTCCAATTATCGACAAAACCTGACATGTTTCAGTACAACGCAATCTGATCATCAGCACGATATATAAGTGGGAGAAAGTGAGGACTGCAGATGTTGGAGATCAGAGTCAAAAAGTGTGGTGCTGGAAAAGCACAGCCGCTCAGGCAGCATCCAAGGAGCAAGAGAGACTTCATCTCTTTATTCCTGACGCCTGGATGCTACCTGCGTGCCTGTGCTTTTCCAGCACCACACTCTTCAACTGCGATGAGTAACTGGGTATGATCTTTGTGAATCTGTGCAGGAACTCTCCGTTTGTGACTCAGCACATTATCCCATCAAAGCTGCCATTCAGAGAGCGGTACTGAGGGTGTGTGACACACTCAGAGTGTCAATAGTGAAAGAGCTCTCTGTTTGATGGAGTCATTGTTGAGGAGTTATGTACTGTGGAGAGGTCAGGCCTGAGAGAGAGCTACACAATAAACAGTTCTCAGTGCCCGCTAAACAAACAAAGCGGGAGTGAAGAGCTGAGAGAATTTGCAAGGATTTCAGTGAGAATCAAAGAACATATTATTTTGTGGAAAGTTGAATGCTAATTGTTGAGGAAATGTTGCACGATTGGAGCGTCACTACAGAGGTACTGTTGCATTGTCTCAGCAATTTATATCAATGGCCCCGTGTGTTCTCTCAGAGTAACCTGAGCACTCACTATTGAGAGAAAAAATAGCAGAAATATCGCTGGCGTCTTTGCCTAGTAATTCTTCCTCACAATACAGCACTTCAATAAATGAAATGACCTGATTGTGATGATATAACTGTCAATGAAAACTTGGTCTTTGTAACATAGTTTCCATTTCTCTATGTTTCAACAGGGGCCACATTTCATTGGCTGTAGAACCTTCATTTTCGATGAATCTCTTTGAGGTGAATGAAACGGCTGAAGTCCTTCTTTCTGAAGGGATATGGATTTTCAGATTTACATTACTCTGGTAGGATTTTTTGGGATCATTGGTGGAATGACATGGGTGGAAATGCAATGTAGTTTCAATTCAGGTTAATGTGATGTCATCAGATTTTGGGTACCAAAGTGTCTGTAGAACTTGTCCTTTTAGATGACAGCGATCTTTTATTTTTGGGAGTTTACTTCTACGATGCTTTTGTCTGTAACCTGAAGCAGCAACAACCTCAGTGCCAAGCTCAAACTGCGACTGAAACTTTATATCCAGACTTTAACCCGAACCCTGTTGTGGCAGATTCAAGAACAAGCAACAATTTGACTTCATGTAGTGAACGTGGTTTCATCAAGGGCAGGTCATGTCTCACAAACTTGTTTGAGTTTCTTGAGAAGGCGACCAAGTATGTAGATGAGGTTAGGGCCGTTGACGTGTTGTACATGAACTTCAGTAAAGCCTTTGATAAGGTTCGAAATGGTAGGCTGTTGGAGAAACTGCAGAAGCATGGGATTGAGGGTGGGTTCACATTCTGGATTAGAAACTGGCTTTCTGAAAAAATGCAGCGAGTGGTGGTTGTTAGAAAATATACAGCCTGGAGTCTAGTCACTACTGGTATGTCACTTGGATCTGTTTTGGGACCACTCTGGCTTGTCATTTTTATAAATGACTAAGATGCAGGCAGAGGAGGATTGGTTAGTAAGTTTGCAGATGACACTAAAGTTGGTGGAGTATTGGTCACTTTGGAAGGATGTTGCATGTTGCAGGGGACTTGGTTAAACTGCAGAATTGGTCTAAGAGTTGGCAAATGGAGTTCAACACAGCTAAATGTGAGGTGATGCATTTTGGGAAGAATAACCGGAAGGCAGAGTCAATGGAAAGATTCTTGGTAGTATATATATGCAGAGGGATCTTGGAGTCCATGTATATAGATCTCTGAAGGTTTCGACCCAGGTCTATAGTGCTGTTGAGAAGGCATATGGTGTGTTAGGTTTTATAGGTAGAGAGATTGAGTTCTGGAGCCGTGATGTTATGCTGCAAATGTACAAAACGCTAGTGCTGCCGCACTTGGAACATTGTGTATATTTCTGGTCGCCCCATTACAGGAAGCATGTGGAAGCGAAGTAAAATGTGCAGATGATATTTACCAGGATGTTGCCTGGTCTGGAGAGAAGGTTTTATGGTCTGTTCTCATTGGAAAGAAGAAGGCTAATGGGAATTTGATAGAGACATGCAAGATGATTAGAGGATTAGAGAAAGTAGACTTTTCTTATTGGATTATTATGCTGGCTTCTATGAGAGGGCATAACTACAAATTGAGGGTGATAGATTTAAGACAGATGTAAGAGACAGGTTCATTACTCAGAGATTGGAATAGGCATCAATGCCTTGCCTGCAAATGGAGTTAACCTGGCCACATCAGAAAGATTTAAACATTATATGGATAAGTGCATGGTTGTTGATGGGATAGTGTTGGGGGATGAGCTTAGATTAGTTTACAGGCCGGAGTAACATTGATGGCCAAAGGGCCTATTCTGCATTGTATTTTTCTATGCTCTATGTTCTAAGCAGCCAGAGAAATGGCGAGAAATACAGACAGAAACAGGCAGAGAGAGAATTTGGCCCGTTACGAAGGACAGCAGACAGATAATGTATTTGGACTGAGACAAAGTGAAAAATCACAATGTGGACACCGAACTAGATGAACTATAAACTGGAGTTTGAGTCTGCGATAATGAAACCAAGAGGATAGCAACTGGAACTTCCAGCTCTTTGTATCTTTATGATCTGTCTTCAAAGCATCAACGTTGATCAATAAATGCTCACGAGGCAACGCAATGATATTCAGCCGACTTTTGGAAATGCGAAAAGATGTAAAATAACCTTGTGTTCCATGTAAAAAAAGAAGATTGCGGCATGCTTCAACGTTTCCAGCTTAACAGAGGGAAGAGAAAACATTCCATGTTGAGTAAGAATCTTGGATTTGATTGAGAGGCAAGTAGAGCAGGAAACATCAAATACACAGTGGAGGTATTTGACTGATTAACGTGAATGAAGTGGTTGGAGGGTAGTGCAGATGTCAGTCTTCAGGTTCACCACTGGAATGGCAGGGCCTCATAGAGACCAAGCACAATGGCAGTGGGGTGGAAGTCCATTCCAGCAGGAAATGAACATGATGAGACAAAACAACCACACAGTATTTGAAGCAATTCCACGAATACACATTCTCATTCATCCTGGGCAATACCACATTCAGGCAATCCCAGGAAATAAATCTGCCCTGAACAATGTGGGGGTGGGGGGGGGGGGAGGCGGGGGAGGGGGGGGGGAGGAAGCTAGGTTTCTTGACACTGGAGAGATGGCATTGTCTTCTTAAGTATTGTATAATCTCCCCTGTCGTGACTGTGAACTGCATTATCTGCAGGATGAGTTACAACAGAGGGCGTAGACATTAAAATCCATGGACAACTTCATCGAAGTAACTGATAAATCTCGAGAATGGGATGAAACACTTCTTTTAAAGCTGATGAGGAATAATGGGAACCATGAGCACACATTTGACCACACGGTCAGCCTTTCTACAAGCTGTTGGTTTTGACATCCTTGGTGATGTTGGTGGATTAGCGGACAATGATAATATAAAGCAGGTCATCATCTCTGTACCATCCACAACGACCTCCCCTCTAATCCACAAAATCTGACGACTCTCCCATCCGAATCTCTCACATCTAGCTCCACCTCAATCAATCCCTCTCCACCTCAAATTCTGCTCCATCTTTATCCCTCTCACAGTGTTATGCACTGTCCCTGGACTTTAAGATCCTCTTCTAAAGTTAATACCGTGTCAGTTCTCTAATTACATTTTTTTACCATACTTGATGCTCTTCAATGGTAAGGATATAAGGATCAGCTAGGTCAGAAGGAAAGAGTGACATGTGTAATTAAAGTTTAGTTTTCCTTATGAAGACTCAGTTCTGGATGTCTTGCCAATTTGAATAAACTCCAAAACGTCTTCAGAATAAATCTCTGGAACAGGAGTTCCACATTCCACCAAAACGCTCAGTCATTACACGAGGAAAAAATTAGATGAACCTTGCAAACCTCAGCATCGAATGCCTGATCACTTCGCTGATGTTCTATTCATATTCTTTGTAATGTGAAGCTGTTTTGATCTTCTCTCTGATCACACTTACTCCGAGACACATCAGCACGAGACACAGTCAGTGCAGTGACTTTGCCTTCCCTGGGTTTGCTTGTGCAGCCTCGTACCTCAGACGAAGCCATTTTACAAACCGATTCTGATTTCAGCTCTCTCTCTGTAATGTACTCCGTGAGGTCACATTGGTTCTGTGAGGTCACAGGACAAGGGGCCTCACTGCAATCAAACAGGGAGTTACTGATACCCTCACTGTCATCAGGTTACAATATGTTGTCATTCCAATATTATGGACCAGGCCAGACCTCCCTGGAACCCATAAGATTTTAACTTCACTCAACAACTTACCTTGTCAACAGCCTTGCTAAGATCTATGCAGACAACATCTCCTGCAACTACTTGCTTCGTCACCATTTCAAACAACTCAGTCCATCAAGATATTGTTCAGGCCACAATTGGAGGCATTGTGTGCAGTCGTGGTGGCTGCACAATAGGAAGATTGTGATTGCATTGGAGGTGGACGCAAACGCGATTCACCAGGATGTTGCTTGAGCTGTAGCAATTTAGCTGTGAAGAGGGAGGCTGGATAAGCTGGTGTTGAATTCTTTCGAGAAGAGCTCAGTGTAACTCGGACTATGAGAGGCAGGGATAAGGTGAATGGAAAGCAGCAGTCGCCATTGTTGAAGGGCCATGAAGACGATGGCATAATATTAAGTTGAAAGGCAGAAAATTTAGACGGGACGTGATGAAAAGTTTTCTCACCTGGAGGATAGTAGGGGCCTGCAATGCACTGCATGAGACAGGAAAACTCACTTCCTTTAAAAAAAGTTTGGATAAGCACCTGAAATGTCAGAACATTCTAAACAATCCTAATCCAAAGAGATGCATGTTGGTGAACAGGCCATGCTAAATGGCATGTAGTGTTCAGGAATGTGCAGTTTAGGTACATTATTCAAGCGTAAAAATAGAGAAATAGGGTAGGAGAATGGGTCTGGATGTGACACTCTTTAGAGGATCGTGTAGACCTGTTGAAGGACTGCTTCCACACTGGATGAAATCTATGAATTATGCATTAAGTGCTGGGAAATGAGACACGTGTAGTCCTTCCTGTAACTTTGGCGGGTCAAAATTGACAGATAGGCCACCGCTGTCCTGAATGACGCTATCATTATGCAATTTTGAAGTTCAGTTTCTCAATACATTTTTGTCTTTGTTTTGAGAAAATGTTTCCTGATGTACATTCCAAAAGTTGGTGTGGTCAGTGTCAGCTTCAGTTTCTGTATCAGAGTGCTTGTTCAAAGATTAAATTTCCAAAATGTGTTGCAAAACTGAATTAACAAGGAAAGCAGTGGAGCACAAGAGTATGCAGTCGAATAGGTGGATTGTATGCAGAGTATGCAGTATAAGAGTATGCAGTCGAGTAGCTCCTCAAGATATCTATCCCATGAGGTATTGAATAACTGAATAGTTTCATCAAAATGAAGGATCTCACTGAAAAGACGATCAGACGATATTTGGACATTGATGGGACTGATAGTGAGTGAAATAATGCAAATGTTTTTATTTAGAGGCAAGTTGAAATAAACATTTGAAACCCAAGAAAATTAGATTAAGCCAATTCTTGGGCTATTCAAACATGGTCTTAAACAACAATGATATCATATCATTAAAATAAACCTGTTGTCATTATCAGTTTGTTTGAAATGATTAAAAATAAAGATGTAATCATAATCTCCCACTGGAGATACCACCCAACCTAAAATGATATCCCTGGAACTGTTTCAGTTCCAATTTCAACAGTTGCCAGCAAACAACAAACAATAAAATGCATTACGCTAATCTATTTTTTGCTAAAGTGTATTACACTATCCTTGTCATTATTGGTGTTCCCGGTAAGTCTTGTTAAAAACTAATGTTATGCAAATCTCTGTATGTAATGATACTTATTCCACTCTATGACTGATAATTATTTCATTTCCATTTAGCAAGACAAATCCCGATGCGAGACAATGCTGTCCTCACTTGCTCAGTTTAAAACGATTAGTTTGTCGATTAGAGGACTCCTCGGTAATGTGCAGCACTGTCTGTTTCTCTATACTGTGCAGAATGGGTTTGCCCTGAAGCCACATTGATGGGGTTTGGCTGAGCACCTGCTCTGGCTGTTCCAGAAAGTGTGTGGCACGACCACTCTCTCTCTCGCTGGGAGTTCAAAGCCTGCTGTTGGACAGACGGGTTTTGTAACAATCCACCTATTAGTGATACCTGGCGTTTCCCATTCCTTGATGTGAAGGGATTGTGTTGGTGGATCTTGCTCAGGCAGCTCGCTCCAAATGGGAGCCCAAATACAATGTGGGCAATGGGTGCATTGAGTCGGTCAATATGGAGTGATACGTGAGTGACAGGGATAGCTTTAACCATTTTGTGTGCTTTCATCAGTCAGTGGTAGTCTGGTAACATGATATTTGTGATGACAAATCACTAAGAGGGGTGTTCAACACAGTGGTCTGATTAGAATGTGTGTTGCTGAATTATTTAACTGTCAAAAACACGTGCAAGTTGTGTTATTTGTAAAACGATGCACAGTGCTGTTCTGCAGAGTTTAATAGGACAAACTCTGAGATCTGGAGTGTAGATGCGGCATCTCTCCCACAGATGATCAACAACTTTGCCCAACAAGATGTTCCCCACATTGTCCTTTGTTCCTATTATTTTGATTTAGACAATCAATTTGGGTGAGTTATCATTTTTAATATTTTGTTGAAACTGACATGTTGGAGATGAACATCCTGGATGTATGTTTTAGACAGATTTACTGTGAGTCCATCGTGTTGCACCATGGAGTGCAGTACTCCATCAACATTGTGAACTCTCTGTTATTGTACCTGGTCCACAGGGCTCAGAACGGTGGAGATTGGGTGGTACAACAGGCTTTTCTCTAATGAAAGACAAGTTGGTTTGTGGTGATTGATGTATAATTTAGATTATTTGATAATGTTGTGCTGCTCCAAGGGTCCAATCAGGATCAACAACGTCAGGCCATATAGAGTGACAGTCAGCCCGCGTGCTGTGCCCTCCAGTTGACATAATGCCCAGCTCTGAGGGACTTGGTGAGTTGGAAACTGTATCAGGGTGACCAGTGCATTTATAGTCCATCACCAGTGCACTGCTAAAAGAATATGAACCATTTGTTGAAAGTGACACAGCATAAGACCCTTTCCCTCATGATGTGGACCATCACTGCAGCAATTGTCGCACTGTCTTTCCAAACAATGATTGTGGTTTCCAGGCGAGTTGGATTGTTGCAGGTCATATTTGGATGCTAAGTAACCCCAGATTGTTTGGTGGCTATTGAGGAATATAAACGAAGTTGATGGTGGGAGTGAGGTAGCATTGAAGGGACTCGGTGTTGCCTACTTGGAGATTTATAAATGTTTACATTAACGATAACACGGAGCTCTTCACTCCCACAGCACATTGTATATGCCAGGTCTGCTGTTTCAACACTGTTGGCTGTGACATATCTGTCACAGTGTGTTTCACATCAGGGAAGTGACAGTGGATCAAATTATTTGACACAATAACGTCCAGTTTCTTTAATTGCAAACCGCTTGACTTGAAGGAAAATGCAGTCGCTGGAATGTTGGGTGGCAAGATTTTAAATAATTTGAATTTGATATCCGACAAGACGATGTAAGATACAAGGTATGTGTGTTATTGCCATAATGCCAGACGTTAGTACATACAGAAGTGTGAGTGTTCTGGGGCACTAGCATTCTGTGACAGACTTTCTTGGAGTTTTTAATTCTTCTTTTGAATTTCAATCTTTACTTCCCCAGAGAATCCTATCTACTGATGCAAAATGCTGTCGGAAAGCTGATCCTTGCTGTACATTTAACTCCTGACTTACTGGGCTTTGGGCTGGGGCAGTACGAGTTCCTAATGTGTGATATCAATGTACGTAGTTAACATTTCCAAATTATCTCTGTGGTGTAATTCCTCAGCTGAGGAAAGGAAAGAACACTGCGGGTAGCTCACAGGCTCTCTGTATTATCCAGTGATTGACTGGAATATTGCGTTCTGTTGATCCAGTACTCCATGAATCACTCTGATTGAAAGTGTTACTGATCATGGAGTTGTACTGAATGGGGATCACAAACTTCAGGCTGGACCCTTATGCCATTGAGAGAAAGTGTCCTTGTCGAATTGTACTGTGTGTGGGAATAGGAATCTTAGAGCATGAACCTTTGATCCAGTATTCTTTCTTTTCTGTGGGTATCTGTAAATGCAGCATAATGAGCGAGGAGCACTGACAGGAGACAACTGGCAGCTCCAGTTGCAATTTTTACTCGGAATATCTTTCACTGTAAACTGTATACAACGTGGTTCAATAGCCTGAGGGGAACACCCGATTCCAGTGACAATGTGATTCAGTGTGCATCTTTCAATTCGAATGTTCCTGAGTTTGTGTTCCTCCTTGTCCAACTATTACTGGGAGCATCTGTCAAGTAAAACTACACTGAGTTGGGGTTACCAACTGGAGATGAACAATTTACTCCAATAGGCTTGCACAAGGAGGAGTGTCTCTGACAATGGTATTTAGCTGTTTGTGGGGAACTGAATGAAATGCAATATCTGACTGCAGTGAGAACTAGGATGACAACATGCAATGCTTCAATTATATTACATTCTTTTTTGCTGT
Source organism: Chiloscyllium punctatum (assembly GCF_047496795.1). Lineage (NCBI taxonomy): Eukaryota > Metazoa > Chordata > Chondrichthyes > Orectolobiformes > Hemiscylliidae > Chiloscyllium > Chiloscyllium punctatum. The sequence goes on from NC_092785.1 coordinate 37,035,740, forward strand.
TGTGCTCACTGATGGAGCTGTCAATGTCGTTTGCAAATATACAATGGATTGCAACTGGGATAATCTTCCCAGCTGGTTGTTTTTACATGGTGCTAAGTTTACAACGTGAAATGTTCCATTGGAGGTGAACAGATGTGATTTCTTTTTGTAAAAGTAATATGGCAGAACAACAATTTGCATTCAGTGAATTATCTGACTATGGGTGACGATGGTTCTGATTGTTGGAGGTCGATCATTTCAACCATCACATATCTCCGTAGGAATTCTTTAGCATCATTGCTAAAACCAGCTGCCTTATCAATGCGCTTCCCTCCGACATAATTTCAAAATAAGACAAGTTTGCTTATGATTGCGCATGCTCAGCACCATTTTAACTCCTCAGATCATGAAGAGGTCCATGTCTATACATATGGAACATTACACCGGAATGCAAGCCATTCGGCCCTCGATGTTGCACCTTCCTGTCAAACCAATCTGAAGCCCATCTATCCTACAGTATTATGTTATCATCCCATATGTTTATCCAATGACCATTTAACTGCCCTTAAAGTTGGCGAGTCTACTATTGTTACAGGAAAGTCATTCTGTGCTCCTACTATTGTCGGCGTAAAGAAACTACTTCTGATATCTGTCCTATATCTATCACCCATCAATTTAAAGCTATGTCCCCATGTGCTTGCCATCACCATGCGAGGGAAAAAAAACTCTCACTCTCCACCTGATCTAATCCTCTGATCATCTTGTATGCCTCCATTAATTCACCTCTTATCTTTCCTCTTTCTAACAAAAAACAGCCTCACGTCCTTCAGACTTTGCTCATAAGACCTTCCGTCCATACCAGGCAACATCCTGATAAATTCCCCTGCACCCTTTCCAATGCTTCCAAATCCTTCCTATAATGCAGGAACCAGAACTGTATGCATTCCTCCAAGTGTGGCTGCACCAGAGTTTTATACAGCTGCAAGATGACCTTGTGGCTCGGAAACTCTATCACTCTACCAATAAAAGCGCCTTCTTAATAACTCTACTAACCTGGGTGACAACTTTCAGGGATCTATGCACATGGACACTGAGATCGCTCTGTTCATGTTCACTACCAAGAATCTTACCATTACTCTGTTACCTCTTCCAAAGTGAATCACCTCACTCATGTTTCTGCATTCAACTCAATTTTCCACCTTTCAGCCTAGCTTTCTGCTTATCTATGTCCCTCTGTAAACTGCAACATCTTTCTGGACTCTCCAGAACTCCACGGACTTGACTGTCATCTGCAAATTTACTAAACCATTCTTCTACATCCTCATCCAGGTCATTTGTAAACATACCGAACAGAAGTGGCCCTAATACAGATCCTTGTGGTTCACCACCTGCACCTGAACTCCATGGATGAACATTTCCCATCAACCAACACCCTCTGTCTTCTTTCAGCTAGCCTATTTCTGATGCAAATCGCAAAATTACCCTCAATCTCATGCCTCCTTATTTTCTGCAATAACCTACCGTGGGGAACCTTATTGAATGTTTTACTGAAATCCATATACAACGCACCAACTGCTTTACTTTCATCTACCTGTTTGGTCACCTTTCCGAATAACTCAGTAAGGATTGTCAGGTACAAACTACCCTTCACAAAACCATGTTGACTATCTCTAATGAAATAATTCCTTTCTGGATGAAGATAAACCCTCTTTCCTATAATCCTTTCCAACACTTCACCGACAACCAAAGTAAGGTTCCCTGTTCTATAATTATGAGGTTTGTCTCCACTCCCCTTCTTGAACCAAGGGACAACATTTGCTCTCCTCCAGTCTTCTGGCACTATTCCTGTAGACAATGACTATCCCAAATGAAATAATTCCTTTCTGGATGAAGAAAAATCCTATTTCCTATAACCCTGTCCAACACTTTACCCACAACAAAAATAGTTCCCTATTTTATAATTAGGATTTTTTTTTCAACTCACCTTCTTGATCAAACGGGATAACATTTGCTACTCTACAGTCTTCTGGCACTATTCCTGTAGACAATGACTACATAAAGATCAAAGCCAGAGGCTCTTCAATCTCCTCCCTGGCTTCCCAGAGAATCCAATTCGGCACAGGGGACTTATCTATTTTCATAATTCCCAGAATTGCTAAAACATCTCCCTATGAACCTCATTCTGTCGAGTCCATTTACCTGTATTTCAGTATTCTCCTCAACAACATTGTCTTTTCCTGTGTGGATACTGCCAAAATAATAGTGCATCTATTACCTCTTTGGACTCCACACACAATTTCCTATCACTGTCCTTGACTGACCCAAATCTTATTCGAGTCATTCATTTATCCTTGACATACCTATGGAAGGCAGAAGAGTTTTCCTTGATCCTACCTGCCAAAGACTTCTCATAGAGTCATAGAATCATAGAGATTTACAGCACGGAAACAGACCCTTTGGTCCAACACATCTATGTCGATGAGATATCCCAACCTAATCTGGTCCCATTTGCCAGCACTTGGCCAATATCTCTTTAAACTCTTCTCATTGAAATACCCATCCAGATGCCTTTTAAATATAATAAGTGTACAAACATCCACCACATCCTCTGACAGCTCATTCCACACATGCATGGCCTTCTGCGTGAAAAACGTGCACCTTAGGTCCCTTTTATATCTTTCCCCTCTCACCCTAGACATACATCCTCTCGTTCTGGACTCTGCCAACCCTGGAAAAGACTTTGTCTATTTATCGAATCCATTCTCCTCATGATTTTGAAAACCTCTGTGATGTCACCCTGCAACCTCAGACACTCCAGGGTAAACAGCCTCAGCCTATTCAATCTCTCCCTATAGCTCAATCCTCCAACCCTGGCAACATCCCTGTGAACCTTTTCCGAACCCTTTTAAGTTTCACACCATCCTTCTGATAGGAAGGAGACCCGAATTGCATGCAATGTTCTAAAAGTGGTCCAAACAACATCCTGTACTTCTGCAACATGATCTCCAAACTCTGATTCTCATTGCTCTGACGAATAAGGGAAAGCATACCAAACACCTTCTTCACTATCCTATCGAGGTGTGACTTTACTTTCAAGGAGCTATGAACCTGCACTCCAAGGTTTCTTTGTACAGCAACACTTCCGAGGACCTTACCATCCATTCAAGATCCTATTGTACTATGAGGTAACCTTCTTCACTGTCCACTGTACCACCAATGTTGGTGTAATCTGCAAATTTACGAACCATACCTCCAATGTTGGCTCCAACTCACTTATATAAACGACAAAAATGTGGGGACCCAGCACCGATCCTTGTGGCACAGCACTGGTCACAGGCCTCCAGTCTGAAAAACAACCCTCCACATCCAATCTCTGACTTCTACCTTCGAACCAATCCTCTATCCAAATGGTTAGCTTCTCCCGTATTTCATTAGATTTAACCTTTCTAATCAGTCTCCCATGGGGAATATTGTCGAACACCTTACTGAAGTCCAGATAAATCACATCGACTGTTCTACCCTATCAATCATCTTTGTTACTTCTTCAAAAAACTTAATCAAGTTTGTGAGACATGATTTTCCCTGCACAAAGCCATGTTGACAATCCCTCATCAGTCCTTACCTTTCTAACTACCTGTACGTCCTATCCTTCAGGATTCCCTCCAACAACTTGCCCACTACTGACGCAGTCTTTCTGGTCTATAGTTTCCTGGCTTGTCCTTATCACCTCTCTTAAAAAGTGGCACACGATAGCCAATCTCCAGTCTTCCGGTATCTCACCTGTGATGATCAATAATAAAAATATTCAGCAAGGGGCCCAGCAATAACTTCCCTAGCTTCCCACTTCGAAGGGTACACCTAATCAAGCCCTGGGGATATATCCATTTTGATGCATACCAAGACATCTAGCGCTTCCTCCTCTGCAATGTGGCCATCTTTCAAGATTTCGCCATCGATATCCCTGCATTCTATATCTTCCATATCCTTCTGCACAGTAAGCACTGTTGCAAAATACTCGTTTAGTATCTCCCCCATCTCCTGTGGCTCCACAAAAAGGCCGGCTTGCTGATCTTTGATGGGCCCTATTCTCTCCCTCCTTACCCTTTTGGGTCTAATGAATTTGTAACAACCTTTTGAATTCTCCTCAACCCTATTTTCCAAAGCTATCTCATGTCCCATATTTTCCCTCCTGACTACCCTCTGGAGTGTACTCTTACTGCCTTCATACTCCTCGAAGCATTCACTAGATCCATCCCGTGTTAACCTGACATATGCTTCCTTCGTTATCTTAAGCAAATGCATAATTCCTATCGTCATTTGCATTTCCTTTCACCCAAACAGGACTGTACTGTCTCTAGACTATCGTTACCTCATTTCTGGAGGCTTCCCATTTTCCATCCTCTGTTTACCCGCTGCAGTGTGATAGTTTTTTTAAAGTTCTTGCCTCATACCATCAAATTTTGCCTTTTTCCAATTAGATCTGTTAGATCTGGTCTATACTTTTCCTTCACTATTTAAAAACTAATAGAATTACTGTCGCTGGCCTCAAAGTGCTCCCCCACAAACACGTGAGTCACCTTCCCTGCCTTATTTCCCAAGAGTAGTACTTAGGTTTTGCCCCTTCTCTATTGGGTACATCCACATACTGACTCAGAAAATTTTCTTATACACTCTTCACAAATTCCTCTCCCTCTAAATATTTAATGCCATGGTCGTCACAGTCTATGTTAGAAATTTAAAATCACTTACCATAACGAACCTATTATTCTTACAGATAACTGAAATCTCTTTACAAATGTGTTTCTGGATTTCCCCGTGACTGTTATGGGGTCGATAATTCAATCCCAATAAGGTGATTATCGCTTTCTTATCTGTCAGTTTCAACCAAATAACTTCGCTGGATGTATTTCCGGGAATATTCTCCCTAAGTACAGCTGTAATGTTATCTCTTATCACAAATACCACTTCCCCTCCTCTTTTACTTCCCTTTCTCTCCTTCCTGTAATATTTGAATCCTGGAACATTAAGCTGCCAGTCCTATCCATCCCGGAGCCACGTTTCTGTAATTGCTATGATATATCTGTCCGATGTTCCTAACCATGCCCTGAATTCATCTGTCTTCCCTTTCAGACCTGTTGCATTGAAAAAAAAGCAGTTTAATTAATCAGTCCGACTTTGTTCTCTGCTTTGTCCCTGTCTGCCCTAATGGCTTGACTCACTTCGTATCTCAACTGTACAGTCTCGGATTGATCTGTTTCCTCACTATCTCTTTGGGTCCCCCACCTCTCCCCACCTTACTAGTTTAAATCCTCCTAAGCAGCTCTAGCAAATCTCTCTGCCAGTATATTAGTCCCCTTCCAATTCAGGGGGTAAACCATCCTTCTTTTACAGGTCATTTTTTATCCCAGAATATATTCCAATGTTCCAGAAATGTGAATCATTCTCCCATGCACCAGCTCTTCAGCCACACATTCATCTGCTCTCTCCTCCTATTCCTACCCTCACTAGCTTGTAGTACCGGGATTAATCCAGATCGTAGTACACTCAGGGACATCCTTTTTAAATTCCTGCCATACTTTCTATATTTTATCTTCAGAATCTCATCCTTTTACCTTCCCATGTCATTTGCATTCAATGTGTACAATGACCTCCTGCTGGTCCGTCTCCCCCTTGAGAATATTCTGCTGAAACATCCTTGATCCCAGCATCAGGGAAGCAGCACACCATTCTGATTTTTCGCTGCTGGCCACGGAAGCAACTGTCTGAACCCTTGACTAGAGAGTCTCCTAACGGAATCGATCGCTTGGAACGCATGTCCCCTCCTCGCTCTTTTCAGCTGTCGCTTTAGGTCCTTTCTGGCTAACCATAAGCTTTCAAGTGCCTTCACGGTTCACTAAACTTTCTCGAACAACTTTCTCCCTATCTGACAGGTACATACCTCTCAAGGACACGCATTAGCTGTTCTTTGAACAAGCTCCACAATTCAGTATAGAGTCATAGAGTCATAGAGATGCACAGCATTGAAACAGACCTTTCAGTCCAACCCTCCCATTCCGACCAGATATCCCAACCAAATCTAGTCCCATCCTCAAGTACCCGGCCCAGATCCCTCCAAACCCTTCCTATTCATATACCCATTCAAATGCCTCTTAACTGTTGCAATTGCACTAGCCCCCACCACGTTCTCTGGCAGCTCATTCCTCATACGTTCCACCATCTGCGTGAAAAGGTTGTCCCTTAGGTCTCTTTTATATCTTTCCCTTCTCACCCTAAACCTATCCCCTCTTGTTCTGGACTCCCTGACGCCAGGGAGAAGACTTTGTCTATTTATGGTATGTATGCCCCTCATAATTTTCTAAACCTCTATAAGGTCACCCGTCAGCCTCCGACGCTCCAGGGAAAACAGCCCCAGCCTCTTCAGCCTCTCTCTGTAGCTCAGATCCTCCAACCCTGACAACATCTTTGTAATTCTTTTCTGAAGCTTTTCAAGTTTCATAACATCTTTACGATAGGAAGATGAGCAAAATTGCACGCAATATTCCAACAGTGACCTAACTAATGTCCTGTACACCAGCAAAATGACCTCCCGTCTCCTGTACTCAATACTCTGACCAATAAATGCAAAAATACCAAACGCCTTCTTCACTATCCTCCACTTTCAAGGAGCTACGAACCTGCATTCCAACGTCTCTTTGTTCAGCAACACTCCCTAGGACCTTACCATTAAGTGTACAAGTCCTGCTAAGATTTGCTTTCCCAAAATGCAGCACCTCGCATTTATCTGAATTAAACTCTATCTGCCACTTCTCAGCCTATTGGCCCACCTGGTCCAGATCCTGTTGTAATCTGAGATAAGCCTCTTCGCTGTCCACTACACCTCCAATTCTGGGGTCATCTGAAAACTTACTAAGTGTACGTCGTATGCTCGCATCCAGCTTTGAGCTTATAAATGACAACACCAGGAAATGACCATCAAGCGGAAGAAGTATCCATCTCCAATTGGCTTCCTGTGACATCACTGAATGCATAACTATCAACAATTTGGACCTATCATTGTCAAGAAAATGAGTTGGTCCAGCCATACAACTGCTGTAGTCACCGAGTTATGTCAGATACTCTGATAGTTGTGGTGATAAGCTCCCTGTCTGCCTATCCAAAACATGTCCACCACGCACAGAGCACAGCTCAAGTGTGGTGAATGCTCGCCATTTATCCGCCTGGATGCAGCACAAATGCAGCATTGAGTGCAACACTCACAAAGCTCCACATTGTGCATGGCAAACACACAATGAATCGTTTTGCTAAACATCACATTCAGTACTCACTCCATTCACCAATGGCACGCAAAACCAGCAATGAACACCACCGACAAGATGCAGACTAGGACCACAGCAACTCTCTTTCAACAGCACCTCACAAACATGACCAAAGGCAGCAGATGCATGGAACCACCATCACATGAAAGTTGTCTTTCAAGGACGATTTCTTTCTGACTTGTTAATATATCACCATTCCTTCACTATTACTGGGAAATCCAGGAAATGCTGACGTTCAATCAGGCAGATTTCCAAAATCATCACAAAGGTGATTAGAGCTGTGCAATGAACACTGGCCTGGCCATGAAAGCTCATTTTCCACGTCAACATTTAAAAATGCCAGTATCCCAGGAGGATATCTCTGAAACTGATGAGTGGTTCGTGTTGAAGGGAATGTTCTAGATGACAGCTAACATGAGAAAAGTCAAGGTTATTCCATACACTTACCACCCTCTGCGTGAAAATGTTGCCCCTTAGGTCACATTTACATCTTTCCCCTCTCACCCTAAACCTATGCCCTCTAGTTCTGCACTCCCCGACCATAGGGTTGATCCTTGGTGATGAGGTTTTGTCGAATTTAGGGTGTCATTTATTCCAATGCATCATCCGTGTTATAGTTTATTTTTCTGAATCCAATGACGTCCCCAACTCTTGCTGTTCTCAAGACGTTTTGCTTCAGTTTTCTGTGCTGGGTAGTGATCGATGCTTTGGTGTTCCCTGCTCCAGATGCCTTCACTGAATTAAGTGTCGGATCCCTTGTCTTCAAATGTGGATGAATTTTGCGACTTTCAGAGTTGAGACAACGCATTCTGTACAGGTATGTTGAAATGCCAGGGAGTGATCTAAGTAGGGAGTATTCTTCTGGAACGGGGAGCTGGAGGTGTATTGGGAAGCTCCATTTTATTTTCTTTATTGAATGGATATGGGTGTCACTGTCTCGGTCAGCACTTACCACCCTTTCCTAATTGCCCAGAGACCAGGTAAGAGTCAACCAGGATATTTTCGATCTGGAGTCACATGTCAACCAGACCAGGTAAGGATGACTGTTTACCTTAAATAAAGGGCATTACTGAATGAGATGAGATTTCCTTTCCAACAACTGACAGCCGTTGTATTGCCACACTTCAAAAATATAAGTCTACATTATTTTTGAATTGAAATTCCATTATCTGCTGTGGCAGGTATTGAAACCAGTTCCCCAGAACATTGTGTTAGTTCCTGAATTAATAGTCCAGTGATAAAATTATTCGGCCATCACTACCCCCAATCTTAAGCATTTTTTTTTCAGAATCTAGAGAGGTTGCTTTAGAATCCAAATAATAGTACACTGTTTGGGTCTTGGAGAACGAGCTGTGGTCTAATTCTTGTGAAGTCCTCGGAGAGTACTGATTGAAAAATGGCGATTCCTCGCCCCAGTGTGTTCTCTGAATCGGGCAGGAGGATCTCGATTCACAAGGAGAGGAGGTTTGTTTCAGTGAGAACTGTGGAATACAGTCTGGGTTAGGTGGTGGGGTGAGTGGTAGGGGCGTGTGTATTGGTCATTCCTTACTAAATTCTGATTGTGGTGGGTATCCAATCTGGGACATGCTGGTTGGATTCACTGGTAAATGTCTTCATAGCTCAGATTGCCAGGGTGTTCAGAACATGGGATTCAATGCCCTCTTACTTATTTACTCATATTTGGGAGGCCATCTTTTTCTGGATATTATACAGTGATTCAATGCCCTAAACTGCCATTCATATCGCATGGATGTATAATTCTAGGGGAAATCTCAACTGTGGAAGCTCAACAGAAATTTTGTCATCCATGTCTCTGTTAGGTGTCTCCCATTCTTTGTTTTATTCATCCTGCATATCTTTGTGTGGATGTTATGGTCTTACGGCCAACTCCAGCCAGTCAGAGTAACATATAAAGCTGCTGAAATCAACCCCTGTCAACCCCAATAAAATGTTATGTACACAACTGTATTTCTGGGAGTAATCTGCTTCTCATTTTCTTCCCTATGCCTTTCAAAAGTGCAAATGATGCAGTACAGGAGTTCAAATTTTGTAAACTTCATGTGACATGGCACAACAATTATCTCTGTTTTAAAATTCATCACATACAGTCTGGGCTCAGGCACAGAAATGTTTGATCAGTTCCTTTTTTTTCCCTTTCTCTCTCTTATAGTAAGTCTCGTGACGATTGTTTTCTTGACTCGGGGCAAAAGTGGTCTTTCTTCATGCAGCAATTGCTATCTGGTGGCCATGGCAACGTCTGATCTACTGTTCATTGCTTTTGAGGTCACACTTCTTCGATTTCCATTTTATTATTATCCACCATGTTTCCTGGACATCACTCCCGTTTGTTGCGTTCTCTATGCCCTGAGCTGTTTGACCATTGATTGTTCTGTCTGGTTCACTGCCGCTTTTTCTTTTGATCGATTTGTCACTATTTGTTTTCATCAGCTGAAATCTCAGTATTGCACAGAGAAAACTGCAATGAGGGTTCTTGCAACAATCTGTATTTTCTTTTCTTTAAAGAATATTCCCAACTACTTTCGATATGAACCTGGAAAGATCATTAACAATGTTCCATGGTACTGCTATACCAGGTCCAGTTATTATAATGGCCTTCAGTGGGCAAGTTTTAAATATTTTGAACAATTCTTAACACCCATGTTCCCATTCACTTTCATCCTCATTCTGAATATTCTGACTGTCAGGCACATCTATGAGGCTATGAAGGTACGGAAGGGACTGAGGGGTCAGAGAAACACAGCGAATGATCGAGAAATGGACAACAGACGGAATTCTGTAATTTTACTCTTTTCCATATCTGCCAGCTTCATACTTCTCTGGTTGATGTATATTTTATATATATTTCACGTCGGTCATTCCTTGCATCGTGCTGCTTTTCGTCTCTTTCTACAAGCTGCCTTAATGCTACGGAACCTAAGTTGCTGCACAAATGCTTTTATTTATGTGGTGACTCAGAAAAACTTCAGATACCAGTTAAAGTACGCAGTGAAATATCCAGCTATAAAAGTAATTAAATTGATGAATAAATCCAAGTAACAAAGAGCCAACATGAGAAGCAGCAGATAATGGAATATGAGTTCCACATGAGGATTGGACTGAAAGGAGAAGGAGGAGCAGCAAAATGATAACACTCCCTTTCTAATGGGCATGGAATGACTCCAACTGCGGGGCAGAATGAAAGAGACAGGAGGAGCGAAGCCAGTGTGAAGTGTTGTTAGCAAGGAGCAACTGTTCATAGAAAGTTGACCGACAAAGCATAACAGAAAGAGGAGCTAGATATGCACAAATATATTTTTCCTGAGTAATCCGTTCTCAGTGAGTGAAGCGAGTACAAATATAAAAGATCTGAAAGAAAGTGTCAGCATTCACTGCACGGCAGAGTGGCTAAAGTAACAACAGTCTTCTGACCCACGCTTCCACACTGAATTCTCTGATTCACTCATCGGAACCAAAGTTAAAAAAATGGAAGAAGTTTCCTGTAACAAAGATTAAAAGATATACTGTTTACAAATGTATTTCAGCAATACCTTACTTATTCTGTTTCCATTCAGTTTCCCCGGCCTGATGTTGATACTACTCCCTATCTTAATTTGTTTCTTTCCATGGTTCAGTTGTTATGTTGGTGGGGAATACAAGGCCAAGTCACAGGGCTCAAAGGCAAGTGGGATGCGAACTCGGGAATGAAATTGGATGTGGCAGGTGTGTGAACATCCTTACTGCTTCCATTAAAATTTTTAGTGGCTCTTAGTGACTCTGGAGGAACCCTGTTTCCATTGTGGCTTCATAAAAAAATGTGTGATAAATTCAAAAATATATTTGCACCATCATGAAGAATTGTTTGCTTCTGCAAAACGGCTCCAAAATCCCTGCCTCCCTGAAACATTGTCACCACTGTACCCTTCTATTCCAGTGCCATATCAGTTGGATACCAAATTACAAAATCCATGTCTTTATTTTGTTCAAATTTCTTCTATTCTCCTCGTTTGCATATCCCAACAAATTCCAATATTCCCTGATTATCTGGTAACTCCCGGATCTAACACAGATACATTGTCCTCCAAAGTCTTGGTTGTCAATTCTCACTTGTAATTTCAAAATCTTCCATGTTCCTCCACTGAATTCTTTACTTTTTTGGACTGGTGTGAACCTTGTTTTATAAACTCTCTATCAAAGTGTTAGATATTGTCCTGTACTGTCAAAGTTACCAGCGTGTGCAATGGTGAAATAAGTTACAGATCGCTTTGCAATAAGTCAAATGAAATGTCAGATAAGAACTCCATAAACAATAGTAAGTCTAATGATTGGGAGTAGATTCAGATTAGTTTATGTTTCGATGAGGTTGCTGCCCACCATTCATGCAAATACATTCACCTCTGTCTTCATTTATTCAGCAACGGGAAGTTCCAGCTTGTTGATGGTCACTTGGTCTACATCCCTCCTTTCCTTGCACATTCATCTGGTTATGGGCTAAAAGACTCTTAAATACACCTATCATATCTGTCTCCATTAACATCCTTGATATTATGTTCCAGACGACTACTATTCTCTGTGGAAAAACAACCTTGCCACACATCTCGTTCGAACTTTCCCACTTTCGTCTTAAATGTATGCTCCACAGTTTGAGACATTTCAATTCTGGGAAAGAGATTTTGACTGTCAACTCTATTTATGTGTCTCATAATTTTATACACTTCCACGGAGTCTCCCCTCAACCTCCGCTGCTCCGAGAAAAACAACCTGAGTTCTTCCAGAGTCTCTTCATAGCTCATACCATCAAATTCAACAAGCATGCTGGTAAACCTCTTCTGCACCCTTCACATCCTCCCTGTAATGTGGCGACCAGAATTCAACACAACACTCGAAGTGAAGCCGAACTGAAGTCTGATAAAGCTGCAACATGACATCCTAACTCTCCTTTCTCGCCTGCACTTTGTGTCGAGTCCATGAGCTTCTATATTTTCCCACACAGCTCTCTCCTTTACAAACTTTACCTCACAACGTTACCCGTCCCCTAGCCCCAGCCCTATGGTGTCGCCGTGCCAACCATCACATGGTAACCACCACACCAAAACCAGGACAGTGAAGGTAACTCGAACTACCACAGTAACCCACGTCCGAGTCTCCCTCCGCCTCTAATATGGTGCCTTTCCCATCCCTTCCACAATGCCTGTCTACTCTGCCTACAAGCAGGCTGCCCCCATTGCCGAGAACTGACTTCCCCAGTAACACAGCTACTGCAGGGGCCGCCGAATCTCTCCTTGAGAATTTCATAGAACTGATCCACAAATGACAGGAACGGACAGTGACAGCATGGATTGGTGAACAGAAATGCAAGATTGAAAAATCTACTGGAGCATTCCGGGAATATTATGAGTAGTTTGTGTTGCCAACTCTCTTGACTGCAGTGACACAGATTCCCTGATCCTGATTGTCCTAAAAAATATCAATGTCCGTGGACATGCTGTTCCAGGATCTCCTGACTGAATCCTATCTTTCTTGCCCTGACTGAGAACTGGCTCCCTGAGGCTTTGAGACGTGACCTTTTGGATAAAGCACATGCAGTGTTTTTGCTGCTTTAGCTGCTGTTCCAAGTGCCTGACAGATTAGCCCCTTGACTGGTCACCGCTAACAACAACGATAAGGTGCCTGTCTTATGTCTGCGACAAAAAAACAGGCAAGACAGGAACACTGTGAAACATGAGGTACTGATCGAGGGATCAAAGTGTAAAAAAGCAAAGGTCAGGCAGAGATGCTGTGCCCCTCCACGAGCAGGACGTGTCTCAGGCGCTGGAGAGTTTGTAGTGTTCTTCGAGTAATAATGTACTTTTGGACTGGTAATTGTACATCTTGATGCACTGTATTTTTTAAACTCGGGCTCATTTCGCCAGCTCTGCAAGTATCTATTGGACTGATTAATTTGAGAATCGACTCTCAGAGTAATATGCCTCTGACTTGTTCATTCGTGATACCACACGCAATTGTGTCCGACATCAGTGAATATGCAATCTGATTGAACTGACAGGCCTTTGAACTGAGAAAATAAAGCCGTCACAAACACACCTATTGATTCTGGTTGTTCTTGCACGCTGATGAAAAAAATTCTTAATGATTTACAATGATGTTCCCAGGTTTGGAGTGGTTTCAGCTACAAGGCAAGGCTGAATGTGCTGGGGCTCTTTTCCCTGGAGCTTCGGAGGCTGAGGGTTGACCGTATAGAGGTTTAGAAAATCATGAGGGGCATGGATAGGGTAAACAGAAAAGGTATTTTCCCTGTGGTGGGTTGTCCAGAACGAGAGGTCATCGGTTTAGGGTGAGAGAGGAAAAAGTTAAAGGAACCTAAGGGGCAATGTTTTCATGCAGAAGATGGTGTCTATGCGGAATGAGCTGCCAGATGAAGTGGTGGAGGCTGGTACAATTACAACATTTTAAAGACATCTGGTTGAGTATATGAAGAGTTTAGAGGGATATGGGCCAAGTGCTGGCAAATAGGACTGCATAATTGGTTCGAAAATCTGGTCAGCACGGACGAGTTGTACTGTATATTCTCTGTGAGTTTATGTGCTTTACAAACATCAGATCTTTTCCTGCTTCACAGCTTTCTCAAAATCTCTCGTTCAATAAATCCGAGTCATCATCGTCATCATCAAAATTCAAACTGTTGATTACTTCAATAGTTTCATCTTCTCCATTTTGTTTTCTGAAATGCCATTTGACATTGCTGGTGGGCAACTTTGTTTTAATTCTGCTGTTCGGAGTTGGGAGTTGGTGGGAAGGGGCAGCATGCAGCAGGGATGAAGTGTTAACATTGAGAGTAAGTGCTGAACATGCAGAAATTAACAGCTGAATAGCAACCGGGAACAAATGATTTGCACGAATGCGAGTCTGACTTGACCAAAAGGTTATCAGTACGCTTTCTTACACACAGACTCGGTCGATGAGAAATAAAGCTAACACACAAAAAAGTGAACTAATAAAGCTGCTTTTCGTATTCTTTTATGAGGGGTGCACGATTCTCAGAAACACTGCAATACCAGGACGATGTACGAAGTTGGTTGAGCAAGCACCTAATCCAACTTCTTCCTGCAAAATTCAGAATAATATTTAGTCCCTAATTCATGGATGGATCAGATATTAAAGCTGACAAGAACACACATGATCTCTGCTAAAACATCGAGAAGTGATCCTGGTGTTATTATCATGATTAGAGTGGTGCAGGAAAAGCACAGCAAGTCAGACAGCATCCAAGGAGCAGGGAAATCGACTTTTTGGGCAAAAGCTCTTTATCAGACATGACGCTGGGAGCCTCGTGGGTGAGGAGATAAATGGGATGGGGTGGGGGTAGGTTGAAGGTAGCTAAACTGCAATAAATGTGTCGAGGTGGGGGTAAAGGTGATAAGTCGGAGAGAAGAGTGGAGCAGATCGGTGGGAAGGAAGATTGACAGGTGGTACAGGTCATGAAGTTGGTGCTGAGCTGGGAGGTTGGAACTGGGATATAGTGGGGGTGTAGGAGAAGTGAGGAAGCTGGTGAAATCCACATTGATGCCATGGGGTTGAAGTGTCCCAAGACGGTAGATGAGGCGTTTTTCCTTCAAGTGTTGGGTGGTGAGAAGGGGCGATGGAGGAGGCCCAGGACATGCGTGTTCTTGGCAGAGTAGAAGCGCGAATTGAAAGCTTCAGCCATGAAGCAGGCGGTTTGATTGGTGTGGGTGTCCCGGAGATATTGTCTGAAGTGCTCTGTGAGAAGGTGTCCGGTCCTCCCAATGTAGATGAGACTGAAACGGAAGCAACAGATACAATAAATGACATTGGTGGATGTGCAGGTGAAGCTTTGACGGATGTGGAAGGCACCATTCGGACCTTGGACGGAGGTGAGCAAGGAGGTGTGGGCACAAGTTTTGCAATTCCTCAGCCGACTCTTCCTCAGCTCCACTCGTCCAAGCGATGGTGCGAACTGATCATGCACATCCCCGAAAGCTTTCGTGTAAACCTGTTTCACCTTGTCTCGACAGTCTCCACAATCCTTCCGATCGTGTGGTTTCCAGAAGAGAACACAATGCTCCAGCTGAACCTGAAGTGGTGCATGATAAAAAAACACAACATCGTATCATTGCTCTCACAGTCTCTGTCACTGTGAACAAGGACCAGGAGACAATGTTCTTTATGAGATATTCTCTCAGCCTATCCTGCCAACATCCTGTACATGTACATCCTGCTCCTGTTAAACCCCTTTTTGATTTGGAGCCAAACTGTCGATTGACTCTTCTTCTGCCCGAAATCTATCACCTCACACCTCTCCACATTGGACTTCATCTGCATCCATCCATCTTCCACACCAAAGTACCAATAACTTTCTGACATTCAACACGACACTGCTAACAGCTCTTTGCTTCCCTTTTTTTTACTGTCAACGACATATTTCGACATTGTTCCTACATACTAGGAAACAATGAACATCGAGAATACCAAGCACTCCCACATTTACCCAACATCTCTGGCCTTTGTTCAGTGTGTGCGTGTGTGTGTGTGTGTGTGTGTGTGTGTGTGTGTGTGTGTGTGTGTGTGTGTGTGTGTGTGTGTGTGTGTGTGTGTGTGCCAAGTATCCATTTCCATACCCAAACTCCTGGATAATCACATCAAGTCTTCCTCACTGTCCTATTCCAATCACCTGGCAATTAATGGGAACCTATCATTTGTCTACCTTTTTGACTGCACTGTCACATTAACTTTCTGATCATTGTGTACCAGGTCCTATCATTCCCAAAGGATGGCAATGTTTCATAATTTCTTTCCATTTTAAACATAAGCATTCAGATTTTATCTTTCCTTCCTACCATCGTGAATCACATTTCACCACATCATGCCTGAATGGATAAATTTAAATTATTTTTCCAGTGAAATGTTAAGAGAACTTATTACCACTGTTAGGAAGTTTTGGTCACGTGGAATCCAGGGAAGGCTTGCCATTTGGATGTAAAATTGGCTTGAAATTAGGAGACAGAAGGTGGAGGATGATGTTTAGTTTTCGGACTGGAGGCCTGTGACCACAGGTGAGTTGCAAGGATTGGCGCTGGTTCTGGATTACTGGTGCTGGAAGAGAGCAGCTGTTCAGGCAGCATCCGAGAAGCAGTAAAATCGACGTTTCGGGCAAAAGCCCTTCATCAGGAATAAAGGCTGCGAGCCTGAAGCGTGGAGAGATAAGCCCAAGGAGGGTGGGGGTGGGGAGCAAGTAGCCAAAAGTACAATAGGTGAGTGGGGGAGGCGATAAAGCTGATCGGTCGGGGGTGGGGGAGGGTGGAGGGGATAGGTGGAAAAGAAGATAGGCAGGTAGGACAAGTCATGGGGACAGTGCTGAGCTGTAAGTTTCGAACTAGGGTGAGTTTGGGGAAGGAGAAATGAGGAAACTGTTGAAGTCCACCTTGATGCCCTGGGGTTGAAGTGTTCCGAGGTGGAAGATGAGGCGTTCTTCCTCCAGACATCTGGTAGCGAGGGAGCGGCGGTGAAGGAGGCCCAGGACCTCCATGTCCTCAGCAGAATGGGAGGGGGTTTCAAAATGTTTGGCCACAGGGCGATGTGGTTGATTGGTGCAAGTGTCCCGGAGATGTTCCATAAAGCGCACTGTCAGGAGGCGTCCAGTCTCCCCAATGTAGAGGAGACCGCATTGGGAGCAACGGATACAAGAAATGATATTAGTGGATATGCAGGTAAAACTTTGATGGATGTGGAAGGTTCCTTTCAGGCCTTGGACGGAGGTGAAGGAGGAGGTGTGGGCGCAGGTTTTGCAGTTCCTGCAGTGGCAGGGGAAGGTGCTAGAATGGGAGGGTGGGTTTCAGGGGGGCTTGGACCTGACTGGGTGTCACGGAGGGAATGCGGAAAGGGGTGTGGAGGGAAATATATCTCTGGTGATTGGGTCTTTTTGGAGGTGGCGGAAATGTCAGCGGATGATTTGGTTTATGCGAAGATTGGTAGGGTGGAAAGTGAGCACCAGGGGCGTTCTGTCCTTGTTAAGGTTGGAGGGGTGGGGTCTGAGGGCGGAGGTGCGGGATATGGATGAGATGCGTTGGAGGGCATCTTTAACCACGTGGGAAGGGAAATTGCGGTCTCGAAAGAAGGAGGCCATCTGTTGTGTTCTGTGTTGGAACTAGTCCTCCTGGGAGCAGATACGGCGGAGGTATTGGGAATACGGGATGGCATTTTTGCAGGAGGTAGGGTGGGAAGAAATGTAATCCAGGTAGCTGTGGGAGTCGGTGGGTTTGTAAAAAATGTCAGTGTCAAGTCGGTCGTCATTAATGGAGATGGTGATGTCTAGGAAGGAGTGCGAGGTGTCAGAGATGGTCCAGGTAAAATTAAGTTCAGGGTGGAATGTGTTGGTGAAGTTGATGAATTGCTCAATCTCCTCGCAGGAGCCCGAGGTGGCGCCAATGCAGTCATCAATGTCGCGGAGGAAGAGGTGGGGATTGGTGACGGTGTAATTAGGAAAGATCGACTGTTCTACGAAGCCAACAACGAGACAGGCATAGCTGGGGCCCATACGTGTACACATGGCTACCCTTTTGGTCTGGAGGAAGCAGGAGGATTCGAATGAGAAATTGTTAAGGGTGAGGACCAGTTGTTTGGCCAAACGAATGAGACTGTCGGTGGAAGGGTAATGTTGGAGACGTCGGGAGAGGAAGAAACGGAGGGCTTGGAGGCCCTGGTCATGGCGGATGGAGGTGTGGAGGGACTGGATATCCATGGTGAAGATGAGACATTGGGGGCCGGGGAAAAGGAAGTCTTGGAGGAGATGAAGGGCGTGGGTGGTGTCTTGAAAGTATGTGGGGAGTTCCTGGGGAGTCCATCATGGGGTCAAATAATCTTCAGCTGCTTCATCAATGACCTACCCTCTCTCATAAATTCAGAAGTGGGAATGTTCGCCGATGATTGCACAATGTTCAGCACCATTCGCAACTCCTCAGATACTGAAGCAATTTGTGCTCAAATGCAACAAGACCTGGACAATATCCAGGCTGGTGTCGACAAGTGGCAAATAACCTTCACGCCATACAAATGCCAGGCAATGTCCATCACCAATAAGAGACACTCTCTCCACTGCCCATGACATTCAATTTTATTATCATCACGGGATCCCCCACTGTCAACATTCTTGGGGCTACCATTGACCAGACCTCAACTGAATTCACCACATAAACACAGTGGTTACAAGAGCAGGTCAGAGACTAGGGGTACTGTGCCGAGTAAGTAACCTCCTGGCACTCCAAAGTCTATCCACCTTTGATGAAGCACAAGCCAGGAGTATAATGGAATACGCCCCAATTGATTGGATGAGTGCAGCTCCAACAACACTCAGGAAGATTGACAAATCCAGGACAAAGCAACCAGCTTGATTGGCACCACAGCAGCCAGGGAAAACGTCCCAGCATTTCCAGCCACTCCTTGTAACTTAAACTGTCTATTCCTGGTGACTTCGTTGTGGGCAGCACGGTGGCACAGTGGTTAGCACTACTGCTTCATAGCGCCAGGAAACCCCAGTTCAATTCTCGCCTCAGCCGGTTGACTACGTGGAGTTTGCACAGTGTCTGTGTGGGATTCCTCTGGGTGCTCCGGTTTCCTCTCAAAGTCCAAAGATGTGTGGGTTAAGTAAATTGGCAATTTGGAATTACCTGTCGAGTTAGTTAAAGGGTAAATGTAGAGCTTTGGCGTGTCGGTGTGGATTTGTTGGGCCAAACAGCCTGTTTCCACACTATAAGTAATCTAAAAATAAACGTTTCAGAATTCCTCCGACTTTGCGAATATCCTTCCAAAAGCCGAGCATCTCGAACGCCATGCAGTGCCTTAAAAGTGGCCTTACCACTTTTGTGGACGTCCCAACTCCTATGCCAGGTGCTCTGATCAATGAAGGCAAATGCGCCATAAACTGCCTTCACCAGCCTGGCTACCTGTGACACCACTTTCAAGGAAGGGCATATCTGAACCTGCCACTGACTGTCCTCCCAGGCAAGCATTCCATACCCGCACCACCCACTGGCTGAAAACACTTTCTCTCAGAAAACCTTCCATCTGTGAGTATGGAATGCCAGTCGTAGCTTTATTTCAGTTCAATATCCCTTCTTCTCTGAGAATTGAAGTCCAGCTCAACAGTATTTTGGAAGAAATTTGCTTTTGTTAATATCTGAGTCTTTAGATTAATCATTTTTGTGCATAAGAAGCATTTTGTTACCATGAACCTGAACACATTCTCAAAAAGCATTGTGAGTAGACCAGCAGCTGCAGTCATTTCGCAGCCGACAACAGTAGAAATGGGCAATGATTGATCAGAATAGCCTAAAGAACCAAACTTAGGATTTGAATTGAGAGACTCAAATCAGATACTTATAATGGACTTCAAAGTTGGAAACTGTGCATGTGTTATATTATAAAGTTAGATTTTGAATAAATAAGTTTCCAGTTTTTACTGAAGATTCTGAACAAATCTCATACTCAATAGGAAGAAAATTGTAATGTAATAGCAGAATGGAAAATGCACATAATAGAACATTCCTGTTTCAATTTAATGTACACAGCCCTAAGCAGATTTGAATCTTTTTTGTGATATGAAAATCTGTCTGTCCTTATTAATTAACAGTGAAATATCTCAGCCAATTGTTCAGTTTTCATCTCTCAATTATAGAATATACTTATAATAGTCATTATTTTTAAGCCAGTTCTATTAGTCCTGAATAACAGAATTAGAATTAATGGTTTTTATACCTTATTACAATGTCGATGATCTGTGTCAGTGCCTCATGTTTAATTTAAAGCATGGCTGCATTGATTAATGTTCACCTGGACCATCCATTAAAAGAAAGTGAGCACTGTCCGTTGGATGGGAGTGGTTTGGGGGCTCAGACGGGGCAGGGATCGGGTGTCAGATGGGGGGTCAGACGTGGGCAAGGTTTAGGAGTCAGATGGGGATGGGTTTGGGGACGGAAAATGGCTGGGTTGGGGAACGGACGGGGTGGGTTTGAGGCGGGTCAGATGGGGCAGGAATTGGAGGTTGGACGGCGCGTGGTTTGGGAGACAGACGATGTCGAGGTTGGGGGTCCGACGGGGTCAGTGTTGGGGAGATGGAATGTGGGACTGGTTGGGTGTTGGACAAGTTTTGGAGTTTGGACGGGGGCGGGTTGAGGGATGGAATGGGGCGGATTTTTGAGGTTGGAAGAGGAGGGGTACAGGGTTTGGACGGGGTGCGGGGAATGCGGTGGTCACATGGGACAGGTGAGGTCGGACGGGGCAGGGTTGGTGGGGCGAGGGGCTACAAAGAGGGGGGCGTGGAGGCGTGCAGAGTCTCATACTCGGTGTGCTGCTGCCTAGTGTCCCGAACAGGGAGCAGAGTTAGCAAATGTTCGCTGTGTCAACCCCCATTGAACTGACGAGGAGAGAGATGTGGGCAGTGGCTTCAGCAATGCTGCAGGTCCCTTACACACGTGTATGCTTCTGCTCAGAAACAAACCCTGGGACGGAAAGACGGAGCAAGGCAAGTAGAGCGAGGAAAAGGAAACTTCAGAAAACTCGGAGCCCCACAGGAAAGGTATTGAAGCAATTAACCGAATCATCAATTATCCAAGCGAAATCATGGCCACCCATCTCATTCGGATAATCGAGGTTCCTCTGTATATAAACTGCACAGAAACATTCCATAAGATTCCAGCCTGATGTTCACTCCTGAGTGTCCATTATTCTCTAAATAAATGCTCCAAACCCCTTCAAAAAATTCCGATCTCTAAATAATATTCTACACATAACACAAGTCTCCAAAACTCTCCATTCGATTCTCACTCCTGAGCATCTGTGATTCCATGTCCAAACGCCATAAACTCCTCAGTTAGATTCCTGGCTGTATTTAAATCCCCAATATTGGTTTAATCAACCTTGATTAAACTCCTATTTGTATCTTATTCTTGGTACCTGTTACTCTATAAATTAATCCCCCCATTCCTCAATTAGATTTCAGACTGAAACTCACTCTTCGGTGTATTATGCAAGACATAAACTCGCTGAGACCATCGATGAGATTCCAGTTCCTAACTCAGTATAAACCAAACGGTTGCATTTTAAATTGGGAGCAGAAATACAGAAAGCTAGAATTTAATTTCTGCCACATTCTGATTCTTCAACTATATTAGTTTGAAGGAGCGTAGTGATTCAATGAGGCAGCTCACTGCCACCTTCTCAAGGGTTGATGGGATAAATGCTCAATGATTCTCACATCCCGTGAACCAATGAACATGAACAATCCCTTCGCCTTGCTCATCACTCGCTGCTCCTGCAGGGTAAGTCTGCAGGCCAAGCGGGGCTTCCTCAATTCCTTTTTCCCTTGCCCTTGGAATAATCAGCAAACAAGCCACAAGCTTGACACAAGCTGTGATTTGCGAACAAGGATACGGAAAATAATGTTGAATACCTAAGTCCTGGAGTGAAGGAGGACTTGACTCAATATTGCAGGATCCGAGTAACAGGCAGGCAGACTGACAGAGATACACACAAACACATGCACACACATAGACATACACCCTTGCTAACAGACGCACACAAAGACACACACACTCACTCGCTCAAACACACACACTCGCACAAACACACAGACAAATGCCCTCACGCACAAACACGTACAGACACACAGACACACGCGCTCATACAAACACACACGCAGACGCACACTCGCACACATACTCACTGACAGACACACACGCACACAGACACAAACACAGGCACATGCGCACACACATGTACGCACACACATGCACACACACAACACACACGCACGCACATGCCCACAGAGATGCACACACAGACATACACGCACACGCACACACACACAGGTGCACACACATGGGCACACACATTGACACACACAATCGCTCACAGTTACACAGGGACACAGAATGACAAAATAATATTGGGATTGACAAATATTAAAGCTCCACTAATCAATCCCTGGGTGTCAGATGAACGCAGGACATTCACACAGCTGAGTCAGTCTCAAGACTCACCTCTCACTGATACTGAGAGGCTCCTGCATCACACTCTGGATTGGAATCAGATGCTGTGTTTGGGAGCAAGATGTGGCACCATGGGATTAGTACAACTGTCCATATGAATGTTCAGAACCAGCAATCTAACGGAATCAGAACAGATCAGAGAGAATCAAACAAATAACTTGGTGTTTAATTTGTGGAGTAGTTCCATTCTTGTTGTGTCAGTGTGTCTGTGTGTAAGATGGGGAGAGGACAGACTCTGCTTAAATCAGCATCTCCTGTGAGATTATACCTGCTTTTGAAGTTTTGATTCAGATATCGTCGATGGAGCTTCTGTCTGTATCTAACCCTGTGCTGTCCATTTCTCGGGTTGGTTGATGGAGATACAGTAAAGGCAGCTTTATTTTGTATCTAACCCCATCATGTTCCTTTCCTGATCGTGCCTGTTGGGGACAGGGCAGGGGTGTCTTTATTTTACAGCAATGGAACAGGAATAAACCATTCATCCCCTCAATCCTGTCCCATCAATCAATCCGATCATGGCTAATCTGTGGCCTAAGCTGAAAATGTGTTACTGGAAAAGCGCAGCAGGTCAGGCAGCATCCAAGGAACAGGAGTATCGACGTTTCGGGCATCAGCCCTTCTTCAGGAATGAGCAAAGTGTGTCCATCTGGCTAAAATAAAAGGTTCTTCATAATCTGTGGCCTAACACCTCTTCCTTCGTTTGGCCCACATCCCTCAATACCTTCACTGAACAAGTATTTATCCGTTGCAGATGATCCAGCATCCACTGCTGTTTGTTGAAGGGGGTTCCAAAACTTTCCTATCCTTTTTAACAAAGTGCTTCCTAACATCTCTCCTGAGTGCTCTGAGCCCTAATTCTCAGACATTGTTTCCTCTTGTTCTTGAATCTGCAACCAGCAGGAATCGTTTTCCTTGATCTTGCCTGTCTCACATTGTTTTTATCTTGAAGGATTTAATCAGATCACCCTTTAGCTTCTGCATTCTAGAGGAAACAGACCTCCTTTGTACAATCTCTTCTCAGAATGCAACACTGAATTCCAGGATCATTCCTGTAAAAATCCTTTATACTCCCGATTTGTACTACACACGCTTGCACTGACAGAGATGTTCCCCCTCGCCCAGTCTATCAAAGTCACTTTGTAATTTCAAAGTACCATCTGCACTGTCTTCGCTGCCCAACTTTGTACCTAATCCCGTACTATTGTTGTCCGGGGAGTGTATGTCAGGAACAGTGTAGGGGGAGATTTACTCTGCATCCAGCCACATTTTATATCTGGGAGTTTTGGATGGGGACAGTGCAGAGGGGCCGTTACTCTGTATCTAACTCTATGCTGCCCCTGTCCTGAGAGTGTTTGATAGGAACAGTGTAGTGGGAGAGTTACTCGAACTAACCCCAAGCCGTCCCTGTCCTGGGAGTTGTTGATGGAGATAATATCGAGGGAAATTTACTCTGTATCTCATCCTATTCTCCCAGACTCTGGGAGATCCAGAAGGAGGAAGTGTAGAGGGACGCATACTCTGTATCTAACCCAGTAATGGAGATGCCCTAAGTGTATTTGATGGGGATTGGATAGGGAAAGTGGGTGATTGAATCAATATCTAACCCCACACTAATCTAGCCTGGGAATTTGGGAAGTTACAGCGTAGGGGGAGCTTTACTCTTAAACTAACCCATTCTCTATCTCCTCTGGATAGTTTGATCTGGTTTAGATATGGGAGTCTGATGAGTTGGCATTCGAACTGAAATAATGTGAGATGTGAAGTGATGTTGGACTGAAGACAAGATAAGCTAAACGGTCAAATGTTACATTGGGAGAAGGAACACAGAAAACTGCTGGTTTATTTCTGTTCTGTTACATCTCTCCAAGTTCCAGTTTATGGAGAAATACTGTCCCTGTCGGCAATGTTTCTCAAAATTATCATGGAAATGTGGATTCTCTTTGTAAAGGTAGGAAATGGAGAGAGCTCTTTAAAGGTGATTAAAATGCAAATTCCAGAAGCCGTTTACAGTAAATGCTTGAGACAATGTCACATTCCAGCAATGTTTGCCTTATTTTCCAAGCTTCTGAAAGGTTCCAGTATACAAAAACTGAAACAGCTATCTTGCATTTTATGTACAAATCACCTTCAAACTCTTGATTAGATTCCAGTCTGTTACTGGCTCCCGGCCTCTGCTATTCTACATATAAAACCAACCTCAGTCACCTCGAAAGGATTCCAACATGTAACTCACTCCCGTGTATCTATGGCTGTTTACATTCACCACTTCAAACTCCTTGATTAGTATCCAGACTGTATATCACCCCCGGGTATTTATTATTCCAGTCATAATCTATCTCAAACCCTTCAATTAGATCTCAGTTTGTAACTCACACTTGGTTTTCGTTTTTACATAAACAAAGACTGATCAATTGATTAGATTCTAATCTATTGCCCACTCACGTATATCTGTTATTCCATGCATAAACCACATTGAAAGCTTGCTTAGATTCCAGTCTGTAACTCACTCCTGAGTATGTGTTATTCCATATATAAACCGCTTCAAACCCCTCAATTAGATTCTGGTCTTTAATTCACTCCCGGTACCTGTTCTCCCATACACAAACCACCCAAAGATCCATTAGATCCCATTCTGTAACTTTAGTAAACCCCTTGATACACCGATTAGATTCCAATCTGCAACTCACTCATATGTATCTGTTATCCCAGATATAACTCAACTCAAAAACCTCAATCAGATTCCAGTCTGTAACTCACTCCTGAGTATCTGTTATTCCATATTTAAAACAACCCAACCTCTTCGATCAGATTCCAGTCTGTAACTCATTCCTGAGTATCTGTTATTCTACATATAAACCAACCCAACCTCCTCGATAAGATACTAGTCTGTAACTCACTCCTCAGTATCAGTTATTTCATTTATATAAAGCAACCCAACCTCCTCAGTCAGATTCTAGTCTCTAACTAATTTCAGGTATCTGTTCTTCAACATATAACACACCTCAGACACTTCAAATAGATACCAGTTTGTAACTCACTCCCAGGTATCTGTTAATCTGTATATAACTCAATGCAAATGCCTCAATTAGTTTCCAATCTGTTACTTACTCTTGGGTCTGTGCTATTCCTTATATAAAGCATCCCGAACAGCTCAATTCGATTCCAATTTGTAATTCACTCTGATATCTCTGGGACTCAGTCCATGAACCATCCCAAACTCTTGGATTAGATTCCAGTCTGCAACTCATATGTTATTACATCTGTAAACCTCTTGATGAGACTTGAATCTGTAACTCACTTCCATGCATATTTCATTCTAAATGTAAACTACTCTGCATCCCTCAATAAGATTCCAATCTCAAAATCACTTCCATGTATTAGTGTCTCTGCCCATCAAACACCATGAACCCTTCGATTAGATTTCAGTCTGTAACTGACTCCCGGGAACATGTTCTTCTCACTATAAATCACCCCGAATGCTTTGTTTTCAATCCAGTCTGTGATTCACTCCTGGGAATCTGTTCTTAATATAAACCATCCTTAACTCTGATTATATTCCAGTCTGTCACTCACTCCTGGGTATTTGTCATTCGATATAAGGACACTACAAACTACTCCAATTAGATTTCAGGCTTGGACAATGTTTGGCCCTCCAAGTGTTCGTTGCCACACCTTGCCTTTCCATACTAAAGCTGCCTTCAGTTAGAGCATCATGGCTCATCATGGCCGAAATGTCGATTCTCCTGATCGTTGGATGCTGCCTGACCTGCTGCACTTTTCCTGACAGCGAACCCAGGAGATTTACCAGGATGGTTTGGAGAATGAAAGATTTCAGTGATGAATTTAGTTTGTTGAAAGGATAGATTTGACAGAGTGGGATAAGTATCTTATGATTGGTTAACACAAGGTAAATAAAGTGAAGCTTTTTCCATTAGCTGACCATAAAAGGATGAGAGGAGAGTTACATCAGTTTAGGAATGTTCCACAGGGCGATTGCGAGCAAGAAATTTTATGCAATGAATGTTAATGCTGACCCACAAACGCGAATAATGCTGAGATCCTGATACATTGTTCGAGGTCATGCGTAAATAAAAATCGGTCTGATCAGTGATGGAATTTGAATTGAATCAATACTAGCATTGACCTGATAAAATTAATGTGAAATATATCTCAATGGACTTAAAACAAAAGATTCCAGGACAGAGAGCACATCACCTTTCCACCAATTCCTGGTTAGTTCTGGAGAAATCTTCCGCTGCTTCTGGAAGTGTTTCCACAGACTGACGTTGTGAGACTTTGTGATGCATTAACCTCCAACTCTCGGAAGGACATTGCTGGAAATACTCAACTGATCAGGCAGGTGGGAGTATACATAGTGAACATTTTAGCTCAATGAAATTTCGTCAACATTTGTTTGAAGTGGGATAAGTAGGCAGTAAATAGAAAAATTAACTGACCGGGAGCAATTGTATGATCAAGCTAGAGTCTAAATCACAAAGTAAAATACCTGGATGCTGCAGTAGGAGGTGTAGCGTCTGGTTCAAAGTTTGAGTTCATAGTAACTGAGAGTCAGCTGAACTTGAAATGATAAATCTGATTACCTTTTCAGAGCGAGTATATTCGGTTTATGAGGACAGATTAAAACGATGGGCTGCCTGTAAGAATCGAAGGTGGAGGGCAATCCTTTGTGGAGCACGCCGAATTGTTAACATGTAGTGTGGAATGCTCTATAATCGGGAAATTGCACTCAGTTAATGTGGCTTTTTATGTGCTCATTAGCCCCTTGGTAATACGTCTGCACTCCTTACAAAGGCAGTTGCTGTTATATTTCCAGCTCCAAAAAGGTATTTGTTTCTTGGAAGCAAGATAATATTTCAATTTGTGGATAACAGTCAAAAGAAAGTTTTAACTGCAAACAATAGTCTGAGACGAGTCCTGTGGTTTATCCATGCTTGCATTTTCCTGATCTTCTCTTGAAACTGGTGAGCATTGTGATGCTGTCCAGAGGGAAATACAGTCTCTCCAGTACGTTCCCTGGTCTCCATGGCAGTGACATGGATCAATACAACAACCATGGCACTGTCTGATTTCTTGTCTATGTTTTCGATGAGTTTGCTGCCCACCATTCCTACAAATACATTGACATCTGTCTGCATTTATTTAGTAACTGGTAGTTCTATCTGGTTGGTGGTCACTTGCTCCATATCCCTCCATTCCTTGCACATCCATCTGCTTATGGACTTAAAAGCCCCTGAAACGCCCCGATCATATCTACCTCCATTTCCACATTATGTTCCAGACATCTACGCCTCTCTGTGGAAAAAAAAATCTTGCCCCACAACTCAGTCGAACTTTTCCACTTTCACCTTCAATGTATGCTCCACAGTTTAAGAAATTTTAATTCTGGGAAAGACATTCTGACTGCCAACTCCATTTATGCATCTTATAATGTTATACACTTCCACAGATTCTCCCCTCAGCCTGTGTTGCTCCAAATAAAATAATCTGAGTTTTTCTAGAGTCTCCTTTTAGCTCATACCCTCAAATATAGGTAGCATTCTGGTAAACATCTTCTTCACCCTCCACATCCTCCCTGTAATGTGGCGACCAGTATTAAACTCTAAGTGAAACCAAACGAAAGTCTTGTACAACTGCAACATGACATCCTTGCTCTCATTTCTTCCTTGCACTTTGTGTCGAGTGCTTGAGCATCTATACTTCCACTGTAACCTATGTCCTTGTCTCCATCCGCCTCTCATATGGTGACTTTCCCATCCCTTCCACAATTCCTGTCCATTCTGCTACAAGCAGACTGTCCCCAGTGCCAACTTTCCCAACTTCACTGCTACTGCAGAATTTCATCGAACTGACACCCAATGACAGGAACGGTTTGGTAAACGGGAATTCAAGATTGAAAAATCTACCGGAGCATTTGGAGGACAACTCTCTGGAATGTAGTGAAACAGATTCCCTGATCCTGATTGTCGCAAACAATGTCAAAGTGCCTGGACATGTTGTGCCAGGATTTCCTGGCTGAATCCTGTCTCCCTTGCCCTGACTGAGAACTGATTCTTGAGTCTTTGAAACGTGACCATTTTGATTAAGCACATGCAGTGTGCTTGCTGCTTTAGCTGCTGTTCCAAGTGCCTGACAGTCCACCCCTTGACTGATCACCGTTAATAATAATGATAAACTGCCTGTCTTATGTTTGTGATAAACAACTAGGCAAGACAGGTGCACTGGGAAACATTAGGTTCTGGTCTAGGCATCAAAGTGCAAAAAAGCCAGGGAAAGGCAGAGACGTTGTGCCAGTCCCTGAGCACTGGAAAGTTTGCAGTGTTCTAATTTTTAGAGTTTTAATGTACGTTGTGGCCAGGTAATTCTACATCTTGATGCAGTGCTTTTATTTAACTTTGGCTTATTTCGCCCGCTCTACATGTATCTGTTTGACTGGTTAATGTGAGAATCGTCCCTCGGAGTAATTCGCCTCTGACTTGGTCATTCATGATACCACACACAATTGTGTCCTACATCAGGGTTGATGTAATCTGATTCAACTCACAGGGTTTGAACTGAGAAAATAAAGCTGTCAAAAACGCTCTTATTGATTCCAGTTTCTCTGGAACTCTGATGAAAAACATTCTTAAAGCTTTACAAGCAAGTTACGGGTTGGATGGGTTTCAGCTACAGGGAGAGGCTGAATAGGCTGGGGCTGTTTTCCCCGGAGCATCGAGTCTAAAGGATGACTTTATGGAGATTCATAAAATCATGAGGGGCATGGGTATGGTAAATAGACAAGTTCGTTTCCCTGGGGTGGGTCGTCCAGAACGAGAGGGCATGGGTTCAGGGTGAGAGGGGAAAAATTTAAAAGGAACTGGGGGAAAATATTTGCGAACCTACGATAAGTCCACAAAAACAAAATTCACTAAACTGTACCAGTTCACCCAGAATTCCCAAGCAGCTCACCAACCGAATCAGCCAGCACACAGACCAGGGAATATGCTTTAAACTCCCACGGAAAATAGCAGAGCACCGCAGCTCTCCCAAAGCCCCAAGGGAGCTGCACAACCCAGTCGTCAAATGTGCTCAATTAATTACCTGAAATGTTTGCAACAAACCTTCAGTTGGTCTATGCATGGTTCACCTTGAGTCAGGACTTCTATCACGAACCTGTTCGAGCCAGGAGAAATACGGTCAGACAGAGAAAGTTAGGCACAATATGTGGAGAAACAGGTCATCAAATTCTTGTTTTACTACTGATAGATCTACAGCTGAAAGAAAATTGACTTGGGCCCAGCTGTGTTGAGCCAGACCCGCTGCTAAATGAAATGGCTGCCTTTGTTCCCAAGCAGCCCGCGAGAAGCTCGCAGCAGGACACTGCAGCCACAAAAAATTCTGAGTCACCACTACTGCTCCACTCAGACAATAACGTCAGGCTCACACGCAGCATGGCTGCTGCCCTGAAAAACCAGGGCACTGAATTCCATATTGCACACATTATGATTGGATCTACTCCCCTTGGTAAGCCCTAGACCCACGCAGAGTCTCGGCCATGTTGCAAGATGCCACTGACCCATTGAAAATGCGGCTCGCATTTTATAATTGCTGCAAATGTCCACAATTTACAACTGTTTGCCACAAGATGTACAGACACTGTTAAAACTGTCCTATGGTACCCATTGGGCGAACATGTGCCCTGCCATTACCTTCCCCACCCAATCCTGGGACACTGCTGCAGACAGGGATAAATGGCTGGACAGCACTGTCAAAGAGGCAATAAAAACTAGTGCAAGACAGCATGCAGACTTTGGTGCTATTACTGTAGAAAACAGACAAGCTCCTGCCAGACCTCATTGCCCGCTTCAGGGAGATCTGGGACTCTTCAGCAGGCATCCCTTTAACAGAGAATGAGAAGGTGGCTGTACAGACTCGAGTCAATTGAATGCTCCTGACATATGCCCATGCATCCAAGCTGCATAACTTAACCTGAAAAACAACATCCTGGGCGGGGGGGGGGGGGGGGGGGAGGGGAGCAAACTAACCACACTCACTAACCTGGATAGGAATGGACTGTTCACCCCACCAAAACAGATTGGGGCATTTCCCCGAATTGCACAACCAGAACGCCTGAGGAACACAGCCAGACTAGTACAGCGACCCGCCCTGGGGACACAGCCAGACAAGTCCAGAGATCTGCCCTCGTAACACAGCCAGATGAGTGTAGAGACCCGCCCTAAGGACACTGCCAGACTAGTACTGAGACCCACCCTATGGAGACAGCCAGACCAGGACAGAGACGCGGCCTGGAGACACAGTCTGACTCGTACATAGACCCACCCGTGGGACACAGCCAGACCAGTACAGAGACCCGCCCAAGGGACACAGGCAGACTATTACAGAGACCAGCCCTGGGGACACAGACAGACAACTAAAGAGGCCCGCCCTATGAACACAGACAGACTAGTACAGAAACCCGCCCTGGGGACACAGCCAGACGAGTACAGAAATCTAAAGGATTCTATAATGAACCATGCTGGAACTGTGGCAAAAGAGGGCACTTGGCTAGGTGCTGCTGGTTACCACCCAAGCAGGGACGGCCTGGCCCCTCCATCCCCCCTCACTCCCACAGGCATAGCAGATGCAGTCCCCCACCCCACAGTGGCAGCCTTGCCAGGCTGTCTTCCCAATGACTGATCCCTTCACCCTGTGCCCCGAAACAAACGTGTGCTGCCGCGAGAGGAAAATTTTGCAAGAGGTCTACATGCACCTCTCCAACACCCCATCGGAAAACACTTCCATATCCTTTCTGGAGGATACCGGGACCACTCAATCGTCTGCTCCTCCGTCTGCGGAACTGTCCCCGAGTTCCAAGACTGTCGTTACATTAGGGGTTTCGGGAGTGCCCATGACAGAGCCACCCTCCCAACCTGTCAAATTTAATATCGGACCAGCCACTGTCCCTGATATGGCCATCAATTCTGCTACCTTCCCAGTCGCCCTACTGGGACAACAGACCTTATGCAAACTAAATGCCAGCATTCACTGTTTCCCGGAGTGCCTCACACTGGTGATCCCGAGCACCCACTATTCCATGTTGCAGGCGGCAATCACCTGTAGCCCGGAACCCCCTAACCAGACAAGCTTCTGCTTTGCCTGGTCCTGCCCCACCACTCCTACCCACGCTCTTTTTAACCCCCTCCTTTCCCTGTTATCAACGGCCCCATGATCCCCCACTTTACCTTTCCTCCAGCGGGTGATACTGACAGGCCGCTTTGTCTGTCAGTTTTACTGTGCAGCTTCTAGTCCTCAGGAACTGGTATCACCATATACTGCAATCATGGATCCACATCGGAACCCTCACCTCCCTGCTCGCACTCACTGGCCTGAACTTTGTGGGACAACAGGGAGTGGCAGCAGAGTTACAGCTTGGTGAGGAACAGGCTGCACTGTTCTGCAACGGCCCGACGGCTGTTCCACACATCCCCCCATTGTTAAGATGCCGTGGGTCCCTAAGGGTTTACATCACATGATGGAACGCTGACGCGTGCACCCCCTCCACTCAGGGAAGCCCACACCCCAATCAGTGCCCAACAATCCAGTACAATCCGGGGACTATGGCATGATAAAGTCACGGGATAGCTGTGAAACTGGAATGGACACATGCCATCCACTGCAAGAGGGCTCCACAATCTATGAACAGGGACCACACAAAGGAAGACACCACTCCACCCACCGAGGATGAATCCAACTGCTCGCGACAGCCATCACCATCAGCACCCTCGGCCTGATCTCTCTGACCATCACACTGTGGCTTGCTGGTAAACAGGGACAAGGGCAAACACATTTCATAACTGGCCGTGAGTTATGGGCCAACACCTTCCTCAAAATTGCCCAATGGTATGCCCAGAGATTTTATCAGACGCTACTGGGTCTGCACTCGCGTCCCTTTCAACTCTCACGGGTCATTCCCATCGCCTCAATCCCCTTAAATATCTCTGACATGGCGGAGTTGTGTCTTGAACCAGACAGATCCCGTGAAGTTTCCACACTGGCCACGCCCAACTATAGGGACAACAACCCAGCCTGCTGGATGTTTGCAGGTTACTGCCTGGACAAATTTAAAGGGTTATTGTACCAAGCCTACAACCTCTCCCATGAGCCCCCAGCCCTGATCATTGCTGACACTGATACACATCGGCCACCTGAAGGATCCATCTGTTTAAAAAGTAGGTAGAGGCCCACAGCAGATGAACTTACCCAGCTGAATGAGGAGGCTGTTGCCATCCGCACTGTGACCCTGCAGAATAGGATGGCCTTCTCGTCCCTCCCCTAAGCAAAACAAAATAAAGGATTTGCTAACACACGATTGGCCCACAAAAACAAAATTGGCCAAACTGTACCAGTTCACCCAGAATTCCCAAGCACTCACAAGCCAAATCAAACAGCACAAACACCAGGGAATACACTTCATCTCTCACAGACAATGGCAGAGCACCACAGCTCTCCTAAAGCCACAAGGGAGCCACACAACCCAGCAAACCAAAGCCACACAAAGAACGGGTCAGACAGAAAGGCACCAGCAAGGCCATGATCCAGGAACAGGACAATGCAAGCACCTCACCACTTCAGATGAGACATTAACACCGACAGGTGAATAGGAATGGAACTATCGAGACTGTCAGGATGTTGCATTGTGTGAAGGAACAAGGCATTCATCCAATAACTGTTTTGCAATTAGCATCCTTGTAACTAGATTACTCTATTTCCAGATATATTATACTTTCCCATTTCTTAATCAGTGTCATTGTGCAGCATTACTATAAAACTAGTCTCATCCTCAGCTCTGGGAAGAGAAATCTGATATATCTGTGCAGACTGTCAGTCAAGTCAATTTCTCTTCCAGTGATATCGCTTGCAATAAACTTTTTGGCAATTTCACTTCGAGCTGTGTTTTTGTGATCTCTAACCCTTTGGGCAAATTTCTCCAACCCACAGGGACACGGTATATAATTCACTTACTCAGTGATACTGTCTCAGAAAGGGACATGGTATTCGAATGACTGGCTCAGTCATATTGACTGGGACAGAAACATAATATTTAATTCATGACAGAGTATTAATGACTGGGAGAGGGATACTGTGTTTAATTCACTGCGTTTGATAAGGTTCTCCATGGTAGGCTACGGCACAAAATACGGTGGCATTGAGGGTGATTTAGTATTTTGGACCAGAAATTGGGTAGTTGAAAGAAGACAGAGGGCGGTGGTTGACGGGAAATGTTCAACCTGGAATTCATTTACTCGTGGTATTCCACAAGGATCTGTTTTGGGCCCACTGCCAAGCCCACTAGATGAGGGTGTAGAAGAATGGGTTAGTAAATTTGCGGGCGATACGAACAACGGTGGAGTTGTGGAAAGTGCTGAAGGATGTTGCAGATTACAGAAGAACACAGATAAGCTGAAGAGCTGGGCTGAGAGATGGCAAATGGAGCTTAATGCAGAAAAGTGTGAGTTGATTCTTTCGAAAAAGCAACTTGAATAAAGAATGATAAGATTGTTGGTAATGTAGATAAACAGAGAGATCTCGGTGTTCATATGAATAGATCCTGAAAGTTGACACCTATGTTGATAAGGTTGGCAAGAAGGCATATGGTGTATTAGCATTTACTGGTAGAGAGATTGAATTACGATGCCACGGGGTCATGCTGCAGCAGAACAAAACACTGCTGCAGCTGCACTTGGAGTATTGTGTACAGTTTGGATCAACACATTTTCGGAAGGATGTAGAAGTTTTGGAAAGGGGTCAGAGGAGATTTCCTCGGATGCTGCTTGGTGTAGGGGGAAGGTCTTATGAGGAAAGCCGAGGGACTTGAGGCTGTTTTCATTACAGAGAAGAAGGTTGAGAGGTGACTTAATTAGACATAAAAGATAATCAGAGTGTGAGATAGGGTAGGCAAAGAAAGCCTTTTTCCACGGATGGTGGTGGCTAGTCTGAGGGGGCATAACTTTAAATTGAGGGTGATAGATATAGGATAGATGTCAGAGGGAGTTTCTTTACTTAGAGAGTAGTAGGGACATGGAACGCACAGCCTGCAACAGGAGTAGACTGGGCAACTTTAAGGGCATTTAAATGGTCATTGGATAATCGTGTGAAAGAAAATGGAACAGTATAAATTGGTTCCACAGGTGGGCGCAACATCGAGGGCCGAAGGGCCTGTACTGCCCCATAATGTTCTATATTCTATGTTCTATGACCCATTAATAGTGTCTCAGAAAAGGACACTGTATTAGATTCTGACTGGGACAGGTACATGTTATTTAATTTGTTGTCTTTAAAGGGCGTAGATTGTTTCGGTTAGTGGGTACTGATCTAGCAGATTAAGTATTATCTTAATAAATGTGAAGTAATCAGTTTTGGTGGGAATAGCAGTAAAAAGGATTATTATTTGAATGGTAAAAAATTGCAGCATGCTGCTGTGCAGAGGGAACTGGGTGTCCTTGTGGATGAATCAGAGAATATGGGCCTGCAGCTGCAACATGTAGTCAGAAACGCAAATAGAATATTGTTCAACATTGCTAAAGGGATTGAGTTTAAATGCAGGGAGGTTAAGTTGTAGCTGTATACAATGTTGGTGAGGTCATACCTTGGGTACTGTTGCAGGTTAATTCTCCTTATATGAGAAAGGATGTATTGACACTAGCAGGAATGCAGAGAAGATTCACCAGCTTCATTTCAGAGTTGAGTGGATTGGCTGATGTGGAGAGACTGAGTAGACTGGGATTACAAGAGGAGGGAGAATGGAAGAGTGAGAGTGAGGTAGGTGAAAGAAACTGACAGGAGATTCTGTGGTCATGAGCAGGACTGCCAGATGGTATGTTGTCTCCTGGGTGCCAGGTTCACTATAGTCTAGGATCAGGTGGACAGGATTCTTAAGGGGAAGCAAAGCAGCCAGAGGTCGTGGTACACATTAGTACCAATGACATAGGTAGGAAAAGGATGAGCACCTGAAAAGGGAATATAGGGAGTTAGGTAACTAAAAGGCAGGACGAACAGAGTAGTAATCTCAGGATTGCTATCGGAATCAAGGGCCATTGAGGCTTGGACCAGATAGTGAGTGCAACTGAACATATGGCTGCAGGGCTGGCGTAGGAGAGAAGGCTTCAGATATGTGGATCATTCTGGGGAAGGTGTGAACTGTACAAGGAAGACAGGCTGCACCTGATCTGGAAGCATAACAATATCCTCAGTGGGAGTTTCGATAGACTTCACCAGAGAATTTAAGCTAGTTTGGCAGGAGTTGCCGAATCCAGAGCTTCAGATCTGAGGATGGAGTAGCAAGTGAACTGCCAAATACAGCATGCAGAGAGTCTGTGGAGAGGGATAGGCACATGATAGGGCAAAGTTGCAGTTAGTGTGATGGTTTGGAATGTTTCTATTTTAATGCAAGAAGTATCTGCAATAAGGGTGACGATCTTAGAACATGGATCAGTACTTGGAACTATAATGTTGTGGATATTACGGAGAATTGGATATCACAGGGGGAGGAATAATTGTGGGGTGTCCAATGTTCAGAAGAAATGAGAGTGAGGTAAAAGAGGCGGGGGAGTTTCATTGACAATCAGAGATAGTATTTCAGCTGCAGAATGGGAATTGTTGTGTTTGTCTAAAGTGCCAGTCTCAGAAGAAGTCAGAAATGGGAAATTGGCAGTCACTTTATTGTAAGTTTTTTACAGGGCCCTCGGTAACAGCAGAGACACAGAGGAGCAGATTGAGAGGAAGTAACAGGGTTGTTGTCATGGATGACTTTAATTTCTCTAATGTTAATTGGAATGTCCTTACCTGAAGTCGTTTGGATGGAACAACTCTTATCATGTGCGTCCAAGAACTTTATGTGGATGACTCAACATGTCGATGTGCTGACAAGAGGGGAGGCCATACTGGATTTGGCGCTTGGCAGTAAACCAGGCCAGGTGTCAGATCTCTTGGTGGGAGACCATTTGGATGATCGTGATCACAACTCCCTGACCCTTACTATAGTCATGGAGAGGGGTTGGAGCAGATAGTATTGGAAAGTTCTTTTCCACCTATCCACTGCATCCTCCTCCCCTGACCTTCGTTCCCTCCCCTACTCACCTATTGTATTCTATGCTAATTTCTCCCCATCCCCACCCTGCTCTCACTTATCTCTCCATCCTTCAGGTTCTCTGACAGTATTCCTGATAAAGGGCTTTCACCCGAAATGTCGATGTTACTGCTTCTCGGATGCTGCCTGAACTGCTGTGCTCTTCCAGCACCACTAATCCAAAGTATGGGAAAGTAGTTAATTGGGGAAGGGGGAATTTCATTGCTATTAGGCAGGAACTGGGGCACATAAATTGGGAGAAGATGTTCTTAGGGAAATGCACGGCAGAAATGTGGAGGTTGATTCGGGTGCACTTGCTGATAGTGCTGGACAGGTTTGTCCCACTGAGGCATGGAAGGAATGGCAGCGTGAAGGAACCTTGGATGACAAGGGATGTAGAACATCTATTCAAGATGAAGAAGGACAAATACTTTAATTTGAGGAAGCAAGGATCAGAGAGGGGTCTACAGTGTTACAATGTCGTCAGCATGGAACTGAGGAATGGGCGTAGGAGAGCCAGAAGGGGGCATAAAAAAAGCCTTTGAGGGTAGGATTAAGGAAAACCCTCAGGCAATCTACACCTATGTGAGGAACAAGAGATTGGCCAAAGTGAGGGTCGGGCCGAGCAAGGTACAACTTGTGCCTGGAGTTGGAGGAGGTTGTGGATGTCTTGAGTGAATACCTTGCTTCAGTATTTACAGCTGAGAGGGACCTTGGCATTTGTGAGGATAGCGTTAAACAACTAATATGCTCGAACAGGTTTCCTTTAAGAAGGATGATGTGCTGTCAACTGTCAAAAGCATGAAAAAGATAAATCTCGTGTGCCAGACAGGATTAGATTAGATTACTTACAGTGTGGAAACAGGCCCTTCGGCCCAACAAGTCCACACTGCCCGGCTGAAGCGCAACCCACCCATACCCCTAACCTAACACTACAGGCAATTTAGCATGGCCAATTCACCTGGCATGCAGGAAGGGACCGGAGCGCCCGGAGGAAACCCACGGAGACACGGGGGGAATGTGCAAACTCCACACAGTCAGTCGCTTGAGGCGGGAATTGAACCCAGACCTACTGGTGGTGCGAGGCAGCAGTGCTAACCACTGGGCCACCGTGCCGCCCAAAGTGTTCAAGGATTCTACAGGAAGCGAGGGAAGAGATTGCTGCACCTTTGGCAATGATCTTTGCATCCTTACTGTCCAGTGGAGCAGTGCCAGATGAATGGAGGGTATTAAATGTTATTCCCTTGTTCAAGAAAGCGAATAGGGATAATCCTGGGAATTACAGGCCAGTCCGTCTTACGCTTGTGATGGGCCAATTATTTGAGAGTATTCTGAGAGACAGGACTTATGATTCCTTGGAAAACCATTGTTTGATTAATGGTAGTCAGTGTGGCTTTGTGAGGGACAGGTCATGCCTCACAAACATTATTGTATTCATTGAGGATGTGACAAAGTACATTTATAAAGAAACAGCAGTGAATGTCGTGTATATGCATTTTAGCAAGGCGTTTGATAAGGTTTCTTGGTAGGCCATTTCAGAAAGTCAGGAGTCATGCGATGCAGGGACATCTGGTTGTCTCGACACAGAATTGGTTGGCTCATAGAAGACAGAGAGTGGAGATAGATAGAAAGCATTCAATCTGGAGCTTGGTGACAACTTGTGTTCTGTAAGGATCTGTTCTTGGACCTCTGCTCTTTTTGATTGCTTAAAATTACTTGGATAAGGAAGGAGAAGGTTTGTAACTTTGCTGTCCACAAAGTACATTATTGCTGTAAAATATTAGGTTTTGACAAACCTTCCAGCGTCTGAGATACGTCCTGCTCAGGGAATGGCACAACATATCTGCCTTTCCTTGACTTTTTTTCACGTTGATGCCTCAACCAGAACCGAATGTTTCACAGTGCTCCTGTCTTGCCTGGTTGTAGACCTGCTGCGCTTTTCCAGCGACACATTTTTAAGCTCTGATCTCCAGCATCTGCAGTCCTCACTTTCTCCCTGTTTATCGCAGACAAAAGCCAGGCAGCTTCTCGTTGTTATTAACGGTGATCAGTCAAGGAGCTGGACTGTCAGGCACTTGGAACAGCAGCTAAAGCAGCAAACACACTGCATGTACTTCAACCAAATGGTCACGTCTCAAAGCCTCAGGGAACGAGCTCTCAGTCAGGGCAAGGGAGTCAGGATTCAGTCAGGGGATTCTGGGACAGTGCATCAGGGACTTTGACATTGTTGCAGACAATCAGGATCAGGGAACCTTTATCACCACAGTCCAGATAGTTGGCCACAGAAACTACTCATTAATCTCCAAACGTTTAATTCTGGTCGCCACGTTATAGAGAGGACGTGGAGGATGCAGAAGTGGTTGACCAGGATGCTGCATTTATTAGAGGGTATGAGATATGAGGAGATTCTGGAAAAAACTCAGGTTGTTTTCCTTGGAGCAGCGGAGGCTGAGGGGAGAATCCATTGAATTATGAGATGCATCAACAGAGTTGACAGTCAGAATCTCTCTCCCAGAACTGAAATGTCTAAAACTATGGAGCATGCATTTAAGTTGAAAGTGGGAATGTTCAAAGGAGATGTGGGGTCAAGGTTTTTTTTTTCTAAAGAGAGTGGTAGGTGTCTGGAACGTAATGTCAGGGGTGGTAATGGAGGCAGATATGATAGTGGTGTTTCAGGATCTTTTAGCCCCATAAGCAGATGGATGTGCAAGGAATGGAGGGATATAGAGCAAGTGACCATCAACCAGCTGGAACTGCCAGTTGCTAAATAAATGAAGAGAGACGTGAGTGTTTTGCAGGAATGGTGTGCAGCAACCTCATCGAAAATATAGACTAGAAATTAGACAGTGCCATGGTTGTTGTATTGATCAGAAGCTCTGTCATTGTCATGGAGACCAGGGAAAGTTCTGAAGAGATCTTATTTCCCCTAGACTGCATCACTGTGCTCACAGTATCGAGACCAGATCAGGAAACTACAAGCAGAGATATAGCACAGGACTTGTCTCAAACTTTTGTTTGGAGTTAAAACTTTCCTTTGTTATCCACAAATTGTAAGGTTGTATTGTTTCCAATAGACAAACGTGTGTGCGTGTATACACACTCATACCATTTGTCATATATATATACAATATATATGTCTTTTGAAGAGTAATATGAAATGCAATTGCGAAGGTATGCAGACGTATTAACCAGGCGCTGATTAACACATAAAAAGCCACAAGATCTGAGTGCAGTTTCCCGAATTGTAGAGCATTCCACACTAAATGTTACCAATTTAGTGTGCTCAGTGAAGGATTGCCCTCCATATTCGGTTCTTACAGTCCACCCATTGTTTTATTCTGTCTTCCTAAACCGAACATACCCTCTTTGAAAAGAGAAGCAGATTTATCATTTCAAGTTCAGCTGACTCTCAGTGATTGTGAAGGCCAAACATTCGTGCTCTGTGTGTCTCTACAGGCGCCACACCACTTCCTGCAGCATCCACAATATTTTATTTTGTGATTTCGACTCTAGTTTGCACTCTCATGCAATTGCTCCCGATCAATTACTTTTTCTATTTACAGCCGAATATTCCTACTTCAAAAAGATGTTGAGGAAATTTCGTTGAGCTAAAATATTCACTGTGTTCATTTCCAGCTGCCCGACCTGTTGCGTATTTCCAGCACAGTCCTTCCGAGAGTTGGACCTTTATCCATCGGCAACGTCTCACATCAGTCTATGGAAAGATTTCCAGACTCAGCTGAAGATTTCTCCAGAAGCAACCAGTAATCTGTGGGAAGATGACGTGCTCTCTGTACTGGAATTGTCTGGTCTAAGTCCATTGAGAGACATTTCACATTAATTCTGTCAGATCAATGCTAGTATTGATTCAATTCAGATTTTACCATTGATCAGACCGATGTGTTTTTTTTTGACACAGGACCTCCATCAATGTATCAGGATCTCAGCATTATTGGTGTTTATGGGTCAGCATTGAGTGCAAGGTCTTTAACATTCTGTATATAAAATTTCTTCCTCATCCTCTCCCTGTGAAACATCCCCAAACTGATGGAACTCTCCTCTAATCGTTTTATGGCCAGCTAATGGAAACAACTTCACTTTATTTACCATTTGCCAACCAATCAGAAACTACTGTTCCCACTCTGTCAAATGTCCCCTTCATGCTGATTTCTCCACCCTACCCTCATCACTGAAATGTATTATTCTCCAAACCATCCTGGTATATCTCCTGGGTCCCCGGTCAGGAACTCTGCAATCCTTCCCAGTGTGTTGAGGATCTCTAGTTTGCACAGACCCAGATGCTCTGTGTCCCTCTGGGTGATATCACACAGTGACAGTGACACGGTGACATCACGTCATCCTGGGCATTCCCTCAGTTTTCAGGGTTTTTTTCTT
This sequence comes from Chiloscyllium punctatum, assembly GCF_047496795.1. NCBI lineage: Eukaryota > Metazoa > Chordata > Chondrichthyes > Orectolobiformes > Hemiscylliidae > Chiloscyllium > Chiloscyllium punctatum. Next base: position 37,076,608 of record NC_092785.1, read on the forward strand.
ACACCAGAGTTCGGATAGCTTTCCAATTGCAGGCTCCACCTGCAACATCTCTGTTTTGTAACGGAAAATTACAACTTCTTGAGCTTTCAATCACAATGTCATTCTTTTTGTTCTGTGCTCTGTTCCATGTGTAATGTTGCATGTCTCTGAAACTGCGTTGGCTCCTTTCTGTTGGTCTGAATCTCTGTCTTTTCTCTACAGATCCTGATTATCATATTGCCATTGCCTTCCTTCCACTGTCTCTAATGAGTATATTTTAGCTCAGTTACTATTTTATATCTGCTTTTACCAACTGTCTTTAACTGTCTCTTGTGTTTAAAGTGATAGAATGCTGCCCTATGCTGAAGTCCCTTCTCCACTGCACAACCAGAAGATTTTGCGGCAGAAAAATGTCAAAATGTGTGAATTGCTGACATTGCATATCGATTTCATTCTTCAAAGAATGCCATTGGAAACGCATGGTAGCTTTGTCTGATCCTTTGCGAAGTTGTCCCAAGATATGAGAAGAAGGAGCAGAACATGCCCAGTGCTGATATCATTCACTTTCAATCCTTGCATTTGAATGCTTTGGATCGAGTATTTTCGATCCGGTTGCTCTGCAGTTAGCACTGCTGCCTCACAGCACCAGGGTCCCAGGTTCGATTCCAGCCGGGGACGACTGCCTGTGTGGAGACTCCCCGTGTCTGAGTGGGTTTCTCCCGGGTGCTCCACTTTCCTCCTACACTGCAAAGATGTGTATGTCAGGTGAACTGGCCTTGCTAAATTGTGAGTCATGTTAAGTGCATTAGTCAAAGGGAAATATCTCTGGGTAGGTTACTGTTCGGAGGACTGTTTGGGCCACAGGCCTGTTTCAGCACTGTAGGGAATCTAATCTTAAACATTTGGGATGTGTGAAAGTGAATGTAAGCTTCAAACGATGCTGTAGAATTCAACGTGTCTCCTCATGAAATGATTCACTAGGAAATGCCTGGATACAACTGCAGTGGAGACATTCTATTTGATGTGTATAATGTCATGAATGCAGCTCAAACAAAAATCATTTCCTCATTACCTCATTTCTCAGTTGAGTTGCAACCCCATCCACACCAGCCTCTTTTGAATGTGTGTGTGTATGTTTGTGTGTGAGAGAGTGTGTGAGATACTGGGTGTGTTGTTGAGTCTGTCAAATTTCATGGTGTTCTGAGGAGCGGCCCTCTCTCTCCCTCAGTGATTGAATCCTCGAGGGCTTTCACCCTCCAACAATACCTCAGCAATGGTGGAGTGTAGCCAGCACAGGGTGTCATTGCACCACTTTCAACTCAATGGAGTTATGTTTCACTTTTTCGACTCTTCACTCCACGAGGGGAAATTTCTGTTTTGGGAATGTATTGCGGGGCAGCTCATTGGAATTAGGAAGGTTTATGCTGGAAAATAGGAACCCCAGACATTTGTAATAAGTTCTATTTCTTCATAATACAAGGAATTCGTGCAACTAGGCATTTTACTTTCAACTTGAACTTTGCTCTGCATCGAGACAATTTTGTTGCAGAAATGAGTTTTTTAGTAGCTGAGTTCTGATAGTGTCATGTAATTGCCTGCCACAATTTCTCACGTTGAAACAGTTCATAGGTCGCTGCTTGTGACGTTGGTATGGGGTATGTTGAATTGTGCAGAGTAGGGAGACCATGTATTTAATAGTGGAACATTTTCTGAATAACTGTTCTACTTAGTTTCAGCAGAAACCTCTGAAGGATTTGATTTTGATACAGGCATAAAGAGAGTTCCAAGCTGATTGGAAATATTCAGTCGGAAATTCAATATCTCTGAATAATTCCTTTGGATTCTTCCCTGCTGGGGAATCTGCAATTCCATGCTTCCTGAACTGGGATAGGACTCTCTGTCAGGAGTGTGATGGAACACTCCCTACGTGCCTGGATGGGTGCAGCTCCAATATTAAAGAAGCTCAACAGCATCCAGGACATAGCAGCTGATTGATTGGCACCACATATACAAATCCACACTGCCTCCCTCCCCAGCTCCACTTAGTACTGTGTGCTATTTATAAGATGCACTGCAGAAATTCACCAAAGATCCTTAGACAGCACCTTTCAATCCCACTGCCACTTACATCTTGAACGACAACAGAAGCAGATACACGGGAATAAATTTCCCTCCAAAGCATCTCACCATCCTGACTTCGAAATATATCACCGTTCCTTCAGGGTTGCGTGGTCCCCTCCTGGAATTCCATCCTTAAGGGCATTGTGCTTTTGCAGTTGTTCAAGAAATCAGCTCTCTCTGACCTTCTCAAGGGGTGACTAAGAACGGGTAAAAAATGCTGATCCAGCCAGTGATGTTACAGATCCCACTAGTGAATAAAAAAAGGTCTGGAAACAACAGGCCCCTTCCTGCGGGGTTCACTGAGGAGTTTTATTTTCTCAATACAAAAGGAATCCATGTAACCAGGTATTTTAATGCGTTACTGATCTTCGCTCTGAACCGGGGCAATGTTGCTGCATAAATAAATGTGTTTGTGCAACAACTGAGATTCCGCAACATCAACCCAACAGCACTGAAGTTTTTTAGAAAAGGTGAGTATTCAGCAGGATTGATTCCTTGAATGACATAATATAAGAACTCTACAACAAAGGTTAACCACAGGAGAATGAAGCTCCCAGAGATGGTTAACAGTAAAATCACAGATTTCCTCCTGCTCTCCATCTCTGCATCTCTGTGATTCTCTACTTTACTCTCACCCTTCAGCCTCTTCCGGACTCGGCTGGTCACTAAAATGTGTCTGACTGTCAGAGCATTGAGCAACAGAATTAAAGCAAATGGCAGTAAAGGGGTCAAAACTGTAACAAACCAATCCATTGCCACCCACCATGTCTCAGTAAAGTAGCTTGACTTTGCTCGACAGTAGAATGGCACATTGTTGATTATACTCCGAGGCTCACATTGAAAATAGAAGGGGATGTTCTTTGAACAGAGTAGGGTGCTGGTTGTTGCTAGAACCACAGTCGCAGTTTTCTCAGTGCAATATTTTGTTTTCAGCTTCTGACAACAAACGGTCACAAATCGGTCAAAGGAGAAAGTGACAGTGAAGCAGACAGAGCAGTCCCTGGCTGCACGATGCAGGACCACAGTAACACTACACACAGGAGAGATGTCCAGGAAACACTGTGGGTAATAATAATGGCGAAATCTCCACAGTATAATCTCAGTCATAATGACCATCAGATCAGCAGCACCCATAACCACCAGGTACCGAGTAGTACAAGGGGAAACGCCACACTTTCCCTGGGAATGGATAACAATCGCCAGAAAATTAACTGTGGAAGCCAAATAGGAAAAGAAGTAGTTAATTTCTGATCCGAAATTCCCCCTTCCGAGTCCAGAGAGCAACAATAAAGATTTTACTTCCAAACCCCGATCCACTCTGTGACTGCCAGTGGTTGGATTTTAAGACTTTCACATCCACTCCAGATTGCCCTCTAGCCCAATCACTGCAGAGACTATGGCACTTTGACAGAAACTGAGCTCATGGACCCTCCAAGGAGACCACAAGGAAGTCTATGATTTCATTTGGTTGCAAGGTAACGATCGGAATGATAATAGATTCTTACAGTTCTCAGCTCCAATTCTAGCAAATACAGAACCGAGTTATAAACATTGACCCCAACTGCATCATTGGAATGTTTATTGGGCAGTCAATAATCCAAACTCTTCCCTTCCAAGTGGATCAGTTCAGACCCTGCTCTGAGGAAACAGGTCATAAGAACCATTGTAAGATTTCAAATAAGTCTACCCCATGTGACTTAAACAAGTGCAGCATAACAGAGCATGGAGGGCTCCCTTAGTGACAATGTGTGAATGTTCAGACTGTTGCGATATTTACACTGTTATTCTATACATCCGTACATCACAAATATCTCATTGTGCAGGAAGCAGGAGGGTAATCTGTCAAGGCTTTAACCCACTGACCAGAGACAGCGAGGAGAATAGACTCTGATCCATTGCACAGAATTCCTAATCAAATTACAATAGTTTATCTTGTCCATTTTCTTGTAGGACACCACTCAGATCATGACTTCACCTTTTACAATTCTGGAGATAACAAGCCTCATTTGTATAACAAAAACAGAAATAGCTCAGCAGGACTGGCAGCATCTGTCGGAGAGAAAGCACAGTTAATACTTAAGAATCAGTGATCCTTCTTCAGAACTAACTTGCCTGAAACCAGAACAGATGACAGAACACTGAGATCAGAAAATGCTGCAGCAGCAGTGACGTTGGGAGCCTCTGTCAGTAGAGATTAGTACCGAGAATAATGCTCAGTGAATTGCTGTCACTGTCCTGGTGTCTGGATAAGTCTGACCAGTCAGTGAGCTGGAGACGTTATTGTTCAAAAGATAAAACCAGAGAGCAGATCAGCAGCAGATTAAAACAAGTTCAATTCTCACAATGCCATACCAGGGATGCCAAATAAAGCAAGGGTGGCGTAGAACATTCTCTCCACATGATCAATTGTTCGATACATTTTTCTGTGCGAGGTGGTCTCTCCCTTCAGCTAGCTGACAAGCTCCTTCTTTGAGACTCTGAGCTACTGCATTCCCAGAGACGCTGCCTTTCTTCTATGTGGAAGCTCCTTGGGGAGATCGAGGTGACAGCATTGCTCACCTTTGTTGCTGTTTTTCAAATTTGTGTAAAAGAACAAATAAATTACAATAACAAGTTTACTCCCAATTATGAAGGAGCGTTGATGCTCAGTACATCATACAGAAAAAAACAAAAATTGAATCTGGAACCTGCTGGCAATAATACTGTCCACTTAAACCCCGTGAACCCTATACCGAGATCACAAATTATTTCAATTCTGCATCGGATCTGTTTACTCCAAATATGAAAATATGTCCGAGAACTCTCCTTCTGCATTCTAGGTTAGGAGCTGCCCTCTTTAAACAAGAACAATTCACTCGCTTATTGAAATGTGATTCTTCCCACACACTGAATGTGTGCATTGCTGCTGAAGTCAGCATTTATTCACCATTCCCTACTTCCCAGAATCCGGAGTCACATGAAGACCAAGTGAGGCAAATACACTGGCTTTCCTGTCCAGACAAATACATGATTAATCTCTCCCTTGTTGTCCCTGTCCATCCTGATACATCACGAACCTCACATTTATTGTAACTGCCTATCGACTAATATCACTGAAAACACTCTTCCATTGCAGCTACAGCAGCAAACAAGGAAGGCAGATGGAATTTTGATCATTATTCCGAAAGGAATAGAGTAGAAAAGTTGGGAAGTTTAGCTGAAAGAGTACAAGGCATTAGTGCAACCTCAGCTGGAGTATTGCAATCAATATCTGTCTCCTTCCTTGTGAAGAGATGTAATTGCATTGTTCGTTGTTCAGTGGAAGGTTATGAGATAATTCCAGAGACGTAGGTGTAATCTAATTCTTCCTTCAAACATGTTCGATGACTTATCGAATGTTCTTCATGAATGTGCCCAGGTGTCACACAATACTGAAACGGTCAAATCAGTCTGAAACAAGCAGATACCAATAGAACCAGTCCCATCTTCATTATTGTATTGTTACAATACCCTTTAATATTGGGCATACTACGTATAATTCTATTGGGCTCCTTAAGCTGACAATACTTCCCGAATCTCTTGTAGGTTTACATAGTTGCTCTTTCGCTCTCTCCCTCTCGCTGACTCTCTCTCTCTTTCTGGGTCTGTGAAGCTGCTTTCTCTCTCTCTCCCTCTCTCTCTCCCCCTCTCCCCCACCCTCGCTCTCTATGCCCCTTCCTCTGTCTCTCTCTCTCTGTCTCTCCGCCTCCCTCTCTCACTCTCCCTCTCTAACTCCCTCTCTCTCTCTCTCCCTACCCTCCTCTCTCACCCTCTCTCTCTCCCCCCTCCCTCTCCCCTTCTCTCTTTCTCTTCCCCACTCTCTCTCTCTCTCTCTCTGCCCCACATCCCCCCTCTCTCCCTCTCTCTCTCTGGGTGGTCAGCGGGTCTCTGCCTCTTGCCGTGCTGGTCTCCTCAAGTGGCCTCCAGAAGACTCAAGAAACGATCTGCAAGTGAACCCTGCATTTTGAATGTTTTTTTGAAACTTTCTGTAATTCTGGCAAATCAGTCGAATCAGATACTAGTTTGAAGCATTGCCAATCATTTGGATGGCTTGCTACTGTTTGTTTCTTTGTGTAATAGGACCCAGTGCCTTTCTGTCTGGGGCCTCCTCTGTTTGCTGGGTAAGTTACAGTGTCATAGAGATGTAGAAGCATACGGTTCGGTCCAACTCGTCCATGATGACCTTATATCCCAACCTAATGTAGTCCCTTTTGCCAGCATGTGTTCTATATCCCTCTCAACCGTTTCTATTCACATACCTATCCAGATGTCTTTTAAATTTTGGAATTGTATCAGCCTCCATCACTTCCTCTGGCAGCTCTTTCCATACACATACTACCTTCTAAGTGGAAGAGATTCCCCGTAGGTCTCTTTTATATCTTTCCCTCTCACCCAAACGTTATGCCCTCAAGTTCTGGTCTCTCCCATTCCAGGGAAAAGACCTTGTCTATTTACCCTATCCATGCCTCTCACGGTTTTATAAACATCAATAATATCACCCCTCAGCCTCCAACACTCCAGTGAAAACGGTCTCAGCTTATTCAGCCTCTCCCTGTAGCTCAAATCTCCAATCCTGGCAACATCCTTGTAAATCCTTTCTGAACCCTTTCATGTTTCACAACATTCTTCTGATAGGAAGGAGACCAGAAATGTACTCAAAATTCCAAAAGTGGTTTCACCAACATCCTGCACAGCCACAATCTGACCTCCCAACCCATAAACCCAATACTCTGACCAATGAAGGAAAGCATTCCTTCTTCACAATCCTATCTACCTACGACTCCACTTTCAAGCAGCTATGAAACTGCACACAAAGGTCTCTTTTTTCAGAAACAATCCATGGGACCTTACCATTAAGTGTATAAGTCCTGCAGTGCTTTGCTTTATCAAAATGCAGCACTTCACATTTATCAAAATTGAACTCCATCTGCTGCTCCTCTGCCCATTGGGCCATCTGATCAAGATTTCGTTGCAATCTGACATCACATTCTTCGGTGTCCACTACACCTCCAATTTGTTGAAGATGTGCCTGTCCAGGATGACTGTTACCTTTCAGATTACACTGGTATCATTACCACCTGGATGCTGTGTTCGCAGTGTGTCTGGGTTTTATGACTTGGGAGTTTTACTTGGCCAATATACCAGAATTCCTTGCTAAAGTTGACCATCTTTCCGTGTTTTAACAACCGGTAAGCTGATACTTGTTCCCCTGTGGAGTGGAAAGAAGTTGATGCAAATGTGGTTCAAACCTAATTGTAAAACTTGGTTCTGCTTGTTGTCAGGGCAGCCAGGTTTTTGGGCAAAAGCCATTCGGTATATTGGCCAAACCGCTCGTCATTCACCTGTGAAGGGATATCATAGAATCATAGAAATGAATCATCGATTTCCTTCAGTGTGGAGGCAGGCCATTCAGCCCATTGAGTGCACACTAACCCACTGGTTAATATTCTTTGACTGACCCTCCAGGATGGTGACTAAGTGATTTCTAGCCTAACTCTCCATGGGCTGTCCTATGGTCTCCTGTTGATTGTCTGTGTTCAGTCGTTCTCGGGCTTGGATAACTTGTTGGGTCAGGATCCTGAGTTTATTTTCCAAATTCGCCAAGTCAAGGCCATTGACCGGTAACACTCCTGCCCCGTGTACCGTGGCCAGATCATTCGTCTGTTAGCTGCTTGTCTGGATAGTCCCTTATATTTCCCTGTCACACATTCCGTTATCCCGTGGGTCAGGTGGGACTGAAATTATTTTAATGGGGATGGGCCCCACTCCAGTAACTGTAATCCTGATGTTGTGATTACGATTTGTATTAGACTGTGGTGAATGTTATTGAACAGGATGTTACCTGGGAATTTAAAGATAAGTCCATTGCGAGGGCCTGGTGTATGTGGGACATGCTGGGGGACGAGACTTCACTCCTGGTCTCAGCCCGATTTTAATTTTGTTCCCAAGGAATTCTCCCTGGCGGGCCTTCCCAGGACATCGTTGTCTGAACTCTGACCCATTGTCTGGGCTGCATGCTAAATATCCCACTGCCATGGACCCGTTCTCAGTGAATCCCCAAAGATCGTCTTTGATCTTCATGCTCCTGTAACACAAAGTGGGAATCCCATGGGGTTTTCTGTACACCACGGGGTGAAGGTTCCACCTGAATCCCACTGATTCCGAAGGGTGGACCTAGAGGGTCCCACCAACGCACACCGCTCTGCCTGGTGGGTCATACCACAAGGATGCTGGGTAAATTCTTCTCCCTTGGGCCTGTGCCACACCTTTCCATAGAGTTATTATAAACCTCATACACAACACATAATAAACACTCCAGAAGGTCACCTTGTGGTAGCCGCTCTGGTGTTCTTGCTAAACAGAAAACAAGAGTAATTTCTATAAATATCTTCATTCACTATCTGACATTGTGTTCTACATAGCATTAAAAAAATCAAATAATCTAATTGTCACTCATCCCAGGCCGCACTCCCCTCCCCCGCAGGGTAGAATAAGTGGGCCCCATGTGCAGTATGTGCTGGAGAGGGCTGGGATACCCCCCAGGTTGTAAATCGATGTTTCCGAAAGACAAGAGCTGTTCCTGATTGGTTGTCACGTGGCGGCTTGTGTCCGCATGTCGCTGGAGAGCTGTAAGGCTATTTCCATTACGGGGTTGGCCCGGTCATCCTCATTGTAAATGCCACAGGCTGGTTCCTCTCCAGCTTTTACTGCCAGGAGGGTACCCTGGGGGCTGGCCCCTTTCCCAGACTTCCCGATGCAAGGTGGGAAATTAAAGTAACCAGCAGTCATAAATGAAATGTTGGGATTGGTTACATGGCACAGTTTGATTAAGGGGTTCATGTGTGGGAATTATCTTCGTCTTGGGGGACAGGGGACATGTATGGAGAATGATTTTGTCTGGGCTCCGTGCTGTATTCCTGCCACTTCATTTGGTCCTCCAGGTTGAAGTGGGGGCTATAAGAAGCCGAGACTGCTTAACTCCTTTTCCCATGCAGTGATTATTTTGTGGAGGACCAAGTTCATTTTATGAGGGGTTGGAGGATTTAAATCCCAGACATGTGTCCTTCCCTCTTTCTGAGACATGGGAGACAAGGCATCGGAACCAGTTTCTGATTGCTAAGAGAGTGTGTGTCATGTCCCCGAAATCGCAAAAAAACTGGACACAGAGTCGCCAGGAGAAACTACTTGGGTATTCCCCTTGTTGTTGTTCCTCAGTTGTGTAGCGCCTCGCTGGAGCCTGCCTTATCTTACCCTACAACAATGAGGACCACTGTGTTCATCTCAAGGGCCCCCTCCCTCGCTGCTGGCCCTCAGGTAGGGCTGACTGGCCTGATGGAATAAGGCACATGATGATTAATTTGGTTTGTTCCTTAGTGTCCAGTCCGGGAATGTCAGATTGACGGAAGTTCCCATTCAAAAAAGTATAAGGATCTGAGGTGGAATCAAGGAGAGTTCCCTTTCTGGTGCTCTCCATCAGCTGGATGGTTGAAATGGGTGTTGCTTGTGTCATGTGACCGTCAGCTGTTTGACACTGGGTAAATACAGGATTAATAGGATTTGGTTTGGGCTATGGGTCAGCGGTGGGGGCGAAAGGTTCAGTTACCTGGGAGAAAGGGAGGAGGGTTCCCATGTGTGGGCGGGTGTGGCTGTGTCTGTGTGGGGCCTCTTGCGATCTCCCTGAGGAGGTGGGATCCCAAAGGCCCACATTATCCCACTCTGGGCAGAGACCCGGTTACCGAGGGATTCTATTTCGTTCTGGCACTCCCTACTTGGGCCTGACGTACATTCCTCTATGTTGCAGGCAGACAGGCCCGTGCAATTTCTTGGAGCTCCCTACACTCTCCTTCCAGCTTGTTACTGTATCCTGAGGCTGCTTCCCAGTTCCCATTCGTCCTCCTCTCACTGGAATAGGCTCGTTCCAATGGGAACTGGAGCTGTCCCGCGTGGGGGAGGTTTTCCTGTCATGTTCTGTCCTATTCCTTGTGAAAGAACTCTCGCTCTGTCAGAGTCTGTAGTTTTCCCTGGAGTGACCGGATCTCGGCTGCGTTATCCTGATCGGGGTCCTCCAGGCTATAGATAGCAGCAGCAGAGAACAATGTTCTTCAGGATAACTCGATAAAGACACCTTAATTGGAAGATGTTGAAGGAGTATTGGAATTATTGTGTGTAACGTTTCCAATCCCCAGCAGAAGGCCATCATAAAGTAACTGTGTCCGTGTGTGAGGGGTGATACTCACAGAGACTCACAGCAGGTTATTGCTGTTGCTCTGTGCAGTAACTCACAATGTCCTGGGTGGAAGCATCTTTAACACAATTTGTGTCAAGCAGCTTCTTCCTAGCATTGACAGACAAACAATCGATGAGAAAGCCGAACAGCCTTGGAAAATCCCCTGATGCGTTGCTCGGAAAGAAATATATTTGTTCCATAATCTTACATTCCATTCTATCATACACTTCTGTTCAATTTTGTAAAAATGCCTTCATTTGCGCAGAATGGTAGAAAAGTTGTTCTCAATTGTATAATGCATTTATCATCATTTGCATACGTCTCAGGGACATTCAAACTGCTGACTTTACCTGTTTTTCTGAGTGAGTAGTAATATTATGTTCATTTATGGAATAAACCTGTGTTCATTTGTTCAAACAGCATGTCTTAATATCTGGGGCAAACTTGCACTAATTTGTGCAAAGACCTTGTGTTAATTTATGCAGAACTCTTGGCGTGAATTTGTGTTGTAACCTGTATTTTGGCTGCTCCGTCTTTTAAACTGCAGCTTTGTGTCTGTGTTTATTCCAAGTTTGAGTCAATTGGTCGTGGGGAGTGAAGGCGACAGGCTGGGACATCCCTGGGCTAAACCATTGTCTCAACACCCATCTATAATCGCATTAAGAACATATCATTTCTCTCGCAGTCTCTGTCCTTCTGAATAAGGTCCAGGAGACAGTGTTCTTAATGGGAAGTAAATGAGAGGATCCCATTTCTCTTGCAGTCTGTCACGATGAACAAGATGCAGAGACAGTGTTCTTCATTAGATGCCAATAGAACATCTCATTGCTGTCGCAGTCTCTGTCAAGATAAACAAGATCCAGGAGGCAGAGTTCTTCATGAGATTTTCTCTCAACCTGTCTAATGATGCCATCTGTCCATGTACGCCTGTGCGCTCCTGCTCCTGCAAACCCCTTTGTGTCATTATCGGAGGGATAGTGAATATGTTTACAAATGACACCAATATTGGAGGTGTACTGGACAGCGAATAAGGTTGCCTTAGAGTATAATGAACCTTGATCAGAAGGGCTGATGGGCTGCGGAGTGGCAGATGGGGATTAATTCATATAGGTGTGAGGTGTTCCATTTTTGTAAAGCTAATCAGGGTGGGACAGACAGAAACGAGTAGTTTCAAACACGGAGCAGCCACAACACGCGGTTAGAACACAAATTCACGCAAGATTTTGGGACATATAATGGTAAGGTCCTGGGGAGTGATGCCAAACAAAGAGATCTGGGAGTGCAGATGCATAGTTCCTTGAATGTTTTGATGCAGATAAACAGGACTGTTAAGAAGGCATTTGGCATGCTTGACTTTCTTGGTCATTGCATTGAGTATAAGAGTTGGAATGTCATGTTGCGGCTGTAAAGGTATTTGGTTAGGCGAATTGGAATACTACTTTCAATTCTGGCCTCCCTTCTACAGGAAAGATATTATGAAACTTGAAAGGGTTCAGAAAAAAATGACCAGCATGTTGCCAGGGCTGGAGGGGAGAGGCTGAATTGGTTGGAGGCGATTTTGCCTGGAACATCGCAGGCTGAGGGGGAGCCTTGTTGAGATTTATACAACCATGAGGGGCATGAATAGGGTGAAGAGCCAAGGTCTTTTTTCCCAAGGTTGGAGTGTCCAAAACTAAAGGGAATACTAGCTTTAAGGCGAGAGTGGAAAGATTTAAAAGGGAACTAAGGGGCAAATTTTCACCCAGTGTGTGGTGTGTGTATAGAAAAATGTGTTGGAGAAATTGGAGAATTGGGTACATTGCACGATGTAAAAGGCACCTGAATGGGTATCCGAATAGGAAGGGTTGAGAGGGATATTGGCCAAATTGTGGTGAATGGGACTAGATTAATTCAGAATATTTTGTCAGTGAGTTGGACTGAAGGGTCTGTTTCTGTGCTGTTCATCTCTGTGATTCTGTGACTCTCCAATTCACTGGAGCAGATGGGACTGAATCAGGGCCCTCCCAGTCCAGGGAGAGGGACACTATCACCGTGCCACAATTCATCACTTTATGTTCCATCAGCCACTGTTCTAAATATAATTCACACCATACAGAGAGCAAAATAAATTATAAGATGGGATGTAGCAAACTCTGTTACAGTTAGTACCTTCATGTTGCAATGTTACAGTATCCAGTCAGAAAACTGCCCTCACACAGTGGAGCAATGTCACTGGTCTGAAAGTGTAGACTTGCCAGGAAACGTGGATGCTAACATGTGACTGAGGTAGTTTGGAAACCGCTGCAGTGAACAGAACTTCACACCTGCCTTGTTGTTAATTTTTCAATTTGATGTTGCAACATTACACAACTTGCCAGCAATTAACGCGCCAAAAACTCACTCTTTCCATTTTCGCACTGACATGTCTCACATCTCTCGACAGTAAGTTGCATCTTCCTCAAGACAGCCTGATGCTGGGTGTGTGTTAATAACTGAAGAATGATCTGAAATTAAGTCTCTCTTGCGATTAGTCTCTGAAAGGTTAGTGTACAATCCAATCATAATATCAAAACAACTGACAATGAAAGGTATATCTTGGCAATAATGATATCGCTCACTCAGAAACCTTCAATCCAAGCTACAGATTTCATACTGTTTCAGGGGTGTTCTTCACTCGGGGAATTGTTTAACAGTGAACATTTATTGAACATATTCCAGAGTTCAGTGTGTTGTTGAATTCAGCTCGAAAAGGACAGACAGTCCCCAGGCTGTGAATGGGTTCCAGTCTGGATTCCATTCACAATCGGAACCCAATGCAGGACAATGTGAAGCTGCTGTTTTTAAGGATGGGTAATGGCCATACGGAGTGTCTTTCAAATTATCCCCCTTTGTGGGTTCGCATTCGTTGGATGGACTTAGTATATCGGCGAGCCCCTAGAGAGTATCTGAAAGTATTGAAACTGATAAATTAGTTCAATGGCATGACGAAATATAACACCTCAAATTAATACACAAACAATAACAGGGCCAGTTGACGAATCTCAGCATTTGTGGAGAGAGAAAGCAGAGCTAACTGATGTTCCGGTGAAGTTACCATAAGAACATAAGCACGAGGGGCAGGAGGAGACCATTCATCCCATTTGGCCGTCCAGTATGAACTTATATTTTTCCCGACGTGCAGATTGAAATTCTCTCCTATTTTGGATTCCATCAGTTCTCCGACTGATGATGTCCAACCAACAGCTCGGTAGTTTGTCGGCTTCCTCTTTGCCTCTTTCTGTTATTGATCCATCTGTGAGATGTGAGCATTGCTGGCTGGGTACAGCATTTATTGCCTATTCCTTGTTCCCTTTGAGAAGGTGGTGGGGAGTTGCCTTCTCGACCCACTGCAGTTCACCTCTCTCCTTTTCTCTCCCTTGCCCACATCTCTCTTTCTCTCCCTCTCCTCTCTCTCCCTATCTCTTGCCATCTCTCTCTCACCCCACTGTCTCCCTCAATCTCTCACTGTCTCTCCCCAACATCTCTCTCTCTCTTTCCTCGGCTTTCTCTGTTATCCCGAACACTGCAACTAAGCGTCCCTTTAGCCTTCATCTCCACCCTTTTAAGCTGACTTGCCTGTCTCAGTGCAAACTTCTGAAATTTGAACTCCCTCCCTTTCTTGCTTTCCTGTCTTTCCTTTTCTCTCTCTTCCCTTACTCTTCCTTTCTCTTCTCTCTCTCTCTTTCTCTCTCATTCCCTCTCTTTCGTTGTCTTTTTCTTTTTATTCTGCGAAAGCAGTTCACTCTTCCTCTCTTCCACTGCTTTCAATCAGAATTCAAATTGTTGCAGTTCAGTTGCCCTTGCCTAGTCTCTTGCATCTAACTCAAGCTGCTTCATTTTAGCCATCTCTAAATATTCTAATGGCGTTTCCAGCAAATGTAAATGCGGGGAAATGCTGTAATTAACTCTCATTTCCTCAAGGAAGGAGACAGCTCCAACCCCACCCTCATTGCTAATTCCAGCAGCTTGGTCTTCATCATTTTCTGTAAAACCCCTAAGGTCACTTCTCACACCTACAGAGAGCTTGTGGTAACTGAAAGAGCCATTGCTATCCCAAACACTGTTTAAGCTAGCTGAGTTCAACACCCAGAACAAAAGATACTAACACCTACCACTGTCTGCTTTCAAGACCAACACCGCCCATCCCAAATCAGAACTAGAGGATTTGTTCCCATAGGGAATCAGACAAAGTTACGTTAGCATAGGAGGGTACAAAGCAAGATCAACAATAGTTTTAAAATTCGAGAGGGCCATTCAGCAGTCTAATAACAAAAGAGGAGGTGCTGGTCTTGAACCTGTTGATATGTGTGATGAAGACTCTGCATCTTCTGCCTGGTGTAAGAGCCTGAAAACAAATATATCCGGGATAGGAATGAATTTGATGATATTGGCTGCTTTTGAGAAGTGCAGATGCAGTCAATGGAAAGGCTTGCGTGATGACCAGGGGCTTGTTCACAACTTTCTTACAGTCCTGGGTGGAGAAGTTTCCAGACTAACCCGTGATGCTCCCCGATGGAATGCTTTCTTTGGTGAATCTAAAAAGGTTGGTGAGGCTCCTATGGACATGCCGAGTTTCCCAAGCATCCTGAGGAAGAACGGACATTATTGTGCCCAGTTGACCATGGCATCTCCATGGGTGATCCAGGACAGATTGTTGGTTATCGTCACTCCCAGGAACTTGACGCTCTCTGATCATAACCACCTCAGTTTCTGTATTGGTTTCTGATTTCAAGCATCCTCTGTTCTTTTGCTTTCCAAGTATTACTTTCCTAGTTCCACAGTGGAGTCCTATCATTATGGAAAATAAGGAACAATTTGAATATGATATATTTTTCATAGAATGACATACTCAGGTATAAATAGGACAAGTCAACAATCCATGAACATCCTTTCAGCTTGGGTTCTTTTCTGGTCATAGAGTCGCACACTAATACAGCATGGAAACAGGCCCTTCGGCCAAAATTGCTCAATGATGACCATGTGCTAGTTCCAATTGCTCGCAATTGACCCATATCATTCTAAACTCATGTACCTATGCAAAAGAATCTTAACTGCTGCTATTGTCTCTCCCTCGACCACTTTCTCTCGCAACTCATTCTATTCACTCTGTGTGATGAATTTGCCGCTCACGTCCTTCCGAAATCTTTCCCCTCTCACCTTAAACCCATGCCCTCCAGTTTTCAATTCTCCATCCCTGGGGCAAAGGCTACAAGCATTCATTTTATCTCTGCCCCTCATCATTTATACACTTCAAATAAGTTCACCCCTCATTCTCCTACATTCCAAGGTAAAACTTTGATTCTGTACACTGAATTACATTAATTGGAATATCTATTCGAAGTCTGCCCCATTTCACACAGAGATCGTGCCACACCACATGCTTCAGTGCCTAAAAAATGTGAGACAGGCTGATTGGTGAAAATGACTTTTGGAATGTCCCAGCTCAGTCAGCAGGTGGTGCTGCTGAGCCAGTCTTGGTGATGGACACCGAAGCCTCCCACACAGAGTCCATTCTCTGTCTTTTCCACATGCAATGTTGTGTTCAACCAGGGGCCTGCCTTGAGATAATCCTAGTGTTCTCTGGGACATTGTCTGGAAAGTGGAATTCCGTGAACGAAACTATGTTTGATTATTGCTGGATTAGTCTGTGATAAATATACTGCAGGTCAAGTTTAAGTTTTACACAATAAAGAGTTCCTCTTTATTTCTTTGAATCTTAAAATCAAACCAAAATAAATGATTTTTTTTTGTTGAAGATTATTCACTACAATATTCAGAATGCACACCTAATTATTGCTAAATTTAGTAACTGTAGTAACTGGCGGATTACTGCACAGTTCAATAACCGCAGTAAACAGCTGATTCATGCTCAGATGAGTAAACACGTGTTCATTGCAATGCCATATGCAGCAAAAATACGATTGAAAAGGGTAGAACTTAAATATAGTCTTGCTGGACCACACGGGCACCTCCAGTAGAGAGTTACTGGCTCGTAAATATCTCCAGCCAGCTCCCAAACTGGATCTGGTCAGTTTTTCAAACATCTCCTCACAATAGACAATTTAGACACTTTCTAGAAAAAGGGGGAAGGGATTGGAGCAGATTGGCCAATGGACTCGCACACGGCTCAGTGCAATTTTTTAACATTTATACAAATAGGCTGCTGATGACCATGCCTCGTAAATTCGTCCATGTTAATAACATTTCGTGTGCAACATAAGCTTCATAATTCTACACTGTGGAGCAGGTCCTTATTAAAGGTGTTAGAAAAGTAATGTATTGCAAGGCATCTTGCATTGAATCCCTCATCAACAGTATGTAGTGCATGTCAGTTCCAGTGTCCAAACAGATTTGTGCATTTACATTGATGGCCAGCATGATCCCAACTGATATTGTTGTGTGTGACTCAAACTTGAAATTTTTTGAGGTCACTTTAAATATTGTATTGATTATTAACTACAAAGTGTCATTAATGAAGATGATAAATCCTTTTGGCATAGTAACTTGATTGCCCAATGAACAAATCCACCCATTTGTTTGTTTCAATTTTAAGACTGAAATACAATGAAAACATTGTGCCCAAATTATGAGTCTAGTTATCACACCCAGAATCAAATTATTATTTTGCCCATGCACATTGAAAATATCCAATAATGTTTTCAATGAATACATATGTCCCACACATAATTGTTGTCATGATAATAATTTAACCACGATTCCAAGTATTCCAGATAAAAGGACACAGTAAATGGATTCTTAGTGTCTGTGTGATTCTGTGTACGTCGGCCTTGATTCAGAAAGACTGACTGATTGTTCCAAACAGCATATCGCTTCAGCGCTTCACATTAAACAAGGTACTGCCTACACCCACCCAGCTTACACTCACAAAGCCTCAAACCCAGTGCCCATCATGAGTCAAGATTGGACAACATTTTTAATGAATTCTAATCCATTTAATGGCATCATTGGCTGGACCAGCCTTTGTAGCTCATCTCTAATGGCTGTTGAGAATGTTTTGTTGAGCTGTTTTCTTGAACTGTAGTTGTCTGTGTGCTGTACATATATTTGCAATAGTGTTACTAAGGGCTGTAAAATAGACAGGCAGGAGGGAAGAAGAACACAGCAATCTAGACAGGATCAGAAGGTGGAGATGTCCACACTTCACGTGCATATCTTCTTCAGGACTGGGATTTCAGGACGTGAAGATGTGGACATCTTTGTCTCTAATGAAGGACTGTGAACCAGAGATACTTACAGAATGGTGATATATTTTCACATCAAGATGATGATTGACATGGAAGGGAATTTGTAGTGCAAGATGATCCCATGTATATGCAGCTCGTGTACTTTGATATGATTGTGGGTTTGGAAGGTTTTGTTTGAGGAACTTTGGTGAATTTTTGCAATTCATCTGGTCGTTAGTACTAATTGCTGCTACTGAGAGTCATTGGTGGAAATATGATGGTTGTGGTGGACATCAATTAATTACTTTATCCTGGAGAGTGTCAAGCTTCTTGAGTGTTGTTGCAGCCTCACACATCTCGACAATTGAGGAGTGTTCCACCACACTCCTAACTTGGACCTTGCAGACGGTGGACAGATGGAACTCAGGAAGTGAGGTATTTGCTACAGTATTGGATAATGGGCGTTTCAGTATCTGAGTAGTCGTAAATTCTGCTGAACACAGTGTAATCATAAGCTAATATCCCTTTGTCTGACCCTATGACAGAGGGAAGTCCATTGATGAAATTTTTGAAGGTGGTCAGTCCTAAGACACACCTGCAGAGATGCCCTGAAGATGTGACGACTGACCTCAAAGATACACAACTTTCTTATTGCCTCCCACTTTGCTCAGGCTCCTTGAAGCCACATTAGGCCAAATACAGCCGTTATGTTAAGTACAGTCAGACCCACACCAGCTCTGGAATTCAGCTCTTTCTGTCCATGTTTGAACAGAGGCTGGAGTGAGGTCAGGAGCTGAGTGGTGTCACTGAGCAGGTTGTTCGTATGGAGGCGTTGCTACATACTGTTGATGAAGCTTTAATTCATATTT
This sequence comes from Chiloscyllium punctatum, assembly GCF_047496795.1. Taxonomy (NCBI): domain Eukaryota; kingdom Metazoa; phylum Chordata; class Chondrichthyes; order Orectolobiformes; family Hemiscylliidae; genus Chiloscyllium; species Chiloscyllium punctatum. Next base: position 37,095,024 of record NC_092785.1, read on the forward strand.
ACATGATCGATGTCATATTGATGGGGTGAGAATTCGCCGGGTTCGCTTTGTCCTGTTATTTATGCACAGCACATAACGGGGCATATTTCCACTCTCTCATTTAGATGCCAGTTCTGTAGCTCAGTAGGAATTGCTTGCTCCGAGGTACAGCATGTTCAGAGGTACAGCATGTTCTGGAGCACATGTCATCTGTCCCATTGCTGGGATTTTTTCAAGGCCCCAGCTTTTACCCAGAAGAGGAGGCCATGATGGATCAACCATCAGCATTTATGTCTGAACAGTTTAGTGAACGAGTTTAGCCTTATCTTTGCATTGATTTACTCGGTTCTCCCATTGTTGATTATTGTGGATATAAGTGGAGCCTTCTCCTTCAATTAGGTGTTTAAAGATTCACCATCATTCACGACTGGATATGATAGGACTGCAGGGCTTAGATCTAATATGTTTGTTAAGAATTTCTTATTTGCGTTGGTTACATCCTGCTCATGCATGTGGTGAATGTGTTGTTGAAGACAACAGCTTGGATGTCATTGTGAAGCAAATGGAGAATGGTGACAGAATTCTGTGGGTATCCACATTTGAGGAAGGTATCCCATAATCCCTCATGGTCCCCAGATTCAAAGTCTTAAAGATCGAAGAAGGTCATATGCAGAGGTTTCTGCTGTTCCCTGAACGCTGCTTGGATTTGTCACACACTGATAGTCCTGGTCATTCAGCCTCTTGATGGGCGGAAGTTGCACTGATACTCGGGAGGAGCCAATGAGAGGAAGGACTGGCAATGATCCTTCTGATGACCTTTCCCATGACGGACATTGGGAAATCTCTCTGTACGGTTGGACTGTTTCCTTCCTTGGAGTTGGTCACAATAAAGGATGCTGAGGTGGATTCAGGTCAAGAATGACTCTCTGCCATATTTTAGTCCTTCTCCGAGGATTCCACCTGTGCCAGTATCCTTGCTGTTGTTCTGTTGTTGGAGGTGTTTTTGCCCTCAGGGTGGGTTGGTGGTGTGTTGAGATGGTGGTGGGTAGTTTATTGTGGGATGCTGTCAGGAACACTTGTGCTGAAGGATGTGAATTGGTGGAGGAGGCCCTCGAAGTGCTCTTTGCAACGAGTGCTGACTGCTTCTCAGTCTTTGATAAGGGACACTCTGTGTTTGGCTCTCAGTGAGGTCACACCCTGAGTACTCGGGCTACAGATGGATATGATTGTGCTAAAGAAGCCGCACACATTGTGTCAGCCAGTGAGTCACTGACTCTCCTGCATTCTCTCTCTACCCACAATGTATTTGTTCACAGCTTCTTTGTTGCACCTCGGCATTCAGTTGCATCTCCGCTCGTTTCCTTCAGCTGGAGTTATGGTGAATCTGCCGTTTCAGGGATACCTCACGTTTGCGGTCTCAGTTATACTGGATCTCCTGCTTATTCTCACTGAGCCAGTCCTGGGGTTTCCTGGTGGAGGGGTCGTGGGTCTCCACTTAGCTGCTGACTGGGGAGGGGTTTAGGGTGCACCAGATGCTATTGGTACTCTGTGACTCAGGTATCTTGGTCATCATCAGGTCGGCTGTATGACACTGCCTGAGAAGCAATTCTTTCAGTGGCATAGCGATAGTTCGAGGCATTTGTCTCCTCCGTTGTGTCTAGATTCAGGGCAGAGGCACTGACTGCTGTGATGTACTGCTTCTGGCCCAGGGTGTGTCAGAGGGTCATGAGGAGCTCATTTACCCCACAGGGGAATTTGGTCGGACGTCTGACTAGTTTGTTTGTTGTGGTGAATCCAATCTCATGGAGACGATGTTCTGTGTTTGATTTTTCCTGAAGAAAGTGTACCCATCATCATGTCAGAATGAGTGCAAATACATTCATCTCTTACGATTATAAACTGACAAGATGCCGTATCTCTTAAAATTGTAACTTTTTTCCTCTTTCCCCCTGTTCTTCCACAGTAAACTTTACCCACGGAGGTGAAGTTTTTATAAAGATCAGACAATTCTAAATATCCAGCTCCTGCCTCGGCTGTGCACTCTCCTGCAGGTCCTCGACTTTTCTTGGGGTTTCCTTTACTATTCCCACTAATCCCACTGGCTTAGCCTCATTTACCACATCTTTTCCCTGACTGTCTTTCTTCAATGACCAGCACTGGTCCCACCATGTGACAGTAAAAACATATTTCCCAGTGCCTGTCTTAAACCACCAACACTATAACTTCATGTGTCCCACTCCATTACAGTGGAAACACCGGACGCGTTTCACATTCTTTTCAATCATTTGGGCATCTTTTTTCACCTGTGGTAAACTGATACCAGTGTGCTGTAATCTTTGATTTGTAGTGAAGGATCTCTCCTTCTCCCAATTTCTATCCCTCACAGGAAGTTATGAAATGAATGTCAATTTATGTACTAATGCATATTCATCTGCTATCTCAGTGGCACTTCTCAGTTCTTCAACTTTCTGTTCATCCACATCAGTTGTTCTCATCTCTGGATTTTTCAAATTCCTCCAGCTGAGTAATCTCTTTCCCAGCCTCATGTGTCTTGTCTATTTTGAAGGCCTGCACCCATCTGTCAAAATTGTTATGTTTAATTCTTTCAAACTCGCATAACTCTGAACTTGTTCCTTCTTTGTGTTTCAGAACTGCAGTCGAGAAGCTTCTGGTACCAATTCATAGGCGCACAAAATAGCCTGTTTGATGTTTGCATAATCTCTTGACCCCCTCATTTTATAGTGCTACAATCACCTCATCAGCTCTGCCTACCAGCTGAGACTGATCTAGCATTACCGAGAAGTTCTCTGGCCACACTATCTGCCCAGCTAATAATTCAAATGGAATTCAAAAAAATGCTTTAACATCTTTCTCATCAAAATGTGGCAATGTTTTAATAATTTTGCATACATCCCTACCTTATCCCTTCATCTCCATTCTGTTAAGTTGACTTTTGTGACTATTTCACAACCTATGAAGCTCTCTCTCTCTTTTTTCTCTGACTTCCTCTGCTAAGTAACTTCCCTCCCTTTCTTCCTCCTCGAAATCACGCTGCCAAACGTACAACTAAATTTTAGTCATGTCCAAAAATTCTAAAGGTGTTTTCAGCACATTCAAATATCGACTTATTTCAATATCAACCTCATCTTTTTTTCAGAGACAGAGGCAATTCGGCTGACTGAGACAACACTACTATTATAGGACAAGCGAAACAGAGAACCGCCAGGGAATTCCTAGAGGCATGGCACTCATCCACAGATTCAATCAATAAGCACATCGACCTGGATCCAATATACCGACCACTGCAACAGACAGCTGGACCTGACAACTGGAAGCAGCAGATTTAAACCACGACAAATGCCGAAGGAAAGATCACAGTAGCGCTTCACAGGAGGCTCCCAAGCACTGAGGATGTCACCTGGACAGGGGACGAAACGTCTGCAACAAAAATTTCCAGCTCAGCGAACAGAACCACAACAACGAGCACCCGAGCTTCAAATCTTCACGCAAACTTTGAATTCGGTTCTCAGTTTGTCGGACATGTGCAACAGCTTCTCCTCACCCACCTTTTATGAAACTTCCAAAGTCACTTCTCCCTTCCGAATTTACAAACTGAAAGTGTCATTTGTCTCACTTTTAATCAAACCAACTAATAGTAGTGGAAATTAAACAGATTTTTCTCACCTACGTTTTATTTAAAGGTCTCGAAAATTAATCCTCAAGTGCATTTTAATCTACTGGTACCTCTCATACACCAAATCTGTCCAAACTCCAGACCTGATCCATTCAGATACATCTGAGCCTGTCCAAATCTCAGAAGAGCCCCCAATGTGCTCTGAAGTGGAGTTCAAAACCCCTCTGATACTTAAAGCTGAAACACTCAGGAAAACTCATCTCAACATGTCTTGTCCTCTGTTAAAAATGTGTGAGGGAAGAGATTTCCACCGTTTAAGGAAAAAAACAATGTATTTTTCTAACTCTAACAAAGAACACGAATCAAAAACTATTAACAAATCCTAGTTCCGTTTTCTTGTCTAACCACTACCTGCCCAACTCTCTAAGAATGCTGCTCTAATAAGACAATTCTCAAGCATCAAATCAACATAATTTCTCACAGTCCATACGATCTCTTCTGCTGTCTTCTTCTGGACTTCTGAACGTGTCTCTTCCCTCTGACCTTCCCATTCTGCTGTCTTCTCCCTGGATTGACTTCTTACTCCTTTTACTGGAAATGTTCTCTTTGATAGATAGTGCCTTCAGTTATTTTCAAGAGAGCAAAATGTTTATTTCTTTGGATGGTATTTCTTCCAAATAATTTTCAAAATGTCCTCCCTTTTTATACCATTTACATCATACCCAGTCATTGGTATGATGTTGGCAATGCAATAAATTCAAACTCAATTCGGTTTTGGTATCCTGGGCATAATTTAATTTAATTGGTTAAACTCGAATTGTTGTCAAAACAGCCACCAAAACGCAGGGGTCAATTCACCAGCCAATTATCACATGCATCTATGTTGGCAGAGCCCGTCTCTTAGCTGTTCAGTATACTGACAGCTGCTCCTGCACCTTAAGTTCAGGAAACACTTTCTATCTTAATGTGACCATACACTCTTTAGACTTTGTAACAGTATCTAAGAATTGTACTAATATACTAATACCTAAGATGGCGCCATAACAGATGACATTGTAAAACTTTTAACTGCATTCCTGTACATTTGTACTTGCGTACATGTGACAATAAAGGACAATCTAATACTAATTATAGAAGATAAGGTGGGAGGATGGTGTAAGGAGTAAACAATGGGTAGGGATAGAGCCCAAAGAGAGAGAAGAACAGTTGGACAGACAAAAGAGTGGGCAGAACTCTGTCGAGGAGGGTGAATAACTGCAATTGGAGACTGTTAGTAGCTAACAGTGGGTATCATGTAAGAGCCGACTGTGAGGCAACGTCTGGTGTCGGGGTTGCAGGTCAGGACAGGACAGAGTTCAGGCCCGAAAGTTTTTGAACCTAATATTGGGAAACAAATGGGTTTTTCCAACAATTGTCAATGGTGTCATGGTCATTAATAGACTCGTAATTCCTGATTTTTAAAAGTTAAAGTTTGTTATCAAGTTGTAAATGTTTACCAAACCTTTAAAGGAACTGGAATTGCTGGCTGGCACAACGTGTTCGGAATGATTTTAAGTTGTAACAGTGGATTGAACCAGATAGCTGCAGATGTGTTGCCATGGTAAACGACCAGTTTAAACTATGCCCCAAGTTCCAAAATTCTATTCAAATGTGAAAAAAATAATGTTTTTATAGCACTAAACCAATGAAATATCCGATGTTTCGAGGGTATAAATATACATCTCGAACAGTTACCCTGAGCAGCAAAGAGCACCAACAAAAAACAGAACAATACAGACTGCTCGCAGACCTGAAAGTTCCCTTTATCTATGAAAGACCTGTAAATCAGAATCCCAAAGAAGAAAAAAACAGAATACGGAGAAGAACCAAAAGATGTTTGGTTTTGAAATAAAACGTATATTTCTAAATCTTAATTGAGGTTTTTATCGGACAAGTATTGTAGAGTTGGGAGGTAAAAGATAGGTTTAAGAAGAAAAAAAGAGTTGTAAGCAGTTGCTGTCTAATGTTCTTGTTTGGACGTAAAGAAATGAATTGTTCATTTTTATTTTAAATAGTGAGATCTGGGATAGGACTTGGACGTTTAAAATGTAATAGATTACGGCATGAGGTGAACTTTTTCTGTGTGTCGGGTTTAAATTAGCATAGGGGTTTACTTAATATCAAAACAGATGGGGGTCATCATCAGGATTTGAACAATTTGGGTCTTCAATTTGTGGTTTGAACCCGTTTAGATAGATCCAGTCTGAGATTTGAACAGATTTGATGAGGTTTGGGCTACGAATAAACCCCAGTAGTTTTAAACGCTTTGAGATTAGTATTCTATGTGTTCAAATAAAATTTTACTATTCAAATAAAACGTCTGTAATACAATTTCAGTTACCCTGTAGCGTAACCAGTGTAACTTCATTTCTCTTGAACTGCCCGCATGTAGTTCCTCCATTGCACACCCACTGTATGTAAAAGTCCCTCTGTATTTCTGTCCATCCACAATATCCTTTCCCGCACCATGTCCCAACCCCTGGGATGGAGGGTAAATTGAGCATGTGCAGAGACTAACCTCTCTTTCAATTGCCTATGCTATGTGATCGTGTCTTAAAATCATACAGCCTGGAAACAAAACCTTCACTCATACCTATCGACGCCAAACATAACCCCCAACTAAACTAGTCCTACCCTCCTGTGGAGAAAGTGAGTACTGCAGATGCTGGAGATCAGAGCTGAAAATGTGTTGCTGGAAAAGCACAGCAGGTCAGGCAGCATCCAAGGAACAGGAGAATCGACGTTTCGGGCATGATTCCTTAAGAAGGGCTCATGCCCGAAACGTCGATTCTCCTGTCCCTTGGATGCTGCCTGACCTGCTGTGCTTTTCCAGCAACACATTTTCAGCTCTACCCTCCTGTGCTTGATCAATATCCCTGCGAACCGGTCCTATTCATGAACTGATCCAAATGGTCTTTAAATGGTAAAACTCACATGACACCAGGTTATAATCCAACAGGTTTATTTGGAGTTACAAACTTTTGCAGCACTGTTCCTTCATCAGCTGGCTATGACGACAGGATCTTAGGAATCAGAATTAATAGCAATAGATCAAAATGTCAGACCACTGATGACATATTGAACAAACCGAGATTGCTGTTTCTAAAGTTGTAACTGTAACTGCATCCACCGCTTTTCCTGGCAGTTCATTCCACACACAAACCATTCGCTGTGTTAATAAAGTTGCCCATCATGTCCTTTTTAAATCTTTCTCTTCTCACCTTAAACCTGTAACCATAAGCTTCCCCCAACATAGGGAAAAGATCCTTGTCATTCACCTTCTCTATGCCCCTCATGGTTGTATAAAACTCAATACGTTCACCCCTAGATCCTCAATGTTCCAGTGAGAAAGGTCGTAGCCTTTCCAGTCTATTTTCATGTCTCAAACCCTCCATTCCCAGCAACATTTTCTGAACCATCTGCAGTTTACTAATATCCTAGCTCGAGCATGGTGGCCAGAACTGGATACATTAATCCAGAAGAGGCCTCACCAGCATCGTGTACAAACTCAACATGACATCCCCCCAAGTCCTATACTCAAAGGTCTGAGAAATGAAAGAATGCACGCCAGATGCTTTCTTAACCATCCTGTCTACCTGTGATACAAATTTCAAAGAAATATGTATCGGAACCCCGAGGTCTCTGTTCTCTACTACAATATCCAAGAGCATTGCCATTAATTGTAGAAATGGCAATGGTCACCCCTCAGCCTCTGACGTTCCAGATATAACAACCCCAGCCTGTTCAACCTCTCCCTTTCGCTCAAATCCTCCAACACTGGCAACATCCTTGTACATCTTTTCTGAACCCTTTCAGGTTTCACAACATCCTTCCGACAGGAAGGAGACCAGAATTGCATGCAATTTTCCAACAGTGGCCTAACCAATGTCCTGCAACATGACCTCTCAACTCCTTTACTCAGTACTCTGACAGAAAGGAAACCATACCAAACGCCTTCTTCACAGCCTATTGACCTGCGACTCCACTTTCAATGAACTATGAATCTGCACTCTAAGGTCTCTTTGTTCAGCAGCACACTTAGAACCTTACCATTAAGTGTACAGGTCCTACTATGATTTGCTTTCCCAAAATGCAGCACCTCACATTTATCTAAATTAAAATCCATCTGTCACTTCTCAGCCCATTGACCAATCTGATCAAGATCCCGTTATACATTGTGGTAACCTTCTTCGATGTCCACTACTCCTCCAATTTTGTTGTCACCTGCAAACTTACAAACTATACCTCTTATGCTCACTTCCAAATTATTTATACAAATGATTAAAAGTACTCGACCGAGCACCGATCGTTGTGACACTCCACTGGTCACAGGCCACCAGTTTGAAAAAACAACCCTCCACCACCCTCTGTATGAAGTCCAACCATGATGTCAAACCTTACTCACCAGTCTCCCATGAGGAACCTTGGCAAATGCGCTAATGAAGACCATATAGATCACATCTACTGCTCTTCCCTCATCAATCCTCTTTGTTACTTCTTCAAAAAACTCAATCAAGTTTGTGAGACATGATTTTCCACGCACAAAGCCATGTTGACCATTCCTAATCAGTCTTTGCCTTTCCAAATACATGTGCAGCCTGTTCCTCAGTATTCCCTCCAACAACATTCCCACCACTGACATCAAGCTCACTGATCTATAATTCCCTGGCTTGTCCTTACCGGCTTTCTTAAAAATTGGCACCACGTTACCCACCTCCAGTCTTCCAGAACCTTACCTGTAAACTATCAATGATACAAATATCTCAGCAAGAGGCCCTGCAATCACCTCCCTAGATTCCCTAGAGTTCTAGGGTACACATGATCAGGTCCTCGGGATTTATCGACTGCTATGCATTTCAAGACATCAAGCACTTCCTCCTCTGTAATATGGATATTTTTAAAGATGTCACCATCTATTTCCCGACATTCTATATCTTCCATGTCCTTTTCAACAGTAAATACTAATGCAAAATACTCGTTTAGTATCTACCCCAACTCCTGCGGCACCAGGGGTTGGGGTAGATACAAAGGCCGCCTTGCTGATGTTTGAGTGGCTCTATTCTCCCCTTGTTACCTTTTTGTCCTGAATTTATTTGTAAAACGCCTTTGGATTCTCCTTAACTCTATTTGCCAAAGCGATCTCATGTCTCCTTTTTGCCCTCCTGATTAATCTCTTAATTGTATTCTACTGCCTTTATAGTCCTCTCAGGATTCACTCGGTCTATCCTGTCTATACCCAAGATATGATTCTTTCTTTTTCTTATCCAAACCCTCAATTTCTTTAGTCATCCAGCATTCCCTACACCTAACAGCCATTCATTTCACACTAATGTGAATATACTTTCTCTGGACTCTTGCAATCTCATTTCTGAAGACTTCCCATTTTCCAGCCGTACCTTTACCTGTGAATATCTGCCGCAGTCAGCTTTTGGAACGTCTTGCCCGACATCATTCAATTTGGCCTTACTCCAATTTAGAACTTCAAATTTTAGTTCTGGTCTAACCTTTTCCATCATTATTTTAAATCTGATAGAATTATGGTCGCTGGCCCCAAAGTGCTCCCCCATTCATACCTCAGTCACCTGCCTGCCTTATTTCCCAAGAGTAGGTCAAGTTTTGCACCTTCTCTAGTCGGTAAATCGACATACTGAATCGGAAAATGATCTTGTACACACTTAACAAATTCCTCTCCATCTAAGCCTTAACACGATGGCAGTCCCAGTCGATGTTTGGTAATTTAAAATCCCCTACCATAACCACCTTATTAATCTTCCATTAACTGAGATCTCCTTACAGCTTGGTTTCTCAATTTCCCGGCGACTATTAAGATGTCTATAATACAATCCCAATAAGGTGGTCATCCCTTTCTTATTTCTCAGTTCCACCCAAATAACTTCCCTGGATGTACTTCCGGAAATATCCTCCCTAAGTGCTGCTGTAATGTATCCCTTATCAAAAACGCTACTCTCTCTCCTCTCTTGCCTCCCTTTCTGTCCTTCTTGTAGCATTTATATCTTGGAACAATAAGCTGCCAGTTCTGTCTATCCCTGAGCAATATTTCTGTTATGGCTATGATATCCCAGTCCCATGTTTCTAACCATTCCCTGAGTTCATCTAACTTTCCTGTTAGGCCTCTTGCATTGAAATAAATGCAGTTTAATTTATCAGTCCTACCTTGTTCTCTGCTTTGTCCGTGCCTGCCCTGACTGTTCGACTTGTTCTCAACTGTGCCAGTCTCAGGTTAAAAGCTTTACTTATAATTTCCTTGGGTCTCACCCACCCACGTTAGAGTTTAAATCCTTCCGCGCAGCTCTAGCAAATCTCCCTGCCAGTACATTATTTCTCCTTCCTCCCGAGCAGCTCTAGCAAATTTCCCTGCCAGTATATTAGACCCCTTCCAATTTTAGTGAAATCCGTCCTTCTTGTACAGGTCATTACTATCCCAAAAGAGACTGCAATGATCAAAAAATGTGAATCCTTCTCCCATATACCAGCTCCTCAGCCATGCATTCCTGCCTTCACTAGCTCTTAGCACCAGGAGTAATCCAAATGTTACTACACTCGACGACCTCCTTTTTAAATTTCTGCCTAACTCTCTGTAATCTCCCTTCAGAATCTCAACCTTTTCCCTTCCTGTATCATTGATTCCAATGTGTACAATGACCTCCTGCTAGTCCCTCTCCCCCTTGAGAACATTCTGTTCCCTCTCTGAGACATTTTGATCCTGGCACCAGGGAAGCAACACACCATTCAGATTTTTCGCTGCTGGCCAGAGAAACATCTGTCTGTACCTTGGACTAGACAGACCCCTCACATAATTGATCGCTTGGAACCCGACATACCTCTCATTATATTACAGCCAGTCACAGTACTAGAATCTTGGCTGTTCCTGCTACGTATCCCGAAGTGTCCATCATCCCCTACATTTTCCAAAACAGCATATTTGTTTGAAATGTGGATAACCACAGAAGACTCCTGCACTACCTGCCTAACCTTTCTTGAGTTAACCCATCGATGTGACTGAATCTGAGACGTTCCCCCCTTCCTTTACCTGCCTCCCGTTACAGCCCCTTCCTTTTGTAAATTCCTCATTGCCTCTACCTGTCTCTCAAACCAATCCATTTGACATGACGGGATTCGCAACCAACAGAAGGAAGGGTCAGTCAGAAGAAGGAAAGAGAGGAGGAGTGGCTGGAAAGAGTCAGGGAATGGTAAGGGAGGTTACTTGAAATTGGCGAACTCAATGTTGAATCCACTGCTCACTGTTTACAACCAGAACCGCGAAACGGCAGGAGCGGAGTGAGAGTTTATTTTTTAAATCCTTCCAGTGACGATAAGAAAGCAGGTTCGTTTTTAGTCAACAAACTGCTAGTGTGCAGACAGGCTGGCGGAGGTTACAAGTGGATGTTATGGTGTGGAATGAGTCAGTGAGGTCAAAATGACAAACAAAATTCACACAGCACGTAAACAGGCCCTTCGGCCCAAAACCAGATTCAGACATTGCTGGAAAAGCTCATCAGATCAGGCAGCACCTGTGGAGAGAAATCAGACATAACGTTTCGGGTGCAGTGGCCATTCCTCAGGACTTACCTTTAGGCCCAACTCGTCCAGACTGACAGAACTCCCTCAACAAAATTAGTAACTTTCTATTGGCCAGTTCACGAGGGATTGACAGACTTGTTGACCAATCAGAAGCGGAAGGGATTATTGAGGCGTGGCGTTAACTTACTATGTGTGAGCTCGCGGCGTGATGCAGCGGTTTGGAGCTTGAAACTGCACACGCGGGCTATTGAATGCGGGAATGCGGGAAGTGGGTCTTCTGTGTGTGTTTTCGACTGTCTGGAGATAAAATAACTTAAACATTAGCCAACAAACTGACTGCGCAGGCAAACTAGGGAGGACGTCACACCAGACCGTGTCTCCATCCCGAGGAAGGAATGGAGTCAATGAAACGAAATGATTTAAGATAGAAATCAAACAGCATAGAAATAGGCTCAGGCCCAACCCATCCATCCTTAACGGAACTAGTCCATGTATCTGTGTTTGGCTCATATCTGTCAAAACATCTCCCTTTTTGAGTGACACGGTGGCTCAGTGGTTAACACCGCCTCACCACCAGGGACCTAGGTTTGATTCCACCCTTGGTCGACTGTGTGGAGTTCTCCCTGTCCGCATGTTCTCCCTGTGTCTGTGTGAGTTTTCAGCTTGTTGCACCGGTTTCCTCCCCCAATCCAAAGATATGCAAATTAGGTGAGTTGACCGTGCTAAAAAACCTGTAGTATTCACTGGTGTAGGTAAGATGCATTAGCCATGAGACATGCAGAGTTATAGGGATAAGATAGGGGGATGGGTCTGGGTGGAATGCTGTTTTATGGGTTGGTGTGGACTTGTTGGGCTGAGTTCCCTGTTTCCACAATGAAGGAGTTCTGTATTCTACCCTATCTATGTATATGCCAAATGCAGTTGGTACTCAGAATTAATGTGTATCAGGACTGAATGAGATGCATCCAAGGAATTTGTGCAGTGAGGGGAGAAATTATGAGCATGAGACTTAACATTACAGCCTCATCTGGATTCTGAGGCGGTATCAGGAGACTGGAGGATTGCCAACATTCCACCATTGTTCCAAAGAGGGTTCTAAAGCTAATCCTGGCAATTGCGGTCTTGACAGTTTTGCTCTGGGAAGCTCTGGGCAACAATAATTTGAAATAAAGCTAGTAGTCATGTGGATAAGGTGGGCTTGTTACGAAAAGTCAAGGGGAAATTGTGCATAACCATCTTGTTGGTATCTTTGATGAATTTATGGAAAGTGCCGATGAGAGCAATGCTACTGATAAGGATTCCATAGATTTCCTTAAAGTACCACACACCAGACTGGTGAGGAAATTTGTAGGTCATGATACAAGAGGCAGGGGCAACATTAACTGAGTTGTAGGCAAGAGAGAGAGTAATGGTCAATGGATATTTGAGATAGAGGAAAGTATGGAGTGAGTTCCCAGGGATCAACTTTGGGAACGGCCGAGTAAAGACAAGGATGATTAGGTGAGAGAGACTTGCAAAACCAGGGCGGTTGTGTCTTCCATTAAAAAAAAGGCATGTATCATATGTAGGAAGCTAAAATTGGACAGGGCCTGTGAGGAATATCAGGAAATCGGGAAAGAACTCAAGCAGGCAATTAGATCTAGACGAAGGAAATGAGAGTATTCTGGCTAGGTTTGCAGATGATACCAAATTGGGAGAGGGACGTTTAGCATTGACGAGGCAGAGTGACTGCAGAAGGATTTAGACTGCTAAGGAGAGTGGGTGAAGATAATACAGAAGGAATACAATGTGAGAACGTGAGCGGTCGTACACATTGGGAGGAAGAATAGATGCATGGACTATTTTCAAAATAAAAAGAAAAGTTAAAGTGTCAATTACAAAGAGACATTGGAGTTCTAGTCCAGGATTCTCTCAATATAAATTTACAGGTTAAGTCAATAGTTAGGAAGGTAAATGTGCTATGAATGGGTCATGAACCTTTCTGTCAATTAAACCAAACACACAGAAAAGTTCAACTCACCTTGTAATCTGTTAAAATATGAGTGGCAGAGAACTCCCATATTCCTGTATTAGAAGGAATATAGTCATTTTATTATTTTATTCTAAAAGTGAACATTTAACATCAATTACTTACAACTATAAGCTCCCCTCTCTCTTAACTGCTTATTATCTGCCTCCAACCAAAACACAATACAATGTTCCAATGAAATTCTTATTAATGTTACATCAACTTAATTTTAAAATTATGCAGCGGCTGTCGTCCTCTTCTTCAAGCTGTAGATCTCCTTGGGTCGTTGCTTTTCTACTTACTGTGAAGATGTTTCAGATGAAAAGGTACTTTTGATACAGAGTTTTCTTAACTTCTTGGGTCTGTCTTGAGGAAAGTTACTCTTTCTGATTTCCAAAATGCCTGCCTTTTTTATAACCCCAACTTTGGATCGTCTCATTGGTCCGATGTTGGCAGAACCATACATTGAAACTCAAATGGGTTTTGGAATCCGGGGCATGATTTAAACTGGTTAAAATTTTAAACAGCAACAAACTCCGGTATCTATTTCACAAACAATTGTTACATATTTTCAATTTTCCCGCATTCTCTGAGACGGCTGCCCAGTTATATAAAGCAGATGCGTGTAAGCTCTGCAGAACGGCATTCACTCTCTCTTAAATGTACAGTATACGCCTTCAACTTCATAAAAAACGCAATTATGGCAATTATTTTGAGCGGGCTGCAATATAAAAACAGGGTTGTACTTCTGAAGTCCTATATGGCTCTGGTTGGCCACATTTGGAGTTTTGTGTGTAGTTTTGGGCCCCATTGTTTTGGGCCCCATATAGCAGGAAAAATGTACTGTATGTTGAGAGGAGATTCACGAGAATGGACCCAGGAGTGAAAGGCTTAACATATGAGAAACTTTTGACGACTCTGAGACTAGGAATAGAGGCACAGCCTTAGAGTAAAGAGAAAACCTTTCAAAACAGCAACGAGGTGAACCTTCTTAAGTGACGAATCTATGAAATTCGTTGCCACCGAAGGATGTTGAGGCCAGGTATTTAAGACGGCAATAGACGAATTCTTGATTGTCAAGACGATCATGTGTTATGGGGATAAAACGGGAGAATGGGGTTGGGAAACGAAACTTAACCACAATTGAATAGTGGAGCAGACTCGATGGGCTGAATAGCCTAACGTCTCTGTCTTATCGTCTTCGGTGAGCAAGATGGGGCCATGAAATGACTTCAGCCGTTAGGGTTAAAGAGAATCCCAAGGCATTCTCGACATACAGTAAAAATGAAAAGATAATAGATAGAAGATTGGACCAATAAAGGATAAAGGAGGGAACCTGTGTTGGAGACAGAGGAGGTGGATACTTTGCATCACTATTCACCCAGGAAAAGGATATGGAGGATAGTGAGATTCGTATGGAGTATGCTCAGTTGCTAGGGCTTTTTGAGACCAAGAAAGAAGTGGTGTTGGGTTTCTTGAAGAGCATTAAGATGGATAAGACCTGAGTGACTGAAGGTTATTGAGAGAAGAAAGAAAAGAGATTGCTGGGGCTTTGAACAATATCTTTGCACTTGCTAGAGACTGAAGAGTCCCTGGAGGATTAGTGAGTAGTTAATGCTGTGCCTCTGTCAAGAAGGGCGACAGGTGTTATCCAGGAGAATTTCTACAAGTGAGTGCCTCATCAGTGGTTGGGAGGGAGCTTTTGGCGAGAATGCATCTTGATGTATATGCATTTGGAAAAGCGTGACATAAATAGGGAAAATGAGCATGACTTTGTTTGGAGCAGGTCATGTCTTACTAACTTGATTGAAGGTTTGGAGGAGGTGATAAAAGTAATTGATACGGATACTGCAGTAGATGTTGTCTACGTGGTTTTTAGTAAGGCTTTTAACAAGGACCCTTATGTAAGGTTCATCTAGAAGGCTAAGATGCATGGGATCTACGGGGACTTGGCCATTTGGATTCAAAATTGGCTTGCCTGCAGAAGGCAGAGTGTATAAATGGAAGAGTGTTTTGTGGCTGGAGGTGCATGGCCAGTGGTGTTCTGCTGGAATCAGCACTGTGACCAATGCTGTATTGATACATATAAATTATTTGGGTGAATTGTGGGTGTCTGGTTTAGTAAGTTTGCAGATGACAAAAAGATTGGCGGAGTTGGGTATAGTTTAGAAGGTTGTCAATAGATATAGCAGGATATAGATCAGTTGCAAATATGGGCAGAGAAATGACAGATGTCGTTTCATCTGGACAATTGTGCGGTCCTGCACTTTGGAAATCACACGCTAAGGAAAAGTATACAGTCAATTGCAAGACTCTGAATACATTGATGTACAGATGAATATTGGCGTTCAAGTCCATAGATCCCTAAAAGCGGACATGCAAGTGAATAGTGTTAAGAAGGTATATCACATGCTTGCTTTAATTGGTCAGGATGTTCATGCAACAGTCAGGATGTCATGTTGCAGTTTTATAAGACTTGTTTTGGCTACACTTAACAATCAGAACTGAACGTACTTCTTTATGTTACAGGAAGGATGAAGAGACTTTGGTGAGGGTGCAGAAGAGTTTTACCAGGATGCTGTGTGGCGTAGAGGATATGAGCAAGGAGGACAGACTAGAAAAAATTGACTTTTTTTCAAGTCTGCTGGTGGGTAAGAAGAAATTTGATACAAGTTTGTAAACTTGAGGTTAGGCAACATCTGAGGGGAAAATGGATTGACATTCTGAGGCAAATGCCCTTCATCAGGAATGAGGCTTGTGGGCCAGGGGAGCTGAGAGATAAATATGAGTGAGGGTGGGGCTGAGGGGACGGTAGCGGGGAATCTTGATGGATAAATGAAGGTGGGGGAAGTCGATAGGTCAGAGAGGAGGGTGGAGTGAGAAAGAAGATGGACAGGTTAAGAGGGCGGTGCTGAGTTGGAGGCTTGGGACTGGGATAAAGTGGGTGGAGGGGAAATGAAAAATATGGTGAAATCTATATTGATCTTTAATGGTTGCAGGATCCCAAGGTAATTAAAGTTTGGTGATGGAGGCGGCCCAGGACATGCATGCTGTTGGTGGAGTGGAAGGGGAAGTGAAAATCTTTGGCTATTTGGTGGTGAATCTGGTTTGAGCGGACGTCCCAGAGATCGTGTCCAAAACGATCCACAAGTTGGCATCTGTCTACCCTAATTGGTGGAGACCATATCGTGTGCAACGGACACAGTAGATGACGTATGTGGAAGTGCAGGTAAATGTCTGTTGGATGTGGAACGATCCTTAATGACTTGGACAGAGGTAACGGGAGATGCATGGGCACTGGTTTTGCACCTTTTGCATTGGCAGGGGAAGGTGCCGTGTGTGGAGTGTGGGCTGATGTGGAGTGTCATGGATCTGACAAGGGATTCGCAGGCAGAATGAGCTCTCTGAAACGCACGTTTCCTGCAATGTTGGCGATGCAAACTTTGCATACATTTTGTTTTGGCTAAATGTGTTCTCACTACATTTGTGTAGACCACAGAGGAATGACGTGGGAGATTAAGGAGTGAAATTGCATCTGTGGCTCTCAGGAAACCAAAATGCAAAATACAAGGATCGGAGTAAGTAGCAGAAAGCGAGGTTTTTACGATAACCAGACGGCTGACAATGTACACTGTTAATTTAGCTATAACGTTATTAATAAAATGTGTGAAAGCTCGAGTATTGTTAATAAAATGTGTGCAGGTTTAAGGGTATCAGTAACGACATTGATAGCAAACAGTGGAGGTGAAGTTGGACAAGAGTGGAGATGTAAACACCATATTTGTTAACTTTTGCAGGCCCACCCAGTTATCAAACTCTGAATTGATTAAAGCTAAAATCCGGTTGAGCATGGTACAGAAGAACAAAATAATCTCATGTATTCTGAATCCTTACCAGATACAATTTTATACAAGGTTTGTTTCTCCCTGCTACCCATCATCCAGTTTTCTTTTCTGATTTTAGTCCCCAGACTTAACAATAACAACCTCTCAGATTCTTGCACTGATGAACTCGCCTGTATTGTCAGAACAAATCAGTCACTGATAATTCCGAACCTGGGCTGTAATCAGCTGGGAGATTCAGGAATGAAATAACTGTTTGTTTGTGACTGAGGAATCCAAAATGAAATACACACTCTGCAGTAAGTGCGATGGTGTTTGTCATTGTCCCATAGTGTACTGTCCTAGTGATGATTAAAAAGCACTGCATATTATTAATTTCAATAGAGTATTGTGAATAAAGTATCGGTGAGAATGATAAATACTGTTCGGGACTAGTCATATTGGTTAAAAGTGCATTACTAGTATCGGTAATGGTATTGTCAAATACGGTTTATTTTTATTAGAATAGAAAATCACACCAATATACCGAACGTTATTACCAGAAGTAACATTGTTCTTTATACTGTAACTACTGCACAGTGATATATGCAGTATCCTGTTCCATATGGAGGTTTACACATGCTCTGTTTTCGGCTATCCATTATTTCTCTTGTTTGAGCCAATCCATGGACTGAATGATGTCAGTGTCAGATTCTGTCCCCTAAGATCTTATCTCTGCTGTTTATGTACATTGGTCCATGGTAGATCTGAATCCAAATGATAACAAGTTATCACATTTGGGATTGAAATTGTTGTCTGTAGCTCAGTAGAACCCAAACTGTAAAATACAGAATCTGAGGTTAACACCAGACTGTGTGAGACTATGATAATCAGAACTGGATATCTGTCACTATATGTGATGATTAGTGTCTGTAATTATTTCGTTAAGTGTAAACTATTTTCAGTACTAGCAATGATTGTTATTAATAAAGTTGAACAGTAATTGTATCAGTGATATAGTCATTCGTTTAAGACAAAAAAAACTTAAACAGCAAAACTAGGTAGCATTAAACGCTTTGCATTATTATTATTAGCAAAATTGTCTTCAGTAATTGCTTTGTAAATGATGGATATTATTTATGATAGAGATATTAATAGGTGCTACATTAGTATCGAAAGTGTTTATAACTGCCATAATATTCATGGCAGTCACAGTAATTAAATTATTTCATTAATAATCCACATTAAAATAACACTGTACATTATTACAGTAAGTGATAATATATAACCAATTATACATCGTATCAGATTATCACAACGTAAGTACATAAGAAATAGGGAGAGGAGCAGGCCATTCAGCCCTTTGATGGTCCTCTGCCATCTAGTAAGATCATAGCTGATCTGCCATTTCCACTTTTCTGTCCTTTCTCCGTAATACTCGATTCCCTGACTGATCAAAAATCTATATATCTCAGCTTTACATACACATGAGAGTATTCTAAGGATGTTTGAGGATGAAACCAAAATTAACATTGCAGCAGTATATAGGGTTTTCTAGGACTAAAAAGGCGTGTTGATCGAATGGGTCAGTGGTCTGATAAATGGCATATGGAAGTCAATTTGGATAAAGGCAAGGTATTGCATGTTGGTACAACATGCAAGGAGAGGCCTTATATATTTAATGGTACGGCCTTGGTACTGTTGTAGAACGGGGACCTAGGGATGTGCAGGACATTTTTCTTTTAAAATTGCATCACATATAGACCGGAAGTTTAAAAAGGTGTTAGGCACAGTTGCTCAGCCATTTGAGTATCGGAATTGGAAAGTCATTTTAAAGTGGTACAAGACATAGGTGAGGCCTCTTCTAGAATATTGTTCAGTCCTGGTTGCCCAGTTATACGATGAGTATTAATCAGCTGGAGAGTGTTCAGAAGAGTTTTACCAGCATGTGGCTTGGTATAGATGGTTTGAATTATAATTAAATGCTGGAGAGTAGGAGATTGAGAGGTGGCCTGATAGAAGTCTCTAATATAATAAGGGGTACAATAGAGGTGATTGCCCTTTTAACTGAGGCAGGTGAGTTCAAGATGATGGCACACATTTTTAAGGTGGGAGAGAGATTTTCAAAAGTCATGGGGGGTAAATGTTTTCCACAGAGGGTGGTTCACATGTGGAATGAATTTCTTGAGGCAGTAGTGGATCTGGGTCCAATTACAATGTTTAAAAGTCATTCAATTAGTCACAGGAATATGAAAGGTTTGGAGGGATATGGGTTAGGAACAGGCATGTAGGACAAGATTTATTTTGGAATATGCTTGGCATGGACTGGTTGGGCCGAAGGGTCTGTTTCCGTGCTGTATGACTCAATGACTCTGCCCCCACCGCTGACTGTGGCATGGGGAGTTCCAAAGGCAATCAAGCCTCAGAGAGGAAATGTCTTCTCATTTTAGTCTTAAATCGGTGCCTCTTTATTAGAGTCATAGAATCAGTGAGACGTACAGCATGGAAACAGACCCTTCAGTCCAAGCTCTCCACGCCGACCAGCTATCCCAACCCAATCTAGTCCCACCTGCCAGCCCCCAGCTTATCTCCATTCAAACCCTTCCTATTCATATACTCATCCATATGCCTCTCAAATGTTGCAATTGTACCAGCCTTCACCACATTCTCTTGCAGCTCATTCCATACCCGTACCACACTCTTCGTGAAAACGTTGCCTCTTAGGCCTCTTTTATATCTTTCCCCTCTCACCCTAAACCTATGCCCTCTCGTTCTGGACTCCCCGATCCCAGGGAAAAAACTTTGTCTATTTATCCTTTCCATGCCCCTCATAATTTTGTAAACCACTATAAGGTCACCCCTCAGCCTCAGACGCTCCAGGGAAAACAGCCCCAGCCTGTTCAGCCTCTCCCTGTAGCTCAAATCCACCAACCCGTGCAGCATCCTTCTAAATCTTTTCTGTACCCTTTCAAGTTTCATAACATCTTTCCAATAGGAAGGAGACCAGAATTGCACACAATATTCTCACAGTGGCCTAACCAGTGTCCTGTACAGCCGCAACATGACCTCCCTACTCCTGTACTGAATACTCTGACCAATAAAGGAAAGCATACCAAACGCCTTCTTAACTATCCTATCTACCTGCGACTCCACTTTCAAGGAGCTATGTACCTGCACTCCAAGGTCTCTTTGTTCAGCTACACTCCCGAGGACCTTACTATTAAGTGTTTAAGTCCTGCTAACATTTGCTTTCCCCAACATGCAGCACCTCACATTTATCCGAACTAAATTCCACCTGCCACTTCTCAGCCCATTGGCTCATCTGGTTAAGATCATGTCGTAAACTGAGATAACCCTCTTCACTGTCCACCTCCTCTCCAATTTTGGTGTCACCTCCAAAGTTACTAACTGTACCTCTTATGATCGCATCCAAATCATTTATGTAAGTAACAAAAAGTAGAGAACCCAGCACTAATCCTTGTGGCACTCCACTGGTCACAGGCCTCCAGTCTGAAAAACAACCCTCCACCAATACCGTCTGTCTTCTACGTTTGAGCCAGTTCTGTATCCAAATGGCTAGTTCTCCCTTTATTCCATGAGATCTAACCTTGCTAATCAGTCTCCCTTGGGGAACCTTGTCGAACGCCTGACTGAAGTCCATATATATCACATCTACTGCTCTGCCCTCATCATTCCTCTCTGTTACTTCTTCAAAAACTCAATCAAGTTTGTGAGACATGATTTCCCACGCACAAAGCCATGTTGACAATCCCTAATCAGTCTTTGCCTTTCCAAATACATGTACATCCTGTCTCTCAGGATTCCCTCCAACAATTTGCCAACCATTGTGGTCAGGCTCACCGGTCCATATTTTCCTGACCTGTCTTTGCCGACTTTCTTAAAAAGTGGCACCACATTTGCCAAGCCCCCAGTCTTCCAGCACCTCACCAGTGACTATCGATGATACAAATATCTCAGCAAAAGGCCCAACAATCACTTCTCTAGCTTCCCACAGAGTTCTCGGGTACACCTGATCAGGTCCTGGGAACTTTTTCACCTTTAACCGTTTCAAGGCATCGAGCCCTTCCTACTCTGTAATCTGTACATTTTGCAAGATGCCACAATTTTTTCCTTACAGTCTATGTTTTCCATTTCCTTTTCCACAGTAAATACTGATGCAAAATATTCATTTAGTATCTCCCCTATTTTCTGTGGCTACACACAACGGCCGCCTTCCTGATCTTGAGGGGCCCTACTCTCTCTCTAGTTAGCATTTTGTTGCTAATATGTTTAAAAATAAACCTTTGGATTCTTCGTAATTCTACTTGCCAATGCTATCTCATGTCCCCTTTTTGCCCTCCTGATTTCCATCTTAAGGGCGGCATGGTGGCACAGTGGTTAGCACTGCTGCATCACAAATCCAGAGACCCGGGTTCAATTCCTGCCTCAGGCGACTGACTGTGTGGAGTTTGCACGTTCTCCCCGTGTCTGCATGGGTTTCCTCCCACAGTCGCAAAGATATGCAGGCCAGGTGAATTGGCCGTAGTGTTAGGTAAGGGTAAATGTAGGGGTATGGGTGGGTTGCGCTTCGTCGGGTCAGTGTGGACTTGTTGGGCCGAAGGGCCTGTTTCCACACTGTAATCTCATTTAATCTAATCTATCCTCCTTCTTCCTTTTTTCTCTTCTGACGATTCACTCGATCGATCCTGTCTATAACTAACATTTGCTTCCTTCTTTTTCTTAACCAAACCCCCAACTTCTTTAGTCGTCTAGCATTCCCCATAACTACCTGCCTTTCCTTTCACCCTGACAGGAATATGCTTTCTCTGGATTCTTGCTATCTCATTTCTGAAGGCTTCCCATTTTCCATGCGTCCCTGTACCTGCGAAAATCTGCCTCCAATTAGGATTCGAAAGTTCTTGTCTAATACCGTCAAAATTGACCTTTCTCCAATTTAGAATTTCAAGTTTTAGATCTTGGTCTATCCTTTTCCATAACGATTTTAAAACGAATAGAATTATGTTCGCTGGCTCCAAAGTGTTACTGCACTGACAACTCAGTCACATGTCTATGCCTTATTGTAGGGGGTAGTGTAATTTTTAAACGGTTAGCTGCATTTTAGTGTTTTCTACCTTATACTAAACACAAGCAGACACTCGAAACTGTTGCCGGACCTCCCCCATGTTTATATGAATGAAACAATTGTAACAGCTTTCCTCGATAGTTGAGAGACCGCCCTTCACCACAGTTGCACAACATCATCCATATAAGGAAAGAACGGGGAGCTCGAACACTGATTGGCCAAGTGAATAACAAAATAATCGCAGGCACCAGAACCCAAATAAGGAAAACAGTGGGGAATCCTAGCACTCGTTGGTCAAGACAACAGTAGGAGACCCAGCCCACATATACATGTATATAATGCGTGGAGATTAATATGCTTGTGTGTGTGTACCTTTGGGAACAACACCCGACTTTGCAAAGTTGAATGAAAAAGTTTTGGACAGACTCCTCCGTGTCTTTGTTCCTGGGAAGGGAAATAAAAAGTGCCGTAGATGGGGCCGGACAGCCACTTATCTCGCACATTGTTTCCTAAGAGTAGTTCAAGTTTTGCACCTTCTCTTGTAGGTACATCCACACACTGAAGCAGAAAATTGTCTTGTACGCACTTACTAAATTCCTCTCCACCTTAACCCCTTTAACACTATGGCAGTCCCAGTCGCTGTTTGGAAAGTTAAAATCCCCTACAATAACAACCCTATTATTCTTACAGATAGCTGAGATCTCATTACAATTTCGTGTCTCAATTTCCCTCTGACTATTAGGGGGTTTTATAATACAATCCCAATAAGGTGATCATCCCGCTCTTATTTCTCAGTCCTTCCAATTAACTTCCCTGCATGCATTTCAGGAACTATCTTCCCTCAGCACAGCTGTAAAGCTATCCCTTATCAAAAATGCCACTCTCCCTCCTCTCTTGCCTCCCTTTCTATCCTTCCTGTAGCATTTTCATCCTGGAACATTAAGCTGTCCGTCCTACCATCCCTGAGCCATGTTTCTGTCATTGCGATGATGTCACAGTCCCATGTTCCTAACCATGCACTGACTTCTTCCACCTTCCCTGTTGGATCCATTGCATTAAACTAAATGCATTTTAATTTATTGTTCTGCCATGTCCCTGCCTGCCCTGACTGTTTGATTCACTTCTGTTCTCAACTGTACCAGTCTCAGATTGATCTCTTTCCTCACTATCTCCCCGGGTACCCCACCCCCACCCCCACCCCCAGCCCCCCCCCCCCCCCCCACCTTTCTAGTTTAAGTCCTGCCAAGTAGTTCCAGCAAATCTCCCTGTAAGTAAATTAGGCCCATTACAATTTAGGTGCAATCCGTCCTTCTTGTAAGGTCAGTTCTACCCCAAAAGAGATGATCGGAAAATGTGAATCGTTCTCCCATACACCAGCTCCTCAGCCATGCATTCATCTGCTCTATTCTCCTATTCCTGCCCTCATTAGCTCGTGGCACTGGGAGTAATCCAAATATTACTACACTTGAGGGCCTCCTTTTTAAATTCCTGCCTAACTCTCTGTAATCTTCCTTCAGAACCTCAACCTTTTCCCTTCCTATTTCGTTGGTCCAATGTGGACAATGACCTCTTGCTGGCCCCTCTCCCCTGTGAGAGCATTCTGCACCCTCCCTGAGACATCCTTGTACCTGGCACCAGGGAAACAACACACCATTCTGCTTTTTCTCTACTGGCCACAGAAATGTCCGTCTGTACCTCTGACTACAGAATCCCCTTACACAGTTGATCCCTTAGAAGCCGACGTACCCCTCGTTGCATTAGAGCCAGGCTCTATACCAGAAACTTTACTGTTTGTGCTACGTTCGCCTGAGAATCCATCTCCCCTTACATTTTCCAAAGCAGCATACCTGTATGGAATGGATATATCCACAAAAGACTTCTGCGCTAGATGCCGAACTCTCTTAACCTTCCTGGAGTTAACCCAGCTATGTGACTGCATCTGAGACTTCCCCCTTCCTATAACTGTCATCCATCACATACCCTTGCTGTTGCAATTTCCTCATCCCTTCTATCCCTCTCCAACTGATCCACTCGATCTGATAAGATTCGCATCCAACAGCATTTATGGCAGATACAATCCGCAGTAACCCTTAAACTGTCTTTAAACTTCCGCATCTGACAAGAAGTACATATCATGCAAAGGCCATTTTTGCTCCTTCACAATTACAGACCTAATTCTAAGACTATACTCTCCCATCATGGGAAACATCTTGGGCGGCACGGTGGCACAGTGGTTAGCACTGCTGCCTCGCAGCGCCGGAGACCCGGGTTCATTTCCCGCCTCAGGCGACTGACTGTGTGGAGTTTGCACGTTCTCCCCGTGTCTGCGTGGGTTTCCTCCCACAGTCCAAAGATGTGCAGGTCAGGTGAATTGGCCATGCTAAATTGCCCGTAGTGTTAGGTAAGGGGTAGATGTAGATGTAGGGGTATGGGTGGGTTACGCTTCGGCGGGGCGGTGTGGACTTGTTGGGCCGAAGGGCCTGTTTCCACACTGTAAGTAATCTAATCTTCTTGCATTCCAAATCAAGTGGAAAATGTCCCAGGGTCTTTAAGCATTGCTACTGTCCAAGTAGACCACATGAAAAGCATTAATCTTAAAAATACTATTTTCTTCTACCTCCAAGCCGAGCTGAGGATGATAGACAAGTTCCTACCCATGAGGATGGCCTCAACCGAAACTTTAGGTTCATGTCACACTACAGGTGACCCACTTATGATACACTCTCACACATACATATACAGGCCACTCTAACATACTCACCTACTCACGCCGGCCCTCTCTCATTCACACACTCTCTCAAACATGCACACATATTCACTCTGTAAGAGGTGCACACGCATTCACACTTGCACACGTGCACACTCTTTGTCCCTCATATGCACACGTGTGCACACACAAACACACACCCACACACACAATACTACGGCGTCAATTTGCATTGGCATAACTGTAATTTCAGACATATTTTATTTTGATCAAAAAGCACACATTCTGCAGGCAGTCAATCCATGTAACATTTTACAAATTCTGACCTTGGAAATAGAACCAGTCTGACTCAACACTGAGGGACAGACAGACTCACATCTTTAATGTATTGTCTGAGCTGAGCTGTCACTTTTTTTTTAAAAAACCTTAAGTTATGATGAGAACGTGAATTGAAAGAAGTTCTGGGATTTACATATTAATGAAGTGTAATCTGCAACCCATTCTGTGAGATAAAACACAACGTAATCTCGGTGTGTTGAACATTTCTAATTAGTTGCATGCATGAAACTTATCTTTTGCTATAAATTCTATGTCTTGTGATCCCGCACCACAACTACCTGATGAAGGAGAATCGCTCTGAAATCTAGAATTTCCAGGTAAACCAATAAAACATAGAAAAGTACAGCAGAGTACTTGCCCTTCAGCCCACCATGATGTGCCGAGCATTTATCTTAACCTAAGACCAACCTAAAGTACCCACTCTTCAATTTACTGCCATCGATTTTCTTGTCCAGCAATTGCTTAAATGTCCCTAATGTCTCTGACTCTACCAATGCCGCTGGCAGTTCATTCGTCACACCCACCACTCTCTGCTTAAAAACCTACCTCTGACATTTGCCCTATGTCTTCCTTCAATCACTTTAAAATTATGAACCCTCGTGACAGCCACTTCTGCCCTTGAGAAAAGTCTCTTGCTATCTAATCTCTCTGTGCCTCTCACTGCCTTGTACACCTCTATCAAGTCACCTCCCTTGCTTCCTTCTCTCCTCTGTGAAATGCCCTAGCTCACTCAACCACGCCTCATAAGACAAGCCCTCCATGCTGCAACCTGATAAATCTCGTATACACCATCTTTAAAGTATGTACATCCTTCCTATAATGAGGCGACCAGAACTGGACACAATATTCCAAGTGTGGTCGAATGAGGGTTTTGTAGAGCTGCAGCAAAGTCTTGCAGCTCTTAAACTCAATCTTCCTGTTAATGAAAGCCAAAGCACCATACACCTTCTTAACAACCCTATCAACTTGAGTGGCAACTTTGAGGGATCTATGTACGTGGACTCCAAGAACCTGCTGTTCTAGTCAAGAATTCTGTCTTTAACCGAATTAATCAGCATTCAAATTCAACCTTCCAAAATGAATCATTTTCATTTATCCATGTTTAACTCCATCCTTTTTATATTTCATAAATATACTTTATTCATAAAATATTTTGATGATCTGTACAAATGGTAATGCCATATATACATATACATTCCATTTCCTTACATACAGATATCGGAATTAATCATTCATATGTACATGTCTGTACGTTTACCATCCATATATACAGTTAAGGCATCAACGGAGCACACTTACTGAGTGGGCCCCCTATTGTTCATCGGCAGGCAGATTTAACCCTCCACAACTTGCCGGTAGCTGTCCCAAGCTTCAGCACGTCCCTCAACACGTCGTCCTCGACCTTGGAATGTGCCTGTCCGCAACACTCAAGTCGGGTCAGCTCCTTCATCTAGTTTCGGACAGACCAAAGAGCGTCTTTGACCGAGTTGATGATCCTCCTGGCACAGTTGATGTTCGTCTTGGTGGGCGTCCTGGGGAACAGACCGTAGAGCACAGAGCCCCACGACACGGAGCTGCTCAGGACGAATCTCGATAAACTCCACTCTATCTTCCACTTCTCAGCCCAGTTCCGTACGCTGTATATGTCTTGTTGGAGCCTGCAAAGCCCTCAGTACTACCTACAATACCACCGACCTTTCTGTCTTTGACAAACTTACTAACTCACCCTTATACTTCTTCATCCAAGTCATTTATATAAAAAAATACAAAGAGCAGAGGCCGAAGAACAGATCCATGCAGGACACCACTGCACCCTGACCTCCATCCACGACAACTCACTCTCTTCTTTCAGCCAGCCACTTCTGTATCCACTTGCAATGTAACCTGGTGCTGTGTGATTTTTAACTTTATCCACCCCATTCCAAAACCAGGATCTTCGCATCTATCTACCTTCATAACAGTAATTTCTCAAAAATTGAACTGTTCCTTCAAACCTCTTCTGCAGTCTCTTGAAAGTGTGCACAATCTTTCTGAGAGACCATACCCATAACTGGATGCAGTATTCCAGCTGAGGCCAAACTTGTGTCTTGCACAAGTTGAAAATAACTTGTTTTATAATAAATTGCTCCTGTGCACAAATTAATAAAGCCTGAGCTTAGATGGACATTAAAACCAATCAGACAGCTCGGCTTGTTGCATTTACACCAGCATTAACCATTCGGAGAGACGTGGCAGGTTACTGACAGTTACATCTACAAATCAGGACAAGTTCACGTGTGACTGACAACCGTATGAACCAATCAGAAAATACTATCATCTCACGCTGTCAACACACGAACTGTCAGCCAATTAGAGCAGCCAACCTTTATCTCGGATGTTTCAACCAATCAGCATGTCTTGAATTGTAATTAATATTTCTTTTATCCAATGGTTGCTGAGTTCTGCTTGCGTGACAGCTGCTTTATCCAATCAGGGATCACCAAGCTCCCTGGCAGAACCAGGAGTCATGGAACAGATTCCAAACAGATTCCAGCAGATGCTGGAAATCATAAACTGGGATTTGCTGCTCGAAAGTTTAATTGGGCTTTCTCTCCACCGATGCTGCCAGCCCTACCCAGTTTTTTCCAGCTAATTGTGTTTTTTTTTGTGACCGTGAGACTGAACAGAACAGATACATAGAGACGTAACAGAACAGCTGGAAGACACTGGGACGATCATGTCCATGCCTACCAACAATTAAGAATACAATAATTCCATTTTCCCGCTTTTGTTCTATTGCCTTAGTAGCTAGAGCAAAACAATTGAATAATGCTGGTTATATTTTACACCAGTTTCTGACTCAACCACACTGTCAAGCAGTAGCTTCCATACTCCAATAACCCTCTAAGTGGCAAATCTCAGAATCTATTCTCTTAGCCTCTACCCTCTTAACATAAATATCTGGCCCTGGTTGTTGAATCCTCAAGTGATGGAAAAAGAAAGTGTGATCTGATGCATCCCATCCATTACCCTTGTAATCTTACAAAATTCAATCAGGATCCCTCTGAAGCTTTATTGCCTAAGATCGAGTATTTCCTTAGTGTTTGTGGTTGCGTGTGTGCACGTACATATGTATGAGGATGCAGGGCAGGTCTGTTGTGTTTGTCTGTCTCAGTGTGCAGTAAACATTCTGGTGTCTCCAGGAGAATGAATTGAAAAGGATCAGGACATTCCACGTTAAGACATGAATTTCCATCTTAGGAACAAGTGATCAAAGATGAAGTGTTGCTGATGAATGGACATGGTCAAACGTTAAAATATTTTAATCTTGAAATTGACCTGACCCCTGTGATTTGACGGGATAAGTTGCAAATAATTTCTCCAGTCTGGCAGAAGACTGGCTGTTGTTACGCTGCGGAGGACAAACTCCTATGCTAATTAAAACCAAGCACCCACAAATGCTCGCGACTTTTAAGCTGTTAAAATATGCGTGAATGAAAACAGATCCACTGTACAAATAAAAAGTAACAATTTATTTATTTAACCCTAACACTGAAAATGAAGTCTATCTATTATCAATCAAAACATTGTTTCCCCCAAGTTACCACTACCCTTGAGCCGAACACAATTTTATTAATATTCGAATAACTCAATTAGTAAAGGTTACATTAAACTTAATTTCTCAAAGTCCATAGTCTCTTATGCTGTCTTCCTTCTTGTCCTCCGATTCTGGTGTCTTCTCCCTGGGTCGTCTTCCTGCCTTTTTTTTGTTTACTCTTTTACAGGAAAAGGTACCTGTTCATAGATAGTGCCTTCTTAGAGATTTCTTTGAGTGCTTTACATGTTAGATGGTCAGTTAGCTCTCTGGCTCTACGCCAGTTGCTCTGACCGGTTTTCAAAATGCCTGTATTTTTTATACACACAATATTGTTCCAGCTCATTGACCCAACGTCATCAATATAATAAATTCAACCTGAATTGGGTTTCAGTATCTTGGGCATAATTTAAATTAATTGGTTACATTTGTATTGTTCTCAAAACACAAACCGAAACTAAGATATGTATTTAACAACGAATTGTTACAGGTAACTGTTTTGGAACAGCTTGTTTCTTAGCTGGCAGCTGTTACTGGACTTTGAATTCAAAAATCACTTTCTATCTCAAAGTGACCATATACTCTTTCAACTTCATAACACTTGCGCCCTTAAGAGTAAAAATGAACCAATCTAATGAAATGTTGGCTGCATTTTTATAATTTGTATCATCTTTCCTCTAAGTCTTAATGCCATTACTGTAAAATATGTTTGCCATTCATCTTCTCCTTATTTTTGCCTATATGTAATATTGGAATCGATGCAGTCCAATCTTATCTACACTTTTTCTTTCAGATCAGCGATAACACACCTGCAATAATATTTATGACCCGCAACATGCACAATTTGTAAACTAAAGTTCAGTAACTTCAGACTCCAATAAAATAGTCTCATATTATTTCATTTAATTATTTCCAAAAATATCAGAACATGCACATAACCATTTGTGAAACATTGTACCTCTCATAAACATCAAAATGTTGCAGGGCCAGGAGCAAACTCAATAACTCTCTTTCAATGGTGGATGTTGTTGTGAAGTGAAGGTGTGTACTGTACCTTTAAGAAAGAGTGAATAGACTATCTAAGGAAAGACTTTGGTTCCACATCGGTGGTAAAGCAGGATGCTGCCCCACCACTTTAACAAGGTTGAAACACTTTGTGCCGACAGTTTGTTTGTGCTCTAGTATCAGTCACTGATACCAATTGACACTGCTGTAAAATTTCTTTGTCTAATTAAATAACGGGTCATAACGAACATCATGCTTCTTTGCAAATTCAACCATGACACAATTACTGACAAATCATCGACTGCCTATATTAGGCAGTAAGAACAGCCAAACAATTACGATGATAAGTAATTTGGAAGAATTGTGTTGGATCTCAATGAGGCCTTTCTTGCCATTGAGACCAACAAGTCTCATTTTCAAAGCAAATCCTGAAGGCTGAGATGAAATTATTACTAATGAATGGCAAGAAGCCTATGAACAGGAATTATTGAAAACAAGAAATTGCTGGAGATCACAGTAAATGAGGGTGTAAGGGGTGGTGTGCAGGAAGAAGGTGAAGGGGTTCACCTCCCAAAGGACTAAACAGTTTTCCAGGTGAAACAGCGTTTCATCTGCACCTCCTCCAAGCTTGGAGAAAGCATTCATTGCATCCAAAGTGACCTACTCCACATTGGAGAAACCAAATGCAGAATGAGGTGGTTGACTGCTTTGCAGAATACCTCCAGTCTGTGCACACGGATGTGCCTGACATTCCCTTCAGGCCAGTCATTTTAAGACATTTTAATGTCCTGCTCACATTCCCACTTTTCTGTCCACGGCATGCTGCAATGCTCCAACAAGTCACAGTGAAATCAGGAGGAGCAACATTTCATGTTCAAACTGCGCACTTTACAATTTTCTCGGCTCAATATTGAGATAACACCTTCAATTTGAGAATGCATTCCTTCACTTTCTTTTAAGTTTGCTTTTCACATTCTCTGTCACTGTGTCCTCTTCCTACCCAGCCTAACGAACACCCCCGCACCCCTCACAAACCCCATTGCAGTGCGTCTGTCTAGTATTTTATGTTTGGCATTTAGACCTGCCATTGTTCAGCCATACTCACATTCCAATCACTGAATCTGAATGATCAAAATCCTTCATCTCCCACTACTCCAACTGCCCACTCCCTCACTATTGCATAAGTGCTACCTCCTCCACACAACATCATCTCTGATGAAGAATAATCTGGATTCGAAAAGTCAGCTTGCTTTCCCTCTATGGATGCTGACTGCCGTGCTGACATCTCCAATACATTTTGATTTCAGTATAGATTCCAGAATCTGCAATAATTTGCTTATACAAAGGGGATTATTATCCGGTACGATGCTCATTATTACTTAACCTAGTCTTATTAATACATATGTTCCTATTCTACCACCTGCCATACAGGGAGTGGGTGCTGAGAATTCTTGTCACAAATGTTCGCTGCTTGCTCCTCCAGACATCCAACTCGGACCCCGGCGTCAGTATCTCGGGGCATGTTCCATGGTAATAGCCACATGCACCCACTGTCTGTTGACACTGACATCCAACATGTAGCATCCCACTCATGCCAGCCTGACTGCATCATCATGGCACAGCAACAGTCCCTTTCCAGCACATTTTTGCAATTTTTCTGTTTGCCTTTTTGCTCATTCTCACAGAGGGTGGTGCGATTATTGAATGAACTTCGTGAGGAATTGCAGATATGGGAACAACTACAACATTTAAAAGAGACTTGGATAAGTAAATGAATCGGGAAGGTTTGTTGGGATATGAGGCAGGAGTGGGCAGGTGGGACTAGTTCAGTTTGTGATTATGTTTGGCATGGACTGGTTGGAAAGAAGGGTCTGCTTCTGTGCTGTCTGACGATATGTCTATGGAGGATGGGAGAAAACTGCGGCTGTAAGAGCAGCTCCTTTTTAGATTTTTCTTTCGGTGTTGAAACTGATTTCCTCGATTACTATAGTTTTGTTTACTGGTTTATAAGCTGTTGCATTATTTTGGAACTTTGGGGAAAAAGTCAAAACAATGGTGCATAAAAACAAGGAGGGGAGCAGGTACCACATGGGAGGTGAACACAAAGAAGCAGTGAACCTGCACAGCTGACTGACCAAGCAGTGAACCTGCACAGCTGACTGACGAAGCAGTAAACTTTCACAGCTGACTGAACACGCAGGGAGCCTGCACAGCGGACTGACTAAGCAGGAAGCCTGCACAGCCGACTTACTTAGCAGTGAACCTGCACAGCTGATTGAATCAGCTGTTAAGTTTCAAGCATCTCTGGACTTTGGAAATGGGGCTATTAAAAATAAACAAATAGTGAAATTCACATGTGACCTTGGAGAAACCTACATGGAAGCTGCTTACAGCAGAATAATAGTGAAGTGCCTTTTCCAAAGTTTAAACACACTATTTCTTTTCCAAATCTCTCATGGTGAGTATGGTGATTTTCTTTTTGTCTTTGTTTAAATGTTATAATGAGATATGTCTCTAGTTTACATTTAGGAAACTATAAGGGCGGTCCGGTGGCTCAGTGGTGAGCACTGCTACCTCACAACGGTAAGATGTTCAACAAGGTTCCACATGGCAGACTGATTGGCAAGGTCAGATCAAATGGAATAGAGAGACCTGGCCATTTGGATACAAAATTGGCTTGAAGGAAGGAGACAGAGGATGGTGATAGAGGGTTGCCTTTTGGACTGGAGGCCAGTGACCAGTGGTGTGCTTAAATAATCAGTGTTGGGTCCACTGCTTTCTGTTATTTATATAAAAGATTTTCATGTGAATATAGGAGGTATAGTTTTTTATGTTTGTGGATGACACCAAAACCGATGGTGCACTGGACAGCAAAGAAGGTTACCTCAGAGTACAATGGAACCTTGATGAGATGGGCCAATAGTAAGGGACTGAGGAGTGTTACAAAATAAACGCACCTTGGAGTACAGGTCCATAGTTCCTTGAAATTGAAGTGGCAGGTAGACAAGGTAGTGAAGGATGTACTTTGTACACTTCCATTTTATTGGGTAGTGCAGTGCGTATAATAATTGGGAGGTCATGTTCCCACTTTTTCGGCATTGGCTATGTCACTTTTTGAATACTGCATTCAATTCCATTCTCCCAGTTACACAAAAGAGTTTGTTAAACTTGAAACCATCCCATAAAGATTTACAAGGATGTTGCCAGGGTTGGAGGTTTTGAGCAATAAGTGGAAGCTGAATAGTCTGGGGATATTTTCCATGGAGCGTCGGACTCTGAGGGGTAACTTTATTAAGGTTTATGAAATCATGAGAGACATGGAGAGGGTAAATAGTCAAGGTATTTTCCCCAGGGTAGGGGAGTCCAAAACTAGATGGCGTAGATTCAAGTTGAGAGGGGAGAGATTTAAAAGGGAGTTTTTAAGTCTCAACATTTTCACGCAGAGGGTAGTGGAATGCGCTGCCAAAGGAAGTAGTGCGAGATGGTACAATTACAACATTTAAAAAGCATCTCAATGGGTATATTAATAGGAAGGGTTTCGACAAATATGGGCCAAATGCTGGCAAATGGGACTCGATTACTTCTGAATATCTAGTTGGACCAAAGGATCTGTTTCCACGCTGTGCAACAAGACAAATTAAAGCGAATTAATTTTGCCCCAGCGAAGGTGATATGAATTCAGGTGACAATCAATTATTCAAGGAAGTAGATTTTAAGTAGCATCTTAAATAGGAGAAGGAGCTTGGTAATCAATACGTCTAAGAGAGGAGGTCTGTAAGTCTCATGACATAGATTTGTTCTAATGATCACACTTGTTGTTGCTTCCTACCATCATTCCTGCTATTTCATATTTGACTTGTTTCCATAAAACCTGTAATTGCTTTTCCCACCACACCGGCTGTTAGCATTATGAAATAACTGCACAGAGGCTGTATCCCGTTACCATGTCACCCAACGTTCTGGTGGTAGGAGCGGCGGAAATCTGATGGAAAATGTACCAGCAATTAGCAGTGTAAGTGGTGGACATTGAGTGATCAGCTTGCGTCCAGTTGGGTGTCCGCCTGGGCCCGGGTAATACTGTTCCCCCACCTACCTGGAGTGGTCACGAGGAGTGTTCATTTCATCAAAACATGCGATTTGGATTTTAAAATATCCTAACAACACTGCCACTGACGTAGTCTGCTTTAATTGGATTTAACTCTGAAACTTCAGAATATTTCCAGGCAGTGCCACTTTTTCACTATAATCTCCCCCAGGCCTAACTGCTGCCTTTCACTTTGGAAGGGAGGCTGGAAGAATAGAATATTCGTTAAATGGAGAGAAACTGAATACCACAACACGAAAGAGACTTTAGGTTACGTTTGCACGAAGCACAGAAAGCTACACAGAGGTGCACCGAGTAATCAGGAAAGTTTGATGGACTGCGACTGTTATTTCAGGGGCTTTGGTGTAAAAGAGTAGGGAACTCTTACTGCAACTGTATAAGGTGCTGTTTAGGCTACATCTGGAGTACTGAGAGGAGTTTTAGTCCCCATATTTAAGGAAAATGTAATTTCGCTGGAGGAAGAGAAAGTTCGTTGGTATGATCTCTGGTATTGCAGACATTTTCTTATCACCAAAGATCAAACATGGTGGACTGTACTCACTGATGTTTAGAATGATAAGAGATGATCTGATAGAAACATATAGAATCCTTGAGGGATTGAGAGGGCATTCCACCTCACGGGAGAGTCTTGGACCAGAGGGAATAGTCTCAGAATTAAAGAGTCGAAGGGTGTTGCACGGGGTCAGGCTGCATCCGAGGAGCAGGAGAGTTAGCATTTTGGGCATGGGCTCTTTGTTGGGAATGGGCGGGAAGGGGGGTGAGAGATAAATGGGGAGTTAGGGTGGGGGGAAGGTAGTTGGGAAGGCGCTACCTCTCGATATCCTTCCCCTCCCCCAATTCCTGGTGAAGGGCCTATGGCCAGGGTGTTGTGTCTCCTGTTCCTCGATGCTGTCTGGCCTGCTACGTTTTTCCAGCGCCCCCACTTTTGGACTCTGATCTCCAGCATCTGCAGTCCTCACTTTTTGTTGGAGTTAAAGGGTGTTAATTTTGGAATCAGATGGGGACTATCTTTACTATGAGGCTTGAGTGTCCTTGGGACTCCTTGCCACAGAGAACTCCGATGGCAGTCCATGTATATAGTAATGGCTGAGACAGAGATGCTTGGTCAGTGGGTAAATTAAGGGTTATGAGGAAAATGGATGTGAGGAATGTCACATCTGCCATGATTCTATTGAATCTGTTCACGGGATGTGAGCATCACTGGCTCGATCAGTGTTTATTGCCCCGAGGACAGTTAACAGTCACTATGGATCTGCAGTCACATGCACGCCAGGCAAGATGAGGACGGTCGATTTCCTTCCTTAAACGGCATTCGTGACATAGATGTTTTTTTCCTGACAACTGGCAATGATTTCATGTTCATCGTTAGACTCTGATTTCCTGATCATTGGTGAATTCAAATTCTACCAGCTGCTATGGTGGAAAATGAACCCAGATCCCCTCCACCTTACCTTGTTCTTTAGATTAACAGTTCAATGCTAGTACCGCAAGTCCATCACTCCCCAAATGGTGGAGCAGCCTTGAGTGGCAGATTGACTTACTCCTGTTGTTATGTTTTTACAGAAATTAACCTGGACTTTAACATTTAACATCCCTCTCCCATGGGCTTTTATTTCAAAGTCCATTTGTTAAATATTGACTCATTTTAAAAAAAATTCCAGTTGTGACTTTCATAGTTTCGGACTACTGTTACTATTATATAATATATATAATATACATTATACAATCTGTGATCATCAAGTCATACATCATGGAACCAGAGCCTTTCGTCAAACCATTCCATTCCTTACCATAATCCGAAAATAAACTCGTCCCATCTGTCTGTGTCAGAGATGTAGGACAGGAAATCATTCAACCACTAGTGATTGTGCTGCCTCGTTTAGAGGTTTCTAATTTATCAAATTGCCATGTTTTCTTTCCCCTTGGCCTGTTTTGATTTTCCCATCATTTATTTACACGATTCCTTTTTCAATGGTAACATTCAGTGTTTCAATTATGCTTTCAGGTAGTGCATCTCAGATCACAACTCTGGGCAAAATAAAGACCTGTCCATCTTTTCTTTCAGTCTCCTCAACCATATTCCCATTTAACTTCATCCATGCTTCATTGGAAACGGCATCTACTTGTCTGGACTTACATTACCATTCATGATTTTCCTGTACCTTTGATATCTCTGCTTAACATTATCTGCTCTGAGAACATCAGTTTCCCACTTATCTTGTTACATACCTAAAGTCCCTCATTACTTGTACTATTCTGGTGAACAACTATTGCGACTTCTCTAAGTCTTTGATGTCTGTTCTGAAGATTAGTGTCCTGAATTGAACACAGCATTCTAGCTAAGGCCTTACAATACAAGTTGGCATAACTTCCTTATTTTTATATTATAAACCTCAACAAATAAAGCCATGAGGATATGAAACCTGGATACAGGCTGAGGTAACTAGTTGTTGTCAGGAACAACCACTGAACACATGCTCTTACGAACTTAAGTGGCAACAAAATGGCTTCTCAACGCAAATAATATGACAAAATGGCTTCGAGGCTGCAAATTGACAATTTTGATAAAAGATTAACAAAATGGCTTTTAATTCTGTTATAACCTCATAATTGACTAACTAGAGTCAGCCTCAACAGAGATAGCAGACAATGCTTCCTTTACAACATAGAAATAACTAGGCTAGAAAAGGCATTACTGGCCATCCTAATTGACCTTCAGATGCAAAGACTCGGTTAGTGAGATATGGGTGGCTTAAGTGTTGGGAAACAAAGTTGGTTCCTAGGAAATATCATTGGGCTGAGTACCTGTCAATTAAGATTATTTTGTAAGTTTGTTGTTCATTGTCTGAATGTACCATATAAATGTGGACTTTACCGTTGTTTATGAAAAATATTAAAATGTCTTTGTTTTAAGCCATGTGCGCAGCTCCTCCGAGGAACACGGAAGTGTATAACCTCTGTGTTTCTGGTTGATTTGTGCCCAGCCGTAGTGAAGAAAATAAAGAATGAAGTCTAAAAGAACCAGACCGATTGTGAGTGCTTATTGACTGATTACAGAATCGCAAGAGATCCCCCATCCCCATAGAGATCCGGATCTTCATCTGATGCTGTGACTCAGATTCAGTACGTACAGATTGTGGACAGTGGTGTAAGAGCCTTGAGTCCTCCACAATTAAATGAAGAGGAATCAACCAGCCAAATGTGAGTATTTTACCTGTTTGGTCTTCCTCTCATTCAAGTGGAGTCGCAGGTATATGATAGTGCAGAAGTTGTTTGGTTATGCTTTCCATTATTGGTCGGAGTATTGAGTACAGGAGTTGGGAAGTCATTGGTTAGGCTATGGTTGGAATATTGCAT
Source organism: Chiloscyllium punctatum (assembly GCF_047496795.1). NCBI lineage: Eukaryota > Metazoa > Chordata > Chondrichthyes > Orectolobiformes > Hemiscylliidae > Chiloscyllium > Chiloscyllium punctatum. The sequence continues at coordinate 37,132,217 of NC_092785.1, forward strand.
GCAATTTTGGTCTCCTTTCTATTGGAAAGATGTTGCGAAACTGGAAAGGGTCCAGAAAGATTTACAAGGATGTTGGCAGGTTTGGAGGATTTGAGCCACAGGGAGGCACAGGCTGTTTTCTCTGGAGCATTGGAGGCTGAGGGGTGACCTTATAGAGGTTTATAAAATCATGAGGTGCATGGATACGATAAATAGACAAAATATTTTCCCTGGGGTGGGGGAGTCCAGAACGAGAGAGCATAGATTTAGGGTGAGAGGGTAAGATATAAAAGAGACCTACGTAACAACATTTTCATGCAGAAGGTTGTACGTGTATGGAATGAGCTGCCAGAGGAAGTTGTGGAGGTTAGTACAATTGCAACATTTAAAAGGCATCTGGATGGGTATATGACTAGGAGGGGTTTGGAGGGATATGTTCCGGGTGCTGGCAGGTGGGACAAGATTGGGTAAGGATAGCTGGTCTGCATGGATGAATTTTACTGAAGGGCCTGTTTCCGTGCTGTACATCTCTATGACTCTATATGTGGTCTGTACATTGACTCTGACCAGCCAACTCAAACCCAGTCCCTCGAATCAGGAAATTCTCTGAATCCCCTGTTTATATGTGTCAGCCAGGGCTCCCTGATTAGTCCAGGCTAACAACCCAACCAAGGATCTCATAGTGAATGAGTTGCAAGTGACCCTGGTTCAACTAACACAACATTTATAGTACAGCAGAACATCTAACACTTTCAGAAAGATTTTATTAAACAAAATTTACACCCGTCCAAGAAAACAAAGAAATCTACGGATGGTCTTGGAACATTCTGAAGAGACAAACAAGAATTTAAATTTGATAATTTGGAGGGCAGCCAGTGAATAATCAAGAAGTAGGATTTGATGGCAAAGCAAACCAGGAGGTGGAATAACTTGTACAATGTGAATGTGTAGAATGTATAACCCAATGTCCGGTTGATATGGTGCTGGAATACAAGTGTCCAGGGGTAACAATGGAAAAAATGAAACTTTCATCAATGATGAGCTGAGGCAAGGATGGGTTTAGGAACTGTTTGCAGATGGAAAATATATTTATTGTTGATGATGCAAATCTCTTTTTGAATTGATCTCAGGCTCCACTCTCAAAAAATGGTTTCATCCAGAGGCAGTTCCCGCTGAGCTCCATGGAGTCATTGAGAGTCACACAACATTTCCATGTAAGCTTGAAGATGTCGGTCATATGCCACATCCAACCCCATTTACGAACATGGGATCCCATCTGTCAATGAGCTGTCTGGTTTAGCCGTGGATTCCCAATCAACACAGGAACTGATTTGTGAGAGGAAAATATTAAAGAAAGGGAATGATATCAGCGTCAGGCCAAGGGGAACTCAATGGAAACAGGTCAAGTATTGCTGAAAATGCAGTTTGTACTCAAATAACACAGTTTTTTTTTAAAAAACAGGAATTAAAATTTTTATAATGGAATCCATTTTTTAAAATGTTTTACATATCTGTGGATCAGAGAATTCCAGGAAGAGCCTGTCGTTGCTTTCCACACTTTGGCCTGTCGTGAACAATAATACGATCTTTCAAGTCATTTTATTTTGTACCTGGTTCACTCACTGAAAAATGTTTGCCTGAGATGAACTATTTTTGTGCATGTCCAATTCTTCAGTGATATTTTTCAAATTTCTGCTAACTATTACTCATTACTAGCAGCACTTTGCACTGGCTTTTCCCCTCCATTCTCTTTCATTTTGTTTCTCAGATGGAGTCATTGCCTTCCCAATAGAAAAGAGGTGTTATCGTGTTTCTACGTCTCCTCCTCCTTTTGGTCCATTCCTCATGTGAACTCCTCGTTCCATTATCTACCGTATCTCATGTTGACTCTCAGTTACTTGGATTTATTCATCAACTGAATTATTTTTACGACTGGATATTTCACGGCATGCATGAACTGGTTTCTGAAATGTTTCTGTGTCACCACATAAATAAATGCGTTTGTGCAGCAACTTAAACTCCGAAGCATGAAGACGATTCGTTCAAAGAGGCTAAAAACAGTGGAATCCAAGTAATAACCAACATGAAAGGCATATAAAATATACCCCAACCAGAGAAAGATGAAGCTGCCAGATACGGCAACGAGTAAAATCGCAGAATTCTTTCTGCTCTCTGTCTCTGGGTCATTCTCTATTTTTCTCTGACCCCTCAGTCCCTTATACACATTAATGGCCTCAACGATATGTCTGACAGTCAGAATGTTGAGAAAGAGAATTAAAGTGAATGGAAGAAATGGTGTTAAATAAATGTTTAAATAATTAAAACTTATCCACCGACGGTCATAATAATAACTGGGCCTGACATAACAGTACCATGGAATATTATTGCTGATCTTTCCACATTTAAAATGAAAGTAGAAGGGAATGTTCTTTAAAGAAAAGAAAACACAGATTGTTGCTAGAACCGTCATTGCAGTTTTCTCTGTGCAATACTGAGATTTCATCTGATGAAAACAAATGGCGACAAATCGATCAAAAGTAAAAGCAACAGTGAACCAGACAGAACAATCAATGCTCAATCTGCTCAGGACGTGGATAACACTACAAACAGGAGTGATGCTCAGGAAATTCCCTGGATAATAATAGTAAGTAAACCGACCAAGGAGGATGTCAAATACAAGGAACAGTAGATCAGATGATGCCATGGCCACCAGATACAGAGTGGTGCATGCAGCAAGTCCACGCTTGCCCCAAGCCAAGAATACAATCACCATGAGACTAACTATAAAAGAGGGAAAAAGAAAAAGTAAATTTGAAGTTATGAATTAAGTATTCGCTGTGCCCAAGCCAAGACTGTAAGAGATAGATTTTGGTACAAAGGAAATTGTTGTTCTCCATCAAAGCAAGGTTACATAATTTGAACAACAGCAAATCACTCCCTTTTTAAATAAATAATTTGCTCTTTTAAAAGACATGAGGAAGAACATGAACTGCAGTTTATTCCCGGCAACATGGTCATGTGTTCATTGTTTTGTTGGGGTTGGCAGTGGTTGATTTATAGATTACTCTGGCTGGAGTTTCCCATAAGACCACAACATCCACAGAAAGACACCCTGGATGAGTAAAGCAAGCAATGAGAAACACCTCATACAAACGTTGATTGCAAAATTCCTGCATTCGGTTTTGGAGTTTCCAAAGCTCAGATTGTCATCAGAATTGTACATTCACACTGTATGAACTACAGAACAGGGCATTAAATCAGGAGAAAGGATGCACGCCACAATATGAAATGAAATACGCATGATAAAACTTTGACCCATTCCACGCATATGGGATTGAACATCCTGACAATCTGAACCAGGAAGGTATGTGATAAAAAAAACTGCAGTTGCTGGAATCCAAAGTAGACAGGCAAGATATAGAGGCTGGAAGAACAGAGCAAACCAGGCAGCATCAGGAGATGGAGAAGTCAACGTTGCAGATATAACCCTTCATCAGGACTGGGGTTGGGTGTGGAGGTAGCTGCAGATAAAGGGAGTGGTGGGGGAGGGGAAGGGTGGCAAAGTGGTTATAGGTGAAGACAGGTAGAGGGTACGACGTGGTTGGTCAAAGGGAGGAATGGATCTGGTTGGTGGCAGGGCATCGTGGCTTGGTGTGCTCTTCCAGCCGACTGATGCTGCCTGGCTTGGTGGGTTCTTCCATCCTCCTGAGGCGGCCTGGATTGGTGTGTTCTTCCAGCCTTCTGAAGCTGCCTGGCTTGGTGTGCTCTTCCAGCCTCCTGACGTTGCTGGCTTGGTGTGTTCTTTGAGCCTCATGATGCTGCCTGGCTTGGTGTGTTCTTCCAGCCTCCTGATGCTGCTGAGACTAACCTCTGGATTCAAGTCAATGTGAAAGATTATGTGAGACGATGGTCTAATGATCTTATATTCAACTGATAATTCAGAGAACTTGGTAATGTTGTCAGGTCCTGGGGGCTGTGATGTACAGTCTTGAACATGTGGGAGGACTTCATGCCAAATGTTCAGGTTCTCATGATTGTGGTGGATATTTAACCAGAGGCATGGCGGTTGGATTCATTACTGAATACTTCATGGTTCAGATTGTTGGATCACTATGGCAACTGGTAAAATTTGAATTCTATTAGAAATCTGGACTGAAGATTCCAATAATTGCCATGAAACATTGGTCAATTATCAAGGGTTAAAAACCAGTTTCATTCATTGATGTTCTTTAGGTAAGGTAATCTGTCATCTTTGTCTGTCCTGGCCTTTATGTGACTTCAGACCCACAACAATCTGGTGAGTCTTTACTACCCTCTGGGCTGATTGAACCACTGATGCCTGCACCCATTGAATGAACAATAGAAAATGGAGCACTCCCATATGCAATCAACTCACCAGTACAGATGACTGTTCGCCTTTTGGGCAACTCCCGAGGATTGGATATCCTCACGTGGTGTTCATTGTCAAAAACATGCAACTCCCAAAAATGACACATTTTCGAAGATAAGAGATCCTCCATTCGGTTCAGCATAGATTTCTGAAGTAGGGAACTCCAGCATACCTTTTTCCACGTATGGAGTCAGCTATTACAAGGGGGCATAGCTTTAAATTAAGGGGTGGTAGGTATCGGACAGGTGTTAGGGGTAGATTCTTTACTCAGCGAGTCGTGAATTCATGGAATGCCCTGCCAGTAGCAGTGGTGGACTCTCTCTCTTTATGGGCATTTAAACGGGCATTGGATAGGCATATGGAGGATAGTGGGCTAGTGTAGGTTAGGTGGGCTTGGATCGGCGCAACATCGAGGGCCAAAGGGCCTGTACTGCGCTGTATTTTTCTATGTTCTATATATACCACTGCCAATGGAGTGAATGCGATCTGTCTTTACGGCAGTAGTAGTTGGGTAATACACTGGACTCGGAAAAATAAGCTCTGACATGGACCATCTCCAAGGATAGTTGACACTCTGAATTCAGAAACATGTTTCCACCCTTTCCCCTGGTTCTCTGTCATCTGGGACTCTCCCTTGGACAATAACCATTGCTCGAGTTCAGAGGTACCTTCTTTCAGATGTAGGAATATTGTTTATTTTTAAAGGTGGTCATGAAATGTGAGGTTTGGGAGCCAGGCCAACACTCATTGCCTCGGTCTTTGTGACAGGGCTTGAAAGCGGCATTTTTGAGCATTGCATTGTCTATGCACAGGAAAGCTCCATATTGTTGGGGAGGAGAGTTCCAGAATGTTTAGACTGCAGCAGTAAAGGAAATATACTATATTTCAAAGTCAGACTGAAATCGAGCTTGGAAAGGAACTGGTGTAGGGTGGCACTTCTATGCACCTGCTGCCCTTGATCTTCTCAGTGCTGGAGTTGACGGGTTGTGGTGTGCTGCAGAAAGAGACTTAGAATCTAACTGTTTTGCTTGTTGTAGGTGGGATTCGTTGCTGATTAAGCATGTCATTGATAAAGAGAATGAGTACTGAATGTTCTTATTGACACGCCAATCAACGGCTATTTGTACTGCACAATGTGGAGCTTCGTTAATGTTGCTTGACCTGCACTCAGTTAGACATGTTGGGAGCATTCCATCCCAGTCCAGAGGTATGCTTTCTGGGTGATGGACATGGTTTCGAGAGGCAGGCAGGAAGCTGATTACTACAGTTATCAGTGTGTCTGACCTACTCCTGTGGCCACAGCACTTGTCTGGCTGGGCCAAGCAATTTTCTTGTCATTGCCTGGCACAGGTTGTTAGCCATTGTACATTGCGTGATGGTAATGTCATGAAAGGCCAATGGGAGATTGGTCGATTCTCATTTTATGGAGATGGTCATCGCCTGGAGCTTGTGGAATATGACTGTCAAATATCAGCCCAAGCTGAGCATTATCTCCCTGTATACAGACACAGACCTCGACATAATCTGAGAGACCTGGCTGCTGAACATTGACTGCACAATGTGCAAACCTCTCCACTTCGGAAACGACAATAAAGAAAAAGGGCTTTGATAAGGCAGCTGCAGATTTTCGGTTGTCGGATATGTCCTTGAAGAATTCCTGCACAGACGTACAACGGCTGAGACGACAGACCTCCAATTATCGCAACCATCTTTGCATGTGTTCAGGATGGAACCACAGAGAGTTGGAGTCTCATTGGGTCCAATTTCATGAGGGTTTTAAAATTGTAAATGCATGTTCGCAATGTATATATTTAGGAGCTGACTATTTCTTTAAAAGAACTAAAACGAAACTGGAAAAGCAGGAACATCTGATTGAGATAAATATAATGAATGCTTCTATAAGTTTAAGTCAAACAATCCTGAGATTTCCATACTCTCGAGTTTACACCTGGTTGTGTTGGAAGCCTGGGAGGTGATGGTGCAAACAGTAAACAATGCACAACAGAGTTTGGGCTTCTTAACAAAGTCAAAAAGTTTGAAATTACGGCATGAAAGGAAGGGAAATACTCACAATTCTGGAGATGGGAATTGTAGGCTGAATTAGTGGCAAGAGTTAGACAGAGGGCAGGCAAAATCAATTTTTTACTTTGAATGTTAAAAAAATAAGTCATTCCTTTCTATATTTAATGTGGCATATCGAATTAAGTAACATATATATCTGTTTGTTGAAATTCACTGAAAGAAAACCAAGTAGAACTAAATGTGAGGCATGAAACTTTAAAGAATTTAGCAATGCAAAATATGAAAATGATATTTCCACGAATATGGAAGACTGGTGTTCATTTCGTTAGAATACTCACTCAGAGTCTGAACACTTGTTAATGGGAAGGGGATGTATATTAAGACATCATGTTAAATATTCTGTACTCTGTCCTGTTAACTCTATGTAATTCTCTCTAACTCAGTTACTAAACATAGACATGCTATGGATCCTGAAGGGTCTAAAGACGGTTATTTGTTGAAACATATACTTTTCGTTCATAATGCTATTCATTTTTTCCATTTTAATATATTGCCCTAAAACCGACTGATGCATGGGCCTCATGAGGACGTCTTCCCCACCAACGAGTATACACATCACAAAGTGAAGAGCAGTGATCACTAGAAAATAAACTGAAAAGATTATGAATTCCAGATTTAAAATAAAATCCAAATCTAATCAGATGCAGGTGTGAAATTGTGTCAACATTTCCAACTCTATATCCAATCTTATTAATGTCCAGATCCTAAATTAGAGCAATAATGTTCCACAGCTTGTCCAAATCTAGCAAGAAGATTAATCAGTTCCAAAAATATTATTTTTACTCAAAACATATTCATGATATGTCCATAGGGCATTTTATTGAACACACATTTTGCCTCTGTTGCTTTTCCTTTATTGAAAGAAAATCATATCTGTTTACCTCCTTTGGGATATTTCAGTTTGTAAACTTAGTTCTGAGCATATTTCACCAACTACGAAGATGTTCCCATTTTGCAATCCATTGTCTTCTTACAAACTACATTGACGGCTGCATGATTGGCAGAATGACATAAGGATTATCAGATAAACAAAGCACCACATGGTTCATATTGTCATGATCCTCATTCCCACTGCGATAAGACAGATATTCCATTTCATTCATTACCTCACAAACAGCTAAATTCAATCATCAGAGATAGAAGACCATTGGGGTAAATTGTTCCACTCCAGTTAACAAACAAACATTCAGTGTACTTTTACTCTGAGAGATACTCCCAGTAATACTTGGAAACTGGGGTTACTTGTTCCCCTTTGGCTAGAAACCCATATTTGGTAAAATTCAATTGAAACATGCTCACTAGATCACATTGCCACTGGAATCGGATGCTCCCTTCAGGCTATTGACCATCATGCAAATCTGTACTAGAATGAAAAATATTCCCAGTAATACTTGTAATTAAGGGCATTCTCCTGGTAGTGTTCCAAACTTACTAGAACTCTGCATTTACAGAAACCCACTGGAAAGCAAGAATACTGGGTCAGACATTCCCATTTGAGAAGTTACCCATATTCAGGAATATTCTTTTTGATTCTGCACACAGTTAACGTGGACATTGCTGGCTGGCCATCATTTATTACCCACCCTTAGTTGCCCTTGAGAGGTGGTGCTGAGCTACATTCTTGAACTTCTTCAGTGCATGTCCTGGAGGTTGACCCACAATGCCATAAGTGAGGGAATTCCAGGATTTGGAGGGAGTCTTACCTTAAAGCAAAGGTGATATGTTTCCAAGTCAGGATGGATAGTGGCTTGGAGAGGAACTTTCAGATAGTAGTGTTCCATTATATCTTCTGCCCTTGTCCTTCTAGATTATAGTGATCATGGCTTTGGATGGTGCTGTCTGGGGACTTTCAGTGGATTTCTGCAGTGCATCTTGGAGATAGTGCACATTGCTGCTACTGAGCGTCAGTGGTGGACAGATTGGATGTTTGTGGATGTGCTGCCAATGAAATGGACTGCTTAGTCCTGAATGGTGTCCAGCTTCTTGGGTTTAGTTGGAGTTGAAATCATCCAGACGAGTGGGGGCAAATGGGAAACATTCCATCACACATCTGGCTTATGCCTTGTAGATGGTGGACAGTCTTTGGGAGTCAGGAGGCGAGTTACTCACGAGAGTATTCCCAGAATCTGACCTGCTTTTCTAGTCACTCTGCCAATGGGGTGAGTCCAGTAAAGTTCCTATCCAATGGCAACACCCAGGATGTTGATAATAGGGAATTCAGTGACATTAACACAACTGAATGTCAAGGGGTGGAGGATAGATTCTCTCTTATTGGAGATAGCGATTGCCTTGCATTTGTGTGGTTTGAATCTTACTTGCCATTGCTCAGCCCACCCCAGACGCACAGCATATCTGGCAGCAGAGTGGCAGAGTGGTTAGCAATGATGAGCAACAGGCCAGGGATCCACATTCAATACCAGCCTTGGAGGACCATCTGCATGGAGTTTGCGCATTCTCCTCGGGTCTGTGTTGTCTTGGGATCTCTGGCTTCCTTCCACAGTTAAAAATTGTGCAGGCTAGGTAGCTTAACCATATTAAATACCGGGTTATGCCAGTCCGGTGTGGGTTTGCGATGGTTGTCGGAATGCTGTTGCAGACATGATCGGCTGAACGGTCTCCACCTACAGTTTTGGGATACTATGATTCCATGATATTGTCTCAATCTTGTTGCATTTTCAGTATCAGAGGAGTTCCGATTGGTGCTGAGCATTGTGCAATCACTGGTGAACATCCACACTTCTGACCTTAGGATAGAGGGTAGATTATTGATTAAGCAACTGACCATGGTTGGGACGCCGGCACTACCCTGAGAAATTCCTGCAGAGATGACCTGGAGCTGAGAGGACTGACTTTCAACAACAGAACTATCTCTTTTCGTGCCAGGTTTGACTCCATCCATTGGAGTACATGCACCCTTATACCCATTCATTCCAGTTTTGCTCGGGCTCCTGATACCACACCTAGTCAAATGCGGTCTTGAAGTTGAATGCTGTCATTCTCACCACATCTTCAGAGCTCAGGTCCACAATTCAGCTTCCCCAATAACAGATTCTCCCAACAACAGGACATCAGTACAACCAGAGGGTCCAGCTCGAATTTTGAGATTCCCATTGCATGATCAGTAATTCCATCATTCAGAGTGATTTCTGGAGACAATGGTCAAAATCATGCATCAATCCAGTAAATCACTGACAATGAAAAGTGCCTGTGAGCTACAAAGCTGTTTTTGTTGCTGCTTTCAGTTGAGGAATTACACCACATAGCAGTTAAAATGTTAACTGCACAGATTGATATCACACATTATGAAATCATATTACCCAGTACCCAGGAAGTCAAGGTTTAAACGTAATAATCATACATAGCTGTGTAGCAGCATTAAGACAATACCTAACATCAATGAATATGATCCTCTGGGGAAGTAAAGACTGAAATTAAGGGAAGAATAAGGATTCCAAGAGAGCCCATTACGGATTAACAATGCCCCAGAACGCTCAATCTTCTGTATTGTACTAACCTCTGACATTATGGGGCAGCCACACATGTTCTCTGAATCTTGCAGTCTTATCGGTTCCGAAATGAAATTAGTTTAAGATATTGAAACCCAGAGCTCCAGCAACAGCATTTCCCTTGACGTGAACTATTGATGAAACAGGGCGTTATTGCATCAAAGAATTTGATCCACTGTGTTCCTCTCCTGATGTAAAACACACTGTGCCAGATATGTCCCAACCAGGAGGATTGATGCAGCAGCTCTGGCATTTATTATATACTTTGCAAATTTTCATCTTGGCATTATTGTTACTGCAAATGTTGATAAAGTTCAGAGCTAGCCTGCAACCGCAATTCCCTTGCATACTATCTCACTCCCAAACACAACATACTTTCCATTGCTCAAGAGCCACAAAACAGTCTGAAGTTATTCAGCACCGAAATGTGATCTCCAATGCATCTCCAATACTCAACTTTACACATCAATTCAATCAACACAAAAACCTTCATCCATCCAGAAGGAGTTGAACATACTGAGGTGCCCTGAATGAGGTCAGCTCCCTGAATGGCCATCCACAACCAGTTCAGGATCTAGACATGAACAACTTCCCACAAAGTGAATACATATGAGCAGTCACACATCTCCGTTTTCCAATTATCCAGAATGGAAGGAAGATGAAATAAGCTTTTACAGAAGCAGATTAGCTCAAATGCACCAGCGAAGTCTGAAACTGCATTGATGTACCTACAGCAAGTCACATGATAACTATGGAAATTTATATCTCTGTAACTGCTTCTGTACTGTAAATCCCAATTACTGTTTGGAAAATGTCAGAAATCACGTGACACCAGGTTATCGTCTCAACAGGTTTACTTGAAGTCACATGCTTTCGAAGCTCTGTTCTTTCATCAAGTGAAGTGAAGTATCCAAGCACAGAATCTATAAGCAAAGAGGCCAAAGATCATAGAAATGGCATGAGTGGAGTGTCGACAGGCTGAGTAGAAAGTCTGCAAGTGATCAGAAGTGCCAGAGTGTGAATAAAACGTCAACAGCTAAACAGTTAGGGAAGGGATGACCTCTCATCCGAAAAAAAATAAGCAGAGAAATAATTACAAAAAAAATAAAAATAAAATGGTGCTAGAGACAAGCCAACAAGCTGGAATAAGAGGATAGTTTGAAAAGAACATGCCAAGGACCTAAGCAAAGCAACAAGTAATCCAAAACTATACAAATACTGTGCATGTGTGTTTCTCTTCACTTCAGATGTCATAGCAGCTCCGAATTTTTGTGATTTCAAATAAACCTGTGGGACGAGAACCTTGTCTTCTGTGACTTCTGACCTTTCAAACTTCATTCCAACACCGGCACCTGCACATTACTGTGTGGGTGACAATCGGTGCAATGATGTCCTACATCATGAGGCAAAGTACATCATGCAAATCAGGGTCGACAGGTAATTCATGTTCTCTTAGCAGTGTGCTGCTGATAGACTATGAATCAACTAGTGACCCTGATAGATTATCCAATTAACCAAGTCCCTTAATGCTCAACTAGAGATCATAGCAGTAGGGCGGACTATCACTCCGTATGGCCGGATGTTCTTGATCCTGATTCATCACCTTGGATTTTATATGTCCTAAATAGTACATCAGTCACCCGAAACCAACTTTATTTTTCTCTGTGGAAGAGTAGCGCTTTGAACGCTTGTGATTTAAAATGAACCTGTTGAACTTTTTTCCACGTATGGAGCGAGCTATTACGAGGGGGCATAGCTTAAAATTGAGGGGTGGTATGTATAGGACAGATATTAGGGATAGATTCTTTACTCAGCGAGTCATGAGTTCATAGAATGCCCTGCCAGTAGCAGTGGTGGACTCTCCCTCTTTATGGGCATTTAAACGGGCATTGGATAGGCATATGGAGGAGAGTGGGCTAGTTTAGGTTAGGTGGGCTTGGATCGGCGCAACATCGAGGGTCAAAAGGCCTGTACTGCGCTGTATTTTTCTATGTTCTGTACCTTGGTGTCATGTGGCTTCTGATTTTTTCCACCCCAGTCCAACACCAGCACTTCCTCATCAGAGATTTCATAAATTGGACCAGTCTGTGGTGTAACACTATAATCTTAGTGAATCTGTTCAAAAATATATCCAGCGTTTTCATCTCCAAAATATCAGTACTGTCAAAATAGTAATAACAGTTTCATTGTTATTCTTATTAATAATAACTATAACAATTACATATTTAAATTGAAAGTCAAAGGCGTAATGATAATCAAAAATGAACACAAATGGAAGGACCTTCACATTATCAATCAGAGCACATCAAAGAATAACAGCAATAAAGGGCAAGTTGGGAAACATCCTCTTCGACAAAGTCTTTTGATCCTCTGTAGAAACAGAAAACTCCAGATCTCAGCATGCGTCCTAATAGACTCCGCTCAACAGCATTGTGCATCATTTTACAAATGGCAAAGTCCCACACGACAATCACATAATATCAACAATATACAATGGAGTTGGAACTCTGTGTTCAACACTCCTTCCAGTGATCTGTTCTCACAAATATCATGTCCCCAAACATTCACCGACGGACAAAAACAAACAAGATGGTCAAACCATTCTGTGCTGACCCTCACTTATCATTCCATAGTGGCCTGCTCAACCCACCTATTGTCGACATTGTTTTTCTTCCATCGTTGTGCCATTTTGAACACAGGCAAGCACCACCAAATTCTCTTCAGATCAAGGAATGGGAAACATCAAGTATCACTAAGAGGTGGGCTGTTGCAAAACCCATTAGATTAGATTACTTACAGTGTGGAAACAGGCCCTTCGGCCCAACAAGTCCACACCGCCCCGCCGAAGCGCAACCCACCCAGGCCCCTACATCTACCCCTTACCTATTACAATGGGCAATTTAGCATGGCCAATTCACCTGACCTGCACATCTTTGGACTGTGGGAGGAAACCAGAGCACCTGGAGGAAACCCACGCAGACACGGGGAGAATGTGCAAACTCCACACAGTCAGTTGCCTGAGGCGGGAATTGAACCCAGGTCTCTGGTGCTGTGAGGCAGCACTGCTAACCACTGTGCCACCGTGCCGCCCATCTGACCAATAGCAGGTTCTGAACTCCAACAGAGAGAGTTGAACTGTTTCTATATCAACCAGGGCTGGTACTCAGCCAAACCCCATCAATGTGGCCTCAGGGCAAACCCATTCTGCACAGTATAGAGAAACAGAAAATGATGCACAACACTGAGGACCTCCTAATGAACACACTATTCACTTTAAACTCAGCACATGAGAACACTATCACCTGGCATCAGTATTTGACTGTGAAATGGAAATTAGCAATGTGCATAAAGTGGAAATGTGGACTGACATATTACAAAACTTACCGGGAACACCAACAATAACAAGGATGGTATAGTACACTTTTAAGCAAAATACCGTTTGAAAATACATTTTTCTATTTCGGAAAACCTGCCCCTTCTTGCTGCTGGCAATCTCTCAGAATTTGAGAATCTCAGAATTGTTTTAGTTGGAGATGAGACAATTCCAGACACTTTATTTTATATTGTGTGCTAACTCCTCAGGGAAAATAAGGTACACATCCATTCTTTTTAGCATTTTGAATAACAGATTACGACAACAGGCTTCTTTTGATGATGATATCATTGAGATTTAAGACGGTATTTGAATACACAAAAGACTGGAATAATCTGATCTTATGAGCTCTTAATTGTTCATTGCAACTTATCTTCAAACAACAATACTTGTATTATTTCACTCACTATCAGTCCTATCAATGTCCAAATCACTTCGGATATTCATTTTAATGACGACCTTGAATTTTCTCAAACTATTCAGCCGTTCAACTCTTCATGTTGTAGAGCTCCTTGAGAGCTGTTTTCGGGCACATTGTGATCCCACTGCTTTCCTTCTTTATTCTGTTTTACAGCTTATTGAGGAAATTCTGTCTCTGAATGAGCACTCCGCTACAGTACCTGAATCTCACACTGATTAAATCGACAACGACAACTTATACTATGTAACAAATGCAAAACAAAATCAAATTCAGAATCTTAACTTCAGAATTAAAGAATGGCAGAGTCAGATAGAACACAAGAGGCCCTTTGGTCTATCATGTTGTTCTTTACTCAGAGAATAGTAGGGGTGTGGAACGCACTGCCTGCAACCGCAATAGACGCGCCAAATTTAAGGGCATTTAAATGGTCACTGGGTAAACATATAGATGAGAATGGAACAGTGTCGGATAGATGGGCGTCAGATTGGTTTTACAGCTCGGCGCAACATTGAGGGCCGAAGGTCCTGTACTGTGCTGTAATGTTCTATGTTCTATGTTTGTCCCAACAAAATGAGACTAAATTTACGTTCGTCCCCCTTTCCAACATTTGGCTTATACCTTTGAATAAGATAACACTTCAAGTGCTCATTTCAAGTCGTTTTTAAAGATTGTGAGTTTTCCTGTCTCGACTCCCCTCCCGGGCAGAGCAGTGTAAGCCTCTACCATCTCCATGTGTGAAGTGTTTTCCTCATGTACTCTCTAAACCTTCTGCTTTTCAGCTTAACATGATCCCACCTCTGGCAGATTATTGCATGTACAAACCACCTTCTGTGAGATTGTTCTTATATGGTAATACTATTCTTATATAACCTGATCTATGCTCTAAAGAAAACAACCACAGCTTATCCAGCCTCCTTCATAGCTCAATTGCGACAGCCCAAGCAACATTCGGATGAATCTCCTCTGCACTCCCTCCAATGTAATCCCATCCTCGTGATGCTGCAGTGACCAGAACTCCACACAATGTTCCAAACGTGGCTTGCACATAACTCCTGCAACAGGAAATGCCTGCTCTTATAATCAATCTCTCAACTGGCAAAGACATGTATCTTATCAGCCTTCTAAACTACTATATTAATCTGTCCTAATATCTTCAGGGATCTGTTAGCAAGCATCTCACAATCTTGCTGTTCCTCTGAGCTTCCTCGTGTCTTCATTGAGTATTCACTTGTGCATCACCTCACATTTACTAGGGTCAGATTTCATCTGCGACTGATCTGCCCATTTGACCAATCTGTCTATTTCAATCTGTCATCTCAGATTATTTTCCGCATCAATTTTTCACCCGGTCAATTTTTGTCTCATCTACAAACTTATTCACCATCCCCAACCTCACCTGCAGTACACCACCATCCCACTCGGCGCTGTCCAAACACATACTCGTCTATATCACTTACGCATATGACAAACAGTAAGAGACCCATCACTGACCCCGGTGGAATCCGACTGTACACCAGCCTTCAATGACACAAACTACCTTCCACCAATCTGCTTTGCCTCCTCTGGCTGAGCCAAGTTTGGACCCAACTTGCCAAGTTAATCCGAACATCATGTGCTTTATCATCATTAGGAATGTCCCATATAGGACCTTGTCAAAGGCTTTCTTGTAATCCTTACAAACAACATTAATTGCCCTGCATTCATCTACTGACCTGGCCAGCTCTTCAAAAAACTCCATCAGATTTGTTAGGCATGATCCCCCTCTGAAAACGCTGTGCTGACTATCCATGATCAAACCGTACTTCTCAAAGGCAATTAATTCCCTTCTTCGGACGTTTCTCCAGTAGTTTCGGTAACTCTGAAGCAACACACACTGGGTTTTCAATTCTTGGTTTATCTTTGTCACACTTCTTGAAAAGTGGACAACACATCAGCCGTCCTGCAAACCTCTGGAATCCCCCACCCCACCCCCCGAGGTCGGAGAGGCATTATAGGCTTGATCAGGGTCCTTGTATTACCTCCCTCCTTGGTTATAACTCCCTTTCTGTCTTGGGATTTGTCCACTTTTAATCTCCCTAAACCCCCAAAAGCTGCTCGCATCATATATACGTCTGCTCAAAAGAGACTGAAAGCAAGGTTATTGCTTTCCTTTTTGGATTTTTCCTTTCTCATGTTGTTCCCATTCTTACTGAGATGAGGCAAACCGTGTTTCCTGAACCCTGGTTTTCAAATTCCAGTTTTGCAGATAAGTACATTACACACTCCTTTCAGAATAAGTAAACCAGAGAGTTTTTAACCGAGTACATATAACATGTGAAAATTATTCTTATACCTTTCCAGTTACTTCATTCTCATGCATGGGAAAACAATTCACTCTGCTCTCCCATAGTTCCTCCAAGTTTCCCACTGAGCTAAGACGTTATGTATGCAAACTGTGACGTTTCATAATTGTTCACAGTGAATTCAAATTAATGATGTTAACCACTCTCACTTAGTTAAGGTAGCTCAGTGGCTCAGCGTTTAGCGCTATTGCTGCACAATACCAGGCACTGGGTTCAAGTGCAGCGTTGGGTGACTGTCTGCGTGGAGTTTGCACATTCTTGCCATATCCGTGTGGATTTCCTCTCGGTTGTCCGGTTTCCACCCACTGTCCAAAAATGTGCACGTTACGTGACTTGGACATTCTAAATTGTCCAATTCTATTCTAGGATATGTAGACGAGGTGGTGAAGCCAGGGGAAAGGTGGGTGACTGGGATTCGGTCTGGGTGGGATGCTCTTCGGAAGGTCAGTGTGGACTTAATGGGACAAAGGGCCTCTTTACACACTCATTGGGAGTTTTTGATTAGTCTATAGAACATAGAACATAGAACATCACAGCACAGAACAGGTCATTCAGCCCACGACGTTGTGCCAACCATTGGTCCTCATGTATGCACCCTCAAATTTCTGTGACCATATGGATGTCCAGCAGTCTCTTGAATGTCCCCAATGATTTTGCTTCCACAACTGCTGCTGGCAACGCATTCCATGCTCTCACAACTCCCTGTGTAAGGATCCCGCCTCTGACATCCCCTCTATACTTTCCTCCAACCAGCTTAAAACTATGATCCTTCGTGTTTGCCATTTCTGCCCTGGGAAATAGACTCTAACTATCGACTCTTTCTGTGCCTCTCATTATCTTGTATCCCTCAATTGGGTCCCCTCTCCTCTTCCTTTTCTCCAATGAAAAAAGTCCTAGCTCAGTCAACCTCTCTTCATAAGATAAGCCCTCTGGTCCAGGCAGCATCCTGGTAAAC
The DNA here is from genome assembly GCF_047496795.1 of Chiloscyllium punctatum. Classification (NCBI taxonomy): domain Eukaryota; kingdom Metazoa; phylum Chordata; class Chondrichthyes; order Orectolobiformes; family Hemiscylliidae; genus Chiloscyllium; species Chiloscyllium punctatum. The sequence continues at coordinate 37,149,265 of NC_092785.1, forward strand.
CTCTTCTGAAAATTCTCCAAAGCATCCATATCTTTTCTATAATAGGGCGACCAGAACTGGACGCAGTATTCCAAGTGCGGTCTAACCGAAGTTTTATAGAGCTACAACTAGATCTCACTACTCTTAAACTAAATCTCTCTGTTAATGAAAGACAAATCACCATATGCTTTCTTAACAACACTGTCCACTAGGGTGGCCATTTTAAGGGATCTATGTATCTGCACACCAAGATCCCTCTGTTCCTCCACACTGCCAAGAATCCTATCCTAAATCCTGTGCTCATCTTTGAAATTCGACCTTCCAAAATGCATCGCCTCACGTTTTTCCAGGTTGAACTCCATCTGCCACCTCTCAGCCCACCTCTGCATCCTGTCAATGTCCTACTGCAGCCGACAACAGCCCTCTATACTGTCAACGACACCTCCAACCTTTGGGTCTTCTGCAAACTTGCTGGTCCATCCTTCAATCCCCTCATCCAAGTCATTAATAAAAATGACAAACAGTAGAGGCCTAAGGACAGTGCCCTGTGGAACACCACTCACCACTTACTTCCAGGCAGACTATTTTCCTTCTACTGCCATTCGTTGTCTACTGTTGGACAGTAAATTCTCTATCCAGACAGCTAAGTTCCCCTGTATCCCATTCCTCCTGACCTTCTGAATGAGCTTACCATGCAGAACCTTATCAAATGCCTTGCTGAAGTCCATATGCACCACATCCACAGCTCATCCCTCATCAACTTTTCTAGTCACATCCTCAAAGAACGCGATAAGGTTTGAGAGGCATGATATGCTCCTCACAAAGCCCTGTTGACTGCATTTAATCAAGCCATGCTCTTCCAGAAGGTAATAAATCCTCTCCCTCAGAATCCTTTCTAACAACTTGCAGACGACAGACGTGTGAGTTACTGGTCTGTAATTACCGGGGATTTCCCTACTTTCTTTCTTGAAGAGAGGAATTACATTTGCCTCTCTCCAGTCCTCAAGTACGACTCCAGTGGAGAACGAGGATGTAAAGATCTTCGCAACTGTTAAAGCATTTGCATTTCTCGTTTCCCTAAGCAGCCAAGGACAAATCTGGTCTGGGCCTGGCGACTTGTCAATCTTAATGTTTGGCAACATTTTCAGCACATCCACTTCCTCTATCTCTATCCATTCCAGCATGCAAACCTTCTCTTCAAAGGTTTCATTCACGACAAAGTTCGTTTCTTTCGGAAAAACAGAAGCACAAACCTGTTTTAGGGCTTCCCCCACCTCCTCAGACTCCACACACAAGTTCTCTATGCTATCCCTAATCGGCCCTACTCTTTCTTTGACAATTCTCTTATTCAGCACATAAGTGTAAAATGCCTTTGTGTTCACCCTAATCCGTTCTGCCAAGCCTTTCTCGTGCCCCCTCCTGGCTCTCCTCAGACATTTTTGAGCTCCTTCCTCGCCTGCCTGTAATCCTCTAGAACAAGCTGAGGACTGCAGATCCTGGAGATCAGAGATGAAAAATGGGTTGCTGGAAAAGCGCAGCATCCAAGGAGCAGGGGAATCGACGTTTTGGTCATAAGCCCTTCTTCAGGAATGAGGAAGGTGTGCTAAGCAGGCTAAGATAAAAGGTAGGGAGGAGGGATTTGGGTTAGGGGCGTTGGGAATGCGATAGGTGGCAGGAGGTTACGGTGAGAGTGATAGGCCGGAGAGGGGATGGGGGCCGAGAGGTCGTGAAGAAGATTGCAGGTCAAGAAGGCAGTGCTGAGTCCGAGGGTTGGGACTGAGATAAGGTGGTGGGAGGGGACATGAGGAAGCCTGAGAAATCTGCATTCATCCCTTGTCGTTGGAGGGTTTCTAGGCAGAAGATGAGGCGCTGTTTCTCCAGGCGTCGTGTTGCCATGATCTGGCGATGGAAGAGGCCAAGGACCTGAATGTCCTTGGCAGAGTGGGAGGACGGTTGGGTTGGTTGGTGTGGGTGTCCCAGAGGTGTTCTCTGAGACGTTCCGCAAGTAGGCGGCCTGTCTCCCCAATTTAGAGGAGGCCACAGTGGATGCAGTAAATGATGTGTGTAGAGGTGCAGGTGCAGGTGAATTTGTGATGGATATGGAAGGATCCCTTAGGGCCTTGGAGGGAAGTGAGGTGGGAGGTGTGGGCGTACGTTTTGCAGTTCTTGAAGTTGCAGAGGAAGGTGCCGGGAGTCGAGGTTGAGTTGGTGGGGGGTGTGGACCTGTCGAGGGAGTCGTGGAGGGAGTTTTCATTCCGGAATGCTAATAGGGGAGGGGTGGGAAAAATGTCCTTGGTGGTGGGGTCTGTTAGGAGCTGGCGGAAATGATGAAGGATGACACGATGTATCTGGAGGTTGGTGGAGTGGTAGCTGAGGACCAGTGGAGTTCTGTCCTGGTGGCGATTGGAGGGGAGGGAGGTGGTGGGGATGCAGTGGAGAGCATCGTCAACTACGTCTGAGGGGAAATTGCAGTCTTTGAAGAAGGAGGCCATCTGGGTTGTTCAGTATTGGACTAGGTCCTCCGGGGGCAGATGCGGTGGAGGCGAAGGAATTCGGAATATCGGATGGCGTTTCTACAGGGGGAAGGGTGGGAGGAGGTATAATTTCGGTATCTGTGGGAGTCGATTTATAGTAAATGACTGTGTTGAGACGGTCGCTCGAGATAGAATTGGAGAGGTCTAGGAAGGGGAGGGAGTAGTTTGAGATGGTCCAGGTAAATTTGAGGTCGGGGTGGAAGGTGTTAGTAAAGTGGATGAACTGTTCAATCTCCTCGTGGGATACAGTCATCGCTGGAGCGGAAGAAAAGTTGGGGTGTGTGGTGCCAGTGTAGCTGTGGAAGATGGACTATTCCACACATCCGACGAAGGGGCAGGCAAAGTTGGGGCCCACGCGGGAGCCCATGGCTACTTCTTTGGTTTGGAGCAAGTGGGAGGATTGGAAAGAGAAGTTGTTCAGAGTGAGGACAAGTTCAGTCAGGCGAAGGAGGGTGTCAGTGGAAGGGTACTGGTTGGTTCGGCGGGAAACGAAGAAGTAGAGGGCTTTGAGGCCTTCGTGATGGGGATGGAGGTGTATAGGGACTGGATGTCCATGGTGAAGATAAGACATTGGGGGCCAAGGAAGACAAAATCATGGAGGAGGTGGAGGGCGTGGGTGGTGTCCTGAACATAAGTGGGGAGTAATTGGACTAAGGGGGACAGGAAAGTGGTATGCAGAGATGAGTTCGGTGGGTCAGGAGCAGGCTGAGACAATGGGTCGGCCGCGGCAGTCAGTATTGTGGATTTTTGGCAGGAGGTAGGAACGGGTGGTGCGGGGTTGTGAGACTATGACTTTGGAGGCGGTGGAAAGGAGATCCCCTGAGGTGATGATGTTGTGGGTGGTCTGGAAGATGATGGCTTGATGGTGGGAGGTGGGGTCATGGTCCAGGGGGTAGTAGGAGGAGGTGTCCACGAGTAGGCATTTATCCTCAGCGGTGTAAAAATCGGTGTGCCAAACTACCACCGCACCTCCCCTGTCTGCCGGTTTGATAGTGAGGTTGGGGTTGGAGCGGAGGGAATGGAGGGCTGCACTTTGCGAGGGTGAGAGGTTGGAGTGGGTAAGAGGGGTGGACAGTTTGAGGTGGTTAATGTCGCAGCGGCAGTTGGCTATGAAGAAATCGATGCCAGGTAACAGGCCAGCTCGCGGTGTCCAGTAATCCTCTATAGCTGAGCTTGACCCTAGCTTCCTCCACCTTATTTAAGCTACCTTCTTCCTTTTGACGAGAAGCTCCTCTGCTCTTGTTATCCAAGGTTCCTTTATCTTACCCCTTCTTGCCTGTCTCAGAGGGACATATTTATTCATCACTCGCAACAACTGTTCCTTAAACATTCTCCACATGTGTATCCTGACTTTACCATGGAAAAATTGCTCCCAGTCCATTCTTCCCAACTCATGTCTAATCGCATTATAGTTTCCTCTTCCCCAATTAAATATTCTCTCATTTTGCCTCATCCTCTCCTTCTCCATAGCTATGTAGAATGTGAGGCACTTGTGGTCACTATCACCTAAATGCTCTCCCACCACAAGATCTGATACCTGCCCCGACACATTTCCGAGCACCAAGTCTAGAATGGCCTCTCCCCTCGTCGGCCTGTCAACGTACTGAGTTAGGAAACCCTCCTGAACACACCTTACAAAAACAGCTCCATTCAAATCTTCTGCTCGAAGGCGTTTCCAATCAGTATTGGGAAAGTTAAAGTCACCCATTACAACAGCCCTACTACGTCTACACTTTTTTCAAAATCTGCCGACCTATGCATTCTTCAATCTCCCTGCTGCTATTGGGAGGCCTGTGGTAAATTACTAACGAGGTGACTGCTCCCTTGCTGTTCGTAATTTCCACCCATACTGACTCGGTAGGCAGATCTTCCTCGACAATGGAAGCTTCTGTAGCTGTGATACCCTCTCTGATTAGTAGTGCTACACCCCCTCCTCTTTTTCCCTCCTCCCTGTTCTTTTTAAATGCTCTAAACCCTGGAACATCCAGCAACCATTCCTGCCCCTGAGAAACATACGTCTCTGTTATGGTTACAATATCATAGCACCAGGTACTGATCCATGCTCTAAGGTTATCACTTTCATTCCTGATACTCCTTGCGTTAAAGCAAACGCACCTTAACTGATCCCATGGTTCCTTCCCAGGAAAATCGTTCCCACTAGCTGGTCTGCCTCTTGCTATTGCCTCATGTGAATCAACTCTTACCACCAGTATACAGCTCAGGCTCCCACCCCCCTGCCATGCTAGTTTAAACCGTCTCGAACTACTCGAGCAAACCTTCCACACAGGACATTGGTCCCCTTCCAGTTCAGATGCAACTAGTCCTTCTTGTACATGTCCCACCTTCCCCAGAAGGCATCCCAATTATCGAAATATCTGCAAGTCTGTATGCATTTCCATTTTCCAGGGACCGAAATTGACAAAATTAGTATTTCACTAAACGATAAATAAGAATTCTTTAAACTTTAAACTAATTGGAACAGAAATTTCAAATTACATTCTTAATCAGTGGGAAATCAGCCATCAAATCAGCTCTCACAAATATACTTCAGAAGTATTATCGTTGACCGATGTCAAATCCTAACATCACATATAACAGAATTTCAGTTTCATAACTACATGCAAATGTAACACTACTGCTGTCCATGGAAACAATTTCAATTATTGTAAAAACCCTTCTGGTTCACTAATACCTTTGGGGATAGCAAACTGCCATCCTTACCTGGTCTGGGCCACATGTGACTCCAGATCCACAGAAATGTTTCTGATTGTTGAAGGTCAGTGAACTACTGCTCGTATCCTTAAAGGTCATGTACGAGGCCTAACTATCTTCAGTAACTGTTTAACTGACATTTCCTCAATGATAATGTCACAGGTAAGAGTGTCCTGTGTTTATGTAATGTTCAGCAGCATTCTTATCTCCTCAGATTCTGAAATGCTCCCTCACACAATGCAGAAAATTCTGGTAACTTCCAGGCCTGGGCTGACGATTGTAATTAAAATTCGCACCACACAAACGCAAAGCAATTTCCAACTCCAATAAGAGATCACCTAAATCACGCTTCTTGACATTCAGTGGCTTTGCTGATAATGAATCCCCTGTGATCAATAACCTGGGATTTACTATTGAGCCGAAAATGAACTGAACTCGCCATATAAATACAGTGGCTGCAAAGAATACTGCAGTGAGTAACACATCTCGGACCTCAGAAAGCCTCTCCAAAATCTACGAGGCTAACCGCAGGAGTATGATGGAATAGTGCTCACTTGCCTGTCCGCATATGCCTCCAACCGCTCTAAACAAGCACACTGCTGGGGACATTCGAATTCAGAAATGAAAGCATAAAGTGCTGGAGAAATTCAGCAAATATTGCAAATATTGGAGCAAAATAGAGAGTTTGTCTTTTGAATCCAATATAACACTTCTTAGGAAGTGTGCTGAAAAGTAGTCATTTGGACCAGAAACATGAATTATCTTCCCTTCTTCATAGTTGTGCCAGGCCTGCTGATTGTTCCAGCATTTTCTCTTTTACAACAAAGTAGCCATTTGATTGGCACCATATCTTCAAACCAGAAATGAATCCAACACTGATGTTCAGTAGCAGACTTTGACAATAGCATCATTGGCAATATGCATTGCAGAAATTCATCAATGCTCCTTAGGCAGCATCTTCCAACTCGATGACTGCTACTTTCCTCAAGACGAAGGAAGTGGATGCAAGGGAGCAGCATCACCTTCTTTTTACCCTCCTGTGTCACTCACCATCCTGACTTGGATATATACTCCTTCAGTAAATCACCAAAGTCCCAGTGGAGCACAGAACTGCTTTTCAAATGCGAGACACAACTGTTCATGAGTTTAACCTGAGGGTCATTGTGCCTCAGAGGAGGGATGTGGTTTACAAGATGGGACCTTCATAGTGATCTCAGCCAGTGTGGGAATTGAACTTGTGCTGTTGGTGTTACTCCATACCACCCCGCCTCGTCACCATAGCTGTTGTGGCCTAGTTGACGCCAAAACTGCAGATTAGATTAGATTAGATTCCCTACAATGTGGAAACAGGCCCTTCGGCCCAACAGGTCCATCACTGACCCGCCGAAGCGTAATCCACCCAGACCCATTCCCCGACATTTACCACTTCACCTTACATTATGGGCTATTTAAATTGGCCAATTCACCGAACCTGCACGTTTTTTGGATTATGGGAGGAAACCGGAGCACCCGGAGGAAACCCACGCAGACACGGGGAGAATGTGAAAACTCCACACAGAGTCGCCTGAGGCTGGAATTGAACCCAGGTCTCTTGCGCTGTGAGGCATGTTGGAATCCAAACTGAACAGACAGGAGGCTGGAAGATTACAGCAAGCCAGACAGCATCAGGAGGTTGAGAAGTTAACCTTTTGGGTGTTACCCATTTTCTGAACTTGAGCGTTGACGTTTTAAGTGTAAATTAATTCTTAAGAAGGGTTATTCTCGAATCAGTAATTTCTCTGCCTCAAGATGCTGCCTGGCTTGTTGTGTTCGCCCAGCCTGCTTCCTGTCTGCAGTGGGTCAGTTAGCACGGTTGGTTGGAAGGCCATTGTGAGATACAAAGAAACATGGTGGTCCTTAGGTTGCACTCACTACCAGTTGTCTCTCTCTCTCTCATTGAGGGAACAGTCGTCATTGAGAAACTAGAGCAATTCTTTCAGTGTGGCTCTGTGAAATTCCTGGAAAATTCCGCCACTTCCCCTCTTTCACAGCACCGAACAATTGTTCCAATACCATCAAGACTGCAGTGACTTAAGAAAGTAGCTACCACCACATTCTCACGGGCAAAATATTCTGACCCAGTCATTGAATACCAAGTCCCTTGAATTAGTTGTTGACACATGTCTGTACCCAAATTTTGACGGCCGAATTTATGACATTCAGAAAATTCAGGAAAACGTTTAAATGAAAGTGTTGGATGTGTAAACATTTGGTGGATACTTTCGGATCGATTTTGTGTGTGTATGTATGTATGTATGTGTTTTGACGGGAAAGGAAGTGACCATTGCTGTAAGGGAACTCAGCAAATTGCTGAATGCTCAGTTCAATCACATTTTCACCATCATCAAATGCAGTGAGCAGTGCTGGCTAAAGTTTCCTTGAAAGGTTTTTGAAGAGCCACAGAGTGATAGTCCCACAGTGCAGAAACAGGCCCTTTGGCTTAGATTGGACAATGTCAACCAAAATGTCCATCCACGCTACTATGAAACAGTTTCAGACAGCATATTCAAGATGTGGCTAGTCCATGTCACAAGTTATAAAATCCCTGCATCTAAACGCAGGAATAGCTTCCTATAATCCTGAATAATAGTCTGATATTTGGTCAGTCCTTGTGTTTCGGACGTACATATACCATACATGAAAGGTCAGTGCTGGTGTTCAAGAGCAAACCAGACTGTGTTCTCTGACCAGGATTGAAGCTGTACTTGTATTAGATTAGATTAGATACAGTGTGGAAACAGTCACTTCGGCCCAACAAGTCTACACCGACCCGCCGAAGCACAACCCACCCAGAACCCATTCTCATACACTTACCCCTTCACCAAACACTACAGGCAATTTTGCTCGGCCAATTCACCTTAGCAACACATTTTTGGACTGTGGGAGGAAACCAGAGCAGCTGGAGGAAACTCACGCGGACACGGGAAGAATATGCAAGCTCCACACAGTCAGTTGCCCGAGGTAGGAATTGAACCCGGGTCTCTGGCTCTGTGAGGCAGCAGTGCTAATCACTGTGCCACCGTGTAGTCACCACTGGTGCAATTTTCGGTGAACACAAGTGTCAGGAGAGAACATTAGCTTATCGACTGAGCAGTCTCACATTCAAACTGACATTGATTGATTACTGTTAGTGTCAGGGTATGATATGGAAAACACTGACCTGAAGGAGATGAGGAATGAGACCTAGGTCAAGAGCAGGCTGAGGGTGATCTGTCTAAGAAAAGTTCCCATCACCTCCCCTGTGGGGATCGGTTCACTGCCAGCACTTCAAATCCTCACTTTCCAGCTGGAAATATTGTCTTACTGAATTATCTAATGTCTCTGCCAACTACTGCTTTTAATCTGATGTGTCCAAAACAAACCATACTGGAGTATATTCGCTAAATGTCTCTAAATAATATTTCTGTTTAGTTAATTCAATTGCCTCCCAAGAGATGTGATGTTAGAATTAGAACTAGAATTAGATTTTATTGTCATGTGTACTCGAGTATGGAATACATGAGCACAATGGACAGTGTACGGAGTCGCCATTCTCCATCGCCATCTTTGTTTCAAAACCAAGATGTCTGCAACAATGTTAGATTCACTTCCATTGCTTTGGCCACCCACCAATCCGAATCTTTCATCTCCTAAAAAAAAATCATCCACTCTGATTGAGACTGGGGAAAGCGTTACCATCTGGATGTGAATGAGATTTACAATACAATTCTTGATTGTTATTTCTGGTAATTCATGGTTCAGCCGCAGTGCATTGGAAGATAGCAGGTGGAAGCCCCACATTATAAAAGGGAGACAGAAATCAGGGAGCAGAGAGCAATTCGTTTACCATGCCAGAGGGAAACTGTTGGAAGTAGTTATTCAATCAGATATAGCAGGACAAATTGAAAAGTTCAAATTAATGTGACAGAGTCGAAATTGCTGTTTGATTCTTTTGATTTATTTGACGATATATACCTGCAGCTTTAATAACAGGAAACATAGGAGCAAAGAGATTTGGTGCAAGATGAGGCCATTTGGCCCATGAAGCCTGCACCACCATTCAATACGATCATGGCTGATCATGCCATCTCAGTATCCCATTCCTGCTTTCTCTCCCAACCCCTTCATCCCTTTAGCCACAAGAGCCACATCCAGCTATATTAGAATATATCTAATGAACCGAGTGAAGAAAATCTTCCCCATCTCACTCCTGAATAGAGTGTGGTCCTTAGCTCTGGACTTCCCACCATTGAGAACATTCTTCCCGCATTTAGTCTGGCCCGTCGCATCAGGATTTTAAAAAAAAGTTTTCCAACAGATGCCCCCTCATTCTTCTGAATTGCAGCAGAAACAAGCTCAGTCAATCCAGTCTGACCTCTCATGACGGTTCCCCCTATCCCCAGAATCTGTCTGGTGAACCTTCGCTGGAATACCTCAATATCCTTCCTCAGATGAGAAAAAAAGTCCATCAGTTTTCTTCCAGTACACCAGACGATCACATCTGCACACACTATTCAAGTGTAACCTCACCAAGGCCCTGTATAACTGCAACAAGACAGTGTTACTCCGAAAAGTCAATGATTGAATGGGAGTAATGTGGTTTACTGAAATGGAAAGCAATGGGAAACAACACTTACATTCACGATTCTTCTGAGCCTTCAAATTAGTTGCACAATTTCTTTTTTTCTTTGTTTAGCCCCAGCTACTTCTGTTTCACATGGATGTGCACCCCTTTGCATATACATTTCCCAACAGGTGGTCTGAAAGTTCTCGACTTCTTCTTCAAGAATACTCCTGAATAGTCCCCACCTACGGGCATCCATATTCACCAGGTTGAGACCATTTCCCACTTTTTTTGAACTTGTCTCAGTTCTCCATGCGAAACGTATAACTCTGGCTACCTTCAACGGTCCCAGTTGTATCTGTGTCTTTTTGAGTTAATGAAATATTCCATCGTCCAGTCCCATTTAAGGCTCTGCCCACAGCTCTTTCTCCAATATATTGGGATGCGATTGGTCCTATCCCTGCTCATCACACAATTAGAAAAAAAATCCATCAATTTGCTTCCAGTTTCTATCTTTCTCTTATGGTCCACTGGTCATTTTCCCCCTTCCTGACCTATTTGTTTCCATTTGTGGGGAAGTGTTGTTCACCAATGTCCATTTCAAACCCACCGACTCCCACAGTTGCCTTGAATATCCTTCATCACGTCCTGTTCCCAATGAGGACTCCACTTGGTTCTCCCTGTTACTCCATCTCCATCTGTTCTGATGATGCCAACGTCCACCCCCCTCCTCCATGTATCGAACATGAGCTCCTTTCTCCTAACCTGAGGCTCCCCCTCTGCCACTCTGATTAACGGTCTCTCACTGCTATACTAAATAAATTAACAATAGAGACGACAGGGTTCAGCTTAGAACTTAACAAACCGATGGTTTACTGACAATGACCGAATCATCTCAGGAAAACATCCATTCTGATGGTGTCACCTTCCACCCTCCCCGTGTTTCGAACATGAGCTCCTTTGTCCTCACCTGAGGATCCCCCCGCCTCTAATCTGATTAACAGGCTCCTCACTAATATACTCACTGAATCAGCAATGGAGGCGACAGGGTTCAGCTGAGAAATTAACAAAACGATGGCAACCACATGGCTGTGGTTTGCTGTCAACGATCATATCCTCTGAGGAAAACGGAAGAGCGGTATGGAAGACAATTCTGAATGTTAAAACAATAGAGCCAGAGTAGTTTAGGATTTCATCTCTCAAATACCAATTGGGATCTGAACATGGTGAAAGACACAGAGTGAGAACACAGAATTCTTGAATTGCATTTGACTAAACTCATTAGCACACAAGAGCCTAATCATAGATTTGATCTTCATGAATGAAACTGAGCTTTTCGATATATTGGCAGAGAGAGAGAGAGAGGCTTTCACTTTAAGATTGAAAATGTTTCATGAATTTAAGGTGCAGTAACAGCTGCCAGTATACAGAATAGCTAAGAGACGGGCTCTGCCAACATTGATACATGTAATAATTTGCTGGTAAGTGGATCCCTGCATTTTGGTTTCTGTTTTAACAGCAACTTGGATTTAACCAATTAAATTAAATTATGCCCAGGATACTAAAACTCAATTGAGTTCAACTTTATGTATTGGCAACATCAGGACAATGCGAGGATACGATGTTGATGGGAAAAGCAACTTTGAAAATTATTCAGACGTACTTTCTTCCGAAAAAATAAACGTCTTGGTCTTAAAGAAAATCTCCAAAGGCACAATCTATCAAAGTGAGCTATTCCAGTAAAAGCAGTAAGGAGTAAGAATACAACCCAGGGAGAAGACAGCAGAATGGTAAGGTCAGAGGGAAGGGACAGGTTCAGAAGGCCTGCAGGAAGACAGCAGAAGAGACTGTATATACTGTGAGAGGTTATATTGATTAAATATTTAAGCATTATCTTATTGGAATAGCATATTTATAAAGGAGGGGCAGGTAGTGGTTAGATAGTTAAAGGGGGCTCGGATTAATTAATAGCTAGTTTTTGAATAGTTTTCACTGCTAGCATTACAAACTTTTTTTTTCCTTAAATGGTGGAAATCAGGGGTTCTTTTTCCTCACATACTTTTAGCAGATTATGAGGCGTGTTTTTCTGTTATTTCCATTTTAATTCCACTCACGGCCAGTTGTGTCTCACTGATGATAGAGCAGCTTGGCCATTGATAACTTCACTGAAGAAATTGATATCCAAGTCAGGATGGTGAGTGGCTTGGAAGGTTAAGATTAGGTCATTGCGTTCCCATGCAGCCAATGCCTATGTCTTTAGGAAAGTACTGATTGTGGATTTGGAAGATGCTGTCCAAGAAGCATCAGTGAATTTTATGGTTTTTTCTGTCAATGATACATAATACTGCAACTGAACATCGGAGGTGGATAGTCTCCATGCAGAGATATGGTTCCAATCAAACTGGCTGTGTTGTCATAAAGGAGAATATGCTTGAGGCACTCAACAGGCCTGTTTCAACTGTGAAAACAGAAAGAGAAATAATGTTTCCCGGCCTACCTGGCTCCTCTTCTGCACTGTTCTGAAGAAGAGTTATTTTGGACTTAAACGATTAACTCTATATTTCTATCCACTAATGTTGCCAGACTTCCTGAATTTCTCCGGCAGTTCCAACTTTCATTTGAGGTTTTGAGAATCTGCAGCCTTGTGCTTTGAAATAGCTGCTTGGTCATGGTGCTGTTCCATTTTGGGGGGGTTTAATTGGAGATACACTCGTCCAGGCAAGTGGGAAGCATTCCATCACACTCCTGCTGTGTGCCTTGTAGATGGTGGAGTGGCTTTCAGAGCGATGAGATGCAGTATTCTTGCCCAGAGGCCTGTACTTTTTGCCACCGTACTTATTGCATATGAAGACAAATTCATTTTCAGCTCAATGGTAATTCCCAGGTTGTTGATTAGGTTAAATTCCCTCCAGTGTGGAAACAGGCCCTTTTGCGTAACAAGTCCACACTGACCCCCCAAAACATAACCCACCAAGACTCATTTCCATACATTCGCCCTTGACTAATGCACCGAACACTCTGGGCAATTTAGATTACTTACAGTGTGGAAACAGGCCCTTCGGTCCAACAAGTCCACAACGCCCCACTGAAGCGCAACCCACCCATACCACTACATCTACACCTTACCAAACACTACGGGTAATTTAGCATGGCCAATTCACCTGACCTGCACATCTTTGGACTGTGGGAGGAAACCTGAGCACCCAGAGAAAACCCACGCAGACACGGGGAGAATGTGCAAACTCCACGCAGTCAGTCGCCTGAGGTGGGAATTGAACCCGGGTCTCTGGCACTGTGAGGCAGCAGTGCTAACGACTGTGCCACCGTGCCGCCCCTGACATAGCGGGATAAGGGATCATAAGGGATTCAGCAGCAGCAAAGCCATTGAATGTCAAGAGGTGTTACTTAGGTGATTTCATATTGAAGATGGTAATTGCTTGTTATTTGTATGATAAGAATGTTAATTACCCTTGTTAGCCTAGGCACGGAAGTAGGCAGAACCTTACTACACTGTGATATGGAAAGCTTCAGTATCTGAAGAGAATGCTGCTGAACATGGTGCAATTGTCAACAAACACCCTGGCTTCTAAAATTGTGACAGAAGGAAGGTCAATTATACAGTCACTAAAGACAGTTAGGCTGAGGACATGAACAAGAGAAACTGCTACAGTGAAGTCCTAGGGCTTAGATGGCATAGCTCCAACAATCACGCAATTACTGTGGGTCTGGAGTTACATGTAGCCGAGACCAGCTAAGGACAGCAGTTTTCTTGCCCAAAAGAGCATTAGTGAACCAGGTAGGTTTTTATGACCATTGACAATGGTGTCATGGTCAACATTAGAGTTATCATTCCATATATTTATTAAATTGAAGACCTGTCATGATAGGATTTGACCTGAGTCCACGATAATAAGAGCCGATTCACTGTCTGCGTTCCTGGCTGATTCAGAATACATCTTGATAATTCCACTCCACTTACCCAATAATTTTTATTTATCATACAATATTAATTTGTCTCTATTCCCGAAAAAATGGATACGCAAACAGACTAAGTCAATGAATTTAATGAGAATTGATTAACCAATTGCGAGACTGTGTAGTTTTCTCCTTATTGAAATCGGTTCGTCAATTTGATCAGTGAGAAATTCGAAGGAACGATGAATGAACATAGTGAATTATTTTCCCATGCGAAGGAATGGGAAAATAATTTAGTAAAAGGCAGAAAAATGATTTACGTTCTTTTAATTTACATTCTAGACTAGATGGGATTGGGGGTCACAGGAGGAAGTGCAAAGTTCACACTCTGCAAAGTGTGAAGATAGATAAGTCGCCTGGGCCTGATGGGATTGATACTAGGATTCTCAGGGATACCATGGAGGAGATTGCAGAGCCTTTGTCTTTGATCTTTACTTCGTCATTTTCTCCAGGAAGAGAGCCAGAAGACTGTAGGATAGCAAATGTTGTTCCTTTGTTCAAGAAGAGGAGTAGAGACAACCCTGTTAATTACCTACCAGTGAGCTTTACTTTGGTTTGGGTTAAGTGTTCAAAACGTTTATAAGAGATATGATTTATAACTACCTAGATAGGGGTAATTTGATTAGGGATAGTCAACATGGTTTTGTGAAGGGTAGGTCGTGCCTCACAAACCTTATTGAATTCTTGGAGAAGGTGACCAAACAGGTGGGTGAGGGTAAAGCTGTTGATGTGGTGTATATGGATTTCAGTAAGGTGTTTGATAAGGTTCACCACTGTAGGCCATTGGAGAAAATACAGAGGCATGGGATTGAGGGTAATTTAGCGGTTTGGATAAGAAATTGGCTAGCTGAAAGAAGACAGAGAGTGGTGTTTGATGGGAAATGTTGATCCTGGAGCTCAGTTACTAGTGGTATACCACAAAGCTGAGGCACGGTGTAATGTCACAGTGGCGCAGTGGTTAGCACTGCTGCTTCACAGCGCCTGAGACCCGAGCTCTATTCCTCCTTTAATCAACTGTCTGTGTGGCGTTTGCACATTCTACCTGTGTCTGCGTGGGGTTCTTCCCAAAGTCATAAAATGTGCAGGTTTGGTGAATTAAATATACTAAATTGCATGCAGTATTAGGTGTAGGAGAATGGGTCTGGGTGGGTTGCTCTTTTGAGGGTCGGTGTGGATTTGTTGGGCTGGAGTGTCTGTTTCCACACTGTCAGTAATCTGAAATATGTATTGGGGCAATTTTCATAATGACCTAGATAAGGGTGTAGAAGGATGGATTAATAAATTTACAGATGACGGGAAGGTCACTGGAGGTGTGGATAGTGCTGAAGGATGTTAAAGATTAAAGAGGACGTAAATACGCTGCAGAGCTGGGCTGAGAGGTAGCAAATGGAGAATCAATGCAGAACAGTGTGAGGGGTTTCACTTTGGAAGGAGCAGCTGGAATACAGAGTACTGGGATAATGGTAAGATCCTTGGTAGTGTTGATGGGCAAAGAAACCTTTGTGTCCATGTGCATAAATCCATGAAATTTGCCACCCGGGAAGATAGGGTTGTTAAGAAGTTACACGGTGTGTTAACTTTTATTGGTGGAGGGATTGAGTTTCAGAGCCAGGAGGACATGCTGCAGCTGTACAAAACTCTGGTGCGGCTGCACTTGGAGTATTCTGTCGCGTTCTGGTCACCACATTATAAGAAAGTTTGTGGAAGCTTTGGTTAAGGTTCAATGGAAACTTACTTGGAAGTTACCTGGTATGAAGGGGAGATGTTATGAGGAAATGTTGAGGAACTTGAGGCAGTTTTCATTGGAGGGAAGAATATTGAGAGGTGATTTAAGTGAGACGTATAATATAATCAAAGGGATGGAAATGTGAGTTTTTTTTCCCTTCGATGGTGATGGCTCACACGAGGGGACATAGCTTTAACTTGAGGGGTGATACATATAGGAAAGATGTCAAAGGTAGTTTCTTTACTTAGAGAGTGGTAGGGGCATGGAAAATGTTGCCTGCAACAGTAATGGGCTGACCAGATTTAAGGGCATTTATAATGTCATTAGATAAGAAAAAGGATGAAAATGGAAAAATGTAGGATAGATGGGCTTCAGATTGGTTCCACAGGGTGGTTCCACATTGAGGGCTAAAGGGACTGTACTGCATTGTAGTGTGTGTGTGTGTGTGTGTGTGTGTGTGTGTGTGTGTGTGTGTGTGTGTGTGTGTGTGTGTGTGTGTGTGTGTGTGTGTGTGTGTGTGTGGTGTGTGTGTGTGTGTGTGTGTGTGTGTGGTGTGTGTGTGTGTGTGTGTGTGTGTGTAATGTTCCTCTTTATGAGTGTTTTCTTAAGTATTAACCTGAAACAACATGGAATATGATGATCTGAAAAATTTGAATCCTAAAACAATGGTTCTGGGAATATATTTTTCCCAGGCTCAGGAAATATGGGAACACCATTTGGGAAGGGAAAATGCAAAAAGAAGACAATTTTGCGTCACTCTGTCTTGAGCAGATTTATAAATGATACGAGCAGGTATTGTTGGTTTGGTGAGCTTAAAAGCGGACAAATCTTGAGGACCAGAGGAGTTTTAACTAAAGAGGCAAAAGAACAAATTACAGTGACTCTGATCCAAATGTTTAAATCCTGTCCAGCCACAGAGGAGGTGCCAGAGGACTTGAGAACAGCTGAGGTCTTCCCACTGTTCAAGAGGGTAGCAGAGATAGACCAGGAGTAACAGAGCAGTGAGTGCCCCATCAGAGTTAGGGAATGTATTGGAGAAATCTGTGAAGGATACAATTAATATCCACCTGGAAAAACATTGCTCAACTAGGGATAGTCAGTGTTGCCTTCTCAGAGCCAAGTCATGCATAACAAATCTGGTGCAATTTTTCGTAGACATGACGAGGTCTAGAGATGAGGGTAGGGAAATTTATATTGTTCATATGGATTTCATCAAAGCCTTTGACAAGACCCCACATGGGAGATTGATAATGAAGGTAAAAGCACATGGCATCCAGGGAAAATTAGTAAGTTGGCTCCAATATTGTCCCATCACAGGAGACAGGAGATTTTGGTAAAAATCTAATTGTATAGTTGGCGTCAACTGGTGCACTACAGGGATCAGTGTCAGATCCCTTCTTGATTGTGATAGTCATAAATGATATTGGTGTGTGAGTGTGCGTGTGACTATACTGGAAAACACAGGAGGCAGTTCGCTTGGTGATGACAGGAAAGTTTGCAGAAGATGCAAATATTGGTTCAGTGGTCAGTGAGGAAAAAAATTCAGGTATCATTTGGATATTGACAGATTGATCAAACGGGCAGATCAACGGTGGATGAAATGTAACCCTGATAAGTGTGAGATGATGAACTTTTGTCAGAGGACACACGACTCAACGAATGGGAAGAAAATAGGAAGCTCAGTGGAACAAAAAGATATTGAGGAGGTTGTTAACAGATCCCTGAAGGTGAGCAGACGGTTGAATAGGTTAGTTAAGAGGCTTACCTTTAAAGTTGTTGTATAGATTGTAAGAGCAGGGAGGTCACTTTGGAGCTGTACAAGACGTTGGTTCAGCCACAGTTGGAGTAATGTGTGTAGTTCTAGTCACTGGACAATGGGGAGGATGTGATTATACTGGAAGGAGTTTAAAGGAGATTCAGCAGAATGTTGCTGGGCTGCAGCAATTTAGCTGTGAAGAGGGAGACTGGATAAGGTCAGGCTGCTTTCCTTTGAGCAGAAATCAGGTTATGTGAGACAATGAGGGGTGTGGACAGGGGAAATAGAAAGCCATTGTTTCTCTCAGTCGAGAGACAAAAAAGATGGCTTAATTTGAAGCTGAAAAGGTTTACATGGGACATGAGGAAAGATCCTCTCACGTCAAGTATAGTCGAGGCCTAACACCGAGATGGGAAATCTAAGGAAAATACTTGGACGAGCGCTTGAAATGATACTAAATCTACCTCAGTCCCACTGCACAAGTGCTGGAGAGTGGGACTGAGGTAAAATTAGTATCATTTAGGCTGGACAAACAGAAAGGGCCGAAGGGCCTCGTGTTCTATATGATTCAGTCATTCTAGAATTCTGAAGTTAAAGTTCTTAATTATTTTGTGTTGTTGTCTTGGTTTTTGAAAATATTAACTGGTGTATGTTCCAACCGTTCTCGTTTCCAGTGACAAATTCAGTTTCTGTATTAGAATGCTCATTCATAGAAAGAATTTTCCAAATAAGTTCATAGACTGAGATAACAAGAAAACCAGTGGTATAACAGTGTGCAATAGAACAGCTCTTGAGCTCTACAACATGAGAGATTTAATAACTAAATAGCCTCAGCAAAATGAAGATCATTCACTGAAAAGAATATTAGGTATTGATGGGATGGATAATGTGTAAATTAATGCAAGTTTGAAGATAAATTGTAATCAACATTTGAGACCTGACATGATCAAATTAATCCAGTCTCCGGGGTATTCGGTTACTGATGAAAATCTCAATGATATCATACTATTACAATAAACCTGTTTTCATAATCTGTTTGTTGAAAATGATAGAAAAGAAATGAAGATGTAATCATAGGTTCCCAGTGGAGATATCACACAATATAAAACATAGTCTCTGGAAATTTTTCAGCTCAAACTATGAGAGAATTCCCCAACTCCAAGCAGGAACGAAGCTGTTGTTTCACAAGCAAAAAAATGTATCTTCGAAGGCAAATGGTCGCTAAGATATATTACACAATCCTCACTGTTGTTGGTGTGCCTGGTACGTCTCATAAGAAATTAAAGTGTATCAATTTCTGCATTAATTCATACCTATTTCCCCTCGATGACTGATAAGTATTTTATTTCCTTTTCGCAAGGGAAATTCCGATGCCAGACAACAGTCTCCTCACTTAATGGGTTTAAAGCAATAGCTTGTCGAGTCGGATGCTTCTCAGTAACGTGCAGTGTTGTCTGTTTCTCTATACTGTTTCTCTATACTGTACTGAGGCCACATTGTTGGGTTTGGCTTAGCCCCGGTCCTAGCTGGTCTGGGTCACTCTCTGTCTCTGTGGGAGTTCAAAGCCTGCTAATGTTCAGCTGAGTTTTTTTAACAACCCATCTCTTAGTGATACCTGGGCTTTCCCATCCCTTGATATGAAGGGATTGTGTTGGTGGATCTTGCTCAGGCAGCTCGCTCCGATTAGGAGCCCAGATACAACAATCGGGCAATGGGTGGGTTAAGCAGTTAATATGGAGAGATAGGTGAGGATCAGCACAGATGCTTTTGACTACCCTATGCGTTGTCGTCAGTCAGTGTATGTGTGGGGGCATGCTATTTGTGCCGACAGATCAATAGGAGGAGTGTTGTGCACAATGTTCCAGCTATGATGTTTACTGTTGAATTATTTGATTGTCAAAAAGACACGAGTTGTGCCATTTGTAAAATGATGCACAGTACTGTGGTGTGGAGTTTATTGGGACAAACACTGAGATCTGGAATGTTGTGGCAACAGCTCTCCCACAAAGGATCAAACAAATTTGTCCACCAGGATGTTCCCCACTTTGCCCTTTGTTCCTGTTATCCTTTGATGTTCCTTGAAGGTCCGATGTGAAGGTGCTACCATGTGCACGAATTTGGGAGTGTCATTTAGTCTTTGGCAATCGATTTGGTTAAGTATTTAATATTATTTTGATTAGTATTTTGCTGGTAGACATTTTGGAGATGAATCCACTTGATGTATTTCAGACGAATTCACTGTGAGGTCATGGTGTTATACCATGGAAGGCAATATCCTATCGCCTTTGTGAACTGCCTGTTATTGCACCTGATTTAGATGGCTCAGAACAGACTGTGTTACAACAAGACTTTTTGCTGATAAAAGACATCATGGTTTATGGTAACTGATTATGATTTTGAATATTTGATATTGATATGGTGGTCTAAGGCTCCAGTCAGGATCAAGAACATCCATCCATATGCACTGACAGTCAGCCCTGCTGCTGTGCCCTCCATTTGACATGATATTCAGCATTGAGGGGCTCGGTGAGTTGGATACTATTTCAGGGTCACCAATTGATTCATTGTCCATCAGCAGCACATTACTATAAGAATATGATTCATCTGTCGACCCTGTTTCGCATGATATTATTTGTCTCATGGTGTGGGACATCATTGTACCGATTTTCTCACAGGATATCTGTCCAAGCATTGATATTGATTTACACAACGGAGGCAGGTATAGATATACAAATTCCCACAGCTATAATGTGACTTGCTGCATTTGCAGTGACGATGATCAAGATCTCGCTGTGTTGTCACCTCTTCCTTTCAGTCTGTATGATTGGAAAGCGAGGACGGGTGGGAATGCCTTCTCGTCTGTTTTGACTTTGTGGGAAGTTGGCTACGACTAGACTCCGTGCTTGTTGAAGATGGCCATTCAGGCAACTGTCCCCACATAGGGCAGTTTAGTATGTTCAGCACCTTCTGGTCGGCTGAAACTTTTCATGTTGGTCAAATTGCTGTATTAAGGATGAGGTAGTTCATTGGAGGTCACATTTAGGTACTGAGTAACCCCAAATTGTTTTGTGATGATTGAGAGATGGAAAGTATGTTGGGGGTTGGAGTGAGGTAGGATTGAAGGGACTTGGTGTTGCCAGCTCATAATTTGAAGTTTATGAATGTTTGCAGTAACGATAACACTGAGCTGTTCACTCCCACAGCACATTGTAAATGTCAGGGCTGCTGCATCAACAGTGCTGGCTGGGATCAGTCTGGCACAGTGTGTTCCACATCAGGGGAGGAACACAGTGGATTTAATGCTTTGATGTAATAACATCCTGTTCTTTTAATTGCAAAATGGTTCACTTGAAGGATAACGTTATAGTTTGAGTAATAAGTGGCAAGATATCAAACAAATTTCACTTGGTAGCTGGCAACACCACGTCATAAATCAGACAACATGTGTTACTGTCATAATGCTAGAGGTTATTACAATACAGAAGGATGAATGTTCTAGGGCATGATCATTTTATGATTGGCTCTCTTGGAGTTTTTATTTCTTCTCTTGAGTTCAGTCTTTAATTCATCAGACGATCCTCCTCACTGATGTTGGGTGCTGTCTGAATGCTGATCCATTGCTCTGCATGATGGATACATTTAACCCTTGACTTACTGGGCACTGGACCGGCAGAACGAGGTCCAAATGTGTGATATCAATGTATGCAGTTAATGCTTCCAAACTAACTCTGCGACGAAATTCTTCAGTTGAGAGAAAAAATCCATTCTCTGTATCTCACAGACACTCTGCATTATCCAGTGACTGGAATGTTGTGTAATATTGATCCCAATCTCCAGGAATCACTCTGAGTGACGGTATTACTGACTGGGATTGTACTGAATGGGATTCACGAAGCTTAGGCTGGACCATCTGGTTGCAGTGGCCTCGTGCTTTTTGGGGGCTGAGTCACTGTAGAATTGTACTGAGTGTGTGTAACTGCTGGATTAGAAGTTTCTGACACAATTTTGTTCCTTTTCTGTGGGTCTCTGTAAATGCAGCATGATAGTACGTGTGGAGCACGAACAGGAGAATAACTGTGACTCCATTTGCAAATTTTACTGGGAATATCTTTCACTTTTATTGCATGTGGGTCAAGTGCCTGAAGGGAACATCTGAATCCAGTGGCAACGTTATTTAGTGAGCGTCTTTCAATTTGAATTTTCGCAATTGTGGATTGCAAAGGGCACAATTAACCCAGTGTGCACGTATTACTGGGAGCATCTCTCAAAGTGGAATTACACTGAGTATGAGGTACTAACTGCAGTGGAACGAATTGCTCCAATGGCCTTGTATAAATAGGAGTACCTCTGAGTATAGAATTTAATTGTATGTAGGGAACAGAATGAAACAGAATTGCAGTGGTAACTAGGACCATGACAATATGAACCATGCGGATCTTCATTTATGTCGCATTCCTCATTTTTGTTCTGCCCACTGTCAGTGCAGTTTGTAAATTTTGCTCACCCTTTAACAAGGCTATGTTGTCCTTGATTTTTTTTCCAAGACATGTCATGAAGGCAGAGGTGTAGATTTGTCTGGAATTGGTTTCTTTGAACAATGGTAGGTATCACCATTTTGCGCAGTTCTTTTTTTTTTGTTAGTTTGATTTGGTTTTAACAAGGAGTCAAAACCTGCTGGCACCAGATAAGCAGCAACAGTGAACAGTATTTCCATGCTTCAACAGATGGTTCCTGATGGGCTTTCTCTCTGACGTCTCTGCAGAAAGTATTTTCTCTTACCTGTAAGAACCCGTGTTTGAATCTGCCTTTCGGCGTGTTCATAGGATGTTGCGGGTATTGGAACAGGCTCATTAAGCTCCGATAGAGTTGGTTGCGTTTTCAAAGAATTTATGTTAAATTCTGCTTTCGTTTGTTTGTGTTTCAAGTGCAGTGTTTCAATAAATTCTGTTTTGTTTGAAGCCAAGTGGTTTGACCAGCTGCATCATCCCTGGAATATCCACTTTACGTCTGACTAAACATCTAAAACCGTTATTGTCTGGGCAAACTTCTTAAAAACATTTTGAGGGGGTCTGACCTGGTCCATAACAATATTCAACGGATTGCAAGTAGCAAAATATTCACAACTGGTTGTGGATGCTTGGTGCTAATTTTAAAAAGTGAAATGTCCCATTGGAGGTAAACAGATATGTTTGTAATGTTTATTAATGACTTGGAAGAAGGAGTCGAAGGGTGGGTCAGTAAATTTGCAAAGGTACGAAGATTGGTGGAGTTGTGGATAATGAGGACGGCTGTTGTCGGCTGCAAAGGGACACTTAGATATGATGCAGAGCTGGGCTGAGGAGTGGCAGATGGAGTTCAACCCTGTCAAGTGTGAGGTTATCCATTTTGGAAGTACAAATAAGAATGCGGAATACAGGGTTAACAGTCGGGTTCTTAAGTGAGGTGGAAGAGCAGAGGAATCTTGGGGTTTATGCTCATAGCTCTTTGAAAGTTGCTACTCAGGTGGCTAGAGCTTGTAAGAAGGCCTATAGTGTATTAGCGTTCATTAGCAAAGGGATTGAATTCAAGAGTCGTGAGATGATGTTGCAGCTGTACAGGACCTTGTTAAAGCCACATTTGGAGTACTTGTGCAGTTCTGGTTGCCTTATTTTAGGAAAGATGTGGAAGCTTTGGAGAGAGTGCAGAGGAGATTTACCAGGATGGTGCCTGGAATGGAGAATCGGTCGTACGAGGATAGGTTGAGAGTGCTAGGCCTCTTCTCATTGGAACGGCAAAGGATGAGGGGTGACTTGATAGAGGTTTGTTAGATGATCAGGGGAACAGATAGAGTAGACAGTCAGATACTTTTTCCCCGGGTACAACAGAGTGTTACAAGGGGACATAAATTGAAGGTGAAGGGTGGTAGGTATGGGGGGATGTCAGGGGTAGGTTCTTTTACCAGAGAGTGGTGGGGGCATGGAATGCTCTGTCTGTGGCAGTGGCATAGTCAGAATCATTGGTGACCTTTAAGCGGTAATTGGATAGGTACATGGATGGGTGCTTAAGCTAGGACAAATGTTCGGTACAAGATCGTGGGCCAAAGGGCCTGTTCTGTGCTGCATTGTTCTATGTTCTATGTGTTTTCATAAAGTGAAAACAGCAGAGCAACGATGGTAATTCAATAAAATGCACGATAGACATATTATATTGACGCAAGTAATATTCTTGCAACTGATTGAACTTCCAGCAAGGTTAGGAAAAGTTTTGGGACATGGCTACACTAAGTTATTATCTTTATATTAGTAAGGATGAATATAGATCTGGAAATGTTGACACTATTTCTCATCTGTACCTGGTTAATAACTGGTGAATCAGTAACTCATCATCTATCCACAGTAATTTTGCAGTGATCACTGCTCTTCGTTTTGTGGCGTGTGCCTTCATTGGGGAAAGAGGTTTTGATGAGGCCTGTGCATCAATTTATTTTAAAGGGATGTATAAAAATAAAAATATTAATAGAAATCGGAATTAGAATTTATGTTTCAACAAATAACTAAACTTAGTACCTGCAATACTATGACTATCGTCTAAACTTGAGTTGAAGAGCATTACATAGAATTAACTTGTCAGAGTGCAGAATATTTTACATGGTAATTTAATACACCACACAATTCTCTCCTATCACAATGCGGTCTAACTTTGAATTAGTATTCTACCTTAATGATATCCACTTGCAGTCTCTCTCATTGGTGGAAATACATTTCCATGTTACTGTCACAACGTCCTTTATTCTTTCCATACATCTGTATTCTCTATGTCACTCACACAGCCCACAAAATCCAATGTCCACGATTGTAAGCATTTGTCTTCTTTTCATTTGACAATGACAATCATTAGGACTCTGCTGGGAGGCCAAACTCTTTCACTCGTTGCTTGGTTTTTATACCATGGTCTTTGACCTTCCAACACAACCACCTATTTCTTTACAATATATTCACCTGTGGAGTATGGTTGTCCCTGGCTAGCCAGCACGTATTGCTCAATCCGAGTTGGTCTTGAGAAGGCAGTGGGGTGCCGCTTTCGTGAACCACTGCAGTCCACCTTCTGTGGTGTTCTAAGGGAGGGATTTCCAGGATTTTGACCCGGCGACAGTGAAAGAATATTTTCAAGTCAGGATGGTGAGCGGCTTGCAGGGTAACTTGAAAGTGGCAATGTTACCAGTTATTTGCTGCCCGTGTTCTTCTAGATGGATGAGGTCATAGGTTTGAAACGAGCTCTCTGATTAATTTTTTGTTGAATTGCTGCAAGGTGTCTTGTAGATGGTACACGCTGCTGTTACTGAGCATCAGTAGCGATGGGAATGGGTGCTTGCAGATATGGTGCCAGTGAATTAAGCTGCTTTTTCCAAGCTGGTGTCAGGCTTCTTGAGTGTTGTTAAAGCTGCGCCCATCCAGTTTATTGGGGAGTGCTCCATCACACTCTGGCTTTAGACCTGATAGATCCTGGGTGTTGTTAAAGCTGCGCCCATCCAGTTAGTTGGGGAGTGCTCCATCACACTCAGGGCTTGTACCTGGTTGACACTGAGTGTTGTTTAAACTGCGTCCATCCAGCTTATTGGGAAGTGCTCCAACACACTCGGGACTTGTACCTTGTAGATCATTCATAGCATTTGGGAAATCAGGCCTCCCTAGCCTCTGACCTGCTCTTATAGCCAACTGTGTTTACGTAGTGACTCCAGCTGAGTTTCTGGTTCATGAAAATAAAGCAGCCAATTTATCAGGCATGTGTCTAAGCAGTTTTGTTCCTCACCTTGATGTTGCAAATAACTTTGGTCTTGTCCTTTAAAAGTTCAGACAGATTAATTGTTGTCTCTTTCTGGTTTGTAACAGTTTACTCTTTGTTGATTCATTCAATTCATGAACAGTTATCAAAGTTCTGATGTTTATTAGATCATATGAAAACACGAAATCTCCTTCAACAGCACCTCACAAATTCATGACCTCCAGCATCTGGAAGAACAAGGGCAGTAGATGCACGGAAACACCATCACATGCAAGTTCTCTTTCATGGCAGATTTTATTGCGAATTGGAAGTCTCTCGTAATTCCATTACTATTGCTGGGTAAAAATTCTGCAACTCTACCCCCAAAACAATGTGGACATTAATGTACACCAGTGGATGAGGATGTTCTGAAAGCCAGGTCTCCAGCCCCATCACAAAGCCAGGTCTCCGGCCCCATCACAAAGGCGAGTAGAGCCAGATAAGGAATGCTGGCCTGGCCGTTAAAGCTTAAATTACATGAACAATTTTAGAAATAATAACAATTCCCAAAACTGCAAGATGATATTTCTGAAAATGAGAAGTGATTAATATTGAAGTGAGTGTCTCGTATGGCAGAGAACAGGAAACAGACAAATGTAGAAAATAGGTACAGGAGTGGACCATTCGGCCTTCTGGGCATGCTCCACTATTCCATACGATCATGACAGATCATCCAATCTCAATATCCCATTCACAACTTCCCTCCAAACCCGTTGATCCCTTTAGTCGTAAAGGCCACGTCCAGTTCCCTCTTTACTATGTCTAACAAATTGGCCCTAACCACTTGCTGAGGTAGATAATCTGACAGGGATTATTCCTCATCACAAGGGTGAATGGCGTACACCTTATTCTTAAACAGTGCCCCCCCCCCACCCCGGTTCTGGACCTCCCCAACATTCCAATCAATCTTACCACATCCAGCCTGTCCAGTCCCATCAGGACTTTATATGTTTCTATGAGATACCCCCTCATTCCTATAAATTCCAGCGAATACAAACCCAATCGATCCATCTTTCTTTATATGGCACTCCTGCAATTCCAGGAAACAGTCTGGTCAACCTTTGCTGCTCTTCTTCGATAGCAGGAATAGCCTTCCTCAGACGAGGAGACCAAAACAGTGCACAATACTCCAGTTGTGTCCTCACCACTGCCCTATATAACTCCAGAATGATATCCTACTCCGATGCTCAAATCCTCTTACTGTGAAGGCCAGCATGCCTACTGCACCTGCCGGCCAATCTTCAGCAAATGTTCCATCATGATACCCAGGTCTCGTTGCACCTCACCTTTTCCGAAATTGCCATCATTCAGGGAATAATCTTCCTTTCTGTTTTTGTGACCAAAGTGATAATCTCATACTTTTTTCCACATTATATTTCATTTAAAATGTATTTGCCCTCTCAGCCAGTTACCATTCAGGTAACAATCTTCCTTTCTGTTTTTGTGACCAAAGTGATAATCTCATACTTTTTTCACATTATATTGCATTTAAAATGTATTTGCCCTCTCAGCCAGTTCGGCATCTTCCTCACAGCTCACACTGTCACACAACTCATTGTCATCAGCAAATGTGGAGATATTTCATTCAATTCATTCGTCCATATTGTTAATGTATATTCTGAACAGCAATAAATCCTGCAAATCCCACTCATCATTACCTACAACACTGAAAAGGACATGTTTATTCCAAACCTCTTTTTCCTGTCTGTCAACCAGTTCTCTAACCACATCAATACACTGCCTCTGATTCAATGTACTTTAATTTTCTTTACTAATTTCATGTGTCAAAAGCCTTTTCAAATTCCAAATACACAACATTACAGACTCATCCCTGTCACCCAAAAGAGAAACATCCACGGTGATAGGTTGGATATTTGGTGTTGAGATGTTTCCAAATTCAGCCATCAGCTATTAAAGCGAATAATCTTTGTCATAGCTTGTTTTCTCAAGTCAAATGAGTTTTCCAACTCCTGCTGGTCTCAACGCCAGAAGACAGATGCTTTTACCTCGGTTGTCAGTATTGGGTATCGGACTATGTATGTCTTACTCCAGGAAATGACACTAAATCTTACCTTAAAACATGGGTCAATTCTGGCAGTCTCTTGTTTATAATAATGGACTCAGTGTGGGGATAATTAATTCTAGGGAGTGGCCTAAAAAAAGGGAGAATCCATCTGTACCACGCAGTGGGCCGTACAGGATTGTTGTGGATCTGGACACATATAAGCCAGGCCAGGTAAGGATGATCTTCCTGAAAGGATATTAATGAATGAGATTGTTTTTTTCCCAACAATTGACAAGTATTGCATCATGAACATGAGACTCTTAAATCCAGTTTATAATTGAATTGAAATTCCACTATCTATCAGCACAGAACCCAACTCCCAGAATGTCACCGAGATGTCTGAATTACTCGTCCAGATATTAGAGCATTAGGCCGTTGTCTCCTCTATCCTCTAACATTGTTTCTGTATTAAAGGCCAATCTCTAATCCAAAGCAACGATGCGATATTTGTGTCTCCTAGAACAAACTATGACACAATTCTGGTGATTCTCGTTGGAAGATTGGAGTGACTGGGCTTGTATACCATTGAGTTTAGAAGGCTGAGAGGGGATCTGATTGAGGCGTATAAGATTATTAAAGGATTGGATACTCTGGAGGCAGGAAGCATGTTTCCGCTGATAGGTGAGTCCCAAACCAGAGGACACAGTTTAAAAATAAGGGGTAGGCCATTTTGAACAGAGTTGAGGAGAAACTTCTTCACCCAGAGAGTGGTGAGTGTGTGGAATGCTCTGCCTCAGAAGACTGTGGAGGCCAGGTCTCTGAATACCTTCAAGAAAGAGTTGGATAGAGCTCTTAAGGATAGTGGAATCAAGAGTTATGTGTATAAAGCAGGACCATGATACTGATTGAGGATGATCAGCCATGATCATAATGACTGGTGGTGCTGACTCGAAGGGCAGAATGGCCTACTCCTGCATCTATTGTCTATTGTCTATTATCTCCACAGATAGTGCCAATTGAACGATGGGGTTTCTGAGCCCCAGTCTGTGCGCCGAATCTGAGAGGAGGCTCTCCATTCACAAGGAAAGGGCCTAGGAAAGGAGATTGGGAATGTGGGCCTGGACATTAGACAGGAAGCTTTGTTTAAGCACAGATAAGGAGTCTGACTTCTAAGCCAGAAAGTTGCAATTACCAATGCTGTATGGATTCAGACTTTATTTGGTTGGGGACTGTTTCGTACAGTGTAAGAAAGATACAGAGAGTCCATGCCAAATATTGAAGTTCTTTTGATTGCGCTGGATCCAACCTGGGGCATGGTGGTTGGATTCACGACAGAATATTTCCATGGTTCAAATTGTCAGGATGTTAAAGGAAGAAACTCAGTTTCTGACCATTTGTTCATCCATATTGTGGAGGCCATGAATTCGTAGACATTGTGGAGTGATTGAATGCCAATATACTGCAGTTCATATAATGTGGCACTTCTGCGGCAATCTGTTCTCTGGAGGCTCCAAAACTGATTGCAGGAATTTTTCAATCAATGCCTATATCAGATGTCTCCCACTCTTGTTTTACGGATTCCTAATTTTTATTTTGTGTGAATCTTATTGTCTTATGGGAAACTCCATCCACTGTAGGTATCCAAAAAGCAAATTAAATGAATCCAAGCCTCAAAAATGCATTGAGATCGTGACAATACTTCTGAGAGAAATCTGCTGCTCATGTTCTCTCCTGTGTCTTTTTTAAAAGTGCAAATGGGAGGGTTTGTTGCTCTGGGTCAGATTCTTTAAACTTCATTTGACATGGCACAGCAATTATCTTTACTTGAAAATCTATCACTTTTCATCTGCGCTCAGAGACAGAATGTTTAATCAGTGACTTCATGTATCTTTGTCCCTTTCTCTCTCTTCCAGTTAGTCTAGTGGTGATTGTATTCTTGGCTCAAGGCAATTGTGGACTTTCTACATGCACTACTCGTTGCCTGGTGGCCATGGCAACATCAGATCTACTGTTCATTTTTTTTGATGTCATCATTGATCGGTTTAGTTCCTATTATTACCCACGGTCTTTCCTGGATATCACTCCTGTTTGTAGTATTATCTATGCCCTGAATCGTGTGACCATTGATTGTTCTGTCTGGTTCACTGCTGCTTTTACTTTTAATCGATTTGTTGCCATTTGTTTTCATCAGATGAGAGCTAACTATTGCACAGAGAAAACTGCAATCAGAGTTCTAGAAACAATCTGCATTTTCTTTTCTTTAAAGAACATTCCCATCTACTTTCGATTTAAACCTGGAAAGATCAGTAACAACATTCCATGGTGCTGTTATTCAAGCAACAGTTATTCTAAGGACAGTCGGTAGATAAGTTTTCAATATTTTGAAAAAATTTTAACACCACTTTTCCCATTCATTTTTATTCTCTTTATCAACGTTCTGACTGTCAGACACATCTTCGAACCCATTAAGGTGCGTAAGGGACTGAGGGCTCAGAGAAAAATAGAGGAGGACCAAGAGGTAGAGAACAGAAAGAAATCTGTGATTTTACTCTTTGCCATATCCGCCAGCTTCATCCTTCTCTGGTTGGGGTATATTTTATACTTCTTTGATGCAGGTTATACGTTGGATTCCGCTGCGAGTGATCTCTTTCTACAAGTTGCATGAATGTTGCGGAACCTGAGTTGCTGCACAAATGCACTTATTTATGTGGTAACGCAGAAAAAATTCAGAGACCAGTTAAAGTATGCAGTGAAATATCCAGAGATAAAAATAATTCAATTTGTGAATAAATCCAAGCTACTGAGAGCCAACATTAGTTGCTGCAGATAATGGAAGGAAGAGTCCACGTGATGAATGGACTGAAAAGAGGAGGAGCAGCTGCATGATAACAAATCTTTTCTATTGGATAAGGAATGACTCCATCGGAGAGGCAAAATGAAACAAACTGCAGGAGCAAAGCCAGTATAAAGTGCTGTTGGCAAGAGGCAACTGTTCATAGAAAGCTGAACAACAAAAGCATAACTGAAATAGGAATTAGACATGCCCAGACAGAAAGAAAAATATCCAAGCAACCAGGTCTCTGAATGACTGGATCCAAAAATAAAAGATGTGGAGGAAAGTAGAAAGTTAAAAACCAAGGTTATCGTCCAACAGGTTTAACTGGAAACACTAGCTTTAGGAGCACTGCTCCTTCATCCGGTGGTTGTGGAGTACACAATTGTAAGACACAGAATTTACAGCAAACGTTTACAGTGTGATGTAACAGAAATTTTATCTTGAAAAATACCTTGGTTTTTTGTTAAGGCTCTCATCTGTTAGAATGACCATGACCGTTTCACTTCTTTAATAAGTAAATCACAAAACAATTTTAAAAATTACATTATCAAATGGACTTTAACAATTGGTGTCAGCCCAGATAATGTATTGAAGGTGTTAGTCCCCGTGTGCTGCTGTCTGTGCCATACTATTTAGACTAATTCTAACCTAAAAAAGTGAATCAACAGAATCTTACATGAATTCATGCAGCTTTTGATCAAAGTACAACGTAACTCTCAAAGTACAAATTCACACCACAAATATGTATTTGTGTGTGTGTGTGCGTCTCTCTGTCTGTTTGTCTGGGGTGGGGGGTTGAAAGTGTCTGTGAGAGAGAGTATGTGTGCGTATGTGTGTGACAGGGAGAGTGTGTAAAGGTGTCTAAGTCTGTGAAAAGTTTGCATGTGTGATTGTGGGAATGTGTGTGTCTGTAGGAATGAAACTACAATCCTACCTAGCCACTCTCCCCTACATCAAAGACATATCTGAAATGACTGCCAGACTACTCAGACCCCTTGGCATCATGATAGCTCACAAACCCACCAACACACTAAACCAGCAGCTAATGAGCTTGAAAGCACTTATACAATGAGCCAAAATAACGTTAGTTACAAAATAACATGCAAGGACTGTAACAAGCAATACATTGGACAAACAGGCAGAAAACTAGCCACGAGGATACATGAACACCAATTAGCCACAAAAATACATGACCCTCTCTCATTAGTATCCTCACATATGGATGAGGAAGGACACAACTTCGACTGGGACAATACATCCATCCAATGACAAGCCAAACAAAGACATGCATGATAATTCCTAGAAGCATGATATTCCAAAAAAGAATTCTATCAACAAACTCATCGAGCTAGACCCCATCTACCACGCCCTGAGAAAAAGAACAGGAAGTGACTTCACCACAGGAAATAACATCACCAAAGCAAATGACATTACCAACAAAAAAAACCCAAACATATAAGTAGAAAGCAGGAAGTTTCAGCATTGCTTTGCATAAAGTCCACTGAAGGTGTTACCGAGTAATGCAATGAAACGTCTGGAAATGAACCTTTCAGCTCAGCGAGCAAACCTACATCCAAAACCTCAACCTGAGCTACAAATCTTCTCCAAACTAGTGTAAATCTTGTTTTATAAAATCTCAATAAGAGTATTCGATGTTCTGTTGTCATATAAATGTTAACAGCTAGTTTGTTCGCGAAATAAATACCAGTTTTCATAGAATTAAGTCAAATGAAATGGCAGGTAATAATGCCAGAAACAGTAGCTTGCAACCACACCCAACTGTCTTCTCCGTTCTTCTGATTACCCAGCTCCTTCTCCTAATAAAGGTGCTCCATAAAATCAATCTTTTTGAATAAGTTATTCTTACCTGATCTAATACCATCATCGATGGATCAACATAAACTCCAATTAATTTCATATGATAAAGATCTTCCTAAGCAGGTTTCTAGAGACACAGGTTTGAAAAACATGGAAAAAGATCCCCTTAGTCCAACTCAACCATGCCAAACAGATATTCTGAGCTAATCTAATCCCATTTACCAGTACATGGCCCAAGCTCCTCTCAATCCTTTCAATTCACATACCTCTCCAGATGCTTTCTTAATGCTATAATTGTACGAGCCTCCATCACTTCCTCTGGCATCTCATTCCATACATGCAACACCCTCTGTGCGAAAATGTTGCCCATCAGTTTCTCTTTTGAATCTTTCATCTCTCACCTTTCAATTACACCATTGAGTTTTTGACTTCTCTCCACTGAGAAAGACTGTCCATTTCTGCTATCCCTGGCTCTCAGGATTTTATAAAATTTTCAGGTCACTTCTCAGCCTCTGACACTGCAGAGAAAACGACCCCAGCCATTTCAGCCTCTTCCTTGTCACAAATCCTCCCATCCCAGCAACATCATTATAAATCTTTTCTGAAAACTTTCATGTTTAACAATATGTTTCAAATAGCAGAGAGAGCAGAGCTGAATGCACCTCACGTTTACCGAAATTAAGCACCATCTGCCACTACTAAGCTTATTAGCCCAGCTGATCAACATCCCGTTGTTACTCTGAGGTAACCTTCTTCACCCATGTTTATAGATTATATAAGTATTTCTATTAGGGGCCTACAATGTTCTGGGATACACTTGATCAGGTCTTGGACATTTATCTGTCTTTGTTTTCTAAGACCTCCAGTACTTCCACTTCTGCCATGTGAACGGTTTTAAAAACATGTATTTCCGAGTTCTCTAACATCCATTTCTTTCTTAACTGTCACAACAGACACAACATATTTGATTGAAGTCTCTCCCACCTCCTAAGGATTAACGTAAAGACAATACCTTTAAAAGAACCTACTCTCTCTCAGTTGTCTCTCTTGCTTTTCAATTATTTGTAGAATCTTTTCTAGATTGTCGTTAACCTTATCTGCCAAGCCTATCTCATTCGATCTTTGCTTTGCTGATTTCCTTCTTAAGAATGCCCCTACACTCTTTATACTTCTTCCAGACATTCAGTTGATCGCAATTGTCAATATCTATTGATGAGAACTTTAATATCTTAATTCATCCGTTCTTCCCTATTCTTACCAACCTTGCTATTCACTCAAATAGGAACATAATGTTTCTGAACTCTCCTTATCATATGATTGAAAGCCTCCCATTTGTTAGTCATTATTTTTCCTGCAAACGGTTTACTCGGATCAATCATTCAAGCACATTTTTAATATCCTTAAAATGTGCCATATTCCAGTTAAGATCTTTAACTCTTATGGAAGACTTATTCTTTTCCATAACTGTTCTATAGCTAATAGAATTATGATCATAGAGTCATAGAGATGTATAGCATGGAAACAGACCCTTTGGTCCAACCCGTCCATGCTGACCAGATATCCCAACCCAATCTAATACCACCTACCATCACCCGACCCATATCCCTCGAAAACCCTCCCTATTCATATAGCCATCCAAATGCCTCTTAAATGGTGCAATTGTCCCAGGCACCACCACTTTCCCTCGCAGCACAACCACCCTCTGCGTGAAAAAGGTGCCTCTTAGGTCACTTTTATATCGTTCCCTTCTCATACTAAACCTATGTCCTCTCCTTCTGGAATTCCTTACCCAAGTGAAAAGACTACGTATTTGTCCTATCCATGCTTCTCATAATTTTGTAAACCTCTATAAGGTCACTCCTCAGCCTCTGGCACTCCAGGGGAACCAGCCCCAGCACGTTCACTTTAGTTCAAATCCTTCAACCCTGGCAACATCATTGTGAATCTTTTCTGAACTCTTTCAAATTTCACAACATCTTTCAGATATGAAGGAGACTGGAATTGCACACAATATTCCAAAAGTGGCCTAACCAATGTCCTGTACAGCCGTAACATGACCTCCCAGCTCCGGGACTCAATACTCTGACCAATAAAGGAAAGTGTACCAAATACCTTCTTCACTATCCTATTTACCTGCAACTCCACTTTCAAGGACCTATGAACCTGCAGTCCAAGGTCTCCTGGTGCCGCAATACTCCAGAGGACTTTACCGTTAAGTGTATAAGTCCTGCTAAGATATGTTTTCCGAAAACGCAGTACCTCGCATTTATCTTAATTAAACCCCAGCTGCCACTTCTCAGCCCATTGTCCCATCTGGTTCAGATCTATTTTAATCAGAGGTAACCCTCTTCGCTGGCCACCGCACTTCCAATTTTGGTGTCATCTGCAATCTTACTAATTATACCTCATATGCTAATATTACATTACATAAATAATGAATACTGGTGGACCCAGCCCCGATCCTTATGGCACTCCACTGATAACAGGCCTGAGAAACAACCCTGTACCACTACCATCTGTCTTCTACCTTTGTGCCAGTTCTGTATCCAAATGGCTAGTTCTCCCTGCATTCTCTCAGATCTAAGCTTGCTAACCAGTCTCCCATGGGGAACCTTGTTGAATGACTTCCTGAAGTCCATACTGATCTCGGTTACCACGCTGCCATCATCAATCCTCTTCGTTGCTTCTTCAAAAAACTCAATCAAGTTTGTGAGACATGATTTCCCACGCACTGAGACATGTTGACTATCCCTATTCAGTCCTTGCCTTTCCAAATACATGTACATCCTGTCCCGCAGGATTCCCTCAAACAACTTGCCCACCACAGACGTTAGGGTCACTCGTCTATAATTCCAGCACCTGGCCCATATCCATTCAAACTCTTCCTATTCATATACTCATCCAAATGCCTCTTAAATGTTGCAAATGTACCAGCCTCCATCACTTCCTCTGGAAGCACACGTACCACCCTCTGTGTGTAAAGAGTTGCCCTGTAGGTCTCTTTTATATCTTTCCCCTCTCGCCCTAAAACTATGCCCTCTCGTTCTGGACTCCCCCATCCCAGCGAAAAGACTTTGCCTATTTAGGCGATCCATGCCCCACATAATTTTGTAAACCTCGAAAAGGTCACCCCTCAGCCTCTGACGCTCCAGAGCCAATTTTGGTGTCATCTGCAAGCTTATTAAGTGCAAGTCTTATGCTCGCATCCAAATCATTTATGTAAATGACATAATATAGAGTTTGCGCATTCTCCCCATGTCTGTGTGGATTTCATCTGGTTTCCGCTCACACCCCAGAGATGTGCAGATTATGTAGACTGGCCACGCCAAATTGCTGATGGTGTCCAGGGATGTGCGGGCTAGATGTGTTCGCCATGGAAATTATGGGATATGGGGATGGGATCGTCTTCTAAGTTTGGTGTAGACTTGTTGGATTGAGCAACCTGTTTCCACATAATAGGGATTTATGAAGTGCATGTTTTTCTCCTTCTCTTGTTGGAATATTTATGCATTGACAGAGAACATTTTCTTGCAAACATTTAACAAATTCTTCACCATCCAAATCTCGAATATTTTGGCAGTCCCAGTCAGTACTCGGAAATTTAAAATCCCCTGTTATAACCTTGTCGTTCTGACATATATTTGAGATCTCAAAATATTTGCTTCTCAATGCCTTCGACTATTGGAGTAAATGTGAAAAATAATTGGAGAATGGATTTGGCACTTGTTTCCTTGAAGTGAATTGAAAAGGAAATCAGGCAGAATGTATCAGTGAAGCCCTTATGACTATTTCGAACTGCCAGAGCAAGTGGTAAGTGCATGTACAGTAATAGAGTCATAGAGATGTACAACACAGAAACAGATTCTTCGGTTCAACTCATCCGTGCCGACTCAATATCATAACCTAATCTAGTCCCATTTGCCAGCACTTGGCCCATTTCCCTCTAAACCTTTGTTATTCATATTTCCATCGAGATGCCTTTTAAATGTTGTAATTGTATCAGACTGCACCACTTCCTCTAGCAGCTCATTCCATACACGCACTATCCTCTGCGTGAAAATGTTGCCCCTTAGGTCCCTTTTATATCTTTCCCCTCTCACCCTAAACCTATGCTTTCCAGTTCTGGACGCCCCCAACTCAGGGAAAAGGACTTGACTACTTATCCTTTTCGTGCTCATGACTTTATAAACCTCAATAAAATTACTCCCCAGCCTCAGTTACAAAATTTCGAATCATATACTTTCACGAAATGGTTTCTCAGAAGTATTTAATCTAATTATACTCATGAAATGTTGCTTAATCAAAAACGCCACTCTCCTCTCCTTTCTTCCTATAATATCTAAAACCGTCTTGTCCTTCCCTCAGCCAAGTTTCTGTAATAGCTATGACATCCCAGCCCCATGTTCCCATCCATGCTCATCAGCCTTATCTGGAGGACTATTTATATTGAAGAATTAAACTGCATTTTTTTCAATGTAAATTTGGCCGCTGACTGGCTCTTGTCTGTCTTTTCGAATTATCTTGTTTTTTTCCTGATTGAGAACCATTCTCACTGTCTGTCTATTTTCACTGTTGCTGAGGAAGCCCCCACCCCAATCCCTGAACGTTTACAAAATAGAACAAGCGAATCTCCCTGCCAGGATATATGCACACTCTCTCACAGAGAAACTCACAAACCACATACTAGATACACACACACACACACACACACACACACACACGAACACCCTCACAGACTTAAGACACTCACGACACACACGTATACATTCTCTCTCATACTCAAACCCCAACCCAGACAGACAGTCAGACACAAAGACCAACATGCATACACATATTTTGTATGGTGAATTTGTACTTGCAGAGTTACATTGTGCTTTGCTCAAAAACTGCATGAATTCATATAAAACTCTGCTATCTCACTTTTAAGAATGGAATCAATCTAAACATCATGACATAGACAGAGAACAAAAGGGACTAATGAGGATCTGAAATTTAAATTGAGGCAACAAAATATTTGGATTTTTATTCCAACAAAATGGTCTCTCCATTTCAAAGAATACTGCAAAATGGCCTGTGAACCATACTGCTGAACATACTGCTGATTTGCAGAATTAACTTGCATTTCAAAGATAAGAGGAAATTCGAGTTTTCATAAGAAGAATACTGACACATTAATTGACCATTTGAACTAACCTTGAACTAATACATGGCATGACAATTTAGGTGCATTCGATATCCTTCTTAAAGAAAATACCATTGGATTATCCTGTCTTTAATCATATAACCATATCACAGTTGATTGGATTTTTCTTTTTAATTAAGAACCCTTTCCCAGGAAATATCATTGGATTAACTTGCTGAAAATCATGTCACCTTATTACATGCAATTAGACTTTCTTGTAATTAAGGCTGTTCTATTTTGTTTTAAAAATATAAATAATTTGTAATTTTCAAATGTAATTGCGCAACTTCACACCGGAACACGGAAGCTTCAATCTCTGTGTTGCTGGATAGAATTGTGTCAAGATACCTTATTTGAATAAACTATTGAACCTTGCTTTTTGAATAGACTGAATTTGTCAATTCCTTTGACAGATCTCGAACCAAAAGGCCCCTCTTAAGGGGACGCAGATCATCATTTTGGTGCCGTGACATGTTTCGGCTGGGATGGATAGTGAAGAGCGGTGTAAGAGTTAAATGTTCTTCAGTGTTGAGTATTGAGGAATTCGGCCGGCCAGACGTGAGTATTTTCAGTACGTTTGATTTTCCTCTTAAACAAGTGGTGTATATCTAATCTAATCTCATCTAATCTAATCTAAAGATCTAATCTAATCTAATCTAATCTAATGGTGTCTGACGTGACCCCTCGCTGTTTATTTTCCAGTCTAGGCCAAAAGGATCGGTCTTAGAAAAGGTTGAGGCTGGGGGACTTATTAAATGTCTAAATGGGGGGGAAGAGATTAATTGAAGTTGAGGATGCTGTGGTACTTGCGGATAGTGTGGTTCGAAAATTGCTGAACTCTGAGGGGAAGGTTGAAATTTGAATTCCCAAGCCTTGTTAACTTCTGCTTTTAAAAAAAAACTCCGATTGCTTTCACTTCATTTTTTTTGGGTTCGTGATTCCGATCGTTTGGATTTTTTTTCGGAAACTCCGATTGATTTGATTTCGTTTTATTTTGGGTTCGTGTCATTTAACTTCGTGTATTTTCGCTTTTTCAAAAACACAACTCCGATTGTTTTAACTTCGTTTTTTTGGGTTTGTGTCCTTTTAACTTCATTTATTTTCAATTTAAAACTTCGATTGCTTAACTTCATTTATTTCCGGGTTATAAAAATCGGATGCTTGCATTTTCAGCATATGTTGGTGGCATCAATCGTTTCAACATAAGTAGTTGTTAAAGAGGCTCCTGATATTTGAAGTTACAAGGAGCAAGATGCTCTTGATATTTGAAGTTATAAGGAGCAAAAAAATGCAATATTTCTTTTAAAAACATTAACCTAAGTATTGATTAGAGTAATTTTTAAAATATATATATAATGGGGAATATTTACACGCAACAGATGATCCATCATTCACGTTAGTAAAATTATGTGAAAAGTTTCCTAAAAAGTCTGAGACCTTCAGAAATCTATCTGGACGTCTAAATAAAACATTGCGTGATGAAGAATGGCCATGAGGTGGCCCGAAAGATGTTCAATTGGTTCGATCAACTCAGCAATTGATCTGGCAACGTAACATGGCAGCGGGAACGAAAGAGTTAATTGGACTATGGCGACAGTTTTGTGATGAGAGGCACAAAGAATCAGTTTTGCGCTCATGGCAAGATACTGCCACCAAATTGCGGATTGAATTAACTGCAAATGGTGCTATGAAATCTGTTGAGGTTCTTAAAAATAAATGTGCTGGAACAAAACAATTACAGAAACAGAATGAGAAGTGACAAGTGACTGACAAACAAACAGAACTGCACTGTTCGATGGATGGCTTCAGTTTTAACGAGGAAGACAATGATAATTCAGATTTGGATGATTGGTGTTCTTTTTTGCGGCTCCCATTTCAAACTCTTCCTTACAGGCTGATCAGTCTTTGTAACATACAGCGGTTTCACTTAATTCTCAAATTCCCTTCACTCCCAAACAGCCCATTTCTCGGTCTTCCCAGTTCAGACTTGTAAATTATCCTTGGACTTCCAAATCTCAAACTGTTGTAAGTTCAGCAGTTACACCCCGATCTTCAACAAGCACTACTGAAGCTATAAAGACTTTTGTTCCTCCCTCTCCTTTTCAGGATGCAGATCATACT
This sequence comes from Chiloscyllium punctatum, assembly GCF_047496795.1. Taxonomy (NCBI): domain Eukaryota; kingdom Metazoa; phylum Chordata; class Chondrichthyes; order Orectolobiformes; family Hemiscylliidae; genus Chiloscyllium; species Chiloscyllium punctatum. Next base: position 37,188,291 of record NC_092785.1, read on the forward strand.
ACTTATAATATCGTATTAAGAAAAAAATAAGACAATCCAGATCCAATAGTAAGCGCCATGTTCAACAACCAGAAACTTTGTAAAACTCCTCTTCTGAAGATACAGAAGATGAAAAGCCCACATTAAAAATGCTCCCTTTCGGGCCACTGCCAAACACACAAGCTGCTCCTCCAAACGCAATTGTCCGAGTTATTGCCCATGGAAGACCGTCACAACGTGCCTCAACAATTTGTGATTTCTAAAATACTATAATTAAGTTTTACGAAGGTAATGCAAAGGACCTTTGGTCTCTTTTACAACATGTTTTTTATCCTTTGTGAAAATGCCCGTTTTATTGAACACATTAATCATGACATTTTTATTGATTTTGCTAATGCTGTAATTCAGGAGCAACAAAGACAAGATAATATTCTAGCTGCTGCATCTGCTGTATTGGCACAACCTTGCTCGTATTCTGGAGCTACGACCGAAAAATAAAGAGACTGCTAAGGAGTTTTTGGAACGTTGTAGAGAATGTTATGAATCTTATTCTGGAGATCAAGACCGAGATTTTAATACTGTTATAACACTAGGTTATTAAACTGTTTGCCGTCCTCTGTAGCCACAGTAGTCCAAACAAATAACTTAGAAAGGGTTAAAGCCACTCCTAATCAACTCCCCCGTTGTATTAGAGTTCTATGGAAACTTTAATTGTGACAGCCAATATCATTGGGTCCGTGACTGTCCGACCCATGTCTGCTCTATCTGTGACAGTACTTACCATTGGTGTAACTAAAAAGGTATCAAAAAAAGAACAATGAAGACAACTCACCAATGTTTCTCAGAATAATTTTTTTTCTCAATGACTCCATAATTTTCCTTTACATAGAACATAGAACATAGAATAATACAGCACAGAACAGGCCCTTCGGCCACGATGTTGTGCTGAACATTTGTCCGAGCTTAAGCAACCCTCCATGTACCTATCCAATTGCCGCTTATCGGTCACCAATGATTCTGACTCTGCCACTCCCACCGGCAGCGCATTCCATGCCCCCACCACGCTCTGGGTAGATGTGTCGCGTCTTTTAAGCAGGAACCTACAGTCCTACTCAAAGTTAACAACAAATGGTATCCTTTTTTAATTTACACAGGAGCTTCAATGTCTTCTGTAAGATCTGAGAAAGACTTGCCAATTTCAAAACAAACGAAGAGTTTGTCTGGTCTACATGGAGAGAGCAAATCATATCCACTTTCTGAACCTCTTGCTGTTTATTTGCAAGGTTATTCCCTGTCTCATCGTTTTGTAATTACAAACAAAATGTCATGCAACTTGATGGGACGAGATTTGCTGTCTGCCTTTCAAGTAAAACTTGCATGTTCCGTTGATGGTGTCCATCTTGATTCTGATTCATATGAACGTCAGCTGTATGTATCCACTGAACCACATTGGTGGTCACTTGATATTGATCCCCAAAACTCTGGAGACCACACTACTCTTGCTTATGACCGAACAGGCCAGGATAAAATTCTTGAAATTTTTAAATGCATTTTATTGGATCCAAATGGACTGTGCAGATTTTGGCCCATGTCACTGGTCCAGAAGGAGAGGCGGACAGAACATACAACATAGAACATAGAACAATACAGCACAGAACAGGCCCTTCGGCCCACGATGTTGTGCCGAACTTCTAACCTAGATTAAGCACCCATCCATGTACCTATCCAAATGCCTCTTAAAGGTCGCCAATGATTCTGACTCTACCACTCCCACGGGCAGCGCATTCCATGCCCTCACCACTCTCTGGGTAAAGAACCCACCCCTGACATCTCCCCTATACCTTCCACCCTTCACCTTAAATTTATGTCCCCTTGTAACACTCTGTTGTACCCGGGGAAAAAGTTTCTGACTGTCTACTCTATCTATTCCTCTGATTATCTAATAAACCTCTATCAAGTGACCCCTCATACTTCGCCGTTCCAATGAGAAAAGGCCGAGAACTCTCAACCTATCCTCGTACGACCTATTGTCCATTCCAGGCAACATCCTGGTAAATCTTCTCTGCACCCTCTCCAAAGCTTCCACATCTTTCCTAAAGTGAGGCGACCACAACTGCACACAGTACTCCAACTGTGGCCTAAACAAAGTCCTGTACAGCTGCAACATCACTTCACGACTCTTGAATTCAATCCCTCTGCTCATGGACGATAATACTCCATAGGCCTCCTTACAAACTCGATCCACCTGAGTTGCAACTTTCAAAGATCTATGTACATAGACCCCAAGATCCCTCTGTTCCTCCACCTGACTAAGAACCCTTACATTAACCCTGTATTCCGCATTCTTATTTGTTCTTCCAAAATGGACAACCTCACACTTGGCAGGGTTGAAATCCATCTGCCACTCCTCAGCCCAGCTCTGCATTATATCTAAGTCCCTTTGCAAACGACAAATGCCCTCCTCACTGTCCACAACTCCACCTACCTTCGTATCATCTGCAAATTTACTGTCCCACCCTTCGACTCCCTCATCTACGTCATTAATAAAAATTACAAACAGCAGTGTCTTTCCAGATACTCATAAATCCTACCCCTCAATACCCTTTCCATTACTTTGCCTACCACAGAAGTAAGACAAACTGGCCTGTAATTCCCGGGGTTAACCCTATTCCCTTTTTTGAACAGGGGCACAACATTCGCTACTCTCCAGTCCCCTGGTACCACCCCCGTTGCTAGTGAAGACGGGAAGATCATTGCCAACGGTACTGCAATTTCCTCTCTTGCTTCCCACATAATCCTAGGATATATCCCGTCAGGCCCGGGGGACTTGTCTATCCTCAAGTTGTTCAAAATGTCCAACACATTTTCCTTCCTAACAGGTATCTCTTCTAGCTTAACTGTCCGTTTCACACTCTCCTCTTCAACAATACGGTCCCTCTCGTTCTTAAATACTGAAGAGAAGTACTTGTTCAAGACCTCTCCTCTCTCTTCCGACTCAATACACAGTCTCCCACTACTCTCCTTGATCGGACCTACCCTCGAACTCGTTGAAATATTTCCTCATCTATGGAAGCATCAGCACCTCATATCATTCCAAAAGTTAACCCGCCTCACCATGCTAAAGAACTTGGCCCTATGGTTCACCGTGCAATTATCAAGTCTGACCCACATTGTTATGTGTTGCAGACGATTCAAAACGGTTTGACTGTTCAATATTATACAATTCCTACTTCCGGTGGTGATACACCTCAGCATTATGACAGTCGAGACATCCTTGATTCAGTCAATCCGGATGTATGAGACTTACAGACTGTGAACCTATTCAAGTTGCGTTAAAACCAAGTGCTACCTTGCCATCCATTCGCCTGTATCCACTGAAGCAGCAGGCAACTCCAGGCATTACTTCTTTAATAGAAGACTTCCTCCATCAAGGCATCTTAGTGCCATGCTAATCACCTTGTAACACTGCAATCATGGCTGTCAAAACTTGGAAAACCAAATCAATAAGGAATGGTTCAAGATTGGAGAGCTTTCAGTGCCATTGTTTAGCCACTTCATGCCTTAGTTCCAAACCCAGCTCATATTTTATCAAATATACCTGAGGATACTAAATATTTCACTGTTGTTGATCTTCAACATGCATTTTTTCTTGCTACCACTTCATGAGAACAGCCAGTACTTATTTGCCTTCATATCCAACGTGGGCAGTAGTTAACTTGGACTCGACTACCTCAGGGCTTTGTTCATTCTCCAACACTTTTATCTCAGATCTTACAGAATCAATTGAAATGTCTAACCTTAACAAGTGGATCTACATTGGTGGTTACCCGAATGTCCGAGGCTGAATGTCCTGGACCACTGAAGTGTTCCCCAAATGGGAGGGAACCCTCTAGTCTGTTGATTGTTGTGCGGTGCCCATTGTAGGACTTTGGCTCAATCTACCAGCTTACTTTCTTCTATGTGTGAGCCCAGTCCTGCGTGTTCTTTTAAATGAAGCAATAGGAGAAGATATTCAGTCTCACACTCTTAACTTATTTTAAACAGTCAGTGGACAAAGCATTCAGAGCTCTGGGTCTAAGCCTTTTTGTCCCTGACACACTGCCAAGTGTGCCAGTTCAAAAAGTAAGACCTCGTTCTGTCCCTGTCCCAGTCTGTTATACAATAAAAAAGCGTCATATAAACACTGAGGTAGATTTACCTTCTAACTGGCTGTTGATCTGACTCCATTCCCCACCTCCTCGCATTCCCGGATGTCCGACCCCACGTGACCTTCTTTTGCCCGCGAAACGGAACGTCACGTGGCAGCCTCGCACTCTTCCGGGCGCGAAACGGAACGTCACGTGACAGTCCCCTGCGTGGGTTACACAGCGTCTCCACAGGCTTCTGAAAGCTGAATACATTCACAGTCGCAGCCAGCATTCTGTTTTTCAAGTAAGCCATATATTTACACCATTCTTCCATTGTCGTAGCCTTTGCTCAGTTTCCCCAATGTACCATGCCTCCGGACATCCTTGTTTGCAACGTATAAGCTCGACAACGTTGGCTGAGTCACATGAGTAGCTGCCATGTACAAGGTGGGAGGTGTTCCCAAGCGTAATACTGGTATCTATGTCCACAATCTGACACGTCTTGCAGTGTCCACCGTGACAGCGTTGTATGGACAGACAAAGACCCACATGCACACATATATTTTGTGCGGTGAATTTGTATTTGCAGAGTTACATTGCACTTTGCTCAAAAACTGCATCCATTCATATAGAACTCTGAGCTCAAAAACTGCATGAATTTATGTAAAAGTCTGATTCTAATCTAAAAATTAGGACAACAATCTAAACATCAGGTCATAGACAGAGAACACAGGGGGCTAACACCTTCAACATATTGTCTAGCTATCACCATTGTTAACAGCTAACCCGAGAATGCAACTGTTAAAAAAAAGGGTTTTGGATTTACACATGAAAGAAGTGAAACTATCACTGTATTCGAATGGATGAAAGGCTTAACTATCAATGTTTCAATGTATAATTTCAGTTACATCACACTGCAAATCTTTGCTATAAATTCTGTGTTACGATCGTGTCCTCCACAATCACCTGATGAAGGAGAGTCTCTCCAACAGCTAGTGTGCTTCCAATGAAACCTGTTGGATATAACCTGGTGTTGTGTGATTTTTAACTTTGAACACACCAGTCCAACACCGCCATCTCCAAGTCATATCTTAGAGTCAGTTGCCTTTGATAGCCCTTTTTCAGCTCAGTAAGCCAAACGTTTTCCACTCATTCATGCTTGTTTTTTTTTTGGGACAAGGCTCCGCAGTAACATTTATACTGATTCACGGTATGGTTTTGGTATTTTGCGCAACTTTGGAGTAACAGAGGATTTTTAACATAATCTGGTACTCCCATCCCTCACCGACAATTAGGATCAGACCTTCTAACCGCGCTCTTTCTTCCATTACAGATATCTGTTATAAAGTGTACTGCTCATGGAAAAGGCCAAAACTCTGTTGATATTGGTAACCGTGCCGCTGACACGACTGCAAAACTAACAGTTTGTAACCACCTAGTGATTGTGCCCAAAATGATGAGTAAGCATGAAAGTCATGACAAGAATAAGTCTGCCTCGAATAAACGAACGCCAACCATTCAAGATGTAGTTACCTTGTAGAGGGACGCCTCTGAATCTGAAAGGCAGTTGTGGTCTAAAGCCGGCTGATATAGCTATCCTGTTCCTAAACTATGGGCCACTCCAGCTGGACACATTTGTGTGTCAAATGAACTTGCTTTATGCGTAGTTGATCATATTCATAATGCTACTCACTCTGGTGTTCGATCAACGTTTGATTTGCTTTTGAATACTTGGTGGCATCCTCGCCTCCAGCAGATGGCTCAACCAGTAAGTGATGGATGCCTTGCATGTCAGGAACACAATCCTGGCAAAGGCATTCCTTTCCCTGCCGGTCAGGCACCCATCCATGAGGGACCTTTTCAAACTCTTCAATTAGATTTTAGTAAGTTAGAAAAATGCCAAAATTATGAGTATGTTTTAGTTATTATTGATATTTTCTCTAAATGGATTGAATGGAATGATCCTCCTTCAAACGCTACTGTGAAAACTGATGTAAGCTTCCTGCTTAAGGAAATTATTACCCGCTTTTGTATTCCACTTTGCCTCTCTTCAGAGAATAGTCCTCATTTTTTGGTGATATAAATGAGGAATTGGGCTCTCATTTTGGCATCAAACGTCAACTTCATTGTGCTTATCACCAATAGGCTGCGGGCCTTGTGGAACGCTGTAACCAAACTTTGAAAACTAAACTTGCTAAATTAACTTCAGATACGGGCCTTTCCTGAGTTACACTCTTGCCACACGCACTATTTTATCTACGCTGCACGCCAGTGGGAAAGACTCGTTTATCCCCCGCCGAAATAATTCATGGCCAAGTTTTTCGTACCCTCTGGAATGATACCATTGCCCCTGTCCATTTTAACCATATGACGGATGATATGACTTCTTATGTACTTTCCCTGACTAAAATTTTACGACGACGTCATTCTAGAGTTCGTGCAGCTGATGAAAAACTCCCCTCTGTTGAAGGACTTCACAATATTAAGCCAGGATCTTTTGTCCTTGTTAAAAAAATTGGACGTACCGTGGCCTACAACCCCGATTGGAAGGACACTTTCAAGTCCTCCTCATTACTCCCTACGGCTGGCAAGGTGGCAGGGAGATCTGCATGGATTTACATCAATGGTTGCAAGGTTATTGGGCATCTATCTAAGAAGGGGGGTGGGGGAGATGATAGATATGATGAAGAAAATCAGAGTTGATAACAATAATAAAATGATGAAAAAAACTGAATGAAGAAAAGAAGTCAGAACCAGATCAGCATTTCATGGTTGCTTTTTCGATTCGTAATTTTCTTTTCGTTTTAGATATTTTAACTTGCCACAGAAATGACTACCAGGAATAGAGTTATTTTCATCCTAATATATGGACTTCCCTGGGACGGTATTAGTATACAAGAGGGGACCATCTATATGTGTGATCATGGACAACTGTATACCACCTATGTCAGGATGAGATTCTTGTGTGCCAAGCGTTTGACTCTTTCGATGAATGGAACATTACCCAAGATGAATGTCATAATGGACAACTGCATCAAAGAGATCGAACAGTCCATTCACAGGAAAACTCCAGATGGTCTTTGCCTTCTCAAGGTATTACGTGTAAATTTGATTTCAGGTGTACTACAGGGAACCCTGATAAGCCTTGTCCTCATTAAAATAGGTCACGTAATAAAAGGGCCAACTGGAAATGGTACCTTTAACATATAATTTGTTTTTCCAAATCCGTCATAAAATATTTGCAGTAGATGAAGTAGTTTGTTACACTCCTACTTCAAGAAAGATTCTTTTACTCCTTTTATCCTGCCAAATCCTAATATGGGGATATGGAACAATACTAAAGTATTTACAGGACATAATTCCTCTTTTAGTTATTACCTATCCCCACCTGTTACTTGGTTATGGACTTCCTCCAATAAATCTGCAATATCTTATCCAAATTGCTACAATGTTAAGGGATGGGGGTGTGCTTATGTAAGAGTGTCGAAAATTATTCTCTGTGCTATGATTAAATGTATTAGTCGTCATTGCTTTTCTGAATGACTTCGCATCTCATATGTATGCCTAAACAAAAAATATATCCTTATTTCTGCTGGAATTCAAACTCTATGTGGAGAAGGTCATAACACCCACTTTCATGATGATATCCCTAACGGCACTAATATTTTCCCGATTATTGGATGGGTGGTACCATGTTTCTTAGCAGGAAGCTCATCTTATTCGATTAGATTATTTTCACACTCAACGCCCAGGCCCAAATTCTGTAATTATGGACTATTCACATACTCCAAGAAGTCACAAAGATAGGCCCGCTTCCTACTGGGAAGGTCGCTCTATTATCTACACTAACCGGGATTTTTTTTCGGTTATCATAAAGCATCTAACTACTGTGTCCTAAATGAAGCACGTGCTGTAGGGACACTCTTTCCAAAAACTGTTCCCTGTCGAATTAGCTGGCATCGAAAGCAAAATTCGCCTCTTAAACGTTCAGTTTCTCCTGACTTCTATGCAGAATGGAAGAATCCAAAGGCCATATCAAGGAGTCAAACTCACTCATTAGCATATGCGGCTCTTAGCATTCGTTCATTAGGAGGATCTTCAGGAATTATTAGTCATCAGAATCGTAACTATTTGAGTTGTCGGTTCACGATTTTGGGAAATGAGACCAGTGCTGCCTTGATAAAAATTAGAGACATGCTTTCAGAATTGCGCCTATTTGCCCAACAAAATCGATATGCCCTTGATTACATACTTGCGAAGAAAGGTGGAGTTTGCGCTATAGTTAGAGAGAAACGCATTATGGGAGTCACTGATCTTATTGAAATTATTACTACTCATATTTATAAAATACGCACTTTTGTCAGCCTAATGAAAGAAGGTGTGGGATGGAGAGATAGTAGTTTTGTCTCATGGTACAACTGGATTATTAATATGGCTATGTATGGTGCTATTGTTTAAATTCGTCTTTTTATTGGTATTGCGATAGTTAAGTGTATTATTGCTAAAATATTAACTTCTATTGATACTTTTGGCTCAACCCAGAAAATGCTCCTTCTCCACTTAAAGGAAGATGAGAAAACAACATTGCCTGCCCTTAGTTCCCCTTCGGAGGAAGAGGAAGTATGGAAGACTTTTGCTGCTATTGAATTGAAGTGATTTGTTCTATGCCTATGGTGTGGTCATAAAATGGCCAAACGGGGGAATGAGGATCTAATATTGGAATTTAGGCAACACAACATGTAGATTTTTATATCAACAAAATGGTTTCTCAATTTAAAAGAATACTACAAAATGGCCTGTGAACCATACTGCTGAACAACTGCTGATTTGCAGATTTAACTTGTAGTTCAAAGATAAGAGGACAGTAGATTTTTCATAAGATGAATACTGACACATTAATTGACCATTTGAAATAACCTTGAACTAATGCATGACATGACAATTTTCGTAAATTAGGCACCCTTCTTAAAGAAAATATCATTGGATTAACTTGCAGTAAATCATGTTACCTTATTATATGCAATTGATCTTTCTTGTAATTAAGGCTGTACTATTTCTGTAAAAAACATATAAATAATGTGTAATTATCAAATGTAATTGCGCAACTTCACCCCGGAACATGGAAGCTTCAACCTCTGTGTTGCTGGATAGAATTGCGTCAAGGTACCTTAATTCAATACACTAATGAACCTTGCTTTTTGAATGGACTGCCTTTGTCGATTTCTTTAACCGATCTAGAACCAAGAGGCCTCTTTTAAGGGGACGCAGATCTTCAATATGATCTGGACAAAAACTTGATTTTCCCATTGCTGACACGGGGCCATTTCTTTGATGAACCTTTCGTGCAATGTACAGGGAGAGAAATGATCTGCAAAATCAACAATATAGCTTTTTTTTTGGTATTTGTGGCACTGACCAGAATTTTTTCTGATTCCTATTAATCACAATTTTGCTTTGGTTCCTTGATCATGCACTCCATTGCAAAGAGGGCTAGGGGAGGCACACTCTCCTCACTTGAAATGACACAGGGACATCTGCTGCAACAATAAGGAATGAATAAAAAAAAACTAAGTTTGTTTGAACAATGTTCTCACTGAATTCTCAATATTCAAATAACAATCAATGCGTGGATTTCAGATTCTGTTGGAAGACATTGGTCGAGTTTGAACCGAGGTGGTTTTATTAAGTGCCACAATAGAGGCACAGAAAGAAACTCAATTTGGTGCAGCGTGCATGATATCTAGAAAATAGAAGAAAATAGAGGTGATACGTTGTGAACGTCCAATTGACAGTTCTTGTCAACAATGCACAGTTAACAGCTATATTCCAAATTAACACCATTGCATGGAGTATCAATTTTTGCTGAGGCCACCACAGTCCACCAATGTTTGTAAACATTGAGCATAAACTTGTTGCAAGAATCGACTAGAGATAGCGCCAGCAATTTTTCTGTCTACTTGCATCAGAGAAATTAGCCCTATAAATTTGCCCTATAAATTAGCCCTATAAATTCAAGTGAAATTGAGTAACAGTTTATTGCTATGGCGATATCGCAGATGAGAAATTGCCTAAGCTGAAACAGTATAGACAGCCTGCCCAGGTAGCCGAGAATTCTCCTCCTCAAGCTGAGGATGAAGACAAGGTATATAGGAATCTTGTACAATAAGGTTAATTAAAAAAGGGAAAGACACAATGTATTTGGAAATTGATTCATCTAGTTACAATGATGCTTATCAGACAAATGTCGTGATTCTCGATTCAATGTAACACCCTGACAGTATCAATAGTTCAGGAGCTTCCATTCCTCTTCACAGGTAGGTGCTAATGTCTCCTCTGAAATACTAAGGTGTTTCCATTGTCCTCTCCAGGGAACAATGCTCTTTGTGGTGCCTCTCTGTCTGATCTGATCTTTGTGTGGCTTTGATATTGCTGGTTTGTGAAACTGCCCTCGCGGTTTTGGATTAGTTGTGTTGCTCTGACGTTATTAGTGAGTGCTGGGAAGTTTATCCCCTTGTCTGAAAATGCTATCTAGTTTCTCGTGTCAGCCTGCTTGGTCCCTGCTGAGGCATTCTGCGTGTTTTTGGTATAATTTGGCCAAGTTTGTTTTCCTATGTTGTGTGTTGACCTATTATGTGTTGGCAGGGTGGCAGATCATTTCCCACAATTCTCCCTCTTTTTTAGGGGAGGAGTGAGAAGGGGGCAATGCAGGCTGAGCCAGGATGATTATTGGGTAGGGGTGGGGCTCGGTATCAGACAGATATTTCCCAGTATCTAAGCCTGGCTCAGCAAAGGTTATCTCAGGGGCAGGGACATTCTCCCAATGGATCTGTGCTGACTGAATCGTGTGTGGGGAGGAAGGGAGAGGATAACAGTACTGCACACAGGCATACAAACGTTTCACCCCTTGTCCCTGGTCACAAGCAAACCACAGTGTGATGGTCAGACCGGTCAAGCTAAAGCTGCCAATGGTGATAGCTGCAGCGAGCATCCACTTCCATCCTTGGTGGTCGGAGTGGTGTCTTCCTCTGTTTAATCTTTGTTGTTGTTGGTTGTGGAGCCCTCTTGCAGCGGGTGGCATGCGTCCAATCAGTCCTTCCTTTCAGTTTCACAGCTGTCCGGGTCATCATCAGGATCAGCTGCAGGCCATTCCATATCAGGGAGAGAGAATCCTTTTCTCGTGATTTTATCATGACATAGTCCCTGGGTCAGAACAGATGAATGGGCACTGATTGGGGCGTGTGTGACGCGGCCGTAACCTGGTCATGTGTAGCACTAATGCTCTGCTTAAGGGTCTGGCCATTATCGAGCAGGGCCGCTTTTATCAGAATAAGCCCTGTATCTGTGGAGAGTTTCGAGGGTCTGGTCGAAGTGGGCATGGGATGTCCCATGAGAACTTCAAAAGGATTGTTTGCCAGGTTAAATTACGTAGTTTGTCTATATGGGTATATGTCGGGAGCATGCAATTGATGAGAGTCGGTACAGCCAGCTTCTCATTTTCTGTTAACATGATGCCTGCTGAAAAGTCCCAGACATCGCTGACGTGAGCAATGAAGACTGGCAGGGGCCCATCCGTTTGCTGCAGACAGCAGATAAAAGCATGCTGTCTTTTAACAGTTTTTTATCGCCTCTTTCACAGTGCTGTCCAGCCATCCCGGTCTGCAGCAGTGTCCCAGGGTTGTTTGGGGAAGTTAATGGTAAGGTAAATGGTCGCCCACTGTGTACCGTATGCAAGTTGTTACAGGGTCTGAACATCTTTGTAGCAGCCAATTATAAAATGCGAGTGGATGTTTCAATGGGTCTGGGGCATCTTGTAAGATGCCCCAGACCGCTGTGTGGGTCCAGCGCTTATTAAGGGGAGTAGATCCAATCCTAATGTGTGGAAGCTGGCATTCAGTGTCCTGGTTTTTCAGGGCAGCAACCGTAATACGTTTGACCCTAAGGTTATCGTCTGGGATGGGCAGTGGTAGTGAGTCAGAATGCTCAGCGGTGCTCAGTCCTCCTCTGAACTTCACATGGACTGTGTGGTAACAAAGGCAGCCACATCATTTAGCAGTAGCTCTGGCTCTGGGGCCGGTAGTGGAAGTTTCGGGTACTGCAAAGAGTAGGGCGGTGGGACTGTGCCAGGGATGATAGGTGTGTCCGCTGTTGGGATTTTATTGCCACGTTCTTTTACTTTTGAGGGCTGATGGCGTTTGACAATGTCCCGAACTTTTATGAGACACTGCAACATGTAGACATAGTCCCATGAGGGATCTCCATTTCGCTCCCCCCCCACCCCATAATGTGTGTGGTCAGTAGTTAATTTTATCAATTTTTAGGGACCTCCCCTGCGATATGGCCATTTCCCTGTGAAGGGGATAACGTAACGGCTGTCCCTCGTGTCTATTAGCACGATGTCTGCCGGTGACCCAAGTATAACATAACCATCTCCTACCTGGTTCTTGAAAGTCACATATTGACCATGCCTTTTCAGGGTACTCTTGTTCATTTTCAACCCCGGGCCTTCCTCACCGTGTGGTTGGGCTTGTCCAGACCCCACAGTTGGCATCTCCCAGAGGGTGGATGTCCGTGCCCCCAAGGCGTCCTGGACGTCTTGGGTTGATTTTTAAAGTGCGCTGAGCTTCGGCGTTCGACGAAAAACAACAGAGAGAGAGCGTTCACAGAACACACAGGCAGAGAGTGGTTGACAGGTTAGGCAATAAATGGTAATCGAGCATGCATTCGCTGACCACAAAGGAAACAAACACTTAAACGCTGAATAAACACAGCCAGATGTGGCACCTAACAATGACAAGACAAGCCCTCAGTGACTGCAGAATAAACAGAGAAGATTGGGGACGTTTATATCTTATTAATAAAACGTGCAGAACTTTGTTTCAAAAGCACCGATGGTTCCTTCAAAGAAAAGCCATCGAAGATCATCAAATGCAAAATAAATCAAGTCATCTCTGGACCTTGAGCTGCAAGGATTGAAACAGACATTCAATCACTACCAAGAAAATGTGCAGGCAAGGCCAAACACAAACAGTCAATGTTTCTCCAAGTGTCAGTGAATCAGTGCGTCCAGACCCTCGGTCCCTGTTGAGTACAAACATGATTTCTGATAGGCTCTCTCTCTCTCTGTCTGTCTGTCTGTGTCTGCTGCCCTCTGCACCTGGGAAGCTAGTATCACAGCCATGTCATCCCACCTTCACCTCCCCACCTCCCAATCCGCCCACACGATCAAGTTCCCCAGCAACAAGGTGATGTGTGGGGTACTGACAGAAGAGAGCTGGGAGGGGTCCCATTTATCAGAGTTTTCGGGACTTTGATTTTAACTGGGGGCGTGGCGGGGGAAGGTGCTGGCCACTTCATTGAACATCTTCAAACTCAGGCCAAGAAGGTCGCCAAACCTACCTTCCCAGTTCTAATATTAAACATTATTGGCTGGTGACTGTATAAACAGGGTATTCCTTCCCTTACTCTTTGAGCGTCAGTGGTTACCGTGGCGCTTGTTACTTCCTTGAGACAGTCAGTGTCCGCGGACCGTTGCCTCAGCAGGACAGCTTAGACTTGTTCCTGGGGTGCTCCTTCTCCCGAATGTTGGGGGTACCACAACCTCATGGACTTCCGGTTCGAGCTGGGAATAGAGAACAGACTGCAGCACTGACAAACACAGAAACAAACAGGACACACAGAGGAGACAAATACAGGACAAATACAAGACAGACAAACAAAACAGCAGGGCCACTGTCAATTTCCCATGATCTGTAGGTTTCTTAGCATTAAAGTGAAAATTTAATCGATGATCTCTTTTGTCTATCTTGCTAGACTTTCTCCGCCCTCCCGTCTTTCCCCTGGCTGGATCATGTCCGTGGCACAGGTCCTGGCTCTGGTTAGATGACGTGTGGTCCAAATTAGTTAAAATTTAGTTGACCAATTTAGGAGTTTACCCGACCGTCTCTTGACTAGCTGTGGTTGCTCAACGCCGAGTTGCCGCAGTTACTGGATTAGAATTTTGGCCAACCTCCGCAGTCATCCATCCTACCTCTGGTCTGACTCGCTGGGGCAGGGCTGGCCGCCAAGTCTAACTGGGCTAAATTTAACATATCAGAATCGCTTACCTGGTGAGAGACAAAAAGAAAGAGGTCTGCTGACTAACGGCAGACCGTCGGTGAAATTAACCAAGTAAAGCAGAGACCACACAAACCAGATGGGGTGAAAGTGACAATCTGTTTATTACAAGCGATATTGCTGGAAAAGAGATTGACCTGGCTGGCATAGACAGTCTGTCCAGGAAGATCAAGGGTTCCCTTCCCTGAGTAGTGAATCAAGCCAATTTTTTATCGGAATATTGTACAATGATGGTAATTGAAAATAGAGAAAATACAATGGTCTTGATAATCAAGTAAATACAATGTAGTGTCCTGGAATCATCAAACAGTTCATTATGGGATCATGAGATTCAAGTTCTCTTCGAAGGGGAGGTGATAACGTCCCTTTCCTTGGCAGGAAGGTGTTTTCATTGTTGCTTTCCTGTGAGAGAGGTATTCTGGAGCCTCTTTCTATCTGACCAGTCCATTGTGTGGCTTTGAAATCACTGCGTTGCGAGATTCTTCTTCAGGCTTTGGGTCAGCTTTGTTGATGGTGTGCAGGAAGCTTATTATTAGTTTGAATTGGAAAGTGTATTCCCAGGTCTGTGAGTGACTATGGTCAACCTGGTTTCTCTTGTCAGCTTGTTTCGTCAATGCTGAGACATTCTGCGTGTTTCTTGGATTGTTTCGACAGGCTGGATTTTCTGTCCTCTCTGTGGCCATGTTGTGTGTAGGCAGGGCGGCAGAACATTTCCCACAGTGACACCCAGCCAACTCCTTATTCAACACTGTCCAAACTAGCAAGCACTTCCATCTGAAAGGATAAGGGCAGCAGATACATGGGGACACCATCCCCTGCACGTTTCCCACCAAGCCACTCACCATCCTGACTTGGAAATACGTCACTGATCATTCACTGACGATGGGTCAAAATCCTGGTATTCCCTCCCTGAAGCTGTTCCAACCCTCTGGGAGCTGCCAAATTTGATGCTGGCAGCTCCTGAACCTGGCTGTAAGGGAAGCCGATGACTTCTTCAAATACCCAGATGTGCTTGTGCAGTCCCTCAGTGATCAACGGCTCCTCCATTCTACGCCACAGGGAGTGTGGTCTATTACCGGGGAAACCAGGTTCACAATGGCCAGGAGATGAGATCTGTTACTCTGGTAACCAGAGTCACATAGATTAGGGGGCGGTATTTGGTACTGGGGAAATCAGGTTCACAGCCGCAAGTAGCGTGCTCTGTTACCGGGGAAACTGGAGTCACAATGGTCGGGGGTGGGATCTGTTACCAGGGAAACCAGGTCACAGCTGTATGGGGGCGTGGTCTGTTACCAGGGAAACCAGAGTCACAGTGGTCAGGGTTGGGACCTATTAAAGGGGCAACCACAGTCGCTGTGGTCAGTGGGGGCAGGGATTGTTACTGGGAATACCGGGTTCACATTAGTGAGGGGGCGATGTGTGCTAACGGGTTCACAGTGGTTAGAGGGTGGGTTCTGTAACCAGCGTGTACGATATAGGTAAAGCAGTGTTAATTCTACAACCATAATTGCTTATGCAAGGTAAATAAACTAACACCAGTGCATTGTTGTTTCAGCCAAGTGCTGAATGAGAATACAAATGAAAATTAAAGAAAAAGAGGGGAATTGTAAGATATACGTAAAGCAGTGTTACCTCTGCAAACATGATTGTTTATGCAAGGTAAATGAACTGACACCAGTGTATATTTTTTTCAGCCAAGAGCTGAATTAACAAGAATGAAAACTATTTGAAGAAAATGCATAATTGCTTTTGCATTAGCTGAAATGTGCATACAAGCATGAAATGTGCCTGCAAACAATGGAAGATTTTACAGATAAATCGATAATGTGCAAAGAAAATTGAGTTATGCCAGGTCGGCTTATTGCTATCATGTCGGCACTGAAACGAGCCAAGTTAGCTACAAATAAGGGATAGAGTAAACAAGAGTAAGGGTCGCCCAGCTTGGAGTAGGCGGAGAAGTAAACAAGACCGTAGCGCAGCGAGGCTGGGGCAGAATATTGACAGGTGTGAAGGCCAATGAGATAAACGGGGAAGTACAGCGAGAGACTCAATTAAACTGCATAAATTGTGGAGTAATGTTTTTGGATTGGGGTGCCTGTCTCTTAGACACCCATCTTGCAAGATTGTTTCAATAAAATTCGCTGCTTCAGAATTTGACTCGGACTGAAATTTATTATATTGTGAGTTCTGTTTCTCACAGCACCCTGTAACGAGTGGAGTACCTCAGTATTGGGACCACAGCTGATATACATATTAACGACTTGGCTGAGGGAAGTGAGTGTACGATCACCAATTTGTTAATCAGTACAAAGGCAAGTGGGGAGAATGTCAGTGCCTGCAGAACGTCCTAGACAGGTCAAATGTGTGAGTGAAAAATTACTATGTGGAATATAAAGTGGAGAAAAGTCCGCTGTTGTACTTTAACAGGAAGACTAGAAGAGTTGAATATGATTTAAATGGAGAAAGACTGCAGAAAACTACAGAACAAAGGGATTTCGGAATCCACATCTGTAAATCAGACAAAGCCAGCATCTGAGTTCAGTGGGTATCAGGGATGACAAATGGAATGCTGGAACAAATATCAGAAATTGCTGGAAAAACGCAGTTCTGACTATTTCTGATTCACGGATGAGGATTCCCAAATCCCTCTGTTCTGTAGTTTTAGGCAGTCTTTCTCCATTTAAATCACATTGAACTCTCTAGTCTTCCTGTCAAAGTACAATACCTGACATTTCTCCTCATATGCCACATGGTCAGTTTTCACCCACAGATTTAACCTGGAACCAATATCAGAAATTTCTGGAAGAACACAGATCTGAAGAAGAGTGATTGGACCTAGAATGTTAACTCTGTTTTCTCTCCACAGATTCTGCCTTCCATCAATTTCTGAATTAGTTTATGATTTCCAGCAACAACAGTCCTTTGTTTTTTTTAATGCAACGTTGGTCTTTATTTCAATGGGAATGTAGCATAGCAGTAGGGAGAGTTTGCTACAACTCTTCAAGGCAGTTGTGTGACCACAGCTGGAATGCTGTGAACGGTTTTGGTCACTTTATCAAAGGAAAGATAGATTGGAGACAGACCAGAGAGGGTTCACTCGGCTGATCCCAGGGATGGAGGAACTGTCTAATGGGGAGATGTTGAGTCGGTTGGTTCTGCATTCACTGGAGTTTAGAAGAATGTGAGGCGACTTTTATTGAGATGCACAAGATTCTTCGAGAACTTGCCAGGGGAGGCGTGGAAAGTTTTTCCCTTGTTGGAGTATCGAGGACGAGAGATTATAGTCTGAGAATAAGGGGTCACACATTTCAGTCAGAAATGCGGAGGAATATCTTCCCTTGAGGGGAGTGAATCTGTGGAACTCTTTACCACAGTGAGCTGTCGAGGCAGGATCATGGAATATGTTCAAGGTTGAGACAGACATGTTGTTTCATCAGGAAGGGAATCGAGGGGTTATGGAGAAAAAGGCACGATTGCAGAATGAAAGATGATCAGATCAATCATGATTCCATTGAATGGCAGGACAGAGTCAATGTGCGGAATGGCCTTCATTTTCTCCTGTGCCTGATGGTCTTAAAATGACTATTTGGGAAGGATTTTTCAAACAATGGCAATCTCACGCACATTGTCAATCTGCCAATTGTTCCTTTATTCTTGTAAGGAGGGGACACAGCATTTCAGACCAGAGACATTGCTCAGGGCTCCTTCTCAAACAGGCCCAGAGATACACATCAATATGAGTGCATCTGTAATTATGTTTTAGCAGCAAGAACTTAGCATTTAAGATTACTGTTATAAACTCTGAGAATCTGAACTTCTAATTCCCCGGTTAGTGTTATCCAAATGTGGGATCATTGATATAGGCAGGTCATTATAACCTTCTTTGGTGACAATTTTCTTTGACAGTTTATTGAAATAGTTAATTCTAAAATACGAATGCACATAATTGTGACAATGCTGTCCTGCTTAAATTTCTACACGTTATTAAATCTGCAATTAAAACAATTCATTTGATACCACACGATTGAGAGAAAACTGTCCTCACAATCCTGTCTAATTTCTTTCGAATGTCTTTGTCTCAAGTTTTCAACGGAGAATTAGTGATGTCATAGCTCCCTGGCGCCACGCACGGGAAAACAAGCACTGCTATTCTCACATTTGTTACAGAAGTTAATGATTTCAAACTATACTGAGCATTCCTCAATGTAAATACCTTTCCGACCAAAGTTATCAGAAAACATGGAGCAGGCTTCTGCACTGATTGGAACTTACAGTTTATCACAAGTAATTAGACTCCAGCTACAGCCAAACTATTATGAACCATCAGCCCATAACCCAACGAATTAAACGTCTAATCCTTAAAGACCCACTCTTACACACACTCATGCACATATATGCATGCATACATACACAGAAACACAGACACCCATTCACACACAGAGACTCCAAACCACCATAATACACAAACACACACACTCTCTTAGCCACACGCAGGCACAGGAGACAAAAATGACGGTGTAATAGATAGCAGGAACGTTCTGTAGATCCTCTTCACATGGAAGATGAGATGATTGCACTGGTTCTTGTGCTGCTCAGATTTCTGCTTCCCAGTCTTCCTTCTCTGGAGGGTCTCAGTGATCTACAAGAGGCACACTGACTTGGTGACACTTCTAAATGGTCTCTACGAGACTCATTAAAAGGCAGAGCTCAGAGTAACTGCTGAAGGAACAATAAAACAGATTTTCTTCAAGTTTTAAGTAGCTTTTACTGCAGAGAACAGAGAGAGCTCCTGAGCAAGTGGAGGTCTGAAGGCGTCCCTGTCTCTGGTTCATAGCACCAACTTGTTCAGCTTACTGAGAACCAATCACATCACTGCTGGTAGGCTCATTGATAATTGTTCACATGCTCACAAAACAGTCAGCTGCTTGCTGAAAACCGAAATTCCATCTGTAAATGAGTCAGATCATTGGCAACCACATTTCAATCATTGGTTAACTCTCAACGTTAGGTGAATTGCTTTCAAATCTTGCATCAATCCTCCACTAACCCCCCCTTTTTTAGAACTGGCTCTGTTCTCATTTTAAGGCCACAATTAAACTCCAGGTTTGTTCAAAGATTATCATTATATTCCTTCAAAGCATGAAATGCAATAACAAAAATGCATTTCCTTACGAAATAAATAACATAAAAAAACACAAGATTGCAATCCATTTATTCATTTTCCTCTCTTACAATGTTATAGAATTTGAGCATTCCTTAAATCTTTCCCTTATTCCAGCATTTAACACTTGGGACAATGCATCAGCAATTACGTTCCGTGGTCCAGCAATATTCAATATCTTTACATTAAGTAGTTGCTTAAACAATAGATTCCACCAGAATAGTCTTGCATTATTTATTTGAAAGTTTTCAATGGAGGCCAGTGAATTATTATCAGTATAACGTGGCATTACAGTGTTCTTTGTTGGATATAGATTTCAAAGTGTTACAGAGCAAACAAAGCCCCCTTTTTTCTATCAGACAGTATTTTTCCAATGACTGGCATTGTTTCTCAGAGAAGTACCCTATGGGTTTCTCTATCACTGATTCAACAACCTGTAACAAGGCAGTACACAGCCCGAAGTCACCAGCACCAACCTACATCTTGAAAAGTCTGGAAAAATCATGGGTGTCCAACATTGGTTCATTTCTTCAAATTGTCTTCATTGTTACAAGGGCAGCCCTGTGTTCTGCAAAACAGACAACTTTTTACTTGTTTCCTTCACAAATTTGTTAAAGGCACCGCCATCCAGCTATAATTATACACAAATTTTCAATAAAGTCGCATTTCTATAAATCAAATAATTCCTCATTCAGGTTCAGCAACTACGAATTCTATCAGAATCTTCACTTTTGCTATCCTCAGCAATATGTATGAGTGTGTGTGTGTGTCTGTGAATTTCTGTATGTGTGTGCCTATGTGTATGGGTGTCTGTGAGTGTGCGTGCATGTGTGTTTGTATGTGTCTCTCAGTGTTGTCTCTCTGTCTCTCTCTCTCTATATGTATATATAAAATATGTATATGTACGTGTGTGTCTGTCTGTCTTTGAGCATTTCTGTCGCTATAACTATGTGTGTGATTATATTCGTGTGCCTGTTGGTATCTGTGTTTGTATTAGTGTACATCGGTGTCTGTATTACATTGCCTTTTTGTTTATGCCTATATCTGCACATCTCTGTGTCTATTTCCTTGTCTGTTGTATGCTAATGTAACAGTCTGTGCCTGTACTTGTATGCATCGCTGTGTCTGCATCTCTGTCTATTTCTGTTGTTCTGGGGGTGAACTCATTGAAATGGTGTCAAACCTCCTCTCTCTGTCCCACTTGTATTCAAGGTGATACAATGTTGATGCTCATGTTGATGCTCATGTTGATGCAAGAGTCAATGTGTGTTTTTGTATGTGTATGCGTGCGTGTTCTTGCATGTGTACTTGTGTCCATCTCTGCTTGCAATGGGAATCACTTTGTCCGAATGGAAGTTTGAACAAATAACTTAAAATGCTTTGAAACAAAGGCTCAGATTTCTGTCTCTCTTTCGGTCTATTTCTCGTGTGTTTCAAGTGATACAGAACCACGGTCTGCTGGATTCCCCATGCCACTGCAAAAGCATCGAATTTATTTTGGAGAAAACATCCAAGGCTGTGAATGTCTCAAATTGCACGTTTGTTTCATTCTTCAAAGTTTTATGAAAAGCTTCTGCCAAAAACTTAGATTCTCCTGCTCTTTAAGTGCTGACTGGCCTTGCATCTCCAGCATCATACGTTTATTCTCTGTCTGTCTGTGTGTTTCTTTGTGTGTCTGTGTGTTGATGATGCTGTCCGTTTGGATAATGTTGTGAGCTGCTGCTTTCTCTCTCTCCCTGTCTCTCTCTAACTGAATCATTGAGGGAATGAATCGTCCACAACACCACATGTAGTGGCACGGAGAGTACAGGAGAGGGTAGTGTTGATTTTTTTTAATCTTCAATCCATGACAGGAAATACATGTTTGTGGCCTGCAGTCTTGGAGCAGCCAAATTGAATTTCTAAGCTTGATGTTAAAAAAAGAAAGCTCAGCTTTTGTTATGATTCATAAGTTTTAGTTACTCATAACATAAGAAATTCATGATACAAGATATTTTACTGTGTTATTGAACTTCTCTCTGAACCGAGACAATGTTGCTGCATAACGTCCCCCTGCACATTCCAGAATGTAACAATAAGATTTTCACCCCGAAGAAACAGCTGCACTGTGTGAGTGGAAGTGGTCAGGGTTGAGTGCGTTTGAATTTGAAGATTTTCACACCCACCCCAGATTGTCGCCCAGCCCTTATCACTCCAGAGATTATAGAATTTGGACAGATACTGAGCTCAAATTCCCCCTTGGAAAGCAGAGAGATGTCTGTGATTTTGTTTGGTTGCAAGGTCACTATCTGAATTAGTATAACAGATTCTTCCAGTTCTCAGCCCCAACTCTGACAGGTGCAGAATCCCATGAGACACCTCACCTCAATTCAGTAACAGGACTGGAGAATCGTCTGTCAAAACATCAAACTCACCCCCTCTACTTGTTTCAGGTAGTATTGTACCAAAAGTCATCTGTTTGAGATTTTGGAGTGCAGGCTCATAGCTCATTGAAAGTGGTAGATAGGATAGTGAAGAAAGTATGCTTTCGTTTATTGGTCAGAACACTTAGCAGAGGAGTTGGAAAGTCATGCTGCGGTTGTATAGGACATTGGTTTGGCAAATTCTGGACTACTGTATTCCGTTCTGGTCTCCCTGCTATCGGAAGGATGCTGTGACACTTGAAACGGATCAGAAAAGATTAACAAGCCTGCTGCTAACAGGCAGAGACTGAATAGGCTGGGGCTGTTTTCGCTGGAGCATCGCAGGCTGAGGGGTGACCTTATAGAGATTTATAAAATCATGGAGGTCATGGATAGGATAAATAGAGAAGATCTTTTCCCTGTGGTGGGGGAGTCCGGGACTAGAGGACATAGTTTGAGGGTGAAAACGGAAAGATTTAAAAGCATCTTGAGAGGCATCTTTTTCACACAGAAGGTGGTGCGTGGATGGACTGAGCAGCCAGAGGGAGTGGTGGAAACTGGTGCAATGATAATAATTAAAGGACATGGGCATATGAATAGGAAGTATGTAGAGGGATATGGGCCTAGTACTGGCAAATGCGATTCGATTAAGTTTGGATAAGTAATCCAACTGGACGAGTTGAACCAAAGGGTATATTTCAATGCCGTATGATTCTAAGACTCTATGAGAACCTGTATAAGGTTTGAAGTAAGACTACTCCTCTTGTCTTATACAGGTGCATGTAGGGCTCCCTAAGTGTCAGTGCATGAGTTTTAGGACAGGAGTAAATCAACAATCCATGCATCACCAATGTCTGGACATGCAGGGATCTGGAGGGAGATTAGATTAGATTACATTATGGAAACAGGTCCTTTGGCCCAACAAGTCCACACAGACCCGCCGAAGCGCAACCCACCCATACCCCTAAATTTACCCTTTACCTAATACTACGGGCAATTTAGCAAGACCAATTCACCTAACCAGCACATCTTTGGACTGTGGGAGGTAACCAGAGCACCTGGAGGAAACCCACGCAGACACGGGGAGAACGTGCAAACTCCACACAGTCAGTCACCTGAGGCGGGAATTGAACCCGGGTCTCTGGCGCTATGAGGCAGCAGTGCTGACCACTGTGCCACCGTGCCGCCCCAAGATCTGTCAAGGTTTTAATCAACTGACCAGAAGACTGTGAGGAGAAAGAATTTCCAGACAGTGTGGTAGTGAGATAAAATCATGCAAATCAGAAATGAGCACATATGCCACAATTCTTTTGCATCATAAAAAGTTCAGAACTGATGCATTATCCACTGCCGTTTGTGGAAGAAAGTTCCAAACATCTCCCGCCCTATGGATGCCAAAGTGCTTCCTAACATCACGCTGGCTCATTCCCGTTCAAGTTCACCGACTCTGCTCCCTCTTTTTAGATTCACAAACTACTGGAAATAGTTCATCTTTATCTATCCTATCGTCTTGTGGGACTTCACTCATCAATCCTTAACCTTTCTAGTTTGAGAGAAAACTGGGATTATTTGTGTAACAAAATGCAAATAGCTGGAGGAACTGAGGACAGGCAGGAACTATGAGAGAGAAATCTGTGCAAACACTTTGGGTCCAGTGTCCCATTGTCAGAATTCATGCCACATACCCTCACACCATATGAATCCGGAACAGATGACAGAACACTGAGAATGCTGCAGCAGCAGTGACGTTGGGTGTCTCTGTCAGTGGACAAATGTACCGAAAATGCTGCTTAGTGAAGTGCTGTCTTACTCTATGTGTCTGGATAAGGCTGACCAGTCAGTGAGCTGGAGACATTATTGTTCAAAAGATAAGAGCAGAGAACAAAACAGCAACAGATTAAAACAAGTTCAATTCTCATAAAGCTATACCAGGAACACCAAAAAAAGCGAGGATGGTGTAGTACATGTTGAATTGGACGATGCATATTTCGGTTTGAGGTGATCTGTCCCTTCAGGCCGCTGACCAGCTCCTTGTTTGAAACTCTGAACTGATGCATTCCCATGAGATGCTGCCTCTTAAATTGCCCGTAGTTTTAGGTAATGGGTAAATGTAGGGGTATGGGTGGTTTGCGCTTTGGCGGGTCGGTGTGGACTTGTTGGGCCGAAGGGCCTGTTTCTGCACTGTAATGTAATCTAATCATAAAGGGCTTGTACTGCGCTATAATGTGCTATGTTCTTTGACTCAAATATCCTGTGTTAGCCAAGCGGTTCCATAAAGGGCATGTACTGCGTTGTAATATCATATGTTGTATTGGTCTAACTTCCTTTATCAGCCGAATTGTTACATAAAGGTCATATACTGTGCTGTAATGTTATATGTTATAATAGTCCACCTAAATTTATTAGCCGAGGGGTTCCATAAAGAGCCTGTAATGCAATGTAATTATCTATGTTGTATTTGTCTAACTTTCTTTATCAGCCGAGAGGTTTCTGAAAAGGCCTATACTGTTCTATAATGCTCTATGCTCTCTGAGTCAA
This sequence comes from Chiloscyllium punctatum, assembly GCF_047496795.1. Lineage (NCBI taxonomy): Eukaryota > Metazoa > Chordata > Chondrichthyes > Orectolobiformes > Hemiscylliidae > Chiloscyllium > Chiloscyllium punctatum. Next base: position 37,212,611 of record NC_092785.1, read on the forward strand.
ACTTCCTTTATTAGCCAAGTGATTCCATAAAGGGCCTGTACTGCGCTGTAATGTACTATGTTCTCTGAGTGTAAGTCACATTATTAGCTTTGCGCTTCCATAAAGGATTTCTAATGTATGTAATGTTCTATGTTGTATTAGTCTAATCTCCGTTAATAGCCAAGTGGTTCTATAAAGGGCCTGTAATGTTCTATGTTCTATGAGTGTAACTTCCTTTCTTAGCTGAGCGGTTCCATTAAGAGCCTTTACTAATCTGATACTTTCTGTGGTGTATTAGTCTAACTTCCAGTATTAGACGAGCAGTTCCATTAAGAGCCTGTCAAGCCGCCTTGCTGATTTTTGACGGGGGCCTAATCTCTTGCTCGTTCGCCTTTTGTCCTTAATGCAAAAGCCATTTGCATCTCCTTAATTCTATTTGTCAAAGTTATGTCATGACCCCCTTTTCCCTCCTTATTTCCCTCTGAAGTATACTCTGACTTAAGTGAAATTTTGTAATGTTCTTTTTTTTAAATCTCAGCTATGTCCTCAGTCTCTATATGATACTCTCTTCCTTGTTTACACTCTTGCCCATAATTGCCAGTTTAGTATTTAAAGATATTTTCGAAGTAATCTGTTCAGAGATGTTGTTATGCACCTGAAGAACTGGTGGAGCTTGAACCTCTGCATCTGGCTCAGAGGGAGGGCACTATAACTGTGCCACAAAAGATCCTTCTTTTACTATGTGCACACTTACCAGAAACCACGTCGTTAGGTTACCCACTAATCTATTCTCATGTGCTCTCTTCACTCCTCTTCTAGACCTCCTCAATGCTTTCCATCTACAGTTCAGGGTTAATGAAGAAAAAAAAATCTAAAACTGACATGAAAAATAAATGCTATTCAACATGTTTATATAATATGAGTCTGAAGTTCATTTAAATGCACTGGAGAATGTTCAGACAAGTGCTGCAGTTAGGTATTTACAAACAGCTGGTTTTAGCCACAATAAAGTGAATAGAACCTTAGGAATCCGTGGTTTAATTCTTCCTGCTCAGCAATCAGGCAGTAATCAACCTGATATATCTTAACCCCTCCTATCATACCTGTCTCCACCAGTACACCTTGCAGAGAGTTCCAGACACATGCCACTCAGTGTAAAATAAACTTGCCCTTCACTTCTCCTTTGAACTTACCCTCTCTCATGTTAACTGCATGATTGCTCGTATTGGACATATCAATTCTTTCGAAAAGGATTCTCACTGTCAACCCTATCTCATTTGAAGAGAGTTCTATCAAGTCTCCCCTCCGCTTTCACTGCACCACAGAAAACAACTAGAGTTCTTCAAGCCTCTTCTTACAGCTCATATCCTCTAACCCAGGCAGCATCCTAGTTGCTCTCTTCTGCATCCTTTCCAAAGCCTCCATATTCTTCATATGTGGCAATCAGACTGGAACACAATGCCCTAACAGAGGAACAACATTATCTACTCACCAGGCCTCGGGACCTCTCCAGTGGCTAATGAGGATACAAAGACCATAGTCAAGATCCCAGCAATCTCTTGCCTCACTCAATAACTTGGGGTAGATGACATCAGGACCTGGGGACTTATTCACCTTTGTGCTCTTCAGGTGACACAGCACTCCTTTTTTCTTGATCTCAAAATGCTGCAGTATATTAGGATACTCCACACAAATCTCACTACTCTCCACACCCTTCTCCTGTGTGAATACTGATGCAAAATACTCATTTCAGACCTCACCCACTTCCTTTGCCTCCAAGCACCGTTGCCTCCTTTATCCTTGAGTGGTCATTGGTCATACCTTCTCCCGAGTTATCCTCTTATTTTTAATGTATGAAGAGAATGCCTTTGGATTATCTTTAACTCTAATTACCAAGATCATTAATGGCCCCTTCTTGTTCTCTTAATTCCCTCTTTGAGTTTTTGTCCTCTTTTCTCTAACGTATACACTGTGTCTCAGGAATTCTACCCAAAGTCAATTCTTTTCAAAGTTGCATAGAGACAAGGTTGTTGATTTTAATTAGCATCCTGGCTTCCATGGGGAGAGAGGACATACTAGACTTGGCATGTTTTCTTCAGATGCCTGGATTTGGAGCGTGGTAGAGTGGTAAATAGACAAGTTAGGTGGGGATTTGGGAAAATGCAAATCTGCAGTGTCACCTGATGTGTGTTTAACTAAAGCAAAACTACTGAGTCTGAGACTGACTGCATATTCTCCAAGCTCATCAGCCCTGACCAACAAATCCTCACCACAGCTCTACCCTTGTATTGGTCGAGATTTTCTAATCAACTTGGTCAGAAATGCCATTACACACCACTGAAACAATTGGGCCTTGACACAACACCTCCTGGCTCAGAGTTAGGGTCACTGCCACGGTGCCACAAGAACCCTCTTTGAAATATGTTCGCTCAACAGTTGCATACGCGATTCCAACAGAACAGGTCCAATTCCTGCAACAGCTGATGTTACCATGTCTTCTCAGTCCAACCGTTTCTTTAATTTAAAAAATATATTTTATTCATCAAGAAAATTCTGTTCAGTTTTGGTCACCCTGTTAAACGAAAAACATAATTAAACTGAAAAGAGTGCAAAGAAGATTTACGAGGATGTTGCCAGGCCGAGTAGGCCTGAGTTACAGGGAGTGCTTGGCCAGGATAGGACCTTTATCCTTGGAGTTTAGGAGGATTCGGAATGATCTTATTGAGGTCTATAAAATCATGAGTGGTATAGATAGGACGAATGCATATAGTCTTTTTCTCAGGGATGGGAGTTGAAAACTAGTGGGCAGAGTCTTACGGTGAGTGGAGAAAGATTTAGAAGGACCTGAGAGGCAACTGATGCACGCAGAGAGTGATGGAACGGGCTGCCAGACAAAGTGGTTGAATATGCAGGTACAATAGCATCATTTAAAAAATATTACGATAGGTACATGGATAGGAAGGCTTAGAGGGATAAGGACCCAATCTGGGCAATTGGAACTAGCTGAGTGGGCACCAGCGTCAGCATGGATCAGTTTGTGCTGAAAGGAATGTTTCCATGCTCTATTACTCTATGATTTTAATATCTTTATAAATATACATAGTCACAAACACAGTTCAGTTCTGTACGTGAACGTTTCCAGGAACCAAGCATTGGAGTTTGGCTATGTAACAAGCAAACCAAAGGCATCTCCTTCTTGTGTAAGATTATCCTTCCATATAATTGAGATACTGGGAAGGTCTAATAACCCGATAGATCCACATTTAAATTTTGGAAGGAAGACCTCAGTCAGTGGTCTTTCCCCATTGCACCTTGGTGGCAGCTGTCCCAAGCTTTATTGTGTCCCTCAGCACATATTCCTGGACCTTAGAATGTGCCAGTCTGCAACATTCGGTCGGGGTCAACTCCTTGTTCTGGAAGACCAACAAGTTTCGGACAGACCAAATAATGTCTTTGACTGAGTTGATGGATCTCCAGGCGCAATCAGTGTTTGTCTTGGTATGCATCCCAGGGAACAGGCCGGAGAGCATCGTCTCCTCTGTCATGGAGCTGCTCGGGATGAATGTCGACAAAAACCACTGCATCTTTCTCCAGACATCCTTTGAAAAGACACATTTTCAAAGGAGATGTGTGACATTCTCTCCCCCTCCACAGCTGTTTCAAGGGCAGTGCACAGTGGTGAAGGTGTGCAGGCATACAAAAAGGATCTCGCAGATTGTGCTCTTCTCATCATCAGCCAAGCAATGGCTTGGTGCTTGTTGAAAAGTTCTGTGCGAGTTTGTGTGTGGTTATGCGAGCATCTGTGCACGCCAGTGTATGTATTTGTGGAACTGTTTGTGGGCGAGTATGTGTGTGAGGTTTTATGTGTGTATGTCTACGTGATTGTGTTTGTGTCTGTGTATATGCGTCCACGTGTGACTATATGAGTCTGCATGCGTTACTGTGTTTGTGTGTGAGACGTTGAGTGTGTATCAGTTCATGTGAGTGTGCATTTATGTCAATATGTGCAGTCGTCTGTGGAGATTTTTTTGTGCATGTAAGTGTGTTTGAGTGTGTGTTTACCGGAGTAATCATGATTTGGAGATGCCGCTGTTGGACTGTGGTGTACAAAGTTAATAATCACAGAACACCATCTGATGAAGGAGCATCGCTCCGAAAACTAGTGTGCTTCCAATTAAACCTGTTGGACTATAACCTGGTGTTTTTTGATTTTTAACTTACCTGAGTATGTATGTCTGAATGAGCCTGTGTATGTTACTGTTTGACTCAGCCAACACCCTTCATGTGCACATCACAAATTCTGTCTGTGTTGTGGTTCTGTAATTATTGACTGCAGGACAGTCTGTGTTATCATATAAGAAGCTTCCTCCCGTCAGGCAGCTCAAGGTGCTGCAGAATATCAATGGAGGATGAGAACTGACCTGTTATTAGTTTTTATGTTGTTGGTGATGGTGCAGCTTGACACTGCTGGCGATGTTGTGAAATAACATCTTTCCTTTGAACATGAGCCCATTTCTCCTGAAACAGATTTCACAAGCATTTAGAAGGGCAGACTGAAGTCGCTCCTCCCGCTGAAGCCCAAGTTCCATTCCGTTAGCGTTAGCTGACAAGACCCTAAAATCAAACAGTTTAACGGAAATGATAACTGCCAAGATTTAATATCAGTTACTTTCTCCCTGTCTAAACATCTCTGTTTCTCTGTTAACTGTTCTCTCTCTTCTTGACTTTCCATCGCACACCGTATTGCCCCTCCACATCCTTTCTCATCTCCCGTTGGCTCCCTTTCAGCTCCTTTCCATATTTATCCTCCCTCCCCATTTTTCTCTGGAAAATCCTGGAAAAAGGAATGAGCGCATTCACCCTTTCCATCCCTCTCATGATCTTACACACTTCTACAAGATCCCCCTTCAGTCTCCTATGCTCGAAAGAAAAATGATCTGGCTTGTCCAACCTCTCCCTCTAATTCAGACCGTTGCGTCCTGGCAACATCCTTGTAGATTTTTTTCTGTACAGTTTCCAATTTAATAACATCCTTCCTACAGCAAGGTGACAAAAACTGAAGACAACAATCCAAGTGCAACCGATATTCTGTACAACTGCAGCAGAACTTACCAACCTCTATACTCAACGTCTTGACTGATGAAGGCCATTGCACTAAAAGCCCACCTCACTGCTCTCTATACCTGTGACTGCACTTTCTGAGAAAAGTTCACCTGAATTCCAAAACCCTCTGTTCCACTACACTCCTTGAGGCCCTTTCATTCTGTATGAAAATCCTACCTAGATTTGACTTTCCGAAATGCAAGACCTCACACTTATCCCTATTAGACTCCATTCTCTATTTTCTGGATTAGTGGTGCTGGAAGAGCACAGCAGTTCAGGCAGTATCCAACCAGCAGCGAAATCGACGTTTCGGGCAAAAGCCCTTCATCATGAATAAAGGCAGTGAGCCTGACACGTGGAGAGATAAGCTAGAGGAGGGTGGGGGTGGGGGGAGAGTAGCATAAGAGCTTCAGGGGAAAAGGAAATGACCTGGGATTTGAAGTGGGAGAGGGACTCCCTGAGATTCTTGTAGAGAGAGGAGGAAAACTTCTTCAAGGCAGTCATCCTTTCAAGAGGATTCGCAGTAGGGTTAAAATCACCTACTCTCTCCCCACCCCCCACCCTCCTCTAGCTTATCTCTCCACGCGTCAGGCTCACTGCCTTTATTCCTGATGAAGGGCTTTTGCCCGAAACGGCGATTTCGCTGGTCCTTGGATGCTGCCTGAACTGCTGTGCTCTTCCAGCACCACTAATCCAGAATTTGATTTCCAGCATCTGCAGTTATTGTTTTTACCTCCATTCTCTATTTCTCAACCCACTTGCCCAGCTGATCAAGGTCCTGCTGCAATTTCTGATAACCTTCATCATTGTCCATGGTACCCACTATTTTAGTGTCATCAGCAAACTTACAAATCATTCCTTGTACATTCTCATCCAAAATATTGATATAGATAACAACAGCAATGGGCCCTGCAGCGATCCCTGAGGTACACCAGTAGTTTCAGGCTTCCAGTCCGACAAGCATCCTTCCACTATTACCCTCTGCTTCCTACCATCAAGCCAATTGTGAATCCAGTTTGTCAGCTCCATGGATGAAATGTGATTTAACTTTCCATCGTAGCTTACCATGTGGAACCTTATCAAAAGCCTTAATGAAATTCATATAGAACACATTTACAGTACTGCCCTCGTCAACCTTCCTGGTCACTTCAGCAAATAACTGTCATAGATTTTTGAAGCATGATGTCCCATGCAGAAAGGCATGCTGACTACTCCTAATCAACCGCTGTCTTTCCAAATGCATGGGTATCTTATCGCTCAGAATCCTCTCAAGTAACTTACCCACCACAGATGTTAAGCTTACTGGTGTTTAATTTCATTCACTCACAGGATGTCAGCTTCACTAGCTGTCCAGCATTTACCATCCATTTCTCATCAGCCCTTGAGAAGATGGTAGAGAGCTATCTCATTGAGGTACTAACTGAATTCCAGAGTCAAACTTACACTTAGTAAAAGCAGAAAGTAGCAGAAATTAAACTGCTGCTTTCTCTATTTCTGCTCCTGGTTTAATATTTGACCAGTTAGTCCATTCTCAGTCTCCTCAGTCTATTTTATAAATAACATCAATTCACATCTCACAGTATTTCAGTTATGTTTCTGTTTCTGTCTCTCTGGACTACCTGTATCTTCCAAAACTCAATTTGCATGTCATCTGCAAAGCCTGAAGCTCTGTCCTCTGATCCCAAGTCGAATTCACTAATATAGACCAGAATCTGAACCTCCGTGCAATTGCACTGTGTAGCTCCAACCAATAATTTCTCGAAATGCTCAGGATGCCAATGTCCATTGAGAGGGAGGAATTGAAGGCAATTTGTACCAGTTCGGAACAGTGCTGGAAAATTAATGAGAACTAATACATTATGAGTGTTTTTTAACCGGAGTCCTTGTCGCTAAAGTTTGTGTGTGTTTGGGAGGTGGGGATGGTGGGCGGGGGAGTGCTAGCTGGGCGAAGGCCGGGGGTGTGGCGAGGGCAGGGAGAGCCAGCTGTATCATTTCGGGGTCATCAGTCGAAGGTGGGCAGGGCAGTGGGCCACCTTCTTGCCGAGGACCCAGAGACACAGCTACTGCAGAAGGTAGGGCTGCAGCAGCAGATTCCCTGAGGTCAGACCTGGGGTCTGGAGGAGTGGGACAGGGATCGGGCTCAGGTTCAGGGAACACTGGGCCAGGTGTTGCAAGGTGAGGGTCGGGCACAGGGGCAGGCACATTGGTGCGGGCGTTGGGCACGGATTCAGGGGGCTGGGGATCAAGGTTCCTGTGCCAGAGTGACGCTAAAGCTACCGCAGGGGCATTGTTGCACCAGGATGAGGCAGGGCGAGTGTCCAATTCGAGGGGTGACAGCGGGTGGTGGGCATGGCGTTCCATGGGCAGAGGAGGGATTGTGGGTGTGCCAGTGCCAGCCGTGGCCAACGATGTGGATAGGGCAGCCTTCTCGGTATGACAGTGCTTCCTAACCTGCTCCACCTGCAGCTCAAGTGGCACCATACGCCGTGCACTGTCCTGAATGCACGGTTAGCCGTACCCTCGCTGAACACGGTGAATGAACCCTCACTGACCTGCTTCCAGAGTAGGCAGTTGTACACATGGCACGGGGCGGAGTACATGTGTCTGAGGGCATGGTCCTTCAGACCGAGCAGGAGCAGCAGCACGATCGACTGCATTTTCCCCAGATTTTGGAGACTGGGGAGGAGCAACTCACTGGCATTAAAGCTCAGGACTTTAGAGATCACAACCCTCTCGGCCATGACCTCCAAGGGTCGATGGGGAAGAATGTCCTGCCCACAGAGAGCCCATTCTGCACGGCCAGGTGGAGCGCCTGCTTAGTCCTAAGGAGAAACATGGACTTATCATGCACGTAGGCTGTAGCGATGATGGCCAGTGGGCCGAACACACTAGCCATGGCCTTACTGCTGGCGTTAATTGTCATGCTTGGGTGGGGATACACCTTTACCCCCAGAAACTTAGATCGGTGCATGAAGCGGGGTGGGGTCATAGCCGGGGTTGGAACATTCGAGCCTAAGGCAGCTATTCCTACCGGCTTACTTCCGACTTGAGCCTGCCATTTTGAGTCTCGCAATTGCATGTGGCTGAACGATCTCAGGTGCTTTTCCTCTTCATGGGGCTCAGGTGATGGTGACCAAACCTAGACTGGATGGTACAGGCAACAGCGGTGAACAACCCTAGACTCTTTGGCCCAGGCAACAGCAGTGACCAACCATAGACTGGATAGCCCGGGGCAACAGCAGTGGGCAATCCTAGACTGGATCGCCCAGGAAACAGCCGTGACCGACCCTGGACTGGACGGGATTTTACAAGAGTAGAGTTCAAGAAACTGTTTCAAAAATAAACAGAGGTGCATGAAATAATAATCAGTTCAGAAGAGAAATCGCCAGCACATGGTGTTTTTTATTGCCAGCTGAGCAGGGTGAGTCTCACACTCATCATCGTCCAGAACTGTTTCTGCCTGACCATCCTCCCCTCAGGTGAAGCACAGCAAAACCTCCTACAGATTATTAACGTGGATTCTTAAAACAGTCTGTGAAGACCGATGTTCCAGGTGAACACATCACTCACAGATAGCCGATTATTTCTTACCACGGGGGCTCAGTGGTTTGCACTGCTGTGTCACAGCTCCATCTGGGATTAATTCTGGCCTTGCACGACTGCCCGTGTGGAGCTTAGATTAGATTTCCTGCTGCGTAGAAACAGGTCCTTTCGCAAAACAAGTCCACACCGACAATCCGAAGAGCAAGCCACCCAGACCCATTCCCCTCCAATGCATCCAACACGATGGGCAATTTAGCATGACCAATTCATCTAACCTGTAAATCTTAAGACGATAAAAGGAACCCGGCACACATGGAGGAAACCCACGCAGTCACAGGGAGACCGTGCAAATTCCATGCATGTTTTCCCCATAACGATGTGTGTTTCCTCCCACTGTCCACAGCTGGGCAGGTTAGATGGACTGGCCACGGGAAATGCAGGGTTACAGGGATAGGGCAGAGGGGTGAGCCAGTGTAGGATGTTCTTTGGAGAGTCGGTAAGGACTTGTTGGGCTGAAAGGCCTGTTTCCACAATGTAGGGATGCTATGATTCCTCCAGCCTCTTTCCATCTTACATCACCCCTAACAGTTACCTTGTGCCTTCTTACCTGCTGTCACTGTCATGTTCTTCAATATTGTTGAAGGTTAAGGCTGATAGATTTTTATTCAGCCTGGGGGAGAAAGTTAATCATCTGGGGCAGTTGGGAATGTGGATCTGATGTTACAATTCAATGGCAGCTAGACCAGATTCGAAGGGCCGAATGATCTCCTGCTGCTAATTGCGTGTGCTTCATTGAATCCATCAGTGGATTGTAGAGTGTTCTTGAGCATCATGCATGGTGACCTACCCTGCTTCCGTCCTCCCCATCCACTGCCGGGTGTTATACTCAAATCCATGTGATTCTCCTGATGGAATCCTGCCTCTCTGTATGAAGTTGCTGAACTGGAAACACCGTGGTTGCCTCTGGACTGCATTTGGTTGCTTTTCAATCTTTAAGTGAACAATGTATGAGATCAGTTGCTGTACTGCATTTCTGATCTTCTCTCTGAATTTGGACAGAGTCAGTATAAAATAATGTGTTTGTGCTACAGCTTAAATCCTTGATCATATATCTGATGCACGGCAAAGTGTTTTCCTATCCAAGAGAAGTTCCATTAATCTTAACGTATAAGAAGTTGAAACCATACACGAACCACAGAAATATAAAGCTGAAGGAAATGGTGAAGAGGGTAATCACCGACTTCCTTCGACTCCCAAACTCCGTGTCTTTGTGAATCTCTTCCTTACTCTGGCCCTTCAGTGTCTTCCGGACTCGACTGACCACAAACATATGCCTGACCGTCAGAGAGTTCATCAACAGAATTAACATGAACGCGATGAACGGGGTTAAAATATTGTCAAACAACTGAAATACCAGCCATCTGGGATCAGTAAAGTAGTTTGACTTTATCCTGCAATACCATGGAACATTGTCAATGACCGCCCCAGGTCGAAAGCGAAAATAGATGGGAATGTTTTTTTGTACAGAGGAGAACGCCAGTCGTACCTACAGCCACAGCTCAAGCTTTGTCTGTCCAATATTTTCTCTCCAGTTTCAGGCAGCAAATGGCCACAAAACGATCAAAAGAGAAAAGAACAGTAAACCAAATGCAACAATCTGTGGCTGAATGAACCAGGACAAAGAGAGCACTGCACACAGAGGTGAGGTCCAAGAAACACCTTGGGAAGTAATACATATTGTGTCGTCTCAGTATGATGTAAATGACAAGGAACAGTAGATCTGCTGTTGCCATGACCATCAGGCAGCGAGTGGTACAGTTAGAAATACCACACTTTCCTTGTGCGAACACCAGAATCACTGTTATGTTGACTGGAAGAGACACAAGGTAAAAATGAAATTGTAGATTATTGAACAAATGTTCTCCACATCTGCCCAGATTACAATATAAGATCTTTGTACATAAATGGGTCGGTTGGGATGGAACTGAGCACTAAAATAAAAAGCACAGCTCCGATCTTGACTCATTTCAAAGTTGCACATTCCTGGATTTAACTAAGTCGGCTCAGGGAATTGATATGACGTCAAGGTGGCATTATGTGGAAGGTGAAAGGTGGGGTGTTTAAATGGGATTTGAGAAATCGGCGTTTACCCAGAGAGTGGTGGGCGACAGAAAAGCACTGTTTGAGAGCATAGTTGATGTGGGAAACCTCACAACCTCTTCAAAAGTATTTGGATGATCACTCGAAGTTTCCTAGCATTCGAGGCTCGAAACCCAGATCTGGCAGCTAGGACAAGTGTATATTTAGTGTCAGTTTAATAGCAGAAGCTGGATGGACCTCTTCTGCATAGTAGGCTTCCATTACACTAAGACTTGTTTCTAGCAGGCAGTTTGGGAAGTTAAACATCTTCATGAATTCCATCGAAGAGCTGTGAATACTGGAAACATTGAACCAAAACAGAAATACCTGTAGAAAATAATCAGGTCAGGCATCATCTGTGGAGAGAGAAACTGAGTTCTTATTTCTTTTCCAGAATCACTCTTAATCAGAACAGATTCTTCTGAAGAAGGGTCTCTGGCATCAAAACGTTAACTCTGTTTCCCTATACAGTACCAGATCATTGCAAACGAAAGAGAAGGTTGCATTACGAAACCGAATTGAAATACGAAGTTTTGATATTCATCTCCGATGGAATATTTGTTAAAACACACTGAGCAGCCCGCTGTGGTTCTGAACACCTCTTGCAAAAACCATGCCTTGATGCACTAAAGAAGATGTAATTGTTTGCCAGAGCATGATTGAAAATAGATGAAAAGAAATTGTTTCATTATTAAGGGCATAAGCCATTGTCCAAGTGCTCTCTGTCATGATAAACTGAGGATCTGTTAACTCCCTGAGCTGCTCATCGTTTGGAAAGACAACAATTCCTTGTGGACTTTCGCAAGTATTAGAATTTGACATGGATATTGACTCAGCAAAGAATACAATACACAAATAGGGAAATATATTGCTTTTATTTCATTCTCTGCATTCCTATTCAAATTCGTTCGGAATGTCACTGTTGATATTTTATGAATAAAGTACATAATGCAACATTAACAGCCGTTTCAGGAGAGTGATTACTGATTGGCGCTGCTCCAGTCTGTTTGTAATAAAACATAATTTATTAAGAATTAGTCTCTCTCTTTCTCTCTCCTGCATTCTGATCTTGTTGGAGGCTATTAACATTCAAACTAATAATCTGAATTCCCGGCAGTTCATATAGAGAACGAGACAACCTGATTTCACAACAATTCTTTAATAAGGTACATTTTGTAATGAGAATAGTTAAACAAGGTAAGTAGTAGATGTCTAATAATACAATTCATAGATTTTCATGTTCTAAACTTAAACATGACAAAGAAAGAGATCATTGAACCCACCATATCTGCATCAGATACCTTTATTATCCTCCTTTCCAACAGCTAATCTGCAGCCTTGAAGTTTCCTTCACTTCAGTTGCAGATGCTGGCTCCCTTTAAGTAATTTGCAAGTTGTCACCTCAGCTCCCCAAATTGAGCAGCGAATTCAAATCACAACACAACCTTTTGGAGAGAGGAGTTCTGGTGAATGGCCGTCTCCGTTCGGGGTGACAGGTCTCTGTCCAATAGCCTTGTTATTCCATACACATGTATCACAGGCAGCCTCGGCCTCCTCTGTTCGAAAAGAAACAACCCGAATCCTATTCACCTTCTCTCAATGCTGCAGCAATTTCCCTGTGTTGGGAACATACCTGTCAATCTCCTCTGTACTTTCGTCCAGTGCAAATATTTCCTCGTCGTTACACGGTGTCGAGAACTGTGCAGAAAACTGCAGCTGTGAGCTACACAGTATCTTATGTCATTCCAGTGTTACATGCTTGGCAGGAGGTGAGGGAATTAGTTTTAGGTCTGGTGCATGGTGAGCAGGCAGTAAGCTTGTGAAAGCTGATATGGAATTGCATCCCAGTGTGGATGTCTGGTCGGAATCTGGGGCAGGTCATTGGCCTGGAGGAGTTCCTTCTGATCGAAGTGTGGGTTCATTTAATCAGTTACTCTGGAGTTATATTATGTGTCAACCCTGATGCCTTTGCAAAACAAGTTAGATCCCAGACTGAAACATAGCTTGACTGATCACAGCCTTATTTGTTCTTGTTTTAACGAAGTGATCTCCTGCTGAGTCATAAACACACAATGGAGTAAATACTGTTTTGAGAACCAAACTGAACTGTATTGTAAAAGAGATTATGGTAAAATAGAATAATTCAAATAATATACTTATAACCGAAATTCAAAGGCAATGAACAAGCAGTAAATGGATCATAACATGAATCGCAAGACAGTGCATACATTCAATTGAAAGTAAACCATCATTTTTATATAATACAATGCACAACTCTTGGTGCAGTCCATTAAAACAACTTGTAGAATCCGCCTGAATTCAGAAGGCCATAAGACCATGAGACATAGGAGCAGAAATTAAACCATTCCATCCATGAAGTCTGCTCAGCCATTCAATCGTGGCTGGTCAGTTTTTACAAGCACATTAATCTGCTTTCTCCCTGTAACCTTTGATCCCCTGAACAAACAAGGACCTCTGTTACAAATGCACTCAATGTCGTGGCTTTCGCAGCCTTCCATGGCAACGAATTCCACAGATTCACCACTGTCTGACTGAAGAAGTTTCTCCTTGTCTCCATTCTAAAGGGTCTTTACTGGAATGCTGTTCCCTCGGGTCCTAGACTGTCCTGTCTATTGAAAATCTTCTCGACGTACACTCTCTACAGGGCATTCAGTATTCAATTAGATACCAGTCATCCTTTAAAACTCCAATGAGTATTGTCCCAGAGTCCGCAAATTTTTTTTTCATTAACCCTTTCATTCCTGGGATCACCCTTGCAAACCTCCTCTGGACCCAATTCAGGGCCAATACATCCATCCTGAGAACTGGGGCCAAAATTACTCACAGTATATTAAATGTGGTCTGACCAGGTCTTTTTCAAGCCTCAGAGGTACATCTCTACTTTTATTTTCTAGTCCCCTTGATATGTAAGATAACATTGTATTTACCTTCTGAGCTAGCAAAACAACCTACAAGTTTAGCTTAAGAGAATCCTGGACTAGGAATTTGAAGTCCATTTGCACTTTTCTTTCTAAATTTTCTCCCCATTTATCTCTATATTCTTCCTATCAAAGTGCATTACGTCACCCTTGCCCCCATGATCCCTGTTTCTAAAATTTGGTAAAATTACTTGCGATTTCCATCTTTAAACTGAAGGTACTAAATTCTTCCTGGAGCTAACACACAACTGAGATTCAATGTATTCAGCTTTAAGTATCTCTTCAGTGTTTTCTTCAGTCTGGTCTGGGATGAACACAAACTTTTCACTCATCCAATTTGGCAAATCTATGAACACAGATCTTTACATCCACCCAGTTCCATGGTCTACCAAGTACGAAAGGAATGACCCAAGGTTGAAAGTGAAAATAAAAAGGATTCCTTCACGCCAGACTGTAGAGTTCTCTAACACATTTTTGAGACTTCAATAGTATCAGACAGGGTGGAAAAGGGTCGAAAACAAATGAAAGTTTATTCATGCACAAAGCCATTCAGTCGTCATTCAAGATCAAAATGAGTTTTTTTTTAATATAAATTGCTGTGGTTAAAGAAACACCTGCAAATTAACTATTAACTTAAGATGCTCAGAGAGGCCCAGCGGTTATTTACTCAAAATCCAGATCCAAATACATTCTAAATGTTATTGCACTTTCTAATGAAATATCCCATAGTATCGGTCACATGTATCCAAAGTGAATATTGAATTCCGTTGAAAATCTCTGTAGTTTCTGGTTGAAATGGAGATTTCCAGAAGATTGTAAATGGAGAAGCATTGCACAGCGGAAAGTTCCATTTCCCATGCAATGCCTGTGGAGTCTGTGATGATGGGGTTTCTGCAGAGTTACTGCAACCTGAGATGAAATCACTGATCATCTGCTTCAGTGTGAGGGTGGCCAAAACATGTCCATGTCTCATTGTCAGTGGCAGAGTCAAACTGCAAGGAATCCTGAGAGACATTCACACACAGTCAAAGCCGTAAGGCACTTATCAGGAGTTACTACAATCGGAAGGGGCGTGTAAAATATTCTCTGCACTTGCTGAATGGGATGATGCATTTTCACACAAATCCCTTTGTAAAGGCAGTTTGTCTCTGTACTAAATGGCGAAGTGATATTTCCACAAAGGCTTTCATTGAAACATGCGGACATTACCTGGGGACCGTGATATTGTGTTTCAGTTGTTTGTTTCAAGAAAATGAACAAACAGATGATGACAGTGATTTAATTCCCTCTGTGACAGAACATTTTGAGAACTGAGGTTTACTGGGTGACACATATTTCAATTGGTCAACAAAAGTATTGGAAATGCATCCATGCCAGCACTGATTCCCAAAAGCTATCGACCGACATTGAAATCTCATTTTATTTATAGGGATTTTGACCATTTGGTAATGAATATGAACATAGAAGAGTACAGCACAAAACAGGCCCTTAGGCCCACAATATTGTAACGAGGTTTAATCCTAATGTTAAATGTAATAAATGAATCTACATACCCCTCAACTTACTCCTATCAATGTGCATGTCCAGCAATCGCTTAAATGTCCCCAATGACTCTGCTTCCTTCACCTCAGCTGGCAACACATTCCATGCATTCTCAACTCTCTGCGTACAGAACCGACCTCTGACGTCTTCTCTATACCTTTCTCCTAATATCTTAAAGCTATGAACCCTTGTACCTGTCAATCTTGCCCTGGGGAAAAGTTTCTAGCTATTGACTCTGTCAATGCCTCTCATTATTTTGTATTCCTCCGTCAGGTCTCCCCTCTTCCTCCTTCTCTCCAAAGAGAAAAGTCCGAGCCCATTCAACCTTTCTTCATAAGGCAAGCTCTCCCGTCCAGGCAGCATCCTGGTAAACCTTCTTTGCACCCTCTCCACAGCCTCTGTATCTTTCCTATAGTAGGGCGACTAGAACTAGACACAATATTCCAAGTGGGACCAGGGACTTGTAGAACTGTAGCAAAACCTCGTGGCTCTTAAACTCGATCCCCCTGTTAATGAACGCCAAAACACCGTATGCTTTCTTAACTTCCCTATCCACTTGGATGACAAATTTGAGGGATCTACGTACTTCTGCACTCATATCCCTGTGTTCCTTACCACTGCCAAGAATCATGTCTTTAATCCTATGTTCAGCATTCGTGTTCGACCTTCAAAAATGCATCACTTTACATTTATCCAGATTGAACTCAATCTGCCATTTCTCAGCCCAGCTCTGCATCCTATCTATGTGGCACTGCAATCTGCAATAGCCCTCGATACTATCGATGGAAGCTCCAATGTTTGTGTCATCTGCAAATTTACTAACCCATCCCTCAACCTCTTCATCCAAGTCTTTTTATAATTACTACACTGAGCATAGATCCTTGACCAGAGTCCTGTGGAACCCCACTCAACACTGACCTCCAGCCAGAATACATTCCATCTACAACCACTCTCTGCCTTCTGTCAGCCAACCCAATTCTGAATCCAGAAAACCAAATCTCCCTGTATCCCATACTTCCTGATTTTCTGAATGAGCCTACCATCGGGAAACTTATCAACCTCCTTGCTGACGTCCATGTACACCACTTCCACTGCTCGATCTTCGTCGAGCTGTCTTATCACCTCCTCAAAGAACTCAATCAGATTTGTGAGACATGACCTGCCCCTCACAAAGCCATGCTGACTGCCTTTAATCACACTATGCTTTGCCAAATCGTCATAAATCCTATCCCTCAGAATTCTTCCCAATACTTTGCTGTCCAAAGACATAAGACTGTCTGGTCTGTAATTGCCAGGGATTTCCCTACTACCCTTCTTGAAAAAAGAAACAACATTCGCCTCCTTCTAATCCTCCGGTATGACTCCTGTGGAGAGTGAGGACGCAAATATCCTGGCCAGCGGCTTAGCAACCTCCTGTCTCGCTTCCCGGAGCAGCTGAGGATAAATCTGGTCTGGCTCTGGGGACTTATCAATCTTAATGTTTTCCAAAATTTCCAGCACATCTACTTCACCAGTCTTGATCTGGTCACTCTGTATCCCAGCTCCTCAGAGCTTTCATTCACAACGAGGGTCTCTTTCCTTGTTGAAAACCGAAGCGAATACCTCATGTAGAGCTTCCCCTATCTGCTTAGACTCCACGCACAAGTTCCCTCCGCTATCCGTGATCAGTCCTAGCTCCTCCGTGATCATTCTTTTATTCCTTGTGTATGAGGAAAATTCCGTTAGGTTCTCCCACATCCTTCTTGCCAAGCCTTTCTCGTGCCCCCTCCTGGCTCTCCTCAGTCCATTTCTGATCTTCTTTCTCGCAAGACTATAATCCTCTAAAGTTATTCCATATCCTTGCTTCATCCACCTTATGTAAGTTGCCTCCTTCCTCCTGATGAGAAGCTCCTCTGTTCTCGTCATCCAAGGTTCCTTAATCTTACCCCTTCTTACCTGTCACAGAGGAACAAATTCGTGCATCACTCGCAACAACTACTCCTTAAATAGTCTCCACATGTCTGCTGTGCCCTTTCTGTGGAACAATTGCTTCCGGTCCATATTTCCCAACTCCTCTCTAATAGCGTCATAATTTCCTTTTCCCCAATTAAATATCCTCCCTTGGTAACTGCTCCTTTCCCTCTCCAAGACTATGGCAAATGTGAGGGAGTTGTGATCACTTTCACCAAAGTGTTCTCTCACACTTGACTCTGACACCTGTCCTGGCACATTGACCAGCACCAAATCCAAAATGGCCTCTCCCCTCATCGGCCTGTGAGTAAGGAAACCCTCCTGAACACACCTGACAAAAACGGATCCATCTCAGCATCTGCACTTACGAGATTCCAGTCAAATTAGGAAAGTTGAAATCACCCATTACAACAACCCTGCTACGTCAGAATTTTTCCAGAATTTGCCCGCCTATGAGTTCGTCAATCTCTCTACTGCTATTAGGTGGTCTGTAGAAAACCCCTAATGAGATGGCTGCTCCCTTGCTGTTCCTAACGTCCACCCATACCGACTCAGTAGACAAACCTTCCTCAACAACCTTCGTTTCTGTCGCTGTGATGCACTGTCTGATTAGCAATGCTGCACGCCCACCACTTTTTCCACCTTCCCTATTCTTTTAAATGTTCTCAACCCTGGACCACAAAGCAACCATTCCTGCCCCTGTGAAACCCACGTCTCTGTTATGGCCACAACATCGTAGCCCCAAGTACTGATCATGCAAATTAACTTGCGATTGTTTAGTGTTCTTCTGAGAACTGTTCTCCCCAGCATTGGAATGTCGTTTCCCAGTTTAACAGAGACTGTGCCATGAACAGAGTCTGGGCGGCACGGTGGCACAGTGGTTAGCAGAGACCAGGGTTCAAATCCTGCCTCAGGCGACTGACTGTGTGGAGTTTGCACGTTCTCCCCGTGTCTGCGTGGGTTTCCTCCGGGTGCTCCGGTTTCCTCCCACAGTCACAAAGATGTGCAGGTCAGGTGAATTGGCCATGCTAAATTCCCCGTAGTGTTAGGTAAGGGGTAAATGTAGGGGGATGGGTGGGTTGCGCTTCGGCAGGGCGGTGTGGACTTGTTGGGCCGAAGGGCCTGTTTCCACACTGTAATCTAATCTAATCTAATTGATGAGAGTTGGTTACTTGAGTTGACACATTGTAGGCATTAAATAAATCCAACATTGCAACCAAATAATTTGAAAAACTGTGAGGTGAGGAATAACAGGAATACAGAGTAGTGTCGATGAGCAGAGAGATCTCGGTGTCAATGTACATGGATCCTTGAAATTAGCCAATCAGGTAGATAGGGTTGTTAACAAGGCATACACTATGATAGCTTTTATTGGGAGAGGGATTGCGTTTCAGAACCAATAGGTCATGCTGCAGCTGTACTAAATTCTGGTGCAGCTGCAATTGGAAAATTGCGTACAGTTCTGGTTGTCGCTTTATAAGACGGATGTAGAAGCTTTGAAAAGGGTATAGAGGAGGTTTACTCAGATGTTGCCTGGTATGGAGGAAAGATCTTATGAGGAAAGGTTGAAGGACTTGAGTCTGTTTTTGTAAGAATAAATAAGGTTGAAAGGTGATTAAATTGAGACATATAAAAAAACAACAGGTTAGATTGGGTGAGAGTATTTTACTTCGGATGGTTATGGCGAGCACGAAGGCACATAGCTTTAAATTGAGGGGTGACGGATCTCGAACAGATGTCAAAAGTAGTTACTTCTACAAGAGAGGAGTAGGGCCATGGACTCGCCAACGTTAAGAGCATTGAAATTGTCATTGGACAGGCAAATGTACGAGAATGGAATGAGAATTAATTAAAATCTCCACTGTGTGGATACAGGCCCTTCAGCCCAACGAGTCCACACCGACCCTCCGAATAGTAACCCATTCACCTACCCTCTATTTACTCCTGATTAACGCACCTAACCTACATATACCTGAATACTACGGTCAATTTAGCATGGCCAGTTCACCGAATGTGCGCATCCTTGGATTGTGGGAGGAAACCAGAACAACCACGGGAAACCCATGCAGACACAGGGAAGAAGTGCAAACTCCACACATACAGTCGCCCGAGGCTGGAATCGAACCTTGGTCCCTGGCGCTGTGAAGCAGCAATTTTCACCACTGAGCACTGTGCTGCCCCAAATAGTATAGGTTAGATAGCCTTCAGATTGCTATCACCAGGTGGTGCAATATTGAGGGATTGTACCGCGCTGTAATGTTTTATGTTCTATAACTTCTCAAATTAAGACAAACCTCTAAACAAACTAAATAACTCAGTGAAAGATGTCCTGAAGAATTAATTGAGCTCTAATTAATACAGATTGTCCAACCAGAATGAAACCTGAATTGTTTCAGAGCTGACTCTGAGACACACCTGAAACCATACAGCAGCAGATAGGAATGATTCATTCTTTATTGCCTGTAGTGTGCTAGACATGCAGAGAGACGCTGATTCTGAGACACATAACAGCTACAGGACAGCAGATGGGAGTGAGTCATTCTCTGTTATTTTCAGTGTACTGGACATGTATAGTGAAGAAACCTGACACAGCTGATTGATAATGGGATGGAATAGTTTGAAGAATGATACAGGGGTATGGCCAGGGAGGTACTTGCCCAGACCATGATGGACAAATTGGACTTGGTGTGAGTACTGATAATAGACAGAAAGGAAACGGTAGGATTAAATAAGTGAGTTTGAGATTATCAGGTGGGCATCATTGGGCACCGCAAGGACCATTACTCAAGACACAGCTACTTATAATCTCTGTCAATGACTGAGATGATCAATACAAGTGTTACGTTTGCTGATGACACAATGTGAGGTTGGACAGTAAAATCCAAGAAGTACATAGAAGTGTCAAAAAGTGAAAGGGCATGTTCATAAATTAGTGACCAAGAAATAACCAGTGCAACAAAATGCTGAGAACCTTGAGGCTTTTTTTCTTAACTTCAGTCTTGAAGGGATTTCAGACCATTGTTAGATTTACAGATGATGACGTTAATCATAGATCACACTGCAGCAAGAGGCCTTTCTGTCCATCAAGTCCTAAAATAGTTCGTTGTTCTCTCGCAGCTTTCATTGCGCTCAGATTCTTTCCAATCTGAGGAATACAATCCTGGATTTGTGGGATTTGTCTCCGTCATCATTGAAACCTTGCTGTCCAACTATCTTTCTGATGAATATATGCTTCACTCAAATTGAAATGGACTCACAAGCGCCTGCTCTTTTTCCTTTCCAATATTTATGAATCCAAAGTCGATGCCATGTTAACATGAGATTGTGGCAGTCAAGAAACCGAAAAAAGCTGACTGATTGGTTCTGAATGATCAGACCGACTTGGCCAAGCCCAGGGTGAAATATTACCATAATAATGCCAGCATCAAGAATCATTAGAAACAAAAAAAAACCCCTGCAGATTCTTTAATCCAAAATAGACAGGCAGGAGGCTGAAAGGACACAACAAGCCAGGCAGCATCGGGAGGTGGAGGAGTCGGGTGTAACCCTTCTTCAGGACAGAAGAGTTAAGCAAAAAAGGTTAACTTCACCTCCTGAAGCGCCCTGCCTTGTTGTGTTCCTCGAGCTTCAAGAAGGACACTACACCACTTCAGAGCATTTTGAGTGGGGGGGGCGGGGTGGTGGTGCATGGGGATGGGGGTCAGAGGCGAGGACGAGCGAGTGTAGAAAGAGAAGACTCAGAGGTCCTGGGTTGCCGTGCCATTAGCAAGGTTGGTCATGAAATAACTTCAGAAACTGGGAGCACCTCACCAATTACCTATTTATTCACAAATGCTTATCCTTTGACAGTAGCCTCTTACAGAGTGTGGCATTGAGTATCTCAATATCCCTGACATTCTGCTATTTATGAGAGCCAGGTCTTCCTCATTGAAACAGATTATTAGCCGCAGTCTGATTCCAGTTGAATGACCACATTACAAACAGCACAGGTCGTGAATGCAGTGGGGTCCTGAAAGTAGAATTGCAGGATTCGGGCAAGAGATTGAAAATCTGAAACCTGAGTTACTCCGAGTGCTCATTCAGGCGATGAACATGTGCCAACAGGAGACCCCTTGTCGTCTTGAATATTTATGATGCTTCTGGAGTTGGTGCGATGGAAACATTTTGAAACGTTGGATGCTTCTGAATAGAATAGGGTCTGCAACCCTTCTAAGTTCCTACTGTTGTGGAGTATTTAATCGAACCTGTCAGAAGGCTTCAAACGTGAAATCAAAGTCAGTCAGGAAGAAAGTAATGCTGGTCACATGAAGTAGAAAACCTGTGAATATAAAATAAAATCAGCAGAAACACTTTCTGGATCTCTAAGAATGTTGTGTTTCAGAACGCTCGCATTCAGGGTCAAAACCTCCCCTGCCACGCCTCACTCTTTGTGGACTGATGCAGTTTGTTTTTCCCGAGATCCTCAATCATGTTTGGGTGAAGTGGTGCTGTTCCTGCTGGAAGCTCACTTATTGCATTTGATGACAATGAAGCACTGGACCCCTGGAAGAATACATCAATATCTTGAATTACAACTACTCAAGATTAAAACGCACACTTAAAACATTTCCTCTTACATCTCAGAGCATTGGACTATTACAAGAACACAGAGAAAAGGAGGCAGCAATTCATTGTACTTTCTTTAAAAGGCCCAACATCCTTCTCCACACAGAAAGCTGTTTTGCTGAACATGTTTTCTACAGAATGGGATCACAATGGATGCATTTCCATTGCACAGCTCGAAGATATAAACCCAGCAGTTCCACACTTGTTACCACATCTCAGGTCTCAAACTCTGTTTGAAAATGAATAATGGATCCAGTGGTTATCAGAAAACAGGCATTCCCTTGCCTCGCCCCATATTGTACCTCTGGAACAAATGCAGCCTTACAAACAAAACTGCAAGAAATTTACATCTTACTGATTTCCAGTTGTTCTGGCTCCTCTTCCCCATCAAACATCTTTCTCCCGAAGTCCACCTGGTGCTCGCTCCTTCACTCTTCCCTCGCTTGAAATCTCTCATTTCTATCCTTGCAGCCTCCCTCTCTCCTCTCCGTTTTATCCATCTCTGCTTCTGGGAACCTTGCAGAGTTAAAACCAGGAGACATTGGAGAGGGATCAGGCTATTCAGCCCATGGAGTCTGCCCCACCATTCCATTATGGCTGACATGTTACTCAACCCCATTCTCTTTTTGGCACCACTGAAACATTGATTCACTTACTCATCAAGAACATATTGATATCCTTCTTAAATACACACAATGAATTGATGTTCAAAGCCCTCTGCCACAATGAGTTCCACAGTTTCACCACCCTGTGGCTGAAGAAATTCCTCCTCACCTCATTTTGATTGGATCGTCGTCTCACTGTGAGGCTGTGCTCTTGCATCCGAGTCTGCTCTGCCAGTGGAAACATCTTCTTCATGTACGCTGTCTACAGGTTTCTTAATATTCCGTAGATTTCAATCAGTTCCCCTCTCATGCTTCGAAATTCCAATGACTACAGAAAAAGACTCTTCAACTGCTCCTCTTAAGACAAGCACATTATCCTTGGGATCTTTCTTGTAAACTTCGGATTCCCCTTCAATGCTAGCACATCTCTACTAAGATTTGGGGCCCACAGCTGCTCACAATATATCAGAGGCAGCCTAATCACAGCCGAATTCAGTTTCAGCAGGACAGCCCTGCTCTTTTTATTCTCGACTTCTTGAAATGAATGCCAACATTGCATTTACCTTTCTAACCGCCAATTGAGCCTGTACAGGTGGAGGTAGGAAATGGAAGAACCAGTAAATAAAGGTAGTATTTGTCTATAAACTCAAAATAGTGCTGGAGACCGACGGGGAGGCATTAAGCGGGGACAGCCAGGGTAGGACTACAATCGTGGCAGATATTAACCAACATATAGGTTGGACAAACCAAACTAGCAATAATGCTGTAGAGGACAATTTAGAACATAGAACATAGAACAATACAGCACAGAACAGGCCCTTCGGCCCACGATGTTGTGCCGATCTTCTAACCTAGATTAAGCACCCATCCATGTACCTATCCAAATGCCGCTTAAAGGTCGCCAATGATTCTGACTCTACCACTCCCATGGGCAGCGCATTCCATGCCGCCACCACTCTCTGGGTAAAGAACCCACCCCTGACATCTCCCCTATACCTTCCACCCTTCACCTTAAATTTATGTCCCTTGTAACACTCTGTTGTACCCGGGGTAAAAGTTTCTGACTGTCTACTCTATCTATTCCTCTGATCATCTTATAAACCTCTATCAAGTCACCCCTCATCCTTCACCGTTCCAACGAGAAAAGGCCGAGAACTCTCAACCTATCCTCGTACGACCTACTCTCCATTCCAGGCAACATCCTGGTAAATCTTCTCTGCACCCTCTCCAAAGCTTCCACATCTTTCCTAAAGTGAGGCGACCAGAACTGCACACAGTACTCCAACTGTGGCCTAACCAAAGTCCTGTACAGCTGCAACATCACTTCACGACACTTGAATTCAATCCCTCTGCGAATTTCTTGAAGTCTACACATGATGTTGTTTCAGACCAACTCATAGAAGTAGAAACTTGAGAAAAAGCCATTTGCTGATTGATAGTTGGGCAATGATATCCTATTAATTAACAACCTTATTGTATTGGGTAGAAGTGACCATAAAATGCTAGAATTGCTTAATGAAATTGAGAATGAGAACACCAAATGGTTGATGTATAAATTGGCAACGTTGGATTGAGGAATCTTAGTAAAATAGTTAGAAATAGATAGCCAATTTGTAATATATCAGAAACACTTGCATGAGTTACAAAAGTTGTTCATTCCCCTCTGGTGCAACAATAAAACAAAAAAGGCAGCAGTGGGTCGTCCTGTTTGATTCCAGAACTGGACAAGAAGCGTCCTACCCAAACTCATACTCCGACGCTATTGTTGAGGAAATTACTCAGTCTGAGACTTTGATTCTTGTTTCAAGAAGCGTTATTGTTCATGAGTTGACAGAAACGCTGTCACACGGTCTCCTCTGTCACACAGCATTCTCTCGAGCTGAAGAGTCAGTCTACAGTTCCACAATGATACAAACATTTCACACTTTACATTAATTCAACCTAAAAGTAAACACAGTGCCAGCTATCACCTTGTTGCTCAAGGAAGGAGAAGCTAATGAGCTCAAGAAGAAGTCCCAAAAAGGAGCCTGAGACATACTCCCTATATTTCATCAAATTATACTTACACGGCCTCAGTCTTTATGTCCTGCAGAATTTTCTCAGTAAAGCGAGGGGCTGAAAGCCAATATATCTTAATTTTGGTCAAGTGTCACATCAGGCAGCAGTAGGCCAAACTTTTACTACTTCCACAATTCCCTCCTTGTTGATTTTTTAGATCAACGCTTGAGTTTAGGGAACAGGCGCATCCAAAAGAGGGGGTTGCATATCCTTCTGGAAAAGCGTGCATTCTCATCGACGCTTGTTTATTGTCGGGGTCATCAGGGGGTATTTCCGGTAGGTGATTCCATCTGTTTTTGAGCAGAATGTGGTAGGAATGAACTGCGCACAACAACCTGTAATTCTCCATATGATACAAAGCATCGTGAGTATGATAGTAAAGGGAATGTGCCCAATGTTTAGGGAGGATCCCACTTACCCAGTCAGGCAATATCCATGGACCACCAGGAATCAAAAAGGGAGCGCTATTTCTCGACTGCCATGTGAATGTGAGTCACCAAATCAGAGACATAATCTTCCTTTTTTCTTCCTCCCCCCAACACTACCGCCTAACTGGGGTAGTGCTTATATTTTCCCCAGCATTCAATTTGTGTGTGTGTAGGTGTGAGACACAGTGAAAGACAACAGATGTACATATCATGATTCAATTTCCACTACCAGGAAGAAAGTAAACACCAGGGTGGCCAGTGACAAGCAGTGCTATTCACATCAAAGGGTAATGCTTCATGATCAAAAAAGGTGAAGTGGAGGCAGGAATTACAATGCAGTCGAGTTGGAGGGGGAAATAAAACAGTCCATCCCCTGTGGTGCCCTCCTCTCCCTGAACAGCTCAAGTGCGTTGGCAGACAAAGCATACTCCTTCTCCAGGGACACCCGGGCTCGGACATAACCACAGGGGCAGACAATCGGTGACATTTTTAGAGTTGTATGGCATGTAGGTACAGCATTCCCACCCAATAACAGCACAAGTGCCACACTCATTTTGGATAATAGACAATCCAAAGCCAAGTGGTTCTGAAGGGCCACTGTTCTAACTGCAATGATCTCAACATTGATCTCAGTTAGGGCCTCAGCGTCATTGACCACAATTTCCAATACCGTTTTCAAGTTGCTCAATTCTTGGGAATGCAGCTAGATTACAATAGAAGGTGAAACCATTCCAAACCAGGTGAATAATCCGGTGAGGGATCTCTTGGGCTTCAGTGGTGAAGTTAACTCATCCAAGACTATAATGTGAGGTACTACATGCATATCTCAGAGAACTCGACCCTCTCCAATCGAAGGGAAGAAAAGGATAGGCCTTACAACAGCAAATAAAATAACTGGCGTTGTAGGTGGTTAATGTGGAATCTCCACCCCTCCACAATTTGTGAGCCAGTTCTTTCCACAGGGAGCATGAAATCTTATTAAGGACGTGAGAACAATGAAATGAAAACTGCCATTGGCTTGTCAAACCTTGGATGATTTAAATCCAGGGAATAATGAAAGAACACTGACTAGGTCCCACATAGGTGTCAGTCGATACATTCCCACGTCTTGTGAAGAAAATGGTGTTGTTTTGGCACGCCCACTGTACGACCATGCACCTCTAGTTTCAGTCGTTCTCAGCCTAAGGAGGCTCCGGTATTGCATCCACAGGGTTCTCATCATTCACTTCAGTAGCTGCCGTGTTGGTGGGCGTATGTATTTTACAGTTGGTCGTGTGCATCCACTCCTAACATCCTCCCAATTCATCAACAGTTCAGGTTGTCAGTTACACTTGATACGGTCCCTTCAACCGAGGAGAGAGGGAGCCTTTGTTCAGATAATTAGTATTCACTAAATCACCAGGCCAAAAGGGCGTGTGTGTGAGACCCATGGGGTTTTGGCATGGCCTCTATTACCTTTGAATGATTGGCCTGGGCTGCTTCACTCAGGGTTTAGACGTATTGTAGGGATTTCTTATCAACCCACATCAGGGCTACTTCCGATGTGGACAGAGGGGGTCAGTCATGGGTCTTCATATAAGAGTTTGAAACGGGGTTAGGCCAGCGGATCTATTAATCTGGTTTCAGGGGGTGCACAGGGTGCAAGGTTTCTCGTCACTTTAGTTTAATTTTGTAGCAAGTCTTTGCAAGGGTACTTTTTAGCATCCCTTTATTTCATTCCAATGATCTCGAGGATTGGAGTGCATGGGGATATGAGACTACCACACAAATCCCATTACTGCACACAGTGCTGTATTATTTTCCCTGGAAAGTGAGCACCACTGTCAATATTCATTTGCCCCTGTATTCCAAGTCAGGGGATTATATCTTTCATAAGATATTTTACTACTGATCGGGCATCATCTCTTCTCATATAAAATGCCTGTATCCATCTAGAGAATGTTTCTACTGTGAACAATATGTATTTAAATCCTCCTGAGGGAGCCACAGGGACAAAATGAATCTGAAAGTGCCTAAATAGCTCTTCAGGGATAGGCAGATGATCAAAATATGCAGATTTTCTTCTTTGAGTGTACTTTGACAAATAAGGCATGTTTCAGCTATTTGTATGAAGACAGTAGACATACCGGGAGCAAACCATTGTTAGGCAGTGTGACGTAGCATTCTTCCTTTTCCTACGTGCCCCTGCCCATGATCCAGCTAGGCAAGGGCATGGAGGAGAGCACGCAGACAGACCACTCGTCATCAGGATTCTACAAAGACGAGAGACGTCAGGGGAGCATCCAGCCCGAGCCCAGAAATCGCACTCTGCCTCTGCAGCTTTGTTCTCGACCTGAAGAGCTGCTTGAAGATCGATGGTGGAGGGAACCTGTATCTTAACGAAAGAAGGGACCATGACAGGGCCACATGGGCGGCATATCTGCAGCAGCGTGACTGTGGGTAGCTCAGCCCTGGAGGTATTATGCACTTCACATTTGACACCCGCGACCTGTGCAGGGTAAAGCACTGTCTGCAATCGGTTGTAGATCAGAGTCACATGTCAAATAGGTTTACAGACTGAGGTAATAAACTCACGGTTTTTCCAGCGTGTACAAAAGTCGTGGACCACCCGAAAGAATCAATGCAATGGATTTTCCCATGTCAAGGATACATGCACGGGTAATGGCAAGAAATCAGCAACCCCGGCTGAGATCCAAGACAAGAGAGAACACGCCTGGAGCAATTCAAAGGGCGTAACGCCTGTATAACAGCAAAGAAGCGATCATCGGAGGGACCCGTGGACGAGCCATCATGAACAGAGCAAGGCCAGGATTGTTAAGGGACGTGGAGGATAATTCAGGGAAAGGAGATGTCACAGAGTCTGTACCTGTAGGCAGGCATGGAAGTAGGTGTCCAAGTCAGGGGAAGTAGGTTGGATGGTAGCAGTATTCATTGAAGGGGACGATGAAATGATAGATACAGCTTGGACATACGCATTCCAAGCGGCTGCTGGGAAATGCTGAGGAGCAGCTAAATTGAGAAGGGGCAAACCAGCCTGAGGAGCGATAACAGTACGATGGTCCCATTTGAGATGACCTGCAAAGTTCGGTTCTGGAGCCACTCGTCCCGGGGGATATTTCCCCGACCCTGGGTTCCTCTGCCCAATCCCCATTTTCTGGCTGGGACTGAAAAAAAATCTTGACCAGTGGGGTTTGCCTTTTCCAGTGGGGTAATGGTGGCAGTGACAACATGGAGGCAGGTTGGCTGGCCACAGACCATTGGAGGCAACTGGGAGGAGTAACAGGTCACTGGGTGCTTCAGATCACCATGGCTTTGGACAAGGGCCCCTTTGGCAAAACCCTCTCATTCGTTAACAGAGAGGATGAAAGGCTTATGATAATCGGTTAAGCCCAAGTATGGGAGTTGATGGTTTGGTGGGAGGTGGGGTCATGGCCAAGGGAGCAATAGGAGGAGGTGTCCGCGAGCTGGCATTTAGCCTCAGCAGTGTGAAGGTCGGTGCGCCAAACTACTACTGCGCCTCCCTTGTCTGCCGGTTTGAAAATGAGGTTTGGGGTTGGAATGCAGGGAGTGGAGGGCTGCACGTTCCGAGGGAGAAGAGGTTGGAGTGGGTGAGAGGGGTGGAGAGGTTGAGGCTGTGAATGTTGCGGCGGCAGTTGGCTATGAAGAGATCAAGGGCAGGTAAGAGGCCATCACGGGGTGTCCAGGTGGATGGGGTGTGTTGGAGGGGGGAGAAGCGGTCGTCAGAGAGTGGGCGAGAATCCTGGTTGAAGACGTAGGCGTGGAGGCGAAGGCGGTGGAAGAATTGATCGTTGTCACGCCGAGAGCATAGGGGAATGAAGATGAGACCTCTGCTGAGGACTGATCTTTCATCCTCAGAGAGGGAGAGGTCTGGAGGGATGGTGAAAACACGGCAGGGCTGGGAGCTAGGACCTAGTGTGGGACTGGAACTGGGAGTGCGGGCGGGGTGAATCAACAAATTCACAGAGTCCCACTGAGAGTCAATGTGGGAACGAGAGGTGACGAGCAGATCATCAGTATATTGTAACACAGTGCTGTCACAAGGCAGAAAAAGAGAGAGAGAGTGCTGAGACAGATCCCCTCACTTCACTGCAGCATACACTGCCGGGTTGTCTGTACAGCCCTGTGGAAAATGGCTCCAGGTGAATTGTTGGCTCCCTTGGGAAAAAAGCAAAGAGATCCTGGCTATCATCCTGCAGTGGAAATGCTGAGCAGCGGTCGGTGACAGTGTAACCAGCCGAATCATGGGTCGTGAGGAAAAGATGACATTGGTATTCGGGATGACTGGTGCCATGGGATAGATTCAAATGTTACCTGAAAATGGGTGAGAAAATCAACGAGAGATTCCCCTTTCTTTTTAAGGTATCGAGTGACCTCCCCAAAGTCGGTATGCTGCTGGTCCCATTTGAGATGGTGTACATTGCTCTGTTCTGGAGCCACTCATCCCGGGGGCTTATTTCACTGACCCCGCTGCTCCTCTGTGAGTTCCTTAATCGAATCCCCATTTTCGCAACCATGACTGAAAAGGAATCTTGAACGGTCATGCAGGAGGTACCATATGCAACTCTGAGTAGGAGAGGAACATCAGCGGGTAAGGGCTCAGAAATCTGGCAGCTTTGGACCAGTCAGTTAAGGAAGGGTGTAGGCTTCTTCAATGGATTCGGAACCCCATTGACCATGCTTCTAACCTCAGACGGGTTCCAAGGCTTCAGGACAGCTATATCACTGAACATCAGTCAGGGCAGTTGGGTGACGGGAGGGTGGAACTACAAGGTTAATTAGCATCAGAGGTGGTGGGGGGCATCACAGATGCCATATCCAGGTGACACAGTTAAGTCTGACTGCAAGCTGCATCATTGTGGTTTGGGTAGAATCAGGTGGGGCTGTAAGTACCCAGCAGTATGGCCTACATCCTGGCAATGTGGAGGGTGAAGAGGCCGGGTCTGCTGTTTTCACACAGGAGGCCAGGAGGATTTCCTCCCTAACTGTGTCCTCCTGAGATTCAAGCTGCATTGAAATAGAGCCCCATTTAGGCACTGGATTGTGCCTCCTTCTGTGCACCAGCATTTTCCTTTGGTTTAGATTTGGGAGATTGATGACATTTAACAACCTCTAACCATTTACTGAAACAATGCATCATTTGTTCCAAGTGGGATTGCCACATCCTTCTTGAGTAATTTCGTGACATTCCTTAATTTAATTCAAAAGAGCCTCCATAGGGCCAACAGCCCTGGCACCATCCATAAAGTTCACTACAAAAAGGAGTGACATACCCAGAACCTTGTGTTTCACAGACCACCGTATGCGCCGGTGATCCCAGTGGAACGATGGGATCTCCTACCTATTGCAGTGATCTTATCACCTTCCAATGTCTTTGTTTTGTTCACGTTTCCATCTTTGGGCCTTTCCTGGGAGCCTTACATCTGCATTTGCGGTGAGGCAATACTGCTGGATCGATTTCCCATTTCTGTAACCTACAGAGAGACATCACCCCCTCAAGAAATGAAACGAAAAACAAATGGTTACCTGCGCCCGCATGCACTAATCTACTATAAACGCTCACCGGTGTTTCTCTTCCATCCACAAAATTTGGAGTCTCTAGCCAATTTCATTTGGATAGCTACCAGTTCTTAGTCTCTCTCACTGCCCTGGTAAGTTTAGTCTTCTCCACGATCTTGCCCCAACACTTCAGTAGTGTTGGCCCAGCTGGAGTCAACTGTCACCATATGGTCTCTATAATACACCTCCTTGAGGGGATCACCTGGCCTAGATCCCTTTCAGCTTGGACTGCCCGCCCACTATTTCCACTGCTTCCTCCTTTACTTTGGCTTTTGTTCTAATCCCATATTAAGTGGGAATCTGCCTGACTATGCCAGATTCTGTCGAGGAAGTTACTTAGTCTGAGAATTTGAGTCTTGTTTCAAGAGGCTTTATTTTTCATGAATTCATGGAGCGACTACTGCACAGTCTCCACTGTCCAACATCGCACTCTTGAGCTGAACAGTCAGCCTATAATTCTACAATGTACAAACAACTTTGCTTACATTCCACATTTTACAATAATTCAAGATATAAATAAGCACAGTGCTAACTATCACCTTGTTGCTCAAGGAAAGAGAAGCTAATGAGGCCGAGAAGCACTCCCACTAACGAATCTGTGATATACTTCTTATAGCTCATCACTTTACAATTACACAGCCTCAGTCTTTATCTCCAGTGTTATTTTCCTCGTACAAGGTATTCCTAATACTAAATCGAAAGGCTGAGAGCAAAGATAGCTTTTACCTCGGTCAAGTATGTCATCAATCATATGTTTTCCTTCCTTGTCAAAACACATTTTGACCATACTCGCATGACAACCTCTGTGAGATTTCTTTCTGTCCGGAGTCCCTATCAAATAGTTCACTTCACTCAATCTCCGTTTGACTTGATAAGGTAGACTAAACCTTACTGTTAAAAAGTTCACCTATCACTGGAAGTAACACTAAAACAGTAAGCTAATTTGCGATTTTTAATATTTCTTGTCTGCTTCCTGTTTATTTTATGCTGTGATACATTAAATGCTGTCTACTCAACTCCCCAGCTCTATTCAATTGTTCTTCAAATTTGACACATAGAGTAAACATGTCGTCTCTGCCTTCTGACTTAGTCGTTTCTCCTTATTCAATTTTAATGGTCTTCTCACTTCATGCCTCAAAATTAATTCAATGGACTGAATTTGGTTGATTCATTTCGTGCATCTCTGATCGCAAAAAGCACAAACGAAATTCTCTTAGCACAATCATCTGGATAGTTTTGACTATAAGCACTCAACATGATCTTGAATGTCTGATGCCACCTTTGAAACACTCCCTGCAGTTCTGCATTTGATGTGTTTTATTCCATGCTGTCTATAACATCCTTGAATAATTTGGCTATGATATTTGACCATTGATCTGATTGTATCTCTGCTGGTAGTCCATATCTCATGGAACGTTTGAGTAATCCGTCTACCAATCCTTTTGGCTGTGGTATTTCCTAATGGAATGGCCTCTCGAAATCTAATCGACACATCCATTATTGTTAACAAATACTGATTCCACATTTTTTGTTTGAGGTAGTGGACCTACTCAATAAATTAAGACTCTTGTAAATGGTTCCACAAATTAGGAAAATGCAGGTTTTATTACTGTCTGGTTTTACAATTACTTGACATGTATTGTACATCTGCCAAAATTCAACCACGTCTTTGTTCAGTCCAGGCCCAGAAAAATGTGTTTGTATTTTACCTTGTGTTTTCCTCACTTCTAAATGGCCCCCAAATGGTAGCTCATGTCCCAATTGCAACATCTCCTTCCCATACCCCAATGGCAATGCAAGTTGACGAACGTCTGCCCATTTCTCACCGTCCTGACTGTGATGGTCTCCATATCCTCATTAAGATATGAGTTTTGTGGTAAGAGCATTCAGGGATGCCCCCAGACCAC
Source organism: Chiloscyllium punctatum (assembly GCF_047496795.1). NCBI lineage: Eukaryota > Metazoa > Chordata > Chondrichthyes > Orectolobiformes > Hemiscylliidae > Chiloscyllium > Chiloscyllium punctatum. Next base: position 37,244,986 of record NC_092785.1, read on the forward strand.
TTTTCGTGGTATATCTTGATATAACTGCTTTAATTTTTCATCTTTCTGCTGTAATTCAGTTCATTTATCTGGCCCAATGAAGTCTGCATTGTCATCGATTTGCTCCTGGTTTGTCTTAACTGTCTGATCAAACAGGGTCTCTGCGAAATCCACTTCAACTTCCTTATTTGTAGTGATTGAGCTCTCTTATTTCAATAGTGGCTCAGTGGCTCACTGCTGCCTCACTGCACCAGGTCTCAGGCTCGATTCCAGCCTCTGGGCGGCTGTCCCGGTAGTGTCGCGCATTCTCCCTGTGTCTCCGTGGGTTTCCTTCGGGTGCTCTGGTTTCTTCCCGAAGATGTACAGTTCAGATGATTTGGCCATGTTAAATTGTCCAGTGTTAAGTGCATTAGTCAGAGGGAAATGGGTCTTTTCGGTTATTCTTTGGAGGGTCGGTATGGACTTGTTGGGCCGAAGGGCCTGTTCCCACAATGTAGGGAACGTGATCTAACCTACAAAAAACTGATGACTTTATGACCTCGTTACCACACAGTCAGGAAAAAATCGAGGATATCTGTTCTGCAATATTTCCGTTTCATGTGTTTCCAATGGCTTTTCAACCATACGATCGGTGGATCAGTTATAGCATTAGCAAGGATAAATTTTATTCCTGAAGCTCAGAGTTTGTCCAGGACTACTACCACAAATTCTCCACTCTTTCTGCACAGTCTCATCTCATTTCACATTATTCAGTGTTTTTTGTCTCACCATGAATTCCCGTTACAATACCCTTTCTTGCAATGGTCCTTCAGAGATATATATCTCCTCATCTTTCAGCATCACAGATTCAGAAGATGTTGTGTCTCTCAATATTGTAACCTCTTTACTCTCTGCTCCTGGCCTAAGTGAATAACTTCACCTTCACAGGTGTATGGTTTAAGAAGGTCTGCGACTTCCTCCTTAACCGACCTCCGACTCGTTGGTATATTCTAGTGCGGCTTTCTAGCCTCCACTGTGCTTTCCATTACCAGCCCAAAAAAATTCAATGGCTTATCCTGTTTTCCTACCTTTGGCTTCACAGTGTTTTTCCTAACCCACCAACACTGTGATATGATTGGTATGTGAGGCATAAAATGACGACGAGATTAGGAATAGGGCCAGTCAAAGACAGAAGTGGGAAGTTGAGTGTGGAGCTTGTGGTGATCGGAGAGGTGCAAAATGAAAACTGCTCATCGATGTTTGCTCAGGAAAAGGAAAATATTGTAGTCTGGAAGAATGAGATATGAGATGCTCGAATAGAAAGGATCGAGGTTAGTTACGAACAGGTGTTATCAATTCCAGAAGGACTGAAAGTAGACAAGCGCCCTGGGCCGGATGGGATTTATCCGAGGATTCTCTAGGAAGCTACGGAGGAGATAGCAGAGCCTTTGCTTTTGACATTGGACTCGTCATTTTCTTCAAGTTTAGGACCAAAGGACTGGAGAATTGCAAACCGACCCTTGTGGCTCACTACAGGCCATCAGTCCGAGAAATGGCCTTCAACAATTAACCTCTGCTTTCTCGCATTCAGTCAATTTTGAATCCATGTAGCACGCTCTCCCTGTATGTCATGTGTCCTCACATTCATGAATAGCCTGTTATGTGGGAGCTTGTCAAGGCTTTACTAAAGTCCATGTAGACAACATTCAGTGCCCTACCCTCATCTATCCTCTTGGTGGTCAATTTAAATTTAGAACCTCGCAATGGCCAGGATTTGAATGCTGGTCAACTGCTTGGAAAGCTTTAAATACAATACTACCATTTCTCATTGATCGGCCTCTGAGTGTTCATCGATGAAGCAGGTGAAAATGGTTAGACGTACGATGTTTCCTGAGGAATTCTTGCACAGATATCCTGAAGGTGAAATTACTGACATGAACAATAACAACAGTCTTCCTTATTACTAGTTATTGCTGCCACCAGCAGAGAGCTTTCCCTGGATTCTCGTTGACTGTAGTTTTTCCTTGGCCTCCCAGTGTCACATCCGGTCAAATGATGCCTTGATGTTAAGGGGAGCTCTTCTCCCTTCTCCTCTGGAGTCCAACTTCTTTGAAGCAAGCCTGTAATCAATGGCCCTTGAGGCACCCAAACTGGCCATCAGTAAGCAGGTTATTGCTGACCAGGTATTGATTGATAGCGCTGCTAATGACACCTTCATTCCCATTCCCATGGTAGAGTATGGACAGATGAGGCGTTAATTGACAACATTAGAGTTGCCCTCATTTTTCTGTATAAAACGTTTTCAGATCCTCGGTCCATGCCAGTGCTGTTGCTGCATCAGAACACTTTGACTCAGCACGCAACAAGTTTACGATATTTAAGTTGTCAGGACCCACAACCTTTTCAGTATCCAGTACCTCCTGTAACTCTGTAATATGAGAAAAAGTGAATTAAATTGGCTGGAGACTGGGATCTTTGAACATGGGAAGCTCAGTAGGAGGCTGAAATGGATCAACGTCTTGGTGTTTTTGGTTGAATATTGTTGCAAATGCTTCAGCTTTATCTTTTGCACTGATATTCTGGACTCCCCATAACTAAGGATTTGGTTGTTAGAATGGAGCCTTCTCACCTGTGGTTTAATTGTCAACCATCTTTTATGACGAAATGTGCCAGAGCATAAATCTGCAGAACTTAGATGTGATGCAAAAACAGATATTCCTGGCGGAATAGATCAGTTCTGGCAGCATCAGTGGGGAGAAAACAGAGTTTCATTGGTTGTGTGATCGCTTAGCTCTGCCCGTCACTTTTTGCAGGCAAAAGTCATCCTGTTTTGTAGCTTCACGAGTTTAGAACCTCATATATTGGTTTTCAGTGCTGCTGTTTTTAGTCCTGTTGTACTTTTAATTGAACCAGTTTGAAGGTTTCCTGTTCATATACTCACCTCGATGAGTTTTCAATATTAATTGTACCAGCTTCCACCATAGAGCCATAGGGTGTTGCAGCATGGAAGCAGACCCTTCGATGCATCCAGTCCAAGCCGAACATAATTCCAAACTAAACTGGTCCCACCTGCCTGCTCCTGACCCATATAGATGCAAACCCTTCCTATTTATGTATCTATCCTAATGCCATTTCTCCACACATGCATTGCCCTCTGCATGAAGGAGTTATCTCTCAGGTCACTTCGACATCTTCCCCCTCACTTTATACCCATGCTGTCTAGTGTTGGGCACTGTTACCCTTGGAAGACCTTGGCTATTTACACTATCCATGCTCCTGATGATTTTATGAGCCTCTAAAAATTCATCCCTCAGCCTTTGATGCCTCAGCGTAAAAAAAGGCCCCAGGCTATTCAATCTCTCTCTAACTCAAACCCTCCAGTCAGATATGTCGGGCAGATTATCTATGATTGTCTACGGTATAATTATGATGCTGCAGCTGGACCACTGAACCTCATGGACAGTTAGTCATAAGTTGGTCGATCTGTTTGATGTCTGCCTCATTTCACATGAACACAGTGCCACACCACATGATGCAGTTTTGAAAGAATGTGGTGCAGGCGGATTGGTGCGAATGTCTTTTGTACTGTCCCAGCTCAGTCAGCAGGTCGTGCTGCTGAATATGTCCTGGTGATGGACACTGAAGCCTCTCACACTTCGTCCATTCTCTGTTCGTTTCAACTTCAATGTTGTGTTCAAACAGGGAAGTTCGAGGGAAATGGTAATTGATACTCAGCAGAATGTTTCCATGACCGTGTTTAACCTGATGTCATGAGGCTTCCTGGGAAAGGCATCAATTCCCAGCACTGCCATGGTTGTCTGGGGCATTGCCTGGAAAGTGGGAATTCATGAGTGTCACTAAGTTCGATTGTTGCAGTATTAGTCTGTAATAAATATACTGCAGGTCAAGGTCAATTTTAAGTTTTGCACAATAAAGAAATAACCTTTTTATTTCTTTGAATCTGAAAATAAATGAAACGACATTATTTTTCAGTGGAAGATTATTCACTTCAATAATCAGAATGCACAGCTAATTGTTGCTAAATTTAGTAACTGTAGTCACTAAATTGCTCAGTTCAATAACCACAGTAAAGAGCTGATTCATGTTCAGATGAGTAAGCACATAATATTTGCAGTGCCATATACATCAAAAATACGATCGAAAAGACCAGAATTTAAATATCGTCTTGCTGGACTACACTGGCACATCCCGTAAAGAGTGGCCAGCTCCTAAATATCTCCAGACAGCTCCCAAACAGGATCTGGGCAGTTATTCAAACATTCCCGCACAACGGACAATTTAGCCTGGCCCTTGAACAAGGGGCAAGTCCATGGAGCAGATTGGCCAATGGACTAGCACAAAGCTCAGTGCAATTTTCACTATTTATACAAATGAGCTGTCAATGACCACATCTCGTATGTTCGTCCATGTTGATGACATCTAGTATGCCACATATGCTTCATAATACTCTTCATTGGAACAGATCCTTATTGAAGGTGTTAGATAAGTGATGGATTACATGACATAGAACATAGAACATAGAACAATACAGCGCAGTACAGGCCCTTCGGCCCTCGATGTTGCGCCGATCAAAGCCCACCTAACCTACACTAACCCACTATCCTCCATATACCTATCCAATGCCCGCTTAAATACCCATAAAGAGGGAGAGTCCACTACTGCTACTGGCAGGGCATTCCATGATCTTACGACTCGCTGAGTGAAGAACCTACCCCTAACATCAGTCCTATATCTACCCCCCCTTAATTTAAAGCTATGCCCCCTTGTAATAGCTGACTCCATACGCGGAAAAAGGTTCTCACTGTCAACCCTATCTAACCCCCTAATCATCTTGTACACCTCTATCAAATCACCCCTAAACCTTCTTTTCTCCAAAGAAAACAACCCCAAGTGCCTCAGCCTTTCCTCATAGGATCTTCCTACCATACCAGGCAACATCCTGGTAAACCTCCTCTGCACCCGTTCCAGTGCCTCCACATCCTTCCTATAGTATGGCGACCAAAACTGCACACAATATTCCAGAAGCGGCCGCACCAGAGTCTTATACAACTGCAGCATGACCTCAGGACTCCGGAACTCAATTCCTCTACCAATAAAAGCCAGTACGCCATATGCCTTCTTCACTGCACTATTTACCTGGGTGGCAACTTTCAGAGATCTGTGTACATGGACACCAAGATCCCTCTGCTCTTCTACACTACCAAGTAGTCTACCATTAGCCCAGTAATCCATCTTTTTATTACTCTTACCAAAGTGAATCACTTCACACTTAGCTACATTGAACTCCATTTGCCACCTTTCTGCCCAGCTCTGCAGCTTCTCTATATCCCGCTGTAACCTGCCATATCCTTCCTCACTGTCTACAACTCCTCCGACTTTCGTATCATCCGCAAACTTGCTCACCCAACCTTCTAACCCTTCCTCCAGGTCATTTATAAAAATGACAAACAGCAATGGTCCCAAAACAGATCCTTGCGGAACACCACTAGTGACGGCACTCCAAGATGAACCTTTGCCATCAACTACTACCCTCTGTCTTCTTCCAGAGAGCCAATTCCTAATCCAAACCTCCAACTCACCCTCAATGCCATATCTCTGTATTTTCTGCAGTAGCCTACCATGGGGGACCTTATCAAACGCCTTACTAAAATCCATATATACTACATCTACCGCTTTCCCCTCATCTACCTCCTTCGTCACCTTCTCAAAGAATTCAATAAGGTTTGTGAGGCACGACCTGCCCTTCACAAAACCATGCTGACTATCCTTGATCACATCATTCTTATCCAGATGTGCATAAATCCTATCCCTTATAATTCTCTCTAAGACTTTGCCCACAACAGAAGTGAGACTCACTGGCCTATAGTTACTAGGATTATCCCTACTCCCCTTCTTGAACAAGGGAACCACGTTTGCTAGCCTCCAGTCCTCTGGCACTACTCCTGTAGACAAAGAGGACACAAAAATCAAGGCCAATGGCTCTGCAATCTCCTCCCTTGCTTCCCAGAGAATCCTAGGATAAATGCAATCAGGCCCAGGGGACTTATCTATTTTCACCCTTGCCAGAATTTCCAACACCTCTTCTCTACATATCTCAAAGCCATCCATTCTACTTATTCGTGCCTCAGTATTCATATCGACAACAATGTCCTGTTCCTGAGTGAATACTGACATCTTGTATTGATTCCTTCCTCAACAACATCCAGTGCATGTCAGCTCCACAATCCCAGCGTCCAAACAGAATTGTGCAATTAACATTATTGTGTGTGATTCAAACTTGAAATTTTATGAAGATGCTTTCAATATTGTATTGATCATGAACAGCAAAAGGTCATGATTGAAGATCATAAATCCTTTGATAATAACCACTTATGGTCCGAGAAACAAATTCACCCATTTGTTTAGTATAATTTTCAGTCTGAAATCTAATGCAAACACAAATGATGAGTTTGGTTATCCCAACCGGATCAAATTATCATTTCGCCTAAGCACTTTGAAAATATGGAATTATGTTCCCTTGAATACAAACATTCCACACCTAATTGTTTTCATTACAATAATTTAACTATGTTTCCAAATATTGCAGATACGAGGACATATTAAATTGGTTCCAGCTATCTCACAAGTGAGTAATCTGGGATAAGAATCTCAGTGTCGTGTGATACTATGTATGTAGGCCGTGACTCTGAAAGACTGACAAATTGGTCCAAACAGAATATCGCCTCAGCTGTTCACAACAAGCAAGGCACTGCCTGCACCCACCCAGCTTATTTTTACAAAATCTCAAACCCAGTGTCCACCATTGCTCATTACTCGACATCTTTAATGAATTCTAATCGATTCATGGGCATCATTGGCTGGGCCAGCATTTATTTTTCATCTCTAGTGACTGTTGAGAATGTGTTGTTGAGCTGCTTTCCAGAACTGTAATCGTCTGTGTGCTGTACATGCAATACCGTGATGAATGGCTGTGAAATACACAGGCAGGAGCTTGGAAGAACACGGCAAGCCAGGCAGCATCAAAAGGTGGAGATGTGAACGATTTGGGTGTAAATGTTCTTCAGGTCCGGGCTATCAGGAGGTGGAGATGTCGACTTTTTGTCTCTAATGAAGGGCTGTGAAGCAGAGGTACTTACAGAATGGTGAAGATTGACTTGGAAGGGGATTGTAGTGCATGATGATCCCATGAATGTGCAGCTCATGTCCTTCGAGATGATTATGGGTTTGGAAGCATTCAATTGAGGAACGTTGGTGAATTTCTGCAGTGCATCTTGTAGTTGGTGCATATTGCTGTGACTGAGAGTCAGTGGTGGAAATAAGATGGTCGTCGTGGCCATAAAATGAGTTTTTTTATCCTGGATAGTGTCAAGCTTCTTGAGCGTTGTTGCAGCCTCACTCATCTCGGTAAACGGGGAGTGTTCCTGACATGGACCTTGCAGATGGCGGACTGATGGAAGTCAGGAAGTGAGGTATTCCCGACAGTATTCCTAGCTTCTGCTCTGCCTTGTCGCCACTGTATTTAAATGTTTAGTCCAGTTCAGTTTCTGGTCAATGGTAATCTTATGATGGTGATATTTGAGGAATCAGCAACAGTAACCCCATTGAATAATTGTTTGATTGTTTAATTCTCTGTTGTTAGAATTGATCATGGTCTGTTATTTATGTGTCATGTGTTGTATTTCCCACTTTTCATTCCAAGCCTAGATATTACCAAGTCTCACTGCATTTGGTTTAGGAGTGCTTCAGTCTCTGAGTGGTCGCAAATTCTGTTGAACACACTGCAATCATTAACTAATATCCACATGATGGAGGGAAGTCCATTGATGTAATTACTGAAGGTTGTCAGGCCTAAGAAAGTACTTTGAAAAACTCCTGTAGAGATTACCTGCACCTGCAACGACTGACCACAAAGAACCACAGCTTTCTTCTTTTCTGCCAGGGATGACTCTACCCAGTGGAAGAGTTTCCACTGATTTCCATTGCCTCCAGTTTTGCTCCGTTTCCTTGGACCCACACTAAGCCAAACACAGCCCTGATGTTAAGTACAGTCAGACCCACCCTCCCTCTGGAATTCTGCTCTTTCTGTCCATGTTTGGACTAAGGTTGCAGTGAGATCAGTGGTGTCACTGGGAAGATATGTAAGTGCGGCTTCACATCACTGTTGATGAAGCTTTTATTCACATTTTTATGATCGATATCATACTGATGGGGGGGGGGAATTCCCTGGTTGGCTTTGTCCTGGCATTTATGCACAGCACATCCCTGGGCACATTTCCTCTCTCTCAGGTAAATGTCAGTGCCCCTTGCACAGGGGTACAGCATGTGCTGGAGTACATGTCATCTATCCCATTGATGTTGTCAAGGCATCAGCCATTACCCACTAGAGGAGGTCAAGATGGATTAACCATCAGCATTTCTGTCGGAAGAGTTTAATGAATATGTTTAGCCTCATCCTTGGTTTTATTTACTGGGTTCTCCAATTGGTGATTATTGCAGATATATGTGGAGCCTCCTCCTCCTGCAATAAGTTGTTTAATTGTTCACCATCATTCATGATGTGACAGACCGGCAGATCTAATATGCTGGTTGTAGAGTTCCTTCGTTGTGTCTATCAAATCCTGCTCATGCATGTGCTGGATGTGTTGTTGAAGACCACAGCTCAGAACTCATTGTGAAGCAGGCGGAGAATAGTGACAGAATTCTGTGGGATTCCACATTTGAGGAAGGTTTCCCATAATTCCTCATGGTCCACAGAATCAAAATCTCGAAGATTGAAGAAGGCTATGTACAGTTGTTCCCTGTACTCTGCCTGGATTTGACACACACTTACATTCAGCCTCTTGATAGGCGAAAGCTGCATTGAGACTCGGGAGGAATTCTTCAGCAAATGGGAGGAAGGACTGCGGGGGATTCCATGATGAGCTTTCCCATGATGGACATAAGGAAATCTCTCTGTATGGTCGGACCTGTCTTCTGTCTTGAAGTTCGACACAATAAAGTTGACTCTGACATCTCCCAGCATGGTTCCTTCATTTCAGAAAAGGATGGTGAGTTGCATTCATGTCAAGAATGACTCTCCACCATATTTTAAACCTTCACCGGGAATTCTATTTGTGCCGGTATACTTGCTCTTGTTCGGCTGTTGGAAGTGTTTTTGCCCTCAGGGTGGGTTGGAAGTTTGCTGAGATAACAGTGGGTAGTGTGTTGTGGGACGGTGTCAAGAACACCTGCGCTGAAAGCTGTGAACCAGTCGAAGTGCTCTCATTCCAGTGAGTACTGACTGCCTCTCGGTCTTTTATGAGAGACGCTCAGTGGGATCACTCTCTGGGTACTCGGGTCGTAGATAGCTTTTGTTGCGCTGAGGAAGCCGCACACATTTTTCTGTTCGTGAGTCACTGACTCTCTTGCAGCCTCTCCCCACCTACCATCTACTTTTTCGTTCACAGCTTCCTTGGTACACCTCGACCTTCAGTTGTGTCTCTGCTTGTTTCCCTTAGCTGGCGTTATGATGGAGCTGCCAGTTTAGGAATACCTCACGTTTCTGTTCTTGGAGATCCTGTACTCCTGCATATTCTCACTGAGCCAGTCCTGGGGTTTCCTGGTCGAGAGGCCTAGGGTCTCCACACATCTGCTTACTGGAGAGGGTTTAGGGTGGACCAGATGCTGTGGACACTCTGTGACTCAGGTATCTTGGTTATCATCAGGTCGGCTGTGAGGCACTGCCTAAGAAACACTTCCTTCAGCGGGATAGCGATAGTTCGAGGATGGTGTGGAAAGAGACTTTTTGCTTCCTCCATTGTTTCTAGATTGGCCAGTGACTGGTACTCACGAGGCGCGAAAATTACTTGCCATGTACCTAGATATTGTTCACTTCTTACATCATTTGGACATGGAGTGCTTCAGGATCGAGGAGTTTCAAATAATGCTGTACATTTTGCAATCATTAGTGAGCATCCTACTCCTGCCTTATGATGGAACAAAGATGATTCGTGAAGTAACTGAAGGTGGTTGGACCAAATATACTGTCGTGAGGAAAGATAGGGATCATTGATGTCACCTTTACGTCAAGAGTAGTCAGTCTCATTTCACCTCTGGAGTTCCTCTCTTTTTTTTCATGTCTGCACCAAAGTGTTAATGAGATCAGGAGGTAACTGGCCCTGGCTGAAACTATATTGACTGCCTTTGAGAATGTCATTACCTTGCAAGTGTTGTTTAATAGTGATACTTTCCATCACTTTGGGAATCACGGAGAGTAGAAGGTAAGATAATAGCTTGCTTGATGTTTTCATGCTATTGATACATGAGGGCACACTGGGGAAACTTATCCCATTGTCAGATTAACCCAGTGCTGTAGGTCTCCTGGAACAGCTTGGCTAAGTACAACATTGTGGAATAGAATTGGGAAAGAGTTTCCCAGGGAATATTTAACATTAAATTTCTGCCCTAATAAAGGTTTACTGCATCAGGACATACATGGGCCAGTGTTGTTGTTGTATTGCCATAGACTTACCTTACATGAGAGAGATGTGACTGGTGCAGATTTAACCAGAGGACAACCAGACCTCATGTGAGGGAAGAGAGCTTTGAGAAAGAGAGTCCTTCATGGTAACCTGAAACAGGAGATGGGAATTGAACCCACGATGTTGGTAGGACAAGGTTAGCTCCTGTTTATTCCCAATTACTTTTTGCTTCAACATGCATCATTGCCAACACATCTCTTTTCCATGTTCAGAACCACTTAGACAGTACACTGAGGGATAAACGACACAGTCTGTGCATTGAAGTCCCTTTCTATCTCTCTCTCACTCATGCTGTCTCTCTCTCTCACATTCTCTCGCTCTCTCTCTTTCTCTATCTCTCTCAGAAATGTCTTGTTCTGACTGTTTTACTGAGAAAATATCAGAAACATTGTGGAACACTTTCAACCTCAGTCCGCCTGTAACCAGTTTCGTTCTGCATCCTCTTAAAGTCTGCTACAATTCACTCCCCTGTTCGCTGCATTGTCAAATTGTGTGGCATCTGGAAAATTGGAAGTTATGTCCTTGAGCGCCCAAGTCTAGCAAGTACAATAACGTCAGTCAGTCGGACTGGATAGGATATGAGTTCTCTGATTGGACCAGATTAACTACCCCAGATTAAAAGAAAGAATGCCAGACATCCAGGCACTCTGAGAGCTGGCTCTGAGGGAATTGGAGAAGTGTCAAGGTCTTTCCTCGTGTAGACAAAGAGTGACTTGGTGACGGGGAACCAGCCTGTGTGGAGTTATTTCACCAAGTCCAGTAATGTTCTGAATACGAGCTGCCATCAGTGAGTTTCAGTTGCATGGTTGCATGCAGATGTTGGGACATTGTGTCCAGAATGACTGTAATTTTTCGTCTTTGTTATTTTTAAAGGAGCAACTCTGTGCTGCAAGTGCCACTGAATTGAACATTGCCACATAATTTATCATAGCATTCAGCAAGTGTCAGTTATTGAATGTCAAAGAACTTTCAACTGTCGAGAAAGTCTAAAGTTACAATGGGTGAACCTGTCTTATATAATGTTCATAAATACATTATCATGGCGCAAGAGGAGTGCTGTTTTTCTTTCCCTGTTCAGATCAGAAAATTTTTCAAATCTAGATGTGGAATGATGTAGGCCATATAATCCAAACTGCTCCCATTTCCTGTGTTATTGAATTTATTTTATTGCTGGTATTACCTTGGAATCTCATTCAACATCAAGCATTAATTGAAGTACGTTCTGGTGAATATTTCCAGGATTCTGACAGGGAGACACCATGAAGGAATCGCCATAGTTCCACAGGGCTGTGCTGTCACAGTGAGAGAGAACTGATGAGGAGTTTAACCTAAGGATCACCTCATCTCTCTACATGTCATACCAGCTTTCCAGCCAACTGTGCTAACTAACACTGACTTATGATGATTTTATTGAAGATGTGGCAGTTATATATTTACTAAGGATAGTTAGGCTGAGGACACAGTTTTGAGGAACTTAAAGGAGCTACATCAACCACGCCACTTTCTATGGGACTGAATCACTTGCAGACCAAACCAGTTAAGGACAGCATGTTTCTATCACTGAAGGACATTAGTGAACCAGATGGGATTTTATGACAATTTACCATTGTTTCATTGTTAATATTCGCGTTGTAATTCCATATATTTATGAAATTGAAGTTCTAGCATCTGCAATAATAGGATTAGATCCAGGTCTATGATAATAAATCTCGAGAATCTGAATATGAGCAAATTCAATGGCATTCTTCATGGTTATTTTAGATTAGATTAGATTACTTACAGTGTGGAAGCAGGCCCTTCGGCCCAATAAGTCCACACCGCCCCGCCGAAGCACAACCCACCCATACCCCTACATCTACCCCTTACCTAACACTACGGGCAATTTTAGCACGGCCAATTCACCTGACCTGCACATCTTTGAACTGTGGGAGGAAACCGGAGCACCCGGAGGAAACCCACGCAGACACGGGGAGAATGTGCAAACTCCACACAAACAGTCGCCTGAGGCTGGAATTGAACCTGGGTCTCTGGCGCTGTGAGGCAGCAGTGCTAATAACTGTGCCACCGTGCCGCCCCACCTTGATCATTCTGCTCTAATTACGAAATAATTGTTTAAATGTTGTTGTTTATAATTTAATGTTAATTTGTTTCAATTTCATTTCGAGTCATAGAGTCATAGAGATGCACAGCAGGGAAACAGAGCCGTCAGTCCACCCCATCCATGCCAACCAGATAACCTAGTCCACTCTAGTCCCACCTGCCAGCACCCATCCCATATCCCTCCACACCTTTCCTATTCATATATACATCCTTATGACTTTCAAATATTTCAATTGGTCTAGCCTCCACTACTTCCTCTGACAGCTCATTCCATATACGTACCACCGTCTGTGTGAATAAGTTGCCCCTTAGCTCTCTTTTATATCTTCCCCCTATCACCCTAAACCTATGCCCTCTAGTTCTAGACTCGTCCACCCCAAGGAAAAAAAAGACTTTGTCTATTTATCCTATCCATGCCCCTCATAATTTTGCAAATCTCTAATAGGTCACCCTCACCCTCGGACGCTACATGGAACACAGCCCCAGCCTGTTCAGCCTCTCCCGATCGCTGGCAGCATTCTTGTAAATCTTTTCTGAACACTTTCAAGTTTCACAACATCTTTCTGATAGGAAGGAGAGTAGAATTGCGTGCAATATTCCAACAGTGGCCGAACCAATGCCCTGTGCAGCTGCAACATGACCTCCCAACTTCTGTCCTCAATGCTGTGAACGATAAAGGAAAGCATACCACACGCCTTCTTCACTGTCCTACCTGAATCTCAACTTTCAAGGAGCTATGAACTTGCACTGCAAGGTCTCTTTGTTCAGTAACACTCCCTGGGACCTGACCATTAAGTCCTGCAAATATTTGCTTTCCCGAAATGCAGCACCTTTATCTGAATCAAACTCCATCTGCCACTTCTCAGCCCTTTGACTCATCTGATCAAGATCCTGCTGTAATCTGAGGTAACCTTCTCCGTTGTCCACTACATCTCCAATTTTGGTGTCATCTCCAAACTTACTAACTATACCTCCTATGTTCACATACAAATCATTTGTATAATTAAGGGAAAAAGTAGTGGACCCAGCACCAATCCTTGTGGTACGTCACTGGTCACAGGCCTCCAGTCTGAAAAATAACCCTCCACTACCACCTTCTGTCTTCTAACTTTGATCCATTTCTGAAGTGGGGGCTGTCAACTACATTCACTTGAATTCATTGGGAACAATTGTGAGTCCATCCAGTCTGTGTCTGATCGAGATGAATTAGTGGATTTGCTCAGTGGGACGTTTGAAGGACCTGTCGATAAACAGCGTGAATTGTTTTCACACAGGGTGGTACTAAGTAGGAAGGTGGAAGCATAATCTACATGTGTGTGAGATATATGTGGTGTGTGTGTGTGTGTGTGTGTGTGTGTGTGTGAGAGAGAGAGAGAGAGAGAGAGAGAGAGAGAGAGAGAGAGAGAGAGATAGAGAGAGAGAGAAATAACTAAGACATTCTTCCAAGTTTATGAAAAAAATCTGATATTAGCTGGTCTAGAAGACTTTGGAAGACGTTTGTCGGAAAAAAAATGGAATTCAAAATCCAAGGTATCAGGAAACACATTTTGCCCCACCTCAGTATGGATGGGAACAGCAGTGGGAAGGAAAACTGCCAGAAAACAAAAAAATAAGCTGACTCTTAGCCTGTCTTGAGCAGATTTATATCCGATGCCAGCAAGTATTATACAATCGGTGACCATAAAAGTGGACAAATCCCTCGGTCCAGACAGTTTATAAACAAGAGATGGGAAAGACATTTCAGGGACTCTGACTCAAGCCTTTTATTCCTCTCGGGCCAAAAGGCAGGTGCCAGAGAACTGAAGAACGGCTGATGAGTTTCCATTTCTCAAGTAGGAATACACCAGGAATAACAGATCAATGTGACTCACAACAATATTAGGGAAACTATTAGAGATAATTCTGAAGAAGAGGACTAATCTCCATTTAGAGAGGCAAGTTTTGATCATTGATAGTCAGCACGGCTTTGTCGGGAGCGGGGTCATGCCTCACAAATCTGGTGGAGTTTTATGAAGGTGTGACCAGATCTGTAGATGAGGCTAGGGCAATTGATGAAGTTTATATAGGCTCCAGCAAAGCCGTTGGCAAGGATCCACAAGGGAGATTGATGACTAAGGTAAACGCACATGGCATTCAGAGTAACTTTGCAAATTGTCAGCAAAATTGGCTCAGTTGGGGTGGCACAAGAAAAGCTGATAGAAGGCTGTTTCTGCATTTGGAGGCTGGTAAACAGTGGTGTTCAGCAAAACAATCAGTGTTGTGTCCCTTACTTTCACTCAGAAATGATAATGAAGAGTGTACCTGTTAGCTTGTGTGTGCACACGCGCATGTGTGTGTGTCTGTGTGTGTGCATGTGCGTGTGTGTCTGTGTGTGTGCACGCATCTGTACGTGTGTATGTGTCTGCGTGTGCGTGTGTCTGTGTGTGCGTGCACTGAAGGGGTGGTTGGGGTTGATGATTAAATCTGTGAATGATGCATATATTGACCGAGTAGCTGGCAGTGAGGAAACTATTCTTAGTTTGCAGATGGAAATAGATAGATTGGTCAGATGCACAGATCAGTGACGGATGGACTTTAATCTTAATCAGGAGAGGTGATGACTTTGGCAGAAGTTGAAAGAAAAGGCAGTTCTCAATGAATGGTCAGGCATGCGAAAGTTGGAGGAACCAAAAGCTCCTGAAGTGTTTGTTAACAGATCTCTGAAGGCAGCAGGAAAGGTTGATGGGGTAGTTAAGGCTCCCGGACACGTGCTGAGATACAGATTGTAAGAGCAGGGAGGTCCTATTCGAGCTTTTTCGGCGCTTGTTTCGGCCACGTTTGGAGTATTGTTTTCAGTTCTGCTCATTGTATCAGAAGGAGGAATATGATTACACTGGGCAGAGTGCGAAGGAGATGCACCACGAGGTTGTTTGGGCTGCAGTAATTTAACTGTGAGAGAGGAGGTCGAATAAGCTCGGGCTGCTTTCTTTAGGGCCGAGATCCATATGTGTGAGACTATGAGGGACGTGGACAGGATAAATAGAAAACATTTGTCCCCCTTAGTCAAAGGGCCAGTAACAAGGAAGCAAATATTTAATCTGGAGGCCTGGAGGTTTGGAAGAGACATGACGTGCAGAGGATGGGATCTACTATGCACTTTCTGGGAGGTTAGTTGAGGTAGAAATGCTCCAAACATTTTAAAAGGACTTGAGTGAGCACTTGAAAAGACATTACCTTCAAGACTATGGACTAAGTGCTTGGGAGTGGGACTCGTGTAATTTATCGTTTAATGTTGCAGTAACAAATTTAATGGACAGAGGAGCCTCTTCCGAATTCTGCAATGCTATCATTTTAGAATATTGAATTTTAATTTTTGATTTCTTTTTTACTTTGTTTTGTGGAAATATTAGCTCGTTAAAGTTCCAGTTGTTATTATAGTCAGTATCAGTTTCAGGTTCTGTATGAGAGTGCTCATTCACAGACAGAATTTTCAACACGAATTACATAACTGACTGAACAAGGAAAGCAGTGACATTACAGTGCGCAGCAGAACAACTATCAAGAAGCCCTGCAACATTATATATTGAATTACTGATGGAATAGCCTCAACAAAATGCAAGTCATCACTGAAAAAAAATGTCAAAAGATATCTAGATCATCATGGGACAGATAGTTAGTGAAATAATGCATTTTTAAATTTTAAGACAAGTTGCAAATCACATTTGGAAACTAACAGGATCAAATTCATTCAGTCCTTGAGGTATTCAAGCATGTTCTTAATTTCAATAATATAGCATTATTACAATAAATCTGTTTTCATCGTCTGTTAATTCAAAACGATTTTAGAAAATTGATGATGTGATCGCAATTTCTCAGGGGAGGGACCACACAATATAAAATAAAATCTCTCAAACTGTCTCCTATCCAAATACTTCAGAATTTTCCAATTTGGACAGATTTCCAGAAGCAGGAGGGGAGAGGTTATTTTTCAAAATGAGTCTTCTGACGGAAAATGTTGAAAAAGTGTACGCCACCATCATTGCTATTGTTCGTATTCCTGGTCAGTCCTTGAACAGATTGACTTGTATAAATTCCTGCACTTATTTTCATTCTATGACAGATAATGATTTTGTGTCCATATAGCAAGGCAAATACCGATGGGCGTAAGACAGTGTCCTCACTTACTGAGATTAAAGCGAGTCATTTGTCACTTATAAGGCTCCCCAGCAATGTGCAGCATTGTCTGTTTCTCGACACTGTGCAGGATGGGTTTGCCCTGAGACCATATTGATGGGGTTTGGCCGAGCATTGGATCTGGCTGGTCGAGAAAGTGTTCAGCAAAACCATTCTGTCTCTGTGGGGGTTCAAAGCCTGCTATTGGTCAGGTGAGCTTTGTCAGGTAGCTCGCTCCAAGTGGGAACCCACATACACTATGGGCAAAGGTTGAGTTACGCAGGTCATTATGGAGTGTTATGGAGTGATACGTGAGGGTCAGCAGAAGTGGAATTCACTATCCTGTGTGTTGCTGGCAGTCACTTGATGTGTCGGACCATGGCATTTGTGAGGACATCACTGGGAGGGGTGTTAAGCATGGTTCTAATTATGACACGTACTATTGAATTATTTTCTGGTCAAAAAGATGTGTGAATTGTGCGATTTGTAAAACGATGCACAGTACTACGGTGCATCGTTAATAGGACAAATGCTGAGACGTCTTGTGGTAGCAAAGCTCCCACGAAGGATCAAACAACTTTGTCGAGCGGGATGTTTCCCACCTTGCCCGTTGTTGCTGTTATCCTTTGATGTTCCCTGATCAATAATGATTTATGTGAGGGTCCTCCCATGTGTATTTATTTGCGATTGTCATTTTGTCTTTGGCTACCAGTTTATATATGTATTTATTAGTCTCTGATGCCAATTTTTGATAAAATTCCGTTGATCTCCGTGGAGATTGCTGGATAAACTGTGGGGATTCTGAGCCCTTGTGTGTGATCCAATTGCGGCTGGGAGATCTCTGTTCACAAGGTGACAGCCTGGGAAAGCTGCTTTGGGAGCATGGGCCTGAATGTCAGGCAGAAAGCTTTTCTTAATTCCATATACAGTGTCTGATGTCAATACCAAAGCGTTGCAATGACGAAGTGCTGCATCAATTCAGATGTTACTTGACTGGGGGCTGTAATGCACAGTCATGGACAGGTGGGGGAGTTGTACCAAGTGATGGAGTTCTTCTGATTGTGGTGGGTAACCGAAAGTGACATGGTGATTGGATTCACTGCCGAATACCTTCATAGCTCTGAATGCCAGGAAGTTCAATCCTGTACATGAGGGAAAGACTCAACACTCGATCATTTGTTCATCTGTTCCTGGATACTGTGGAGTGATTCAACATTTATACTGCCATTTATATGGTGTGGTGATATAATTCTGGAATAAATCAGAACTGTGGCGACTCCAAAATCAAATACAGACATATTGTGATCAATGTCCATGCTAGGTGCCCCCCATTCCTTGTTTTATTGGTACCAGGTGTTTTCGTGTGGATGCTGTGGTCTTAATGGAAGTCTGAGTAACTTATGAAACAGGTAAAATCAACTGCTGCCAATCCCCTCAAAAATATTGAGTACATGGCCAATCTTTCTGTGAGAAATCTGCTGCTCATGTTCTTCCCCATGTAATTTAAAACAGAAAATGGTTTATTTCAAGAGAGTTTACTGCTGTGGTTCAGATTTTTTACACTTCATATGACACGAAACATCAATTATGTATGTGCCTTTACTTAGAGTCTGGGCTCGGACGCAAAGTGCTTGATCAGTAATTTCAAGTTGTTTTTTTACCCCCCTTTGTCCCTCTCCCTCTTACAGTTGAAGTCGTGCTAATTATAATCTTAGCTTGGGGCAAGTGTGGTCTTCCTAAACGCAGCACTCACTACCTGGTAGCCATGACAACATCTGATCTACTCTTCATTTTTTCCTTTTTTCATCCTTCGCCAATTCTCTTACTGTTATTATCCACAGTGTTTCCTGGATATCACTCCTGTCTGTAGTGCTATCCATGTTCCCGTCCACGTGACCATTGATTGTTCTGCCGGGTTCACTGCTGCTTTTTCTTTTGATCGATTTATTTGCCATTTATTTTCATCAGATGGAACCTCAGTATTGTACAGAGAAAACTGCAATCAGGGTTCGAGCAACAATCTGCATTTTCTTGAAAGAATATTCCCAACTACTTTCCACTTAAACCGGGAAAGATCATCAGCAATGTTTCATGGTACTGTCATATCTGATATGGTTTTTATTCTGATCGTCAATAGAGACGTTTTCAATATTTAACCAATTTTTAACACAATGCTCCCATTCACCTTTCGTATCTTTCTCAACATTCTGGCCGCCATCGACATCTTCGAGACCATTACGGTGTGTAAAGGGCTGATGCCTCAGAGAAAAATCGAGAATCACACAGAGACAGAAAGCAAATGGAATTCTGCAAAATTCCTCTTTGATATATCTGCCAGCTTCATATTTCCCTGGTTGGGAGAACATTTGTTATATCTTTGATGAAATTTACTTCTTCGATTTTCCTGCTTTTAAACTCTGCATAATTGGCAAATATGCTGCAGAACTTAAGTTACTGCACCAATGCAGTTATTTAGAGGGTTACGCGCAAACAAAACATTCAGAGACCAGTTAGAGTATGCAGTGAAATATCCAGTTATAAAAATAATTCAAGTGACGTGTAAATCCAAGTAACTGAGAGCCAACATTAGCTGCAGCAGTTAATGGAACAAGGAGTCTACGTGAGGAATAGACCAAAAGAAGGAGGAGCAGCAACTTGATAACACTCCATTTCTAATGGGCAAGGACTGACTCCATCTGAGGAACAAAATGAAAGAGACCACAGGAGCAAGTCTAGTGTAAAGTGTTGTTTGCGAGGAGCAACATTTAGGAGAAAGCTGAACAACAGAAGCAAAACTGAATGAGGAATTAGACACACCCACAAAAAAAAGGATCTTCCCCAGTGATTAGTTCACAGTGAGAGCAAAATAAATGACCAAGCGGAAAGGATTATTGCTAACTGCAGGCCAGAGTGGGAACAGGAATGACAGGCTCCTGACTGATTTTCCTTATGGAAGTCTGTGATCCCCACATCTGGACAAAAGATGAAAACATGAGAAGTTTCATATTTTAAGAACGAAATAACAGACCGTAAAGAAAAAAAAAATCAGTGTTGCTTGATCTCAAATGCATTTCGAGCAATAGTCTGTTTGCAATCAGATCCCCCCGGCCTGATGCTGCTATCTCTCCCTTTCTTTATTCGTTTCTTTCCACCACTCAGCTGCTGTGTTGATGGGGAAACCAAGGCAGAGTCAAGGGATTTGTTTCCAGACGGGATCCGAATCTTGGGAATGGGTTCGTATGTGACTGATGAGCTGACATTCTCAGTGCTTCCATGTATATGTTGTGTGGCTCTCACTGACTCCGTCAAGCTCAGTGGGAACTAAATCTCAATGAATCTTGTTTGCATTGTGGCTTCATACTAAAGCTTGTGATGACTTCAAAAAGATACGTATATCCCTGCCTCAGCTCCAAACGAGTGAAACAATCATTCATTCCATTGTTACCTCTGGACTCTTGGAAACAATGCCTCATTCCCTTGACGCCAGATTATAAATTACACGCATTTACTTTTGTCCAAATTTCTTCCATCCTCCTGGTTGGCAAATCCCAACAAATCCCAATATTCCCTGGTCAACTGGTGTCTGTCAGAAACTAACTCAAATAAATTGCCCTCGAAATTCTCGATTTTAAATACTCACTCATATATTCAAAATGTTTCATGGTTGGCCACTGACCCTTTACTTCCTTGTACGAGGGTAAATCTAGTTTTGTAAAATGCCTAATAAAGTATTCTGCTTTGCTGTGAATGTTACCAACTGGTGTGATGGTTGAAATAAAGTTACAAATTGTGTTTGAAATGAAATGACAGATAAGAATGCCAGAAAGAATGGTCAGTCTGATGATTGAAAGCAATTTAAGACCCAGCAAAGGATGACTCTGACACTGATCGGGGACGGGGAGATTATGAATGCAGCCTTCCCTCCAAGCCAAGATCCCTCTGACATTCTCAGGCCATTTCCAATCTTGTTTGTCACCTCCCCAACAGCCCTCGCAACTCTATTTGTAAGGATGTTCATTTAATGCTGCCAAGATGCAATTTGTTGACTTTCAACCTTCTCCAGATCTGGTACCCATGCCTCTGAAATACGTTGCCTGCCCTCTTCAACCAGGTC
The DNA here is from genome assembly GCF_047496795.1 of Chiloscyllium punctatum. Lineage (NCBI taxonomy): Eukaryota > Metazoa > Chordata > Chondrichthyes > Orectolobiformes > Hemiscylliidae > Chiloscyllium > Chiloscyllium punctatum. Next base: position 37,265,851 of record NC_092785.1, read on the forward strand.
TAGAGCCACACATTCAACCACGTTCTATACTCACCGACACATGGCACTAAAATCAGGTTACAGGTTCTACTTTCCAACCTTGTTCTGAGCCATATCAAATTTGTTTTATGGACCATATCCCCGCCATCCTACTGAGGTCCCTGTAACGAACATGGAACACATCCCCACCTTCCTACTGAGGTCTTTGTAACCAACATAGACCCCATGCCCACCTCGCTACTGAGGTCTTTGTAACCAACATGCACAACATCCCCACCTTCGACTGAGGTCTTTGACATCAGCATGGTCCACATCCCTGCCTTCCCACTGAGGTCTTTGTGACCAACATGGACTACATCACCACCTTCCTACTGAGGTCCTTGCCAACAACGCGGACCATACCCCCACCTTCCTACTGAGGTCTCTGTAACCAACATGGACCATATCCCCACCTTCCTTCTAAGATCTTTGTAACCAACGTGAACCATATCCCCACCTTCCTATTAAGATCTTTGTAACCAACGTGGACCACATGCCCACCTTCCTACTGAGGTATTTGTAACCAACATGCACAACATCCCCACCTTCCTACTGAGGTCTTTGTCACCAAGATGGACCACACCTCCACTTTCCTACTGAGGTCTTTGTAACCAATATGGACCATGCCCTCACCTTCCTAGTGAGGTCTCTGTAAACAATATGTACCATATTTCCACCTGCCTACTGAGGTCTCTGTCACCAACATGGACCATATCCCCACTTTCCTACTGATGTCTTTTCAATCAACATGGATCTACATCCCCACTTGCTACTGAGGTCTTTGTAACCAACATGGACCACATCCAGACCTTCCTACTGAGGTCTTTGTAACCAATATGGACCACATTACTGCTGAGGTCTTTGCAACCAACATGGTGAGCTACCTCTCCCTTTTGATCCTGCTCCAGCATAATTTCCTGCCACTGTTCTGTGATATCCTTAACCTTGGCAGGGAGGTTATCAGACAACGCTGAATATATGTTTATATCTGTGGAAACTTCACACTGTTGCTTAACTAAAGAACCAACTGTCAATACTGTATGCCAACTCTCCTTCCGACCTTCCTATCCAGCTGAGCTGTTCACACTGTCAATGATTTGGTCTGCCTGCAATCCTCGAATGAATCCATTCCATCACAAGTTTTCAAAGCAAGAAAGTGGTTTGTGATCCAACCAAAATCAGGGGAGTCCCTGGCTGTCACACATTTCTTACTTGCCCATACAATCTTTAACTATTGTGTGACCACCTCTCGAAATGTGCTATTCCAATCGTCATCAACCCCATGGATGGCCCACAGTTACTCCCATTCTGGAAGACTGAGCTCCTGTTTCTGCAGCCTGTGACGTTTCTTGCAGCCATGTTTAACTCTGTCCAATTGAGCATTCCAGAGTTAACAGCCTGACCATTTCCATGTTGCGCAGCTGTCTTGCTTTACTTTATAGTTTCTGACTTGATGTATCATGTTGTACAGTTTACCAGTGGAAGAAACAAACTCAATAAAATTTTAGACGAGACCAACAAAGCTGGAAACAAGACAATTTATTCTTTGATCTTGCAAGAAAGGACCGCAATTGCAGAAAGCAATTGAAGTGAATTAGACTTGGGTTAGTTAACAATTATACCTTTGAGCTGAGTGAGATCACCTCTCCAGACTCCTAATTACCCCATCTCTCTTACGAGGCTACACAACTGCCCATTTTCGCTCCACCCTTATTACTTCATCGTGGGCCGAAGGGCCTGTTCTGTGCTGTATTGTTCTATGTTCCCCATGTTGGCAACCTTCCTCCCTATTAGTGCTGACATTTACATTATTTTGTCAAGATATTCTTAAAAATTTTGTATCAATACTGCTGGTACATTCCATTCTCTCTACACTTCCTCAATTTTGTATCATTTTTGTTCAGCTCAGGCATTTTAGTTATCTCAGTTTTTTTGCTGAAAACTTATTTTAAAAGAGGTAACTTGCTTATATTAAGTATACTCCAGAATCAGTATTTAATTAACCATAATTATTCACTAAAAGTAAAGATACACTTCCCTAAGTAGCTGCAGAGTTAATAGTTTTCCTGCTGGACCCCTTTTCTGCATGCTTTTTCTAAATCTTAAAAAAAACCCACTTTTCCCCATGTTTAACACTAGTTACTCCCAAAGAAATCTCTTTCCACAGCAACGTATTAGGAACCAAGTCCTGGACGTTGTTAACTCAAAGAAAATAAATGAAAAGTATAAAACTATAATTTGTTCCCTCTTTAACTAATCCATCATTCACCAAGCTCACTCTCAGTGAGACCACTGCTTTAAGATCTAACAATGTCTTACTATCTCTGCGCTGTGATTGTGATGATGACAGACCGTAGAGATTTCATTTCCCTTCATAAACATACACTGCCTGCCATTTGGAAAGTTTAGAGCAGGTGCCTGCCTTGGGAATGTTGGGTAATGCAAACCCTATATCCAACCCTGTGGTGTACCTGTCTTTGGAATGTGAGATAGCAACAGTGCAGGAAGCGTTTAACCCTGCAACCAGACCATACTGTACCTGACAATGGATTTCTTCATTGGGAGTATCAAGGGATCTTGCTTGATATCTAACCACTGTTTTATTTGGCCTGGGCATGACTAAAATGAGAGTTGGATTGTATACTAAACAAACGATAGAATGAAATTTGGTAAAATAAATTGTCTAATTTCCCTCTTGTAATTGTCATTACCAGTAATTTTTCATGACAAATGATGAATGGAGTTTTGTCCCTGTGGTATAGTTACCCATCATTTTCGAATGCATTAACAGGTATACAGTATGCCTCCCCGCTCAAAACTATCACAAACAACATTGACACAAACTCTCAAATTTCTCTGTCATCACCATCGCAACTTGTTTCTAAACAGTCACTCCAGATCGATTGTTCACCAGCCACACTTGCAATCGCTTTGATGACCTTGAAAACTCAAATAATAAACTGATTGATTTCCAATTATCGACAAAACCTGACATGTTTCAGTACAACACAATCTGATTATCAGCACGATATATAAGTGGGAGAAAGTGAGGACTGCAGATTCTGGAGGTCAGAGTCAAAAAGTGTGGTGCAGGAATAGCACAGCTGCTCAGGCAGCATCCAAGGAGCAAGAGAGTCTTCAGCTCTTCATTCCTGACGTCTGTTTACTACCTGAGTGCCTGTGCTTTTCCAGCACCATACTCTTCAACTGTGATAAATAACTGGATATGATCTTTGTGAATCTGTGCAGGAACTCTCCGCTTGTGACTCAGCACATTATCCATTTAAGAGAGCGGTACTGAGGGTGTGTGACACAGTCAGAGTGACAAGAGCGAAAGATCTCTCTGTTTGTGGGAGTCGTTGTTGAGGAGTGATGTACTGTGGAGAGGTCAGACCTGAAAGAGAGCTGCACGATAATCAGATAGTTCTCAGTGCCCGCTACACAAACAAAGCGGGAGTGAAGAGCTGAGAGAATTTGCAAGGATTTCAGTGATAATCAAAGAACATATTATTTTGTGGAAAGTTGAATGCTAATTGTTCAGGAAATATTGCACGATTGGGGCGTCACTACTGAGGTACTGTTGCATTGTCTCAGCAATTTATATCAATGGCCCCGTGTGTTCTCTCAGAGTAACCTGAGCACTCTCACTATTGAGAGAAAAAAAAACATTGGAAATATCGCTGGTGTCTTTGCCTAGTAATTCTTCCTCACAAAACAGCACTTCAATAAATGAAATGACCTAATTGTGATGATATTACTGTCTGTGAAAGCTTGGTCTTTGTAACGTAGTTGCATTTCCCGATGTTTCAACACGGACCACATTTCATTGGCTGTATAACCTTCATTTTCGATGAATATCTTTGAGGTGAATGAAACGGCTGAAGTCCTTCTTTCTGAAGGGATATGGATTTTCAGATTTACATTACTCTAGTAGGAATTTTTGGGCTCATTTAATTAAATGACATGGGTGGAAATGCAATGTAGTTTCAATTCAGGTTAGTGTGATGTTATCAGAATTTGGGTACCAAAGTGTCTGTAGAACTTGTCCTTTTAGATGACAGCGGTCATTTTTGGGAGTTTACTTCTACGGTGTTTTGGTTTGGAACCTGAAGCAGCAACAACCTCAGGGCCAAGCTCAAACTGCGACTGAAAGTTCATCTCCAGACTTAAACCCGAACCCTGTTGTGGCAGATTCAAGAACAAGCAACAAATTGACTTCATGTAGTGAACGTGGTTTCATCAAGGGCAGGTCATGTCTCACAAATTTGTTTGAGTTTTTTGAGAAGGCGACCAAGCATGTGGATGACGTTCAGTCAATTTACGTGTTACACATGGACTTGAGTAAAGCCTTTGATAAGTTTCCACATGGTAGGCTGTTGCAGAAAATGCAGAGGCATGGGATTGAGGGTGAGTTCACATTTTGGATTAGAAACTGGCTTTCTGAAAAACTGTTGTGAGTGGTGGTTGATAGAAAATACACAGCCTGGAGTCTAGTTACGTGTGGTGTGTCACTAGGGACACACTGTTTTGGGACCACTGTTGCTTGTCATTTTCAGAAATGACTGAGATGCAGGCAGAGGGGAATTGGTGGGTACGTTTGCAGATGACACGAAAGTTGGTGGAGTAGTGGACAGTTTGGAAGAATGTTGTAGATTGCAGGGGACTTGGATAAACTGCAGAATTGGGCTGAGAGTTGGCAACTGGAGTTCAATACAGCTAAATGTGAGGTGAGGCATTTTGGGAAGAATAACCAGAAGGCAAAGTCAATGGAAAGATTCTTGGTAGTGTATATATGCAGAGTGATCTTGGAGTCCATGTATATAGATCTCTGAAGGTTTCCACCTAGCTCTATCGTGCTGTTGAGAAGGCATACTGTGTGTTAGGTTTCATCGGTAGAGAGATTGACTTCTGGAGTCGTGATACCATGCGCTGTACAAAACGCCAGTGCTGCCACACTTGGAACATTGTGTAGATTTCTGGTCGCCCCATTACAGGAAGCATGCGGAAGCATTGTAAAATGTGCAGATGATATTCACCAGGAAGTTGCCTGGTCTGGAGAGAAGGTCTTATGAGGAAAGGCTTGGGTCTGTTCTCATTGGAAAGAAGAAGGCTAAGGGGGAATTTGGTAGAGACATGCAAGATGATCAGAGAATTAGATAAAGTAAACAGTGAAAGATTTTTTTATTGGATGATTATGTTGGCTTGTATGAAAGGGCACAGCTACAAATTGAGGGTGATATATTTAAGACAGATGTCAGAGACAGGTTCATTACTCAGAGATTGGAAAAGGCATCAATGCCTAGCCTGCAAATTTAGTTAACTTGGGAACATTAGAAAGATTTAAACATTCTTTGGATAAGTGCATAGTCGATGATGGGATAAGTGTCGAGGGATGAGCTGAGAATAGTTCACAGGTCTGTGTAACATTGAGGGCAAAAGGGCCTGTTCTGCACTGTATTGTTCGATGCTCTATGTTCTAAGCAGGCAGAGAAATGGCGAGAAATACAGACAGAAACAGGCAGAGAGAGAATTTGGCCGTTACTAAGGACAGCAGACAGATAATGTATTTGGACTGAGACAAAGTGAAAAATCACAATGTGGACACGGATCATCGATTAACTACAAACTGGAGTTGAGTCTGCGATAATGAAACAAGAGGATAGCAATTGGAACTTCTAACTATTTGTATCTTCATGATCTGTCCTCAACGCATCAACGTTGATCAATAAATGCTCGAGATGTTCTGCTCACGAGGCAACGCAATGAAATTCAGCCTACTTTTGGAAATGTGAAAAGATGGAAAATAACCTTGTGTTCCATGTAAAAAAAAGACGATTGCGGCATGCTTCAATGTTTCCAGCTTAACAGAGAGAAGAGAAAACATTTCATGTTGAGTAAGAATCTTGGATTTGACTGAGAGGCAAGTAGAGCAGGAAATATCAAATACACAGTGGAGGTATTTGACTGATTAACGTGAATGAAGTGGTTGGAGGGCAGTACAGATGTCAGTCTTCAGGTTCACCACTGGAATGGCAGGGCCTCATAGAGACCAAGCACAATGGCAGTGGGGTGGAAGTCCATTCCAGCAGGGAATGAACATGATGAGACAAAATAACAACACAGTATTTGAATCAATTCCACGAATACACATTTTCATTCATCCTGAGCAATACCACATTCAGGCAATCCCCGGAAATAAATGTGCCCTGAACAATGTGGGGGGGGGGGGGGGGGAGAGGTTTCCTGACACTGGAGAGATGGCATTCTCTCCTTAAATGTATTCTCTCCTTAAATGTTGTATAATCTCCCCTGTCATGACTGTGAACTGCATTATCTGCAGGATGAGTTACAACAGAAGGTGTAGACATTAAAATCTATGGACAACTTCATCCAAGTAACTGATAAATCTCGAGATTGGGATGAAACGCTTCTTTTAAAGCTGATGAGGAATATTTGGAACCATGAGACTCATTTGACCACACGGTCAGCCTTTCTACAAGCTGTTGGTTTTGACATCCTTGGTGACGTTGGTGGATGAGCGGACAATGATAATATAAAACAGGTCATAATCTCTGTACCATCCACAATGCCCTCCCCTCTAATCCACAACATCTGACTACTCTCCCATCCGAATCTCTCACATCTAGCTCCACCTCAATCATTCCCTCTCCACCTCAATTTCTGCTCCATCTATATCCCTCTCACAGTGTTATGCACTGTCCCTGGACTTTAAGATCCTCTCCTAAAGTTAATACCGTGTCAGTTCTCTAATTATTTATTTTTTTACCATACTTGATGCTCTTCAATGGTAACGATATAAGGATCGGATAGGTCAGAAGAAAACAGTGACATGTGGAATTAAAGATTTGATTTCCTTGTGAAGACTCAGTTCTGGATGTCTTACCAATTTGAATAAACTCCAAATGTCTTCAGAATAAATCTCTAGAACATGAGTGCCACATTCCACCAAAACGGTCAGTCATTACACGAGGAAAAAATTAGATGAACCTTGCAAACCTCAGCATCGACTGCCTGATCACTTCGCTGATGGTCTTTTCATATGATTTGTAATGTGAAGTTGTTTTGATCTTCTCTCTGATCACACTTACTCCGAGACAGATCAGCCCAAGACACGGTCAGTGCAGTGACCTTGCCTTCCCTGGGTTTATTAGTACAGCCTCGTGCCTCAGACGAAGCCATTTTACAAACCGTTTGTGATGTCATCTCTCTCTCTCTGTGATGTACACGGTGAGGTCACACTGGCTCTGTGAGGTCACACTTTGGCATGTCCAGTACAAGGTGCCTCACTGCAATCAAACAGGGAGTTACTGAAACCCTCACTGTCATCAGGTTACAATATGTTGACATTCCAATATTATGGACCATGCCAGACCTTAATGGAACCCATAAGATGTTAACCTTACTCAACAACTTACCTTGTCAACGGCCTTGCTAAAATCTATGTCGACAACATCTACTGCATCTACTTTCTTCGTCAGCATTTCAAACAACTCAGTCCATCAAGATATTGTTCAGGCCAGAACTGGAGGCATTGTGTACAGTCGTGGTGACTGCACAATAGGAAGATTGTAATTGCATTGCAGGGGGACGCAAACGCGATTCACCAGGATGTTGCTTGAGCTGTAGCAATTTAGCTGTGAAGAGGGAGGCTGGATAAGCTGGGGTTGAATTCTTTCGAGAAGAGATCAGTGTAACTCGAACTGTGAGGGGCAGGGATAAGGTGAATGGAAAGCAGCTGTCGCCATTGTTGAAGGGCCATGAAGATGATGGCATAATATTAAGTTGAAGGGCAGGACATTTAGAGGGGACGTGATGAAAAGTTTTCTCACCTGGAGGATAGTAGGGGCCTGCAATGCACTGCATGAGACAGGAAAGATCACTTCCTTTAAAAAGAGCTGGGATAAGCACCTGAAATGTCAGAACATTCAAAACAATCCTAATCCAAAGAGATGCAGGTTGGTGAACTAACCTGCTAAATTGCCAGTAGTGTTCAGGAATGTGCAGTTTAGGTACATTATTCTCTGGTAAAAATAGTGTAATAGAGTAGGAGAATGGGTCTTGGTGTGACACTCTTTGGAGGATCGTGTAGTCCTGTTGAAGGACTGTTTCCACACTGGAGGAATTCTATGAATTATGCATTAAATGCTGGGAAATGAGACACGTGTAGTCCTAACTGTAACTTTCGCGGGTCAAACTTGACAGATAGGCCACCTCTGCCCTGAATGACGCGATCATTATGTATTTTTGAAGTTGAGCTTCTCAATACTTTTTTGTCTTTGTTTTGAGAAAATGTTTCCCAATGTACATTCCAAATGTTGGTGTGGTCAGTCTCAGCTTCAGTTTCTGTATCAGAGTGCTTGTTCAAAGATTAACTTTCCAAAATGTGTTGCAAAACTGAATTAACAAGGAAAGCAGTGGGATAAGAGTATGCAGTCGAATAGCTCTTCAGGATACCTACACCATGAGGTATTGAATAACTGAATAGTTTCATCAAAATGAAGGATATCACTGAAAAGAATATCAGACGATATTTTGACATTGATGGGACTTATAGTGAGTGAAATAATGCAAATGTTGTTGTTTAGAGGCAAGTTGAAATTAACATTTGAGACCCAAGAAAATCAAATGAAGCCAATTCTTGGGCTATTCAAACATGGTCTTAAACAACAATGATATCACATCATTAAAATAAACATGTTGTCATTTTCAGTTTGTTTGAAATGATTAAAAATAAAGGTGTAATCATAATCTCCCACTGGAGATACCACACAACTTAAAATGATATCCCTGGAACTGTTTCAGCTCCAATTTCAACAGTTGCCAGCAAACAACAAACAATAAAATGCATTACGCGAATCTATTTTTTGCTAAAGTGTATTACACTATCCTTGTCATTATTGGTGTTCCCGGTAAGTCTTGTTAAAAACTTATGTTTTGCAAATCTCTGTGTGTAATGATACTTATTCCATTCTATGACTGATAATTATTTCATTTCCATTTATCAAGACAAATCCTGATGCGAGACGATGCTGTCCTCACTTACTCAGTTTAAAACGATTAGTTTGTCGATTAGAAGACTCCTCAGTTATGTGCATCACTGTCTGTTTCTCTATACTGTGCAGAATGGGTTTGACCTGAAGCCACATTGATGGGGTTTGGCTGAACACCGGCTCTGGCTGTTCCAGAAAGTGTGTCACATGACCACTCTCTCGCTATTAGTGATACCTGGTGTTTCCCATTCCTTGGTGTGAAGGGATTGTGTTGGTGGATCTTGCTCAGGCAGCTCGCTCCAAATGGGGGCCGAAATACAATGTGGGCAATGGGTGGATTGAGTCGTTCAATATGGAGTGATACGTGAGTGACAGGGATCGCTTTAACCATTTTGTGTGCTTTCATCAGTCAGTGGGAGTCTGGTAACATGATGTTTGTGATGACAGATCGCTGAGAGAGGTGTTCAACACAGAGGTCTGATCATGATGTGTATTGCTGAATTATTTAACTGTCAAAAACACGTGCGAGTTGTGCTATTTGGAAAACGATGCACAGTGCTGTTCTGCAGAGTTTAATAGGACGAACTCTGAGATCTGGAGGGTAGATGCAGCATGTCTCCCACAGGCGATCAAACAACTTTGCCCAACAAGATGTTTCCTACATTGTCTTTTGTTCCTGTTATTTTGATTTAGACAATCAATTTGGATGAGTTATCATTATTATTATTTTGTTGAAACTCACATATTGGAGATGAACACACTGGATATTTGTTTTAGATAGATTTACTGTGAATCCATAGTGTTACACCATGGAGTGCAGTACTCCATCAACATTGTGAACTCTCTTTTATTGTACCTGGTCCACAGGGCTCAGAACGCTGGAGATTGGGTGGTACAACAGGCTTTTCCCTAATGAAAGACAAGTTGGTTTGGAGTGACTGATGCATAATTTAGGTTATTTGATAATGTTGTGCTGCTCCAAGGGTCCAATCAGGATCAAGAACGTCCGGCCATATAGACTGACAGTCAAGCCCGCGTGCTGTGCCCTCCAGTTGACCTAATGCCCAGCTCTGAGGGATTGGTGAGTTGGAAACTGTGTCAGGGTGACCAGTGCATTTATAGTCCATCACCAGTGAACTGCTAAAAGAATATGAACCATTTGTTGAAAGTGACACAGCATAAGGCCCTTTCTGTCATGGTGTAGACCGTCACTGCAGCAATTATCGCACTGTCTTTCCAAACTGTCTTTCCAGGCGAGTTGGATCGTTGCAGGTCACATTTGGATGCAGGGTAACCCTAGACTTGTTTTGTGGCTATTGAGGAATATAAACTACGTTGATGGTGGGAGTGAGGTACTATTGAAGGGTCTCCGTGTTGCCTCCTTGGAGATTTATAAATGTTTGCATTAACGATAACACGGAGCTCTTCACTCCCATAGTACATTGAATATGCCAGGGCTGCTGTTTCAACAATGCAGGCTGGGACATATCTGTCACAGTGTGTTGCACATCTGGGAAGTGACACAGTGGATCAAATCATTTGATACAATAACGTTCAGTTTCTTTAATTGCAAAACGGTTGACTTGAAGGAAAATGCAGTCGCTGGAATATTGGGTCGCAAGATTTTAAATAATTTGAATTTGAAATCCGACAAGACTATGTAACATTCAAGGTATGTGCCATAATGCCAGAGGTTAGTACATACAGAAGTGTGAGTGTTCTGGGGCACTAGCATTCTGTGACAGGCTTTCTTGGAGTTTTTAATTATTCTTTTGAATTTCAATCTTTACTTCCCCAGAGAATCCCACCTACTGATGCAACATGCTGTCGGAAAGTTGATCCTTGCTGTACATTTAACTCCTGTCTTACTGTGCTTTGGGCTGGGGCAGTACGAGTTCCTAATGTGTGATATCAAAGTACGTAGTTAACATTTCCAAATTATCTCTGTGGTGTAATTCCTCAACTGAGGAAAAGGAAAGAACATTGAGGGTAGCTCACAGGCTCCCTGTATTATCCAGTGATTGACTGTAATATTGTGTTCTGTTGATCCAGTACTCCATGAATCACTCTAATTGAAAGTGTTACTGATCATGGAGTTGTACTGAATGGAGATCACAAACTTCAGGCTGGACCCTTATGCTATTGAGAGAAAGTGTCATTGTCGAATTGTACTGTGTGTGGGAATAGGAACCTCACGAGCATGAACTCTGACCCAGTATTCTTTCTTTTCTGCGGATATCTGTAAATGCAGCATTATAATGAGCGTGCAGCACTGACAGGAGACAACTGGCAGCTCGAGTTGCACGTTTTACACGGAATATCTTTCACTGTAAACTGTATACCACGTGATTCAATAGCCTGAGGGGAACACCCGAATCCAGTGATAATGTGATTCAGTGTGCATCTTTCAATTCGAATGTTCCTGAGTTTGCGTTCCTCACCAAAGGGGAACTAACCCCCGCGTTCAAGTATTACTGGGAGCATCTGTCAAATAAAACTGCACTGAGTTGGGGTTACTAACTGGAGATGAACATCTTACTCCAATAGGCTTGCACAAGGAGGAGTGTCTCTGACAATGGTATTTAGCAGTCTGTGGGGAACTGAATGAAATGTAATATCTGACTACAGTGAGAACTAGGATAACAAAGATATGAAACATGCAATGCTTCAATTATATTACATTCGTTTTTTCTGTTGTGCCCACTGATGGAGCTGTCATTGTAGTTTGCAAATATACAATGGATTGCAACTGGGAAAATTTTCCCAGCTGGTTGTTTTTACATGGTGCTAAGTTTACAAAGTGAAATGTTCCATTGGAGATTAACAGTCTTTTCGTAAAAGTAATATGGCAGAACAACAATTTGCATTCAGTGAATTATCTCACTACGGGTGAAGATGGTTCTGATTGCTGGAGGTCGATCATTTCAACCATCATATATCTCCGCAGGAATTCTTTTGCATCAATGCGCTTCCCTCCGACATAATTTCAAAATGAGACAAGGTTGCTTATGAGTGCGCATGCTCAGCACCACTTTAACTCCTCAGAAAATGAAGAGGTCCATGTCTATACATATGGAACATTACACCGGAATGCAGGCCATTCGGCCCTAGACGTTGCACATACCTGTCAAACTAATCTGAAGCCCATCTATCCTACAGTATTACGCTATCATCCCATATGTTTATCCAATGACCATTTAACTGCCATGAAAGTTTGCGAGTCGACTATTGTTGCAGAAAAGTCATTCCATGTTCCTACTACTCACGGCGTAAAGAAACTACTTCTGATATCTGTCCTATATCTATCACCCATCAATATAAAGCTATATCCCCATGTGCTTGCCATCACCATCCGAGGCAAAAAAAACTCGCACTCTCCACCCTATCTAATCCTCTGATCATCTTGTATGCCTCCATTAATTCACCTTGTTACTTTCCTCTTTCTAACATAAACAGCCTCACGTCCTTCGAACTTTGCTCATAAGACCTTCCCTCCATACCAGGCAACATTCTGATAAATCTCCTCTGCACCCTTTTCAATGCTTCCAAATTCTTCCTATAATGCGGCAACCAGAACTGTATGCATTCCTCCAAGTGTGGCTGCTCCAGAGTTTTATACAGCTGCAAGATTACCTTGTGGCTCCGAAACTCTACCAATAAAAGCGCCTTCTTAATATCTCTATTAACCTGAATGACAACTTTCTGGGATCTATGCACATGGACACCGAGATCGCCGTGTTCATATACACTACCAAGATTCTTACCATTAGGCCAGTACTCTGTTACCTCTTCCAAAGTTAATCACCTCACTCTTTTCTGCATTCAACTCAATTTTCCACCTCTCAGCCCAGCTTTCTGCTTATCTTTGTCCCTCTGTAATCTCCAACATCTTTCAGGACTCTCCAGAACTCCACGGACTTTACTGTCATCTGCAAATTTACTAACCCATTCTTCTACATCCTCATGCATGTCATTTGTAAACATAACGAACAGAAGTGGCCCCAATACAGATCATTGTGGTTCACCACCTGTACCTGAACTCCATGGATGAACATTTCCCATCAATCACCACTTCTTTCAGCTAGCCAATTTCGGATGCAAACCGCAAAATCACCTGAGTCTCATGCCTCCTTATTTTGTGCAATAACCTACCGTGGGGAAACTTATTGAATGTTTTACTGAAATCCATATGCAACGCAGCAACTGCTTTACTTTCATCTACCTGTTTGGTCACCTTTTCGAATAACTCAGTCAGGATTGTCAGGCACAAACTACCCTTCACAAAACCATGTTAACTATCTCTAATGAAATAATTCCTTTCTGGATGAAGAGAAATCCTCTTTCCTATAATCCTTTCCAACATTTTACCCACAACCAAAGTAAGGTTCCCTGTTCTGTAAGTGTGAGGGTTGATTCAACTCCCTTTCCTGAACCAAGGGACAACATTTGCTATCCTACAGTCTTCTGGCGCTATCCCTGTAGACAATGACAACATAAAGATCAAAGCCAGAGGCTCTACAATCTCCTCCCTGGCTTCCCAGAGAATCCAATTCGGCACAGGGGACTTATCTATTTTCATAATTCCCAGAATTCCCTATGAACCTCATTCTGTCGCGTCTACTAACCTCTATTTCAGTGTTATCCTCAACAACATTGTCTTTTCCTGTGTGGATACTGACAAACATAATGTCTCTATTACCTCTTTGGACTCCACACACAACTTCCTATCACTGTCCTTGACTGACCCTAATCTTATTCGAGTCATTCATTTATCCTTGACATACCTATGGAAAGCATTAGAGTTGTCCTTGATCCTACCTGCCAAAGACTTCTCATAGAGTCATAGAGTCATGGAGATGTACAGCACGGAAACAGACCCTTCGGTCCAACTCATCTCTGTCGACGAGATATCCCAACCTAATCTGTTCCCATTTGCCAGCACTTGGCCAATATCTCTTTACACCCTTCTCATTCAAATACCCATCCAGATGCCTTTTAAATATTACAAGTATACAACCCTCCACCTCATCCTCTGACAGCTCATTCCACACATGCATGGCCTTCTCCGTGAAAAACGTGCACCTTAGGTCACTTTTATATCTTTCCCCTCTCTCACTAGACCTATACCCTCTCATTCTGGTCTCTGCCAACCCAGGAAAAGACTTTGTCTATTTATCGTATCCATTCCCCTTATGAATTTGAAAACCTCTGTGATGTCACCCTGCAATCTCGGACACTCCAGGGACAACAGCCCCAGCCTATTCAATCTCTTCCTCTAGCTCAATCCTCCAACCCTGGCAACATCCCTGTGAACCTTTTACGAACCCTTTTAAGTTTCACACCATCCTTCTGATAGGAAGGAGATCAGAATTGCACGGAATGTTCTAGAAGTGGCCCAAACAACATCCTGTACATCTGCAACATGATCTCCAAACTCTGATTCTCATTGCTCTAACAAATAAGGGAAAGCATACCAAACACCTTCTTCACTATCGTGTCTAGGTGTGACATTACTTTCAAGGAGCTATGAACCTGCACTCCGAGGTTTCTTTCTACAGCAACACTTCCGAGGACCTTACTATCCATTCAAGATCCTATTGTACTCTGAGGTAACCTTCTTCACTGTCCACTGTACCTCCAATTTTGGTGTAATCTGCAAACTTACGAACCATACCTCCAATGTTCACTCCAACTCATTTATATAAACGACAAAACGGTGGTGGACCCAGCACCGATCCTTGTGGCACAGCACTGGTCACAGGCCTCCAGTCTGAAAAACAACCCTCCACCACCAATCTCTGACTTCTACCTTCGAGCCAATCTTCTATCCAAATGGTTAGTTTCTCCCGTATTCCATGTAATTTAACCTTTCTAATCAGTCTCCCATGGGGAATATTGTCGAACACCTTACTGAAGTCCATATAAATTTCATCGACTGTTCTACCCTATCAATCATCTTTGTTACTTCTTCAAAAAACTTAATCAAGTTTGTGAGACATGATTTTCCCTGCACAAAGCCATGTTGACAATCCCTCATCAGTCCTTGTCTTTCTAACTACATATACATCCTATCCTTCAGGATTCCCTCCAACAACTTGCCCACCACTGACGCAGTCTTACTGGTCTATAGTTTCCTGGCTAGTCCTTATCACCTCTCTTCAACAGTGGCACACGATAGCCAACCTTCAGTCTTCCAGCATGTCACCTGTGACGATCAATAATACAAATATTCAGCAAGGGGCCCAGCAATAACTTCCCTAGCTTCCCACTTCGAAGGGTACACCTAATTAAGTCCTGGGGAAATATCTATTTTGATGCATACCAAGACATCTAGCGCTTCCTCGTCTGTAATGTGGACATCTTTCAAGATTTCGCCTTTGATTTCCCTGCATTCTATATCTTCCATATCCTTCTCCACAGTAAGCACTGTTGCAAAATACTCGTTTCGTATCTCCCCCATCTCCTGTGGCTCCACACAAAGGCCGGCTTGCTGATCTTTGAGGGGCCCTATTCTCTCCCTCCTTACCCTTTTGTGTCTAATGTATTTGTAACAACCTTTTGAATTCTATATCTTCCGTATCCTTCTCCACAGTAAGCAATGTTGCAAAATACTCGTTTAGTATCTCCCCCATCTCCTGTGGCTCCACACAAAGGCCGGCTTGTTGATCTTTGAGGGGCCCTATTCTCTCCCTCCTTACCCTTTTGTGTCTAATGTATTTGTAACAACCTTTTGAATTCTCCTCAACCCTATTTTCCAAAGCTATCTCATGTCCCATTTTTGCCCTCCTGATTTCCCTCTTGAGTGTACTCCGACTGCCTTCATACTCCTCGAAGGATTCATTAGATCCATCACGTGTTAACCTGAAATATGCTTCTTTCGTTATGATAAGCAAACGCAAAATTTCTATCGTCATTTACATGCCCTTTCACCCGAACAGGACTGTACTGTCTCTAGACTATCCTTATCTCATTTCTGAAGGCTTCCCATTTTCCATCCTCCGTTTACCAGCTGCAGTCAGTTAGCTTTTTTAAAGTTCTTGCCTCATACCATCAAATTTAGCGTTTCTTCAATTTAGAACTTCACCTGTTAGATCTGGTCTATCCTTTTCCTTCACTATTTTCAAACTAATAGAATTACTGTCGCTGGCCTCAAAGTGCTCCCCTACTAACACGTCAGTCACCTGCCCTGCCTTATTTCCCAAGAGTAGGACTTAGGTTTTGCAGCTTCTCTGGTAGGTACATCCACATTCTGACTCAGAAAATTTTCTGAAACACTCTTAACAAATTCCTCTCCATCTAAACATTTAACGCCATGGTCGTCACAGTCTATGTTAGAAGTTAAAATCCCTTACCATAACGAACCTATTATTCTTGCAAATGACTGAAATTTCTTTACAAATGTATTTCTGGATTTCCCCTGACTATTATGGAGTGAATAATTCAATCCCAATAAGGTGATTATCGCATTCTTATCTGGCAGTTTCAACCAAATAAATTCCCTGGATGTATTTCCGGGAATATTCTCCCGAAGTAAAGCTCTAATGTTCTCCCTTAACACAAATACCATTTCCCCTCCTCCCTTACCTCCCTTTCTCTCCTTCCTGTAACATTTGAATCCTGGAACATTAAGCTGCCAGTCCTATCCATCCCGGAGCCACGTTTCTGTAATTGCTGCGATATACCTATCCCATGTTCCTAACCATGCCCTGAATTCATCTGTCTTCCCTTTCAGACCTGTTGCATTGAAAAAAAAAGCAGTTTAATTTATCAGTCCATCTTTGTTCTCTGCTTTGTCCCTGTCTGCCCTGATTGCTTGACTCACTTCGTTTCTCAACTGTACAGTCTCGGATTATCTGTTTCCTCACTATCTCTTTGGGTCCCCCACCTCTCCCCACCTTACTAGTTTAAATCCTCCTAAGCAGCTCTAGCAAATCTCTGTGCAAGTATATTGGTCCCCTTGCAATTCAGGGTGTAAACCATCCTTCTTTTACAGGTCATTTTTTATCCCAGGATATAGTCCAATGTTCCAGAAATGTGAGTCATTCTCCCATGCACCAGCTCTTCAGCCACACATTCATCTGCTCTCTCCTCCTATTCCTACCCTGACTAGCTTGTAGCACCGGGATTAATTCAGATAGTAGTACACTCAGGGATATGCTTTTTAAATTCCTGCCATACTTTCTATAATTTCCCTTCAGAATCTCATCGTTTTACCTTCCTATGTCATTTGCGTTCAATGTGTACAATGACCTCCTGCTGGTCCGTCTCCCCCTTGAGAACTTTCTGCTGAAACATCCTTGATCCCAGAATCAGGGAGGCCGCACACCATTCTGATTTTTCGCTGCTGGCCACGGAAGCACCTATCTGTACCCTTGACTAGAGAGTCCCCTAACCCAAACGTTCGCTTGGAATACATGTCCCCTCCTCGGTCTTTTTAGCTGTCACTTTAGGTCCTTTCTGGCTAACCGTAAACTCTCAAGCGCCTTAACTAAACCTTCACAGTTCACTAAACTTGCTCGAACAAAGTTCTCCTTGTGTGACAGGTGCAGACCTCTCAAGGACACACAGTAGCTGTTCTTTGAACAAGCTCCACATTTCAATATAGAGTCATAGAGATGTACTGCATTGAAACAGATCCTTCGGTCCAACCCTCCCATTCCCACCAGATATCCCAACCAAATCTAGTCCGATCCTCAAGCACCCGGCCCAGATCCCTCCAAACCCTTCCTATTCATATGCCCATCCAAATGCCTCTTAACTGTTGCAATTGCACGAGCCCCCACCACGTTCCCTGGAAGCTCATTCCCCACACGTTCCACCCTCTGCGTGAAAAGTTTGCCCATTAGGTCTCTTTTATATCTTTCCCCTCTTACCCTAAACTTATGCCCTCTAGTTCTGGACTCCTTGGTGCCAGGTGTCTATTTATGGTATGTATGCCCCTCATAATTTTCTAAACCTCTATAAGGTTTATAGAAAAACCTCAGCCTCCGATGTTCCAGGGAAAACAGTCCCAGCCTCTTCAGCCTCTATCTGTGGCTCAGATACTCCAACCCTGGCAACATCCTTGTAAATCTTTTCTGAACCTTTTCAAGGTTCATAGCATCTTTCCGATAGGAAGATGACCAATATTGTACGCAATATTCCAACAGTGGCCTAACTAATGTCCTGTACAGCAGCAAAATGACCTCCCGACTGCTGTACTCAATACTCTGACCAATAAAGGAAAGTATACCAAACGCCTTCTTCGTTATCCTATCTTCCTGCGACTCCAATTTCAAGGAGCTATGAATCTGCACTCAAAGGTCTTTTTGTTCAGCAACACTCCCTAAGACCTTACCATTAAATGTACAAGCCCTGCTAAGATTTGCTTTCCCAAAATGCAGCACCTCGCATTTATCTGAATTAAACTCCATCTGCCACGTCTCAGCCCATTGGCCCACCTGGTCCAGATCCTGTTATAATCTGAGTTAAGTCGCTTCGCTGACCACTGCACCTCCAATTTTGGTGTCACCTGTAAATGTGATAAGTGAACGTCTTTTGCACGCATCCAAGTTTGAGCTTATAAATGACAGCACCAGGAAATGACCATCAATCGGAAAAAGTATCCATCTCTAATTGGCTTCCTGTGACAGCACTGAATGCATAACTATCAACAATTTGGACCTATCATTGTCATGAAAATGAGTTGGTCCGGCCATACAACTGCTGTCTTCACAGCGTTATGTTAGATACTCTGATAGTTGTGGTGAGAAGCTCCCTGTCTGCCTATCCAAAACATGTCCACCATGCACAGAGCATAGCTCAAAGTGAGGTGAATGCTCTCCATGTATCCGCCTGGGTGCAGCTCAAATGCAGCAACAGTCACAAAGTTCCACATTGTGCAGGACAAACACACAATGAATCGGGTTGCTAAACATCACATTCAGTAATCATTCCATTCACCAATGACACGCATAACCAGCAATGAACACCACCTACAAGATGCAGACTAGGACCACAGCAACTCTCTTTAAACAGCACCTCACAAACATGACCAAAGACAGCAGATGCATGGAACCACCATCACATGAAAGTTGTCTTTCAAGGACGATTTCATTCTGACTTGTTAAGATATCACCATTCCTTCACTATTACTGGGAAATCCAGGAAATGCAGATGTTCATTAAGGCAGATTTCCAAAATCATCACAAAGGTGATTAGAGCTGTGCAATGAACACTGGCCTGGCCATGAAAGTTCACATTCCACGTCAACATTTAAAAATGCCAGTATCCCAGGAGGATATCTCTGAAACTGATGAGTGGTTCGTGTCGAAGGGAATGTTCTAGATGACAGCTAACATGAGAAAAGTCAAGGTCATTCCATACACGTACCACCCTCTGCGTGAAAATGTTGCCCCTTAGGTCACATTTATATCTTTCCCCTCTCACCCTAAACCTATGCCCTCTAGTTCTGGACTCCCCGACCACAGGGTTGATGCTTGGTGATGAGGTTCTGTCGAATTTAGGGCACGATTTATTCCAATGCATCATCCGTGTCATAGTTTATTTTTCTGAATCCAATGGCGTTCCCAACTCTTGCTGGTCTCAAAACCTTTTGCTTCAGTTGTCTGTGCTGGGTAGTGATCGAAGCATTGGTGTTCCCTGCTCCAGATGCCTTCACTGAATTAAGTGTTGGATCCCTTGTCTTCAAATGTGGATCAATTTTGCGACTTTCAGAGTTGAGACAACGCATTCTGTACAGGGATGTTCAAATGCCAGGGAGTGATCTAAGTAGGGAGCATCCTTCTGTAACCGGGAGCAGGAGGTGTATTGGGAAGCTCCATTTTATTTTCTTTATTGAAGGGATGTGGGTGTCACTGCCTCGGTCAGCACTGACCACCCTTTCCTAATTGCCCAGAGTCCAGGTAAGAGTCAACCAGGATATTTTTGATCTGGAGTCACATGTAGACCAGACCAGGTAAGCATGACTGTTTACCTTACATAAAGGGCATTACTGAATGAGATGAGATTTCCTTCCCAACAACCGACAGCCATTGTATTGCCACACTTCAAAATTATAAGTCTACATTATTTTTGAATTGAAATTCCATTATCTGCTGTGGCAGATATTGAAACTATTTCCCCAGAACATTGTGTTAGTTCCTGAATTAATAGTTCAGTGATAAAATTATTAAGCCATCACTACCCCCAATCTTAAGCATTTTTTATCAGAATACAGAGAGGTTGCTTCAGAATCCAAATAATAGTACACTGTTTGGGTCTTGGAAAACGAGCTGTGGTCTAATTCTTGTGAAGTCCACGGAGAGTACTGATTGAACAATGGCAATTCCTCGCCCCAGAGTATTCTCTGAATCTGGGAGGAGGATCTCTATTCACAAGGAGCGGAGGTTTGTTTCAGTGAGAACTATGGAATACAGTCTGGGTTAGGTGGTGGGGTGAGTGGTAGGGGCGTGGGGATTGGTCAGCTCTTACTAAATTCTGATTGTGGTGGTTATCCAATCTGGTACATGCTGGTTGGATTCACTGGTAAATATCTTCATAGCTCAGACTGCCAGGATGTTCAGAGCATGGGATTCAATGTCCTATTACTTGTTTGTTCATATTTGGGAGGCCATCATTTCCTGGATATTATACAGTGATTCAATTGCCTCTACTGCCATTCAAATCGCATGCATGTACAATTCTAGGGGCAATCTCAACTGTGGAGGCTCAACAGAAATTTTGACATCCATGTCTGTTAGGTGTCTCCCATTCTTTGTTTTATTGATCCTGCATAGCTTTGTGTGGATGTTATGGTCTTACAGACAACTCCAGCCAGTCAGAGGAACACATAAAGCTGCTGAAATCAACCCCTGTCAACCCCAATAAATTTTATGTACACAGCTGTATTTCTGGTTGTAATCTGCTTCTCATTTTCTTCCCTATGCCTTTCAAAAGTGCAAATGATACAGTTCAGGAGTTCAAATTTTGTAAACTTCATGTGACATGGCACAACAATTATCTCTGTGTTAAAATTCATCACATACAGTCTGGGCTCAGGCACAGAAATATTTGTTCAGTAACTTCAAGTTCATCTTTTTTTCCTTTCTATCTCTTATAGTAAGTGTTGTGACGATTGTCTTCTTGGCTCGGGGCAAAAGTGGTCTTTCTTCGTGCAGCAATTGCTATCTGGTGGCCATGGCAACGTCTGATCTACTGTTCATTGCTTTTGAGGTCATACTTCTTCGATTTCCATTTTATTATTATCCACCATGTTTCCTGGACAACACTCCCGTTTGTTGCGTCCTCTATGCCCTGAGCTGCTTGACCATTGATTGTTCTGTCTGGTTCACTGTCGCTTTTTCTTTTGATCGATTTGTCGCTATTTGTTTTCATCAGCTTAAATCGCAGTATTGCACAGAGAAAACTGCAATGAGGGTTCTTGCAACAATCTGTATTTTCTTTTCTTTCAAGAATATTCCCAACTACTTTCGGTATAAACCTGGAAAGATCATTAACAATGTTCCACGGTACTGCTATACCAGGTCCAGTTACTATAATGGCCTTCAGTGGGCAAGTTTTAAATATTTTGAACAATTCTTAACACCAATGTTCCCATTCACTTTCATTCTCTTTCTCAATATTCTGACTGTCAGGCACATCTCTGAGGCTATGAAGGTGCGGAAGGGACTGAGGGGTCAGAGAAACACAACGAATGATCTAGAAATAGACAACAGACGGAATTCTGTAATTTTACTCTTTTCCATATCTGCCAGCTTCATACTTCTCTGGTTGATGTATATTTTATATATTTTTCACGTCGGTCATTCCTTGCATCGTGCTGCTTTTCGTCTCTTTCTCCAAGCTGCCTTAATGCTACGGAACCTAAGTTGCTGCACAAATGCTTTTATTTATGTGGTGACTCAGAAAAACTTCAGATACCAGTTAACGTATGCAATGAAATATCCAGTTACAAAAGTAATTCAATTGATGAATAAATCCAAGTAACAAAGAGCCAACATGAGATGCAGCAGATAATGGAATGTGAGGTCCACATGAGGATTGGACTGAAAGGAGAAGGAGGAGCAGCAACATGATAACACTCCTTTGCTAATGGGCATGGAATGAGTCCACCTGCGGGGCAGAATGATAGAGACAGGAGGAGCGAAGCCAGTGTGAAGTGTTTTTAGCAAGGAGTAACTGTTCATAAAAAATTGAACAACAGAAGCATAACAGAAAGAGAAGCTAGATATGCACAATATATTTTTCCCTAGTAATCCGTTCTCAGTGAGTGAAGCGAGTACAAATATAAATGACCTGAAAGAAAATATCAACATTCACTGCACGACAGAGTGGCTAAAGCAACAACAGTCTTCTGACCCACGCTTCCTCACTGAATTCTCTGATTCACTCATCGGAACCAAAGTTAAAAAATGTAAGAAGTTTCCTGTAACAAAGATTAAAAGATATGCTGTTTACAAATGTATTTCTGCAATACTTTACTTATTCTGTTTCCATTCAGTTTCCCCGGCCTGATGTTGATACTACTCCCTATCTTAATTTTTTTCTTTCCATGATTCAGTTGCTATGTTGGTGGGGAATCCAAGGCCAAGTCACAGGGCTCAAAGGCAAGTGGGATGCGAACACGGGAATGAAGTTGGATGTGGCAGGTGTGTGATCATCCTTACTGCTTCCATTAAAATGTTTAGTGTCTCTTAGTGACTCTGGAAGAACCCTGTTTCCATTGTGGCTTCATAAAAAAAAGGTGTGATAAATTTAAAAAGATGAAGAATTATTTGCTTCTGCAAAACGGCTCCGAAATCCCTGCCTCCCTGAAACATTGTCACCACTGTACCCTTCTATTCCTGTTCCTTATCAGCTGGATACCAAATTACAAAATCCATGTCTTTATTTTGTTCAAATTTCTTCTATTCGCCGAGTTTGCATATCCCAACAAATCCCAATGTTCCCTGATTATCTGGTGACTACCAGATCCAACACAGATAGATTGTCCTCCAAATTCTTGGTTGTCAATTCTCACTTGTAAATTCAAAATCTTCCATGTTCATGCACTGAATTCTTTACTTTTTTGGACTGGTGTGAATCTTGATTTATAAATTCTCTATCAAAGTGTTAGATATTGTGCTGTGCTGTCAAAGTTACCAGCGTGTACAATGGTAAAATAAGTTTCAGATCGCTTTGCAGTAAGTCAAATGAAATGACAGATAAGAACACCATAAACAATAGTAAGTCTAATGATTGGGAGTAGATTCGGATTAGTTTATGTTTTCGATGACTTCGCTGCCCACCATTCATGCAAATACATTCACTTCTGTCTTCATTTATTTCGCAACTGCCAGTTCCAGTTGGTTGATGGTCACTTGGTCTATATCCCTCCATTCCTTGCGCATTAATTTGATAATGGGCTAAAAGACTCTTAAATACACCTACCATATCTGTCTCCATTAACATCCTTGATATTATGTTCCAGACTCCTACTATTCTCTGTGGAAAAACAACCTTGCCACACATCTCATTTGAACTTTCCCACTTTCATCTTAAATGTATGCTCCACAGTCTGAGACATTTCAATTCTGGGAAAGAGATTCTGACTGTCAACTCTCTTTATGTGTCTCATAATTTTATACAATTCCACGGAGTCTCCCCTCAGCCTCCGCTGCTCCGAGGAAAACAACCTGAGTTCTTTCAGAGTCTCTTCATAGCTCATATCATCTAATACAACAAGCATCCTGGTAAACCTCTTCTGCACCCTCCACATCCTCCCTGTAATGTGGCGACCAGAATTCGACACAACACTCTAAGTGAAGCCGAACTGAAATCTTATAAAGCTGCAACATGACATCCTAACTCTCATTTCTCCCCTGCACTTTGTGTCGAATCCATGAGCTTCTGTATTTTCCCACACAGCTCAATCCTTTACAAACTTTACCTCACAACGTTACCCGTCCCCTAGCCCCAGCTCTATAGTGTCGCCGTGCCAACCATCACATGGCAACCACCACACCAAAACCGGGACAGTGAAGGTGACTCGAACTACCACAGTAACCCACGTCCTAATCTCCCTCCGCCTCTAATATGGTGCCTTTCCCATCCCTTCCACAATGCCTGTCTACTCTGCCTACAAGAAGGCTGCCCCCATTGCCTAGAACTGACTTCCCCAATATCACTGCAACTGCAGGTGTCCCCGAATCTCTCCTTGAGATTTTCATCGAACTGATCTACACATGACAGGAACGGATAGTGACAGCATGGATTGGTCAACGGAAATGCAAGATTGAAAAATCTACTGGAGCATTCCGGGGATGTTATGAGTAGGTTGTATTGCCAACTCTCTTGACTGCAGTGACACAGATTCCCTGATCCTGATTGTCCCGAAAAATGTCAAAGCCCGTGGACATGCTGTTCCAGGATCTCCTGGCTGAATCCTATCTTTCTTGCCCTGACTGAGAACTGGTTCCCTGAGACTTTGAGACGTGACGAGTTGGATAAAGCACATGCAGTGTTTTTGCTGCTTTAGCTGCTGTTCCATGTGCCTGACAGATCAGCCCCTTGACTGGTCACCGCTAACAACAACGATAAGGTGCCAGGTTTATGTCTGCGACAAAACCCCTGGCAAGACTGGAACACTGTGAAACATGAGGTTCTGATGGAGGCATCAAAGTGTAAAAAAACAAAGGTCAGGCAGAGATGCTGTGCCCGTCCCCGAGCAGGACGTGTCTGAGGCGCTGGAGTGTTTGTAGTGTTCTTCAAGTAATAATGTACTTTGTGGACAGGTAATCCTAATGCACTGTATTTTTTAAACTCGGGCTCATTTCGCCAGCTCTGTCAGTATCTATTGGACTTATTTATGTGAGAATCGGCTCTCAGAGTAATATGCCTCTGACTTGTTCATTCGTGATACCACACACAATTGTGTCCTACATCAGTCAATATGCAATCCGATTGAACTGACAGGCCTTTGAACTGAGAAAATAAAGCCGTCACAAACACACCTATTGATTCTGGTTGTTCTTGCATGCTGATGAAAAACATTCTTAATGATTTACAAGGATGTTCCCAGGGTTGGAGTGGTTTCAGCTACAGGGCAAGGCTGAATAGATTGGGGCTCTTTTCCCTGGAGCTTCGGAGGCTGAGGGTTGACCGTATGGAGGTTTAGAAAATCATGAGGACCATGCATAGGGCAAACAGAAAATGTATTTTCCCTGTGGTGGGTTGTCCAGAACGAGAGGGCATTGGTTTAGGGTAAAGAGGAAAAAGCTAAAAGGAACCTAAGGGACAATGTTTTCATGCAGAAGATGGTGTCTGTGCGGAATGAGCTGCCAGAGGAGGTGGTGGAGGCTGGTACAATTACAACATTTTAAAGACATCTGGTTGAGTATATGAAGAGTTTCGAGGGATACGGGCCAAGTGCTGGCAAATAGGACTACAAAATTGGTTCGAAAATCTGGTCAGCATGGACGAGTTGTACTGTACATCTCTGTGAGTCGATGTGCTTTAAAAACATCAGATATTTTCCTGCTTCACAGTGTTCTAAAAATCTCATTCAATAAATCCGAGTCATCATCGTCATCATTAAAATCCAAACTCCAATCCAGTTTTTCTGAAATGCCATTTGACATTAGGTGGACCTGGTGGGCAACTTTGTTTTACTTCTGCTGTTCGGAGTTGGGAGTTGGTGGGAAGGGGCGGCGTGCACCAGGGATGAAGTGTTAGCATTGAGAGTAAGTGCTGAACATGCAGAAAGTGACAGGTGAAAAGCAACCGAGAACAAATTGATTTGCACGAATGCAGGTCTGACTTGACCAAAAGGTTGTCAGTACGCTTTCTTTCACACAGACTCGGTAGATGAGAAATAAAGCTAACACACAAAAAGTGAACAAATAAAGCTGCTTTTCTGATTCTTTTGTGAGTGGTGCACGATTCTCAGAAACACTGCAATACCAGGACAATGTGCGAAGTTGGTTGAGCAAGCTCCTAATCCAACTTCTTCCTGCAAAATTCAGATAATAGTTAGTCCCGAATTCATGGATTGATCAGATATTGAAGCTGACAAGAACAGACATGATCTCAGCTAAAACATCGAGAAGTGATACTGGTGTTATTATCATGATTAGAGTGGTGCTGGAAAAGCACAGCAGGTCAGACAGCATCCAAGGAGCAGGTAAATCGACTTTTTGGGAAAAGCCCTTTATCAGAGATTACGCTAGGAGCCTCGTGGGTGAGGAGATAAATGGGATGGGGTGGGGATAGGTTGAAGGTAGCTAAACTGCAATAAATGTGCCGGGGGGGGGGGGGGGGGGAGTAAGGGTGATAGGTCAGAGAGATGAGTGGAGCAAATAGGTGGGAAGGAAGATTGACAGGCGGTACAGGTCATGAAGATGGTGCTGAGCTGGGAGGTTGGAACTGGGATAAAGTGGGGGTGTAGGAGAAGTGAGAAAGCTGGTGAAATCCACATTGATGCCATGGGGTTGAAGTGTCCCAAGACGGTAGATGAGGCGTTTTCCCTTCAGGTGTTGGGTGGTGAGGAAGTGGTGATGGAGGAGGCCCCAGGACCTGCATGTTCTTGGCAGAGAAGAATGGCGAATTGAAAGCTTCAGCCATGGAGCCGTGTGTTTGATTGGTGTGGGTGTCCCGGAGATGTTGTCTGAAGTGCTCTGTGAGAAGGTGTCCGGTCTTCCCAATGTAGAGGAGACTGAAACGGGAGCAACAGATACAATAAATGACATTGGTGGATGTGCAGGTGAAGCTTTGATGGATGTGGAAGGCACATTTCGGGCCTTGGACGGAGGTGAGTAGGGAGGTGTGGGCGCAAGTTTTGCAATTCCTCAGCCGACTCTTCCTGAGCTCCACTCGTCCGAGCGATGATGCGAACTGAGCATGCACATCCCCGAAAGCTTTCGTGTAAACCTGTTTCACCTTGTCTCGACAGTCTCCACAATTCTTCCGATCGTGTGGTTTCCAGAACAGGAAACAATGCTCCAGCTGAACCTGAACCGGTGCATTATAAACAACACAACATCACCTCATTGCTCTCACAGTCTCTGTCACTGTGAACAAGGACCAGGAGACAATGTTCTTTATGAGATGTTCTCTCAGCCTCTCCTGCCAACATAGTCCATGTACATCCTGCTCCTGTTAAACCCCTTTTTGATTTGGAGCCAAACTGTCGATTGACTCTTCTTCTGCCCGAATTCTATCACCTCACACCTCTCCACATTGGACTTCATCTGCATCCATCCATCTTCCACACCAAAGTACCAATAACTTTCCGACATTCAACCCTATACTGCTAACAGCTCTCAGCTTCTCTTTTTTACAGTGAACGACATATTTCGACATTGTTCCTGCATATTAGGAAACAATGAACATCGAGAACAGCAAGTACTCCCACATTTACCCAACATCTGTTTGTGTGTGTGTGTGTGTGTGTGTGTGTGTGTGTGTGTGTGTGTGCGCCTGTGTGTGTGTGTGTGTGTGTGTGCGCGTATGTGTGTGTGTGTGCGTGTGTGTGTGTGTGTGTGTGTGTGTGCATGAAGTATCCATTTTCACACCCAAACCCCAGATCCTCACTGCAAGTCTTCCTCACTGTCCTATTCCAATTGCCTGGCAATAACTTGAAACGTATCATTTGTCCATCTTTTGACTGCACTGTCACATTAACTTTCGGATCATTGTGTACCGGGTCCTATCATTCCCAAAGGATGGCAATGTTTCATAATTTCTTTCCATTTTAAACATAAACATTCAGAATTTATCTTTCCTTCCTACAATCGTGAATCACATTTCACCACATCATGCCTGACTGGATAAATTTAAAGTATATTTCCAGTGAAATGTTCAGAGATCTTATTAGCACAGTTAGGAAGATTTGGTCACGTGGAATCCAGGGAAAGCTTGCCATTTGAATGTAAAATTGGCTTGCAATTAGGAGACAGAAAGTGGAGGATGACATTTGGTTTTCGGACTGGAGGCCTGTGACCACAATTGAGCAGCAAGGATTGGCGCTGGTTCTGGATTAGTGGTGCTGGAAGAGAGCAGCTGTTCAGGCAGCATCCGAGAAGCAGTAAAATCGACGTTTCGGGCAAAAGCCCTTCATCAGAAATAAAGGCCGAGAGCCTGAAGCGTGGAGAGATAAGCTAGAGGAGGGTGGGGAAAGGAAAAAGTAGCATAAAGTACAATAGGTGAGTGGGGGAGAGGATGAAGGTGATAGGTCGGGGGTGGGGGAAGGTGGAATAGTTATGTGGAAAGGAAGATAGGCAGGTAGGACAAGTCATGGGGACAGTGCTGAGCTGGAAGTTTGGAACGAGGGTGAGGTGGGAGAAGGGGAAATGAGGAAACTGCTGAAGTCCACATTGATGCCCCGGGGTTGAAGTGTTCCGAGGTGGAAGATGAGGTGTTCATCCTCCAGGCGTCTAGTAGTGAGGGAGCGGCGGTGAAGGAGGCCCAGGACCTCCATGTCATCGGCAGAGTGGGAGGTGGAGCCGAAATGTTGGGCCACAGGGCCTTGTTGGTGATTGGTGCAGGTGTTTCGGAGATGTTCCATAAAGTGCTCTGCCAGGAGGCGTCCAGTCTCCCCAATGTAGAGGAGACCGCATTGGGAGCAACGGATAAAATAAATGATATTAGTGGATATGCAGGTAAGACTTAGATGGATGTGGAAGGCTCCTTTCAGGCCTTGGATGGAGGTGAAGGAGGAGATGTGGGCGCAGGTTTTACAGTTTCTGTAGTGGCATGGGAAGGTGCCAGGATGGAAGGGTGAGCTGCAGGGGGCCGTGGACCTGACCGGGTAGTCACGGAGGGAACGGTCTTTGTGGAAGGTGGAAAGGGGTGGGGAGGGAAATATATCTCTGGTGATGGGGTCTTTTTGGAGTTGGCGGAAATGTCGGCGGATGATTAGGTTTATGCGAAGGTTGGTAGGGTGGAAGGTAAGGACCAGGAGCGTTCTGTCCTTGTTATGGTTGGAGGGGTGGTGTCTGAGGGCGGGATGTGGACGAGATGCGTTGGAGGGCATCTTTAAACACGTGGGAAGGGAAATTGCGGTCTCTAAAGAAGGAGGCCATTTGTTGTGTTCTGTAGTGGAGCTGGTCCTCCTGGGAGCAGATACGGTGGAGGCGGAGGAATTGGGAATATGCAATGGCATTTTTGCAGGAGATAGGGTGGGAAGAGATGTAATCTAGGTAGCTGTGGGAGTCGGTGGGTTTGTAAAAAATGTCAGTGTCAAGTCGGTCGTCATTAATGGAGATGGAGAGGTCCAGGAAGGGGAGGGAGGTGTCAGAGATGGTCCAGGTAAAATTAAGGTCAGGGTGGAATGTGTTGGTGAAATTGATGAATTGCTCAACATCCTCGCGGGAGAATGAGGTGGCGCCAATGCAGTCATCAATGGAGCGGAGGAAGAGGTGGGGAGTGGTGACGGTGTAATTATGGAAGATCAACTTTTCTGCGTAGCCAACAACGAGACAGGCATAATTGGGGCCCATACGTATACCCATGGCTACCCCTTTGGTCTGGAGAAAATAGGAGGATTCTAAGGAGAAATTGTTAAGGGTGAGGACCAGTTTGGCCAAACGAATGAAAGTGTCAGTGGAAGGTAATATTGGGGACGTTGGGAGAGGAAGAAACGGAGGGCTTGGAGGCACTGGTCATGGCGGATGGAGGTGTAGAGGGACTGGATATCCATGGTGAAGATGCGGCGTTGGGGGCCGGGGAAACGGAAGTCTTGGAGGAGGTGGAGGGCGTGGGTGGTGTCTCGTACGTATTTGGGGAGTTCCTGGGAAGTCTGTCATGAAGCCAAACAATCTTCAGCCGCCTCATAAATGACCTACCCTCTGTCATAAAGTCAGAAGTGGGAATGTTCGCCGATGATTGCACAATGTTCAGCACCATTCGCAACTCCTCAGATACTGAAGCAATTGTGCTCAAATGCAACAAGACCTGGACAATATCCAGGCTGGTGTCGACAAGTGGCAAGTAACCGTCACGCCATACAAATGCCAGGCAATGACCATCACCAATAAGAGACACATTCACCACTGCCCATGACATTCAATTTCATTACCATCATGGGATCCCCCACTGTCAACATTCTTGTGGTAACCATTGACAAGAACTCAACTGAATTCACCACATAAACACAGTGGTTACAAGAACAGGTCCGAGTTACTGAACCGAGTAACTAACCTCCTGGCACTCCAAAGTCTATCCAACTTTGATAAGGCACAAGCCAGGAGTATAATGGAATAAGCCCCAATTGCTTGGATGGGTGCAGCTCCAACAACAGTCAGGAAGCTTGACAAATCCAGGACAAGGCAACCGGCTTGATTGGCACCAAAGCAGCCAGGGAAACCGTCCCAGCATTTCCAGCCACTCCTTGTAACTTAAACTGTCCATTCCTGGTGACCGCGTCGTGGGCGGCACGGTGGCACAGTGGTTAGCACTACTACTTCACAGCGCCAGGAAACCCGAGTTCAATTCCCGCCTCAGGCGACTGACTGCGTGGAGTTTGCACATTTTCCAGGTGCTCCGGTTTCCTCTCACAGTCCAAACATGTGCGGGTTAGGTGAATTGGCCATGTGAAATTACCTTTCGTGGTTAGTTAAAGGGGTACATGGAGGGGTTTGGCGTGTCGGTGTGGATTTGTTGGGCCATAGGGCCTGTTTCCACACTACAAGTAATCTAAAAATAAACGTTTCAGAATTCCTCCGACTTTGCTAATATCCTTCCAAAAGCCGGGCGTCCCGAACGTCATGCAGTGTCTTAAAAGTGGCCTGACCAACAAGACATCCCGACTCCTATGCTCGATGCTCTGATCAATGAAGATAAACTGCCTTCACCAGCCTGGCTACCTGTGACACCACTTTCAAGGAAGTGCATATCTGAACCCGCCACTCACTGTTCTCCCAGGCAAACATCCCAGACCCGCACCACCCACTGGCTGAAAACACTTTCTATCAGAAAACCTTCCATCTGTGAGTGTGGAATGCCAGTCGTAGCTTTATTTCAGTTCAATATCCCTTCCTCTCTGAGAATTGAAGTTTCAGCTCAACATTATTTTGGAACAAATTTGCTATTGTTAATATCTGTGTCTTTAGAGTAATCATTTTTGTGCATAAGAAGCATTTTATTACCATGAACTTGAACACATTCTCAAAAAGCATTGTGAGTAGACCAGCATCTGCAGTCATTTCGCAGCCGATAACTGGAGAAATGAGCAATGACTGATCAGAATAGACGAAAGAACCAAACGTAGGATTTGAATTGAGAGACTCAAATCAGGTATTTATAATTGACTTCAAAGTTGGAAATTTTGCATGTGTTATATTATAAAATTAGATTTTGAATAAATGAGTTTCCAGTTTTTACTGAAGATTCTGAACAAATCTCACACTCAATAGGAAGAAAATTGTAATGTAATAGCAGAATGGAAAATGCGCATAATAGAACATTCCTGTTCAAATTTAATGTACGCAACCCTAAGCAGATTTGAATCATTTTTGTGATATGAAAATCTGTCTGATCTTATTAATTAACAGTGAAATATCTCAGCCAATTGTTCAGTTTGCATCTCTCAATTATAGAATATACTTATAATAGTCAATATTTTTAAACCTGTTGTATTAGTCCTGAATAACAGAATTAGAATTAATGGTTGTTATAACTTATTACATTGTCGATGATCTGTATCAGTGCCTCATGGTTAATTTAAAATATGGCTGCATTGATTAATGTTCGCCTGGACCATCCATTAAAAGAAAGTGAACATTGTCCGTTGGATGGGAGTGGTTTGGAGGCTCTGACGGGGCAGGGATCGGGTCAGATGTGGGGTCAGACGGGGGCAAGGTTTAGGAGTCAGATGGGGATAGGTTTGGGGACGATTAGGGGCTGGGTTGGGGATCGGACAGGGGTGGGATTGAGGCGGGTCAGATGGGGCAGGGTTTGGAGTTTGGACGGCGCTTGGTTGGGGAGACAGACGATGTCGGGGTTGGGGGTCGGACGGGGTCAGTGTTGAGGAGATGCAATGTGGCAGTGATTGGGGGTTGGACGGGTTTGGAGTTTGGACGGGGGTGTATTGAGGGTTGGAATGGGGCGGATGTTTGAGGTTGGAGGGGTGGCGTGCAGGGTTTGGACGGGGTGCGGGGAATGCGGTGGCCACATGGGGCAGGGTTTGGGTGGTTGGACGGGGGCAGGGTTGGTGGGGCGAGGGGCCACAAAGGGTGGGGGCGTGGATGCGTGCAGGGTCTCACACTCGGTGTGCTGCTGCCTAGTCTCCTGAATAGGTAGCAGAGTTAGTAAGTGTTCGCTGTGTCAACACCCATTGAACTGACAGGGGAGAGAGATGTGAGCAGTGGCTTCAGCAATGCTGCAGGTCCCTTACACCCATGTGTGCTTCTGCTCAGAAACAACCCCTGAGACGGAGAGATGGAGCAAGGCAAGCAGAGCGAGGAAAAGGTGACTTCAGAAAACTCTGAGCCCCATAGGAAAGGCATTGAAGCAATTAACTGAATAATCAGTTGTCCAAGCGAAATCACGGCTCCCATCTCATTCGGATAATCGAGGTTCCTTTGTATATAAACTACACAGAAACATTCCATAAGATTCCAGCCTAATGTTCCCTCCTGAGGGTCCATTATTCTCTAAATAAATGCTCCAAACCCCTTCATAAAATTCCGATCTCAAAGTAATATTCTATACATAACACAAGTCTCCAAAACTCTCCATTAGATTCTCGCTCCTGAGCATCGTTGATTACATGTCTAAACGCCATAAACTCCTCAGTTAGATTCCAGTCTGTATTTCACTCCACAATATTGGTTTAATCAATTGTGAGCCACACCGTAACCTTAACTATACTCTGATTTGTATCTTATTCCTTGGTACTTGTTACTCTGTATATTCATCCCCCATTCCTCAATTATATTTCAGACTGAAACTCACTCTGCGGTGTATTATGCAAGACATAAACTAGCTGAGACAATCGATGACATTCCAGTCCTAACTCAGTATAAACCAAATGGTTGAATTTTAAATTGGGAGCAGAAACACAGAAAGCTAGAATTTAATTTCTGCCACATTCTAATTCTCCAACTATATTAGTTTGATGGAGTGCAGTGATTCAATAAGGCCACCTTCTCAAGGGCTGATGGGATAAATGCTCAGTGATGCTCACATCCCGTGAACCAATGAACATGAACAATCCCTTGCTCATCACTCGCTGCTCCTGTAGGTTAAGTCTGCAGGCCAAGCTAGGCTTCCTCAATTCCTTTGTCCCTTGCCCTAGGAGTAATCAGCAAACAAGCCACAAGCTTGACAAAAGCACTTTCGGTTACTGTGATTTGTGAACAAGGATACGGAAAATAATGTTGAATACCTAAGTCCTGGAGTGAAGGAGGACTTGACTCAATATTGCAGGGCCCGAGTAACAGACAGGCAGACTGACAGAGATACACACAAACACATGCACACACATGCACATTCATCCTCGCTAACACACACACACACACAAAGACACACACACTCACTCGCTCAAACACACACACTTGCACAAACACACAGACACATGCCCTCACACACAAACACGCACAGACACACAGACACAAGCGCTCATACAAACACACACGCAGACACACACTCGCACACATACTCACTAACAGACACACATGCACATAGACACAAACATAGGCGCACGCGCACACACATGCACACAAACAACACACAAACACGCACATGCCCACACAGATGCACACTCAGACAAACGTACGTGCACACAGACATACACACACACACACTGGCGCACACACATGGGCACACACATTGACACACAGAATCGCTCACAGTTACACAGGGATAAAAATGACAAAATAATATTGGGATTGACAAATATTAAAGCTCCAGTAACCAATCCCTGGGTCTCAGATGAACACAGGACATTCACACAGCTGTATCAGTCTCAAGACTCACCTGTCTCTGATACTGAGAGGCTCCTGTATCACACTCTGGATTGGAATCAGATGCTGTGTTTGGGAGCAAGATGTGGCACCATGGGATTAGTACAACTGTCCATATGAATGTTCAGAACCAGCAATCTAACGGAATCAGAACAGATCAGAGATTCAAACAAATAACTTGGTGTTAATTTGTGGAGTAGTTCCATTCTTGTTGTGTCAGTTTGTCTGTGTGTAAAATGGGGAGAGTACAGACTCCGCTTAAATCAGCATCTCCTGTAAGATTATACCAGCTTTTGAAAGTTTTGATTCAGATATCGTCGATGGAGCTTCAGTCTGTATCGAACACTTTGCTGTCCCTTCCTCGGGTGGTTGATCGAGATACAGTAAAGGCAGCTTTATTTTGTATCTAACCCCATCATGTCCCTTTCCTGATAGTGCCTGATGGGGACAGTGCGGGGATGTCTTCATTTTACAGCATTGGAACAGGAATAGACCATACATCCCCTCAATCCTGTCCCATCAATCAATCGGATCATGGCTAATCTGTGGCCTATGCTGAAAATGTGTTGCTGGAAAAGCGCAGCAAGTCAGGCAGCATACGAGGAACAGGGGAATCGACGTTTCGGGCATCAGCCCTTCTTCAGGAATGAGGAAAGTGTGTCCAGCAGGCTAAGATAAAAGGTTCTTCATAATCTGTGACTTAACCCCATATTCCTTCTTTTGGCCCACATCCCTCAATACCTTCACTGAACAAATATTTATCCGTTGTAGATGATCCAGCATTGTTATTTGTTGAAGGGGGTTTCAAAATTTTCCTATCCTTTGTAACAAGGTGCTTCCTAACATCTCTCCTGAATGCTCTGGGCCCTAATTCTCAGACATTGTTCCCCTTTTGTTCTTGAACCTGCAAACAGCAGGAATCGTTTTCCTTGATCTAGCCTGTCTCACATTGTTTATATCTTGAAAGATTTAATCAGATCACCCTTTACCTTCTCCATTCTAAAAGGAAACAGACCTCCTTTGTACAATCTCTTCTCAGAATGCAACCCATGAATTCCAGGATCATTCCTGTAAAAATGCTTTATACTCCCGATTTGTACTACATACGCTTGCACTGACAGAGATGTTTCCCCCTAGACCAGTCTATCAAAGTCACTTTGTAATTTCAAGCTACCATCTGCACTGTCTTCGCTGCCCAACTTTGTACCTAATCCCGTACTGTTGTCCGGAGAGTGTATGTCAGGAACAGTGTAGGGGGAGATTTACTCTGCATCCAGCCACATTTTATGTCTGGGAGTTTGGATGGGGACAGTGCAGAGGGGCCGAGACTCTGTATCTAACTCTATGCTGCCCCTGTCCTGAGAGTGTTTGATAGGAACAGTGTAGTGGGAGAGTTACTCTCACTAACCCCAAGCCGTCCCTGTCCTGGGAGTTGTTGATGGGGATAATATCGAGGGAACTTTAGTCTGTATCTAATCCTGTTCTACCAGAGTCTGGGAGATTCAGAAGGAGGAAGTGTCGAGGGACACATACTCTGTATCTAACCCAGTGATGGAGCTGCCCGAAGTGTATTTGATGGGGATTGGATAGGGAAAGTGGGTGATTGAATCAGTATCTAACCCCAGTATCTAACCTGGCCTGGGAATTTGGGAAGTTACAGTGTAGGGGCAGCTTTACTCTGAAACTAACCCATCTACTCAGGATAGTTGGATCTGGTTTAGATATGGGAGACTGATGAAAAAATCGGCATTCGAACTGAAATAACGTGAGATGTCAAGTGATGTTAGACGGAAGACAAGATAAACTGAACGGTCAAATGTTAAATTGAGAGCAGGAACACAGAAAGCTGCTGGTTCATTTCTGTTCTGTTACACATCTCCAAGTTTCAGTTTATGGTGAAATACTGTCCCTGTGGGCAATGTTTCTCAAAGTTATCGTGAAAATGTGGATTCTCTTTGTAAAGGTAGGAAATGGAGAGAGCTCTTTGAAGGTGATTAAAATGCAAATTCCAGAAGCCATTTACAGTAAATGCCTGAGACAATGTCGCATTCCAGCAATGTTTTCCTTATTTTGCAAGCTTTTGAAAGGTTCCAATATACAAAATCTGAAACAGCTATCTGGTATTTTATAGACAAATCACTTTCAAACTCTTGATTAGATTCCAGTCTGTTACTGGCTCCCGGGTATTTATTATTCCAGACATAATCCATCTCAAACCCTTCAAATGGATTTCAGTTTGTAACTCACACTTGGCTTTCTTTTTTATATAAATAAAGACTGATCAATTGATTAGATTCTAATCTATTGCCCACTCACGTGTATCTGTTATTCCACACATAAACCACATTGAAAGCTTGCTTAGATTCCAGTCTGTAACTCACTCCTGAGTATGTGTTATTATAAACCAGTTGTATAAACCACTCCGAATCCCTAAATTAGATTCTGGTCTGTAATTAACGCCCGGGTACCTGTTCTCACATACACAAACCACCCAAAGATCTATTAGATTACATTCTGTAACTTTAGTAAACCCCTTGATACACCGATTAGATTCCAATCTGCAACTCACTCGTATGTATCTGTTATCCCAGATATAACTCAACTCAAAAACCTCAATCAGATTCCAGTCTGTAACTCACTCCTGAGAATCTGTTATTGCTTATTTAAAACAACGCAACCTCTTCGATCAGATTCCTATCTATAACTCACTCCTGGTTATCTGTTATTCGGTATATAAACCAACCCAACCACCTCGATCAGATTACAGTCAGTAACTCACTCCTGAGTATCTGTTATCTACATATAAACCAAACCAAACTCCTCGATAAGATACTAGTCTGTAACTCACTCCTGAGTATCAGTTATTTTATTTATACAAAGCAACCCAACCTCCTCAGTCAGATTCTAGTCTGTAACTAATTTCAGGTATCTGTTCTTCAACATATAACACACCTCAGGCACTTCAAATAGATTCCAGTTTGTAACTCACTCCCAGGTATCTGTTCATCAAATCCCTCAATTAGTTTCCAATCTGTTACTTACTCTTGGGTCTGTGCTATTCTTTATATAAAGCATCCCGAAAAGCTCAATTAGATTCCAATTTGTTATTCACTCTCATATCTCTGGGACTCAGTCCATGAACCATCCCAAACTCCTGGATTAGATTCCAGTCTGCAACTGACATCCAGGTATATATTATTAGATCTGTAAGCCTCTTGATGAGATTTGAATCTGTAACTCACTTCCATGCATATTTCATTCGAAATGTAAACTACTCTGCATCCCTCAATCAGATTCCAATCTCAAACTGACTTCCATGTATTTGTGTCTCTGCCCATCAAACACCATGAACCTCTCGATTAGCTTTCAGTATGTAACTCACTCCCGGGTGAGGCTGAATAGTCTGGGGATGCTTTTCCTGGAGTGTGAATGCTAAAGGGGCCTCCTTATGGAGGTCTATAAGATCATGAGGGGCATGGATAGGGTAAACAGACAAGATCTTTTCCCTGGGGTCCAGAGGTTATAGATTTAGTGTGAGAAGGGAATTATTTAAAGGGACCTAAGGATCGAGAATTCATGAAATGTGTGCTGCGTGTATGGAATGAGCTGCCAAAGGAAGTGATGGAGGCTAGTACAATTGCAGCATTTAAGACGCATCTGGATATGTATATGGATAGCAAGGATTTAGAGGGATATGGGCCAAGTGCTGGCAAATGGGCCTAGATTGGGTTAGGATATCTGGTTGTCCAGTTCAACTGAAGGGTATTCTTCTGTGCTGTCCAATTCTGTCTCTGTGACTCTGTGACATGACATGTCAGTTGAACAGGCCAGTATATTATATCTGACATTTACCCAGAATATTTACCACTGTAACTGGGCTGGTGCTTCAGAAAATTCAATCACTGTAGTTTCGTGAGAACTGAGGTCTGTCTTTGCAAGTAGGATGACGAAGCAAATCATTTCCCATCGTCCCGATTGGAGAACACTCTCTCCTCTGTGTGAACTCACTGGTGAACACTGAGATTGGAAGAACACTTGAACCCAGCCACGCTGTGAGAGCATCTGAATGGTCTCTCATTGATAAACACATGGATAGCCGCACTGTATAGGCATTTCAGTGTGTGGATATTTCAAAGGTCAGTGGGAACTCGCTGTTGTTTCAGATAACTGGATAAATGAGTGAATCCTTAACCACCTTCTGAGCCGGTGAATGGTCCCTACCCCTGCCTCTGCCACAGGCCCCACCCCGCCACATCCTGGTGTGAATATGGTGGGATGAGCTGGTTGCCTCAACGCAGGTCTGCAGTGAGATCATCAGAGTGGCCTTTCCTCAGTGTGTACACATTGAAGATGTGTCAGTTCCCAAGCACTTTTACTCAATTTCCCACAATTTGGACATTTAAAAGCCAACACCCCGTGTGAACATTAGGATATCGACAATTAGGATGATTGTGTGAATCCCTTCTGACAGTAAGGGAAAGCACTGTGGCACAAGGCTTAGCAATGCGGCTTACAGCTCAAGGGACCTCGGTCCAATTCCAGGCTTGGATGAAGGTAGAGAATGTAGAGAAGTGAATGATGACATTTTGAAAATGTTCATATTACACAGGAGGAGGAGCTGGATATCCTGAAATGCATACAAGTTGATAAATTCCCAGGACCCGATCAGGTGTAATCTAGAATTCTGTGAGAAGCTGGGAAAGTGATTGCTGGGCTCTTCCTGAGATATATGTATCATCAATAGTCACAGTTATTGCTGTCACAGGTATTGCTGGAACACTGGAAGTTGGCTGACATCGTGCCACTGTTTAAGGAAAGTGGTAAGGACAAGCCAGGGAAAGATAGACCAGTGAACCTGAAGTCAGTGGTGAGTTCGTTGTTGGAGGGAATCCTGAGGGACAGGATGTACATGTATTTGGAAAGGCAAGGACTGATTCGGCATAGTCAGCATATCTTTGTGTGGAAATCATGACTCGTGAACTTTATTGAGTGTTTTCAAGAAGTAAAAAAGAGAATTATGAGGCCAGAGTGGTGGACATGATCTGTGTGGACTTTAGTAAGGTGGTCGACAAGGTTCCCCATGGGAGGCTGGTTAGCAATGATAGATCTCATGGAATATAAGGCTTTCTATAGGTATGTTAGGAATAAAAGAATGACTAGGGAAGGAATAGGTCCAATCAAGGATAGTAATGGGAAGTTGCGTGTGGAGGCTGAAGAGATTGGGGAGGCGCTGAATGAATACTTTTCGTCAGTATTCACTCAGGAACAGGACATTGTTGTCAATATGAATACTGAGGCACGAATAAGTAGAATGGATGGCTTTGAGATATGTAGAGAAGAGGTGTTGGAAATTCTGGCAAGGGTGAAAATAGATAAGTCCCCTGGGCCTGATGGCATTTATCCTAGGATTCTCTGGGAAGCAAGGGAGGAGATTGCAGAGCC
Organism: Chiloscyllium punctatum; assembly: GCF_047496795.1. Taxonomy (NCBI): domain Eukaryota; kingdom Metazoa; phylum Chordata; class Chondrichthyes; order Orectolobiformes; family Hemiscylliidae; genus Chiloscyllium; species Chiloscyllium punctatum. Next base: position 37,305,263 of record NC_092785.1, read on the forward strand.
ATTGGCCTTGGTTTTTGTGTCCTCTTTGTCGACAGGAGTAGTGCCAGAGGACTGGAGGCTAGCAAACGTGGTTCCCTTGTTCAAGAAGGGGAGTAGGGATAACCCTAGTAACTATAGGCCAGTGAGTCTCACTTCTGTTGTGGGCAAAGTCTTAGAGAGAATTGTAAGGGATAGGATTTATGCACATCTGGATAAGAATGATGTGATCAAGGATAGTCAGCATGGTTTTGTGAAGGGCAGGTCGTGCCTCACAAACCTTATTGAATTCTTTGAGAAGGTGACTAAGGAGGTAGATGAGGGGAAAGCGGTAGATGTGGTATATATGGATTTTAGTAAGGCGTTTGATAAGGTCCCCCATGGTAGGCTACTGCAGTAAATACAGAGATATGGCATTGAGGGTGAGTTGGAGGTTTGGATTAGGAATTGGCTCTCTGGAAGAAGACAGAGGGTAGTAGTTGATGGCAAAGGTTCATCTTGGAGTGCCGTCACTAGCGGTGTTCCGCAAGGATCTGTTTTGGGACTATTGCTGTTTGTCATTTTTATAAATGACCTGGAGGAAGGGTTAGAAGGTTGGGTGAGCAAGTTTGCGGATGATACGAAAGTCGGAGGAGTTGTAGACAGTGAGGAAGGATATGGTAGGTTACAGCGGAATATAGAGAAGCTGCAGAGCTGGGCAGAAAGGTGGCAAATGGAGTTCAATGTAGCTAAGTGTGAAGTGATTCACTTTGGTAACAGTAATAAAAAGATGGATTACTGGGCTAATGGTAGACTACTTGGTAGTGTGGAAGAGCAGAGGGATCTTGGTGTCCATGTACACAGATCTCTGAAAGTTGCCACCCAGGTAAATAGTGCAGTGAAGAAGGCATATGGCGTACTGGCTTTTATTGGTAGGGGAATTGAGTTCCGGAGTCCTGAGGTCATGCTGCAGTTGTATAAGACTCTGGTGCGGCCGCATCTGGAATATTGTGTGCAATTTTGGTCGCCATACTATAGGAAGGATGTGGAGGCACTGGAACGGGTGCAGAGGAAGTTTACCAGGATGTTGCCTGGTATGGTAGGAAGATCCTATGAGGAAAGGCTGAGGCACTTGGGGTTGTTTTCATTGGAGAAAAGAAGGTTTAGGGGTGACTTGATAGAGGTGTACAAGATGATTAGGGGGTTAGATAGGGTTGACAGTGAGAACCTTTTTCCACGTATGGAGTCAGCTATTACAAGGGGGCATAGCTTTAAATTAAGGGGGGGTAGATATAGGACTGATGTTAGGGGTAGGTTCTTCACTCAGCGAGTCGTAAGTTCATGGAATGCCCTGCCAGTAGCAGTAGTGGACTCTCCCTCTTTATGGGTATTTATGCCGGCATTGGATAGGTATTTGGAGGATAGTGGGTTAGTGTAGGTTAGGTGGGCTTTGATCGGCGCATCATCGAGGGCCGAAGGGCCTGTACTGCGCTGTATTCTTCTATGTTCTATGTTCTATGTTCTAAGTAGCCATTTGGATACAGAACTGTCTCAAAGGTAGAAGACAGAGTGTGGTGGTGGAGGGTTGTTTTTCAGACTGGAGGCCTCTGACCAGTGAAGTGCCACATGGATCAGTGCTGGGCCCACTACATTCCTTCATTTATATAAATGATTTGGAGTCTACGTAGGAGAAATAATTAATAAGTTTGCTGATGACACCAAAATTGGAGGTGTCATGAACAGTAAAGAAGCTTACCTCATTACAGTGGGATCAGATGGGCCAGTGGGATGAGGAGTTTAATTTAGCAAGGTTCTGCATTTTGGGAAAGCCAATCCTAGCAGGAATTATACACTTAATAGGATTGTTCGGGTCCTAGGGAGAGTATAGGAGTTGGGAGGTCATGTTGCGACGGTACAGGACATTGGTTAGGCAATTTCTGGAATATTGCATGCAGTTCTGGTCTCCTTCCTATCAAAAGGATGTTGTGAAACTTGAGAGGGTTTAGAAAAGATTTACAAGGATGTTGCCAGGTTTGGAAGATTTGAGTGGTAGGGAGAGGCTGAATCGGCTGGGGCTGTTCCCGCTGGAGTGTTGGAGGCTGATGGATGGCCTCATAGAGGTTTCGAAGATCATGAGGGGTGTGGATATGATAAAGAGACAAAGTCTTTTCCCTGGGGTGGGTGAGTCCATAACTTTCAGGGGAAAGATATAAAAGAGACGTAACTGGCAACGTTTTCATGGAGAGGGTTGTGCATGCATGGAATGAGCTGCCAGACGAAGTGGTGGAGGCTGGTATAATTGCTGAATTTTAAAGGCATCTGGATAGGTATATGAATAGGAAGGGCTTAGAGGGATATGGACCAAGTGCTGGCAAATGGGTCTTCCCCCACTGTTCAAAGATGTGCAGGTTAGCTTGATTGGCCATGTTAAAGTACAGCGTTATGGGGTTTAGGGTAAGGTTTGGGGTGATGATCATTGGAAGGTTGGTGTAGTTTCGATGGGCTGAGTGGCCTCTATCTGCACTGTAGGGTCTCTTTGATTCGACTTGCAGCAGGTGAATGGTCTCCTCCTGGTGTCACTGCATTGATGAGTTTCCAGTTCAGATGGTGATCTGCACCCCACTCGCATTATTCTCACATTCCCCATAGTTGGTCCCCAGTGTGAAACCACTCGTTGTTTGACAGGTGACATGATCAGCTAAAACCTTGTCTATGTCGAGAACTTGTGTCTGGTTTCTCAACACATAACCGTGCTCTTCCTTCCATGTTTAAAACCTGATGGTATTCAGGTTACAACAATAAACTGGGTGATTCTCTCAAATCCTGATGTCTACTTTGGATTCAGTTACCCAATTACGCATCCTCCCCTCTGATGGACTGTAAATTATTTGAAACTTTATTATAACAACGGAAGTGATGGCATTGTGGTGTTATTACGAGGCAATTAATGCAGAGACGCAGGTGATGTTCTGGGGATATGGATTCAAATCCCGCTTTGGCACAGCTGGATTCTATTTTTGTTAAAAACGTGGGATGAAGCGTCTAACGGTCATGAAACCATTGGTGATTGTTAGAAAACCCCATGTGGTTCACTAATGCCCTTTAGGGGAGGAATTCTGCCATCCTCCCCTGGTCTGTGCTCGGTATGAATCCAGATCTGCCGTCTGGGGAAATTCGGAAGGGACATCAAGTCCTGGCCTGGCCAGCACGGTCCACATGCCACTAATTAATTAAAAAGAAGTGTGAGAGAGAATATACAAAAACACAAATACATGTTGTGAAACTGCACTGAATGCAACTGATAATTTGTGGGATCTCAACTAGGATGATGCAACCACAGTAGCTGCTGATTGTCATTTAAAAAGACCCCAATGATTGACTGATATTTTTCAGTGAAGGAACCCTTCCCCCAGTCTGGGCCTACACATGACGCTGTGCTCTTTGGAAGCAGACTGAGAGAAGAAGGCATTTGTTGATCTGGACAGCTGTTGTTATTTCATCACCACTGGGTGAATCATCTGTAGGTCCTGAACTAACAGCATTGTGGGAGCCCTTTCACTGCATATACTGCAGTCATTCAAAGGGGAATGGAAACATCTGCTGGTCTTGGCAGTGAAAACAAAATTCCAAGAATACAGGTTGACAAATCCAACAGCATGCAACAGCTTTAGAGCATCTAATTTCGTGCTGAAACAATGTTGCTTTGCATTTTATGAACAACGTGTTTTCAGCAAATTGATCTTCTCTGGAATCTACCTGCTCAACATGAGTTTCCCTAGAATCCATCTACTCAACATGATCTTCCTTATATTTCACCCTCTCAACCACATCTTGCCTAGAATCTACCTGCTCCACCTCATCTTCCCAAGAATCTACCTCTCAGTCTGATCTTCCCTAGAATATACCTGCTTAGCTGACTTTCCCTGGAATCCATCTGCGCTACATGATGTTGCCCAGAACCAACCAATCAGTCTGATCATTTCTAGGATCAACCTGCTCAACATGATCTTCCGTCAAACCTGACTGCTCAATCGAATCATCCTGAAAGTCTAGCTGCTGAAACCGATACAAGGAGATGACAATGGAATGGAACAAGTTGATCGCCTCTTTCAGAAAACTCCCGCAAACACGATGAGCTCACTCTATGTGATAATCATTCAAAGATTCTGTGACTTGGTGTAAATAGAGCAACAGTGGATGCCAGGGATCACCTTCTGCCACCAATGTTCACCCTGATACATCTGGCTCTGAACTGCTCTGCCTATTAGAATCAGGTCAGGGAGCAACATCTGTAATCAAATCATGGAGAAATTCTGCAGCTTCTGGAAATCTGTCATCCCAAACGAAATGCTGGATATTCTCAGAAGGTTGGGCAGTACCTACGGAGAGAATAAAACACAGTTAATGCTTCAGATGGGAATAAGAATAGTATGCAATTTAATCATCACTATCAGCTCAATAAGAGAAATGCACTGTAGCGCAAGGAAACCAATTGTGATTGGAGAGAAACTGAGGAAGATAAACATTGTAAATTAGCAGCACATGGGCAAAGGGGGGACACTCAGTTAAATTCCTAACTGAGCTCAAATACAATCATTATTAAAGATAGTGTACGGGACGCAATGACAATGTGGTGATCAGGAACTGGAGAGGTGAGAAAAAACAGTGGATGGACATAGATTGAGATCAACAGTAAGTAGCCATCACTGTCCCAGGGGTATGGAACATTATACATGGAACAGAGCACAATACAAAAGGAATGACATTGGAGATGAGAGCTCAAAAAGCTCTGAAATAATTCCATTGAAAAAAAAACTCCTTGAGAAGTTTCAGGTGGAGCAATTGGAAAGCTATCTGAACTCTGGTGTCAGAGAAAACCCTTAAATCTGATAGAATACCCAAGACGGGGTGATGTCACCATGTCATTGTCACTGTGTGATGACATCGCCCATATGAACCCAAAGGTCTGGGTCTGTGCAAACTAGAGGTCCCCCACAGACTGGGAAGGATGGCAGGGTTCCTGACATGGGAAAGTGAGGACTGCAGATGCTGGAGTTCAGAGCTGAAAATGTGTTGCTGGAAAAGTGCAGCAGGTCAGGCAGCATCCAAGGAGCAGGAGAATCGACGTTTCAGGCATGAGCCCTTCTTCAGGCTCATCATGCCCGAAATGTCGATTCTCCTGCTCCTTGGATGCTGCCTGACCTGCTGCGCTTTTTCTGACAGGGAACCCAGGAGATTTACCAGGATGGTTTGGAGAATGAAAGATTTCAGTGATGAGTTTAGGTTGTTGAATGGAGAGATTTGACAGAGTGGGATAAGTAGTTTATGATTGGTTAACACAAGGTAAATAAAGTGAAGCTGTATTCATTAGTTGACCATAAAAGCATTAGAGGAGAGTTCCATCATTTTGGGAATGTCCAACAGGGAGATTGCGAGCAAGAAATTTTATGCAATGAATGTTAATGACATTAGACTCAATGCTGACTCACAAACGCGAATAATGCTGAGATCCTGATACACTGCTGGGTCATGTGTAAATAAAAATCGGTCTGATCAATGATGGAATTTGAATTGAATCAATACTAGCATTGACCTGACAAAATTAACGTGAAATATATCTCAATGGACTTAAAACAAAAGATTCCAGGACAGAGAGCACATCACCTTTCCACCAATTACCGGTTGGTTCTGGAGAGATTTTGCGCTGCTTCTGGAAGTCTTTCCACAGACTGACGTTGTGAGACTTTGTTATGCATAAAGCTCCAACTCTCGGAAGGACATTGCTGGAAATACTCAACTGATCAGGCAGGTGGGAGTATACACAGTGAACATTTTAGCTCAGTGAAATTTCATCAACATTTGTTTGAAGTGGGATAAGTAGCCAATAAATTGAAAACGTAACTGATCGGGAGCAATTGTATGAGCAAGCTCGAATCTAACTCACAAAGTAAAATACCGTGGATGCTGCAGTAGGAGGTGTGGCGTCTGGTTCCAAGTTTGAGTTCACAGTCACTGAGAGTCAGCTGAACTTGAAATGATGAATCTGCTTACCTTTTCAGAGTGGGTATATTCGGTTTAGGAGGACAGATTAAAACGATGGGCTGCCTGTAAGAATCGAAGATGGAGGGCAATCCTTTGCGGTGCACGCCGAATTGTTAACATGTAGTGTGGAATGCTCTATAATTCGGTAAATTGCACTCAGTTAATGTGGCTTTTTATGTGCTCATTAGCCCCTTGGTAATACGTCTGCACTCCTTACAAAGGCAGTTTCTGTTATATTTCCAGCTCCAAAAAGCTATTTGTTTCTTGGAAGCAATATAATATTTCAATTTGTGGATAACAGTCAAAAGAAATTTTTAACTGCAAACAATAGTCTGAGACGAGTTCTGTGGTGTATCCATGCTTGCATTTCCTGATCTTCTCTTGAAACTGGTGAGCATTGTGATGCTGTCCAGAGGGAAATACAGTCTCTCCAGTATTTTCCCTGGTCTCCATGGCAGTGACAGATCTCCTGATCAATACAACAACTATGGCACTGTCTGATTTCTAGTCTATGTTTTCAATGAGTTTGCTGCCCACCATTCCTACAAATACATTCACATCTGTCTGCATTTGTTTAGTAACTGGTAGTTCTAGCTGGTTGGTTGTCACTTGCTCCATATCCCTCCATTCCTTGCACATCCATCTGTTTATGGGGTTAAAAGTCCCTGAAACGCCCTGATCATATCAACCTCCATTACCACCCCTGACATTATGTTCCAGACACCTACGACTCTCTGTGGAAAAAAAAATCTTGCCCCATATCTCAGTCGAACTTTTCCACTTTCACCTTCAATGTATGCTCCGTCGTTTAAGAAATTTTAATTCTGGGAAAAAGATTCTGACTGGTAACTCCATTTATGCATCTTATAATTTTATACACTTCCACAGATTCTCCCCACAGCCTCTGTTGCTCCAAGGAAAATAATCTGAGATTTTCTCGAGTCTCCTTTTAGCTCATACTCTCTAATACAGGCAGCATTCTGGTAAGCATCTTCTTCACCCTCCATATCCTCCCTGTAATGCGGCGACCAGAATTAAATGCAACACTCTAAGTGAAACCAAACGAAAGTCTTGTACAACTGCAACATGACATCCTCGCTCTCATTTCTTCCTTGCACCTTGAGTCGAGTTCCTCTCTTATAAAGACTTTCCCATCCCTTCCACAATACCTGTCCATTCTGCTACAAGCAGACTGTCCCCAGTGCCAACTTTCCCAACTTCACTGCGACTGCAGAATTTCATCGAACTGATCCCCAAGGACAGGAACGGACAGTGTCAGCATGGTTTGGTAAACGGGAATTCAAGATTGAAAAATCTACCGGAGCATTTGGAGGACAACTCTCCGGAATGTAGTGAAACAGATTCCCTGATCCTGATTGTCGTAAGCAATGTCAAAGTGCCTGGACATTTTGTGCCAGGATTTCCTGACTGAATCTTGTCTCCCTTACCCTGACTGAGAACTGGTTCCTGAGGCTTTGAAACGTGACCATTTGGAGTTAGCACATGCAGTGTGTTTGCTGCTTTAGCTGCTGTTCCAAGTGCCTGACAGTCCACCCCTTGATTGATCACCGTTAACAATAATGATAAACTGCCTGTCTTATGTCTGCGATAAACAGGCAAGACAGATGCACTGGGAAACATTAGGTTCTGGTCTAGGCATCAAAGTGCAAAAAAGTCAGGGAAAGGCAGAGACGTTTTGCCAGTCCCTGAGCACTGGAAAGTTTGCAGTGTGCTAATATTTTAGAGTAATAATGTACTTTGTGGACAGGTAATTCCACATCTTGATGCCGTGCTTTTCTTTAACTTTTGCTCCACATGTGTCTGTTGGACTGGTTAATGTGAGAATCGTCTCTCGGAGTAATATGTCTCTGACTTGGTCATTCATACACGCAATTGTGTCCTCCATCAAGGTTTATGTAATCGATTCAACTCACAGGGTTTGAAATGAGAAAATAATGCTGTCAAAAACACACATATTGATTCCAGTTTCACTGGAGTCTGATGAAAAACATTCTGAAAGATTTACAAGCAAGTTGCCGGGTTGAATGGGTTTCAGCTACAGGGAGAGGCTGAATAGGCTGGGGCTGTTTTCTCCGGAGCATTGAGTTTAAAGGATGACTTTATGGAGATTTATAAAATCATGAGGGGTATGGGTATGGTAAATAGACAAGTTCGTTTCCCTGGGGTGGGTAGTCCAGAACGAGAGAGCATAGGTTGAGGGTGAGAGGGAAAAATTTAAAAGGAACTGTGGGAAAATATTTGCTAACCTACGATAAGCCCACAAAAGCAAAATTCACTAAACGGTACCAGTTCATCCAGAATTCCCAAGCAGCTCACAAACCGAATCAGCCAGCACACAGACTAGGGAATACGCTTTAAGCTCCCATGGACAATAGCAGAGCACCACAGCTCTCCCAAAGCCCCAATGGAGCTACACAACCCAGTCGTCAAATGTGCTCAATTAATTACCTGAAATGTTTGCAACAAACCTTCAGTTGGTCTATGAATGATAGTCCTTGAGACAGGACTTCTATCACGAACCTGTTCTAGCCAGGAGAAAGACGGTCAGACAGAGAAAGTTAGGCACAATATATGGAGAGACAGCTCATCAAGTTCTTGTTTTACTACTGATAGATCCACAGCTGGAACAAAATTGACTTGGGCCCAGCTGTGTTGACCCAGACCCGCTGCTAAATGAAATGGCTGCCTTTGTTACCAAGCAGCCCGCGAGAAGCTCGCAGCAGGACACTGCAGCCACAAAACATTCTGAGTCACCACTGCTGCCCCACTCACAAAACAACGTAAGGCTCACACGCAGCACGGCTGCTGCCCTGAAAAACCAGGGCTGTGAATCCCATATTCCACACATTATGATTGGACCTGGACAAGACCTGGACCCACGCAGGGTCACACCCACCCTTGATAAGACCTGGACCCACGCAGAGTCTCGACCATGTTGCAAAATGCCGCTGACCCATTGAAAAGGCGACTCGCATTTTATAATTGCTACAAATTTCCACAATTTACAACTGTTTGCCACAAGATGTACAGACACTGTTAAAACTGTCCTATGGTACCCAGTGGGCGAACATGTGCCCTACCATTACCTTCCCCACCCAATCCTGGGACACTGCTGCAGACAGGGATAGATGGCTGGACAGCACTGTCAAAGAGGCAATAAAAACTAATGCAAGACAGCATGCAAACTTTGGTGCTATTACCCGGTATCTGTAGAAAACAGACAAGCTCCTACCAGACCTCATTGCCCGCTTCAGGGAGATCTCGGACTCTTCAGCAGGCATCCCTTTAACAGAGAATGAGAAGGTGGCTGTACAGACTCTAGTCAATTGAATGCTCCCTACATATGCCCATGCATACAAGCTGCTTAACTTAACCTGGCAAACAACAACCGGGGGGGGGGGGGGGGTGGGGGGGGGCACCCTAACCACACTCACTAACCTGGATAGGAATGGACTGTTCACCCCACCAAAACAGATTGGGGCATTTCCCCGAATTGCACAACCGGACTGCCCTCGGAATACAGCCAGACGAGTACAGAGACCCGCCCTGTGGACACAGGTAGACCAGTGCAGAATATCCACCCCCTAGGGACACTGACAGACGAGTCCAGGGACCCACCCTGGGGAGACAGCCAGACCAGTACAGAGACCCGCCCTGGAGACACAGGCTGACTAGTACAGAGACCCGCCCGTGGGACACAGCAAGACCAGTGCAGAGACCCGCCCAAGGGACACAGGCAGACTCGTACAGAGACCAGCCCTAGGGACACAGACAGACTAGTAAAGAGGCCCGCCCTCTGGACACAGCCAGACTAGTACAGAGTCCTGCCCTAGGGGCACAGCCAAACTAGTACAGAGACCCGCCCTGGGGACACAGCCAGACCAGTACGGAGACCCGCCCTGGGGACACAGCAAGGCTAGTACAGAGACTGAAAGGATTCTATAATGAACCATGCTGGAACTGTGGTAAACCAGGGCACTTGGCTAGATGCTGCTGGTTACGACCCAAGCAGGGACGGCCTGGCTTCTCCATCGCCCCTCACTCCCACAGGCACAGCAGATGCAGTCCCCCACCCCACAGTGGCAGCCTTACCAGGCTGCCTTCCCAATGACTGATCCCTTCACCCTGTGCCCCGAAACAAACTAGTGCTGCCGCAAGAGGTAAGTTTTGCAAGAGTTCTACATACACCTCTCCAACTCCCCATCGGAAAACACTTTCATATCCTTTCTGGTGGATACCGGGACCAGTCACTCATCTGCTCCTCCTCTGTGGAACTGTCCCCGAGTTCCAAGACTGTCTGTACAGTAGGGGTTTCGGGAGTGCCCATGACAGAGCCACTCTCCCAACCCGTCAAATTTAATATTGGACCAGCCACTGTCCCTGATATGGCCATGAATTCTGCCCACTGCGCAGTCGCCCTACTGGGCCAACAGACCTTGCACCCACTAGTGGGTGATCCCGAGCACCCACTATTCTGTGTTGCAGGCGGCAATCACCTGTATCCCGGAACCCCCTAACCAGACAAGCTCCTGCTTTGCCTGGTCCTGCCCAACCACCCCTAACCCGCGCTCTTCTTAAACCCTCCTTTCCCTGTTATCAACGGCCCCATGATCCCCCACTTTATCTTTCCTCCAGCGGGTGACACTGACAGGCAGCTTTGTCTGTCAGTTTTACTCTGCAGCTTCCAGTCCTCAGGACCCGGTATCACCATGTGCTGCACTCACGGATCCTCATCAGAACCCTCACCTCCCCGCTTCCACTCACTGGCCTGTACTTTGTGGGACAACAGGGAGTGGCAGCAGAGTTACAGCTTGGTGAGGAACAGGCTGCACTGTTCTGCAACGGCCCCATAGTTAAGATGCCGTGGGTCCCTAAGGATTTACATCACATGATGGTGCGCCGAGGGGAGCGCACCCTCCACTCAGGGAAGGCAACACGCAATCAGTGCCCAACAATCCAGTCCAGCCCGGGGACGATGGCATGATAAAATCACGAGAAAAGGATTCTCTCACCCCTTGTGGTAAAGGCCTGTACCTGATCCTAATGACAAGATGGAGAGCTGTGAAACTGGAATGGACACATGCCATCCACTGCAAGAGGGCTCCACAATCTATGAACAGGGGCCACACAGAGGAAGACACCACTCCACCGACCGAGGATGAATCCAACTGCTCGCGACAGCCATCACCATCAGCACCCTCGGCCTGATCTGTCTGACCATCATCCTGTGGCTTGCTGGTAAATAGGGACAAGGGCGAACACATTTCATAACCCGCCGTGATTTATGGGCCAACACCTTCCTCAAAATGGCCCAAGGATATGCCCAGAGATTTTATCAGACCGCTGCTGGGTCTGCACTAGGGTCCCTTTCAATTCTCATGGGTCATTCCCATCGCCTTAATCCCCATAAATATATCTGACATGGCGGAGCGGTGGCTGGAACCAGGCAGATCCCGTGGAGTTTCCACACTGGCCACGCCCAACTATGAGGACAACAGACCAGCCTGCTGGATGTCTGCAGTTTACTGCCTGGACAAATTTAAAGGGTTGTTGTACCCAGCCCACAACCTCTCCCATGAGCCCCCAGCCGTGACGATTGCTGACACGAACACACATCGGCCACCTGCAGGATCCATCTGTCTAAAAAGCAGGTAGAGGCCCACAAACTCGCTGCCACACTAGAGGAGCTGGCAAACTCCACAGCAGACGCACTCACCCAGCTGAATGCGGAGGCTGTTGCCATCCGCACTGTGACCCTGCAGAATAGGATGGCCTTCTCGTCCCTCCCCTAAGCAAAACAAAATAAAGGATTTGCTAACACACGATTGGCCCACAGAAACAAAATTGGCCAAACTGTACCAGTTCACCCAGAATTCCCAAGCACTCACAAGCCAACTCAGACAGCACACAGACCAGGGAATACACTTTATTCTCTCACAGACAATGACAGAGCACCACAGCTCTCCCAAAGCCACAAGGGAGCTACACAACCCAGCAAACCAAAGCCACACAAAGAACGGGTCAGACAGAAAGGCACCAGCAAGGCCATGATCCAGGAACAGGACAATGCAAGCACCTCACCACTTCAGATGAGACATTAACACTGACAGGTGAATAGGAATGGAACGATCGAGACTGTCAGGATGTTGCATTGTGAGAAGGAACAGGGCATTCATCCAATAACTGTTTTGCAATTAGCATCCTTGGAACTAGATTACTCCATTTCCAGATATATTATAGTTTCCCATTTCGCAATCTGTGTCATTGTGCAGCATTACTATAAAACTAGTCTCATCCTCATCTCTGGGAAGAGAAATCTGATGTACCTGTACAGACTGTCAGTTAAGTCAATTTCTCTTCCAGTGATATCGCTTGCAATAAAACTTTTGACAATTTCACTTCGAGCTGTGTTTTTGTGATCTCTAACCTTTTGGGCAAATTTCTTCAACACACAGGGACACGGGTATATAATTCACTTACTCAGTGATACTGTCTCAGAAAGGGACATGGTATTAGAATGACTGGCTCAATCATATTGACTGGGACAGAAACATGGTATTTAATTCACTGACAGAGTATTAATGACTGGGAGAGGGAAACAGTGTTTAATTCACTGCGTTTGATGAGGTTCCCCATGGTAGACTACGGCACAAAATACGGTGGCATGGGATTGAGGGTGATTTAACATTTTGGACCAGAAGTTGGGTAGTTGAAAGACGACAGAGTGCGGTAGTTGACGGGACATGTTCATCCTGGAGTTCATTTACTCGTGGTGTTCCACAAGGGCATGTTTTGGGCCCACTGCTGTTTGTCATTATTATCAATGACTTACATAAGGGTGTAGAAGAATGAGTTAGTAAATTTGTGGGCGACACTAAGAATGGTGGAGCTGTGGAAAGTGCTGAAGGATGTTGCAGATTACAGCAGGATATAGATAAGCTGAAGAGCTGGGCTGAGAAATGGCAAGTGGAGTATAATGAAGAAAAGTGTGAGTTGATTATTTGGAAAAAGCAACCGGAATAAAGATTGATAAGGTTGGTTGGTATTGTAGATGAACAGAGAGATCTAGGCGTTCATATGAATAGATCCTGAAAGTTGACACCTATGTTGATAAAGTTGGTAAGAAGATCTTATGAGGAAAGCTGAGGGACTTGAGGCTGTTTTCATTAGAGAGAAGAAGGTTGAGAGGTGACTTAATTAGACATAATCAGAGTGTTAGATAGGGTGGGCAAAGAAAGCCTTTTCCCACGGATGGTGGTGGCTAGTACGAGGGGGCATAACTTTAAATTGAGGGGTGATAGATAGAGGATAGATGTCAGAGGGAGTTTCTTTACTCAGAGAGGAGTAGGGACATGGAACGCATTGCCTGCAACAGTAGTGGACACGGCAACTTTAAGGGCATTTAAATGGTCATTGGATAATCATTCAATGAAAATGGAATAGTATAAATTGGTTTCACAGGTGGGCGCAACATCGAGGGCCGAAAGGCCTGTACTGCACTATAATGTTCTATATTCTATGTTCTATGACCCATTAATACTGTCTCAAAAAAGGACACGATTAGATTCTGACTGGGAAAGGTACTTAATTTAAAAGGTACTTAATACTTAACAGTATTTAATTTGTTGTCTTTAAATGACGTAGATTATTTAGATTAGTGCGTCTAGCAGATGGAGAATAATATTAATAAATGTGAAGTAATCGGTTTTGGTGGGAATAACAGTAAAAAGGATTATTATTTGAATGGTAAAACATTGCAGCATGCTGCTGTGCACAGGGACGTGGGTGTCCTTGTGGAATAATCCGAGAATATGGGCCTGCAGCTGCAACATGTCGTTAGAAACGCAAATACAATATTGTTCAACATTGCTAAAGGGATTGAGTTTAAATACATTGAGGTTATGTTGAAACTGTATACAATGTTGGGGTACTGTTGCAGGTTTATTCTCCTTACTAGAGGGAATGCAGAGAAGATTCACCAGCTTCATTTCAGAGTTGAGTGGATTGGTTTATGTGGAGAGACTGAGTAGACTGGGATTACAGAAGGGGGGAGAATAGGAGAGTGATTGTGAGATAGGTGAAAGCAACTGACAGGAGATTCTGTGGTCATGAGCAGAACTCCCAGATGGTATGTTGCCTCCTGGGCGCCAGGGTGAGTAAAGTCGAGGATCAGGTGGACAGGATTCCTAAGGGGAGGGAAAGCAGCCAGAGGTCATGGTACACATCAGTACCAATGACATAGGTAGGAAAGGGATGAGCACCTGAAAAGGGAATATCGGGAGTTAGGGAACTGAAAGGCTGGACGAACAGAGTAATAATCTCAGGATTGCTATCGGGATCAAGGGCCATTGAGGCTTGGAACAGATAGTGAGTGCAGCTGAACATATGACTGCAGGACTGGCGTAGGAGAGAAGGCTTCAGATATGTGGATCATTCTGGGGAAGGTGTGAACTGTACAAGGAAGACATACTGCACCTGATCTGGAGGCATAACAATATCCTGAGTGGGAGTTTTGATAGACTTCATCGGAGGGTGTAAGCTAGTTTGGCAGGAGTAGTCGAATTCAGAGCTTCAGATCTGAGGATGGAGTAGCAAGTGAACTGCTCAATACAGCATGCAGAGAGTCTGTGGAGACGGATAGGCACTTGATAGGGCAAAGTTGCAGTTAGTGTGATAGTTTGGAGTGTTTCTATTTTAATGCAAGAAGTATCAGCAATAAGGGTGACGATCTTAGAACATGGATCAGTATTTGGAACTATGATGTTGTGGACATTACGGAGAATTGGATATCACAGGGTCAGGAACAGTTGTGGGATGTCCAAGGTTTGACGTTTCAGAAGAAATGAGAGCGATGTAAAAGAGGCGAGGGAGTTTCATTGGCAAACAGCTGCAGAAAGGGGGAATTGTCGTGTTTGTCTAAAGAGTCAGTTTAAGAAGAAGTCAGAAATGGGAAAGGGGCAGTCAGTTTATTGTACGTTTTCTACAGGGCCCTTAGTAACACCAGAGACACAGAGGAGCAGATTGGGAGGAAGTAACAGGGCTGTTGTCATGGATGACTTTAATTTCTCTAATGTTAATTGGAATGTCCTTAGCTGTCGTCGTTTGGATGGAGCAACTTTTATGATGTGCGTCCAAGAACTATATGGAGATGACTCAACATGTGGATAGGCTGACCAGAGGGGGGGCCATACTGGATTTGGTGCTTGGCAATAAACCAGGCCAGTTGTCAGAACTCTCGGTGGGAGACCATTTGGATGATCGTGATCACAATTCCCTGACCTTTACTATAGCCATGGAGAGGGATAGGAGCAGACAGCATGGGAAAGTTCTTTTCCACCTATCCACTGTATCCTCCTCCCCTGACCTATTACCTTCGTCCCCTCCCCCACTCACCTATTGTACTCTATGCAACTTTCTCCCCATCCCCACCCTGTTTTCACTTATCTCTCCATCCTTCAGGTTCTCTGCCAGTATTCCTGATGAAGGGCTTTTACCCGAAACGTCGATGTTACTGCTCCTCGGATGCTGCCTGAACTGCTGTGTTCTCCCAGCACCACAAATCCAAAGTATGGAAAAGTAGTTAACTGGGGAAGGGGGAATTTCATTGCTATTAGGCAGGAACTGGGGCACATAAATTGGGAGATGTTCTTAGGGAAATGCACGGCAGAAATGTGGAGGTTGCTTAGGGTGCACTTGCTGATAGTGCAGGACAGGTTTGTCCCACTGAGGCAAGGAAGGGATGGCAGCGGGAAGGAATGACAAGGGATGTAGAACATCTATTCAAGTTGAGGAAGGACAAATACTTTAGGTTGAGGAAGCAAGGATCAGAGAGGGGTCTACAGCGTTACAATGTTGTCAGCATAGAACTGAGGAATGGGCGTAGGAGAGCCAGAAGGGGGCATGAAAAAGCCTTTGAGGGTAGGATTAAGGAAAACCATAAGGCAATCTACACCTATGTGAGGAACAAGAGAATGGCCAAAGTGAGGGTCCGGCCGAGCAGGGTAGAACTTGTGCCTGGAGTTGGAGGAGATTGTGGAGATCTTTAATGAATACCTTGCTTCAGTATTTACTGCTGAGAGAGACCTTGGCATTTGTGAGGACAGCGTGAAACAGCCAATATGCTCAAACAGTTTTCCTTTAAGAAGGATGATGTGCTGACAACTGTCAAAATCATGAGAATAGATGAATCCCTTGGACCAGACAGGATTAGATTACTTACAGTGTGGAAACAGGCCCTTCGGCCCAACAAGTCCACACCCGCCCCCCTCCCCCCACCGCCCCACCGCCCCACCGCCCCACCGCCGAAGCGCAAGCCACCCTTACATTTACTCCTTACCTACCACTACGGGCAATTTAGCATGGCCAATTCACCTGACCTGCACATCTTTCGACTGTGGGAGGAAACCGGAGCACCCGGAGGAAACCCACGCAGACACGGGGAGAATGTGCAAACTCCACACAATCAGTCACCTGAGGCGGGAATTAAACCCAGGTCTCTGGCGCTGTGACGCAGCAGTGCTAACCACTGTGCCACCGTGCTGCGCAATATATTCAAGGTTTCTACAGGAAGCGAGGGAAGAGATTGCTGCACCTTTGGCAATGATCTTTGCATCCTTACTGCCCAGTGGAGTAGTGCCAGATGAATGGAGGTTATTAACTATTATTCCTTTGTTCAAGAAAGCGAAAAGGGATAATACTGGGAATTACAGGCCAGTCCGTTTTACGCTTGTGATGGGCCAATTATTAGAGAGTATTATGAGAGACAGGACTTATGATGACTTGGAAAACCATTGTTTGATTAAAGGTAGTCAACGTGGCTTTGTGCGGGACAGGTCATGCCTCACAAACATTATTGAATTCTTTGAGGATGTGACAAAGCACATTGATAAAGATACAGCAGTGGATGTAGTGTATATGCATTTTAGCAAGGCGTTTGATAAGGTTCCCGTGGTAGGCCATTTCCGAAAGTCAGGAGTCATGCGATACAGGGACATCTAGTTGTCTAGATACAGAATTCGTTGGTCCATAGAAGACAGAGAGTGGAGGGAGATAGAAAGCATTCAACCTGGAACTTCGTGACAACTTGTGTTCTGTAGGGATCTGTTCTTGGACTTCTGCTCTTTTTGATTGTTTAAAATTACTTGGATAAGGAAGTATAAGGTTCGTAACTTTGCTGATGACACAAAGGCTGGTGGAGTTGTAGGTAGTGTGGAGGGCTATTGGAGGGCAGATGGAGTTCAAACGGGAAAAGTGTGGTGATTCATTTCGGAAGGTCGAATTTAAATGCAGTTAAAAGTAGGATTCTTAGTAGTGTGAAGGAACAGAGGGATCTTGGGGTCAATATCCGTAGATCACACAAAGTTGCCACACAGCTTGACAGAGTTGTTAAGATGGCGCGTGGTGTTTTGGTTTTCATTGGCAGGGGGATTGAATTTAAGAGCCACGAGGTTATGCTGCAACTCTCTAGTGCCCTGGTCACATCACACCTGGAATATTCCGTTCAGTTCTGATCGCCTCGTGAAAGGAAAGATGGAAGCATTAGCGAGGGTGTAGAGGAGATTTACCTCAAAGCATCCAACACAAGGGGAATAATTATTATCTGTTGTCTCCATCTCTCTGACCCAGGAACTTCATTTTTCCACAGGTTATTGGACACTACTGGCTGTAATTGGGAACTGCACCCAACCTGCAGAAAAGTTTCGAGTCTGTCAGAGTTAATGACCATTCCCAGTAAGAAAGAATCCATATGATCTCACTTGCTATTTAGATATGGTTCCGTAAATCTACTACTGTCAATATCATGGAAGTAAGACTGAGCACAAACTCAATTGGACAATATTCAGGAATACTATGAGGAGTAGAGCAGGTGAGGCAGTTATTTGATTCATTTTGTATTTTAGATTTTGCGTGCTGATTGCAAATATAATATTAAACTATTTATTTTAATAACGTGTTCTCTGCACCATAATAACAATATAGTCTGGTGAGCCTGATGTCAGTGATCGTTATGTTACTGGAGAGGATTTTGAGGACCAGGATTTATGTGCACTTGGAAAGGCAAGGACTGATTAGCGAGAGTTAACATGGCTTTTTTTTGTGGGAAATCGATTCTCATTAACTTGATTGAGGTTTTTGAAGTGGTGACAAATAAGACTGATGAAGGCAGAGCAGCAGACATTGTCGGCATGCACTTCAACAAGGTGCATGACAATTTTCCAAAAGGAAATGTTAGAAGCTGAGTGGTGACCTTATAGATATTTATAAAACGATGAGGGGCATGCAAAGGATGAATAATTGAGGTCTTTTCCCCAGGGTAGGGAAATCCAAAAGAAGAGATCAGAGGTTTAATTTGAGTGAAAGTAGCTTTAAAAGTGACTGGAGGGGCAACTTTTTCATGCAGAGGATGTGGTGGAGGCGGGTACAATTACAACATTTTAAAGGCATCTGAATGGGTATATGAACAGGAAAGATTCAGAAGGATACTGGACAAATGCTGACAAAGGGGGATGAGATTTATCGAGGTTATCTGGTTGATACCAGTAGCTTAAGTAAAGTGTCTGTTTCCGTTCTGTACAACTTCATGACTCAACGAACCTTGATTTGCAATTCAAAGGTAGCAAATTGCAATTGGAATATTTGGAGTTGAAGCCAAATATTTGTGGCTCATTGACTCGATCGAACTTCGGGTCCACCATGGACCCGAAGTTCATTTCAATTGCTGGGGTGATTGGATTTTAATGGTTTGTGGATTAGAGTTCACCTAAAACAAGGCGGATGGATTATTGTAAGGATTTCCCTTCATGAGAGTGACCCAATATTTCCTGACAGTGTTATTACTCGATCAGAATTAGGACCCGTTTCAAGTGTTTGTCTGAATTTGGCTTGTGGAGAGGCAGGAATTGTTCCTCTAGTTTTGCACTCTCCCACGCCAGGGAAAAGAATTTGTCTATTTACCCATGTCCCTCATGATTTTATCAACCTCAATAAGGTCACCCCTCAGCCTCCGACACTCCAGGGAAAACAGCCCCAGGCTATTCAGCCTCTCCCTGCAGCTGAAACCTTCAAATCCTGGCAACTGCCTTGTAAATCTTTAAGAATATTTTTCACAGAGTGTAAGAGTAACATGAATCAATAGGTGTGTTTGTGACGGCTTTATTTTCTCAGTTCAAAGGCCTGTGAGTTGAATCAGATTACATACTCACTGATGTAGGACACAATTTTGTACCGCATCACGACTGACCAAGTCAGAGGCATTTTACTCCGAGAGCTGATTCTCACATTAACCAGTCCAACAGCTGCATGTGGAGCTGACAAACTGAGCCAGAGTTACATAAAAGCATTGCATCAAAATGCAGAATTTACTGTCCACAAAGTACATTAATGCTGTAAAATATTAAATTATGACAAACCTTCCAGCGTCTGAGATACGTCCTGCTCAGGGAATGGCACAACATATCTGCCTTTCCTTGACATTTATTCACGTTGATGCCTCAACCAGAACCTAATGTTTCACAGTGCTCCTGTCTTGCCTGGTGGTCGACCTGCTGCGCTTTTCCAGCGACACATTTTTAAGCTCTGATCTCCAGCATCTGCAGTCCTCACTTTCTCACTGTTTATCGCAGAAATCAGCCAGGCAGCTTCTCGTTGTTGTTAACGGTGATCAGTCAAGGGGGTGGAATGTCAGGCACTTGGAACAGCAGCTACAGCAGCAAACACACTGCATGTACTTCAACCAAATGGTCACGTCTCAAAGCTTCAGGGAACGAGTTCTCAGTCAGGGCAAGGGAGTCAGGATTCAGTCAGGGGATTCTGGGACAGTGTGTCAGGGACTTTGACATTGTTGCAGACAATCAGGATCAGGGAATTTGTATCACCACAGTCCACATAGTTGGCCACAGAAACTACTCATTAATCTCCAAATGTTCTGGTAGATTTTTCGATCCTGAAGTCCCGTTAACTCATCCACGGTGACCCTCTCCGATCCTGTCATTGAGGAACAGTACGATGAAATTCTCAAGGAGGGGGTCTGGGGTCCCTGCAGTAGCAGTGAAGTTGGGGAAGTAAGTTCTGGACTCTGGGGAAAGCCTGCTTGGGGCAGAGTGGACAGGAATTGAGGAAGAGATGGGAAAGTCGACATATTAAAGATGGGGGAGACAAGTACGTGGGTTACTGTGGAAATGCGAGTCACTTTCACTGTCCCGGTTTTGATGTGGGGATAGTGTAGCGTGTTGGTTGGAATGGCGACGCCGTAGGGCTGGGTCTATGGGATGGATAATGTCGTGAGGTAAAGTTTGTAAAGGATGGAGCTGTGTGGTAAAGTACAGAAGGTCATGGACCTGACACAAAGTGCAAGGATAAAAGGAGAGTGAGGGTGTCATGTTGCAGCTTTATAAGTCTTTAGATAGGCTTATTAGACGTTGCATTTAATACTGTTCGCCACATTATAGAGAGGACGTGGAGGATGCAGAAGTGGTTTACCAGGATGCTGCTTTTATTAGAGGGTGTGAGCTATGAGGAGATTCTGGAAAAACTCAGGTTGTTTTCCTTGGAGCAGCGGAGGCTGAGGGGAGAATCCATTGAATTATGAGATGCATCAACAGAGTTGACAGTCAGAATCTCTCTCCCAGAACTGAGATGTCTAAAACATTTAAGATGAAAGTAGGAACGTTCAAAGGAGATGTGGGGTCAACGTTTTTTTTTCTGAAGAGAGTGGTAGGTGTCTGGAACGTAATGTCAGGGGTGGTAATGGAGGCAGATATGATAGTGGTGTTTCAGGAGCTTTTAGCCCCATAAGCAGAGGATGTGCAAGGAATGGAGGGATATGGCGCAAGTGACCATCAACCAGTTGGAACTGCCAGTTGCCAAATAAATGAAGAGAGACGTGAATGCATTTGCAGGAATGGTGTGCAGCAACCTCATCGAAAATATAGACTAGAAATTCGACAGTGCCATGATTGTTGTATTGATCAGAAGATCGGTCATTGTAATGGAGACCAGGGAAAGTTCTGAAGAGATTTTCTTTCCCCTGGACTGCATCACTATGTTCACAGTGTCGAGAGCAGATCAGGAAACTGCAAGCAGGGATATACCACAGGACTTGTCTCAAACTTTTATTTGGAGTTAAAACTTTCCTTTGATTGTTATCCACAAATTCCAAGAGACAAATATGTGTGTGTATACACACTCACACATTTGTCATATATATATATATACATATATATATATACATATATATATATATATATATATATATATATGTATATATATAATATATATATGTCTGTTGAAGAGTAATATGAAATGCAATTGCAAAAGTATGCAGACGTATTAACCAGGCGCTGATTAACACATAAAAAGCCACATGTTCTGAGTGCAATTTCCCGAACTGTAAAGCATTCCACACTAAATATTACCAATTCAGTGTGCTGAATAAAGGATTGCCCTCCATATTCGGTTCTTACAGTCGGCCCATTGTTTTAGTCTGTCTTCCTAAACTGAACATACCCTCTCTGAAAAGAAAAGCAGATTTATCATTTCAAGTTCAGCTGACTCTCAGTGATTGTGAAGGCCAAACATTCGTGCTCTGTGTGTCTCTACAGGCGCCACACCTCTTCCTTCAGCATCCACAATATTTTACTTTGTGATTTCGACTCCAGTTTGCCCTCTCATACAATTGCCCCCAATCAATTCCTTTGTCTATTTACCGCCGAATATTCCTACTTCAAAAAGATGTTGATGAAATTTCGAAAAGCCTAAATATTCACTGTGTACATTTCGAGCTGCCCAATCTGTTGCGTATTTCTAGCAAAGTCCTTCCTAGAGTTGGACCTTTATACATCGGCAACGTCTCACATCAGTCTATGGAAAGATTTCCAGACTCAGCTGAAGATTTCTATAGAAGCAACCAGTAATCTGTGGGAAGGTGACGTGCTCTCTGCCCTGGAATTGTCTGGTCTAAATCCATTGAGAGACATTCCACATTAATTCTGTCAGATCAATGCTAGTATTGATTTAATTGAGATTCCACCATTGATCAGACCGATGTGTTTTTTTTACACAACACCTCAATCAATGTATCAGGATCTCTGCATTATTGGTGTTTGTGGATCAGCATTGAGTCCAAGATTTTTAACATTCTTTGCATAAAATTTCTTCCTCATCCTCTCCCTGTGGAACATCCCCAAACTGATGGAACTCTCCTCTAATCCTTTTATGGTCAGCTAATGGAAACAGCTTCACTTTATTTACCATTTGCCAACCAATCAGAAACTACTGCTCCCAATCTGTCAAATGTCCCCTTCATGCCGATTTCTACACCCTCACCTAATCATTGCAATCTGTCATTCTCCAAACCATCCTGCTAAATTTCCTGGGTCCCCGGTCAGGAACTCTGCCATCCTTCCCAGTGTGTTGAGGATCTCTCGTTTGCACAGACCCAGATGCTCTGTGTCCCTCTGGGTGTATATCACACAGTGACAGTGACACGGTGACATCACGTCATCCTGGGCATTCGATCAGATTTCAGGTTTTTTTTTTCCTGACACCAGAGTTCGGATAGCTTTCCAATTGTAGGCTCCACCTGTAACATCTCTGATTTTTTAACGGAAAATTACAACTTCTTGAGCTTTCATTCACAATGTCATTCTTTTGTTCTGTGCTCTGTTCCATGTGTAATTTTGCATGCCTCTGAAACTGCGTTGGCTCCTTTCTGTTGGTCTGAATCTCTGTCTCATCTCTACAGATCCTGATTATCATATTGCCATTGCCTCCCTTCCACTGTCTCTAATGAATGTGTTTTAGATCAGTTAGTATTTTATATCTGCTTTAGCCAATTGTGTTTAACTTTCTCTTTTGTTTAAAGTGATAGAATGCTGCCCTATGCTGAATTCCCCTCTCCACTGCACAACCAGAAGATTTGGGGGCAGAAAAATGTCAAAGTGTATGAATCGCTAACATTGCATATCGATTTCATTCTTCAAAGAAACGCACGGTAGCTTTGCCTGATTCTTTCCGAAGTTGTCCCAAGATATGAGAAGAAGGAGCAGAACATGCCCAGTGCTGATATCATTCACTTTCAATCCATGTATTTGAATGCTTTGGATCGAGTCTTTTCGATCCGGTTGCTCAGCAGTTAGCACTGCTACCTCACAGCACCAGGGTCCCAGGTTCGATTCCAGTCTGGGACGACTGTCTGTGTGGAATCTCCCCGTGTCTGAATGGGTTTCTCCCGGGTGCTCCGCTTTCCTCCTATAGTGCAAAGATGTGTAGGTCAGGTAAATTGGTCTTGCTAAATTGCGAGTCGTGTTAAGTGCATTAGTCAAAGGGAAATGTACCTGGGTAGACTACTGTTTGGAGGGTCGGTGTGGACTGGTTGGACTACAGGCCTATTTCAGTGCTGTTGGGAATCTAATCTTTAACATTTGGGATTAGTGAAAGAGAATGTAAGCTTCAAACGATGCTGTAGAATTCAGCCTGTCTCCTCATGAAATGATTCACTCGGAAATGCCTGGATAAAACTGCAGTGGAGACATTCTATTTGATGTGCATAATGTCATGAATGCAGCTCAAACAAAAATTATTTCCTCATTACCTCATTTCGCAGTCGAATTGCAACCCCATCCACACCAGCCTCTTGTGAATATGTGTGTGTGTGAGAGAGAGAGATAGTGGGTGTGTTGTTGGGTCTGTCAATTTTCATGGTGTTCTGAGGAGCTGCCCTCTCTCTTCCTCAGTGATTGAATCCTTGAGGGCTTTCACCCTCTAACAACACCTCAGCAATTGCGCAGTGTAGCCAGCAGAGTGTGGCATTGCACCACTTTCAACTCAATGGAGTTGTGTTTCACTTTTTCGACTCTTCACTCCACGAGGGGAAAATTTTGTTTTGGGAATGTATTGCAGGAGCAGCTCATTGGACTTAGGAAGGTTGATGCTGGAAAATAAGAAGCCCAGGCATTTGTAATAAGTTCTATTTCTTCATAATACAAGGAATTCGTGCAACTAGGCATTTTACTTTCAACCTGAACTTTGCTCTGCATCGAGACAATTTTGTTGCAGAAATGAGTTTTTTAGTAGCTGAGTTCTGATAGTGTCATGTAATTGCCTGCCACAATTTCTTACGTTGAAACAGTTCATAGGTCGCTGCTTGTGACATTGGTATGGGGTATGTTGAATTGTGCAGAGTAGGGAGACCATGTATTTAATAGTGGAACATTTTCTGAATAACTGTTCCATTTATTTTCAGCAGAAACCTCTGAAGGATTTGATTTTGATACAGACATAAAGAGAGTTCCAAGCTGATTGGAAATAGTCAGTCGGAAATTCAATTTTTCTGAATAATTCCTTTGGATTCTTCCCTGCTGGGGAATCTGCAATTCCATGCTGCCTGAACTGCGATAGGACTCTCTGTCAGCAGTGTGATGGAACACTCCCCACTTGCCTGGATGGGTGCAGCTCCAACATTAACGAAGCTCAACAGCATCTAGGACATAAAAGCTGATTGATTGGCACATCTACAAATCCACACTGCCCCCCACCTCCACTGAGTACTCTGTGCTATTTGTACGATGCACTGCAGAAATTCACCAAAGATCCTTACACAGCACCTTTCAATCCCACTATCACTTACATCTTGAACGTCAACAGCAGCAGATACACGGGAATAAATTTCCCTCCAAAGCAACTCACCATTCGCACTTCGAAATATATCACCGTTCCTTCAGGGTTGCCGTGGTCCACCTCCTGGAATTCCGTCCTTAAGGGCATTGTGGGTTTGCAGTTGTTCAAGAAATCAGCTCTCTCTGACCTGCTCAAGGGGCAACTAAGAACGTGTAAAAAATGCTGATCCAGCCAGTGATGTCCCATATCACACCAGTGAATAAAAAAAAAAGGTCTGGAAACAACAGGCCCCTTCCTGCGGCGTTCACTGAGGAGTTTAATTTTCTGAATACACAAGGAATCCATGTAACCAGGTATTTTAATGCGTTATTGATCTTCACTCTGAACCGGGGCAATGTTGCTGCATAAATAAATGTGTTTGTGCAACAACTTAGATTCCGCAACATCAACCCAACAGCACTGAAGTTAATTAGAAAAGCTGAGTATTCAGCAGGATTGATTCCTTGAATGACATAATATAAGAAATCTACAACAAAGGTTAATCACAGGAGAATGAAGCTCCCAGAGATAGTCAACCGTAAAATCAGATTTTCTTCTGCTCTCCATCTCTGCATCTCTGTGATTCTCTCCTTTACTCTCATCCTTCAGCCTCTTCTGGACTCGGCTGGTCACTAAAATGTGCCTGACTGTCAGAGCATTGAGCAACAAAATCAAAGCGAATGGCAGTAAAGGTGTTAAAACTGTATCAAACCAATCCAATGCCACCCACCATGTCTCAGCAAAGTAGCTTGACTTTGTTCGACAGTAGAATGGCACATTGTTGATTATACTCCGAGGCTCACATTGAAAATAGAAGGGGATGTTCTTTGAACAGAGTAGGGTGCAGGTTGTTGCTAGAACTACAGTTCCAGTTTTCTCAGTGCAATATTTTGTTTTCAGCTTCTGACAACAAACGGTCACAAATCAGTCAAAGGAGAAAGCGACAGTGAACCAGACAGAGCAGTCCCTGGCTGCACGATGCAGGACCACAGTAACACTACACACAGGAGTGATGTCCAGGAAACACTGTGGGTAATAAAAACGGCGAAATTTCCACAGTATAATCTCAGTCATAATGACCATCAGATCAGCAGCACCCATAACCACCAGGTACCGAGTAGTACAAGGACAAACGCCACGCTTTCCTTGGGAATGGATAACAATCGCCAGAAAATTAACTGTGGAAGCCAAATAGGAAAAGAAGTAATTAATTTCTGATCAGAAATTCCCCCTTCCTAGTGCAGAGAGCAACAATAAAGATTTTACTAACAAACCCCGATCCACTCTGTGACTGCCAGTGGTTGGATTTTAAGACTTTCACACCCACTCCAGATTACCCTCTCGCCCAATCACTGCAGAGACTATGGCACTTTGACAGAAACTGAGCTCATGGCCCCTCCAAGGAGACCACAAGGAAGTCTGTGATTTCATTTGGTTGCAAGGTAACAATCGGAATGATAATAGATTCTTACAGTTCTCAGCTCCAATTCTAGCAAATACAGAGCCCATTTATAAATATTGACCCCAACTGCATCATTGGAATGTTTTTTGGGCAGTCAATAATCCAAACCCTTCCCTTCCACGTGGATCAGTTGAGACCCTGCTCTGAGCATTGGACCAAACCCTGATCAGAGCCTCAACAGAACCAGGAAACAGGTCATAACAACCATTGTAAGATTTCAAATAAATCTACTCCGTGTGACTTACACACGTGCAGCATAACAGAGCATGGAGGGCTCCCTGAGAGAGAATGTGTGAATGTTCAGACTGTTGTGATATTTACACTGTTATTCTACACATCCGTACATCACAAATATCTCATTGTGCAGGAAGCAGGAGGGAAATCTGTCAAGGCTTTAATCCACTGACCAGAGACAGTGAGGAGAATAGACTCTGATCCATTGCACAGAATTGCCAATCAAATTACAATAGTTCATCTTCTCCATTTTCTTGTCGGACACCACTCCGATCATGACTTAACCTTTTACAATTCTGGAAATAACAGACCTCATTTGTATAACAAAAACAGAAATAGCTCAGCAGGACTGGCAGCATCTGTCGGAGAGAAAGCACAGTTAATATTTCGGAACCAGTTATCCTTCTTCAGAACTAACTTGCCTGATCTCTGCTCATACCTTCACAATGTATGAAACCAGAACAGATGACAGAACACTGAGATCAGAGAATGCTGCAGCAGCAGTAACGTTGGGAGCCTCTGTCAGTAGAGATTTGTACCGAGAATAATGCTCAGTGAATTGCTGTCACTGTCCTGGCATCTGGATAGGTCTGACCAATCAGTGAGTTGGAGACGTTATTATTCAAAAGATAAAACCAGAGGGCAGATCAGCAGCAGACAAAAACAACTTCAAATTTCATATTGCCATACCAGGGACGCCAATAAAAGTGAGGATGGTATTGAACACCTCATCCACTTGATCAATTAGTAGATGCATTTTTCTGTGTGAGGTGGTCAGGCAGCTGACAAGCTCCTTCTTTGAGACTCTAAGCTGATGCATTCCCAGAGACGCTGCCTTTCTTCTTTGTGGAAGCTCCTTGTGGAGATCGAGGTGACAGCATTGCTCACCTTTGTTGCTGTTTTTCATTTTTGTGTCAAAGAACAAACGAATTACAATAACAAGTTTAATCCTAATTAGGAAGGAGCGTTGATGTTCAGGGCATCATACAGAAAAAAACAAAAAATGAATCTGGAACTTGCTGGCAATAATACTGTCCACTTAAACGCCGTGAAACCTATCCCGAGATCACAAATTATTTCAATTCTGCATCGGGTCTGTTTACTCCAAATATGAAAATATCTCTCAGGACTGTCCTTCTGCATTTCAGGTTAGATGCTGCCCTCTTTAAACAAGAACAATTCACTCACGTCTTGAAATGTGATTCTTCCCACACACTGAATGTGTGCATTGCTGCTGAGGTCAGCATTTATTCAGCATTCCCTACTTTCCAGAATCCGGAATCACATGAAGGAGCAAGTGAGGTAAACACACTGGCTTTCCTGTCCAGACAAATACATTATTAACCTCACCCTTGTTGTCCCTGTCCATTCTGATACATCACGAACCTACATTTATTGTAACTGCCTATCGACTAACATCACTGAACACACTCTTGCATTGCAGCTAACAAGGAAGACACATGGAATATTGATCATTATTACGAAAGGAATAGAGTATAAACGTTGGGAAGTGTAGTTGAAAGGGTACAAGGCATTAGTGCAACCTCAACTGGAGTATTGCAAACAATATCTGTCTCCTTACTGTGAAGGGATGAAATTGCATTGGACGTTGTTCAGTGGAAGGTTATGAGATAATTCCAGAGACGTAGGTGTAATCCAATTCCTCCTTCAAACATGTTCGATGACTTATCGAATGTTCTTCATGAATGTGCCCAGGTGTCACACAATACTGAAACGGTCAAATGAGTCTGAAACAAGCAGATACCAATAGAACCAGTACCATCTTCTTTTTTGTATTGTTACAATACTCTTTAATAGTGGGCAGACTACGTATAATCCTGCTGGGCTCCTTAAGCTGACAATACTTCACGAATCTCTTGTACGTTTACATAGTTGCTCTTTCGCTCTCTCCCTCTCGCTGACTCTCTCTCTCTTTCTGGGTCTGTGAAGCTGCTTTCTCTCTCTCTCCCTCTCTCTCTCCCCCTCTCCCCCACCCTCGCTCTCTATCCCCCTTCCTTTGTCTCTCTCTCTCTGTCTCTCCGACTCCCTCTCTCACTCTCCCTCTCTACCTCCCTCTCCCTCTCTCTCCCTACCCTCCTCTCTCACCCTCTCTCTCCCTCTCCCTCTCCCCTTCTCTCATTCTCTTCCCCACTCACTCTCTCTCTCTCTGCCCCACATTCCCCCTCTCTCCCCCTATCTCTCTCTGGGTGGTCAGCTGGTCTCTGCCACTTGCCGTGCTGGTCTCCTCAAGTGGCCTCCAGAAGACTCAAGAAACGATCTGCAAGTGAACCCTGCTTTTCGTATGTTTTTTGGACCTTTCTGTAATTCTGGCAAATCAGTAGAATCGGATACTAGTTTGAAGAATTGCCAATCATTTGGACGCCTTGCTACTGTTTGTTTCTTTGTGTAATAGGACCCAGTGCCTTTCTGTCTGGGGCGTCCTCTGCTTGCTGGGTACGTTACGGAGTCATGGAGATGTAGATGGAAGCGGACAGGTCGGTCGAACTCGTCCATGCTGACCTGATATTCCAACCTAATGTAGTCCCTTTTGCCAGCACGTGGTCTACGTCCCTCTCAACCGTTTCTATTCACACACCCATCATTTTAAATTTTGGAATTGTACCAGCCTCCATCACTTCCTCTGGCAGCTCTTTCCATACACATACCGCCTTCTGAATGGAAGAGATTCCCCGTAGGTCTCTTTTATATCTTTCCCCTCACCCAAAACTTCTGCCCTCAAGTTCTGGTCTCTCCCATTCCAGGGAAAAGACCTTGTCTATTTACCCTATCCATGCCTCTCATGGTTTTATAAACATCAATAATATCACCCCTCAGCCTCCAACACTCCAGTGAAAACAATCTCAGCTTATTCAGCCTCTCCCTGTGGCTCAAATCTCCAATCCTGGCAACATCCTCGTAAATTCTTTCTGAACCCTTTCATGTTTCACAACATTCTTCGGATAGGAAGGAGACCAGAAATGTACTCAGTATTCCAAAAGTGGTTTAACCAACATCCTGTACAGCCACAATCTGACCTCCCAACACATAGACCCAATACTGTGACCAATGAAGGAAAGCATTCCAAATGCCTTATTCACAATCCTATCTACCTACGACTCCACTTTCAAGCAGCTATGAAACTGCACACAATGGTCTCTTTGTTCAGAATCACTCCATGGGACCTTACCATTAAATGTGTAAGTCCTGCTGTGCTTTGCTTTATCAAAATGCAGCACTCACATTTATCTAAATTAAACTCCATCTGCTACTCCTCTGCCCACTGGGTCATCTGATCAAGACCGCGTTGCAATCTGACATAACATTCTTCGGTATCCACTACACCTCCAATTTGTTGGAGATGTGCCTGTCCAGGATAACTGTTACCTTTCACATCATACTGGTATCATTACCACCTGGCTGCTGTGTTCGCAGTGTGTCTTGGTTTTCTGACTTGGGAATTTTACTTGGCCAATATCCCCAGACTTCCTTACTAAAGTTGACCATCTTTATGTGTTTTAACAGCCGGTAGGCTGCTACTTCGTCGCCTTGTTGAATGGAAAGAATTTGATGCAAATGTGGTTTAAACCTAACTGTAAAACTTGGTTCTGCTTGTTGTCAGGGCAGCCAGGTGTTTGTACAAAACCCATTCGGTATATTGGTCAAACCGCTCGTCATTCACCTGAGAATGGATATCATAGAATCATAGAAATGAATTATTGAATCCCTTCAGTGTGGACACAGGCCATTCAGCCCATTGAGTGCACACTAACCCTCTGGTTAATTTTCGTGGAGTGACCCTCCAGGATGGTGACTAAGTGATTTCTAGCCTAATTCTCCATGGGCTGTCCTATGGTCTCCTGTTGATTTTCTGTGTTCAGTCGTTCTAGGGCTTGGATAACTTGTTGGGTACGGATCCTGAGTTGATTTTCTAAATTCGCCAAGTCAAGGCCATTGACCGGTAACACTCCTGCCCCGTGTACCGTGGCCAGATCATTTGTCTGTTAGCTGCTGGTCTGGATATTCCCTTATATTTCCCTGTTACACATTCCGTTATCCCGTGGGTCAGGTGGGAATGAAATTATTTTAATGGGGATGGGCCCCACTCCAGTAACTGTAATCCTGATGTTATGATTACGATTTTTATTAGACTGTGGTGAATGTTATTGAACAGGATTTTACCTGGGAGTTTAAAGATGAGTCCATTGCGAGGGCCTGGTGTATGTGGGACAAGCTGGGGGACGAGACTTCACTCCTGGTCTCAGCCCGACTTTAATTTTGTTCCCAAGTAATTCTCCCTGGCGGGCCTTCCCAGGACATCATTGTCTGAACTCTGACCCTTTGTCTGGGCTGCATGCTAGATATCCCACTGCCATGGACCCATTCTCAGTGAATCCCAAAGGATCGCATTTGATCTTCATGCTCCTGTAACACAATGTGAGAATCCCATGGGGCTTTCTGTACACCACGGGGTGAAGGTTCCACCTGAATCCCACTGATTCCGGAGGGTGGACCTAGAGGGTCCCACCAACGCACACCGCTCTGCCTGGTGGGTCATACCGCTGGGATGCTGGGTACATTCTTCTCCCTTGGGCCTGTGCCACACCTTTCCAGAGAGTTATTATAAACCTCATACACAACACATAATAAACACTCCAGAAGGTCACCTTGTGGTAGCCGCTCTGGTGTTCTTGCTAAACAGAGAACAAGACTAATTTCTATAAATATCTTCATCCACTATCTGACATCGTGTTCTACATATCATTAAAAAAATCAAATAATCTAATTGTCACTCATTTCAGGCCGCACTCCCCTCCCCCGAAGGATAGAATAAGTCGGCCCCGTGTGCAGGATGTGCTGGAGAGGGCTGGGATACCCCCCAGGGTGTAAACCGATGTTTCCCAAAGACAAGAGCTGTTCCTGATTGGTTGTCACCTGGCGGCTTGTGCCCGAATGTCGATGGAGAGCTTTAAGGCTATTTTCATTACGGGGTTGGCCCGGTCATCCTCACTGTAAATGCCACAGGCTCGTTCCACTCCAGCTTTTACTGCCAGAATGGTACCCTGGGGGCTGGCCCCTTTCCCAGACTTCCCGGTGCTAGGTCGGAAATTAAAGTACCCAGAAGTCATAAATGAAATGTTGGGATTGGTTACATGGCACAGTTTGATTTTGGGGTTCATGTGTGGGAATTATCTTCATCTTGGGGGGCAGGGGACATGTATGGAGAATGATTTTGTCTGGGCTCCGTGCTGTATTCCTGCCACTTCATTTCGTCCTCCAGGTTGAAGTGGGGGCTACAAGAAGCCGAGACTGCTTAACTCCTTTTCCCATGCAGTGATTATTTTGTGGAGGACCAAGTTCATTTTATGAGGGGTTAGACGATTTAAATCCCAGACATGTGTCCTTCCCTCTTTCTGAGACATGGGAGGTAAGGCATCGGAACCAGTTTCTCATTGCTAAGAGAGTGTGTGTCATGTCCCCGAAATCGCAAAAAACCTGGACACAGCGTCGCCAGGAGAAACTGATGGGGTGTTCCCCTTGTTGTTGTTCCACAGTTATTTAGCGCCTCGCTGGAGCCTGCCTTATCCTGCCCTACAACAATGAGGACCACTGTCTTCATCGCATCAAGGGTCCCCTCCCTCGCTGCTGGTCCTCAGGTAAAGCTGACTGACCCGCTGGAATAAGGCACATGATGATTAATTTGGTTTGTTCCTCAGTGTCCAGTCCGGGAATGTCAGATTGACGGAAGTTCCCATTCAAAAAAGTATCAGGGTCTGAGGTGGAATCAAGGAGAACCCCTTTTCTGCTGCTGCCCACCAGCTGGGTGGTTGCAATGGATGTTGGGTGTGTCATGTGACCGTCAGCTGTTTGACGCTGGGTAAGTACAGGATTCGTAGGATTTAGTTTGGGCTATGGGTCAGCGGTGGGGGCTACAGGTTCAGTTACATGGGAGAAAGGGAGGAGTGTTCCCATGTGTGGGTGGGCGTGGCGGTGTCTGTGTGGGGCCTCTTGCGATCTCCCTGAGGAGGTGGGATCCCAAAGGCCCACTTTATCCCATTTTGGGCAGAGACCCGGTTTCCTAGGGATTATATTTCGTCCTGGCCCTTCCTACTCGGGCCTGATATGCATTCCTCTGTGTTGCAGGCAGACAGGCCCGTGCAATTTCTTGGAACTCCCTTATACTGTCCTTCCAGCTTGTTACTGTATCCTGAGGCTGCTTCCCAGTTCCTATTCGCCCTCCTCTCACTGGAATGTGCTCGTTCCAAAGGGAACTGGAGCTGTCCCGCGTGGGGGAGGTTTTCCTTTAATGTTCTGTCCTATTCCTTGTGAAAGGGCTCACGCTCTGTCAGAGTCTGTAGTTTTCCCTGGAGTGACCGGATCTTAGCTTCGTTTTCCTGATCGGGGTCCTTCAGGCTACAGACAGCAGCAGCAGAGAACGATGTTCTTCAGGAAGACTCGATAAAGACACCTTAACTGGAAGATGTTGAAGGAGTATTGGAGTTATTGTGTGTAACGTTTCCAATCCCCAGCAGAGGGCGATCATACAGTGACTGTGTCCTGGTGTGAGGGGTGATACTCACAGAGACTCACAGCAGGTTATTGCTGTTGGTGTGTGCAGTAACACACAATGCCCTGGGTGGAAGCGTCTTTAACACAATTTATGTCAAGCAGCTTCTTCCTAGCATTGACAGATAAACTATCGATGAGAAAGCAGAACAGCCTTGGAAAATCCCCTGATGCGTTCCTCGGAAAGAAATACATTTGTTACATTCCATTCTATCATACACTTCTGTTCAATTTTGTAAAAATGCCTTCATTTGCGCAGAATCGTAGAAAAATTGTTCTCTATCATCATTTGCATATGTCTCAGGGACATTCAAACTGCTGGCTTTACTTGTTTTTCTGAGTGAGTAGTAATATTGTGTTCATTTATGGAATAAACCTGTGTTCATTTGTTCAAACAGCTTGTGTTAATATCTGGGGCAAACTTGCACGAATTAGGGCAAAGACCTTGTGTTAATTTATGCAAAAATCTTTGCTTGAATTTGTGTTGTAACCGTGCTTTTTGGCTGCTCCATCTTTGAAACTGTAGCTTTGTGTCTGTGTTTATTCCAAGTCTGGGTCCATTGGTCGTGGGGAGTGAAAGAGACAGGCTGGGACAGCCCTGGGCTAAACCATTGTCTCCAACACCCCACTATAATCGCATCAAGAACATATCATTTTTCTCGCAGTCTCTGTCCCTCTGAATAAGGTCCAGGAGACAGTGTTCTTAATGGGAAGTCAATGAGAGGATCTCATTTCTCTTGCAGTCTGTCACGAAGAACAAGATGCAGAGACAGTGTTCTTCATTAGATGCCAATAGAGCATCTTATTGCTGTCGCAGTCTCTGTCAAGATAAACAAGATTCAGGAGGCAGAGTTCTTCATGAGATTTTCTCTCAACCTGTCTAATGATGTCATCTGTCCATGTATGCCTGTGCACTCCTGCTCCTGCAAACCCCTTTGTGTCATTATCGGAGGGATAGTTAGTATGTTTACAAACGACATCAATACTGGAGGTGTACTGGACAGCAAATAAGGTTGCCTTAGAGTACAATGGACCTTGATCAGAAGGGCTGATGGGCTGCGGAGTGGGAGATTGAGATTAATTCAGATAGGTGTGAGGTGTTCCAGTTTTGTAAAGCTAATCAGGGTGGGACAGACAGAAAGCAGTAGTTTCAAATACGGAGCAGCCACAACACACAGTTACAACACAAATTCACACAACATTTCGGTACATATAATCGTAAGGTCCTGGGGAGTGATGCCAAACAAAGAGATCTGGGAGTGCAGATGTATAGTTCCTTGAATGTTTTGATGCAGATAAACAGGACTGTGAAGAAGGCATTTGGCATGTTTGCCTTTTTTGATCATTGCATTGAGCATAAGAGTTGGAATGTCATGTTGCGGCTGTAAAGGTATTTGTTTAGGCTAATTGGAATACTACATTTCAATTCTGGCCTCCCTTCTACACGAAAGATGCTATGAAACTTGAAAGGGTTCAGAAAAGATTGACTAGCATGTTGCCAGGGCTGGAGGGGAGAGGCTGAATTGGTTGGAGGCGATTTTGCCTGGAACATCGCAGGCTGAGGGGGAGCCTTGTTGAGATTTATAAAACCATGAGGGGCAAGAATAGGGTGAAGAACCAAGGTCTTTTTCCCAAGGTAGGAGTGTCCAAAACTAGAGGGAACAGCTTTAAGGCGAGAGGGGAAAGATTTAAAAGGGAACTAACGGGCAATTTTTCACCCAGAGAGTGGTGTGTGTATCGAAAAATGTGTTGGAGTAAGTGGAGAAGGTGGGTACATTGCACGATGTAAAAGGCACCTGAATGGAAGGGCTAAGAGGGATATTGGCCAAATTCTGGTGAATGGGACTAGATTAATTCGGAATATTTTGTCAGTGAGTTGGACTGAAGGGTCTGTTTCTGTGCTGTTCATCTCTATGATTCTGTGACTCTCCATATCTCTGGAGCAGATGGGACTGAATCAGGGCCCTCCCAGTCCAGGGGGAGGGCCATATCACCCTGCCACAATTCATTATTTTATATTCCATTCGGCCACTGTTGAAATATAATTCACACCATACAGAGAGCAAAGTAAATTATAAGATGGGATGGAGCAAACTCTGTTACAGTTAGTACCTTCATGTTGCAATTTTACAGTATCCAGTCAGAAAACTGCCCTCACACAGGGGAACAATGCCACTGGTTTGAAAGTGTAGACTTGCCAGGAAACGTGGATGTTAATATGTGACTGAGATAGTTTGGAAACCGCTGCAGTGAACAGAACTTCACACCTGCCTTGTTGTTAATTTTTCATTTTGATGTTGCAACTTGTCAGCAATTAACGCACCAAAACTCACTCTTTCCATATTCGCACTGACATGTCTCACATCTCTCGACAGTAAGTTGCATCTTCGTCAAGACAGCCTGATGCTGGGTGTGTGTTAATAACTGAAGAATGATCTAAAATTAAGTCTCTCTTGCTATTAGTCTCTGAAACGTTAGTGTACAATCCAATCATAATATCAAAACAACTGACAATGGAAGGTATATATTGGCAGTAATGATGTCGCTCACTCAGACACCTTCAAACCGAGCTCCAGGTTTCATACTGTTTCTGGGGTGCCCTTCACTCGGGGAATTATTTAACAGTGAACATTTATTGAACTTATTCCAGAATTCAGTGTGTTGTTGAATTCAGATCGAAAAGGACAGACAGTTCCCAGGCTGTGAATGAGTTCCAGTCTGGATTCCATTCACAATCGGAACCCAATGCAGGACAATGTGAAGCGGCTGATTTTAAGGTTGGGTAATGGTCATACGGAGTGTCTTTCAAATTATCCCCCTTTGTGGGGTCGCATTCGTAAGATGGATTTAGTATATCGGCGAGCCCCCAGAGCGTATCTGAAAACAATGAAACTGATAAATTAGTTCAATGGCATGACCAAATATAACACCTCAAGTTAATACACAAACAACAACAGGACCAGTTGACGAATCCCAGCTGGTATGGCAGCATCTGTGGAGAGAGAAAGCTGAGCTAACTGATGTTCCGGTGAAGTTACCATAAGCATGAGGAGCAGGAGGAGACCATTCAGCCCATTTGGCCATCCAGTATAAACTTATATTTTTCCCGACGTGCAGATTGAACTTCTCTCCTATTTTGGATTCCATTCGTTCTCCGACTGTTGATGTCCAAACAACAGCTCGGTCGTTTGTTGGCTTCCTCTTTGCCTCTTTCTGTTAATGATCCATCTGTGCGATGTGAGCACTGCTGGCTGGGTCCAGCATTTATTGCCTATTCCTTGTTCCCTTTGAGAAGGTGGTGGGGAGTTGCCTTCTCGACCCACTACAGTTCACCTCTCCCCTTTTCTCTCCCTTCCCCACATCTCTCTCTCTTCCTCCCCTCTCTTTCCCTGTCTCTTGACATCTCTCTCTCACCCCACTGTCTCCCTCAATCTCTCTCACTGTCTCTCTCCAACATCTCTCTCTCTCTTTCCTTGGCTTTCTCTGTTATCCCTAACACTGTAACTAAGTGTCCCTTTAGCCTTCAACTCCACTATTTTAAGCTGACTTGCCTGTCTCAGTGCCAATTTCTGAAATTTGAATTCCCTCTCTTTCTTGCTTTCTTGTCTCTCCTTTTCTCTCTCTTCCCTTGCTCTTCCTTTCTCTTTTCTCTCTCTCTCTTTCTCTCTCATTCCCTCTCTTTCGTTGTTTTTTTTCTTTTTATTCTGCTAAAGCAGTTCACACTTCCTCTCTTCCAATGCTTTAAATCAGAATTCAAACTGTTACATTTCTGTTGCCCTTGCCTTGTCTCTTGCCTCTAACTCAAGCTGCTTGATTTTAGCCATCTCTAAAGATTCTAATGGCGTTTCCAGCAAATATAAATGCGGAGCAATGCTGTAATTAACTCTAGGTTCCTCACGGAAGGAGACAGCTTCATCCCCACCCTCACTGCTAATTCCAGCAGCTTGGTCTTCATCATTTTCTGTAAAACCCCTAAGGTCACTTCTCCCACCTCCAGAGAACTTGTGGTAACTGAAAGAGCCATTGCTAACCCAAACACTGTTTAAGCTGGCTGAATTCAACACCCAGAACAAAAGATACTGACACCTACCACTCTGCTTTCAAGACCAACACCGCCCATCCCAAATCAGAACTACAGGATTTGTTCCCATAGGGAGGCAGACAAAGTTACGTTAGCATAGGAGGGTACAAAGCAAGATCAACAATAGTTTTAAAATTCGAGAGGGCCATTCAGCAGTCTAATATCAACAGAGGAGGTGCTGGACTTGAACGTGTTGGGTTTCTGTGATAAGATTTTGCATCATCTGCCTGATGTAAGAGCCTGAAAACGATTATACCCGGAATAGGAATGATATTTGATGATATTGGCTGCCTTTGAGAAGTTCAGATGCAGTCAATGGAAAGGCTTGTGTGATGGTCGAGGCCTTGTTCACAACTTTCTTACTGTCCTGGGTGGAGAAGTTTCCGGATTAACCCGTGATGCTCCCAGATGGAATGCTATCTTTGGTGAATCTAAAAAGGTTGGTGAGGCTTCTATGGACATGCCGAATTTCACAAGCATCCTGAGGAAGACCGGGCGTTATTGTGCCCAGTTGACCATGGCATCTCCGTGGGTGATTCAGGACAGATTGTTGGTTATCGTCACTCCCAGGAACTTGACGCTCTCGATCATAACCACCTCAGTTTCTGTTTTGGTTTCTGATTTCAAGCATCCTCTGTTCTTTTGCTTTCCAAGTATTACTTTCCTATTTCCACAGTGGAGTCCAATTATTATGGAAAATAAGGAACAATTTGAATATGATATATTTTTCATAGAATGACATACTCAGGTATTAATAGGATAAGTCAACAATCCATGAACATCCTTTCAGCTGGGGTTCTTTTCTGGTCATAGAGTTGCACATGAATACAGCATGGAAACAGGCCCATCGGCTAAAACTGCTCAATGCTGACCATGTGCTAGTTCCAATTACCCGCAATTGACCCATATCATTCTCAACCCATGTACCTATTCAAAAGAATTTTAACTGCTGCTATTATCTCTCCCTCAACCACTTTCTCTGGCAACTCATTCTATTCACTCTGTGTGATGAATTTGCCGCTCAGGTCCTTCGGAAATCTTTCCCCTCTCACCTTAAACCCATGCCCTCCAGTTTTCAGTTCTCCATCCCTGGGGCAAAGGCTACAAGCATTCATTTTATCTCTGCTCCTCATCATTTATACACCTCAAATAAGGTCACCCCTCATTCTCCTACATTCCAAGGTAAAACCTTGATGCTGTACACTGAATTTCATTAGTTGGTAGATCTACTCGAAGTCTGCCCCATTTCACGCAGAGATCGTGCCACACCACATTCTTCAGTGCCTAAAAAATGTGAGACAGGCTGATTGGTGAAAATGACTTTTGGAATGTCCCAGCTCAGTTGGCAGGTGGTGCTGCTGAGCCAGTCTTGGTGATGGACACCGAAGCCTCCCACAAAAAGTCCATTCTCTGCCTTTTCCACATGCAATGTTGTGTTCAACCAGCCCTGAGATGATCATAGTGTTGTCTGGGACATTGTCTGGAAAGTGAAATTCCGTGAACGAAACTATGTTCCATTATTGCTGAATTAGTCTGTGATAAATATACTGCAGGTCAAGTTTAAGTTTAATAAAATAAAGAGTTATTCCCTCTTTATTTCTTTGAATCTTAAAATCAAACCAAAATAAATGTTTTTTTTTAGTTGAAGATTATTCACTACAATATTCAGAATGCACACCGAAGTATTGCTAAAATTAGGAACTGTAGTAACCAGCTGATTATTGCACAGTTCAATAACTGCAGTAAACAACTGGTTCATGTTCAGATGAGTAGACACGTGTTCATTGCAAAGTCATATACATCAAAAATACGTTTGAAAAGGGCAGAACTTAAATATAGTCTTGCTGGACCACATTGGCACCTCCAACAAAGAGTGTCTGGCTCGTAAATATTTCCAGACAGCTCCCAAACTGGATCTTGTCAGTTATTCAAACATTTCCTCACAATAGACAATTTAGACACTTTCTAGAACAAGGGGGAATGGATTGAGCAGATTGGTCAATGGACTCGCACAAGGCTCAGTGCAATTTTTTAACAATTATACAAATAAGCTGCCGATGACCATGCCTCGTAAATTCGTCCATGTTAATGACATTTCATGTGCAACATAAGCTTCATAATTCTACACTGTGGAGCAGATCCTTATTAAAGATGTTAGAAAAGTGATGTATTGCATTAAATCCCTCATCAACAATATCCAGTGCATGTCAGCTCCGCAATCCCAGTGTCCAAACAGAATTGTGCATCTACATTGATGGCCAGCATGATCCCAACTCACATTGTTGTGTGTGACTCAAACTTGAAATTTTTTTAGGTCATTTTAAGTATTGTACTGATTATTAATCACAAAGTGTCATTAATGAAGATCATAAATCCTGCAGTTACAGTCACTTGATTGCCCAATGAACAAATCCACCCATTTATTTATTTCAATTTTAAGACTGAAATATAATCAAAACATAGTGCCCTAATGATGAGTCTGGTAATCACACCCAGGATCAAATTATTATTTTGCCCATGCACGTTGAAAATATCCAATAATGTTTCCAATGAATACAAATATCCCACACATAATTGTTGTCATGGCAATAATTTAACCAAGTTTCCAAGTATTCCAGATAAAAGGACATATTAAATGGATTCTAACTATCTCATAATCTGGGATACGACTCTGAGTGTCTGTGTGATTCTGTGTACGCAGGCCTTACTTCTGAAAGACTGACTGAATGTTCCAAACAGCATGTTGCTTCAGAGCTTCACATTAAGCAAGGTACAGCCTAAACCCACCCAGCTTACACTCACAAAACCTCAAACCCATTGCCCATAATGAGTCAAGATTGTACAACATTTTTAATGAATTCTAATCCATTCAAGGGCATCATTGGCTGGACCAGCATTTGTAGCTCATCTCTAGTAGCTGTTGAGAATGTGTTGGTGAGCTGTTTTCTTGAACTGTAGTTGTCTGTGTGCTGTACATAGACTTGCAATAGTGTTACGAAGGGCTGTAAAATAGACAGGCAGGAGGGTAGAAGACCACAGCAATCCAGACAGTATCAGAAGGTGGAGATGTCAACACTTCAGGTGCAAATCTTCTTCAAGCCTGGGCTTACAGGAGGTGAAGATGTGGACTTTCTTTGTCTCTAATGAAGGACTGTGAACCAGAGATACTTACAGAATGGTGATATATTTTCACATCAAGATGATGATTGACATGGAAGGGAATTTGTAGTGCAAGGTGATCCCATGTATCTGCAGCTCGTGTACTTCGAGATGATTGTGGGTTTGGAAGGTTTTGTTTGAGGAGCTTTGGTGAATTTTTGCAATGCATCTCTTAGTACAAATTGCTGCAACTGAGAGTCAGTGGTGGAAATATGATGGTTGTGGTGGCCATCAATTAATTCTTTTATCCTGGAGAATGTCAAGCTTCTTGAGTGTTGTTGCAGCCTCACTCATCTCGACAATTGAGGAGTGTTCCACCACACTCCTAACTTGGACCTTGCAGACGGTGGACAGATGGAACTCAGGAAGTGAGGTATTTACTTCAGTATTGGATAAGCAGCGTTTCAGTATCAGAGTAGTCATAAATTCTGCTGAACACAGTGTAATCATTAGCTAATATACCTTTGTCTGACCCTATAACAGAGGGAAGTCCATTGATGAAATTTTTGAAGGTGGTCAGTCCTAAGACACTCCTGCAGAGATGCCCCGAAGCTGTGACGACTGACCTCAAAGATACACAACTTTCTTATTGCCTCCCATTTTGCTCAGGCTCCTTGAAGCCACATCAGGCCAAATACAGCCGTTATGTTAAGTACAGTCAGACACAGACCAGCTCTGGAATTCAGCTCTTTCTGTCCATGTTTGGACAGAGGCTGGAGTGAGGTCAGGAGCTGAGTGGTGTCACTGAGCAGGTTGTTCGTATGGAGGCGTTGCTGCATAGCACTGTTGATAAAGCTTTAGTTCACATTTTCATGATCGATGTCTTATTGATGGGGTGAGAATTCGCCGGGTTCGCTTTGTCCTGTTATTTATGCACAGCACAGAACAGGGCATATTTCCACTCTCTCATTTAGATACCAGTGCTGTAGCTAGGGAGGAACTGCTTGCTCGGAGGTACAGCATGTTCTGGAGCATGTCATCTGTCCCATTGCTGGGATGTTTCCAAGGCCCCAGCTTTTACCGAGAAGAGGAGGCCAAGATGGATCAACCATCAGCATTTTTTTCTGAGAAGTTTAGTGAACGAGTTTAGCCTTATCTTTGCATTGCTTTACTCAGTTGTCCCATTGTTGATTATTGTGGATATAAGTGGAGCCTCCTCCTTCAATGAGTTATTTAAATATTCACCATCATTCACGACTGGATGTGATAGGACTGCAGGGCTTAGATCTAATATGCTGGTTTAAGAATTCCTTATTTGTGTCGGTTACATCCTGCTCATGCATGTGGTGAATGTGTTGGCGAAGACAACAGCTTGGAAGTCATTGTGAAGCAGATGGAGAATGTTGACAGAATTCTGTGGGCATCCACATTCGAGGAAGGTATCCCATAATCCCTCATAGCCCCCGGAGTCAAAGTCTCAAAGATCGAAGAAGGTCAGATACAGAGGTTTCTGCTGTTCCCAGAACGCTGCTTGGATTTGTCACACACTGACAGTCCTGGTCATTCAGCCTCTTGATGGGCGGAAGTTGCACTGAGACTCGGGAGGAGCTCTTCAGCCAATGAGAGGAAGGACTGACAATTATTCTTATGATGACCTTTCCCATGACGGACTTTGGGAAATCTCTCTGTACGTTCGGACTGTTTTCTTTCTTGAAGTTGGTCACAATAAAGGATGCTGAGGTGGATTCATTTCAAGAATGACTCTCCGCCATATTTTAGTCCTTCTCCGTGGATTCCACCTGTGCCAGTATCCTTGCTGTTGTTCTGTTGTTGGAGCTGTTTTTGTCCTCAGTGTGGGTTGGTGGTTTGTTGGGATGGTGGTGAGTAGTGTATTGTGGGATGCTGTCAGGAACACTTGTGCTGATGGCTGTGAATTGGTGGAGGAGGCCCTCGAAGTGCTGTCTGCAACGAGTGCTGACTGCTTCTCAGTCTTTGATAAGGGACTCTCTGTGTTTGGCTCTCAGTGAGGTCACTCCCTGTGTACTCGGGCTATAGATGGATATGATTGTGCTAAAGAAGCCGCACACATTGTGTCTGTCAGTGAGTCACTGACGCTCCTGCGTTCTCCCTCCACCCACCATCTATTTGTTCACGGCTTCTTTGTTACACCTCGGCGTTCAGTTGCATCTCCGCTCGTTTCCTTCAGCTGGAGTTATGGTGAATCTGCCGTTTCAGGGATACTCACGTTTGTGGTCTTGGTTAACCTAGATCTCCTGCTTATTCTCACTGAGCCAGTCCTGGGGTTTCCTGGTGGAGGGGCCGTGGGTCTCCACTTTGCTGCTGACTGGGGTGGGGTTTAGGGTGCACCAGATGCTTATTGGTACTCTGTGACCCAGGTATCTTGGTCATCATCAGGTCGGCTGTGAGACACTGCCTGAGAAACACTTCTTTCAGCGGGATAGCGATAGTTCGAGTCTTTTGTCTCCTCCATTGTGTCTCGATTCGGAGCAGAAGCACTGACTGCTGTGATGTACTGGCCCAGGGTGTGTCAGAGGGTCATGAGGAGCTCATTTACCCCACAGGGGAATTTGGTGGGACGTCTGACTGGTTTGTTTGTTGTGGTGAATCCAATCTCATGGAGACGATGTTCTGGCTTTGATTTTTACTGAAGAAAGTGCACCCGTCATCATGTCAGAATGAGTGCAAATACATTCATCTCTTACTATTATAGACTGACAAGATGCCGTATCTCTTAAAATTGTAACTTTTTTTCCTGTTTCCCCCCGTTCTTCCAGAGTAAACTTTACCCACGGAGGTGAAGTCTTTATAAAGATCAGACACTTCTAAATATCCAGCTCCTGCCTAGGCTGTGCACCCTCCTGCAGGTCCTCGACTTTTCTTGCGGTTTCCTTTACTATTCCCACTAATCCCACTGGCTTAGCCTCTTTTAGCACATCTTTTCCCTGACTGTCTTTCTTCAATGACCAGCACTGTGACTTTACGTGTCCCATCTTGTGGCAATGAAAACATCTTTCCCAGTGCCTGTCTGAAACCACCAACACTGTGACTTCATGTGTCCCACTCCATTACAGTGGAAACACCGGAGGCATTTCACATTCTTTTCAATCTCTTGGGCATTTTTTTCACCTGTGGTAAACTAATACCAGTGTGCTGTAATCTTTGATTTTTAGTGAAGGATCTCCTCTTCTCCCTATTTCTATCCCTCACAGGAAGCTATGAAATGAATGTCAATTTAAGTACTAATGCACATTTATCTGTTATCTCAGCGGCACTTCTCACTTCTTCAATTTTCTGTTCATCCACATCAGTTATTATCATCTCTGGATTTTCAAATTCCTCGAGCTGAGTAATCTCTTTCACAGCCTCATGTGTCTGGTCTATTTTGAAGGCCTACACCCATCTGTCAAAATTGTTATGTTTAATTCTTTCAAACTCCATAACTCTGAACTTGTTCCTTCTTTGTGTTTTAGAACTGCTGCCTGTATGCTTCTGGTACCAATTCATAGGCGCAGAAAATAGTCTGTTTGTTGTTTGCATAATCTCTTGACCCCCTCATCTTATAGTGCTACAAGCACCTCATCAGCTCTGCCTACCAGCTGAGACTGATCTAGCATTACCTAGAAGTTCTCTGGCCACTCTATCTGCCCAGCTAATAATTCAACTGGAATTCAAAAAAAATGCTTTAACATCTTTCTCATCAAGATGTGGCATTGTTTTAATGTTTTTGCATACATCCCTACGTTATCCCTTCATCTCCATTCTGTTAAGTTGACTTTTGTGACTATTTCACAACTTATGAAGCTCTCTCTCTCTCTTTTCTCTCTGTCTTCCTCTGCTAAGTATCTTCTCTCCCTTTCTTCCTCCTCGAAATCACACTGCCTCACATACAACTAAATTTTAGCCATGTCCAAAGATTCTAAAAGTGTTTTCAGCACATTCAAATGTAGATTTATTTCAATATCAACCACATCCTTTTTTTTTCAGAGACAGAGGCAATTCGGCTGACTGAGACAACACTAATATTATATGGCAAGCCAAACAGAGAACCGCCAGGGAATTCCTATAGGCATGGCACTCATCCACAGATTCAATCAATAAACACATCGACCTGGACCCAATATACCGACCACTGCAACAGACAGCTGGACCTGACAACCGGAAGTGGCAGATTCAAACCACTACAAATGCCGGAGGAAAGATCACAGAAGCGCTTCACAGAGGGCTCCCAAGCACTGAGGAGGTCACTTAGACAGGGGACGAAACGTTTGCAACAAAAATTTCCAGCTCAGCGAACAGAACCACAACAACAAGCACCCGAGCTACAAATCCTCACGCAAACTTTGAATTCGGCTCTCAGTTTGTCTGACAATTGCAACAACATTTCCTCACCCACCTTTTATCAAACTTCCAAAGTCACTTCTCCCTTCCGCATTTACAAACTGAAAGTGTCATTTCTCTCACTTTTAATCTAACCAACGAAGAGTAGTGGAAATTAAACAGATTTTTCTCATCTACATTTTATTTAAAGGTCTCGAAAAGTAATCCTCAAGTGCATTTTAATCTACTGGAAACTCTCATACACCAAATCTGTCCAAATTCCAGACCTGATCCATCCACATCCATCTGAGCCTGTCCAAATCCCAGAAGAGCCCCCAATGTGCTCTGACGTGGAGTTCAAAATCCCTCTGATACTTAAA
Organism: Chiloscyllium punctatum; assembly: GCF_047496795.1. Taxonomy (NCBI): domain Eukaryota; kingdom Metazoa; phylum Chordata; class Chondrichthyes; order Orectolobiformes; family Hemiscylliidae; genus Chiloscyllium; species Chiloscyllium punctatum. The sequence goes on from NC_092785.1 coordinate 37,350,093, forward strand.
GCTAAAACACTCAGAAAAACTCACCTCAACACACCTTGTAATCTGTTAAAAATGTGTGAGGGAAGATATTTCCACCGTTTAAGGAATAAATAAAAATGTATTTTTCTAACTCTAACAAAGAACACAAATCAAAAACTATTAACAAATTCTTGTTCCGTTTTCTTATCTAACCACTACCTGCCCAACTCTCTAAGAATGCTGCTCTAATAAGACAATACTCAAGCATCAAATCAACATAATTTCTCACAGTCCATACAGTCTCTTCTTCTGTCTTCTTCTGGCCTCTGAACGTGTCCCTTCCCTCTGACCTTCCCATTCTGCTGTCTTCTCCCTGGATTGACTTCTTACTCCTTTTACTGGAAATGTTCTCTTTGATAGATAGTGCCTTCAGTTATTTTCATGAGAGCAAAATGTTTATTTCTTCGGATGACATTTCTTCCAAATAATATTCAAAATGTCCTCCCTTTTTATACCATTTACATCATACCCAGTTTTTGGACTGATGTTGGCAATGCAATAAATTCAAACTCAATTCCGTTTTGGTATCCTGGGCATAATTTAATTTAATTGGTTAAACTCGAATTGTTGTCAAAACAGCCACCAAAACGCAGGGATCAATTCACCAGCCAATTATCACATGCATCTATGTTGGCAGAGCCCGTCTCTTAGCTGTTCAGTATACTGACAGCTGCTCCTGCACCTTAAATTCAGGAAACACTTTCTATCTTAAAGTGACCATACACTCTTTAGACTTTGTAACAGTATCTAAGAATTGTACCAATATACTAGGACCTAAGATGGCGCCATAACAGATGACATTGTAAACCTTTTCACTGCATTTCTGTACATTTGGACTTGCGTACGTGTGACAATAAAGGACCATCTAATACTAATTCTAGAAGATAAGCTGGGAGGAGGGTGTAAGGAGTAAACAATGGGTAGGGATAGAGCCCAAAGAGAGAGAAGGACAGTTGGACAGACAAAAGAGTGGGCAGAACTCTGTCTAGGAGGGTGAATAGCTGCAACTGGAGACTGTTAGTAGCTAACAGTGTGTCTCATGTAATAGCCGACTGTGAGGCAACGTCTGGTGTGGGGGTTGCAGGTCAGGACAGGACAGAGTTCAGGCCCTAAAGTTTTTGAACCTAATATTGGGAAACAGCTGAGTTTTTCCAACAATTGTCAATGGATTCATGGTCATTAATAGACTCGTAATTCCTGATTTTTAAAAGTTAAAGTTTGTTATCAAGTTGTAAATGTTTACCGAACCTTTAAGGGAGCTGAAATTGCTGGCTGGCACAACGTGTTCGGAATGGTTTTAAGTTGTAACAGTGGATTGAACCAGATAGCTGCAGATGTGTTGCCATGGTAGACGACCAGTTTAAACTATGCCCCAAGCTCCCAAATTCTATTCAAATGTGAAAAAAAGTGTTTTGACAGCACTAAACCAATGAAATATCCGACGTTTCGAGGGTATAAATATCAGACATTTCGAACAGTTACCCTGAGCAGCAAAGAGCACCAACAAAAAACAGAACAATACAGACTGCTCGCAGACCTGAAAGTTCCCTTTATTTATGAAAGACCTGTAAATCAGAATCCCAAAGAAGAAAAAACAGAATACAGAGAAGAATCAAAAGATGCTTGGTTTTGAAATAAAACGTATATTTCTAAATCTTAATTGAGGTTTTAATCGGACCAGTATTGTAGAGTTGGGAGGTAAAAGATAGGTTTAAGAAAAAAAAAGAGTTGTAAGCAGTTGCTGTCTAATGTTCTTGTTTGGATGTAAAGAAATGAATTGTTCATTTTTATTTTAAATAGTGAGATCTGGGATAGTACTTTGACGCTTAAAATGTAATAGATTACGGCATGAGGTGAACTTTTCCTGTGTGTCGGGTTGAGATTAGTAGAGGGGTTTACTTAATGTCAAAACAGATAGGGGGTCATCATCAGGATTTGAACAATTTGGGTCTTCGATTTTTGGTTTGAACCCGTTTAGATAGATCCAGTCTGAGATTTGAACAGAATTGATGAGGTTTGGGCTACAAATAAACCCCAGTAGTTTTAAACGCTTAGTATTAGTATTCTATGTGTTCAAATAAAATTTTACGATACAAATAAAACGTCGGTAAGACAATATCAGTCACCCTGTAGTGTAACAAGTGTAGCTTCATCTCCCTTGAACTGCCCCCATGTAGTTTCTCCAATACACACCCACCATATGCAAAAATCCCTCTGTATTTCTGTCCATCCACCATATCCTTTCCCCGCACCATCTCCCAGACCCTGGGATGGAGGGTAAAATGAGAATGTGCAGAGACTAACCTCTCTTTCGACTGCCTATGCTATGTGATAGTTTCATATAATCATACAGCCTGAAAACAAAGCCTTCATGCATACCAATCTATGCCAACCATAATCCCCAACTAAACTGGTCTTACCTTCCTATTGAGAAAGTGAGGACTGCAGATACTGGAGATTAGAGCTGAAAATGTGTTGCTGGAAAAGCACAGCGGGTCAGGCAGCATCCAAAGAACAGGAGAATCGACGTTTTGGGCATGATTCCTGAAGAAGGACTCATGCCCGAAACGTCAATTCTCCTGTTCCTTGGATGCTGCCTGACCTGCTGTGCTTTTCCAGCAACACATTTTCAGCTCTACCCCTCCTGTGCTTGATCAATATCCCTGCGATCCGGTCCTATTCATGAACTTATCCAAATGGTCTTTAAATGTTAAAACTCACATGACACCAGGTTATAATCCAACAGATTTATTTGGAGTTACAAACTTTTGCAGCACTGTTCTTTCATCAGCTGGCTATTACGACAGGATCATAGGAATCAGACTTTATATCAATTGATCATAGTATCAGACCATTGATGACATATTGAACAAACCGAGATTGTTGTTTCTAACGTTGTAACCGTAACTGCATCCACCACTTTTCCTGTCAGTTCATTCCATACACAAACCATTCGCTGTGTTAATAAAGTTGCCCATCATGTCCTTTTTAAATCTTTCTCTTCTCACCTTAAACCTGTAACCATAAGCTTTGAACTCCACCAACATAGGGAAAAGATCCTTGTCATTCACCGTTTCTATGTCGCTCATGGTTGTATAAAACTCAATACGTTCACCCCTTGATCCTCAATGCTCCAGTGAGAAAAGTCGTAGCCTTTTCAGTCTATTTTCATATCTAAAACCCTCCATTCCCAGCAACATTTTCTGAACCATCTGCAGTTTACTAATATCCTAAATCGAGCAGGGTGGCCAGAACTGGACACATTAATCCAGAAGAGGCCTCACCAACATCCTCTACAAACTCAACATGACATCCCCCAAGTCCTATACTGAAAAGTCTGAGCAATGAAAGAATGCACGCCAGATGCTTTCTTAACCATCCTGTCTATCTGTGATACAAATTTCAAAGAAATATGTATCAGAACCCCGAGGTCTTTGTGTTCTACTACAATACGCAAGGGCATTACCATTAATTGTAGAAATAGTAATGTTCACCCCTCAGCCTCTGACATTCCAGATATAACAGCCCTAGCCTATTCAACCTCTCCCTATAGCTCAAATCCTCCAACACTGGCAACATCCTTATACATCTTTTCTGAACCCTTTCAGTTTTCACAACATCCTTCCAACAGGAAGGAGACCAGAATTGCATGCAATTTTCCAACAGTGGCCTAACTAATGTCCTGCAACATGACCTCTCAACTCCTTTACTCAGTACTCTGACAATAAAGGAAAGCATACCAAACGCCTTCTTCATAATCCTAGTGACTTGCAACTCCGCTTTCAACGAGTTATGAATCTGCACTCTAAGGTCTATTTGTTCAACAGCACACTTAGAACCTTACCATTAAGTGCACAGGTCCTACTATAATTTGCTTTCCCAAAATGCAGCACCTCACATTTATCGAAATTAAAATCCATCTGACACTGCTTTGGCAAATAGAGTTAAGTAGAATCCAAAGGGTTTTTACAAATACGTTAAGGACAAAAGTGTAACTGGGGAGAGACTCGGGCCCCTCAAAGATCAGCAAGGCGGCAGCAGAAGATGGAGGACATCCTAAACGAGTATTTTGCATCAGTGTTTACTGTAGTAAAGGACATGGAAGATGTAGAATGTAGAGAAATAGATGCTGACATCTTGAATAATGTCTATATTAGAGAGGAGGAGGTGCTGGATATCTTGAAACACATAAAAGTCGATAAATCACCTGGATCTAAACAAGTCTAATCTAGAACTATGTGGGAAGGTAGGGAATCATTAATATAAATGATTTGCATGTGAACAGAAGAGGCATATTTAGTAAGTTTGCAGATGACACCGAAATTCGAGGTGCACTGGACAGCGAAGATGGGTACTTCAGTTTACAATGGGATCTTAATCAGATGGGCCATTGGGCTGAGAAGTGGCAAATGACGTTTATTTTCAATAAATGCGATGTGCTGCATTTGGGAAAGCAAATCTTCGCAAGATTTACACACAGAATGGAAAGGTCCTAGTTTTGCTGAACAAAAAGACCTTGGAGTGCAGGTTCATAGCTCCTTGAAAGTGGATTCGCAGTTCGATAGGATAGGGAAGAAAACGTTTGGTATGCTTTCCTTTAGTGGTCAGAGAATTCTCATTCCTGATGAAGGGCTCCTGCCCGAAATGTTGACGTTCATGCTTTTCAGATGCTGCCTGACCTGCTGTGCTTTTCCAGTACCACACCAATCAGGACATTTGTTCGGCCATTTTTGGAATACTGTGTACAATTCTGGTCTCCTTCCGATTGGAAGGATGTTGTGAAACTTGAAAGGGGTCAGAATAGATTTACAAAGATGTTGCCAGTGTTGGAGGATTTGAGCTATAGGAAGATGGCGAACAGGTGGGGCTATTTTAGCCTGTTGCATCGGAGGCTGAGGGGTGACATTTTAGAAATTTATAAAATCATGAGGGCCATCGAAAGGATAAATAGACAAAGTATTTTCCGTGGGCTGGGGGAGTCCAGAACTAGAGGGCATAGGTTTAGGTGAGAGCGGAAAGACGTAAAAGAGACCTAAGGGTCAACCTTTTCACACAGAGGGTGGCATGTATCTACAATGAGCTGCAAGAGGAAGTGGTGCAGGCTGGTAAAATTGCAACATTTAAAAGATATTTATATGGGTATATGAATAGGAAGGGTTGAGAGGGATATGGGCCGGATGCTGGCAGGTGGGACTCGATTGGGTTGGGAAATCTGGTAGGCATGGACAAGTTGGACCGTGCTGTGCATCTCTATGACTCTATGTCTTCAAGTGGTGGATGTGGACATAATTACGATGTTTAAAAGGCACTTGCCAAAGCATGTGAATAGGAAACGTTTGGAGGGATATGGGCGGGTGCAATAAGTTTTATTTGGGATTATATTCGGCATTGACTGATTGGACTGAAGAGTTTGTTTCCATGCCGTATGACTCTATGACTCTGTGATTCTAAGTAAAAAGAGCCGCAGAGATAGCAGATACCAGAGATAGCATTAGTGCATAAGGTGAGGTTTATTCTGTAGCTTCTTGTCAGGGAAAGAAATTGGGAGAATGGGAGATCCTTCACTACAAAACAATGGTTAGAGCACACTGGTATTAATTTACTACAGGTGAAAATAGAAGCCCAAGAGGGTGAAAAGAAAGTGAAAGTCCTCAGGTGTTTCGACTGTAATGAAGTGGGACACATAGAGTCCCAGTGTTGGTGGTTTAAGAAAGGCACCGGGAAAGACCCGAGTTGAAACGTTTGTTGCGCCAGTATCAGGACATATGCAGAGATAGGTTTGGGAGGACTAATACTATTGTAGATGAAGAGCGAGTAGAAAATGCAGTCCCCATTTAAAAACAGCCCTACAGACTTAATTCTCTCAAAGTCACACAAAGTGAATATAATGCTTAGCAAAGACATTATCAAACCGAGTCAGAGTGGAGTTCGCTGATCATATTCATCCCAAACCTGAAGGGACAGAAATTTACCTGCACTTTCACACACGTTATCTACTGTATCCATTGCACCCGATATGGTCTCCTCTACATCAGGGAGACAGGACGCCAACTTGCAGATCATTCCAGAGAAACATCTCTGGGACACCCGCACCAACCAATCCCACCACCACATGGCCAACGAATTTAACACCCTTCCCTCTCCACCAAGAACATGCAAGTTCTAGGCCTCCTCCATCGCCAATCCCTTACCACCTAATGTCGAGAGGAAGAACAACTTCCACGTTGGAACCCTGTAACCACTCAGGATTAATGTGGATTTCACCAGTTTCCTCATTTCCCCTCCCTCCACCTTATCCCATTCCCAAGCCACCAACTTGACACCACCCCCCTGACCTGTCCTATCTGCCCATCTTCCTTCCTTCCCGCCCATCTGAAGCACCCGCCTTCCGACCCATCACTTCCACCCGCAGTTTAATCTACTTATCAAAATCCCATCTACAATCTCCCCAGCAAGAACCCCCCCCCCCTCCCATTTATCTCTCAAACCCTCGGCCTCATTCCTGATTTAGGGCTTATGCCAGAAACGTCGATTCTCCTGCTCCTCAGCTGCGTCCTGACCTGATATGCTTTTTCAGCACCACACCCATTGAGTCATAGAGAGACTGATAGGAAGATTCTTTTGTGAACATAATTTTAAATTTCTTCCAACACCAGGAGACCCCCCCCCTCCCCCCACCATGTTACCAATGTCTATATGACCAAGCAAGGCCTGTTAAGGGCCATGTTTAAGAAAGGTGAGGCTTCGGTGCTGGGGAGAGAAGGAGGGGACGAAATCAAATCGAAATGGAGGGGGAAATAAATCAGCCTACACTCCTCAATGTACACTTCTTGTTAAAAGTTGTGAGAGAATTGGTGGCCACCATGTTCCCCTTCTCCAGAGTCGTTCAAGCTTAAACGTGACGGTGGAAGAGGGGCAGGCAATCACCAGAGCCAACCCTCTACATGGCCCTCTGCGTGGACCTGTTAATGGCCAGCCTAACTAGGTCCAGGAACAGACCTACAAGGAGCTCTTCCGATCTGTTCACACCCCTCCACACGAGGTGCCCAAAGATCAAGCTGAAGTGGATCCAAAGACACAAGGTGTTTTTAAATAACTAAACAGGAAGTGTAAATGCTCACAAGCAATATACACATGTTCCATGGACCCCACAGCAAGATAAGGTAAACAGTTGAGTTGGAAGTCCATGAACTACAGCAATCTTCAGTTATACAAGTCTGCTGTGTGCAACACCGTCCATCCCAGGTACCAGAGAGTGAGAGGGAGAACGGCCATATAGAGTACTCTCCACAGGGGATTCCTGCGCCCAGTGGAAAATAGCCATGCCAAGGCGTCTCCAGCTGGTGGACAGAGACTTCGAGGTGGATGGTGCCCAGTAGCGGACTATAAAAGAACCGCCATTCAATGAGTTCAAAAGACGTACAACACATATTCCACAGGCAGTTCAGGTTGTGGGGGACAGGCACCAAGAATCAGAGAAGGTCTACAGTGTGGAAGCAGACGACTGGGCCCACACTGAACCTCTGAAGAGCATCCCACCAATTCCCGCACCCGGACCCAATCCCTGTAATTCCCATGGCTAGCCCAGCTAACCTGCACATCCCTGGACACTATGGGTACTTTAACACAGCTAGTCCACCAGCCTGCACATCCTTGGACTGTGGGAGGAAATTGGAGCACTCGTGTGAAACCCACGCAGATGCAGGGAGAATGTGCAAACTCCACATAGACAGTCGCCTGAGGGTGGCATCGAACCTTGGTTCCTAGCGCTGTGAGGCAGCAGTGCTAACCATTGAGCCAGCATGTCACCCAAGGGAGGTTTAGGATACATTGGGATCAACGTGAAATTCTGCCCAAGCAGAAATACAAAAAGACCGAATCCCACCGCATGCCTGAGCATCCTTCAGCTGGTGCCTGGTGTCAGGTCTAAGCATCACTGTTTTTGAAGTCGGATGGCAGTGGCCGTGAGCTGGATTCTTGCAGCAGCATCGCAGCCCAGTTTCCAATCACTCAGCATGTCCTTGACTCTGGTCAGCCATGCATCCATGGCCCTCTCCTCCACCATCCACTCAATCCATCAATGGTAGAGGTACAGGTTCCTGAGCAATGGTTACCTGACGATAGCTGCTACTCCTGACGGCGGAAAGACCCGGCGTGAATCAGCCATGTCCCAGAGATTTGTCAGGTCCTGGTAAAATACAGGCAGCATGCTGAGGGAGAGCGGAAACCCTCATGGCCAACAGACAGGAGCTGTGTGCTGTGATTCAGATCGGTTACCTGACGGTAAAAAGGCATCACTCAGGAGCACTCTCCAGGAGGAGGCTCGATGTAAAGGTATCGCTGCAGGTTCTGAAAGTGGGACATCAACACCTGGCTGCAGAGGAGCACCAAAGACTGAGCAAAACACTTATTTCCATGGCAACTCAGCTCAGGTTCAGAGAGCTAACGCAGAGCTCACTGAAATATCCGCTCATTCCAATTATTTCATTAATTAATAAGCAGCAAATCTGATAGGAGCTCTCGTTGCACAGTGGTAAGTGTCCCTACCTCTGAGATAGATGGCCCTGCATCAGTCCCACCTGCACTATATACATCTGTATATAGTGACATCTCTTAAGAAACTGTCTGAACAAAAGAAATCTAAGGGCAGACCAGCAGTGAGTGCAAATGATTCTAGTGCCTGAATATTGTATTTCCCATAAACCCACATCAACGGATCACCATCAGCATTGGTGTCCCGATTCGCAAAATGAACTAGGCACTAAATGTGGATGTTAGTGATGGGGAATGGATGGCAGAGCTGGGAGTGGGACAGCAGCCTTGTTTGGGAATGAACAGGATCACTGACTGACTGTTCCAATATTTCCTGCCAGGATAGGAGCAACCGTTTGTTGTGTTCTATTTGAGTGATTTGGAACAACGTTGCTTCAGTGGGCTCAGTGACTCAGCCCTTTCGCAGGGTCCAAATGAACAAACTCACCAATTGGCAAAAATGATCAGTTGTGACAGGGTGATGGATGGATGAAGCCTATAACAGCTGATCTCGCAGAGATACATCTTAACGGACCCCAATTAATAAGGAGTGAGCAATGACTCTGTCCATGATGAACAGGCAGGGTCTGATAAACATGCTCAATAGAAAAGCGTTCAGCTCTGCAGTGTGATTTAGAGAGATGTTGTGGACTGCAGTATCATTCCTTTTCCAATTAAGAATACGGACAATCAGATTAAGTTAAGTACTATTTGCAATTTGGGGAAAACCCGGTTATGGGCTGGAAGCAAGAGCACGTGTCTTCTGGTACGTCACATACTGCCCTGCAAGGATGTCTCAAGGTTTTCGTATATTAAAGAAACTCTTGCAATCTTTCCTAATGTCACCAGATAACTTACCCTTATATTTCATCTTCTCTGTCCATATTGCTTTCTTCACTGTCCTCTGTTGGTCTTTGTCAGCTTCTCAATTCTCTGGCTTCCCATTGTTGTTCGTGACACTACATGATTTTGCTTTTGCTTTTGTGCTGTTCCTGACTTCTCTGGTAAGCCATGTCGCCTAACTCTCCTTTTGGTATGCTTATTGTTCCTTAGGATGAATTTTTGTTTGCCTCCCGAATGACTCCTAAAGACTCCTCCTATTGTTTCTATTGTCTTCCGTGTTCGACTTCTCTCCCAGTCAATTCTGGTCAGCTTCTCCCTCATGCGTCTGCAGTTGCCTTTATTCAACTGTAATACTGTTACATCTCATTCCACCTTCTCCGCTAAAGCTTCAGGGTAAATTCTATCATATTATGGTCACTGCCTCCTCAGGGTTCCTTCCCCTGAAGATCCCTTCTCAAGTCTGCCTCATCGCACAACACTAAATTCATTATTGTCTCTTCCCCAGTGGGTTCCACCACAAGCTGCTCCAGAAAACCATCTGGGATACATTCCACATATTCCTTTTCTTGCGATCCACTGCCAATCTGATTTTCTCAGCACCCCACATATTGAAATCTCCCCACCCCCCAACCCCCCACGGTCACTCTAACCATACCTTTCTTCCAAGCCTTTGCTATGGTGGGCGGCACGGTGGCACAGTGGTTAGCACTGCTTCACAGCGCCAGAGACCCGGGTTCAATTCCCGCCTCAGGCGACTGACTGTGTGGAGTATGCATGTTTCCCCCGTGTCTGCGTGGGTTTTCTCCGGCTGCTCCGGTTTCCACCCACAGTCCAAAGATGTGCAGGTCAGGTGAATTGGCCATCCTAAATTGCCCGTAGTGTAGGTTAGGGGTATGGGTGGGTTGCGCTTCGGCGGGGCGGTGTGGACTTGTTGGGCCGAAGGGCCTGTTTCCACACTGTAAGTAATCTAATCTAACCTCTTGGTGTATCTTCTGTCCCAAATCCTGATTACCGTTTGACAGTCTGTTGATAACACACATTATGCTTTTGTTTATCTTTGCGGTTCCTCAACTCTACCTACACAGATGCTACATCATGTGACTCTATTTCATTTAATGCTATTGATTTAATTTCTTCCTTTTTTTACTTTAAACACAATCCCATTCCCTCTGCCCACCTGCCTTTTCAATAGGATGCAATGGATTCCTTGTCTATTTAGCTCTCAGTGCTGATCCCCTTGCAGCCATGTCTCCCTTATGCCCACCAAATCATTCCTGACAATTTCAGTCGGCACTGCAACCACATTTACCTTATTCCATATACTGCTGGGATTCAATACAACACCTTCAGTCCTGTCTTCACTGTCCCTCTATTCATTGTTATTCATTCATCCGATGTGTTTGAAGTTTAATTCCTAACCATTTCCAAACACTGCTTCCTGTTTTGTGTCCTAGAGATTTTAATAAACTCTCCTGAGTTCTGTTGTCTGTTCATTTTTTCAATATTTTCAGTACAGTTGGCTCCACCCTTACAGATGTTAACTGCAACATTCCTTCCCATTGGTCAATGCACTTTTTTGAGTTTTACCCTTCCTTTCTCCCCCACATCCTAGTCAGTGTGTGACTAATCTGGAATTTTTGAGGATGTAACTGCATCCTCTAGTGAGAAAGTGAGAACTGCAGATGCTGGAGATCAGAGTCAAGGTTAGAGTGGTACTGGAGACGCACAGCAAGTCAGGCAGCATGCAAGGAGCAGGAAAATTGACGCTTCGGGCAGGAGCCCTGCATGAGAAATGAGTCTCATTCATCATGAAATGCTCGTACCGAACGTTGATTTTTCTGCAATGAGATCTAGGTGTTCTTGTACATCAGTCAATGAAAGCAAGCATGCAGGTACAGTAGGTAGTGAAGAAAACTAATGGCATGCTGGCCTTCAAAACAAGAGTAATTGAATATACGAGCAAATAGATCCTTCTGCAGCTGTACAGGGCCCTGGTGAGACCGCACCTGGAGTATTGTGCGCATTTTTGGTCTCCACATTTGAGGAAGCATATTCTGTCTATTGAGGGAGTGCAGCATAGTTTCATGAGATCAATTCCCAGAATGGCAGGACTCTTAGATGTTGAAAGTTTGGAGCGACTTGGCTTGTATATACTTGAGTTTAGAAGGATGAGAGAGGATCTTATAGAGATGCGTAAGATTATTAAAGAATTGGATACTCTGGAGGCAGGAAGCATGTTTCCGCTGATGGGTGAGTCCAGAACCAGAACACATAGTTTAAAAATAAGGGTTCGGCCATTTAGAACAGAGTTGAGGAGAAGTTTCTTCACTCAGAGAGTAGTGGATATATGGAATGCTCTACCCCAAAAGGCAGTGGAGGCCATGTCTCTGGATACTTTCAAGAAAGAAATGGATAGAGCTCATATAGATAGTGAAATCAAGGGTTATGGGAATAAGGCAGGAACATGATACATATTGTGGATGATCAGCCATGATTATAATAAATGATGGTTCAGGCTCAAAGGGCCGAATGGCCTACTCCTGCACCTTTTGTCAATTGTCTATTATCTATAAAAACATGTTGATCACCCTATTTGCTGGAACACTGCCGCAGCTCGGTTCAGGTGGAGGCCATACCAATACTACTGATCACTCCTGTTCCAATATTGATGCCAGTGCCCCATGAAAATGAACCCCTCATTCCCACATCACTCTCTTAACCAGGTGATTACTTCCCTTATTCTCACATCTCTGCGCCAAGTGAATTTAGCTCAGACAACAATCTGGAGATTATGACCCTTTTGACCTGTTCCTTAACTTGATTCCTAGTTCCTGAAAATCCCTAAACTGCTCCTCTTGCCTCGCCTTTCTTATGTTGTTAGTCCTGATGTTGAATACTGAATCCTCCTCCTCCCTCTCCAATATCCTTTCAAGGATTTCCGAGGTGGCTTTCACCTTGGCATTGGGCAGGCAACGTACCATGTGGGACTCTCAATCATGCTTTCAAAGGATACTATTTATTTCCCTACTTATGGAATGGTCTACAATTACCCACTTGTCTACTTGCTCTCCCCTCTTCAATGTTCTCCTGTTCCACGGTGCTTTGGTCAGCGGTCCCATACTTCCAACAGCTCTATTCCTCATCTGCACAAGGAGCAAGTACTCCATAGCTGTTGAATACGGTCAAGAGCTGAGGGTCCTCTTCCTGGATCCCTCTATGTCCCTCACTTGCAGTCACACCCGGCTGCCCATTGTCACTGACTGGATTTGTGGTCATTAATCTACCAGGTGTGACTGCTTCTTGAAACAAAGCACTCAGTTACCTATCCACGTCCCGGATGTGCTGCAGTGTTTGAAGCTCATGTTTCAGCTTATCAATTCTGAGGCAGACTCAGGGTCCTTTTGTATGGAAAGCGAATGTGATAAAATAAACCACAGAGATGTGAACAGTAAATTGCATTCACAGTAAATTTGAACTCTTTCATATTTGGCAATGCACAATTAGGAAAATTAATTGGAGGAGAAAGTATCACGACTTTCCCCATTGTCGAGGATAGAGATATCGATGACATTGGTATAAAATACAAGATGGAATGACCTACGGTCATCTTCAAATAGATATCTGAGTGGATTATTTTCTAGAACTAATCTGAACCACAAATATCTGTCTCCAAATAGTTTTAGTTGCTCTATGTAATGTCAAGAAACGACCAAAAATACGAATTGCTCCAATTGCCCTGAGTCAAGCAAATGTTTCAGATTTTTTTTTAAGAGCAGTTTGTGGTCCAAAGCCAGCCGCATCTGTAATTGAGCTGCTCCAGTATTGCTCCAATATTGTAAGAGGTAAGAAGTCAATGTCAAGACCTGAATATATCATAACAACCTCCTTAACACACTCTCAGTTTGGTCCCACCATGGCCACACAGGCCCTGAACTCACAGCAGTCTTTTTACAGTAGAACATTGTCAAAGAAACTGAGAAGGAAAGGCAACAGAGAGAGAGAGCTCTTTGCAGAATTTCATCGAATACAGCTGAGTGAGCAGCTTTAAAGGCAGCCAATGGGAATCAAGCAATAAATCTTCCACTGGGGAGAATTATCCATATCACAAAGGGAAATGTTCTGGAGCCAAAGGCCTATCATCACAGCAGCATAGATTTAGATTAGATTAGATTCCCTGCAGTGTGGAAACAGGGTCTTCGGCCCAAACAACTCCACACCGACCTTCCGAACACCAACCGATCCAGACCCATTCCATTACATTCACCCCTGACTAATCCATCTAGCACTACAGACAATTTAGCATGGGCAATTCACCTAAGCTGCACATCTTTTGACTATAGGATGAAACCGGAGCATCTGGAGGAAACCCACACAAACACGGGGAAAACGTGCAAACTCCACAGAGACAGTTGCCCGAGGAGGGAATTGAACCCAGGTCTCTGGCGCTGTGAGGTAGTAGTGCGAACCACTGAGCCACCGTGCTGCCCCATTCTGTGGTAATTCCTCACAATCGTCTTCAACTCCTCAACTAGGCCAATTTTTTAATTTGGCAAATCATCTTCTACGTACAATGAGGGCAGAGGTGTGCGTGTACCCAATCAGTTGCCTAACGTGCATCATAACTCTCAGCTACCCAGACAGGCTTGAGATGTAAAGTGGCAAGTGGTATAAAAGACAATACCAATAAGAAAGAATCCAACTGATCACACTTGCTATTCAGATACATTTCTATAAATCTATGGCTATCAATGTCGTGGAAGCAAGACTTGAGCATAAACTAAATTGGACAAATTTCAATTATACTATTGGAGGGGCCACCGCCTACGCACAGATGGCCGGAGGTGGCAATGCGAGCCGTGGACCACAAAAGGCCAGCAAGATACCACAAACCAGCATGGCAACGCTGTCTGGGGGCACCCAGAAGGATGGAGCGGAGCAGATGGTGGCCATCGGGGAGGCGCAGCAGCCAATCCAAGTTTCCACAGGACAGATGCAGGAAATGGAGGAGGAGCAAACCACGGAGGCAGAGGACTGAATTATTGTTAAAAACAAGAGGAGGAAACCTGGCCAGACCCCCAAAGCCACCCAGCAAAGGGGGAAATGATGCCTGCATGAGAAGGATATAGGCAGCTCTTCAGATGGTGAAGATTGGCGTAAGGACGGTTGTCACAAGAGGAAGAGACAGAATGCAGCGGCGAGAAATGAGGGAAGCATCCCTCAAATAGGAAATGGCGAACTCTCTGACGGGGCTGCTAAAGACCACCCCCACCCAATGAGAACCAGGAGGCACCCACCACCCCACAGCTCCAGGTAACTGGGAGCAGTGATATTCGTACAGGCCCGCTATCAGACATAGAACAGGACTGTGCGAAGCCTCGTCCCATCCCGAAGATACCAGACCAGGCAAATCCCTCCTGTGTGGAGCCGAACATCCACCTCAGCCCTGCAAGTGTCCAGCAGTTCGCGTTCATCACGGGAATGCAGACAGCTACCCCAGAGAGGCAGGAAAATCAGGAAATGGACACTAGCAACCTCATAAACGGTGAGAATGGCCATAAACGTTGCCAGTGTTAATGGGAATGGCATTTAATGTGTCTCTATGCTGGCCTTCCTTGCCAACTTTGAAGCTGATTTCCTGTTTCTGCAGGAGTGTGGGGTACCACACCTCAACAGCTGCAGGAGATAGTCGAGCTCGTGGGCCCATGGGCCGTCAGGTTGGTCTGGAGGCAACGATAGCCACGCCTCCATACTTGAATATCCTGTTGCGAGGAGGCAACTTCGCCATCTCCAAGGTTAAGGAGGTGGCGGGGGCCTCCTCATTGCTGATGTCATATATAGAAATGCTCCCCTGAGACTGATGAATGTGTACGCCTCAACCGGTAAGAGTGACGCTTTGGCCGTCCTGCAGCAGCTTCCACTGTTGCTGGCGATGTCCAGGTCGGTTATTCTAGTTGGAGGATTCAACTGTACCATTGATGCAAATGGACGATCCGGCGGGGGGACAGTCAACTAGACACCACGTCCAGAGTCCTGATGGAAACGGTCAAAGATGCTAAGCTGCACCCCCGCAGACGGAGCGCAGCATAGATATCCCTGGTCACAGAAGGACGGGTCTATCCACTCATGGATAGATGACCTGTTTGTGTCCCGAACGTTCTCGGTCAGATATACTGATGTCAAACTGGAGTTCTTGTCTGACCACTGCCTCCTGCTGGCTCCCTGTCACCGACAGGACGAGCAGTGGTCAGGTAAGGGATCGGGGAATTTGAACACCAAGCTGCTGACGCCGGGAAAAATTGAGTCGCTCAAGAGGGATTCTGCAGTTTGGAGAACCGTGAAGCCCCTGTTTTAGTCTCAACCGGACTGGTGGGAAACAGTAAAAGGGAACATCAGCAGGTTCTTCATCCTCAAAGGTGTTCAGGAGGCGAGAGATAGGCGGGGAAAACTGTCCCAACTCCAGGAAAGTATGCAGAACCTTCTCCTGCTGCAAACAATGAGGTTTGATATCACGGAGGACCTGCAGGAGGTGAAGGGCCAGCAAGCCTCACTCTTTGCCTTGGAGGCCTCCAAGATAATTATCAAGACGTGCTCGCGTTTCTTCTTACAGTAGGTGCACAAAGAGAGCTCCGTGCTCAGCAGCCTGAAGGAAGAAGATGGCTTGGTAACGTCATCTAAGGCTGACGTCATGAGGATCAGCAAATCCGTCTATGCCAGCGTGTATGACTCGAAGCCAACTGACCGTGCAGCCTCTTAGTCATTCCTGTCCTCTATCACGGAGGTCTTAGACGAGAGAACGCGGGAGAGGCTGAAATAGCCGCTATCTCTGGATGAGCTGACCAAGGCCCTCGATTCCTTCGAAAAGAATAAAACTCGCAGAAGCGAAGGCTTACTGGACGAATTCGATTCAGCTCTCTGGGACGTGATTGGCCAGAACCTCCTGGAGCTGCATGTCAGAATGTTTCTGGCAGGTGCCATGAGTGAATTCATGAAGTAATGTATCGTCACCCGCATCTACAAGCGGAAGGGGGAGAGGGAGGAAATCAGAAACTGGAGACCAATCTCAACATTAAATGCAGATTACAAAATCTTGGCAAAGGTCATCACCAACCGGGTCAGGTCTGCTCTGGGATCCGTGATCCACCCTGACCAAACCTGTGCTGTATCGGGAGGGAAGCTCGCTGAGAGTCTCTCACTCCTCAGGGATACGATTGCCTCCGTGCAAATCTGGGGGTCGGACGCCTACCTCATCAGCCTGGACCAAGAGAAAGCCTTTGACAGGATATCACATACGTATATGAGAGATGTTCTCTCCCAAATGGGCTTTGGAGATGGAATCTCTAATTGGATCAGACTGCTCTGAAGCAAGATTGACAGTGCAGTCTCCATCAATGGGCCTGAATCAGACAGCTTCCTAGTCAGATCTGGAGTCGGGCAGGACAGTCCTCTCTCTCCTGCCTTGTTTGTGGGCTGCATAGAGCAATTTGCCGAGTCCATCAGGAAGGATGCGAGCCTGAGTGGTGTGTCTGTTCCTGGCAGTGCGGCCTGCAGGATAAGGCCAACCTGTACATGGATGATGTCGCCGTTTTCTGCTCGGATCCGCTGTCCGTACGCAGACTCTTGTGTATATGTGACCAGTTCGAATGGGCCTCAGGGGCCAAGGTCAACTGAGGCAACAGGGACGCCATGCTATTCGTGAACAGGGCCGACAAATCCTTCATCCCCTTCTCTGTCAGGACGGATCACCTGAAGGTGCTGGGTATTTGGTTCGGAGGGACTGGCGCATGCGCCAAGTCTTGGGGAGATCATATCAAATAAGTGAGGCAGAAACTCGACAGATGGAAATTCCGGTCGCTCTCCATCGCGGGCAAATACCTGGTCATCAAGTGTGAGGTAATGTCATTATTGTTATATGTGGTACAGGTCGTGCCTATTTCCAGAACCTGTGCCATGGCAGTCGCCCGGGCCATCTTCCATTTTGTACAGAGATCAAAGCTGGCCAAGGTTCGAAGGGACTCGATGTACAAAGCTCTGATCAACGGTGGAGAAGCACACCAAATGCTATCCTCACCCCGATGGCTACCTTTGTGTGTGGTTGCATCAACCTGTGAGTGGATCCCCGGTACGCAAACACCAAGTGTCACGACATACTGAGTTTCTACCTGTCCCCAGTGTTTCGATTGATGGAGCTGGCCTCTCTGCCGAGGAACACTTCAAGTAGTTGGACCGTTCCTTATCACCTGTCCTTGGTAGAGAAATACATGAAGAAAATCTCCTTTCATCACGAGTCCATCAGGAAGTGTCCTTTGGACGTAGTGTCCTTGAGACCCTTCACGAAAAGGAGATGGCGGATCCTGTCGAGCTGTTCCCTGGGCAGATTGTCAAAGTCATTTGGCAGAATGCCTCATCGCCAGAACTTTCTAACAAGCACCAAGACATTTTTTGGTTGGTGGTGAGAAGGGCTTTGCCTATGAGATATTTTGTGCACGCCAGGACTCTGACGCACCACACGCTGCCCTCGAAGCGGCTGCAGAGGGGACGAAACTGTTATACACCTCTTTCTGGAATGTGCCTATGCAAAGGACGTCTTGAGTCGAATGCAGTCGATGTTTGTCGAGATTCGTCCTGAGCCACTCTGTGACGCAGGACTCCGTGCTCTATGATCTGTTCCCCGGGTCTCACACTGACACGATCACCAACTGTGCCTGGAGGATCATCAACTCATTGAAAGCCGCTCTTTGGTCAGTCTAAAACCTGTTGATATACCAACTAAAGAAGCTGACCCTGATTGATTGTTGCGGACTGGCACATCCCGAGGTTCAGGACTGTGTGTTGAGGGACCCGCTGAAGCTTGGCTAGCTGTCGCCAAGGCAAGGTGGGGAAAGACCGCCGTGCAACATTTGCCTGCCAAAGAACAGGGGGCCCACACAGTAAACGGGCTCCGCTCTCGGATCAGCTCAATATATGGACAGTAATGGTGCAGACCTGTATATGTGAATGATTACTTTACCTCTGTATACAAAGAAATGGAATGTTTGCGTTTGTATGGCATGACCAATTGTACAGATCATCCAAATATTTTATAAATAGTTAATATTTTTGAAATAAAATAAAGTTCTTGTAAGTTTTTTTAAAATATCTGATCTGTTTCTGATTTAGGGACTGAATCCGATTTTTGCAGAAAGGAGTTGGATTAGTAGGTGCTACATCAACTTCGCGTATGGTCCAAGTATTGCAGTATTTCTTGGAATGGTTCACTCTTTATTAAAGAATCCAAAAAGCAGCTTTATTCGTTCACTTACGTGCCCTTTAGTGGTTAATTATGCGTGCACACCTAATTTATGCATAAGAAAGATAACATAGAGCTTTTCGTTGAAGTAAGACTTGCTTTCGTGCAAATCAACGTTGTTCTAGATTATAATTCATCTGTCACGTTCTGCATGTTCAGTACTCACTCTCAATGTTATCACTTCATCCCTGGTGCATGCTGCCCTTTCCACCAACTCCCAACTCCGAACAACAGAAGTAAAACAAAGTTGCCCACCAGCTTTACCTAATGTCAAACGGCATTTCAGTAAACAAAATGGAGAAACTGAAGCTATTACAGTGTTCAACAGTTTGGATTTTGATGATGAGGATGACTCGGGTGGATTAAAGGAGAGATTTTGAGAACGCTGTGAAGCAGGAAAAGATCTGAAGTAATTAAGGCCCGTAAAGCCAAAGAGATGTACAGCTCAGAAATAGATTCTTCAGTCGAAATCGTCCATGCCAACCAGATATGCTCACCTAATCTAGTGCCATTAGCCAGCACTTGACCAATATCCGACAAAACCCGTTCTGTTCAGATACCCATGCAGGTGCCTTTTAAATGTTGCAATTGGCCCAGCGTTCACCACTTCCTTTGGCAGCCCATTCCATGCTTGCACCATCCTCTGCGTGAAAACGTTGCCCCTCTCACCCAAAACCTATGCTGTCTAGTTCTGGACACCCACACGAGGTAAACGAACTTGTCTATTTACACTATCCATGCCCCTCACCATTTTATAAACCTCTATAAGTTCACCACTCAGCCTCCGATGCTTCAGTGAAAACAGCCCCAGCCTATTCAGCCTCTCCCTGAAGCTGAATGCCTCCAAACCTGACAGTATTCTTGTAAATAGAGTCATAGAGATGTAGAGCACGGAAGCAGACCCTTCGGTCCAACTCATACAAGCCAACAAGATAGCCCAACCCAATCTAGTCCCATCTGCCAGAAACAAGCCCATATCCCTCCAAACCCTTCTTATTTATCTACCCATCCTGATGCCTCTCAATTGTTGCAATTGTACTCGCCTCTACCACTTTCTCTGTCAGCTCATTCGATACATGCACCACACTCAGTGATAAAGTTGCCACTTAGGTCTCTTTTATAACTTAACCCCTAACACTCTAAAACTATGCCTTCCAGATCTGGACTCCCCCACCCCAGGGAAACGATTTTGTCTATTTATTCTATCCATGCCCCTCATGATTTCATAAATCTCTATAAGGTCACCCCCCAGCTTCCGACGCTCTATGGAAAACAGCTCTAGCATATTCAATTCACCCTATAACTCAATACTCTGACCAATAAAGGAAAGCATACCAAATTCCTTCTTCACTATCCTATCTTCCTGCGAATCTACTTTCAAGGAACTATGAACCAGCAGTCCAATGTCTCTTTATTCAGCAACACTTGCTAGGAATTTACCATTTAGTGTATGAATTTTGATAAGTTTTCCTTTCACAAAAGTGCAGCAATTCACATTTATCTAAAATAAACTCCATCAGCCACTTCGCAGCCATTGGCCCATCTGATCAAAATCCCGTTGTAATCTGAGGTAACCTTATTCGCTGTCCACTACACCTCCAATTTTTGTGTCATCTGCAAACGTACTAGCTATATCGCTTATGTTGACATCCAAATCATTGATATAAATGATGAAAAGTAATGGACTCAGCACCGGTCCTTGTGGCACTCCACTGGTCACAGGCCTCAAGTCTGAAAAACAACCCTCCACCATCAACCTCTGTCTTCTACCTTTGAGCCAGCTCTATATCCGAATGGCTAGTTCTCTTGTTTTCCATGAGGTATAACCTTATTGGGAACCTTGTTCAATGCCTTACTTAAAGTCAAACAGATCACAGCTATCGCTCTGCCCTCATCAATCCTTTTTGTCACTTCTTCAAAAAAAACTCAATCAAGTTTGTGAGGCATGATTTCCCATGCACAAATCCATGCTGACTATCACAAATCGGTATTTCCTTAACCAATTGCATGCACATCCTGTTCCTCAGGATCCCCTCCAACCACTTGCCCAACATCGACGTCAGTCTCACTGGTCTACAGATCGCCGGCTTGTCATTTTCAACTTTCTTAAAGAGTGACACCACGTTAGCCAATCTTCAGTCTTCTGCCACTTCACCTATGACTATCAATGATACAAATATCTCATCAAGAAGCCTGCGCAATCACTTTACTAACTTCTTGCAGTGTTCTAATGTCCATCTGATCAGGTCCTAGAGATTTACTTACTTTTATGCATTTCAAGACATCCAGAACTTCCTCCTCTGTAGCGACACAATTTTCAAGATGTCACCATCTATTTACTCGCATTCTATATCTTACATGTACTTTTCCCCAGTAAATACTGATGCATAATACTCCTTTAATATCTCCTCCACCTTCTGCTGCTGCACACAAGGGCCGTCTTGCTGATCTTTGAGGGGAACTATTCTTTCCCTATTTACCTTTTTGTCCTTAATGTATTTGTGAAAACCCTTTGGATTCTCCTTAACCCTATTTGCCAAAACTATCTCATGTCCCCTTTTGCCCTCCTGATTTCCTTCTTACGTATATTCCTACTTCCTTTATAGCCTCCTCAAGATTCACTCGATCTACCCTGATAACACCTGACATATGTTTCTCTCTTTTTCTTCAGAAAACCCTCAATTTCTTTAGTCATCCAGCACTCCCTGTACTTATTAAACTCTCCCTTCACCCTAACAGGAATATACTTTCTCTGGTTTCTCGTCATCTCATTTCTGAAGGTTTCTCATTTTCCAGTCGTCACTTTGCCTGCGAACATTAGCTTTTGACAGTTCTTGCCTAATACCGTCAAAATTGGCCTTTCTCCAATTTAGAACTTCAACTTTTAGATCTGGTCTATCCTTTTCCATCACTATTTTAAATCGAATAGAATTATTTTCACTGACCATAAAGTCCTCCCCCACTGACACCACAGTGACCTGCCCTGCCTTATTTCCCATGAGTCACTCAGGTTTTGCACCTTGTCCAGTAGGTGCATCCACACACTGAATCATAGTTTCACGTAATGTTTCACAGTGCTCCTGCCTTGTATGGTTGTTTATTGCAGACATACGCCAGGCCGTTTATCATTATTGTAAACGGTGATCGGTCAAGGGGCTTGACTGTCAGGCACTTGGAAGAGCAGCTAAAGCAGCAAACACACTGCATTGCTTCAACCAAATGGTCACGTCTCAAATCCTCAGGGAACCAGTTCTCAGTCAGGGCAAGGGAGACAGGATTCAGTCAGGAGATACTGACATAGTATGTCCAGGGAATTTGACATTGTTTGGGCCAATCAGGATAAGGGAATCTGCATCACTTCAGTCCAGAGAGATGGCCACAGAATCTACTCATTACATCCCCGAAATGCGCCGGTAGATTGTTCAATCCTAAATTCCCTTTCACCAATCCATGCTGACCCTGTGCGTTCCTGTCATTGGGGAGCAGTTCGATAAAATTCTCAAGGAGGTGTTCGGGGGTCCCTGCAGTAGCAGTGAAATTGGGCAGGTCAGTTCTGGGCAGTGGAGACTGCGTGCTTGTCGGCAGAGTGGACAGGAATTGTGGAAGAGATGGGAAAGTCATCATATTAGAGGCAGAGTAAAACAAGGACGTGGCATACCGTGAACATGTGGGTTACAATGGACAACCAAGTCACCATCACCGTCCAGGTTTTGATGTGGGGACAGTGCAGCATGTTGGTTTTCATGGCAATGCTGTAGGCCTGGTGCTAGGGGATGGGTAATGTTTTGCTGTAAAGGTTGTAAAGGAAGGAGCTGTGTGAGAAAGTACAGAAGCTCATGAACTCGACACAATGTGCAACGAGGAAAGGAGAATGATGATGTCATGTTGCACCTGTATAACATTTTAGTTCGGCTTCACTTAGAGTGTCACGGTTAATTCTGGTCGCCACGTTACAGGAAGGATGTGGAGGTTGCAGAATAGGTTTACCAAGATGCTGCTTATATTAGAGGTTACAAGCTGAAAGGAGAAACTAGAAAACCCAGGTAGTTTACCTTGGAGCAGCAGAGGTTAAGGGGAGACTCAGTCGAAGTCTCTAAATTTATGAGATGCATCAATAGAGTTGCCAGTCAGAATCTCTTTCCCCGAATTTAAACGTCTAAAACTGTGGAGAATAAGTTTAAAGTGTAAGTGGAAAAGTTCAAACGAGACGTGGGGGCAAGGTTTTCTCCCACAGAGAGTGTAGGTGTCTTGAACGCAATGTCATGAGTGGTAATGGAAGCAAATATGATAGGGGTTTCTCAGGAGTTGTTCACCCCATAAGAAAATGAATGTGGAAGGAATGGAGGGATATGGGCCAAGTGACCATCAACCAGCTGCAATTGGCAGTTACTAAATAAATGAAAGCTGAGGTGAATGTATTTGCAGAAATGGTGGGCAGCAACCTCATCGAAAACATAGACTAGAAAGCATTCAATGCCATATTTGATTTATTGATCAGGAGATCTGTCACGACCATGGAGAGCAGAGAAAATTATGAAGAACTTGTATTCTCCCCTGGAAAGTATTACAATGCACACCAGGGTCAAGAGCAGATCAGGAAAATATAATCAGTGATATCGCACATGAGGCTTCTCAAACCTTTGTTTGGAGTTAAAACTTTCCTTTGATTGTTCGACACAAATTGAAAGGTTACATTGTTTCCAAGAAACAAATATATTTACGGAGCTGGAATATGTCTGTGGAAGGGTTATAGAAACTGCAATTGAAAAGGTGTGCAAACGTATTAACCAGGCACTGACTAACACATTGAAACGCCACATGATGTGAGTATAACTTCCAGAATTATACAGCATTCCACACTAAATGTTAAAAATTCAGCGTGCTCAGCAAAGGATGGCCCTCCATCTCCGATTCTTACCCTCGACGATTTGTTTTAGAGTATCCCCTAAACCGAGCATACCCTCTCTGAACAGAGGAGAGATTTATCATTTCGAGTTCAGTTGACTCTCAGTGACAGTGAACTCAAAATTTTAGTCCTATGTGTGTCTCTCCAGACGCCACACCTCCACCTGCAGCATCCACGATATTTTACTTTGCTTTGTGAATTTTGCTCTAGTTTGCATTCTTATACAATTGCTCCTGATTATATTTTTTTCTGTTTAACTCCTACTTATCCCCATTCAAAAAGATGTTGATGAAATTCCGCTGAGCTGAAATGTTCACTGTGTATATTCCCACCTGCCTGATCTGTTGAGTATTCCCAGCAATGTCCTTCCGAGAGTTGGGCCTTTATACATCGGCAACGTCTCACTACGTCAGTCTATGGAGAGAATTCCAGAATCAGCTGAGGATTTCTCCAGGATCAACCAATAATCTGTGGTAAGGTGATGTGCTCTCTGCACTGAAATTGTCTGGTCTAAGTCCATTGAGAGACATTTCACATTAATTTTGTCAGATCAATGCTAGTATTGATTTAATTCAGATACCAGCATTGATCAGACCGATTTTTATTTACGTATGACCTCCAACAATGTATCAGGATCTCAGCATGATTCGCGTTTGTGCGTCAGAATTGAGTCCAAGGTCATCAATATTCATTGAATAAAATTTCTTCCTCACGTTCTCCCTGTGGAACATCCCCAAACTGATATAAGTCTCCTCTAATCCTTTTAATGTCAGCTAATAGAAACAGCTTCACTTTATTTACCTTGTGCGAACCAATCATTAACTACCGTTTCCACTCTGTGAAATCTCCCCTCAATGCCGATTTGTACACCCTAACCTCATGACTGAAATCTACCATTCTCCAAATCATCCTGGTAAATATCCTGGGTCCCCTGTCAGGAACCCTGCCAACCTTCCCAGTCTTTGGGGGATCTCTCGTTTTCACAGACCCGGATGCTCTGGGTTCCTGAGGGTGATGTCATCACACAGTTACAATGACACGGTGACATCACCCCATCCTGGGAATTCCCTCAAATTTAAGGTTTTCTCTGATATCAGTTAGGATAGCTTTCCAATCGATGGCTCTGCCTGGAATTCTCAGACTTTATTTTAAAGTTGAAATTATTTCTTAGCCTTTTGAAATTTCATCGACAATGTCATTCTTTTTGTGCTGTGCTCCATTCTATGTGCAATGTTCCATGCCCCTGGAACTGCGATGGTTCCTTACCATTGATCTGAATCTATGTTCATTCATTGCTCTGTCTCACGTCTACATTTCTGTATCACCACATTGCCATTGCCTCCATTCCACTGTTTCTAATGAGTGTATTTTAGCTCAGTTAGGTGCTTAATTTCTGCTGATGCCATCTGTGTTTAACTGCCTCTACTGATTAAAGGGATACAATGCTGCCATCTGCTGGACTGCCTGCGCCAGATTCAAAAACATTGAAAGCTTGAAAAAGTGCAGTAAAATTCAGCCTGTCTCCTCATGAAATGATTCAACTGGTGGTGCCAGGATACAACTGCAGTGGAAACATTCTATTTGGTGTGTATATTGTTAGGAACGCTGCTCAAAAACTAACCATTTCCTCATTTCAGAGGGAGATCAATAATTATCCACATGAGCCTGTTCGACGCTGAACAATCTCAGTACAATTGCAATCCCCTTCACACACCGTGTGTGTGTGTGTGTGTGTGTGTGTGTGTGTGTGTGTGTGTGTGTGTGTGTGTGTGTGTGTGTGTGTGTGCGCGTGTGTGAGTGTGTGTCTGTGTCTGTGTCTGTGTGTGTCTGTGCGTGTCGGTGTGCGTGTCTGTGCACCTCTTTGGATGGTGCTCTGAATTGCTGCCCTCTCCGACTCTGATTGAGTCCTTGACGGCTGTCTCCCTCCACCAACCTCTCTGCATTGGAATGGCGTGGCCAACAGAATTTGGCATTGTGTCACTTTCATTACAAGTGAGTTGTGCTTCACTTTTTGACGCTTCACTCCATTACAGAAAATCTCTGTTTTGGGAATGTATTGGAGGTACAGCCCGTTGGAATTAGGAAGCTTAATACTGGAAAATAGGAAAAGTGGCCACTTGTAATAAGTTCTGTTTCTTCATAATACAACAAATTCATACAACTAGGTATTTTTGGGTCATTCTGAAATTCGTTCTGAATCTAGACACTGTTGTTGCAGAATGAATGTTTAGTGGCTGGGTTCTGTTAATGTCATGTAATTGCCTGTCACAATTTCTCACATCAAAACAGTTCAAAGGCAGCTGCTTGTGACATTGGTATGGGTTATGTTGAATTGTGCAGAGTAGGGAGACCATGTATTTAATAGTGGAACATTTCCTGAAACATTTTCTTCTGTTTATTTTCATCAGAAACCTCTGAAGGAATTGATTTCGATGGAGACTTACAGTGAGTTTCAAGCTGATAGGAATTACCCTTTAGGAAATTCCATTTTCCTGGACAATTACTTTGGATTGCGCTGTGATAAGCATCTGCAAGTTCCCTACTCCATGCACTGGGATAGAATGCTCTTTCAGGAATTTAATGGAACATCTCTACACTTACCTGAATGGGAGCAGCTCCAACAACACTCAAGAAGCTGAACAGCATCTAGGACAAAGCACACATCTTGTTTAGCTCCACATTTACAAGTCCCCACTGCTCCAACCGCCACTCAGTCGCAGCAGCGTGTGGTTCTTCAAGACGCACTGCAGAAATTCACCAAGATCCCCAGACAGCACCTTCTAAATCCACGAAAACTTCCATCCATGAAGACAATGGCAGCGGACACGTGGGCACATCACCATCCAAGTCTTTCACCATCTTGACTTGTAATTATATCATTGTTTCTTCAGTGTGGCTGGGTTAACATTCTGGACTTCCCTGCCTCAGGGCATTGTGGGTTGCAGCAGTTCAAAAAGGCAACTCAGCCCCACTTTCTCAAGGAGCAACAATGGACGGGTAATAAATATTGACACAGCCAGTAATGCTACACATCCCATGAGTGAATGAAATAAAAAGGTCTGGAAATGATGGGACCCATCTGTGGGGCTTCACTGGTGAGTTTTATTTTTTCATGACAGAAGGAATCCATGTAATCAGGTATTTTACTGCATTACTGATCTTCGCTCTGAACCGGGACAATGTTGCTGCATAAATAAATGTGTTTGTGCAACAACTTAGATTCCGCAACATAAACCCAACAGCACTGAGGTTAATTAGAAAAGGTGAGTAATTGTCAGGATTGATTCCTTGAATGGTATAATATAAGAAATCTACAACAAAAGTTGACCACAGGAGGATGAAGCTCCCAGAGATGGTGAAGAGCAAGATAACAGCCTTCCTTCTGCTCTCCATCTCTGGGTCTCTGTGATTCTCACCATTGTTCTCACCTTTCAGCCTCTTCCGAACTCGACTGGTCACTAAAATGTGTCTGACTGTCAGAGCATTGAGCAACAGTATAAAAGTGAATGGCAGTAAAGGGGTCAAAACCGTATCAAGCCAATCTAATGCCACCCACCAAGTCTCAGTAAAGTAACTTGATTTTATTATACAGTAGAGTGGAACATTGTTGACTATCATCCAAGGCTCATATTGAAAATAAAAAGGAATATTTTTCAAACAGAGCAGGGTGCAGGTTGTTGCGAGAACCACAGTTGCAGTTTTCTCAGTGCAATATATTGTTTTTAGCTTCTGACAACAAATGGTCACAAATCGGTCAAAGGAGAAAGTGACGGTGAACCACACAGAGCAGTCCGTGGCTGCACGACACAGGGCCCTTTTAACACTACACACAGGAGTGATGTCCAGGAAACACAGTGGGAAATAATAAGTGCGAAATCTCCTCAGTATAATCTCAGTGATAATGACAATCAGATCAGCAGTTGTCATAATGACCAGGTAGCGAGCAGTGGAAGATGAAACACCACATCTTCCCCGAGAAAGAATAATAATCGACAGGAAATTAACTGTTGACGACAAATAAGAAAAGAAGCAGTTAATTACTGATCAGAAATTCCCCTTCCTGGTCCAGAGAGCAACATTAAAGATAACGATAACAATAAATCATCAAATCCCGATCCATTCTGTGAATATCAGTGGTTAGGATAGAGTGAGTTTGAATTTTAAGACTTTCACACCCACCCCAAATTGTCCTCCAGCTCAATCATTGCAGAGGTAATGGCATTTGGACAGAGACTGAGCTATTGGCCCCTCCTTAGAGAGCAGAAGGAAGTCTGTGATTTTGTTTGCTTGTAAGATAACTATAGGAATGAAAGTAATAGATTATTTCAGTTCATAGCTCCAACTCTGGCAGGCAGAGAACACAGTTGAAAACATGGATCCCAACTCCTTCATTGGAATGATGCTTAGACTGTCAATAAATGTAATTCTCCCCTTCTCCTTGGATCGGGTCACCCCCTGCTCTTTGGACCAAATCCTGATTGGAGCCAGGACCAGGAAACAGATCATCAGAGCCTGTATAGGATTTCAAACAAGACTACTCCATGTGTGTTACACAAGTGCAGCATAACAGAGCATGCAGGGTTCTATTAGTGGCAATGTGAGAGTGTGAGGAATGCTGTGATGGTTACCCTATAAATCTACATGTCTGTGCATCACCAATACCTCAACGTGCAGGGAAAGGAGGGAAGTCTGCCAAGGCTTCAATCCACTGATCAGAGACAGGGACGAAGAGAGAGTCTGATCCATTGTTCAGAATTCCGAACCAATTGGCAATAGTTTATCCTTTCCTGCGAATGTCTTATAGGACAGTACTCAGATAACCACTTAACTTCTAAAATTCTGGGGATGACAGTCCTCTCTGTGTAACAAAAACAGAAAAGCTCAGCAGGACTGGCAGCATCTGTGCGAGAGAAAGTAGAGTTAAAACCTCGTGTCTATTGATCTTTCTTCAGAACTAAGTATCCTGATGTCTCCACATACCCTCGCACCGTATGAAACTGGAACAGATGACAGAACACTGAGACCAGAGAATGCTGCAGTAGCAGTGAGGTTGGGAGTCTCTGTCAGTGGAGAATTGTACCGAGAATGCTGCTCAGTGAATTGCTGTCACTGTCCCGGTATCTGGAAAAGGCTGACCAGTCAGTGACCTGGAGACATTATTGTGCAAAATATAAAACAGTGAGCAGATCAGCAGCAGATTAAAACAAGTTCAATTCTCACAATGCCATACCTGGGATGCCAATAAGAGCAAGGATGGTGTAGAACACTCTCTCCACATGATCAATTGTTCGATGCATTTTTCTGTGCGAGGTGATCTGTCCCTTCAGGCAATGACAAGTTCCTTGTTTGAGACCCTGAGTTGATGCATTCCCAGAGACGCTGCCTTATACTGTGTGAAGCTCCTTGGGGAGACCGAGGTGACAGCATTACTCAGCTTTGTTGCTGATTTTCAAATTTCTGTCAATGAGCAAACTAATTACAATAACAATTTTAATCCCAATTACGAAGGGGTGTTGCTGTTCATATATCATAAAGAAATAACAAAAACAGAATCTAGAATCTACCAGCAAAAACGCTGTCCTCTCAAACATCACGAGCCCCAACTCAAGATCACAAAATATTTCAACTGACTCTGCACCCGGTCTGTTTACTCCAAGTGTGAAAACATATCTCAGAGGTGACCTTCTGCGCTCTAGGTTACGGACTGCCCTCTTTATATAAGAACATTTCACTTACTGATTGCAATGTGGATGTTCTTCCACAGTGAATGTGTGCATTGCTGCTGAGGTCAGCATTTATTCCCCATTCTCTATTGCCCAGGATCCAGAGTCACATGAAGGATGGGGTGAGGCAAGCACACTGGTTTTCCTGTCCAGGCAGATACATTATTAACGTCACCCTTGTTTTTCACTGCCCACCATGAGCATCACGAACCTCACATTTAGTGCCACTTCCCATCCGCATACATCACTGACCCCACTCTGGCATTGCAGCTACAGCAGCAAAAAACAAAGGTAGGTGGAATTTGGATCGTTATTACGATAGGAATAGAGTATAAACGTTGGGAAGTTTAGTTGAAAGGGTACAAGGCATTAGTGCAACCTCAGCTGGAGTATTGCAAACAATATCTGTCTCCTTACTTGTGAAGGGATGTAATTGCATTGGAAGTTGTTCAGAGGAAGGTCATGAGATAGTTTCAGAGATGAAGGTGATGTCTCATTCCTCCTTCAAAAAGGTTGGACTGCTTGTCCAATGTTCTGCATGAACGTGCCCAGGTGTCACATAATACTGAAACAGTCAAATCAGTCTGAAACAAGCTGATACCAATATAAATATTCCCTTCTCCATTATGAAATTGTTACAAAACTTTGAACAGTGGCCATACTAGGTCAAATACTATTGGGCTCCTTCAGCTGACAATACTTCCCGAGTCTGCTGTACATTTAAATAGTTGCTCTCTCTATCATTCTCTCCCTGTCTCTGTTTCTCTCTCTCTATGTCTGTGAAGCGGCTTTCTCTCTCTCTCTCTCTCTCTCTCGCTCTCTCTCTCTACGTCTCTCCCCCTCCCTCTGTCTCTCTCTACCTCTCTCTCCCTCCTTCCCTCTCTCTCTGTGTCCCCCTCTCACTCTCTCCCTCTCGCTCTCTACCTCCCTCTCCGTCTCTCTCGCCACCCTCCCCCTCTCACTCTCTCTTTCCCTCTCTCCTTTGCCCCTTTTCTGTCTCTCTTTGTCTCTCCCCTCCCTCTCTCTATCTCCCACCCGTCTCTCCAGTCTCTCCCCCTCTCGCTCTCCCTCTCCACCTCCCTCTGCCTCTCTTCCCCAACTTCCCCTCTCACTCTCTCTCTCTCCCTCTCTCTCCCTCTCCCCTTCTCTCTCTCTCTTTGTCTCTCCTCCTCCGCTCTCTCTCCCCGCTCTCTCTCCCTCCCTCCCTGTATCCCTCCCACTCTATTTCTGTCTCTCCCGCTCTCGATCTCCCTCTCTCCCTCGCTCTCCACCTCTCTCCCTCGCACGCTCTCTCTTTCTCTCTCTCTCTTACCCCCTTTGTCTTGCCCTCTTCTCCCTCCCTCTCTCTCTTTCTCTCTTCCCCTCTCTCTCACTCTCTCTCTGGATGGTCAGCTGGTCTCTGCTTCTTGCTCTGCGGCTCCCCTCGATAGGCCTCCAGAAGATTCAAGAAACCGATCT
This sequence comes from Chiloscyllium punctatum, assembly GCF_047496795.1. Lineage (NCBI taxonomy): Eukaryota > Metazoa > Chordata > Chondrichthyes > Orectolobiformes > Hemiscylliidae > Chiloscyllium > Chiloscyllium punctatum. Next base: position 37,380,859 of record NC_092785.1, read on the forward strand.
GCATGTGAACCCTGCCTTTTGGATGTTTTTTACTGGAACGTTCTGTACCTCTGGCCAATCAGAATTGGATAATAATTTGGAACATGCCAATCATTTGGACAGCTTGATACTGTTTGTTTCTTTGTTTAACAGCACCGAGTACGCTTCTGTACGGGGCCTCCTCTGTTTGGTGGGAATGTAACATTGTCACAGTGATGTACAGCACGGAAGCAGACGCTTCGATCCAAGCTAAGCAGGTATCCCAACCTCATCTAGTCCCACCTACCAGCACATGGGCTATATTCGTCTCAACCCTTTCTATTCACATACCCATCCCGAAGCTTTTTAAATGTTGGAATTGTGCCATCCTCCAACAATTCCTCTGGCAGGTTCTTCCATAAACGCAACGCCTTCGATGTGAACGAATTGTCTTTTAGGTCCTTTTTACAGCTTTCCCCTCTCACCCTAAACCAATGCCCTCTAATTCGGGTCTCCCCCATCCAAGGGAAAATACCTTGTCTATTTACCATATCCATGCCTATCACGGTTTTATAAACCTCTATAATATCACCTCTGTGCGGGCTGCACGGCGGCACAGTGGTTAGCACTGCTGCCTCACAGTGCCAAAGACCCAGGTTCACTTCCCGCCTCAGGCGACTGACTGGGTGGATTTTGCAGGTTCTCCCCGTCTCTGTGTGGGTTTCCTTCGGGTGCTCCGGTTTCCTCCCACTGTCCAAAGATGTGTAGGTCAGGTGAATTGGCCATGCTAAATTGCCCGTAGTGTTCGGTAAGGGGTAAATGTAGGGGTATGGTTGGGTTGCGGGTCGGTGCGGACTTGTTGGGCCGAAGGACCTGTTTCCACACTGTAAGTAATCTAATCTAATCACACCTCAGCCTCCAACAATCCAGTGAAAACAACCTCAGCTTATTCAGCCTTACCCTATCGCTCAAATCCTCCAAGCTTGGCAACATTCGTGTAAACCCTTTCATGTTTCACAACATTTTTCTGATAGGAAGGGTATTCAGTATTCCAGAAGTGGATTAACCAATGTCCTGTACAACCACAACCTGACCTCCCAACCCATAAACTCAATACGCTGACCAATAAAGGAAAGCATACCAAATGCCTTCTTCACAATCCTATCTTCCTGCGACTCCACTTTCAAGCAGCTATGAAGCTACACTCCAAGGTCTCTTTGTTCAGCAACACTCCATGGGACCTGACCATTAAGTGTATATGTCCTGCTGTGATTTGCTTGACCAAAATGCAGCACTTCGCATTTACCTAAATTAAACTCCATCTGCCACTCCTCAGCCCATTGGGCCATCTGATCATGACCCTGTGGTAATCTGACATAACCTTCTTCGCTGTCCACTACACCTCTAACTTGTTGGAGATGTGCCTGTCCAAGATAACTGTTACCTTTCACATGACACTGGTATCATTACCACCTGGCTGATGTGTTCGCACTGCGTCTGGTGTGTAGGTTTTGTGACTTGTTCGTTTTATTTGACCAATATACCCAGAATTCCTTGCTGTTTGGCTAAGTTGACCATCTTTCCGAGTATTAGCTGCAGGTAGGCTGCGACCTGTCCCCTTTTTGAATGGAAAGAAATTGATGTTAATGAGGTTCAAACCTAATGGTAAAAATTGGTTCTGTTTGTTGTCAGGGCAGCTAGCTGTTTGTACAAAAGCCATTCGGTACATTGGGCGAACCGCTCAGTTTTCATCTGCCCATGGATATCACAGAATCATAGAAATTAATCATAGAATTTCTTCAGTGTGGACAAAGCCATTTAGCTATTGAGTGCACAGTGACCCTCTGAAGAGATTCTGGTTAATTGTCTTGGTGTGTCTCTTCAGGATGGTTACGAAGTGATTTCTAGTCTGAATCTCCACTGGCTGTGCCATGGTGTCCCGATACATGTTTCCGAGCTTAACCCCCTATCTGTGGTCGGTCCTTCTACGGCTCGGTGAACTTGTTGCTTCAGGATCCTGAGCTTATTTTCCAAATTCGCCAAGTTAAAGCCATTGACCGCTGACACTCCTACCCCATGGGCTGTGGTTAGATCATTAAGAGATTCCCTTATCTTTGGTCTGTTAACTGCTGGTCTGATTATTCCCTCATATTTCTCAGTCCCTCATTACGTTGTCCCATGGGTCAGGTGGGAATGTAATCATTTCAATGGGGAAGGATCCCACTCCAGTAACTGTAACCCTGATGTTATGATTATGATTGGTATTAGTCTGTGGTTAAAGTTATTGAACAGGGTTTACCCTGGTAGTTTAATGATGAGTCCATTGCGAGGATCTTGTGAGTGTGGGACAGGTTGGGCAAGGAGCCTTCACTCCTGGTCTCAACCAGTTTTTAATTTTGTTCCCAAGGAATTCTCCCTGGCGGGCCTTCCCAGGACATTGCTGTCTGAACTCTGACCCCTTGTCCCACTTCCATGTCCCCATTCTCAGGGAATCCGCACCAATCGCCTGCGATCCCCGCACTCCTGTAACACAATATGAAAATCCCATGGGGTAACAGATACCACGAGCTGATTGTTCTACCTGAATCCCACTGATTCCGCAGGGTGGAGCCAGAGGGTTCCATCGACACACACCATGGTGCCAGGTGGGCCATACAACAGGGATTCTGAGAACGTCCTTTTCCCTTGGACCGGTGCTACACCTTTCCATACAGGCATTATAAAGATCATACATGACATGCAATGAACACTCCAGAAGGTCACATCATGAGGGCCTTGTGGTAGCCACTGCGGTGCACTTCCTAAACAGAGAACAAGTGTAATTTCTATAAATACCTTTTCCACTACCTGACACCGTGTTCTACATAGAATTTTTTAAAAAGTTCAAAGTATCCAAATGTCTCCCAATCCTGCTCCACTCCCCGCTCCCAACCTCCCCCACACCCCCCGAGAATACAATCATTCGGGCACATGACCAGGACGTGCAAGGGAGGGATGCGTTACCCTCCCATCATGCCAGGGTGTAAATAGAACATAGAACATAGAACATAGAACAATACAGCACAGAACAGGACCTTCGGGCCCGATGTGTCAAAACTTTTTCCGAGCTTAAGCACCTATCAATATACCTATTCAATTGCCGCTTAAAGGTCACCAATGATTCTGACTCTGTCACTCCCACAGGCAGCGCATTCCATTCCCCCACCATTCTCTGGGTAAAGAACCTTACCCTGCCAACCCCAATACCTTCCACCCTTCAAGTTAAATTTATATCCCCTTGTAACATTCTGTTGTACCCAGGGAAAAAATCTCTGACTGTCTACTCTATCTATTGCCCTGATCATCTTATAAACCTCTATTGAGTCACCTCTCATCCTTCGCCGTTCCAATGAGAAAAGACCTAGCACTGTCAACCTATCCTCATACGGCCTATTCTCCATTCCAGGCAACAATCTGGTAAATCTCCTCTTCACCCTCTCCAAAGCTTCCACATCATTCCTAAAATGAGGCGACCAGCACTGCACACAGGACTCCAAATGTGGCCTTACCAAAGTCCTGTACATCTGCAACATTACCTCACGACTCTTGAATTCAATCACTCTGCTAATGAACGCTCATACACCATAAGCCTTCTTACAAGCTCGATCCACCTGAGTGGAAACTTTGAAAGAGCTTTGAACATAGACCCCAAGATCCCTCTGCTCCTCCACCTTACTAAGAACCCTACCGTTAACCATGTATTCCGCATTTTTATTTGTCCTTCCAAAATGGACAACCTCACACTTGACAGGGTTGAATTCCATCTGCCACTCCTCAACCCAGCTCTGCATCATATCTTAGTCCCTTTGCAGCCTACAACAGCCCTCCTCGCTATCCACAACTCCACCAATCTTCGTATCGTCTGCAAATTTACTGACCCACCCATCGACTCCCTCTTCCAAGTCATTAATAAAAATTGCAAACAGCAGAGGACCCAGAACTGATCCCTGCGGAACTCCACTTGTAACGGCTCCAGATGAATATTTACCATCTACCACCACTCTCTGACTTCGACCGGTTAGCCAGTTCTCAATCCAACTGGCCAAATTTCCCACTATCCCATGCCTCCTGATTTTCCGCATAAGCCTACCATGGGGAACCTTATGAAATACTTTACTTAAATCCATGTACACTACATCCACTGTTCTACCCTCATCCACATGCTTGTTGGCCTCCACAAAGAATTTAATAAGACTTGTAAGGCAAACTCTACCCCTCACAAATCCGTGCTTGCTGTCCCTAACCACGCAGTGTCTTTCCAGATACTCATAAATCCTATCCCTCCGTACCCTTTCCATTACTTGGCCGACAACCGAAGTAAGACTAACTGGCCTTTAATTCCCGGGGTTGTTCATATTCCCTTTTTTGAACGGGGCACAACATTCGCCACTCTCCAGTCCCTTGGTTCCACATTCATTGACAGTGAAGATGAAAAAGTCATTGCCAAGAGCGCTGCAATTTCCTCTCTTGCTTCCCACATAATCCTAAAATATATCCCGTCAGGCCCGGGGTCTTGACTTTCCTCAAGTTTTTCAGAATGCCCAACACATCTTCCTTCCTAACAAGTATCTCCTCTAGCTTACCAGTCTGTTTCATCCTCTCCTCTTCAACAATACGGTCCCTCTCATTTGTAAATACTGAAGAAAAGTACTCATTCAAGTCCTCTCCTATCTCTTCCGACTCAATACACAGACTCCTCCTACTGTCCTTGATCGGAGCTACCCTCGATCTCGTCATTCTCATGTTTCTCACATACGCATAACATGCCTTGGGTTGATCCGACCCGCCAAAGATTTTTCATGCCCTCTCTTACCTTTCGTAATCCCTTCCTTCAGCTCCCTCCTGGATATCCTGTATCCCTCCAACTCTCTTTCTGAACCTTGTTTCCTCAACTTTATGTAAGCCTCCTTCTTCCTCTTTACAAGACATTCAACCTCCCTCATCAACCAAGGTTCCCTCACACGACCATCCCTGTCCTGCCTGACAGGTACATACATATCAAGGACACGTCGTATCTGTTCCTTGGAAAAGTTCTGCACTTCAATGACATCCTTCCCTGACAGCCTATGCTCCGAACGTATGCTCCTCAGATCCTGTCTTGCAGCATCATATTTGCCCTTCTCCCGACTGTAAAACCTACCCTGTTGCACGCACCTATCTCTCTCCATAACCAAAGTGAAAGCCACAGAATTGTGGTCACAATCACCAAAATGCTCACCCACTAACAAGCCCATCACTTGTCCCGGTTCGTTACCAAGTACCAAATCCAATATGGCTTCCATTCATGTCGGACAATCTGAATGGATGTTTCCCCGAGACAAAAGCTGTTCATGTTTGGCTACTACATGGTAGCTTTTGCACTCGTGTCGCTGGAGAGTTTTAAGGGTATTTCCATTACGGTGTCATCCTCACTTTAAATGCCACAGGCTGTTTCCACTCCAGCTGTTGCTGCCAGGATGGTGCCCTGTGTTCTGGCCCCCTTTCCCAGCCTTCCCGTTGCCATGTAGGTTAATATGGTACCCAGCATCCCGAATGAAATAGCTGGTTTGGCCATAATTAGTGGTTTGGGGTTCATTTGTGGGAGTTCACTCCTTCTGGGGCAGGGGTATACATAGTAGGGGAGTCTGTCTGGGCCCCTTTTTATATCCCTGCCCCTTTGCTCATCCAGGTTGGGGTGGGGGCTGTTAGAACACCAATCTGCTAAACTCCCTTTCCAATACAGCAATTAATTTGCAGACAAACCCAAGGCTCATTGCAGGAAGTATCAATGTGGTTGAGTCTCGGACATGTGTCCTTCTCTCTTTCTCATAACTTGCAGAGAAGGGATCAGATCCAATTTCTCATCCCTAAGAGAGGTGAGGGTCATGTCCCTAAAAACGCAGACTATTTGGACCCAGAATATCGGGAGAAGGTGATGGGTTTTCCCCCTTGTTGTCTGCAGTTTTTTTTTAAACACATGGTAAACTCACCTGCTGACTTAAAAACTAGTAATACGCAAATGATTCATCCCATGCGGCAATCTGTAAACATTTGAGTGGGTTGACTTTCCAAAGTGCAAAGCCTCACATTTATCTGTATTGAATTGCATTTGCCAATCCTCAGGCAACTTCCTTGAAATTTTTGACAACCTTCCACTATCAACGATACCACCTAATTATGTATCATCTGCAAACTTAATCATCATGACTTGTACATTCACATCCACATCATTTATGTAAGTAACAAATAATAAAGGTCGCAGCACTGACCCCTGTGGCTCAGCACTAGCTACAGGCCACCAGTCCAAGAAACAACCTTAAACAATTACCCTCTGCTTGCTACCATTGGGTCAAATTTGAATCAAGTAATTTCGCTTTCCCGGTATGCCTTATGACCTAACATTCACGACTAGCCTGCCATGCGGGACCTTGTGAAAGGCCTTACTAAACTCCATCTACTGCCCAAACCACATCTATCCTCTTCGTGGTCAACTTAAACTTGGATCTTTGCAATGGCCAGGATTCGAACCCAGATCAATTGCTTGGAAAGCAGGTATGCTCAAAGCACAATCCTAGCATTGTTCATTGATAGACCTGTGAGTGTGCTTGATCAAGCAGGTGAAGATGGTTCGACCGAGGACGTTTCCTGAGGAGTTCTTGCAGAGATGTCCTGAAGGTGAAATTGCTGGCGTGAACAATAACAACTCTCTTCCTTCTCGTTAGTTATTGCTGCCACCAGCAGAGGGTTTTCTCTGGATTCTCATTGACTGTGGTGTTCCTTGGCCTCCTAGTGTCACACTCGGTGAAATGGCGCCTTGATGTTAAGGGGAGTTACTCTCCCTTCTCGTCTGGAGTTCCACATCTTTGAACCAAGGCTGTAATCAATGACCCATGTAGCATTCAAACTGGCCATCAGTAAGCAGTTAGTGCTGACCAGGTATTGCTTGATAGCCCTGTTACTGACACCTTCATTCCCATTTTCATGTTAAAGAATGGATAGATGAGACGTTAATTGACAACATCAGATTAACCCTCACTTTTCTGTGTAAAACGTGCCAGGGAAATTTTTCACAATCTCGGTGCTGTTGCTGCATCAGGACAATTTGGCTCGGCACGTGTCAATTTTTCGATATTTAAGTTGTCAGGATCGACAACCTCTTCAGTCTGCAGTGCCTCCTGTAATTCTGTAATATCAGGGAGTGTGAATTAAATTGGCCAGAGACTGAGATTTGTGACCATGAGGACCTCAGGAGGGGTCTGAAATAGATCAACGTCTTGGTATTTTTGGTTGAAGATGTTGCAAATGCTTCAGCTTTATCTTTTGCAGTGATGTTCTGGATTTCCCCCAACTGAGGGTGCAGTTGTTGGAGGGCAGCCTTCTCACTCAGGGGTTTAATTGTTTTTTGCATAAATGTACCAGAGCTTAGATCTGCAGAACTTAGATGTGATGCAAAAACAGAAATTATTAGTGGAATACGCCAAGTCTGGCAGCATCAGTGGGGAGAAAGCAGAATTGCATTGACTGTGTGATCACTTAGCTCTGTCTATAACTTGTTGCAGACAAGTTTTGTGCTTCATCAGGTTGGAAGCTCATATGTTGGTTTTCAGTGCTGTTGTCTGTATGTCCTGGTGTACTTTTCATTGAACCACTCTGAAGGCTTCCTTTTCATATGCTCACCCAGATGCCTTTTCAATTGTTGTAATTGTACCATATTCCATCATCGAGCCATACAGACATACAGCACGGAAACTGACCCTTCGATGCATCTAGTCCAAGCTGAACATAATCCCGAACTAAAGTAGTCCCACCCGCCCGCTCCTGACCCACATCCCTCCAAACTCTTCCTATTCATGTATCCATCCAAATGTCTTTGTTCCATACAAACATCATCATCTGCATGAAGGAAATATCCCTCGGGTTACTTTGAATCTTTCCCCCCTGACTTTAAACCAATATCTCCTTGTTTTGGACTCTGTTACCCTGGGGAAGACCTTGGCGATTTACCCTTTCCATGATCCTCATGATTTTTTGAACCAATATAAATACTTCCCTCAGCCTTTGATGCCCCAGATTTTAAAAGCCTATCCAATCTGTCCCTGCAATCAATACCTCCAGTCAAGTATGTCGTGTAGATCGTCTATGATTGTCTGTGCTAGATATCATTCTGATGCTGCAGATGGCCCACTGAACTTCATGGACACCTTGTAGGAAGTTTGTAGGTCTGTTTGAAGTCTGTCCCATTTCGCACAGAGATACTGCCAGGATGATGTAAAACTTGAAAGTGTTCAGAAAATGTGTACATGGATGTTGCCGGGTTTTCGGATTTGACCGACAGGGAGAGGCAGAATCGACTGAGGCTGTTTTTCTTGGAGATTTGGACACTGAGGGCTGCCCTTTTCGATGTTTATAAAATCATGAGGCGCCTGGGAATGGTAAATAGACAGATATTTCCCCCGCGAGCGGGAGTCCAGAAGTGGATTGCATAGGTTTAGGGTGAGAGGGGAAAGACATAAAACTGATCTAAGAGGGTGGTACGTATACGGAATGAGCTGCCAGCGGAAGTGTTGGAGGCTCTTACAATTGCAAAATTTAACCGCATTCTGGATGGGGAGATGGATAGGAAGGGTTTGGAGGGATAAGGGCCAGGTTCTGACAAGTTAGAATACATTAGGTTAGGATATCTGGTCAGAATGGACGAGCTGGACCAAAGGGTCGGTTTCCATGCTGTCCATCTCTGTGACTGCATGATATGATATGACTCACACGATGCAATATCGATAAAATGTGGGGCAGGCAGATTGTAGAAAATGCCATTTGGAAAGTCCCAGCTCAGTCATCAGGTGGTGCGGCTGGGCCTGTCTTGGTGATGGACACTGAAGGCTCCCACACAGAGTCCATTCTCTATGCTTTCCACCTTTGATGTTGTGTTCAAACAGGGAAATTCGAGGAATCTGGTAATTCATAATCAGCAGAATGTTTCTGTGCCCGTGTTTAACCTGATGCCACGAGGTTAATTCGGAGCACTTCCCGGGTACCCCCACTCTCGAGACTGTATCCCACGGGGCTGCTTCTTCATCTGGCTCTGTCCTTCCATTGGGGCAGGATCTGGCCTGAGAGGGTCATAGTGTTGTCTGGGACATTGTCTGGAAAGTGGGATTCTGTGAGCGTGACGATGTTCTATTGTTGCTGGATTAGTCTGTGAGCAATATTCTGCAGGTCAGTTTTAAGTTTAATACAATAAAGAGTTAACGCCTCTTTATTTCTTTGAATATTAAAATCAAACCAATTTTTTTTCAGTTGAAGATTATTCACTTTAATAATCAGAATGTACATCTAATTATTGCTAAATTTAGTAACTGTAGTAATCATCTGATTATTGCTCATTTCAATAACTGCAGTAAACAGCTGGTTCATGTTCAGGTGAGTAAACACATGATCTTTGCACTGCTGTATACATCAAAAAATACGATTTAAAAGGCTGGAATCTCAATTTCGTCTTGCGGGACCACCCTGGCACATCGATTAAAGATTAGCCAGCTCCTATATATCTCCAGACTGCTCCCAAATTGGATCTGGCCAGTTATTGAAACATTTCCTCACAACAGACAATATAGAATCGCCCTTGAACAAGGATGAAGTGAATGGAGGAGATTGGCCAATGGACTCGCACAAGGCTTAGTGCAATTTTCAACATTTATACAAATGACCAGCAAATGACCATGTCACATAGGTTCGTCCATGTTGATGACATCTCGTGTGCTACATAAGCTTCATTATACTCCATTTTCGAGCAGATCTTTATTGAAGGTTTAAGAAAAGTGATGGATTACATGGCATCTTGCATTGGATCCGTCAGCAACAACATCCAGCGCATGTCAGCTCCAAAGTCCCAATGTCTAAACAGAATTATGCATCTACATTGATGGCCATCATGTTCCCAGCTAACATTATTATGTGACTCGAAATTGAAGTTTTATGAAGATGCTTTCAATATCGCATTGTTCATTAACAGCAAAGTGTCATTGTTGAAGATGATAAATTTTTTGATCATAGCCATTCGATTATCCAATAAACAGATGTATCCATTTATTTAGTTCAATTTTAAGATTGCAATCTAATGAAAACTTGGCACTCAAATGATGAGTCTGGTTATTGCACCTTGGATCAAATTATTCTTGAGCCCAAGCACTTTGAAAATATCCAATTACTTTTCCCTCGAATGCAAATATATGGCACTTTATTTTTTTCATGACAATAATTTAACTATGTTTCCAAATATTCCAGATACGAAAATATATTGCATTGCTTCTATCTATCTCACATGTGAGTAAGCTGAGATATGAATTTTAGCGTCTGTGTGATGCTGTGTGTAGGCGATGCCTCTGAAAGTCTGACGGTTTGTTCCAAACAACATATCATTTCAGTGCTTCACAACAAGCAAGGTGATGCCTCCACCCAACCAGCTTCCATTCACATGACCACAAACCCAGAGTCCACCATTAGTCATGATTGGACAATATTTTTAATGAATTCTAATCCATTCATGGGCATTATTGGCTGGACCAGCAATTATTGCTCATCCCTAGTGGCTGTTGAGAATGTGTTGTTGAGCTGCTTTCTGGAACTGTTGTTGTCTATGAGCTGTACATAGACTTAAAATATCATTATGATGGACGGAGAAATATACAGGTGGACGAACACAGCAAGCCACACCACATCAGAAGGTGGAGATTCAACGTTTCATTTGTCTCTAGTGAAGGGCTGTGAAGTAGAGATCCTTTCAGAATGGTGATATATTTCCAAATCCGAATGATGATTGACTTAGAAAGGAATTTGTACGGCATGGTAATCGCACGGATGTGCTACTCGTGTCCTTCGAGATGATTGTGTGTTTGTAAGGCCTTGTTTGAGGAACTTTTGTGAATTTGTGTCATTCATCTCGTGGTTGGTACATATTGCTGCTACTGAAAGTCAGTGGTTGAAAGAAAATGGTTGTGGTGGCCATCAAGTTTACTGTTTTATACCGGATAGTGTAAAGCATCTTGAGTGTTTTTGCAGCCTCACACATCTCGGCAAATGGCTAGTGTTTCACTACTCCCCTGACATGAACCTTGCAGATGGTGGACAGATGGAAGTTAGGAAGTAACTTATTCCCTGCACTATTCCTTGCTTCTGCCCTGCCTTGTCAACACTGTATTTAAATGTACAGACCGCTTCAGTTTCTGATTAATGGTCATCTCAAGATGGTGATAATTAGGAATCAGCATCAGTAACCCTATTGAATATAAAAGGATGATTGATTCTCTGTTGTCAGAGTTGATTAGTGTGTCATGTATGCGATTTGCCACTTTCCATCCCAAGCCTGGGTATTGTCCAGGTCTTACTGCATTTGTTAAAGGAGTGCTTCAGCACCTGAGTAGTCGCAAATGTTGCTGAACATAGTGTAGTGATTCGTTAATATCCCCATGTCTGACCCTATGAAATTATTGAAGGTGGTTAGGCCTCAGGCACTTCTTTGAGGAACTTCTGCAAAGACGTCCTCCAGCTGTGACGACTGACCTCAAAGAACCACAACGTTCTTCTTTTCCGCCAGGGATGACTCCACGGTGAGTTTCCCCGATTTCCATTGAGTTCAGTTTCGCTTTGGCTCCTTGAAGCCACGCCAAGCCAAACACAGCCTTGATGTTAAGTACAGTCCGCCTCACACCATCTCTGGAATTCAGCTTATTTTGTCCATGTTTGGACTAAGGTTGGAATGACGTCAGGAGCTGAATAGTGTCACTGAGCAGGTTGTTGGTATGTAGGTGCTGCTTCATAACACTGTTGATGAAGCGGTCATTCACATTTCATGAGCGATATCATATCGATTCGGCGGGAATTCGCCGGGTTGTCTTTGTCCTATTTTTATCCATAGCACAGACCTGGGTACATTTCCAATCTCTCAGATGAATGTCAGTGCTGTAGCTCAGCAGGAACTGCTTGCCCAGGGGGACAGCATCTTCTGGAGCACATGTCATCTGTCCCATTGCTGGGATGTTGTGAAGGCCCCAACCTTTACCCACTAGAGTAGACCAAGATGAATCAATCCATCAGCATTTCTGTCTGAAGAGTTTAGTGAATGGGTTTAGCCTTATCTTTGCATTGATTTACTGGGATCACTCATTGTTGATTTTGCAGATAGATGTGGAGGATCCTCCTTCATAAATGAGTTGTTTATTTGTTCACTATCATTCATGACTGGTAGTGACAGGACTGCAGGGCTTTGATCTAATATGTTGGTTATAGAATTCCTCAATTCTGTCTGTCACATCCTGTTCATGCATGTGGTGAATGTGTTGGTGAAGACCACACCTTGGATGCCATTGTCAAGCGGGCGGAGAATGGTGACAGAATTATGTGGGCATCCACATTTGAGGAAGTTATCCCAAAATCCTTCACGGTCCACAGAGTGAAAGTCTTGAATATCGAAGTTAAAAATCACACAATACCAGGTTATAGTCCAACAGGTTTAATGGGAAGCACACTAGCTTTTGGAGCCACGCTCCTTCATCAGTTAACAATCACCTGATGAAGGGGCGTCGCTCCGAAAGCGAGTGTGCTTCCAATTAAACCTGTTGGACTATAACCTGGTGTTGTGTGATTTTTAACTTTGTACAACCCAGTCCAACACCGGCATCTCCGAATCTTGAATATCAAAGAAAGACATGTCCAGAGTTTGCTGCTGTTCCCTGAACTCTGCTTGGATTGTCACAAACTGACAATCCCGGCCATTCAGCCTCTTTATCGGCTGAAGCTGCAATGAGACTCTGGAGGAGTGAGTCTGCCAAAGGGAGGAAGGGACTGTGGAGGATTCTCATGATGACCTGTCCCTTGGGGAAATCTCTCCGTATGGTCGGACCTGTCTTCTTTCTTGAAGTTGGTCACAATTAAGGCATCTGTGACATCTCCCAGCATGCTCTCTTCATTACAGAAAAGAATGGTGAGGTGGATTCATGTCAAGAATGACGATCTGCCATAGTTTCGCCTTTCATCCGTGCCGTTGGCCTTGCTGTTGTTCTGTGTTGGAGGTTTTTCTGCCCTCAGGGTGGGTTGGAGGTTTGCTGAGATGGCGGTGGATAGGATGTTGTGGGATGGTGTCAGAAACACTTGTGCTGAAGGGTGTGAATTGGTGGACGAGACCCTCGAAGTGCTGTCTCCTGCGAGTGCTGACTGCCTCTCAGTGGGATCACTCCCTGTGTACTCGGGCTTTAGATGGATTTGATTGCGCTGAAGAAGCCGACACATTTTGGCTGTTCATGAGTTAAGGATTATCCTGCTGACTCTCTCCACCCACCTGTCCTTTAAGTCATGGCTTCTTTGTTACACCTCGACCTTCAGTTGCTTCTCTGCTTGTTTCCTTTAGCTGGAGTTATGGTGGTGCTGAAAATGCTGGACAAGCGCAGCAGGTTAGGCAGCATCCAAGGAGCAGGAGAATCGACGTTTCGGGCATAAGCCCTTCTTCTGATCTCCAGCATCTGCAGTCCTCACTTTCTGCTAGTTATGGTGGAGCTGCCGGTTGAGGTGTACCTCAGTTTTGCGGTCTCAGAGATGGTGGATCTCCTGCTTAGTCTCACAGAAACACTCCACATAGCTGGTGACTGGGGAGGGGTTTAGGGTTGACCAGATGCTGTGGGCACTCTGTGACTCAGGTATCTTGGTCCTCATCAGGTTTGCTGTGATGCACTGCCTGAGAAACACTTCCTGCAGTGGTATAGCGACTGTTCCAGGCTGGTGTGGAATGAGTCGTTAGTCTCCTCCATTGTGTATAGATTCAGGGCAGAGGCACTGACGGCAGTGAGGAACGGCATCTGGCACAGGGTGTGTCAGAGGGTCATGACGACCTCATTTACTCCACAGGGGGATTTGTTGGGATATCTGAACTGGTTTGTTTGTAACGGTAAAGCTGATCCCATCGAGACAATGTTCTGTATTTGCTTTTCACGAAGGTGTAACCGCCATCTTATTCTTCAAATTGACTTTCTCCAGACATTCATATGCCACTCACGGCGTTAATGTCAATGTTGTAATGCTGGGCGATGGAAACATTATGTCATTCAGGTCTATTGGTGTTGGTTTTATCCATCAGGTTCCTGATGTTCCATTTCCCAGATTCATTTGTTGGTGGGGCAGAGTTTGGATGGAAGCTGCTTCTTTGTGGATCCCTTTAATGTGGAGTTGTCACTGCACCCCAACCACCACATGGTCCCAATGGAGGGAGGTCTGGAGCTTATAGCAGGGAAAATCCGAGATAACTGAAGACCAGGTTCTGCTTTAGGATCCTGTTGAGCTTGTTTTCACCAATTAATGGAGGGCAAGAAACCTCGAATGAAACTGAGCAGCTGATTTTTCCTGTTTCTGAAATAAACACTTCTGAGTTCAGGGACAAAACTATTTGTCCTTCTTAAGGAGTGTCTGAAAGAGATTCTCAACACTATAATTACCGAACAGACTGTGTCTGCCGAGACCATACAAGACCAAACAGTGCCCACTTGTCTAGGGCACTGCCTTAAAGATCCATAAAGCAGATTGAGAAATGATACTAATATTCCATACCTAATGTCTTAGAATTCACTTCAATAAAAAAAAGTCCTTTGGACCCAATATTTTATTTATAATTTCAGAAAGGAAACCACTGCAGAGTGAGTGTGTGTGTCTATGTTTCTATATTACCGATGCGAATGCTAAACATGGATTGTCTGTTGATTCAATGAGGTGTGTTTGGATTATAAATGTGTTTCTTTGAAGACCCCTGGCTGATCAATCACTATTTCAGTCTGACACCGATCAGATGTTTAATTCACAGAATTTGCTGTCTCCCAACTTTGAGCCACCTCATCCATGACCCCTGTCTAATTGCTCTCCCTTGTGCAAATTCACCACCATGAACTGCGCCACTCCCCTCCATAGTTCCTCCATCATACAATCATTGCATATTAAATCCTCTCTGAATCTACGAAAATATACAATACCCTCCTCCATCAGAGAGTCTGAGTGGACTAGAGGCAGACAAATAAAATCGATGAAACTATCCAGAATGTAGCTTCACAGTCAAGTGAGAAACTGCAGGAGATCTCACATGACGCAGTGAGCATTGATGATGGAAGGAGTGATTGCTTGTGGATATGAGTCTAATTAAGGGTCTGCTTTGTTCTGGATCAGGACAATCCTCTTGAGTGATGTTGGAGGTACATTCATCAAGGCAAGTGGACAGAGTTCCATTGTAATCCCAACTTAAGCCTTGTAGATACGGAGCAAGCTCTGGGCAATAGGGAATGGGAAGACTTTAGCAGCAAGTTATTCTCTGCAGGATTCCTAGTATCTGAACTGCTCTTGGAGACACAGGATTTGTTTGGCTGTACCTGTTCAGTTTCTGATCAATGGTATTTGTTGGGAATTTTTTTCTCGATAATGCCATTAAAACAGAAGGATCTTACTCAAGATGGTCATTGACTGGTACTCCGCGGTCATGAACATTGTCCAGGTCTTGCACCTTTTGGACATGGACTGCTTCGGGAATTGAGGAGATTCAAATGGTGCAGTTCATTTTGCAACCGTTATTGAGTGTCCCACTTCCAAACTTCTGATGGAAAAAGAACCAACTGAAGATGGTTGGGTCAAGGACACCACCTGAGGAATGGCCTTGATGCCTAACTCAGTCAAATGTGACCTTTCCATCAAGTGTACTCACTCTCACTTCACCTCGAGAGTTCCTCTCCCTTTTCCATGCCAGTGCCAAAGTTTTAATGAAGTCAGGAGGCATCTGACACTGACTGAAACTATACTGACAGTCTTTGAGCATGTCATAACTTTGCAAGTGCTGCTTGATAGTGATCTTTCCACCACTTTGGTAATCATGGACAGTGAACAGATAAGGGGACAAATGGTTACGATGAGGTTTTCCTGCTGTTGATACATTCGGACATGCTTGGGAAATTTGACCCATTGTCAGATTAATCCCAGATTTGTATTGACTCCAATCCCAGTAAAGATTTATTGCAGTAGATCAAACGTGGGCAAGGTCACCTCCTATTGATTCCCAATGATTTCCACCCTCACCATGCCTCGCTGCTGACACATCTCTTTTCCATGTTCAGAACCACTGAGAGGGAGCACTGATGGAGAAACGAGTATGCACAGGAGTTTCTCACTCTCTCTTTCTCTCTCTCTCTCATCTCACTCTCACTCTCTCTCTGCTTCTCTCTTTCTCTTTCAGAAATCGTGCTTTGATTGTTTTACTGCAAAAACATCAGGAACACTGTGGAGCACTTTCATCCTCAAACTGTCTGTTAACAGCTTCTGTCTGTATCTTCCTAAAGTCTGCTCATATTCTCTTCCCCGGTCGGTGGATCGCCAATTTGTGTGGCATCTGCAAAATTGGAAGGTATGTCCTGAGATTACAATTATAGTGCCATCAGCAAGCTGGAACTCAGAGAATAAGAGTTCCCTGGTTATTTGTTGTTCAAGTTGATCATTGTCTGGCATTTATGTGCCATATATGCTACTTAACGCTTTTGATCCCAAGCCTGCGTATTGCCCAGATCACACTGCACTTGGAGAAGGAGTGCTTTAGTACCTGAGTACTCGCAAATGCTGCTGAACACAGTGTAATCATTAGCTAAAATCCCCGTGTGTGACCTTATGAAGGAGAGAAGTCCATTGATCAAAATATTGAAGGTGGTCAGGCCTAAGACACTCCTTTGAGGATCTCCTGAAGAGATGGCCTGCAGCTGCGATGACTGACTTTATAGTACCACAACTTTCTTCTTTTGTGCCAGGAATGACTCCACCCAGTGCAGAGTTTGCCCCGATTTCCATTGCCTCCAGTTGAGCTCAGGTTCCTTGAAGCCACACCAGGCCAAACACAGCCTTGGTGTTAAGTACAGTCAGACCCACCCCACCTCTGGAATTCAGCTCTTTCTGTCCATTTTGGACCAAGGCAGGAGTGAGGTCATGGACTGACCCTAACCTTACTCGAGTCATTCACTTATTCTTGGCATACCTGTGGAAAACTTTTGGGATTTTCGTTGAACCTACCTGCCAAAGACTTTTCAGAGATTCATAGAGTCATGGAGATGTACAGCACGAAAACAGACCCTTCGATCGATCTCACCTATATCGACCAGATATCCCAACCTAACCTCATCCCATTTGCCAGGACTTGGTCCATATTTCTTTAAACTCTTCTCATTCATATACCCATCCGAATGCCTATTAAATATTATAAGTGTACTAGCCCCCCCACATCCTCTGACAACTCATTCCATATTCACACGGCCTTCTGCATGAAAAACGTGTACCTTAGGTCAATTTTATATCTTTCCCCTCTCACCCTAAACCTATAGCCTCTAGTCTGGACTCTACAAACCCAGGAAAAAGACTATCCTATCCATGCCCCTCATGATTTTATAAACCTTCGTGATGTCACCCCTCAACCTCTGACCTTCCAGGGAAAACAGCCTCAGCCTGTTCAATCGCTCCCTATTGCTCAAATCCTCCAACACTGGTAACGAACTTATAAACCTTTTCTGAACCCTTTTAAGTTTCACATCATCCTTCTGATAGGAAGGAGACCAGAATTGCACGCAAAGTTCCAAAAGTGGATTCAACATCCTGTACAACTGCAACATGACCTCCCAACTCTTATTCGCAATGCTCTGACCAATAAAGGAAGGCATACCGAACACCTTCTTGACTATCCTATCCATCTGTGACGCTACTTGCAAGGAGCTATGGACATGCAAACTAAGGTTTCTGTGTTCAGCAACATTTCCGAGGAATTACAATTAAGTGTATAATTCCTGTTCTGATTTGTTTTTCGAAAGTGCAGCACCTCACATTTATCGAAATTAAACTCCATCTGCTACTACTCAGCCCATTGGCCCATCTGGTCAAGATCGTGTTTTAATCTGAGGTAACCTTCTTCACTGTCCAATGTACCCACAATTTTGGTATCATCTGCAAACTTACTAACCATACCTCCAATGTTCACTCCAAATCATTTATATGAATGACAAAATGTAGTGGATCCAGCACTGATTCCTGTGGCACACCACTGGTCACAGGCCTCCAATCTGAAAAACAACCCTCCACCACTTCTACTTTCGAGCCAATCCTCTATTCAAATGGTTCGTCTCACCCGTACATCATGTGATTTAATCTTGCGAATCAATCTCCCATGGGGAATCTTGTCGAAAGCCTTACTGAAGTCCATATAGACTTTGTTACATCTTCAAAAACCTCACTCAAGATTGTGAGACATGCATTTCCCCGCACAAAGCCATGTTGACTATCCCTAATCAGTCCTTACCCTTCCAAATACATGTACATCTTATCCCTCAGGATTCCCTCCAACAACTTGCCCGGACACCGACGCAGGCTCATCGATCTATTGTTTCCTGTTTTGTCCTTGCCACCTTTCTTAAGCAGTGGCACCACATTAGCCAACTTCCAGTCTTATGGCATCTCACCTGTGATGATCAATTTTAAAATATCTCAGCAAGGGGCCCAGCATTCACTTCCCTAGCTTCCCAATTCTGAGGTACACCTAATCAGTTCCTGGGGATATGTTCACCTTGATGCGTACCAAGATATCCAGCACTTCTTTCTCTGTAATGTGGACATCATTCAAGATTTCCCTGTCTTCTATTTCTTCGATATCCTCCTCCACAGTAAGCACTGATGCAAAGTACTCCTTTGGTATCTCCCCATCTCCTGCAGCTCCACACAAAGGCTGCCTTGCTGATCTTTGAGGGGCCCTGTTCTCTCCCTCCTTACCTTATTGTTCTTACTGTATTTGCAAAAACCCTTTGAATTCTCCTCAGCCCTATTTGCCAAAGATATCTGATGTCTCCTTTTTTCCCTCCTGATTTCCCTCTTGCGTGTCCTCCTACTGCCTTTATACTATTCGAAGAATTGACTTGATCATTCCTGTCTATACCTGACATACGTTTCCTTCTTTTTCTTCAGCAAACCCCCAATATTTCTCTCGTCATCTACATTCCATTTCACCCTAACAGGACTATACTGTCTCTGGACTATCGTTATCTCATTTTTCAAGGCTTCCCATTTTCCAACCGTCCCTTTACTTGCTGCACTCAGTTAGCTTTTTAAAGTTCTTGCCTCATACCATCTATATCTGCCTTCCTCCAATTTAGAACTTCACATGTTAGATCTGGTCTATCCTTTTCCTTCACTATTTTAAAACTAATAGGATTATCGTCGCTGGCCTCAAAGAGCTCCCTCACTAACGCCTCAGTCACCTGCACTGCCTTATTTGCAAAGAGTAGGACTTAGGGTTTGCACCTTCTCCAGAGGTACATCCACATTCTGACTCAGAACATTTTATTGTACGCTCTTAACAAATTCCTCTCCATCTAACCATTTAACGCTATGGCAGTCCCAGTCTATGTTTAGAAATTTAAAATCCCTTACCATAACCAATCTATTGTTCTTACAGATAACTGAAATCTCCTTGCAAATGTGTTTCCCAATTTCCCCTGGCTATTATGTGGTCGATAATATAATCCCAATCAGGTGATTATCCATTTCTTATTTCTCAGTTTCAACCAGGTAACTTCCCTGAATGTATTTCCGGGGATATCCTTCCCAAGTACAGCTGTAATGTTATCCCTTATTAAAAATGACACTTGCCCTCTTCTCTTACCTTTCTTTTTGTCCTTCATGTATCATTTGTATTCTGGAACATTAAGCTGCCAGTCCTGACCATCCCTGCGCCATATTTCTGTAATTGCTCTGATATCCCAGTCCCATGTTCCTAACCTTGCCCTGAGTTCATCTGTTTTCCCTGTTAGGCCTCTTGCATTGAAAAAAAAACACAGTTTAATTTATCAGTCCTTCATTGTTCTCTACTTTGGTCCTGCCTTCCCTTAATGGTTGACTCACCTCTTTTCTCAACTGTCCCAGTCTCTGATTGATCTGTTTCCTCACTACCTCCTTGGATCCCACACCCATCCCAAATTTACTGGTTTAAATCCTCCAAAGCAGCTCAAGCAAATCTCCCTGCCAGGAAATTTAGTCCCGATCCAATTCAGGTGCAACCCATCCTTCATGTACACGTCACTTCTACCCCAGAACAAATCCAATTATCCAGAAATGTGAATCCTCCTCCAATTCACCAGCTCCTCAGCCACGTGTTCATCTGCTCGATACTCCTAGTCCTACCCTCACTAACTTGTAGCACCTGGAGTAATCCAGATATTAATACCCTCAAGGACCTCCTTTTTAAATTCCTGCCTTACTTTCTATATTGTCCTTTCAGAATCTCATCCTTTCGCCTTCCTATGCCGTTCGGGTCCAATGTGTACAACGACGTCCTGCTGGTCTCCCTCCCCCATGAGAACATTCTGCACCCTCTCTGAGGGAAAAACAATGACTGCAGATGCTGGAAACTAGATTCTGGATTAGAGTGGTGCTGGAAAAGCACAGCAGTTCATGCTGCATCCGAGGAGCAGGAAAATCATGATGAAGGGCTTTTGCCCGAAAAGGCGATTTTCCTATTCCTCGGATGCTTCCTGAACTACTGTGCTTTTCTAGCACTAGTCTAATCCTGCACCCTCTCTGACACATCCTTGATCCCGGCATGAGGGAGGCAACACGCCATTCTGATTTCTTCGCTGCTGGCCACAGAAGCGACTGTCTGTACCCCTGACTAGAGAGACTCCTAATGCAATCGATTGCTTGGAACCCATGTCTCCTCCTGGCTCTTCGAAGCTGTCTCTTTATGTCCTTCCTGGCTAACATTAAACTCTCATGCGCCCCAAACCGAGGCTTCACGTCTCATCTTTCTATAAGCCTCCTACTTCCTCTTGACAAGAGATTCAACTTCTTTAGTAAACCACGGTTCACTAAACTTGCACGAACACTTCCTCCCTGCCTGACAGGTGCATCTTTCTCAAGGCCAAACAGTAGCTGTTCCTTGAACAAGCTCAATTTTTCAAAATAATGAGATAACATCGAGTTTGGGCTTATAATTGACACCACCAGGCAATGACCATCAACAGGATGAATTACTCATCTCCATTTGGCTTACTGCGACATCACTGAATACATAAGCATCAACAATTTGGACCTATCATTGTCGAGAAGATGACTTGGTTCAACCATATAACTGCTGTAGCCACAGGGATATGTCAGATACTATGATAGCTGTGGCAATTAGCTCTCTGCCTACCAATCCAAACCATGTCCACTGCACACAGAGCATAGCTCAAGGTGAGATGAATACTCTCCACGTACCAAACGCAGCACTGAGTGCAACACTCACAATGCTCCACATTGTGCTGGACAAATACGTAATCGATCAGGTTGCTCAACATCACATTTAGCACTCACTTAATTGACGAATGACACGCATAACCAGTAATAAACCTACAAGATGCAGACTAGGACCACATTAACTCTCTTTCAACAACACCTCACAAACATGACCAAAGGCAGCAGATGCATGGAAACACCATCACATGAAAGATATCTTTCAAGGCAGATTTTATTCTGACTTGTAAAGATATCACCATTCGTTCACTGTTCCTGGGTAAAAATTCAGCTGCACTCCCCCCAAAACACTGTGTGTTTTACTGCACTCCAGGAAATGCAGATGTTCAATAATGCAGATCTCCAAAACAACCACAAAGGTGATAGGAACACTGGCCTGTCCACGAAAGCTAACATTCCACGTGAACATTTAAAAATGCCAGTAAGACCACATCGCCAACAGGATATCTCTGAAACTGATGAATGATTCGTGTCGAAGGGAATGTTCTGGATGACAGATAGCAGAAGAAACGTCAAGGAGAGGTGTTGATGCTTGGTGACGAGGTTCTGCTGAATTTAGGGCATCAACTATTCCAGTGCATTAACCATGACATAGTTTAGTTATCTGAATCCAATGACTTTCCCAACTCTTCCTCGTCTCAAAGCCAGTGACAGATCATTTCGCTTCAGTTGTTTGTGCTGGGTAGTGATTGATGCTTTGGTGTCCCCTACTTCAGGTACCTACACTGAATTAAGTGTCGGATCCCTTGTCTTCAAGTGTGGATCATTTTTGTGAAGTTCATAGTTGAGACAATTCATTCCATACAGCGATGTTCAAATACCAGGGAGTGGTCTAAGAAGGGAGCATTAATCTGTGTCAGTGTGTTGGATGTCTATTGGGAACCTCCATTTTATTTTAATCATTGAAGAGATGAGGGTGTCACTGCCTCAGTAAACACTTACCTACATTCCCTAATTGCCCAGAGACCAGGTTAGAGTCAACCAGGCTATTTTATATCTGAAGTCACATATCGACCAGACCAAGTAAGGATGACTGTTTGCCCTCCCGAAAGGGCATTACTGAATGAGATGAGATTATTTTCACAACAACTGACAGCCGTTGTATTGACATACTTCGAATGTATAAGTCTAGACTATTTTTGAATTGAAATCCCCCTATCTGATGTGGCAGATATGGAAACCAGTTCCTCAGAATGTTGTGGTAGTTCCTAAATTAATAGTCCAGTGATAAAACTATTAGGCCATCACTTCCCCTAATCTTTAGCATTTTGCCAGAATCCAGAGTAGTGGCCTCAGAAACGACATAATAGTACACTGCTTTGGTCTCCGAGAACGATCTGTGGTCTAATTCTGGCTAAGTCCACGGAGCGAACTGATTGAACGAATGGGATTCGTGGCCCCAGTGTGTTCTCTGAATCTGGGAGGACGACCTCTATTCACAAGGAGAGGAGCGTTGTTTCAGTTGGGAACTGTGGAATGCAGTCTTGGTAAGGTGTTTGGATGGCTGGTAGGGGCGTGGGATTGGGGAGACTGTACCAGATGTTGAAGTTCCTCTGATTGTGGTGGGTCTCCAATTTGGTACATGCAGGTTGGATTCACTGGTGAGTATCTTCATATCTCAGACTGTCAGGATGTTCAGAGCAAGGAGCTCAATGCTGTATGACTTGTTTGTTCATATTTGAGAGGCCATCCATTCCGACATATTATACAGTGATTCAGTGCCCTATCGTGTCATTCATATCGCGTGTATGTGCAATTCTAGGGGCAATCTCAGCTGTGGAGGGTCCACAGGAATTTTGTCATCCATGTCGATGTCAGGTGTCTCACATTCTTTGCTTTGTTGATCCCGTGTGTCTTTGGGTTGATAGTATGGTCTTATAGACAACTCCAGCCAGTCGGGGAAACTCCAGCCAGTCGGAAGCAGCTGAAATCAACCGTTTACAAGCCCAAAAACTGTATTTCTGTGAGTAATCTGCTTTTCATATTCCTCCCAATGTCTTTTAAAAGTGCAAATGATTCATTTCATGAGTTCATATTCTGAAAATGCCTGCACATGGCATGGAACAATTATCTTGGTGTTAAAATCCATCACAGCTGGTCTGGGCTCAAACACAAAAATATTTGATCGGTAACTTCCAGTCTTCTTTTTTAATCTTTCTCTCTCTTTCAGATAGACGAGTGACGATTATCTTGTTGGCTTGGAGCAAGTGTGGTCTTTCTTCATGCAGCAATTGCTATCTGGTGGCAATCGCAACGTCTGATCTACTGTTCATTGTTTTTGAGGTTGTCCGTCTTCGATTTCCATTTTATATTTAACCCCAGTGTTGCCTGGATATCACTCCTGATTGTTGCGTTCTCTATGTCCTGGGTTGCTTGGCCTTTGATAATTCTGTCTGGTTCACTGTCACTTTTGATCGATTTGTTGCCATTTGTTTTCATGAGATGAAAACTGCAATGAGGGATATGGCAACAATCTATATTTTCTTTTCTTTAAAGAATATTCCCAACTACTTTCGGTATGAACCTGGAAAGATCATGAACAATGTTCCATGGTACTGCTATACCAGGTCCAGTTATTATAATATTTTAAATATTTTGAACAATTCTTAACACCCATGTTCCCATTCACTTTCATTCTCTTTCTCAATATTCTGACTGTCAGGCACATCTCTGAGGCTATGAAGGTGGGGAAGGGACTGAGAGGTCATATAAACTCAGAGAATGATCCAGAAATAGAGAGCAGATGGAAATCTGTGATTTTACTCTTTTCCATATCTGCCAGCTTCATATATCTCGGTTGATGTCCATGTTATCTATCTTTCATGTCAGTCCTTCCTTACATCGCGCTGCTTTTTGTCTCTTTCTGCAAGCTGCATTAATGCTGCGGAATGTAAGTGGCTGCACAAATGCTTTTATTTATGTGGTGACTCAGAAAAACTTCAGAGACCAGCTGAAATATGCAGTGAAATATCCGGTTACAGAAGTAATTCAATTGATGAATAAGTCCAAGGAACTGACAGCCGACGTGAGATGCGACAGATAATGGAACAAGGGGTCCACGTGAGGAATGGACTGAAAGGAGGAGGAGGAGCAGCAACATGACAACACTCCTTTTCAAATGTCCAAGGCAGGACTCCATCTGCGGGGCAGAATGAAAGAGACTGGAGGAGGAAAGCCATTGTAAATTGTTGTTCGCAAGAAACAACTGTCCATAGAAAGCTGAATAATAAAAGCATAACCGAAAGAGGAGCTAGTTATGCACGAAAATACATTCATTCCAAGTAATCAGTTCTCAGTGAGTGAAGTGAATACAAATATAAATTACCCAAAGAAAAGTATCATGATTCACTGCTGGTCAGAGTGGGAAAAGAAACAAGAGGCTCCTGACCATCTTCCTTACGGAATTCTCTGATTCTCTCAGCAAGGCCATGTTAAAAAAATGAGAATTTTCCGGGAAGAAAGATGAAATAATATACTGTTAAAAAGTGTATTTTGGTTACTAACGTTTTTCAGAAATATTTTATTTGTTTCCATTCAGTGCTCCCTGGTCTGATGCTGATACCACTTCCTTTCTTGATTAGATTCTTTCCAAGAATCAGTTGCTGTGTTGATGGGGAATCGAAGGTCTCGTCAGAGGGCTCAGTGGCAAGTGGGATCCGAAACTTGGGAATAAGGTTGGATGTGACAGGTGAGCCAACATCCTAACTGCTTCCACGAAAACACTTTGTACCTCTTAGTGACTCTGTAAGAACCCTTTTTCATAAGAAAGAGTGTTATAAATTCAAAAAGGTATTTGCACCATCATGAATAGTTGTTTGCTTCTGCAAAACAGCTCTGAGATCCCTGCCTCATTTCATAATTGGTGAAACATTGTTACCACTGTATCTTAAAATCCAGTGCCATATCAGTGATCTCAAAATTTCTCATTCAATACATCTGCGTCATCCTCATCATCATCCAAATCCAAACTGCTGAATTATTCAATTGCTTCATATTCTCCATTTTGTTTTCTGAGAACGTTTGCAATCAGGTAGAGCTGCTGGGCAACTGTTTTGGAGATGGAGTTGGTGGGAAAGTTTGGCATGCACCAGGGATGAGGTGATTATATTGAGAGTGAGTACAGAACATGCAGAAAGACACAGATGAATCGTAAACAAGAAAGGAGTCTGACTCGATAGATCAAAATATATCTGTACACTTTCTTACGCAATGACTTGGTACACGAGAAATAAAGCAAATACACACAAACGTGAACCAATAAACCTGCTTTTTCGATTCGTTAATGAAGAGCGCAAAGTTCCCAGAAATGCTACAATACACAGACAATTCGCGAAATCAATGCAACTCCCTCCTGCAAAAACCAGATTAACACACCGCCTCCAATTCAGGGAAGTACCTGATTTTATTTTAAATTCAAAAATATACTTTATTCATAAAATATTTTGATTATCTGTACAATTCGTCATGCCAGACAAACAGATACTTCCCATTTTTTTACATACAGAGGTTGGAATTAATCATTCGTAGACACAGGTCTGTACATTTGCCATCCATATATTTAGCTGAGGCGTCATCAGAGCCCACTTATTGCAAGGGCCCCCCTGTTCTTCTTTGGCAGGCAGATGTTACACGATGGTGTTTCCTTACCACCCCTTGGCGGCAGCTGCCCCAAACTTCAGTGCATCCCTCAACACATAGTCCTGCACCTTGGAATGTGCCAGTCGGCAACACTCAGTCGGGGTCAGCTCCTTCGGTTGGAAGATCAACAGGTTTCGGACAGACCAAAGAGTTGATGATCCTCCAGGTACAGTTGATGTTCGTCTCGGTGTATGTCTTGGGGAACAGATGGTAGAGCATGGAGTCCCACGTCACGGAGTTGCTCGAGATGAAGCTCGACAAAATCCACTGCATTAGTTTCCAGATTTCCTTTGTGTAGGCACATTCCAGAAGGAGATGTGCGACAGTCTCATTCCCTCCACAGCTTGGAAGTGCGGCAGAGTCCCTGCATAAAGGATCTCACAGACAGAGCCCTTATCACCACCAGCCAAGCCATGTCTTGGTGCTTGTAGGAAAGTTCTGGAGATGAGGCATTGTGCTAAATGAGTTTGACAGTCTGCTAAGGGAACCGCTCCACTGGATCAGCCCTCTCCTTCCCCAGATGGGTCTCAAGGACACGACGTGTTGACCACTTCCTGATGGACTTGTGGTCAAAGGTGTTTTCCTTCATAAATTTCTGTACTTGGAGTGTTCCGCGGCAGCGAAGCCAGGCCCGTCCTTCACAACACCAGGGACAAGTAGAGCCTCAGCAGGTCGTGATACTTTGAGTTTGCGTAGCGGGGATCCACGCACAGCTTGATGCAGCCACACACAAAGGTTGCCATCAGGGTGAGGGTGGCATTTGGTGTGTTTTGTACCCCCTTGCCCAGAGCTTTGTCCATCGAGCCCCTTTGGACCTGGTCATCTATGATCTCCACAAAAAATGCAAGATGGCCCGGGTGACTGCGATGGCACAGGTTCAGAGAATAGGCCAGACCTCTGCCCATATAACAACACTGACAGTGCCTCACGCTGATGACCGGTGGAGAGCGACCATAGCTTCCATCTGCCGAGCTTCTGCCTCACTTTCTTGACACGTTCCCCCAAAGACATTTCGCATGCCCCAGCCCCTCCGAACCAAATACCCAGCACCTTCAGGTGGTCAGTCCTGATGGTGAAAGGGATGAAGGATTGGTCTGCCCAGTTCCCTAAGGACATGGCCTCGCACTTGCCTCGGTTTACCTTGGCCCCCGAGGCCCGTTCGAACATCTGCACAAAAGCAGAAAATGGCGAGATCATCCATGTACGTGCAGTCCCCCTTGCCACTAATAATCGCCCCTCTCATGCTCGCATCCTTCCTGATGGACTCGGCAAATGGCTCTTTTAAGAACATAAACAATGCAAGAGAAAGAGGACAGCACTGCCTGACTCTAGATCTGACTGAGAAGTTGTCTGATTCCTACCCATTGATGAAGACTGCACTGTCAATCTTGCTGTAGAGCAGTCTGATCCAATTACAGATTCCCTTCCCAAAGCCCACTTTGGAGGGAACATCTCTCATATAGGTATGTGATATCCTGTCAAAGGCTTTCACTTGTTCCAGGCTGGTGAGGTTCATGTCCAAACCCCTGTCCTGCACGTAGGCGATCGTACCCCTGAGAATTGCGAGACTCACAGTGATCTTCCTGCCCGTTACATTGCACGTTTGTTCAGGGTGGATCACCGATCCTGGAGCAGACCTGACCCGGCTGGTGATGCCATTTGCCAAGATTTTGTAATCTGCATTTAATATTGAGATTGGTCTCTAGTTTCTGATTTCCTCCCTCTCCCACTTCCGCTTGCAGATGCGGCTGATGATGCCTTTCCTCATGAATTCACTCATGGCACCTGCCAGAAACATACTGACAAACACCTCCAGGTGGTTCTGGCCAATCAAGTCCCACAGAGCAGAATAGAGCTCGACCAGTAAGCCGTTGCTTCTGGGAGTTTTATTCTTTTCAAAGCACTCGAGGACCTTGGTCAGCTTGTCCAGAGATAGCAGCTGCTCCAGCCTCTCCCGTTTTCTGTCTCCTAAGACCACCATGATAGACCACAGGAACGATTGGGAGGCCGCGCTTTCGGTTAGCTTCGCGTCATACAGACTGGCAAAGAAGAATCTGCTGATCTTCATGACGTTAGCCTGATTTCACATTACTGATCCATCGTTCTTTCTTCAGGCTGCTGAGCACAAAGCTCTCTTTGTGCCCCACCTGGTTGAAGAAACGTGAGCACGTCTCGTCTAAGCACCACAGAATGGACCCTGGGCTGGAAAATTATCTTGGAGGCCTCCGAGGCAAAAAGTGAGGCTTGCTGGCCCTTCACCTCTGTAACTTCGAATCCCCATTGTCTGCAGCAGGAGCAGCTTCTGCATACTTTCCTGGAACTGGGACAGTTTTCCCCGCCTCCTTCTCCCCTGCTGAACACTTTTGAGGATGAAGAACCTCTTGATGTTCCCGTTTACTCTTTCCCACCAGTCCAGTGGAGACTCAAACAGGGGATTCACAGTTCTCCAAACCTGTGTAATCCCTCTTGAGCTCCTCAATTTTTCCCGGTGTCAACAGCTTGGTGTTCAGCCTCCACGTTCCTTACCATCCTGCTGCTCGTTCTGTCGGTGACAGTTGGACAGCAGGAGGCAGTGGTAAGAAAAGAACACCAGCTCGACGTCAGTGGATCTAATTGAGAACGTTCGGGACAGAAACAGGTAATCTACCCTTGAGCAGATAGACCTGCCTGCCTGTGACCGGGTGTATCAACACTGCGCTCCGTGTGCAGGGGTGCTGAAGGCGTCGTGCAGTTTGGCATCTTTCACCGTTTCCATCAGGACGCTGGACATGATATCCAGTTTACTGCCCTCCCCACCCCGCCGGATCGTCCAAATGCATCAATGATACAGTTGAAGTCTCTGGCCAGAATGACCTGCCTGGACGTAGCCAGCAACAGTGGAAGCTACAGCAGGACGGCCAACCGTTCACTCTTTCCCGTTGGAGGGTACACATTAATCAGTCTCAGGTGAGCGTTTCCACACATGACATCAGTGACGAGGAGGCGCATTTGGACACATTGCGTCGCAGATTTAATACTACGCACATTAATACTGGCAATTTCTATGCCCATTTTAACAGTTTATGAGGTTACCAGTGTGATGAACGCAAACTGCTGTACATTCGCAGGGCTGAGTTAGCTGTCTGGCTCCACGCTGCGGACATTTGCCTGCTCTGGTTTCTTTGCGTCGGGACCAGAGTTTGCACATTCCCGTTCTCTGTCTGACGGTGGGGCCGTCCGAGGATCGCTGCTCCCAGTGACCTGGAGTTCTGGGGCGGTTGGTACCTCCTGGTTTTCACCGAGTGGGGTGTGATCTTTACCAAGCTTCCCAGAGGGTTCGTTGTTTCCAGTGTGGGGGAGCTGCCTTCCTTTCTCCACGTGGCACTCTGTCTCTTCCTCTGGTGACGACCCTCCCTTCGCCCGTCCTCTCCATCTGAAGAGCTAGCTGTATCCTCCTCATGCAGGTATCGTTTCCCACTTTGCTGAGTAGCTTTGCGGGACCTGGCCAGGTTTCTTCTTCCTAGTCTTTAAAAGAATCCAGTCCTCTGCCTCCTTGGTTTGCTCCTCCTCCATTTCCTCCATCTGTCCTGTGGGAGCTTGGATTGGCCGCTGCACCTCCCCGCAGGCTGCCGTCTGCTCCACTCCATCCTTCTGGCTGCCCCAGACACCGTTCTCCTGCTCGTTTGTGGTAGTTTTCTGGCTTTTCGCAGTTCACGGCTTGCATAGCCACCTCCAAACATCTGTGCGTGGATGGTGGCCCCTCGTCTAGGGCAGGCCTTGTACACGTGGTCCGCCTGTCTCACAGATTGCAGTTCTTGGCCTCTTTGCATTCCTTGGTCGGGTGAACCTCCTTCTTGCAGCTCCGACAAATGGTGACCTTACAGTCCGCCGCCATGTGGCCTGACCTCCCGCAAGTTCGGCACACTTTCAACTGTCCTAAATACGTCTGGTACTCTCTGCTCCCTCTGATTACAAAGCTGGAGAGTGGATGGAGGATGTTCCCACTGGCGTCGACGGTCAGAGTTAACCTGACCTGCTGCTTGCTGGTTCAGATCCCAAAAGGGTCGACCACATCAGTGCTTTCTCCCTCAAACTGGTCATATCTTCTCAGGAAGACCAGGATGTCAGCTGCTGGGACGTGGGAGTTGTATATATGAATCATAACTCCCCGACTCCTCTGTGCAGGAAGCACACGCAATGGAACTGACAAGGTAGAGAACAGAGGCTCCACTTCCTTCTCCTTGAATACCTTCAGGAGCTGCTCATACTGCTTCACACTCCTGATGGTCACATCGAAATAGCCTGCCCCAGGGAAATCCTACAGTCTGTACACGTCTGCTGCGTCAAACCCGTAGCAGTCCAGCAGAAACTTCTTGACGAACATCGTCCAATCGACAGGTGTACGATCCTCCACCTACTTCACAGTCTCTCGCACTGTGTCTCTCTCCCTGACCTGTGCTGCTGGCAGCTGCTGCGGCCATAGCTCTGACGCCATTGGCTGGTCCAAGATGCAATCATAAAGATCCACCAATAGCAAGTCAACACAACCAACCGATTCAGCAAAGTCCAATCACGATCCAGCAATAATTTTCATTTGCTCTGAAGACTCCAAGCTTCACTCGTGATCCTGGTACCCCCTGCTGCACCAAACCTGCAGCACACAGCAAAACTACATCTACATAGAACATAGAACATAGAACATAGAACAATACAGCACAGAACAGGCCCTTCGGCCCACGATGTTGTGCCGAACTTCTATCCTAGATTAAGCACCCATCCATGTACCTATCCAAATGCCGCTTAAAGGTCGCCAATGAATCTGACTCTACCACTCCCACGGGCAGCGCATTCCATGCCCCCACCACTCTCTGGGTAAAGACCCCACCCCTGACATCTCCCCTATACCTTGCACCCTTCACCTTAAATTTATGTCCCCTTGTAACACTCTGTTGTACCCGGGGAAAAAGTTTCTGACTGTCTACTCTATCTATTCCTCTGATCATCTTATAAACCTCTATCAAGTCACCCCTCATCCTTCGCCGTTCCAACGAGAAAAGGCCGAGAACTCTCAACCTATCCTCGTACGACCTACTCTCCATTCCAGGCAACATCCTGGTAAATCTTCTCTGCACCCTCTCCAAAGCTTCCACATCTTTCCTAAAGTGAGGCGACCAGAACTGCACACAGTACTCCAACTGTGGCCTAACCAAAGTCCTGTACAGCTGCAACATCACCTCACGACTCTTGAATTCAATCCCTCTGCAAATGAACGATAATACTCCATAGGCCTTCTTACAAACTCTATCCACCTGAGAGGCAACCTTCAAAGATCTATGTACATAGACTCCAAGATCCCTCTGTTCCTCCACCTGACCAAGAACCCTACCATTAACCCTGTATTCCGCATTCTTATTTGTTCTTCCAAAATGGACAACCTCACACTTGGCAGGGTTGAACTCCATCTGCCACTCCTCAGCCCAGCTCTGCATCATATCTAAGTCCCTCTGCAGCCGACAACAGCCCTCCTCACTGTCCACAACTCCACCCATCTTTGTATCATCTGCAAATTTACTGACCCACCCTTCGACTCCCTCATCTAAGTCATTAATAAAAATTACAAACAGCAGAGGACCCAGAACTGATCCCTGCGGAACTCCACTTGTAACTGGACTCCATGCTGAATATTTACCATCTACCACCACTCTCTGACTTCGACCGGTTAGCCAGTTTTCTATCCAAATCTACAGTTTTCTACCTTGAATCAAAAGGTCAAGAGACAAAGCCAGCTCACCGTGACCAGTTCAGATCTCAGCAGCTGCCTATATTTATCATCAGCCTGTCTGTGATCAAAGACATACAGATCATGGCTGACAGTTTCATTGCTGTCTCGCCTTTCCAGATTTTCTGACTCAAGTAAAGGAGCCATTTATCGAAGTGGCATCTTTTAAACTTTTCTCTGAAACTGTTTGATAGTGGATGTAGATGAGCAATAATGTACCAATCAAATGCGCTGGGGCTGAGTGTACGTCACTAACAAGTCTGCTGTGTGTCTGACAGAGCGTCAGTGAGATTGCAGGAACCCACTGGGACAGAGCTGAACACAGAGAATGGTGCAGCACAGAGTGAGGCACTGCAGCCTCCCATTATCTGTATCAGCTGTCACTCTGTATGGGTTCGTTCCCGAGTCCCACCCGCCATGCTTTTCCCGATGCATGCCCTGCAAATCTCTCTGCGGATAATTATTCGATTCTCTCCTAAAAGCCCTGAATGTAGCTGGCTCCAGTCTCCCCTCAGGCAGTGCACGGCCGATAGTAACCACGCAGTTAAGGTGGGTGGGATTGCCGACATACTTTGATGAAATGTGACACTTCATTAAAAAAGAGATTAACACCTCGACCACTCCTCCCACCCTCAGCACCATCTATTCCCTTGTCATGTGCAACTGCCTGTAGTGTTAATGAGCCTGCAGTTTGTGCAGCTCCATTCTCTGGTCTAAACAAACTGAACAGTTAACAATGTGAACAATTCCTGGCTCTCAACAAGAGAAATCAAGACAAACAATTGATACGGGCTCTATTTCCCATCCAGTGATATCATTTTCAGGAAATATTGGGTCACTCTTGTGAACGGAAATCATTAGAGTAATCTATCCATGTGGTATTTTGTGAAGTCTGAACTCCAAACCATTAAACTCTGCCCACCACGCCAATTGAACTGAGCAGAATCGTGGTGGACTTGAAGTTCGATCGAGTGAATCAGCCACAAATGATTTGGATTCGACTCCAAATATTCCAATTGCAATTTGCCACCTTAGAATTGCAAATTAAGATTCATAGAGTCATGCAGTTGTTCAGCACGGGAACAGACTCTTCGCTAAAGTCACTGGCATCAACCAGATAACCTTGATAAATCTAGTCCCACTTGCCAGCATTTGGCCAATATCCCTTTGAATCCCTCCTATTCATATACCTATTCAGATGCCTTTAAAACGTTATAATCGTACCGGGCTACACCTCCTCCTCCAGAAAACTCATTCCATACACACACACCCGTCTGCAGGAAAAGAGTTGCCCCTCAGGTCCCTTTTAAACCTATCCTCTCTCAAATTAAACCCCTGACCTCTTCTATTGGACTGCATTACACTGGGGAAAAGACCTCGATTATTCACCCTATCCATGCCCCTCATGATTTTATAAATGCCTATAGGGTCACCATCAGCTTCTAACATCCCATGTGGAACATTGTCACCCACCTTGCTGAATTCAATGTGGACAACATATGCTGCTCTGCCTTCTTCAATATTCTTTATCACCTCTTCAAAAACCTCAATCAATTTAATGAGCGACGATTTCCCACACAAAAAGCCATGTTAACTATTCCTAATCAGCCCATGTCTTTCCAGTGCATGCAAATCCTGTCCCTCAAAATTCCCTCCAACAACTTACCCACCACTGACATCAGGCTCACCAGAACTATATTGTTATTATGGTGCAGAGGGTAAACTATTAAAATAAGCAGTTTGACATTATCTTTGCAATCAGAAAGCAATGTCTAAAATGCAAAATGAATCAAAGAACATCCACGCTGCTCTACTCCTAGTATTAATGAAAATTGACCAATTCAGTTTATGCTCTGTCTCGCTTCTATTATATTGACAGCAGTGGATTTACGGAAATGTATCTGAATAACAAGTGCGATCATTTGGATTTTTTTCTTACTGGGGATGATCATTAACTCTGACAGATTCTAAACATTTCTGCAGGTTGCGTGCAGTTCCCACTTGCGGCCAGTAGTGGTAACTAAACTTTGGAAAAATGAAGTTCCTGGGTCAGAGAGATGGAGACAACAGAAAATAATTATTCCCCTTGTGTTGGGTGGTTTGAGGGAGAAACAGTGAGAGAAACGACCGGCTACTATTACATTTCCAGGGTGGGAAAAAAGATTGTTAAAACTCTGAGAGATCATAGGAATAATAATTTCCAAGAAAGGTCACTGGACCTGAAATGTTAATTTTGATTTCTCCTCATCGATGCTGCCAGACCCGCTGAGCTTTTCCAATATCATCTGTTCTTGTTTCTGATTTGCAGCAGCTGCAGTTCTGTTGAATTGCATTCCAAGATTGATTAAATAAGCCAAGATCGTATGCATGCATTTATTGCGGGAAAGTCATGCCTGATGATTGGGACAGACTTTCTTTGAAGGAGGAAGATGTGCGATGGAAGAAATGCTTGTGATGTCAATCAAACCAATTGCAGGGTTAGTGCCCCTGCGCCTGGCTGAAATAGTTCAGTTCAGACAGCGTTAGTCCGAAGATCTGACCTGGTTCAAAGTTGGCTTTTGCAACACATTCATTTAGTTTCACTGAGCTAAACAAGTGATATCTTTCTATGGTGTAATCTGTAACGAATTCCCTGACTCCCTATTGCAATCTGATCAGCAAAGACATGGAGTAATGTATACAGCATAGTACAGCACATTATAGTTACATCAGCCCTCGATGTTGTGCCAGCCTTCTGTCCTATCCCATGACCAGACTAACATTAATACCCTTCATTGTACTAACTTCCATGTGCCTATCCAAGAGTCATTTAAATAGACTTCGTGTATCTGGCTCTGCTGTCAGTGCATTCCATGCACCCACCAGTCTCTGTGTGAAAAACCTTCCTCTGACATATCCCCTAAACCTTGCACCAATTACCATAAAATTATGCCCCCTGGTGATAGATATTTCTGTCATGGGAAAAAGACTCTGGCTTTCCACTCTATCTATGCCTCTCAACATCTTTCACACCTCTGTCAAGTCACCTCGCATCCTTCTTCACTCAAATGAGAAAAGCCCTAGCATACTCAATGGATTTTCTTCAATAGACATGCTCTCCAGTCCAGGCAGCAACCTGGTAAATCTCTGCTCCCTTCCTAAAGCTTCCATCTTTCCAATAATGAGGCGATCAAAATTGAATATTCCAAGTGTGACCTCATCAGGGCTCTGCAGAGCTGCAGCATAACCTCGTGGCTCTTAAATTCAATCCCCCTGCCAATGAAAGCCAACACACCATACACCTTCTTAACAACCCTATCAACCTGGTTGGCAATTTTGTAGGATCTAAGGATATTGACCCCAAGATCCGTCTGTGCCTCCACACTTCCAAGAATCCTCCCTTTAACCCTGTATTCTGCATTTAAATTCGACCTTCCAAAATGAATTACCACACTTTTCCAATTTGAACTCCATCTGCTATTTATCAGGCCTGTTCTGCATTCTGTAAATATCTCATTGCAACCTCCAGTAGCCCTCCACACTATCCACAACTCCCACAAACTTTGTGTAATCAGCAATCTTGCTAACGCAACGTTCCACTTCCGCATCCAAGTCATTTTAATCAATCAACAAAAGCAGAGGTCCTCGAACAGATCCCTGCAGAGCACAACTGGTAACCAAAACCCAGCCTGCATGCTTTGTATCTACCGCCACACTCTATCTTCTAAGGGTCAGTCAGTTCTGTATCCAGACAGCCTGATTTCCCTGTTTCCCATGCCTACTTACTTGCTGAATGAGCCTACCACGGGAAACTTATCAAACTGCCTTGCTACAATCCATTTCTAACACATCCACTGCTGTATCTTTATCAATATGTTATGTCCCATCCTCAAAGAATTCAATAAGTTTGTGAGGCATGACCTGTCCCTCACAAAGCCATCCTGACTACCTTTAATGAAACAATGGTTTTCCAAGTAATCATAAATCCTGCCTCTCAGAATACTCTCTGAGAGTATTCACAGGCGTAAGACTGACTGGTCTGTAATTCCCAGGATTATCCATATTCGCTTTCTTAAACAAGGGAATAATATTTGCCTTCATCCAATCATCTGACACTGGTCCAGTGGACAGTGAGGATGCAAAGATCATTGCCAGAAGTGCAGCAATCTCTTCCCTCGCTTCCTGTCGAAACATTGGGTGTATCCTGTCTGGTCTAATCTCACGCTTTTGACAGTTGTCAGCACATATTCCTTCTTAACATAAACCTGTTCGAGCATAGCGGCCTGTTTCAAGTTGACCTCACAAATGCCAAGGTCCTTCACAGCAGTGAATACTGAAGCAAAGTATTCATAAAGGACCTCCACTACCTCCTCAACACAAAGTACCAGTTCACTTCACTACCCGGATCGGCCCTACCCTCACTCTGGCCATTCTCTTGTTCCTCAGATAAGAGTAGAATGGGGCTTTCCTTAATCCTCCCCTCAAAGGCTTTTTCATGCCCCCTTCTGGCTCTCCTAAGCCCATTCTTCAGTTCCCTCCTGGCTACCTTGTAACCGTCTCGACCCCTGGCTCATCCATACCTCCTCAACATAGAGTAAGCTTCCTTCTTCCTCTTGACTAGATGTTCTCCATCCCTTGTCATCCAAGGTTCCTTCCCCCTACCATCCCTTACTTGCCTCACTGGGGCAAAACTATCCAGCGCCATCAGTAGGTGCTCGTTAAACGACCTCCACATTTCTGCTGTGCATTTTCCAGAGAACATCTTTTCCCAATTTGTGTGCCCCAGTTCCTGCCTAACGTAATTCCCCCTCCCCAAATTAACTACTTTCCCATACTGTCTGTTACTATCCATCTCCATGACTATAGTAAATGTCAGGGAGTTGTGATCACTATCACTCAAATGCTCTCCCACTAAGAGATCTGTCACCTCAGCTGGTTCATTGCCAAGCACAAAATCTAATATGGCCTCCCCTCTTGTCAGCCCAATTACATATTGTGTCATCTACATATCGTTCTTGGATGCACCTGATAAAATTTGCTATATCCAATCGACTTCAACTAAGGAAATTCCAATTAACATTCGGGAAGTTGAAGTCATCCACGACACCAACCCTGTTACTTCTGCATTTTTCCAACATCTTCCTCCCAATCTGCTCCTCTGTATCTCTGTTGTTACTGAGGGCCCTGTAGATACCTCCCAATAAAGTGACTACCCCTTTCCCATTACTACTTCCTCTTATACTGACGCTTTTGGCAAACCCGAGGAAATCCCTTTCTGCAGCTGTGATACTATCCCTGATTAACAATCCCTTGCCTCTTTTACATCCCTCTCATTTCTTTTGAAACTTCTAAACCCTAGAACATCCCACAACTATTCCTGCTCCTGTGATATCTAAGTCTCCGGAATGTCCACAACATCATAGTTCCAAGTACTGATCCATGTTCTGAGATCATCACCCTTTTTGCTGATACATCTTGCATTAAAATAGAAACACTTCAAGCCATCACACGAACTGCAACTTTGCCCTATCAAGTGCCTATCCTTCCTCACAGACTCTCTGCATACTGTATTTCGCTGTTCACTGGCTACTCTACCCTCAGGTCTGTTGCTCAGGATCCCACTCCCTCTGCCAAATTAGCTTAAACCCTCCGAAGAGCTCTATCAAACCGCCCACCCAGGATATTGGTATGCCTCCTGATCAGGTGTAATCTGTTCTCCTTGTGCAGTTCCCACCTTCCCCAGAATGATGAACATATCTGAAGCCATCTCTCATACACCAGCCCTGCAGCCACATGTTCAGCTGCACTCACTCTCTTTTCCAAGCCTCACGCACCCTTGATCCCAGTCGCAATCCTGAGATGACGACTCTGCTCGTCCCGCCTTTTAGTTTTCAACCTAATTCCCTACATTCCGTTTCAGGTGCTCATCTCTTTCCTAACTATGTCTTTGGTACTGATGTGTACCGCGACCTCTGACTGCTTTCCCTTCCCTTAAGAATCCTGTAGATCCAATCAGAGACATTACTGTCCCTGGCTCGCAGGAGGCAACATACCATCTGGGAGTCCTGTTCATGATCACAGAACCTCCTGTCTGTTCCTCTCACCTATCTCGCTATCGTTCTCCTCTTCTCCCTCTGTCCCTTCTCTAATCCCAGTCTACTCAGTCTCTCCACATAAGCCGACCCACGCAACTCTGAAGTCAAGCTGGTGAATCTTATCTGCATTTCATGAACTGTCAATACATCCTTTCTAATGTAAGGAGACTAAACCTGCAACAGTCCCCCAAATTTGGCCTCACCAAGTTTGTATACAGCTGCAACGCAACCTCCCTGCATTTATATTCAATCCCTTTAGTGATGTTGGACAGTATTCCATTTGCCTTTCTAACTACCTGTTGTAGCTGCAGGCCCATCTTCTCTGGTTCATGCACAAGGACACCCAGGTCTCCCTTCACAGCCGCGTGCTGCAATTCAAATAATGATCATTCAAATAATGATCCTTTTTACTGTTCTTCCCACCAAAATTGATTACTTCACATTTCTTAAGATTGTACTCCATCTGCTAGAGCATTACCCACTAACCTGAACAAATAAATACCATGTCCCTGTCCCAGTCAGAATCTAATACAGTGTCCTTTTCTGAGACAGTATTAATGTGTCATAAAACACAGAATATAGAATGTTATAGTGCAGTAGAGGCCCTTCGGCCCTTGATATTGTGCACAACTGTGAAGCCATTCTGAAGCCTATCTATCCTGCACTATTCTATTTTCACCCAGTGACCATTTAAATGCCATAAAAGTTGGTGAGTCTACTACTGTTGCAGGCACTGCGTTCCACGCCCCTACTACCCTCTGAGTAAAGATATCTGATATCTGTCTTATACCTATCACCCCTCAATTTAAAGTTATGCCTCCTCGTCCGAGCCACCACCATCCGTGGAAAAAAGCTCTCTGTCCACCCTCCCTAACCCTCTGATTATATTTTATGTCTAATTAAGCCACCTGTCTATTGAAGAAATTTGCCCAATTGTTAGAGATCACAAAGACACAGCTCGAAGTGAAATTGACAAACAGTTTCGTGCAAATGTTATCACTGGAATAGGAACTGACTAGATTGACACAGGGCTAAACGGTGGCACAGTGGTTAGCACTGCTGTCTCATAGTGCCAGAGACCTGAGTTCAATTCCCGCCAAAGGCAACTGACTGTGTGGAGTTTGCACGTTCTCCCAGTGTCTGCGTGGGTTTCCTCCTACAGTCCAAAGATGTGCAGATCAGGTGAATTGGCTATGCTAAGTTGCCTGTAGTGTTAGATGTAGGGGAATGGGTCTGGGTGGGTTGTGCTTTGGCGGGTCGGTGTGGACTTGTTGGGCCGAAGGGCACGTTTCCACACTGTAGGTCATCTAATCTAAAAGAACTGACAATCTGCACACGTAGATCAAGGGTTCTCTTCCCAAAGCTGCGGATGGGATCAGTTTGTAGGAATGCTGCACAATGACATTGATGAAAAAATTGGAAAACTACAATGTATCAGGAAATGGAGTAATCTAGTTACAAGGATACTAATTGGAAAACAGTTTATCGGATGAATGCCCTGTTCCTTCACACAATACAACATCCTGACAGTATCGATGGTTCCATTACTCTTCACATGTCGGTGTTAATGTCTCCCTGGAAGTATTAAGGTGCTTCAATTGTACTGTTCCTGGAGCATTTCCTTGCTGGTGCCTCTGTCTGACCCACTATTTGTGTGACTTTGGTATTGCTGTGGGGTGAAAAACAGCCCTGAGAGCTTCGGGAGAGCTGTGGTGTTTCGTCATTGTCTGTTTTAGCTTAAAGTGTATTCCATGGCCTGCGTGCTGTATGATTCGGCTTGTGACCTGCTAGGGAATTGTGGGCGATCTGGTACAGTTTGGCCAATTTTGCTTTTGTGGGCCTGTCGTGCTTTTTTTTTGTTTTGCTTGGGGGAGGGACAAGAAGGGGTCAATGTAGCCAGAGGTAGGGGGATTGTCTCGTGTGGGGGTAGGGGTGGTGCTCGGTATCAGACAGGTAGCTCTGAATGTCTGAATCTGTCCCAGCAGGGGCTACCCCAGGAGCAGGGATGTTCTCCAAGTGGATCTGTGCTAGACGAGTGGTGACCAGGGCAGAGGGTAAAAGGGTTGCACATAGGCATGAGCAGCACAGTCGGATGGCCATGGCTAACGGTATAAGGCCACCAATGATAGCCATGAGGGCGATCAGTCCCTGCAGTCGGGCTGTGCCCCATGACCCCAGCCAGGATGACGCCCAGTGCCATAAGTCTCAACGAGAATTCTGATCATGCAGGAGAGACGCTGCCTACCGGATATGTTTGCCCAGATCTGTGATGTTTCAACTGGGGTCAGGAATGTAAGTGCAGCAATTGGCACCAAATGAGGGTGCATGTACCTCGTTTCGCAGCGAATAGGTCGTCCAGGGCCATCCTGTTTCTGCAGGGTCACAGTGCAGATGGCAACAGCCTCCATATTCAGCTGGGTGAGTGCATCTGCTGTGTTGATTGCCACCTCCTCTCGTGTGGCTGCGAGTTTGTGGGCTTCTACCTGTAACCGTAGGTTTGCAGAGTGGGGTGACATCAGGTAGATAGCTGCTTCAATGACAGCGAGGGTTTGTCTGCTGCCCGTCATGGGCTTAAGAAAGGGTGGGGACTGGGAGTGATACATGCATGGTTCCGGCATACCCAAAATAACAGTTCCCATTTCAGGATACCAGCGACCAGGGGTTGACTTTGTGGCCACAGATAGTACAAATGCTGTTGTAGGTCTGGAGATGGCGGGTGTAGGTACCTGTCCAGATGGTGATGAATGTAGTGTTCTGGCTGACCTTATTGAGGATGCGTAGGTTTAAAATGTGACCTTCCACAGCAGATTGACGTGCTGTTGGAGTTAAGAGCAGGGTGTCAGTGCACCGGCTCCAGCCCGCCTCCCATCCTGGTGGCTGTGTGCTTTTTAAACAGGAAGGATCCTGCAGGTGGCTTGTCTGTATCAGTGTCAGCAATGGTCAAGACTGGTAGCTCATGAGAGAGATTGTAGGCTGGGGTAAACCTCCCTTTAAATTTGTCCAGGCAGTAATCCACAGACCTCCAGCGGGCTGGGCTGTTATCCCCGTAGTTGGGCGTGGCCAGTGTGGTAACTTCACGGGATCTGTCTGGTTTCAACCACCACTCGGCCATGTCAGAGATATTTAAGGGGATTGAGGCTAAGGGTATGACCCAGTGAGAATGGAAAGGGACTCTAGTGCAGGCCCAGCAGCGGGTCTGATTTAATTTCTGGGCATACCCATGGGCCATTTTGAGGAATGTGTTGGCCCATAAGTCACGACGGGTTATGAAATGTGCTGCCCCTTGTCCCTGTTTACCAGCAAGCCACAGTGTGTTGGTCAGACAGATCAGGCCGAGGGTGTTAATGTTGATGGCTGTTGTGAGGAGTTGGTTCGATCCTCAGTGGGTGGAGTGGTGTCTTCCTCTGTGTGCTCCCTGTTTATAGATTGTGGGGCCCTTTGCAGTGGGTAGCATGTGTCCATTCTTGCCGTCCTTTCAATTTCACAGCTGTCCGGGTTGTCATTAGGATCAGGTACAGGCCTTTCCAACAAGGGGGGAGAGAATCATTCTCACGTGATTTTATCATAATATAGTCCCCTGGTTGGACCGGATTGATGGGCACTGATTGGCGTGTGAGCTTGACTGAGGGATGCATAGTGGAGGGGGCGCTCCCTGAGGCGCACCATCATGTGACGTAAATCCTTAGGGACCCACGGATTCTTAACAATGAAGGGGATGTATGGAACAGCCGTCGGGCCGTTGCAGAACAGTGCAGTCTGTACCTCGCCAAGCTGTACCTCTGCTGCCACTCCCTATGGTCCAAAAATGTACAGGTCAGTGAGGGCGAGCAGGGAGTTGATGGTGCGATGATGGTCCGTGAGTGCAGCATCCAGTGAGACCGGGTCCTGAGGACCGGAAGGTGCACAGTGATTTTGACAGATAAAGTGCTCTGTCAGTACCACACAGTGGTGGAAAGATAAAGTGGGGGTCAAGGGGCCGTTGATAACAGGGAAAAAAGGGTGTTACAAAGAGCGCGGGTAGGGGTGTTGGGGCAGGACCTGGCATAGCAGGAGCTTGTCTGGTTAGGGGTTTCTGGGCTGTGGCTCATTGTCACACGCAACATGGAATAGTGAGTGTCCGGGCTCTCCAGTGTGAGGCAATCCAGGTAACTGTGAATGCTGGCATTTAGTTTGCATAAATTCTGTCGACCCCTGGGCAGGTAGTGAAAATGATAGCCGCATCAGGGACAGTGGATGTTTCTTTCTCCTGGCTAGAACAGGTTCGTGATAGAAGTACTGACTCAAGGTGAATCACACGAAGGTCAACTGAAGGTTTCTTGCAAAATTTTCAGGTAATTAAATTAGCACAGATGACGACTTCCACAAGTCCAGTCCATACTGTTTAGTACCGAATTAGCGGTTGCCAGTTAAGTTACTTTCCAACCAGACGATCTTCAAAGGCGCAGATGAGGCAGCCTGAAAGTCAGTTAACAATTTTGGAGCCAAGTGCTCACCCACACAGGCCAGAGTCATTACTCACATTCAAAACTGCAGCAGCAGCCGGCTGCCAATTAGTTAAATTTGAAAATTAATTTAGCCGCTTTCCAGACTACCTCCACAGGCCGAGTTCTGGCAGCAATTTAGGAATCCAGTGCCCACCAGCACGGGCCAGGGTCACTACTCACATTTCAAATTGCAGTAGCTGAAGCCAGTTCGCCACAGGTCAGAATTGTGGCCACCCTGAACAGTAATCCAGCCTTTCTCTGGTCTGACCACTTGGGCAGGGCTGGCTGCCAGGGACGAATTTAAAATGTGATGCTTGCTTACCCTCTTGAGCGAGAGAAAAAAGGGTCTGCCGACTCACGCCAAACTATCGGAGAAATTTGCCCAATACGTGAGAGTCACAAAACACTGCTCGAAGTGAAATTGAAAAAAAAACACAGTTTATTTCAAGCGACATCGCTGGAAGAGAAACTGACTGGGTTGACACATGACTGACAGTCTGAATATGTAGATCAGAATTTCCCTTCCCAGGGCTGAGGATGAGACCAGTTTTATAATAATGCTGCATAATGACACTGACTAAGAAATTGGGAAACTACAGTGTATCTGGAAATGGAGTAATCGAGTTACAAGGATACTAATTTGAAAACAGTTTATTGGATGAATGTCCCGTTCGTTCACACATGCAATGTGGATTGCATTGGGGATGGTCCCATTCCTCTTCACTGGTAGCTGCTAATGTCTTATCTGAAGTGGAGAGGTGCTTCCGTTGTCCTGTTCATGGAGCATGTCCTTCCTGGTGCCTTCCTGTCTGACCCACTGTTTGTGTGGCTTTCGTATTGCTGGGTTGTGAAACTGCCCTTGGGGCTTTGGGAGAGCGGTGGTGCTCTGTCATTGTCCGTGGGAGCTTAAAGCATATTCCCTGGTCAGTGTGATGTCTGATTCGTCTTGTGAGCTGCTCGCGGATTCTGGATGATCTGGTACAGTTTGGCCAATTTTGCGTTTGTGGGCCTATCGTGGGTTATCAAATCTTTTCCCGCAGTTCGTTTTCAATGTTTCCCCTCTCACTCTAAACATATGCCCTCTCGTTCTGCACTACCCATCCAAGTGAAAAGAACTTGTCTATTTACCCGATTATATTAATCTTCATAATGCCATCCTTTAGCCTCGATGCTCCAGGGAAAGCAACCCCAGCCTATTCGGCCTCTCTATGTCGCTGAAACCCCTCCGACACTGGCAACATCCGTGGAAATCTTTAAGAATGTTTTTCATCAAAGTGTATGAGAAACTGGGATTTATAGGTGTGTTTGTGACGGCTTTATTTTCTCACTTCAAAGGCCTGTGGGTTGAATCAGATTACATATTAACTGATGTAGGTCACAATTGTGTGTGGTATCATGAATGACCAAATCAGAGGCGAATTACTCCACAAGCCGATTCTCACATTAGCCAGTTCAACAGATACATGTGCAGCGGGTGAAATGAGACAGAGTAAAATAAAAACACTGCATCAAGATGGAGAATTACCTGTCCACAAAGTACATTATTACTCTAACAAATTAGAACACCTCAAACCTTCCAGCGCCTGAGACATATCCTTCTTAGGGACTGGCACAACATCTCTGCTTTCCTTGGCTTTTTTCCACTTTGAAGCCAAGACCAGAATCTAATGTTTCACAGTGCTCCTGTCATGATTGGTTGTTTATCGCAGACATAAGCAAGGAAGCATATCATTGTTATTAGCGGTGACCAGTCAAGGGGCTGGACTGTCAGGCACTTGGAACAGCAGCTAAAGCAGCAAACACGCTGGAGGTGCTTTATCCAAATGGTCACGTCTCAAAGCCTCAGGAACCAATTCGCAGTCAGGGCAAGGGAGACAGGATTCAGTCAGGGATCCTGAAACAACATATCCAGGACTTTGACATTGTTTGGGACAATCAGGATCCGAGAATCTGTATCACTGCAGTCCAGAGAGTTAGCCTTCGACTGCTCTGGTAGATTTTTCAATCTTGAATTCCCGTTCACCTTTCCATGCTCAACCTGTCCGTTCCTGTCATTGGGGATCAGGAATGTTGTGAGGTAAAGTTTGTAAATGAAGGAACTGTGTGGGAAGGTGCAGACGCTCATGGACTCGACACAAAGTCCAAGGAAGAATGGAGAGTCAGGATGTCATGTTGCACCTTTATAAGACTTTGTTTTGGCTTCACTTAGAGTGTTGCGTTTAATTCTGGTCGCCATATTACAAGGAAGTTGTGGAGGGTGTAGAAGAGGTTTACCAGAATATTGCCTGTATTAGAGGGTATGAGCTAAAAGGAGACTCTAGAATAACAAAGATTATTTTCCTTGGAACAGCAGAGGCTGCGGGGAGAATCTGCGGAAGTGTATAAAATTAGGAGATGCAGAAATGGAGTTGCCAGTCTGAATCTCTTTCCCGGAATTGAAATGTCTTAAACTATTGAGCATACATTGAAGATGAAAGTGGAAAAGTTCAACTGAGATGTGGGGCAAGATTTTATTCCACAGTGAGTAGTAGGTGAATAGAACATAATATCAGGGGTAGTAATGGAGGCCAATATGATAGGG
Source organism: Chiloscyllium punctatum (assembly GCF_047496795.1). Lineage (NCBI taxonomy): Eukaryota > Metazoa > Chordata > Chondrichthyes > Orectolobiformes > Hemiscylliidae > Chiloscyllium > Chiloscyllium punctatum. The sequence goes on from NC_092785.1 coordinate 37,425,700, forward strand.
GTGTTTCAGGGGTTTTTAGCCCCATATGCAGGTGGATGTGCAAGGCATGGAGGGATATGGAGCAAGTGACCACCAACCAGCTGGAACTACCAGTTATTAAATAAATGCAAACAGAGGTGAATGTGTTTACAGGAATATTCAGGAGATCTGTCACTGCCATGGAGTTCAGGGAAAGTTCTGAAGAGACTGTATTTCCCCCTGGACAGCATTACCATGCTCACCAAGGTCGAGAGCAGATCAGTAAAATGCAAGCAGGGTTAAAGCACAGGACTCGTCTCAAACCTTTATTTGGAGTTAAAACCGAGATCTGATTGATACCCAGGAGTGAGGTACAGTCTGGAATCCTATCAAGGAGTTTGAAGTGGTGAACGTAAACAGCCACAGATATATGGGAGTGAGTTACATATTGGAATCCTATTGAGGGGTTTGAGACTGTAATCTAATCAAGTGTTTAAAGGTCGTTTGTATATAGAATAACAGATAGGTATTTCAGTGTTTGTATATTGGAACCTTTCAGAAGCTTGCAAAGTAAGGCAAATGTTGCTGGAACGTGACATTGTCTCAGGTATTTACTGTAAACAGCTTCTGGAATTTGCATTTTACTCACCTTCAAAGAGCTCTCTACATTTCCTACCTTGACAAATATAATCCGTGTGTTTATGATGCATCACTATGGGACAGGAAACAGCTTTAGAGACATTGCCCACAGGGACAGTGTTTCAACCCCAAGTTGAAACTAGATGTGCAGCAGAACAGAAATGAACCAATAGCTATCTGTCTTCCTGCTCCCAGTTTAACATTTGACAGCTTAATTTAACTTGCCTCCAACAAACATCACTTCACATCTCACATTATTTCAGTTCGACTGCCAATTCATTAGACTCCCTATATCTAAACCAGTCCCATTTAAATCTCCAGAGCCGTTATTGAATGAGTTAGTTTCAGGGAAAAGCTCTCTCTGCAACATATCTTCTCAAATTCCCAGGCTGGGTTTCGTGTGAGGTGAGGTACTGCGTCAATCACCCACTTCCCCAATCCTGCCCCGCAGTGATGCATCATAAACATGCGGATTCTCTTTGTAGAGGTAGGAAATGGAGAGAGCTCTTTGAGTTAGATGCAGAGTATATATCCCTCTATACTTCCTCCATCTAAATCTCCCCGAGTCTTGGAAAATGGGATTAGATGCAGATTAAAGGTCCTTCAATACTGTCCCCATCAATCACTACCAGGACAGGGCTTGTGGTTATTCAGAGTAAATCTCACTCTACACTGTTCCTATCAAACACTCCCAGACAGGGACAGCACAGGGTCAGTGAAAGCAGGCGTGTGGAATACACAAATGAGGTTTAAAAGAATGACCCTGGACTTCAGGGGTTACATTCTGAGGAGTGATTATACAAATGAGGCCTGTTTCCTCTCGAATGGAGAAGGTCAGGGGATAATCTGATCAAAGCCTTCAAGATATAATCAGGGTGAGAAAGGCTGAATCAAGAAAAATGATTCCTGCTGGTTGCAGATTCGAGAACAAGAGGGAACAAAGTCTGAGAAATAGGGCCAAAAGCATTCAGGAGAGTTGTTAGGAAGAACTTTGTTCACAAAGGGTGGGAAAGGCTTGGAACTCTCTTCCACAAATAGCAGTGCATGCTGGATCATCTGCAATTGATAAATATGTGTTCAGTGAAAGTTTTGATTAGGTTACTTACAGTGTGGAAACAGGCCCTTCGGCCCAACAAGTCCACACCGCCCCGCCAAAGCACAACCCACCCATACCCCTACATTTACCACTTACCTAACCCTACGGGCAATTTAGGATGGCCAATTCACCTGACCTGCACATCTTTGAACTGTGGGAAGAAACCGGAGCACCCGGAGGAAACCCACGCAGACACGGGGAGAACGTGCAAACTCCACACAGTCAGTCGCCTGAGGCGGGAATTGAACCCAGGTCTCTGGCGCTGTGAGACAACAGTGCTAACCACTGTGCCATCGTATTGAGGGAATGGGCCAAAGTAACGAATATGGGGTTATGCCACAGATTAGCCATGATCTCAATGAATAATGGAACAGGATGGAGGGTCTGAAAGGCCTAGTCCTTTTCCAATGCTCCAAAAAATAAAGATCTCGCTACTCTGTCCCCACCCCTCTCAGGAAAGGGACAAGATGAGGTTAGATACACAATAAAGCTGCCTTTACTGTATCCCCATCAACCACTCCCTGGGCAGAGGCAGTACAGGGTTAGATGCAGTGTGAAGCTCCCTCGATGACATCTGAATCAAAACTTTAAAAGGGAGATATAATCTGACAAGAGAATACTGATTTCAACTGACATTCTACTCTCCCCATCTTACGCGCAGGCATACACGCACAAGAATGGAACAACTCCTCAAATTCAACACCATGTTCTTTGTTTGATTCTCTCTGTTCTGTTCTGATTCCGTTAGATTGCTGGTTCTGAACATCCATATGGACAGTCGCCATAATCCCATGGTGCCACAACTTGCTCCCAAACACAGCATGTGATTCCAATCCGGAGTGTGAGGCAGGAGCCTCTCAGTGTCAGAGGAAGGTGAGTCTTGAGGCTGACCCAGGTGTGTGAATGTCCTCTGTTCATCTGACACCCAGGGATCGTTTCGTGAAGCTTTAGTATTTGACAATACCAAATTTATTTTGTCATTCTGTTTCTCTGTAACTGTGTGACGGAGTGCGCACGTGTGCCTGTGTATGTGTGTGTGTGTAGACTTATGTGTGTGCATGTGCGTGTGTGTGTCTGTGTTCGTATGTGTGTATGTGTGAATGCGTGTGTGAGTGTGTGTGTCTATGTCGATGTGTCTGTGTGTGTGCGCATGTATGTGTGTCTGCACGTGCTCATGTGTGTCTATGTGTGCGTGTGTGTGTCTGTTTTTGCATGTGTGTGTGCACGTGTATGTGTGTGTCTGTGTGTGTGTGCATATGCGAGTCCTTTAGCGTGTGTGTATGTGTGCAAGTATGTGTGCGTGTCTGAACGAGTTTTCGTTTGTCTGTCACTCTGTCTGCCTGTGCGTAGGGCCCTGAAATGTTGAGTCAATACTCCTTCATTCAGGACTTAGGTATTAAAATTAAGCATTTTGCGCATCCTTTGTCACAGATCACAGCAATCCAATGTGCTTGTGTCACAAAGTGTTAACCTTGTTTGCCGATTATTCTGAGGGCATGGGATTAGGGAAATGAGGAAATATTGCTTCATCTGCAGACTTTGTCCGCAGGAGCAGCAAGTGGTTAGCAAGGCAAAGGGATTGTTCATGTTCATTGGTTCACTGGATGTGCGCATCATTGGCTGGGCCCAGCATTTACCCCCATTCCCATCAGCCCTTGAGAAGGTGGCAGCAAGCTGCCTTATTGAACCACTGCACTCCATCAAACTAATATTTTTGGCGAAACAGAATGTGGCAGAAATTTAATTCTAGCTTTCTGTGTTTCTGCTCCCAATTTAATACTCAAAAATTTGTTTTATGAAGAGTTAGGGACTGGAATCTCACCGATGGTCTCAGCGAGTTTATGTCTTGCATAACACACCGTGGAGTGAGTTTCAGCCTGAAATCTAATTGTCGGATGGTGGGATTAATATACAGAGTAACAGGTATCAGGGAGTGAGTAACAGATATAAGCAAGGGTACGGTGTGGTTCAAAATTGATTAACCAAAACTGGGGAGTGAGGTACAGACTGCAATCTAACTGAGGAGTTCAGGGTGTTGAGACATGGAATCACAGACACTCAATGAGTGAGATATAGGTGGAATCTAATGGAGAGTTTCGGAGACTGGTGTTATGTATAGAATAACAGGTAAATAAAAATCAGTTAGAGATTGGAATTTTATCAAGGAAGTTCGAACATTTATTTATAGAATAACGGACATTGAAAAGTGAGATCCAGCATTGAAACTTATCGAAGGTTTCAGGGGAGTTTACACATAGAATAACAGATGCCCAGGAGTGAGATACTGACTGGAATTAATATCGTTTAGAATGGGTTCCGGTTTCGGTTCATTCATATGTAAATCCGAGAACTACTTTTAAGTCACATTCCCGAGATAATTTAAGATTTTTAAAAGATGACAGACTTAACAGCTATCCAGATTTGTTCAATGTGCATTTTCAGTTTCATGGCACTGTTTTCTTCTGTGATAAATTCAGTGTCTTATGGTCCTGCTCCACAGCTACCTGATGAAGGAGAACCTGATGAAGTTCCAGAAGCTAGTGCTTACAAATGAACCTGCCGGATTATAACCTGGTGTTGTTTGATTTTTAACTTTGTACCCAACAGTCCAACAACGGTTCCTCAACATTATAGTGGATTGAGAGAAGAGATTACGCAGCAGGATCAGTCAAATAGATAACTGACTGTCTGGAAAGGTAAGGGGGTAGTTCAGAAATCTCATGCGGCTATGCCTCTCTCAAACAGATATTCCATTTTGATGAACTCAGGGTGTGTATGGCAACTTTGAACTCGCCTGCCAGAGCGATTACAGAAACGTAGCTGAGGCAAGGACAAGACAGGCTGTTCAATGTTCTAAGTTTTAGATGTTGGAACAAGGATAGAATATGAGACAAGAGAGGAGGGGGAGTAGCATTTCTGATTGAGGAAGAGTGGAGGGGGATTAATATACAGAGTAACAGGTACCAGGGAGTGAGTCTAAGGAAGGAGTATAGGCGAGGGAAGGTGTAGTTCACAATTGATTTACCAGTCCTGGGGAGAGTACTGCAGGTTGGACTCTAACTGAGGAGTTTAGTGTGTTTAGACATGGATTCATAGATACTCAGTTACTCGTGACCTTTGTGCAACTCTCACTGCGGGACCATTAAGTGAAAATCTTTAGTTTGAAATGAGAAATAAGAAAGGGATCGTTGTCTCCACCCACCCCCACCCCCCAGTACTCAGAGGGAACTCAAGAAGAAAGTATGTTGAGATCTCAAATGTATGTAAGAATAATAATGTTGTCATCGCAGGGGAGTCTAATTTTCCTAATTTGGCGCCATATGGTAAGGAGAGTTCAAAGCGTGTTGCTCCTGTTAGAGTGAAAGGCAAGGCTGATAAGATTTAGGAACAATGTGTGAATCAAAGTATTGTAGTTCGAGTTAAGAATAAAAAAAATACATTTTATTAGGATTAGGATCAACTGAATCTGTTGAAGGCTACAACAGATGGTGCATTCTTAGGAAAGAAATGAGGAAGGCAAAGAGTGATATGAGATATTCTGGGCATGTAAGGTTAAGGATAATCCAAAAAGATTCTACAAACGCATTAGGAGCCAGACAGCAACTCCGGAGAGACCAAGACCTATTAAAGATTAACAAAGCTATCTTTGTGTTGAGCATCAGGAGATGAATATTTTGCATCAGCTTTTACTGTTTGGAAAGGAAAGGAGGCCAGAGAACTCGGGGAAGTAAATATTGTTGTTTTGAAATCTGGAATTACATTACAGAAGAAAAAGTGCTAAAGACAGATAAATCTCCAAGATCAGATCTAGTGTATCCCAAGACATGTTGGGACGTTATGGAGGAAATTGTGGGGACCTGAGCAGAAATATTTGTATCATCTATAAACACGGGTGAAATACCAGAGGACTGGAGGCTCTGTACCATGTACCATTTTGTCCCATGTTTTATGAAAAGATGGAAGGAGAAGCCAGAGAACTATAGATTTATGAGTCTGACTTCGATGGTGTTGATAGAAGTGATTCTGAAAGATAGGATTTATATGTATTTTGAGAGGCAAGGATTAAATAGAGATAGTAAACATGGTTTTGTGGAGGAAATTGATGTCTCACAAATTTCATTGAATTGTTTTAAGTGATCAAAATGATTGATGTGAGCAGAGCAGTCGACATTGTTTACTTGGACCTCAGCAAAGCCTTTGACAAGGCTGTGCAGTATAATCAAATTAGTAAACTTAGATTACGTGGGATTCAGGGTGAGTTTGCCAATTGGATACAAAATTGGCTTATGCTAGTAAGCATAGTGATAGTGGAGGTATATGTTTCTGATCGGATGCCTGTGACCATTGGTGTTCCACAGAGATCGGTACTGGATCCACTTTTGTTTGTCATTTCTCTAAATGATTTTGATGGGAATATAGAAGGCATGGTTAGTACGTTTGCGGATGACACCATAATTGGTGGTGAAGTAGGTAAAAATAATGACTGCAGATGCCGGAAACCAGATTCTGGATTAGTGGTGCTGTAAAAGCACAGCAGTTCAGGCAGCATCCGAGGAGCAGTAAAATCGACGTTTCGGGCAAAAGTCCTTCATCAGGAATAAAGTGTTCAGTGAAGAATTTTAACTCAGATTACAAAGACATCTTGATCAATTGGGTCAATGGACTGAGGAGTACCAGATGGAGTTTAATTTGGAAACATGTGAGGAATTGCATTTTGGTAAAACAAACAAGAATCAGACCCTGGGTAGGGCTCTGGGTCGTGTTGTAGAACAGAGAGGCCTCAGCGTTCAGGTACATCATTCTTTGAATTGTGCGTTATACGTAGACAGGGTGGTTAAGAAGGCTTTTAGCATGCTTGACTTCACTGCTCAGATCATTGAATATCTCAATTAGGATATTATACTGGCGTTTTACAAAGCGTTGGGGAGGCCTCTTCTGGATTGATGTGTGCAATTCCGGTTGGCCTGTTCCAGGAAGGAGAGGGTTCAGCAAAGATTTATGAAGATGTTGCCGGGAATGAAGAGTTTGAGATATAAAAATAGGCTGGAAAGGCTAGAACGTTTCTCACAGGAACATTGGGGATGGAGGGCTGACCTTATTGAGGTTTATACAACCATGAGTTGCATAGAGAAGGAAAATGACAAGGTCTTTTCCATTGGGTGGGGGAATATCAAAACTGGGGCTCATATTAAAAAGTGAAAGGAGAAAGAATTAAAAAGAATAAGAGGGGCAACTATTTTACCAGCGTGTGTTTGCGTGTTGGAATGTACTTCCAGAGAAAGTGATGAATGCAGGTACAGTAACAATGTTTAAAAGGCACAGAGGCATCGAGATGTACAGCACGAAAACTGGCTCTTTGGTCCAACCTATCCATGCCAACCAGATAGCCTAAATAAACCCTGTCCCTTTCGGCAGCCGCTAAACCCATCCAATAGACATACTTATTCGGATTTTTTTTTAAAATGTTGTAATTGTACCAGCCTCCATCACTTTCTCTGGCAGCTTATTCCATACAAATACCACCTTCTGTGTGAAAAAGTTGCCTTTTATTTCCGTTTAAACTCTTTCTCCTCTCAACTTAAGCCAATGTCCTCTTTTTTTAACCTATTCATGCCCAACGTGATTTCATAAACCTTTAAAAGGTCACCGCTTAGCCTGAGATGCTCCAGGGAAAACAGTCCCAGCCTATTCACCCTTTCCCGAAAACTCAGACTTTTCAACGCTGGCAATATCCTTGTAAATCTTTTCTGAACCCTTTCAAGATTCACAACGTCCTTCCTATAGCAGGGAGACGGGAATTGAATGCAGTATTCCAAAAGTGGCCGCAACCTGACCTGTCATCTCCTATACACGATGCTCTGTCCAATAAAGGAAAGCCTTTAATCACTATTCTAGCTACCTGTGACTCTACTTTCAAGGAACTGTGAATGTGAACTTCAAGGTTTCTGTGTTCAGCAACGCTTTCCAGGACCTAACCATTCAGGGTATAAGTCCTGCCTGGATTTGCCTTTCCAAGATGCGCATTTTGATAAACAAATGAATAGGAAAGGTTTGGAAGGATATGTACCAAGAACAGGCAGGTAGGACATTTTAGTTTTGGAAGATGGTTAGTGTGGACAGATTAGCCTGAAGGGTCTATTTCAGTGCTGTGTGAATCTGCGACTGTATGACATTACAGCAGGCAGACAAAATACAGGTTAGCCTCTGCTCATAATCCCTTTGTCATCCGTCACGTGGATGAGACATGGCATGGGGGTTATTGTGGATGGATGGAGACACAGACGGTCTCTGACACTCAGTGGGGGTGTGATGTAGGAACGTCAGAATGGGTGGTACAGGGGAGATGAAGACGCACAAAGGAGGGCAATTATACAGGGACCAGAGAAGGGGAAGGTGCTAAGTTTGTGAGACTGCAAACGTTTCCATGGTGGGGTGTGTAAAATTGGGGTGGGAGGGATGCAGTTTCAGCATGTAAAGACAGAAATAAGAAGGAAAGAAAGAGAGAGAGAGAGAGAAAGTGAAACAAAAAGAAAGAGAGGAAGAGAGAGTGAAAAAATCCACAAGGTTGAAAGAAGAAGGAGAGGAAAAGACAAAAATAAAAGGTGATCAGTAAGAAAGAGAGAACGGGATACGGTGAGAGAGAAAAAGATTGAGAGAGATATATAGGATGTGAGAAGTAGAGAGCGTGAAAAGAGGAAAACTTAGAGAGAGATAAACAGGATGTAAGGAAAGACATGACAAGATTAAAATAGTGGTACACTCCATTCAGGTTGATCCCAGCTCTCTGGATGGTCCCTCACACTCCCTCTTTCCCACTGGGAACAGACCCTGCTCCAGGGCCTTGCTTTAGGAGGGGCTGGTACAGGTATGGAATGGGGGATATTAAAGGATCAAACTGGGATTAAGATTCAAACACTCCCCACACTCTCACCCACAGAGACAGACAGAGCCACACTGATACCCACTCCGTGCTCAGTGCACATGGTAAATGGGCAGTGGCTGCCAGAACCTGTTTGAATTACTCCCAGGTCTGTCACTCAGAGAAGCCCTCTCCACCCATGTCCCAGCTCATCCAGTCAGCTCACACCGCGCTCTCCGTGCGGTAAAACTCCACTATGGATGGAGCGCAACCAGAGTCATTTTGGTGGGATTAGCAGGAGGAAAGGAGCGAGGGAGGTGCGAGATAAAGCAGCAGATAAACATTTTAATCCGTGCTTCCCTCTGTCTGCTCCTGCTGAGCATTTCACTATCCAGGAATGAAAGCTGTATATATTCTCATCCTGACCACATTCCTTTTGTCTTTGGATTTTCCGATTGATAAATGTCAAAATCATAAGTTGCGATTTCTGGGAATCAAACCCAGGTCACCTGTGTGTAAGGAAGCTATACTCACCACGATAGCACCATCACTATCCACTATAACTTAACATAATTCCCAAACACATTTAAAAAAGACGTTTATCATGACAAATTAAAAAGAACTGATGTTGACCCACCGAAGGTAATATTAGGTCAGGTGACAATAACTGATAGAAAGAGGCAGATTTGAAGGACCATCTTAAATTGGAGGGGGAGCAGGGCAGAGAAGGTGTAGAGAGAGAGTCCAGGAGTCCCTCTGGTTGGGCTTGGATTCCCCGCCAACCTATCAAATTGTTCATGGGAAGGAAGGAAAAAAGAAATGGAATGATATCAGGGATTGAATGGAAATGAAGTAAATTACTGTTGAAAATAAAAATGCTATCAAAAGACGAAGACTATTTACAGGACATGATTTACTCTTTTTAATGGAAGTTGTATTTTTTTCCCCCTTTTGTCGATATGTGCGGAATTCAGCGAATTCAGTCAGAAGAGCGGAGAGGACTATGTTGCTGCGTTTCATTCTCTGGGCCTGTAGTGAACAATGACCTTTTCCTCCAGCTCATTTATTCGTGTATCCGTGTCACCTACTGATAACTGATTGCTTGGGATGAATGTATCTTTCGTGCATGACTAACACCTCTTTCGGTTTTGCTATTGTTGTTCAGCTTTCTATTAACTGCTGCTCCTTGCTAACAGCACTTTACACTGGCATTGCTGGTTCACTCTCTATGGTTTTGTTCCTCAGATGGAGTCAGTCCTTGCCCGTTTGGAAATGAGTGTTTTCCTCCTTCTTCTTCAGACATGGACTTCTCGTTCCATTATCTGCTGCAGCTAATGTTGGCTCTCAGGTACTTGGATTTGTTCACTGACTGAATTATTTTTATAACTGGGTATTTCACAGCATATTTTAAATGGTCTCTGAATTTTTTCTGCGTTACCACATAAATAAGTGCATTTGTGCAGCAACTGAGGTTCCGCAGCATATATGCGACTTCTTCAAAGAGACGATAATCTTTGTTAACCAAGGAATCACCTGCTTGAAAGAACTTTAATACATATGTCAACCACAACAGGATGAAGCTGGTTGATATGGCAAACAGTAAAATCCCAGAATTCTTTCTGCTCTCTGTCTCTGTGTCACTCTCTATTTTTCCCTGAGCCCTCAGTCTCTTACGCATTGTCACGGCCTCAAAGATGTGTCTGGCAGTAAGAATGTTGAGAAAGAGAATAAAAGTGAATGGTAACATTGGGGTTAAAAAATGCTCAAAGAACTGAAAACTTTCCCACCGGTCACGATAATAGCTGGACCTCGTTTTACAGTGCCATGGAACATTTTTGATAATCTTTCCAGGTACATATCGAAAGTATTTGGGAATGTTCTGTAAAGAGAAGAAAATGCAGATTGTTGCTACAACTCTCTTCGCAGTTTTCTCTGTGCAATACTGAGATTTTATCTGATGAAAACAAATGGCGACAAATCGATCAAAAGAAAAAACGACAGTGAACCAGACAGAGCAATCAATGGTCAAGCGGGCCACAACATAGATAACACTACAAACTGGAGTGATGTCCAGGAAACAGAGTGGATAATAATACCTTGGAAATCGGTAAAGTACGATGTCGAAAACAATGAACAGTAGATCAGATGTTGCCATGGCGACCAGATACCAAGTGGTGCATGTAGAAAGACCACACCTCCACCGAGCTAAGATGATAATCACCACTAGACTAACTGTAAGAGAAGGAAAGGAGTAGACAGAGTTAAAGTTACTGATCAAACATTCGCTAATGCCTGAACCCAGACTTAAAATAATGGCACAAAGATAATTGTTGCTCCATTTCAGATGAAATTTAAAGGGTCTGAGCCACAGCAGCAACTTCTCTTTAAATGAACCCTTTGCACTTTAAGAAAAACAGAATAACACAAACAGCAGATTGATAACAAAAGCATGTCATGGACACAAAGTATTTTGGGTTGAGAGTGGTTGATTTCAACCTGTTTCATTTGTTACTCAGACTGGCTGCTGTTTCCCCTGAGACGACAACATCCACATAATGACACCTTGAATCTGTAAAACAAAGAATGTGAGGCACCTAACATGGACGTTGATTGCAAAATTTCAATCTTTGGTTTTGCAGCCTCCACAGCTCAGATTGTCCCAGAGTTGTATATCCACATTGTATGAATGACTGAATCACTATACAGTGTCCAGGAATGAATGCTGTGCACAATGCGGATGAAAAAATAATCAAGTGCATCCCTCGTGGAGAGGACAGACCATGCTGACAATCCTAATTATGGAAGTATACTGCAATGAATCCAACCACCACGCCCCAAGCTGCATATCCACCGAAATCATAAGCACTGCAATATTTGACATGGACTCTCCCCCATGTCCAACATCGCACACCACAAACCCCACCCAAATAAAACCTGAATCCATGCTGCATTGTTCATTGCCACTTTCTGGTTTAAAACTCACACATTTTATCAGTGATTAAGTGAAGCTTCCAGCCTGATGTCCAGGCTCATTCTCCCAAACTCCTTGCCTTGTGAATAGAGATTCCCCTCACAGATTCAGAGAACACACTGGGGCTAGAAATCCCCGTTACCTAACCAGCATTCCCCATGGTAATCATCAGTGACTGTTTCTGTGATAGGATCATAGAAGCCCTCCTCTGCAGAAAGAGATCATTCGGCCCACCGAATCTGCAGCAACCCTCTGAAGAGCATCCTACCAAGACCCCACCCAATGGATGTGGTTTTCATCATGACTAACTCACCAAACCTGACATCCTGGATACTATGGGCAATTGAGCTTAGCCAACCCATCTAACGTGCACATCTTTGGATGGCAGAAGGAAACTAGATCACCTGGAGGAAATCCATGCAGACACAGGGAAAATGTGCAAAGTCCACATAAGCAATCATTCAAGGGTGGAATTGAACCCAGGTCTTTGGCACTGTGAGGTTGCAATGCCACCGCAATGACACTGTGCCACTGTGCCACCCTTAAATCTCTGCATATTCACACCATTGCGAAAGATATTGGAGGACAAAAGCCGAATGGACCGATCACGAACTGTTAATTCATAGACGTAGGGAATGATCTGGGGAGCTGGGTTCAACATTCGCCATGCAAGATGGTGGAATTTCAGTGATTCGAATGATGCTGGTGAAATGGTTGATAGTTGTCAAACAGACAAACCATCTTATTCACTAATGTCCTTTGGGGAAGGCAATCTGCCATCCTATCCTCATCTACCCTATATATGACTCCAGCCTCACAACAAATTGGTTGACTGTTACCGGCCCCTGGGCAATTATGGGAGCGTGGTAAACGTTGACCTAACCAGCGACATACTTTCAATGAAAAAATAGAGACAGGAGTTTCCCATTCACAGCCAGATCCCTGCTGCAGCCATAGCTCCCTTCTTAGGTATTTCTCTGGAATTGGATACCCCCATGCTGAGTCCATTATCATAAATATGAAATGATCCATTCCAAATTTGATACAATTTCAAAGATCAAGAATTGGTGGAAGATGAGGTGTTCATCCTCCAGGCGTTGGGTGTTTAGCATTTGACAATGGAGGAGGCCCAGGACCTGCATGTTCTTGACGGAGTGGGAGGGCAAGTTGAAGTCTTCAACCACAGGGCGGTGGGTTTCGTCCGTGCAGGTGTCCCAGAGACGTGAAGTGCAAAACCTGCACCCACACCTCCTCCCTCGCCTCGGTCCAAGGCCCCAAAAGATCCTTCCACATCCAACAAAAATTTACCTGTACTTCCAACAACGTCATCTACTTTTTCCAGTTCATCCAATGTGGTAACCTCTACATCGGAGAGACGGCACTCCAACGTGCGGATTGTTTCAGACAACATCTCTGGGGCCCTCCACACCAACACAGCGCCTCACTGCCGAACACTTCAACTCCCCCACTCACTACCCCAAGGGCATGCAAGTCCTGTGTCTCCTCCATTACCAAACCCTACCTACCCAACGCCTGGAGGAAGAAAACCTCATCTTCCGCTTTGAAACCCTGCAAACACACAATATCAATGTGGATTTCACCAGTTCACCAATTTCCCCACTCGCCCACCTTATCCCAGTCCCAACCCTCCAACTCAGCCCCGTCCTGTTGACCTGTCCATCTTCCTTCCCACCTATCTGATCCACCCTCCTCTCTGACCTATCACTTTCACCCCCAACTCCATCTACCTATCGCATTCCCAACTATTTTCCCCCATCCCTACCCCCTCCCATTTATCTCTCTGCCTACTTGGCCCACGAGTCTCATTCCTGATGAAAGGCTTATGCCTGAAACGTCGATTCTCCAGCTCCGCGGTTGCTCAGTAATTCTCCAGCTCCGCAGTTGTCCAGTGCTCAGTAATTCAAGGGTTAAATATATCCATCATCCAGAGCACTGGATCAAACAACACCCGACATCAGTGTGGAAGATACTCTGGGGAAGTAAAGACTGAACTTCAAGAGAAGAATTTTTAAAAAATCTCCAAGGACAGCCCACTGACTAACCTCTGGCATTATGACCCTCATGTTCACTGAATCTTTCAGTCTTATCGGATACCATCTGAAACTTGTTTGATATTTTCCGACCCAACGTCCAACAAAATCATTTTCCCTCCAATGAACTATTTTTGAATTGAAGAACAGGTCCCTATTGCATCAGAGGGATTCATTCACAGTTTTACCCCCCTGATGAGCATAACACTGTGTCAGATATGTCACAGCCAGCAATATTGATGCAGCAACCCTGATATTTACAATGTGATGTAGGCATGAACAGCTCAGTGTTGTTATTACTGCAAACAATAATGAACATTCAAGTGTGAGCTGGCAATAATAATTCCCTTCAATACTAATTCACTCCCACCCCCAATGCAATCCCCATCCTTCAATAGCCACAAAACAGTCTCGGTTTACTCAGCATCTAAATGTGATCTCCAATAAACCACCGAACCTGTAAACCACAATCACTGTTTGGACAGACATCCCGTGTGACAGTACCACGCACATGTCTTTTTGACAATCAAAGTATTCAACAACACACATCATAATTCGTATTCTTTGAGCTGTTTGCAACTGATGGACATGAATCAACGGATGGCCCCAGATATATTACCCAACTCAGAGTCCCTGAGGCCTGGACATCAAGTCAACTGAAGGCCCCAACTGCAGGGCTAAATATCAGTCCATATGGCTGGATGTTCTTGATCCCGATTTGACCCTTTGAGCAACACAACAATATCAAATATCTAATTCACACATCAGTCACTCCAAACCGACCTGTCTTTCATCAATGAAAAATCCTGTTGAACCATGCAATCTCCACCGTTCTGAGCCTTGTGGACCTGGTAGAAGAACAGAGATTTCACGAAGTTGACGGAGTTCTGCACTCCATGGTGTAACAATATGGCGTCACATTGAATCGGTTTTAAAAAATGTCCAGAGGATTCACATCTCAGTACCATCACAATAACAATAGCAAGAATCAAAATAAAAAGAAGACTTATCCAAACTGGTAGTCAAAGACGAAATAACAATCCCAAATTAATGTACATGGGAGCCCCTTCACATTGACCAGTATAGTTCCAGGAGCATCAAAGGGTAACAGCAACAAAGGGAAACGTGGGTAAATCCTGTTAGATAATGTTGTTTGATCCTCTGTGTGACAGCTGCTACCACTATACTCCAGGTCTCAGTGTTGGTCCTAATAAATTTAACACCACCGAGATATCAAATGTTTTACAAATGGCACAACTCACTCGTATTTTTGACAATCAAATAATTCAAAGTTATGCATCAAAACTGGAATCCTGTGCTCAACGCCCATCACAGTGATCTGTTCTCCCAAATATCATGCTCCACACATCCGCTGACTGAAAAAGACAGACAAGATTGTCAAAACTATCCGTGCTGACATTCACTTCTCACTCTGTAATGACTTGCTCAAATCGATCGTTGCTCACCTGTTCTTTCTGGGCTCCCATTTGGAACGACCTACCTGAGCAAGATCCAGCAACACAATCCCTTCACATCAAGGAATGGGAAGCACCAGGAATCACGAAGAAGTGGGTTGTTACAAAACCCATCTCACTAATGACAGGCTTTGAACTCCCAGAGAGAGAGAGAGACCAGCAAGTGTCTTGCTGAACACTTTCGAGACCAGCGTGGCCCGGAGCTCAACCAAACCCCATCAACGTGTCCGCAAAGTAAACCCATTCTGCACAGTATAGAAAAACAGACAATGCTGCAAATTACTGAGGAAGCTCCGAATCAAACATTTTTTTTTAACTCAGTCAGTGCGGATACTGGCATTTGGCATCAGTATTTGCCTTGCAATATGGAAATAAAATGATTAAGTGGTAAAAGTCTGATTTAATGCAGAGATATATAAAACCTAAGGTGTTGCAAGACTTACCAGGAATACCAACAACAGCTAGGATGGTGTAGTATACTTTGGCGACTTTTCGTATTGGAAGAAGCATTTTGTTGTTTGTGAAACAACCTCTTCCTGCTGCTAGCAATTTGTCAGAGTGGGAGAATTCTCTCGAAATTGGAACTGACACAGTTCCAGTGATGCTTTCTTTATACTGCATGTCATCTCCACTGGGAAGCTGTGAATATATCTTCGAATTTTTTATATTATTTTGAACAAACAAATTATGACAAAAGGTTTATTTTAATCCCGTGATATCATTGAGATTTGCCTCTGTAATTGAATGCCCTAAAGACTGGATTAATCTGATTCTATTGGGCATCAAAATTAATTTCAATTTTTCTTCAACAACAATACTTGTATTACTTCACATACTGTCAATGCAATAACTGTATAAATATCTTCTAACATTCTTTTCCTTGAAGCCGTTCATTTTGCTGAGGTTATTCAGTCATTCCGTACCTCATGCTTTCGAGCTCTTTGAGAGCTGATCTACCGCACACAGTTATCCCACTGCTGTTCTTGTTCATTCAGTTTTTTAAACTCATTTAGAAAATTCTATCTGTGAACGCGCACTCTAATACTGAACTTGAAGCTGATACTGAACGCAACAAGAACTGAAACTTTTTTGTTTGAGTATACGAGAACGGAAACTAATTCAGAATATTCCCTTCAGAATTAGAGAATGACAGAATCACATGGAACAGAAGAAGATGTTCGTCCCATCATGTTTGTCCCGCCCAAATTAGACTGAATCCACATTCGTCCCATTTTCCAGCACTTCTCCCACAGCCTTGAATGTTATGACATATCAAGGGCTCGTCAGATATTGTTTAAAGGTTGTGAGGTTTCCCTTCTCTACTCCCCTCCCGGTCAGTGTATTGCAGGCCCCTTCCAGCCTCATCTCCCTCTAAGGCTTTCAGCTTCAAATAATCCCTCCGTTTTATCGGCCCTTTGACCAAGAGGAAACAACTTATTTTTATCTGCACAGTCCATGTCCCTCATCGTATTATATTCCCAGAATCCTACTCTAAAGAAAGCAGCCCGAGCTTATGAGCGATTCTCTTCAAAGCTGCATTGCGACACCCCCAGCAACATTCTGGGTAAACTCCTTTGCACACCCTCCAGTCAAAATCACATCCATCCTCTGATGCTGTGACCATAATTGCACACAATTCTCCAACTACTGGCCTCAGTCTCTGGTCCTCAACTCTGATCCTGATTGATTCAGTTTTTTGAAGTGGGAACCAAGAAGATAGATGAGGGCAGTGCGATAGCCATTGTCTGCACGGACTTTAGCAAGATCTTTGACAAGGTATTCCATGGGTAGGTTATTGAGTAAGGTTAAATCTCATGGCAGAAAAGTGAGGACTGCGGATTCTGGAGATCAAAGTCGAGAATGCAGTGCTGGGAATGCACAGAAGGTCAGGCAGCATCCGAGGAGTAGGAGAGTCGCCTTTTCAACATAAATCCTTCATCAGGAATGATGAAGGGCTTTCGCCCAAAATGTAGATTCTCCTGCTCCTCAGATGTTGATTAACCCGCTGTGTTTTCCCACGATTATACTCTGTACTGTAAATCTCTCAGGATCCCGGAGAACAAGGCAATTGGATCCAAAGTTGGCTTGGCGGTTGAATGCAGAGGGCGGTGGGAGACAATTGTTTTTCAAACTGGAGCCCTGTGACCAGCAGTGTACCATAGGTTCTGGGTCCACTGTTATTCATCATTTATATCAATGAATTGGATTGGAATTTCAGAGGTATCATTAGTAGGTTTGTGGAAGATACAAAGATTGATGGTACAGTGGGCAGTGAAGAAGGTTATCTGGAAATGCAACGAGATCTTCAACAACTGGGCCATTGGGCTGGGCAGTGGCAGATTGAGATTAATTTAGATAAACGGAAGGTGTCCCATTTTGGCAGGACATATATAGTCAATGGTAGGATCCTGGGGAGTGTGACAGAACAAAGAGTTTTCTTTACATCGGACAGAGCATTGGGTATTTGGATTAGCATGTGTTGTTGTAGCTGTATAAGACATTGGTGAGGCTTCACTTGGAATAAAGCATGCAGATCTGGTCGGCTTCCTCTATGAAGGATATAATTAAACTGGAA
This sequence comes from Chiloscyllium punctatum, assembly GCF_047496795.1. NCBI lineage: Eukaryota > Metazoa > Chordata > Chondrichthyes > Orectolobiformes > Hemiscylliidae > Chiloscyllium > Chiloscyllium punctatum. The sequence continues at coordinate 37,443,324 of NC_092785.1, forward strand.
AGAGTGCAGAACAGATTTGCTAGCATGCTGGTTGGACTGGAAGGATTTCATTATAAGGAGAGGTTAAATGGCTGGGACTTTTCTTCCTTGGAGAATAAAAGACTGAGCGGTGACCTTACAGAGTTGTATAAACACACACACCCCTATAAATATTTTTTATACCTTTTTCTGGAATACTTTCCTTCATTGGAGACACAATTGACTCTGCTCATCTAAAGTTCCTTCAATCTTCCCACAGAGCAAATATACTAACCCGTCTCCATCATAGGCAAACTGGACGATCTCACAATTTTCAGCGATTTCAAGTTAATGTTGTCAACCACTCTCACTTCGTCTGTCTGTATTCCCATTTTCTCAGGACCAAACAGAGACACATTAGTATTTCACTAAATGATAAATGAGAAAATTAAGGTTTATTGGGCAATTGGAACAGAAATGTTATCTTGGATTCTTAAATGAGCCAGGAAGTCAGACATTGAATCACTCCATATCAAGATACTTCAGAAGTATTATTGTGTACCCAGAATAAATCCTATCATGACAGAACTTCAACTTAATAAATATTCGGAATTATGACTCTAATCTCAACCAGGAAGCTATCGTCAATTGTTGTAACAACCCCGTTTGTTCAGTAATGCCCTGTAGAGAAAGAGAAATGCTGTATTTACTTGCTCTGTTGACGGAACAGTGAAGACATATGTGTCGAACTGAAACAAAAGAAGGTGGTGATCACTTTGACGGGATTGTAATAAAGCTCCCACCAATAGTCTTTGGGAAATTAAGGAATAAATATATTGAGAGATCACAGACAGCTGTCAGAAGAATCATGATGTCATAGTCTACGACTTTAACTTTGCAAACGTAGACTGGGATTGTCACAGTGTTATGGGCTTGGATCGGGTCGAATTTGTTCATAGTGCTCATCAAAACTTTCCCAATCAATAAGTAGATGTTACAACTACAGAAGGGGCAGACCTTTCCATAATCTACGTAAAAATGGCACAGGATAATGTTCCCCATATGGAGGGATCATATATTGCTACTAAGCCTCATGGGTATAGTTGGACCATACTTCTGGGAATCCTTAGCCAAACACAAGAGCAGGTTGTTAAGGACCAAGCTAGACCCCCTCAAAATATTCCCAGAAGTTAGCCCAGACCCTTACTTTCACTTATTTTGGAGGTACATGTGAAGTGGATTTTCCAGGTGTGATGCAGCTGGTCAAACCACTCAGCTTTAAGCAAAACAGTATTTATTTAAACACTACAGATGAAACACGAACAAAGGAAAACAGAATTTAGAATAACTTAACTATTTGAAAAACATCCAATCGATGCAGCAACTTAACTGAGGAACTGGCCCAACTCCTACAGCATCCCATAAACACAGTCTTTTGTAAAAGGTAACGTAAAACACAGGTTCTTACAGGTAAGAGAGATTTCAGAGAGAAATCTAGTCAGGAACTAAGTACTGAACATTGAAACTTTTCTGGTATTGCAGGAAGCTTCTTACTGTTACAATCAAAAGAACCTAGAAAAAAAACCAGAACTGGAATAACTCCCCTGCTATTGTTAACTTAGTGGCCTGCACCTTTGCTTTTGTGACCTGTCTTGAAAAAAAGGACACAGTAACCTTTTCAAGGTGGCAGAATTGTCACACCTCCAATATAAAAATTGGCTTCATTTTAAACCACTTTGTCTTACTGTGTTAATGCATTACATCATGTTGAGTATAACCATGTAAACATGCCCAACTACATTCTATTTCAGTCTGTTTACTACTACCGCTGAATGCTTTTGTTCATTCATGCAAGTCTTGACAATGTGTTGGCAATTACGTTGGCTCGTCCTGCCACATACAAAATTTCAAATTGGATTGCTGCAAGAAGACTAAGCTCAAGGTCTCCTTCTCAATTGTCGAGTATTTCTTATGATGAATGTTCAGTTTCCTGGAGAAATATGGATAGGCATTTCTGTCTTTCCGCCATTTTCCTGTGAGAGTACAACACTAACATCCACGTCATTTACATCAAAAGTCACCTTGAATGGCTTTGCGTAATTACGTGTGGTTAGTCCTGGGGCAGTGGTTGAAACAGCTTTCATGCTGTCAAATGCTTTCTGACAATTTGCCTTTCACTGAAATTTCCTGCATTCCTCCAGTAATTCAAAAACTTGGCCAACAGCTAAAGCCCTGTACAAATATCTGGCAAAACTCACTCAATCCCAGGATACGTAATATCTCTGTCTTCATTGATGGTATGGGTAACTCCCAAATAACCTGCTTTGTCTCAACCATTTGATTAAACACAGTCTCTGATAATTCTACTTCAACTCCCTTATCTGTATTCTAGTATTTCTCTTCCTGTTTCAGCTTGTGACTTTGTGATCTTGTTCCCACACTATCAGGATAAATCCCAGAATATGCTTCCTGCAATACCTCAGATGCCTGATTTTAAACTGGCTTTTCAACCACAGTAGGCAGCACGCATACCTGTGGCCCAACTGTACCGATATCAAGGACAAATGATATTGCTGGTGCCGAGAGATCATCCACTCCTCCTACTGGACACTCTACACACACTCGACATAAAGTCCACTTACGAGCAATAGTCCTTCTGAGTTACATATCTTCTCATCACTTAACATCAAAGATTGACTTGACCCTATATCTCTTAATGCTCTAACCTCTTTACCTGCTGCTCCTGAGCTACGTGAGTAAACTTTACCTTTGCAAGTAAATGGGTTAAGATCTATCACTTCCCCCTTAACAAAACTCTGACCAGGTTGTCCATTCTGGTGCAGCTTTTTAGCTTCCACTGTGTCTTTTATTATCACTCCAACAAAATTCACTGGCTTATCCTGTTGTCCCTCATCTGTCTTCCCTGTGCTTTTTCTAACCCACCAACACTGTGATTACATGTGGCCTACTTTGTTGCAGTGAAAAGACCGGAGCTTTTCAAACTTCTCTTTCTCTTTCAAGGGTTTTCATTTTACTTGTGGTAACCTATCTTTATGATCTTCACCAAGATATTATATTCCCTTTCCAAATGAATATTTCGCTTTTTCCTAATTTCCATCCCTCACGGATTGAAATTGATGTTGGAAGCCAATCTTGAACTTATGACCCAACTCATAATTTTCAGCCATTTCAGCTGCTAATCTTGCTGTTTTCACTCTCTGCTCTTCCACATGAGCTCTCAATCCGTCAGGAAGTGAATTTTCTAACTCCTCTAAAATGATTATCTTGAGAGCACCACTTGGTTGGTCTATTTTTCATGCCCATCAAAATTGTTTTGTTTGATCCCTTCAAGCTCCATGTATCTTTGACCAGGATCCCTCCTTAGATTCCTGAAACCTTGCCCATAGGCTTCTGGCTTCATCTCACATGCACTTAAAATGGCTTTCTTCACCTTCTCATATTCCCCAGATACCTCCTGTGATAGTGAGGCAAATACCTCACGAGCTCCACATACCAGCTTTATTTGGATCAACAAAACCCAAATAATGTCTGGTCACTTTATTTCTTTAGCCACTTTCTCAAATTCGATGAAAGAGCATTCTACATCCTTCTCCTCAACATAAGACAACGCTTGGATATAATTGAACAGATCCCCACCAGCCCTCGGCGGTGATAGGTTTGCACATCCTCACTGTTCTCCTCAGTAAGCCTACCTTCTACCTTCACCTGCAGCTCGTGTCCTTCGAGAGGATTGTGGGTTTGGAATGTTTTGTTTGAGGAACGTTGGTGAATTTCTACAATGCATCTGATAGTTAGTACAAATTGCTGCCACTGAGTGTCAGTGGTGGAAATAAGATGGCTGTCGTGGCCATCAAGTGAACTGTTTTATCCCGCATAGTGTCAAGCTTCTCGAATGCTGTTGCAGCCTCACAAATCTCGGCAAGTGGGGCGTGTCCACCACACTCTTCACTTGGAGCTTGCAGATGGTGGACAGATGGAAATCAGGAAGCGAGGGATTTTCTGCAGTATTCCTAGCTTCTGCCCTGTTTGTCACCACTGTATTTAAATGGATGGTCCAGTTCAGTTCCTGGTCAATGGTAATCTCATGATGGTGATAGTTGAGGAATCAGCAACGGGATAACCCCTTTGAATATCAAAGGATGATTGTTTGATTCTGTGTTGTAAGAGTTGATTATTGGCTGGCATTTATGTGTCATGTACGCTATTTGTCACTTTTCATCCCAAGCCTGCATATTGTCCAGGTCTCACTACATTTGGATAAGGAGCGTTTCAGTATCTGAGTAGTCGCAAATCCTGCTAAACACAGTTTAATCATTAGCTAATATCCCCATGTCCAACCCGATGACAGACGGAAGTCCATTGATGAAATTATTGAAGGTAGTCAGACCTAAGACAGTCCTTTGAGGAACTTCTGCAGAGATGTTCTGCAGCTGTGACGACTGACCTCAAGGATACACAACTTTCTTCTTTTCAGCCAGGGATGGCTACACCCAGTGGAGCGTTTGCCCATTGCCTCCCATTTTTCTCAGGCTCCTTGAAGCCACATTAGGCCAAACACAGCCTTGACGTTACTTACATTTAGCCTCACCCCACTTTTGAAATTCAGCTCTTTCCGTCCACGATTGGACTAAGGCTGGAGTGAGGTCAGGTCCTGAGTGATGTCACTGAGCCGGTAATTTGTATGCAGGTGTTGCTTCATAGCACTGTCCATGAAGCTTTCATTCACATTTTCATGATCAATATCATATTGATGAGGTGGAAATTCGCCGGGTTGGCTTTGTCCTGTTATTTATGCAGAGCACATAACAGGGCACATTTTCACTCTCTCACGTAGATGCCACTGCTGCAACTCATCAGGAATTGCTTGCTCAGAGATACAGCACGTTCTGGAGCACATGTCATCTGTCTGACTGCTGTGATGTTGTCAAGGCCCCAGCGTTTACCCAGAAGAGGAAGCCAAGCTGGATCAACCCATCTGCACTTATGTCTGAAGAGTTTACTGAACGGGTTTAGCCTTATCTTTGCATTGACTTACTGGGGCTCTGATTTTTGATTATGGTGGATATATGTGGAGACTCCTCCTGCAATGAGTTATTTAAATGTTCACCATCATTCATGACTGGATATGACAGGACTGCAGGGCTTAGATCTAACATTTTCGTTGAAGAATTCCATAGTTGTGTCCGTTACATCCTGCTCATTCATGTGGTGAATGTGTTGGTGAAGACCACAGCTTGGAAATCATTGTGAAGCGGCAGGAGAATGGTGACAGAATTCTGTGAGCATTCACATTTGAGGAAGTTATCCCATAATCGCTTACTGTCCCCAGAGTCAAAGTCTCAAAGATCGAAGAAGGCCATGTACAGAGGTTGCCACTGTTCCCTGAACGCAGCTTGGATTTGTCACACACTGATAATCCTGGTCATTCAGCCTCTTGATGCGAGGAAGATGCACTGGGACTCAGCCAATGGGAGGAAGGGCTGAGGAGGATTCTCATGGTGACCATGCCCATGACGATCATTGGGAAATCTCTCTGGATGGTCGGACCTGTTTTCGTTTTTGAAGTTGGTTACAGTAAAAGATGGTCAGTTGAATTCATGTCAAGAATGACTCTCCTCCATAATTTAGTCCTACACCAAGGATTCCATCTGTGACAATGGCTTTGCTGCTGTTCTGTTGTTGGAGGTCTTTTTGCCCTCTGGGTGAGTTGGGTGTGGTTTGTTGAGATGGCAGTGGGTTGTGTATTGTGGGATGGTGTCAGGAACACTTGTGCTGAAGGCTGTGAATTGGTGGAGGAGGTCTTCGAAGTGCTCTCTCCAGCGAGTGCTGACTGCTTCTCAGTCTTTGATAAGGGACTTCCTGTGTTTGGATCTCAGTTGGGTCACTCCCTGTGTACTCGGGCTGTAGATGGCAGTAGATTGTGCTGAAGAAGCCGCACACATTGTGGTTGTCAGTGAGTCACTGACTCGCCTGCTGACTCCCACCACCTACCAACTATTCTTTAGGTCACAGCTTCTTTGTTACACCTCGTCCTTCACTTGCATTTCCACTTGTTTCCTTCAGCTGGAGATATGGTGGATCTGTCGGTTCAGGAATACCTCACATTTGCGGTGTCTGTAATTCTGAATCTCCTGCTTACTCACATTGAGCCTGTCCTGAGGTTTCCTGGTCGAGGGGCTGAGGCTCACCACATACCTGCTGACTAGGGAGGGGTTTAGGGTGGACCAGATGCTGTTGTCACTATGTGACTCAGGTATCTTGGTCATCATCAGGTCTGCTGTGAGGCACTGCCTGAGAAACACTTCATTCAGCCAGATAGCGATAGCTTGAGGTTGGTGATGAATGAGTCTTTTGTATCCTTCATTGTGACGAGATTCAGAGCAGAGGCACGAACAATTGTGATTTACTGCTTTTGGCCCAGGGTGTGTCAGAGGGTCAGGAGGAGCTCATTTACTCCACAGGACGTCTGACTAGTTGAATTAGATTAGATTTAGATTAGATTACTTACAGTGTGGAAACAGGCCCTTCGGCCCAACGAGTCCACACCGCCCCGCCGAAGCGTAACCTACCCATACCCCTACATCTACCCCTTACCTAACACTACGGGCAATTTAGCATAGCCAATTCACCTGACCTGCACATCTTTGGACTGTGGGAGGAAACCGGAGCACCCGGAGGAAACACACGCAGACACGGGGAGAACGTGCAAACTCCACACAGTCAGTCGCCTGAGGCGGGAAATGAACCCGGGTCTCCGGCGCTGTGAGGCAGCAGTGCTAACCACTGTGCCACCGTGCCCCCCACAAAGTTGGTTTGTTGTAGTGAAGCCGATCCCATCGAGATGGTGTCCTGTGTTTGTTTTCCAGAAGAATGTGTACCCACCATTTTGTCAGAAAGATTGCAAATACTTTCATCTCTTACTATTATAGACTGAGAAGATCCCGTATCTCTTAATATTGTAACATTTGTTTTCTGTCTGCCCCGTTCTTCCTGAGTAAACGTTACCCACAGAGGTGAAGTCTTTTGAGAGATCGGGCACGAACTCAATACCCAGCCCCTGCCTACGCTGTGCACATTCCTGCATCACCTCAACTTTTCTCGGAGTTTCCTTTACTATTCACACTAATCCCACTGGCTTAGCCCCTCTTATCACATCTTTTACCTGAGTGCCTTTCTTCAATGTGACTTTACATGTCCCACCTTGTGGCAGTGAAAACAGCTTTCCCAGTGCCTTTCTTAAAGCACCAGCACTGTGAATTTATGTGTCCCACTCCATTACAGAGGCAATCCAAGAGGCCTTTCACCTTCTTTTCACCCTCTTGGGCGTCTTTTTTCATCTGTGGTAAGCTGTGTGCTGTGCTCTTTATTTTGCAGTGAACGATCGCCCCTTCTTCCAATTTCTATCCCTGATAGGAACATATGAAATAAATGTATCCATATGTATTAATGCATATTCATCTGCTATCTCTGCGGCTCTTCTCACTTCTTCAATTTTCTGTTCATCCACATCAGGTATTATCATCTCTGGAATTTTAAAATTCCTCCAGCTGAGTAATGTCCTTCACAGCCTCATGTGTCTTGTTTATTTTTAAGACCCACACACATCTGTAAAAAATGTTCTGTTTAATTCTTTCAAACTCACATAGGTCTGAACTTGTTCCTTCCTTATGTTTCAGAACTGCTGTCTATACGCCTCTGATAGCAATTCATAGGCCTGTGTGATTTTTGCATAATCTGTTGACCCCCCTCATCTGACAGCGCTGCAAACACCTCACCAGCTCTGCCTACCAGCTGAGTCTGATTGAGCATTACCTACAAGTTCTCTGGCCACTCTGTCTGCTGAGCCAATTTTTTAAAACTGAAGTTTTAAAACATTTTGACATCTTTCTCATCGAAATGTAGCAATGTTTTTACTTATTTGTATACATCCCTAAGTTCTCCTTTCATCTCAATACTATTAATTTTTCTTTCATGACTATTTCGCAACTTGTGAAGCTCTCTCTCTCTCTCTCTTCTCTCTGTGTTCATCTGCTAAGTATATCCTCTCTCTTTGTTTCTCTTCTAAATCAAGCTGCTTCATGAACAACTGAATTTTAGCCAGCTCCAAACATTCTAATGGTATTTCCAGCACATTTACATGTCGAGTTATTTCAATAACAACCTCATCCTTTTTGAGACGCAGGCAATTCCACCGACAGTTTGTCTGACAATTGCAACAGCTTTTGCTTGCTCACCTTTTGTCAAACTTCCAAAGTCACTTTTTCCACAACCATAGAAATATTTATTAACTGAAAGTGCCATTTCTCTCACTTTTAATCTAACCAACTCCAAGTAGTGGAAATTAAACAGATTTTTCTCACCTAATTTTTATTTAAAGATCTCAAACACTAATCCCCAAGTGAATATAATCTCCTGGGAACTTCCGTACCCCAAATCTGTTCAGATCCCAGATCTGATCCATCTAAATCCATCTAAACCTGTCCAAATTCCAGAAGAGCCGCCAATCTGATCTGACGTGGAATTCAAAACCCCTGTGATAATTAAAGCTAAAACACTCAGGAAAACTCACCTCAACTCGCCTCGTAATCTATTAAAAATGTGTGAGGAAAGAGAACCCTTGATTTTCACCGTTTATATGAAAAAATGACAATATATTTTCTAACTCTAACAGTGAAAATGAATTAAAAACGAACTATTAACAAATCTGCGAGGAGGAAGTGAGGACTGCAGATGCTGGAGATCAGAGCTGAAAATGTGTTTGTGGAAAAGAGCAGCAAGTCAGGCAGCATCCAAGGAACTGGGGAATCGACGTTTCGGGCATAAGCCCTTCTTCAGGATTCCTGAAGAAGGGCTTATGCCCGAAACGTCGATTCTCCTGTTCCTTGGATGCTGCCTGACCTGCTGCGCTTTTCCAGCAATACATTTTCAGCTATTAACAAATCTGAGCTCGCTCCCCAACCAATACCTGTCCCAACTCTATAAAAATGCTACTCCAATAAGACAATTCTTAAACATTAAATCAACATAATCTCTCACAGTCCATACAGTCTCTTCTGCTGTCTTCCTGCCAGCCTTCTGAACCTACCCCTTCGCTCTGACCTTCCCAATCTCCTGTCTTCCTGCTGGCTCTCTGAACCTATCCCTTCCCTCTGACCTTCCCTTTCTGATGTCTTCCTGCCGGTATTCTGAACCTGTCCCTTCCCTCTGACCTTCCCATTCTGCTGTCTTCTACCTGGATTGACATCTAACTCCTTACTGCTTTTACTGGAAAAGGTCCTATTGATAGATAGTGTCTTCAGAGATTTTCATTTTAGCAGTTCTTCCAAATAATTTTCACAATTTTATACCATCAACATCATTCCCAGTCATTGTTCTGATGTTGTCAATACGACAAATTCAAACTCAATTCGTTTTTTGTCTCCTGGGCATAATTTAATTTAATTGTTTAAACTGGTTTTGTTGTCAAAACATTTACCAAAATGCAGGGATCCATTTACCAGCCAATTATCACATATATCTGTGTAGTTGAGAGCCCGTCTCTTAGCTGTTATGTATGTTGGCAGGTGTTACTGGACCTTAATTTAGTAAACACTTTCTATCTTAAGGTGATGGCAGACTGTTTTGACTTTGGAGCAGTATCTAAGTGTTGTATCTGTATACTAGTACCTAAAATGGAGCCATAACACGTCACCGCATTTCTGTACTTGCGGACATGTGACAATAAAGGATAACCTAATACTAATTCGAGAAGATAACATGGGAAGAGGGTGTAAGGAGTAAACAGTCTGAAGGGATTGAGCCCAAAGAGAGAGAAGAACAGTTGGACAGACAAAAGAGTGGACAGAAGTCTGTCTAGGAGGGTGAATAGCTGTAATTGGAGACTGTTAGTAGCTAACAATGGCTAGCATGTCATAGCCGACTGTGTGATCAGGTCTGGTTTGGGGGTTAGAGGTCAGGTCAGGACTGGGTTCAGGCACTAAAGTTATTGAACCCAATATTGAGTCCACAAAGCTGCAGGGTCCCCAAACAGAAAATGCAGTGTGCTTCTAGCCTGCACTGAACTTCATTGGAACACTGCAGGAAGCCTGAGACAGAGATGTTGGCCAGGGAACAGGGTGCTGTGTTAAAGTCTTCGAGGAGAAAGTGAGGACTGCAGATGCTGGAGATCAGAGCTGAATACGTGTTGCTGGAAAAGCGCAGCCTACTTGCGGAACGTTTCAGAGAACACCTCTGGGACACGCCAACCCAACAACCCGTAGCCCAACACTTCAACTCCCCCTCCCACTCCACCAAGGACATGCCACCAAGGACATGCAGGTCCTTGGACTCCTCCAATGCCAGACCATGGCAACACGACGGTTGGAGGAAAAGCGCCTCATCTTCCGCCTGGGAACCCTCCAACCACAAGGGATGAACTCAAATTTCTCCAGTTTCCTCATTTCCCCTCCCCCAACCTTGTCTCAGTCAAATCCCTCGAACTCAGTACCGCCTTCCTAACCAGCAATCATCTTCCTGACCTCTCCGCCCCCACCCCACTCCGGCCTATCACCCTCACCCTGACCTTCCTCCACCTCTCGCATTCCCAACTCCCCTCCCCCAAGTCCCTCGTCCCTACCATTTATCTTAGCCTGCTGGACACACTGTCCTCATTACTCAAGAAGGGCTGATGCCCGAAACGTCGATTCTCCTGTTCCTTGGATGCTGCCTGACCTGCTGCAGTTTTCCAGCAACACATTTTCAGCTGTATTAAAGTGGCAGGTAGCTGGATGCTCAGGGTCTTTTTTGCGAACAGAGAGTGAATGTTCTGCAAAGGTATCTCCCAGTCTGTGTTTCGTTGCCTCAATGTAGAGAAGGCTGCAATATGAGCAACAAATGCAGTAGACTAGATTGAGTGAAGTGCAGGTAAAGTGCGGCTTCACCTGTAAGTTGTGATTGAGCCCTTAGATACTGAGTAGGGAGGAGGTAAATAGTCAGGTGTTACACCTTCGGTTGTTGCACGGGAAGGTGCCATGAGGCTGCTGGGAGTTGTGGTTTGGGAATGTAGGGAGAGTGGATGAGGGTTTCCTGGAGGAAATGGTCCCTGTAGAAGGCTGACGAGGGAAGCAAGAGGATTATGTGTCCGGTGGTAGCATCTCACTGGAGATGGTGGCTAATGATCCTCTCGGCTTGTTTGCTGGTGGGAAGGTATGTAAGGATAATGGGAAACCTATCGCTGTTGCAGGAGGGAAGATGGGGGTAAGGTCTGAAGTTTAGTGGATAGGTTAGTCCTGGTTGAGGGTCCTTTCAGCTAGGGAATCTTCGTTTGAAGAAGAAGGTGGACATTTCAGAGGCTCACTAATCGAAGCTGGCCTCATTGGAACAAATGTGATGTCGTCAAAGGAAGAGGGAGAATGAAATGGAGTCTTTACAGGGTGCGAGGATGAATAGTCCAGGTAACTGCGAGATTATTTCGGATATTGGTGGCCAGTCTAAACCAAGAAATACAAACAGAGATGTCTAGGATGGGAAGGGAGAAGTCAGAGAGTCATGGTTTGTATACTTTGTGGGGGATGGAGTAGGGCAGGAGGAAACATGGGAATGATAAATTTACAGACAACGCAAGTATTGACCGGATGATTCATAGTGAATAAAAAAGTCTGAGGTTACAGATAGACATAGGCAGTTTGGCCTGATGGGCAGATGAGTGATGGATGACAGTTACTGCTGATAAACAAGAGGTGATGTGCTTTGGCAGAAGTGACAAGACAAACAAGTACTCAGTTAAGAGAATGTGAGGACTGCAGATGATGGATATCAGAGTTGAGAGTGTGATGCTGGAAAAGGAACCGCAAAACATACACACCATGACTCTCTGACTTGTCAGGCAGCTCCGGCAGCATCCAAGGAGCAGGAGAGTCAACGTTTCGGACACAAGGAAGCTCCGTGGAAGAGAAGGATCTTGAGCTACTTGTCAACAGATCCCTGAAGGCAGCAGGACAGGTTAATCGGGTCAATAATGAGGCATGCAGGACACAATCATTTAAAAGTCAAGGCAGATAGTTTAAGAGCAGGGAGGTCCTGTTGCAGCTACACAGGCCTTTGGTTAGGCCGCAGTTGGAGTATTATGTACAGTTCGGGTACACCACAGGGAGAAGGTGATTGCACTGGAGGGATAGTAAAGGAAATTCACCAGGATGGTGCTAGGGCTGCAGCAATTCAGCTGTGAAGGGGAGGATGGACAACGCTCGGGCTGCTTTCTTTAGTGCAAAGATCGTTGCATGTAAAACGAAGAGGGATATGAACAGGGTGAATAGAAAGTAGTTGTTCCCCTTAATCGAAGGGTCAATAACAATATGATATAATTTGAAGGTTGAGGGTCTAGAGGGGGCATGCAACCCAGAGGATGGTAGCGGTCGAAACTGCAGTGACCAGGGACGGTATCTAAGGGAAATATCCTCAAGAGCTTTATGAAGTCCTTGGATGAGGCACTGCAATAACATTCACGGCTATTGACTAACTGCTGGGGAGTGGGCTCATGCAACTTGCAGTATAATGTGGGGGGACAAACCCGATGGTACGCTGGGCCATCTCTGTCCTGTATGATGCCATCATTATATGATTTTAAATGTAAGGTTCTGGTTTTCTTTCGATCTTTGTTTTGAGAAAATGTGACTAAGTGGGAGTTCCAGCTGTTGGTGTTGTCAGTATCAGCTTCAGATTCTGTATCAGTATCAGCTACTGTGCTCATTCACAGATAAAATTTCCCAAATGACTTGTTCAACTGAATAAACAAGGAAAACAGTGGAATAATAGTGTGCAGTAGAACAGCTCTCAAGGTGACCCATAGGATGAGGTACTGAATGACTGAATAACCTCAGCAAAATGAAGGTCATCACTGAAAAGAATATCAGAAGATAGTTAGATATGGATAGGAGTGAAATAATATAAGTCTTGTTGCTGAATACAAAGTAAAACTAACCTTTGAGACCTAATAGGATGAGATTAACCTCGTAATTGGCGTATTCAAAAACAGATGAGCTCTATTCATTGAATTAACAAGTCCGGTTTGTTTCATTGAATGAATGATTGATATTTGATTCATTGAATGAATGAATGAAGTTTGATTCTTAAAAAAAGTGAGTGGCACGGTGGCACGGTGGTTCGTACTGCTGCCTCACAGCGCCAGAGACCCGGTTCAATTCCCGCCTCAGGTGACTGACTGTTTGGAGTTTGCACGTTCTCCCTGTGTCTGCGTGGGTTTCCTCCCACAGTCCAAAGATCTGCAGGTCAGGTGAATTGTCCATGCTAAATTGCCCGCAGTGTTAGGTAAGGGGTAAATATAGGCGTATGGGTGGGTTGCTCTTCGGAGGGTCGGTGTGGACTTATTGGACCGAAGGGCCTGTTTCCACACTGTAATGTCATCTAATCTAATCGAGATGTAAATCTCAATGATGCCACATCATTAAAATAAACCTGTTATTATAATTGGTTTTTTTCAAATAATATTTCAAAAGATGAAGATGTAATCACAATTTCCCAGTGGAGATACCACGCAAAATAAAATAAAGTCTCTGGAACGGGGCAGGCTCCAACTCTGAGAGAATTCTCCAAGAGTAACAGATTGCCAGCAGCAGGAATGGAGAGGTTGTTCCACAAACAACAAAATGCATCTTCTATGGGAAAGAGTCAATTTCATGTACCAGACCATCCTCATTATTATTGGTGTTCCTGTTAAGTCTTGTAACAACTTAACTTCAGTAGATCTCTGCATTGAAATTACTTTTTTTTTGAGTGGGAGCAGCGGCCGAGGAAAAACGAACCCGGGAGACTACAGCTAAGGTAAGACAGTTTGTTTCAAAATTACTTACCTGTAGCGGGCAGCGGAAGTGAGGTTGGAGCGCATAGCTGGGTGGGAAGGCAAGTGATTAGTATTTGAGTGGGTGTGTTCTAGACCCCAGGTCCTACTTTCGTAGGGCCTCCCTCCCACCCTCCTCCTCTAACCTAACTTTAAAGTCCACAGGTTATTCACTCAGTGTTCTTGTTTTTGCAGACAGTGCACAGTCATGGCAGCACAGGCGGTGGAATGTTCCTCCTGCAGGATGTTTGAGGTAGGGGTGACCACCGATACTCCTGCCGACTTCGTGTGCAGGAAATGCAGTCAGATCCTGATCCTCACCGAACGAGTTAGGGAACTGGAACTGGAACTGGATGAGCTGAGGATTATTCGAGAGGCTGAGAGGGTGATCGATAGAAGCTACAGGGACATAGTTACGCCAGAGAACAGAGGTAGCTGGGTAACAGTTAGAGGTGGGAAGGGGAAGAAACAGGCAGTGCAGGGTTCCCCTGTAGTCGTTCCCCTAAAAAATAAGTATGCAGCTTTGGAAACTGTTGGGGGGGACAGCCTTGCAGGTGTAAGCTGCAGTGAAGGGGTCTGTGGCTCTGAGGTTCAGAAGGGAAAGGGGGAGAAGAAGAGAGCGCTAGTTATAGGGGACTCTCTAGTTAGAGGGACGGACAGGCGGTTCTGTGGACATGGGCGAGACTCTCGGATGGTTTGTTGCCTCCCGGGTGCTAGGGTCCGAGACGTCTCGGACCGTGTCTTCAGAATCCTTAAGGGGGAGGGTGTGCAGCCAGAGGTCGTGGTACACATTGGCACCAACGACATAGGTAGGAAGAGGGGCGGGGAGGTCATTCAAGAGCTCAAGGAGTTAGGCTGGAAGCTAAAAGCTAGGACAGACAGAGTCGTCATCTCTGGGTTGTTGCCGGTGCCACGTGACAGAGAGGCAAAGAATAGGGAGAGAGTGCAGTTGTACACGTGGCTGCAAGGATGGTGTAGGAGGGAGGGCTTCAGATATTTGGACAATTGGACTGCATTCTGGGGAAGGTGGGACCTGTATAAACAGGACGGGTTGCACCTGAACCAGAAGGGCACCAATATCCTGGGGGGTAGGTTTGCTAGCACTCTTCGGGGGGGTTTAAACTAATTTGGCAGGGGGATGGAATCCGGACTTGTAGTCCAGCAAGTAAGCTAGCTGTGTGTCAGGATGTCCAAGACTGTAGGGAGGCTGTGGAGAAGGTAGCACTGACAGGGACTACTTACAGACACAGAGATGGGCTCAAGTGCGTATACTTCAATGCAAGGAGTATCAGAAATAAGGTGGGTGAACTTAAGGCATGGATCGGTACCTGGGACTACGATGTTGTAGCCATCACGGAAACATGGATAGATGACGGACAGGAATGGCTGTTGGAGGTTCCTGGGTACAGATGTTTCAGTAAGATTAGGGAGGGTGGTAAAAAAGGAGGGGGGGTGGCATTGCTAATTAGAAATGGTATAACGGCTGCAGAAAGGAAGTTTGAGGGGGATCTGCCTCTGGAGGTAGTATGGGCTGAAGTCAGAAATAGGAAAGGTGCAGTCACCTTGTTGGGTGTTTATTATAGGCCCCCCAATAGCAGCAGAGATGTGGAGAAACAGATTGGGAAACAGATTTTGGAAAGGTGCAGAAGCCACAGGGTCGTAGTCATGGGCGACTTCAACTTCCCAAATATTGATTGGAAGCTCTTTAGATCAAGTAGATTGGATGGGGCGGTGTTTGTGCAGTGTGTCCAGGAAGCTTTTCTAACGCAGTATGTAGATTGTCCAACCAGAGGGGAGGCCATATTGGATTTGGTACTCGGTAACGAACCGGGACAAATGGTGGGCTTGTTAGTGGGTGAACATTTTGGTGATGGCGACCACAATTCTGTGACTTTCACCTTGGTTATGGAGAGAGATAGGTGCGCACAACAAGGAAGTTTCTACAATTGGGGGAAGGGAAATTACGATGCTGTAAGACAGGATTTGAGGAGCATACGTTGGGAGCATAGGCTGTCAGGGAAGGATGTGGTGGAAATGTGGGACTTTTTCAAGGAGCAGATACGACGTGTCCTTGATATGTATGTACCGATCAGGCAGGAAAGAAATGGTCGTGTGAGGGAGCCTTGGTTGACGAGGGAGGTTGAATGTCTAGTAAAGAGGAAGAAGGAGGCTTACATAAGGTTGAGGAAACAAGGTTCAGACAGAGCAGTGGAGGGATACAGGATAGCCAGAAGGGACCTGAAGAAAGGGATTAGGAGAGCTAAGAGAGGGTATGAAAAATCCCTGGCGGATAGGATCAAGGATAACCCCAAGGCATTTCTATGCGTATGTGAGAAACCTGAGAATGACGAGAACGAGGGTAGGTCCGATCAAGGACAGTGGTGGGAGACTGTGTATTGAGTCGGAAGAGATAGGAGAGGTCTTGAACAAGTACTTCTCTTCAGTATTTACGAACGAGAGGGACTGTATTGTTGAAGAGGAGAGTGTGAAACGGACTGATAAGCTAGAAGAGATACCTGTTAGGAAGGAAGATGTGTTGGACATTTTGAACAACTTGAGGATAGACAAGTCCCCCGGGCCTGACGGGATATATCCTAGGATTATGTGGGAAGCAAGAGAGGAAATTGCAGTACCGTTGACAATGATCTTCTCGTCTTCACTGGCAACGGGGGTGGTACCAGGGGACTGGAGAGTAGCGAATGTTGTGCCCCTGTTCCAAAAAGGGAATAGGGATAACCCCGGGAATTACAGGCCAGTTAGTCTTACTTCTGTGGTAGGCAAAGTAATGGAAAGGGTACTGAGGGATAGGATTTACGAGTATCTGGAACGGCACTGCTTGATTAGGGACAGCCAGCACGGATTTGTGAAGGGTAGGTCTTGCCTTACAAGTCTTATTGAATTCTTCGAGGAGGTGACCAAGCATGTGGATGAGGGTAGAGCAGTGGATGTAGTGTACATGGATTTTAGTAAGGCATTTGATAAGGTTCCCCATGGTAGGCTTATGCGGAAAGTCAGGAGGCATGGGATAGAGGGAAATTTGGCCAATTGGATAGAAAACTGGCTAACCGGTCGAAGTCAGAGAGTGGTAGTAGATGGTAAATATTCAGCATGGAGTCCAGTTACAAGTGGAGTTCCGCAGGGATCAGTTCTGGGTCCTCTGCTGTTTGTAATTTTTATTAATGACTTAGATGAGGGAGTCGAAGGGTGGGTCAGTAAATTTGCAGATGATACAAAGATAGGTGGAGTTGTGGACAGTGAGGAGGGCTGTTGTCGGCTGCAGAGGGACTTAGATATGATGCAGAGCTGGGCTGAGGAGTGGCAGATGGAGTTCAACCCTGCCAAGTGTGAAGTTGTCCATTTTGGAAGAACAAATAAGAATGCGGAATACAGGGTTAATGGTAGGGTTCTTGGTCAGGTGGAGGAAAAGAGGGATCTTGGGGTCTATGTACATAGATCTTTGAAGGTTGCCACTCAGGTGGATAGAGTTTGTAAGAAGGCCTATGGAGTATTATCGTTCATTTGCAGAGGGATTGAATTCAAGAGTCGTGAGGTGATGTTGCAGCTGTACAGGACTTTGGTTAGGCCACATTTGGAGTACTGTGTGCAGTTCTGGTCGCCTCACTTTAGGAAAGATGTGGAAGCTTTGGAGAGGGTGCAGAGAAGATTTACCAGGATGTTGCCTGGAATGGAGAGTAGGTCGTACGAGGATAGGTTGAGAGTTCTCGGCCTTTTCTCGTTGGAACGGCGAAGGATGAGGGGTGACTTGATAGAGGTTTATAAGATGATCAGAGGAATAGATAGAGTAGACAGTCAGAAACTTTTTCCCCGGGTACAACAGAGTGTTACAAGGGGACATAAATTTAAGGTGAAGGGTGGAAGGTATAGGGGAGATGTCAGGGGTGGGTTCTTCACCCAGAGAGTGGTGGGGGCATGGAATGCGCTGCCCGTGGGAGTGGTAGAGTCAGATTCATTGGCGACCTTTAAGCGGCATTTGGATAGGTACATGGATGGGTGCTTAATCTAGGATAGAAGTTCGGCACAATATCGTGGGCCGAAGGGCCTGTTCTGTGCTGTATTGTTCTATGTTCTATGTTCTATCCTTATTTCTGCCGATAATTGATAATTGTTATATTTCCATTAAGGAAAGCAAATACAGATGCCGCGTGACAGCATTCTCACTTAGTGAGTTGAAAGCCGATAATTTGTCCATTAGTAGTGTGCAGCATTGCCTGTTTCTCTCCAGTGCAGAATAAGTTTGCTCTGAGGCCACGTTCATGGGGTTTGGCTGAGCACCGGCCCTGGCTGGTCTCGAAAGTGTTTAGCAAGACCACTCTCTCTCTCTCTGGGAATTCAAAGTTTGATCATATGTGGTTTGTAATAACCCACTTCTCAGGGATAATGGCATTTTCGAATCCTTAAGGTGAAGGGATTGTGTTGGTGGATCTTTTTAAGGGAGGTTGCTCCAGATACAATATGGGCAATGGATGGGATGAGCAGGTCATTAGGAATGATAAGCAAGGGTCAGTACAGAATGGTTTGACGACCTTGGTTGCTATAACCAGTCAGTGGATCTGTGGGGGCAAGACTTGTGAGGACAGGTCACGGGGAGGGGTGTTAAACACAGAGTTCCAATTTTGATGTGCATTGTTGAATTGTTTGATCGTCAAAAAGATGTGTGAGCTGTGCCATTTGTAGAAAGATACACACTACTGTGGTGCAGACTTTCATGGGATAAACAATGGAATCCAGAATGTTCTGGCAAGACTTCTCTCGCAGAGGATCAAGCAACTATGTCCTAAGGGTATTGCCCACTCTGCCTTTTGCTGCTGTTATCCTTCGAATTTCCATAAGCAATAATTGGTCTTTGTGAAGGTTCTCTCATGTGTATTCATTTGGGATTATTATTTTGTCTCTGAGTATTAATTCCATATGCCTATGCTTGTGTCTCATGCAAAGCTATGGTACAGTGGAGAATGTTGTTTAATCTATGGGCTTTACTCCTCCTATTTGTGGGCGGCATGGTGCACTGCTGCCTCACAGCACCAGAGACCCGGGTTCAATTCCCGCCTCAGGCGACTCTCTGTGTGGAGTTCGCACATTCTCCCCGTGTCTGCGTGAGTTTCCTCCGGGTGCTCCGGTTTCCTCCCACAATCCAAAAACGTGCAGGTTAGGTGAATTGGCCATGCGAAATTGCCCATAGTGATAGGTAAGGGGTAAACGAAGGAGCATGGGTCTTAGTGGTATATGCTTCGGCGGGTCAGTGTGGACTTGTTAGGCCGAAGGGCCTGTTTACACACTGTAAGTAATCTAATCTAATCCACGTAGCTCCGAATATGGGAAGGGGATCGCAGTTTACAAGGAGAGGGCTGAGGAGAGGAACTTGGTGGTTGGATTCACTGCTGAATACTTTCATGGTTCAGATTGTCAGGATATTCAACCCTGTGCTCAAAGGAGGGACTCAATACCCTATCATTTGTGGAGGACATCCATTCCTGGACACTGTGGAGTGATCCAGTGTCCTGTACTGTCGTTCATACAGTGTGGACATACAACTCCGTGGGCAATCTGAACTGTGGACACTCCAAAACCGAATGCAGACATTTTGCAATCAATGTCCATGTTGGTGTCTCCTAATCTTTGTTTTACCGATCCCAGGGGTCATTGTGTGTATGTTGTGTTCTTACGGGAAACTCCAGCCAGTCTGAGTAACCTTAAAGCAGGTGAAATCAAATGCTGCCAATCTCAAAAAAGACATTCAGTCCACGGCCGTGTTTCTGGGAGCAATCTGCTGCTCACGTTCTTCCCTCTGCCCTTAGAAGTGAAAATTATTCATTTAGGGAGAGCTTGCTGTTGTGGTTCAAATTCTTTCAACTTCATATGACATGGAAAAACAACGTTCTTTCTGCTGATATTTACAGTCTTGGTTCAGCAAAGGAGAATGCTTGATCTTTAACTCAAAGTGTCTTTCATTCATTTCTCTCTCTTTCAGTTATTCTAGTGATGATTGCAGTCATTGCTTGGGCAAAGTGTGGTCTTTCTACATGCAGCACTCCCTATCTGTCGGCCATGGCAACGTCTGATCTACTGTTCATTGTGTTGTATATTATCCTTCACTGATTTCGCTCTTATTATTATCCACACTGTTCCCTGCACATCACTCATGTTTGTAGTGTTATCTACGCCCTGAGCTGCATTACCATTGATTGCTCTGTCTGGTTCACTGCTGCTTTTTCCTTTAATCGATTTGTTGCCACTTGTTTTCATCAGAGGAAGATTAAGTATTGCACAGAGAAAACAGCAGTGAAGGTTCGAGCAACACTCTGTATTTTCTTTTCTTTAAAGAATGTTCCCAACCACTTTGTACATAAACCTGGAAAGATCATCAACATGGTACTGTTCTGTCAGGTCCAGTTTTTTTTCTGAATGTCGGTGGGTATATTTTAAATATTTTGAGACTTTTTTCACACCAATGCTCCTATTCATGTTTATGCACTTTATCAACATTCCGGCTGTCAGACACATCTTCAAGGTCATTAAGGTGCATAAGGGACTGAGGGCTCAGAGAAAAATAGAGAATGATCCAGAGGTCGAGAGCATAAAGAATTATATAATTGTACTAATTTCCTTATCTGCCAGTTTCATACTTCTTTGGTTGGCGTGTGTTTAATATTTCTTTAATGTTGGTTATTCCTTGGATTCCACTGCTTTTGGTCTCTTTAAGCAAGTCGTGTATATGCTGTAGAACCTAAGTTGCTGCACAAATACTTTTCTTTATGTGGTTCCACAGTGAAATTTCAGAGACCAGTTAAACTACGCCGTGAAATATCCAGTTATAAAAATAATTCAGTTGGTGAATAAATCCAAGTAACAGAGAGACAACATTAGCTGCAGATGATAATGGAACGAGAAGTCCACGTGAGGAATGGACCTAAAGGAGAAGGAGGAGTTGCAACATGAAAGAGCCAGGAAGAGCAAAGCCAGCGTAAGGTACTATTAGTAGTGAGTGTGTTTGTAGAAAGCTGAAGAACAAATGCAAAACCAGAAGAGGAATTAGATATGCATGAAAGCTCCATTCATCCCAAACAATCAGTTCTAAGTGAATGAACCAGATACAAATATAAATGAGATGGAGGAAAGGATCATCATTCACTGCAGACCAGAGTGGGAAACGCATCTACAAGATCCTGCCTGCTCTTCCTCACTGACTTCTTTGATCCACACATTTGGACTTTTTTTTGTTTGTTTACAACAATATCCTATAAAGCTTTTGCATCTTCTGATTGTAAATCTATTTTCAACAAATAATTTACTTTGTTTCCATTCAATTCACTGATATTATTCCATTTCTTTATTTCTTCCTTTCCATGAACCAGCTGATGCATTCGTGGGAGAATACAAACCCAACCAGAGGGACTCCTGGACTCCCTCTCTACAATGACACAGCTCCCATTCCCATTTGAAATACTCCTTAAAATCCACCTCTTCATGTCATTTATAGGCACCTGACCGAGTACCTTCTGCAGTGAATCAACATCAATTCCGTTGAATTTGTCAGGAATAAGGATATTTTTAAAGTGTGTTTGCGGAGTGTGTTGTGTTAAAGTGGACAGTGATGGTGCTGTTGTGGTGAGTGTAACTGCCTTCCGAGCAGGTGACCTTGGTTTAACTCGTGGCAATCACAAGCTGAGAGTTCTTTTACATTGATCAATAGGAAAACCCAAAGACAAAAGGAACTTGATCAGTTTGAAAACGCATACGGGTTTCACTCCAAGATAGTAACATTAAAATCAGCAGTTCACGAAAACCATCTGAAATAAATGATTTCCCAGCTGTTTCTCTCACACCTCCTCCACCCCGACCTCCCACCCGACTCCAATCCCACAGAGATGGCTCTGACTGTGTCCATCTTTGGGGGAGTTTTGCCACAATTAGAGAAAGCTGGGTGTGACTGGATGAGCTGGGACTGGTGTGGCAGAGTTGTGGTCTTTGAATGACAGACCTGAGGGTATTTCACACAGTTCTCGCATCCATGTGCACTGAGCAGCGTGTGAGTATCTGTGTGTTTCTGTCTTTCTCTGCGTGTGAGAGTGTAAGAAGTGTTTGAATCTCAATCCCAGTTTTGGTACTTTAACCTCAAACCTTCGCCAAAACAGTCGTCATAAAGCAAGCCTGTTGAGGAGGGTCTGTCCCCAGTGAGAAAGAGGGAGTATCAAAGACACTGAGAAAGCTGGTACCAATCGGAATGATGAGCTTCACCACTTTAATCTCGCCACGTCTTTCCTTAACTCCTGTTTGTAACTGTTAGACTTTTCCTCTTCCAGTCTCATGATGGCTTCTTCATGGCTCAAAGTTCGCACTGCTTCTGCATAGCAGCCGGGACCTTGGTTAAATTCCATCTTCGGGCGACTGTGTGGTGTGTGCACGTTTTCCCCGTATCTGTGTGGGTGTTCTCTGGGTGCTCCAGTTTCCTCCCACTGTACAAAATTGTGCAGCTTAGGTGATTTGACTGTGCTAAATTATGCCATAATGTTTCGGGATGCGTGGGCAGTTTAGATTTGACCACATTGCTTTCAGTCTGGAGTCAGATATCGGCCAGACCAAGCAAGTATGGCAGTTTCCTTCAATAAAGGACAACTGTGAAACAGAAGGGTTTTTCCAACAATTGTCAATGGATGCATGTTCATTATACGGCTCCTAACTCCTGATTTTTAAAAGTTAAAGATTACTGTGAAGTTGTAGATGTTCACCGAACCTTTAAGGGAGCTGAAATTGTTGGCTGGCACAACGTGTTCTGAATGATTTTATATTGTAATAGTGGATTGAACTGGATAGCTGCAGATGTGTTGCCATGGTACACATCAAATTCAAATGTAGCCAATCGGTTTAAATCATGCCCCAAGTTCACAAAATCTAATAGAATGTGAAAAAAAAGTTTTGACAGCACTACACCAACGAAATATGCGATGTTTTCAGGGTATAAATATCAGACATTTCGACAGTTACCCTGAGCAGGAAAGAGCACCAACATAAAACATAACACTACAGACTGCTCACAGACCTGCACTCTGAAAGGTCCCTTTATCTATGAAAGGCCAGTGAAGCAGAGTCCCAAAGAAGAAAATAAAACAGAAGAACAAAAAGCTGTTTGGTTTTGAAATAAGAAGTATTTTTTCTAAATCTTAGTTGGGGCATTTTTCAGACCAGTATTGTAGAGTTGGGAGGTAAAAGATAGTTTTAAGAAAACAATGAGTTGAAATTAGTTGCTGTCTAATGTGTTTATTTGGACGTAAAGAAAACAATTGCGAAATTTTACGTTAAATAGTGAGATCTGGGATAGTTCTTTGACGCTCAAAATTTAACAGATTACGGAGTGAGGCGAAATTCTTCTGTGTCGGTTTTAAACCAGCAGAGGGATTTACTTCATGTCATAAGAGGTTGGGGGCTAGTTGTCAGGATTTGAACTTTTTGGGTGTTGGATTTGTGGCTTGAATAGATTTAGATAGACTCAGTCTGAGATTTGGACAGATTTGTTTAAATTTTGTGTCAAGAAAAGCCCTGTAGTTTTAAACGCTTTGAGATTAGTGTTCTAGGTCTTTAAATATACTTTAACTATTCAAATAAAACTTAGGTAAGAAATTTTGCTTAATTTCGATTACCCTGTGTTGTAACAAGTTCTACCATCTGTCATGGGAGAAATCGAACATGAGTTCCCAGAACACTACCTGGGCCTTTGGATTAACAATGCAGAGATAACGCCACTGGGCCACCTTTCTGTCCATATTACTGCCCTTCGGTCCTGATTCTGTCCGTTCCCATTTTGCAGTCTCCCAAATTTTGCACCTTTGCCGATGTCTATGGTCCCTGCCTAATTGTCCTGCCCTGTTTATCTTCATTTCCCCTGAACTGCCCCACCCCCCACCCCCCACCAATGTAGTTCCTCCATTACACACCCACTGCATGTAAAACACGCTCTTTATCTCTGTCCATCCACAATATTGTTGCCATGTCCCCGCTCCTGGGGTGGAGGGTAAAGTGAGCATTTGCAGAGGCTAAGCTGTCTTTCAACTGCCTATGCCATGTTATACTGTCATAATGTCAGGAAACAAAGCCTTCGCTCCTACCAGTCTACACCAACTCCCATTCCTAGACGTGATGGTACAGAGAACACCGAACGGAGAATTCACCACAAAGGTTTACAGGAAAGCCACACACACAGACCAAGTCCTAAACGATCAAAGCAACCACCCCAACACACACAAACGAAGTTGCATCAGGACACTATTCAAAAGGGCCACAACACACTGCAGCACACCAGAACTACAAAAAGAGGAAGAGGAACACCTATACAAAGTATTCGCCAAAAACGGATACCCTCGCAATTTCATCAACAGATGCCTAAGGGAGAGACAACAGAACGAGGACATGCCGCAACCCAAAGGACTAGCCACACTACCATACATCAGGAGCATTTCTGAACTGACAGCCAGACTACTGCGACCACTATGACTCATAACAGCACAAAAACCAACAGCCACGCTCAGACAACAACTCACCAGAACAAAGGACCCGATACCCAACAGGAGCAAAACTAATGTAGTGTACAAAATCCCATGCAAGGACTGCAGAAAACACGATATCGGACAAACAGGAAGACAGTTAACGATCCGTATACTCGAACACCAACTAGCCACGAAACGACACAACCAGCTACCCTTAGTAGCCACACACACAGATGACAAGCAACATGAATTCGACTGGGACAACACTACCATTATAGGGCAAGCCAAACAGCGAACAGCCAGGGAATTCCTAGAGGCATGGCACTCATCCACAAACTCTATCAACAAACACATCGACCTGGACCCAATATACCGGCCACGACAGTGGACAGCTCGAACTGACAACCGGAAGCGGCAGAGACAGGCCACTATAAATGCTGGAGGAAACAGCACAGAAGCGCTTCACAGGAGGCTCCCAAGCACTGACGATGTCACCTAGACAGGGGACGAAACGTTTGCAAGACAAATTCCTAGCTCAGCGAACAGAACCACAACAACGAGCACCCGAGCTACAAATCTTCTACCAAATGTTGAAAGTCTACACCAAACATAATCCCAAACTAAACAAGTCTTATCCTTTGTGCTTGATCAATATCCCTCCAAACTGTTCCTATTCACGAACTTATCCAAACGTCTTTTAAATGTTAAAAATCACACGACAACAGGTTATAATCCAACATGCTTATTTTGACTTACAAACGTTTGCAGCACTGTTCCTCATCAGGTAGCTAGGAAGGCAGGATAATAGGACACAGAAGTTACAGCAATAGATCATAGAGTCAGACAACTGATGGATATATTGAACAAACTGAGATTGCTGTTTTTAATGTCGTAAATCGACCTGCATCCACCACTTATCCTGGCAGTTTATTCCATACACAAACCATTCGCTGCAGTAATGAATTTGCCCATCATGTCCTTCGTAAATCTTTCTCCTCTCACCTAAAACTGTAACCACAAGCTTTGAACTCCCCCAACGTAGGGAAAAGATCCTTGTCAATCACCTTGTCTGTGCATCTCATGGTTGTATAAACCCCAATGAGATCACCCCTCCATCCCCAATGCTCTAGTGTGAAAAATCCTAGCCCTTCCAGTCTATTTTGATATCTCAAACCCTCCATTCACAGTAACATTTTCTGAACCATCTGCAATTTAATAATATTCTACCCGAGAACAGGTTGGCCAGAACTGGACACATTAATCCAGAAGAGGCCTCACCAATATCCTGTACAACCTCAATTTGACACCCCCACCCCACCAATTCCAATACTCAAAGGTCAGACAATGGAAGAATGTGTGCTAGATGCCTTCTTAACCACCCTGTCTACCTGCGATGCAAATTTCAAAGAATTACGCATCTGAACCCCTAGTTCTCTCTGTTCTACAACAATACCTAAGACCATTACCATTAATTGTTGAAATCCTGCCCCTCCTTGTTTCTAAAATGCAACACCTCACATTTAACCAATTTAAACTCATTCTGCCACTCTTTAGCCCATTGGCGCAAATGATAAAGATCCCTTTGTAATCTTCGGGAACATTCTTCAATTTCCACATTCCCAACAATTTTGCCGTTATCTGAAAAATTCCTAACCATACTTCAGACATTCTTATCCAAATCATTTGTGTAAATGACAAACAAAAGTGGACCGAGTACCAATCCTTGTGGGAAACTGCTGGTCACAGGCCTACAGTCCGAAAAATAATAATCTGTCTCCTACATAAAACCAATGTTGTGTTCAACTCGCAAGCTCATCTTCAATCCCTAACTTTCCTAGTCTACCATGCCTGGGTCATTGCGTCGTATAGCACAGAAACATCCATGCCGACCAGTTATCCCAAATCAACCCAGTGCCACTTGCCAACATTTGGCACATAGCCCTCCAAGCCCTTTCCATTCATATAGCGATCCAGATACCAGATTTCATTCTAGGTCGTTAGTTTAAGGCTCTTTCTTTTACTTCAGATGACCACTTCCTTCAGGATGCTTTCTGCATTGCAGTCCCTGTCAAACCCACGAGGTTTGATCCTCCCTGTATTTCTATCTAACTGCTTTATCTAGCTTTTCAGCTCCAAAGATTTACTCCGAAGAGAAAGGAAATCCTTCACCTCTCTTTAAAAACAGAAACCCTTATTTTCAATGCCGCATCTATTAATTCTGGACTCACACACAAGTATTTTCCTCATCTCTACCTTTCAAGACCATTCAGGGTCTATGAACTCCAGTGCAAACAGATCCTGCCTGTCCAATCTTTCCTCATAAGGCAACCCATTCATTTCCAGTTATCAACCGAACTGAAAAATAACAATATTACATTTATGTTCAATTCCTTCTGTAATAAAGGAGAACATTCCATTAGCCATTTTAATCGTTTGCTATGACTGTATGCTCATGATTTGTGGTTGATGTACTTGGTGACTTAGATCCCTCTACATCTTGGCATTCTGTAGCTTTTCTCCATTTCAGCAATCAATACTTTTCTTCACTATTCTCCATCTGCCAGTCACTTTATCTCTCTGCATCCTTGTGATATCATATTGACAATATGCTTTCCTAACTATCTTTACACATCATTAAACTTAGCTGTCATGCCTTTTTTTTATCTCATCTGCATTGGGACTATAAATTCTAAGACAATTGAGGTTCCAAGCAGTAATAGCTGCGGGACCCCACTTGTCACATCCTACCAGGCTAAAAAAGACACATTTGCACATACTCTATGTTTTCTGTCTGCCAGCCAACCTTGTCTCCATACTAACATCTTACTCTCTGACAACGACCTCCTATGTTGTTTAATAACCATATGCACGGAACCTTTACAAGTGCCTTCTGAAAATCCAAGCACGGTACATCGAAAGATTCCTTTGTTCACAAAATATGTTACTCTATAAAGAATATTAACAAGTTTAATAAATTCAGTTTCATTTTTAAAAGTGCATTTGGCTCTTTTATTTGTATCATCGTTGGGGAGAATGGATTTCCCAGATATTAGAAGATGCCAATTATGTTCTCTTCGATCGTTTTTTCGTGTTGGGCCAGTAAAGATCCGACATCAATATGGTTAAATATTGATGCCTCCCAGTAATAATGTCCCCTCACCAGCCTTTTATTCTTGGATAAAATGAAGACAGTCACGGAATATCCCCCTTATCGGATTTTTATTAATACTGTTAAGGCATGGAGGAGAATACGGCAGAAGGAGGCAATTTGTCCAAAGGTAGTTTCTTACCACGATAGTGGATATGACGGGTTTTCAACAAGAGGGTCATGGACCGTGGATGTAAACTCTGGGCAGCTCGGGGAATCTCCTGTTTGACCGATTTATTTGAAGGTGAAATAATGATGCCGTTTGACCAAATAATTTGTAAACATGACCTACTTGGCAAAGAACTTTTCCGCTTTTTTCAGATAAGGGATTTTATTCAGAAAGGGACTCAGCTCTCGACCAACTGCTGCATATCTATTATTTAGTAGAGGGTATTTTATGCTGAAAGCACACTCTCTATTAGTATGCTTTAGCGTATGATGTGGGACGATCCTTCAGAAGACGATGAGCAACTTTGTGAGGTATGGAAGAGGGAATTAGCGGTTGAGATCTCAATGGTAGCATGGGGGCACATTTTTGAGAATGCAACAAAGATCTCGATTTGTAGTAGGATGCATGCCATATAGCTAAATATTTTACATAGGGTCCATTTGGACCAAGAACATCTCTCAAATTTAAGATGGGTGCATCCCCCGTTTGTCCTAAGTATAAGGTAAACATCGGTCCTCTCATTCATTCTTTGTGGTGTGCCGCAGGCTCAGTGCATATTTGAGTTCTGTGGCAGAGCTCACAGAGAGGGTCTTGAAGGCTGAGGTTAAGATGGACCCCTATCTCTCTTCTCATGGGCCTACGTAATATACTCTGTATGGATGCTCTGGGGGAAAAATATATCTTCACTTTTAATATCTTCACTTTCTGTGCTCGGGAAAAAAATATTGTTATGGGTTTCTGAAACTCCCCCCACCACCCGCGTCTGTTGGGTTGGCATCAGCTTATTATGGAACATATCCCTCTGGACCTGTTCACAAGTATAGTGCACCAGAAAACGGAAAACTCTTATAGGATATGGCACCCCTTTCTGGTCTGCTCGGATGCCGATTTACCAGCCATTTTAACTTGGGCTTTTGTGTAGCCATGCCGTTTTGATTTAGTGTTCTTGATGTTTTGTGTGCAATACTTAGTGCTCTCAGAGGTCGAGTGGGAATATTTTGTTGTGCTGCGCTGTTTTGCTTGTTTATTTATTCATTAACTACCTTTATTGATTTTTCTGTATTGCACATGGGTAGAGTTGTGTTTTGCTGTTGTGGGTTCTTTTTCTCCCTTTTTTGTTGTTATAGGTATAAAGATTAATGTTTACTGATGTTGTAATGTATCTTTCTTGTTATGGTTTAGTAAGAAAATAAAAGTTTAATAAAGTATTTATAGAAAAAGGACAACACAAATCAAAATTCAATGTATTAGACGAATGAATGACAAACGTCGAATGATAATGTCTGTCAACTTTGATATATTTTGAAGTTAAAAAGATTTTCTTTCTCTCTGTAAAGCACAAAGCTTGAAAACAAATTGTACCTCTCCCTGGCTCAAGCTTTAGCCAAAACTGATGCAGTATTATTATCAATAAAACTGATTTTTTAAAGCATTTTTGATTTTTTTGCTCTCACAGGTCCAGATGTTTTAGCTAATTTTAATCCAAATCGACGATTCTCCGTTTTTAGGCATCAAGCTGACCAATTACAATGGGCTACTACTTCAAAGCAATCTAATCAGAAATTTCCTGTCATTGGGTGAAGAGTCAAAATAGTGCCATCAACTCCCTTGTGTTGAAAGGGCTCTGCTGGCCTCCTAACAACACTGTATCACAGGTGGTGGGGGTGGGGGAGATTGAAGTCCTCAAGGATTCAGAAAGGGAGAGAGGGAGCGAAATCATTCAAACTGACAGCACCGTCAACGCCCAGAAACACGCAGACATATATGACGACACAGCACTGGTGTGAACAGGGTTGCAATTAGATTAAGATCTCTCAGTGTAGAACATGGTGGAGAAATGTCGTGCTCCCTCTGCAACGTGGAAATGATTTGTCTTTGAACAGTATTCCAATAGGAAGGAGACCAGAATTGCATGCAATTTTCTAACAGTGGCGTAACCAATGTTCTGCAACATGACTTCTGTACTCAGTACACTGAGCAATAAAGGAAAGCATACCAAACGTCTTCTTCACTATCCTATTGACTTGCGACTCCACTTTCAGAGAGCTATGAAACTGCCCTCCAAGGTTTCTTTGTTCAACAACACTCCCTAGGACCTTACCATTCAGTGTATAAATCTTGCTATGACATGCTTTCCCAAAATGAAGCACCTCACATTTATCTAAATTAAACTCCACCTGCCACTTCTCAGCCGATTGGCCCATCTGATCAAGATCCCTTTATAATCTGAGGTAATCTTCTTCGCTGTCAACTACACCTGCAATTTTGGTATCATCAGCAAACTTACGAAGTATACCTCTTATACCCACATTCAAATCATTTATGTAAACGATTAAAAGTAGTGGACTAAGCACCGTTCCACTGGTTATTGGCCTCCGCTTTGAAAAAAAACCCTCCACCACCACCTTCTGTCGTCTACCTTCGAACCAGTTCTGTTTTCAAATGGCGAGTTCTCCCTGTATTCTATGAGATCCAATCTTGCTCAACTGTCTCCCATGCGGAACCTTGTCAAATGCTTCCTTTATTTCCTAACCAAACCCTCAATTTCTTTAGTCATCCAGCATTCCTTATACCTACTGTCCTTTCCTTTCACCCTAACAGAAATATATTTTCTCTGAACTGTCGTTATCACATTTCTGAATGCTTCCCATTTTCCAGCCTTCCCTTTACCTGCGAACATCTGCCCCAATCCGCTTTTGAAACTTCTGGCCTAATGCCGTCAAAAGTGGCCTTAATCCAATTTAGAACTTAAACATTTCGTTCTGGTCTGTCCTTTTCAATTACTATTTTAAAACTAATAGAATTATGGACGCTGGCCCCAAACTCCCACCCGCCCAACACCCCCCACCCCCCCCCCCACCACCGCCGTGACTGACACATTCGTCACCTGCCTTGCCTGATTACTCAAGAGTAGGTAAAGTTTTGTACCTTCTTTAGTAGGTACATCCACATACTGTGTCAGAACATTTTCGTGTACACACTTAACAAACTCCTCTCCATCTAAACCCTTCAAACTATGACAGTCCAGGTCTATGTTTGGAAAGCTAAAATCACTTGCCGTAACCACCATATAACTCTTCCATTAACTGAGGTCTCCTTACAAATTTATTTCACAATTTCCCTCTGACGATTAGGAGATCTATAATACAATCCCTTTCTTATTTCTCAGTTCCATCCAAATAAGTTCCCTGCATGTATTTCCGGGAATTACTCTCCCTAAGTACAACTGTGATGTATCCCTTATCAAAAACGCCACTACCCCTCCTCTCTCGCCTCCGTTTCCGTCCTTTCTGTAGCATTTGTATCCAGGAACATTAAGCTGTCAGTTCTGTCCATCCCTGAGCCAAGTTTCTGTAATTGCTTTGATATCCCAGTCCCATGTTCCTCACCATTTCCTGAGTTCACCTGCCTTTCCTGTTCGGCCTCTTGCATTAACATAAATGCAGTTTAATTTATCAGTCCTACCTTTTTCTCTGCTTTGTCCCTTGCTACCCTGACTGTTTGACTTGCCCCTGTTCTCAACTGTGCCAGTCTCAGATTGAAATCTTTCCTCACATTCCCCCACCCACCTGACTAGCTTAAATCCTCCCGACCAGCTCTCGCAAATCTCCTTCCAGCATATCAGTCCCCTTCTAATTTAGTTGCAATCCATCCTTCTTGTACCGGTCACGTCTACCCCAAAACAGCTTCCAATATTCCAAAAATATGAATCGTTCTCCCGTACACCAGCTCCTCAGCCATGCATTCATCTGTGCTCTCTTCGTATTCCTGCCCTCACGAGCTCACAGCACAAGGAGTAATCCAGATATTACTACTCTCGAAGTCCTCCATTTTAAATTCCTGCCTAACTCTTTGAAATACCTCTTCAGAATCTCAATATTTTCCCTTCCTAAGTCATTGGTTCCAATTTGTACAATGATCTCCTTCTGGTCGCTCTCCCTCTTGAGAACATTCTGCATCCTCTCTGAGACATCCTTGATCCTGGTACCAGGGAAGCAACACACCATTCTGATTTTTCACTGCTGGCCACAGAAACGTCTGCCTCTACCTCGGACTAGACAGTCCCCTAACACAATTGAGCGCTTGGAACCCGACAAGCTTTGAGCCAGTTATGGCATTGAAGCCAGTCTCAATACCAGAATCTTGGTTGTTTCTGCAACGAACTCCTGGGTGTACATCATCCCCGACATTTTCCAAAACAACATACTTGTCTGAAATGGGAATAGTCACGAAAGACTCCTGCACTACCTGTCTACCTCCCTTGCCTTTCCTGGATTAATCTATCTATGTGACTGAATCCGAGACCTCCCCCCTTCCTACAACTGCTATTCATCACTTTCCCTTGCTCTTGAAAATTTCTCATTGCCTCTACCTGCCTCTACAACCAATGCTTTCGATCTGATAGGATTTGCAACTTACAGAAGGAAGGGTCAGTCTGAAGGAGGAAAGCGAGGCGGAGTGGCTGGTAAGAGAGTCAGGGGATGGGAAGGAAAGTTATTTGAAATTGGAGCACTCAATGTTGAGTCCTTTAGGGTGTAGGCTGCCCAGGCGGAAGATGAGATGCTGTTGTCTGACTCACCGTGGCAACAGAGGACGGGCATGTCAAAGAGGGAATGGGAAGGGGAAATGAAAGTGAGCGGTGACGGGGAGGTCAGGTCAACCCTTGCGGGCCTGGCTGAGATGCTCAGTGAAACATACCCTTAGTTTACATTTGGTCTCACCAATGTAGAGGAGACCACTTTGGGAGCGCTGGATTCAAGGTTGGATGAGAGGTAGGCGAACCTCTGTCCCAGGAGAGACTTTTCAGGGCCCTGGACAGAGATGAGTTGGGTAGTGTGCCGGCAGGTTTTTCATCTTTTACTATTGCAGGGGTAGGTACCAGGGGTATGCGGGTTTGGTGGGGAGAGTGGCAGGAACCAAGAACTGTCGAAGCAAATGATCCTTGCGAAAGGCAGACAGAGGTGTGGAGTGGAATAAACTCTTGCTGGTGGAGTCTAGGAGGAGTTGGTGGAAGTGTTTAAGGATGATTGATTGGAAACAGAGACTGGTGAGGGGGAAGGTGAGGACACAGGAGACTCTGTCTTTGTTGCTTTTTCGGAGGGGTGGGGATGTGTTTTGAGCAGCGGAGTGAGAAACTTTCCTGAATTTCTGCAACTGTAAAAGATTCATACCTGCTGCCATTCTAACCCATTCGTCATCTCCATCCAGGGCCCCGAATACTCCTCCCAGGTGAGACAGAGGTTCATCTGCCTCTCCTCCAACTTAGTTTACTGTATCCAGTGCTTCTGATATAGCCTTCTCTGGATCAGTGAGACCAAATGTCAACTAAGGGCACGTTTCACCGAGCTCTAGATTAGGACAGTAAGGGCCAACTTGACCTCGCACTCACTCACCTCTAAAATTCAACTTCTACCTTCATCTCCAGCTTGACCATCCTTAGCCTCCCCATTGCCACAGCCTTTCAGAATGCAGGCTGGAGGAACAGCACCTCAACTTCCGGCTGGGCAGCCTACAACCCACAGGACCTAACACTGAGTTCTCCAAATTAAAATAACCTCTATTCCCATTCTCCAACTCACTTTGCAGCACACTCATCCTCCCTTCCATTCCTCTGACCGACCCTTCCTTCCAGCTCCCAACTAGATACATTCCTCCCATCGACCAACTGGTCTGTACCCTCCACCTGTGCTCACAGAACACTACTTTCCCATCCGCCATCCCCCAACCCTAACCCCAACCCTCCCACAACCACCCGCCCTTCATCTGCAGCTCCCCTTCCCGAACACCCTGCTCCCCAGCCCTGAGGAAGGGTTATACCTGTAACGCTGCCTTTTCCACCTCCTGATGCTGCATAGCTTGCTGTGTTCTGCCAGCCTCCTGCCTGTCTGCCTTGGATTCCAGCATCTGCAGGGACTGTTTTTGACAGTAACAAAGAAATAGCTGAACCACATCAAGTGACCTATCAGATGGACGGACCAAGTCTGTGAGATTTTCACCAATGGAGACTATAAACCAGAAGACCATAAACACCACAAATGTAGCAACAGAAGTAAATGGTTCAGTCACCAAGTCTGCACCAGCATTCAATCAGATCATGACTGATGTGATCATTTTCAATCAAACTTCCCTGCCTTTAGCCCATATTCCCTAACCCTATTCTGGAAGATAAACCTGTCCTTCCCTTTGGAACATCACATTCCCAGCTCTTAAACACAAGTTGTGACTAACTGTGAGATCACTTGTTGATATACTCAAAGTAAAATGCCCAGAGATTTTTCAAGACAGTAAGATATTTGATTGTCTTCATAATAAGCAGAAAATAAAACCAAATGTGTAGCTCTGCCGAGTTACTATCAGTGGATCAGAAACGTTACATTTGCTTTAACTCCACAGATGCTCCAAAAGCCACTGAATTTCTCCAGCGATTCCTCCTTTTGTCCGCATTCACCTCCAGACCGCCTTCCGTGGGCGGGACCTCACTTTCTACAGGATAGAAACATGGGATTGACAGGCGTTCTGACCAATCAGAGCTGGACAGGGAGCGATGGGCCGCCCTGAGGGGGGGAGCTCGCGGAGTCTCGAGGCGAGCGGTTGTTGAACGGACTCTGCGTGAACGGGCGGCGCACCACCGAATTTGGCGCTGTTCACTGTTTACACCCGGAACCTGTGAAACGGCCTTTGGTTTCGGCAGGAGCGGAGTGAGAGCGTATTTTATAAATCCTTCCATTGACGGTAAGAAAACAGTTTCGTTTTTAGTCAACAAAATGTTAGTGTGCAGACAGGCTGGGGAGGTTACATCAAACAAGCGTATGTTATCGGGTGGAAGGAGTCAGTGAGGTCAAAATGCCAAAAATAATTCACATAACACGTAAACAGGCCCTTCGGCCCAAAAACAAAATCAGAAATTGCTGGAAAAGCTTAGAAGGTTTTGCAAACCGTGTGAAGAGAAATCAGAGTAAACGTTTCGGGTGCAGAGGCCCTTCCTTCGGACTGACCTTCGGCCCAACTCGTCCAGACCACAGATAGATTTCTATTGGCCAGTTCACTAGGGATTGACAGACTAGTAGACCAATCAGAGCGGGAAGGGAACTAAGGCCCGCCCTGATGGCTCAGGAATTCTTGAACCCAAAGAGATAAAATGCTGGAAAATTTCACCAGGCCTGGAAGGAGATTAAAACGCTGACGTTTTAAGTCTACATGACCCTTTGTCAAAGCTGGGATTCTTGAGGTGTGGCATTAACCGACTGTGCGCAAGCTCACGGGGAGGCGCGGCATTGACTGACTGTGCGTGAGCTCACTGGGAGGCGCGGCGTTAACCAACTGTGCACGAGCTCACTGGGAGGCGCGGCGTTAACCAACTGTGCACGAGCTCACTGGGAGGCGTGGCGTTAACCGACTGTGCACGAGCTCGCTGGGAGGCGCGGCGTTAACCGACTGTGCACGAGCTCACTGGGAGGCGTGGTGGTTTGGAACTTGAACCTGAGCATGCGCACTGTTTAATGCGGGAGCTGGCCGTGGGTTTTCGACTGGACTGGAGAGATAAAGCAACATAAACATTAGTCAGCAAACTAACTGTTCAGACATATTGGGGAAGAGGTCACATCAGGCAGTGTATCTATCCCGAGGAAGCAGTGGAGTCAACTAAGAAAGAAATCCTTCAGCACAGAAATAGGCTCAGGTCCAACCCATGCATCATGAACTGAACTAGTCCATGTGGCTGTGTTTGGTTCATATCTGTCTAAACCTTTCCTTTTGGGTAATACAATGGCTCAGAGGTTAACACTGCCTCACCACCAGGGACCCAGATTTGATTCCACCCTGGGGCGAATGTATGGAGTTCGCAGCTTCTCCCTGTGTTTGTGTGGGTTTTCGGCTTGGTGCTTCGGTTTCCTCCCGCAGTCCAAACATGTGCAGATTAGGTGAGTTGGCCATGCTAAATACCCTATAGTAATCACTGGGTAGGGAGGATGCATTAGCCATGAGATAGGCATGGTTATAAAGATAGGGTAGGGGGATGGGTCTGGAAGATTGGTGTGGACTTGTTGGGCTGAATGCCCCGTTTAAACAATGAAGGAGTTCTGTATTCTATCCGATCCACGTACCTGGCCAAATGCAGTTGGTACTCAGCGTTAACAGGTATCAGGACTGAATGAGATGCATCGAAGGATTTTGTGTAGTGGGGGAGAAATTATGGGCATGAGGCTTAACATTGCTGTCTCGCCTGGATTTTGAGGAGGTGTCAGGAGACTGAACGATTGCCAACCTTCCGCCATTGTTCTAAAAATGATTCATAGGCTAATCCTGGCAATTCGTCTACTCAATTTTGCTCCAGCGAATCTCTTGTCAACAATTGAATAAAGCTAGTAGATAGGTGAATAAGGTGGATTGGTTCGGAAAAATCAAAGGGAAATTGTGAATAACTAACTACTTGATATTTTTTGATGAATTAGAGGAAAGTGTTCATGAGGGCGATGCTACTGATAAGGATTACATGGATTTCCTGAAAGCACCACATGCCAGACTTGAGGAAGTTTGCAAGTCATGATACAAGAGGCAGGGGCAACATGGATGCAACATTAACTGAGTTGTAGGAAAGAGAGAGGGTAATGATCAATGGATGTTTGAGATAGAGGAAAGTATGGAGTGGAATTCCCAGGGGGACAATATTGGGAACGGCAATTTCCCAGAAGGAGGAAAGACAACAATAATTAGGTTTAGGGACATATGCAAAACAGGGGCGGTTGTCAATTTCATCAAAAAGGCACATATGAGTTTTAGGAAATGAGGATATTCTGGCTAAGTTTGCAAATGATACAAAGTTGGAAAATGGACGTTTAGCATTGACAAGGCAGGAGACTACAGGAGGAGGTAGACCGGTTAGGAGAGTGGGTGAAGAAACGACATGTGGAATAAGAAGTGAGAAAGTGAGCGCTCATACATATTGGGCGGAAGAATAGAGGCATGGACTATTTTGGAAATGGGAAGAAAATTTAATGTCTCAAGTGCAAGGATTCTCTCAAGGTAAATTTGCAGGTTAAGTCAATAGTTAGGAAGATAAATGTGTTACAACATGTCTGTGAACCGTACTCTTAATTAAACCAAGCATTCAGAAAAGTTCACCTCGCCTCATAATCTGTTAAAATATGTTTGACCGAGAACGCCCATATTCTGCTTTTTAACGAAGTGAGGTCAATTTATTATTTAACTCAAAAAGTGAACATTAAACAATAAGTGTTCACAACTCTGAGCTCCTCTTTCTCTTAACTGCCTTTCAGAACGGAGACAAGGAGAAACTTCTTGAGTGATGGATCGATGGAATTTCTTTGCACAGAAGGCTGTTAGGCCAGGTCGTTAATTGTATTGAAGTCGGCGATAGATGGATTCTTGATTGTCAAGTGGAGGGTTTTGGGAGAAAACGGGAGAATGGGGTTGGGAAACTGATCAGCCATGATTGAATGGTGGAGCAGACTCGATCGGCTGAATGGCTAAACCTCTATGTCTTATCGTCTTGGGAGAGCCAGATGGGGCCATGGATTGACCTCAGCACATAGGGTTAAAGGGAATTTCAAGTCATTATCTACATACATTAATAATAAGTGGATAACTACGATGAAGGTAGGACCAGTAAAGGATAAAGAAGGGAAATTGTGATTGGTGGCAGAGGATGTCGGTGAGTTCATAAATGAATACTTTGCATCAGTATTCACCCAGGAGGGTAGTGAGTTTCGTGTGGAACATACTAAGTTGCTTGGGCATATTGAGATCAAGAACCGAAGTGGTGTTGGGTCTCTTGAAGAGCATTGAGATGAATAAATCCCCAATGCCCAAAGGTTATTGAGAAAGGAAGGAAAGGAGATTGCTGGGGATTTGACCAAGATCTTTGCACTTGTTAGCCACAAAAGAGGCCCTGCAGGATTGGTGAGTAGTTAATGTTGTTCCTCTGTTAAAATGGGCGATGGGGACAATCCAAGAAAATACATTTCGGTGAGTGTCCCATCAGTGATTGGGGGTGGGGTGGGGGGGTGGGAGCGGGTGGAGTAGGTAGCTATTGGCGAGAGTCGTTTTGGATGTATATGCATTCGGAAAAGCTTGACCTGATTAGGGATAGTCAGCATGATTTTGTGTGGAGCAAGTCGTGTCTTATGAACATGGCTGAAGTTTTGGAGGAGATGACAAAAGTAATCAATGGGGGTGGAGCAGTGGATGTTGTCTACATGATTTTAGTAAGGCTTTTAACAAGGTCCATTGTATAACGTTCACCTAGACGGCTAAGACGCATGGGATCTACGGTGACTTGGCCACTTGCATTCAGAATTGATTTGCCTGTCGAAGGCAGAGTGTAGTAGTGGAAGAGTGTTTTTGTGGTTGGAGGTGCATAACCAGTAGTGGACAGCCGGAATCGGTGCTGTGACCTCTACTGTGATACATATAAATGACCTGGATGAAAATGTGTTATTAAACTGGCAGATGGCAAAAAGATTGGTAGCGTTGTGGATAGTTTAGAAGGTTGTCAAAGGATCCAGCAGGATGTAAATCAGTTTCAGACATGGGCAGAGAAATGGCAGATGGAGTTTATCTGGATAATTGTGTAGTGCTGAACTATGGGAGATCACATGGTAAGGAAAAGTATACAGTTAATGGCAGGACTCTGAATACATTGATGTACAGAGGAATTCTTAGGGTTCAATTCCATAGCTCCCTGAATGCGGCAATGCATATAGGTAGTGTAAAGAAGGTATATAAATGCCTGCCTTTCTTGGTCAGGGAATTGATGCAACAGTCAGGATGTCATGTTGCAGCTTTGAGACTTGCTCTGGCTACACTTCGAGAATGGCATTCAATTCTGATTGCTACGTTACAGGAAGGATGTGGAGACTTTAGAGATGGTGCAGGAAAGCTTTACGAGGATGCTGTCTGGATTAGAGGGTATGAACAAGAAGGAGAGGCTTGAAAAACTTGGCTTGTATTTTTCAG
This sequence comes from Chiloscyllium punctatum, assembly GCF_047496795.1. NCBI lineage: Eukaryota > Metazoa > Chordata > Chondrichthyes > Orectolobiformes > Hemiscylliidae > Chiloscyllium > Chiloscyllium punctatum. The sequence continues at coordinate 37,481,927 of NC_092785.1, forward strand.
GAGTGCTGGAGGCTAAGGGGAGATTTGATACAAGATGTAATCTTAAGTTTTCACAATTTAAGATTAGTCAGCATCCGAGGAGCAGGTGAATCGATCTGTCCAGGCATATGCCCTTCGTCGGAAATGAGGGTTGTGGGCCAAGGGGGCTGAGAAATAAATGGGAGGGGTGGGCCTGAGGGGAAACTAGCAGAGAATGTGATAGTTAAATGAAGGTTGGGAGAAACGTGATAGATCAAAGAAGTGGGTGAAGTGGATAGGTGGGAAGGAAGATGGACAGGTTAAGAAGGCATTGCCGAGTTAGAGGCTTGGGATTGGGATGACGTTGAGAAAGGGGAAATGAAAAAAAAATGGTGAAATCCACATTGACCTTGTGTGGTTTCAGGATCCAAAAGTGTAGGGTGGTTAGGGTTTGGCGATGGAGGAGGCCCAGGATCTGCATGTCTGTGGTGGAGTGGGGGGTGGGTGGGGGGGAAGTTACCGTCTTCGGCTATTGGGCAGTGGTTGGTGCGGACGTTCCAGAGATTTTCTCTGAAACTGTCCACGAGTTTGCATCCTGTCTCCCCGACGTGTTTGAGACCAGTGGTGATTGAGGCCATGTCAGGTGCAATGGATTCAACAGATGATGTGTGTGAACGTATAGGTAAATTTCTGTTGGATATGGAAAGATCCTTTGACACATTGGACAGAGGTAATGGGGGAGGCATGGGTACAGGTTTTGCACTATTTGTGTTGGCAGGGGAAGGTGCCTGGAGTGGGGTGTGGGCTGATGGATCTGACAAGGGATTCGTGGGCAGAATGATCTCTCTGAAATGCATGTTTCCTGTAATGTTGGAGTTACAACTTTTGCATAAATTTTGTAGTGACTAAATGTGTTCTCACTACTTTTGTATAGACTACAGAGCAATGACCTCGGAGATTAAGGAGTGAAATTACATCTGTGGCTTTAAGGAAACCAAAATGCAAAATACAGGGACGGGAGTAAAGTTTCAGAATGTGAGATGTTTACAATAACCAGATGTCTGATATTGTACATTATTAATTCAGCTATACTATTATTAATTTAAAAAGTATGGAAGCTGGAGTATTATAAATAGAATGTGTGCAAGATTAAGGGTATCAGTAACGACATTAATAACGAATAGCGGAGGTGAAGTTGGACAAGAGTGAAGATCATACTTGTCAGCTCTTGCAGGCCCGCCAAGCAATCAAACTCTGAATTAATTAAAGCTAAAACCTGGCACAGAAGAACCAAGCAATCTCATGTATTCTGCACTCTTACCGGATCCAGTTTCCTAAATGGTTTGTTTCTCCCGGAAACCATTATCCAGTTTTCTTTTTGGTTTTTGTCCCCAGCCTAAACAATAACAACCTCTCAGATTCTTGCACTGATGAACTCGCCTCTGCTGTCAGTACAATTCAGTCACTGATAATTCCGAACGTGGGCTGTAATCAGCTGGGAGATTCAGGAGTGAAACAATTGTCTATAATTTGAGGAATCCAAACCGTAAAATACTGCAGTAAGTGCGAATGTGTTTGACATTCTCTCACAGTGATTATAAAGCACTGCACATTATTAATTTCAAAGAGGTGTATTTTGAATAAAGTATCACTGAGAAAGATAACTGCTGTACATGACTCGTGATATTGTTTAAAAATGGTGTATAACTGGTATCGGTAATGGTATTGTTAAATATGGTTCATTTTTATTAGAATTGATAATCATACCAATATACTTAACATTATTTCCAGAAGTAACATTGTTCTTTATACTGTAAATGCGGCACATTGCTATCTGCAGCATCGTTTTCCATATTTTGTTTTACACATGCTGTTTTATCTGCTATCCATTATTTCTCTTGGTTGATCCAATCAATAGCCTGAATGATGTCAGAGATAGATTCTGGCTCGTAAGATATCATCTTTGCTGTTTATGCACATTGGTCCGTCATAGATCTGAACCAAAGTGATAATAAATTGTCACATTTGGGAGTGAAACAATTTTCTGTGGCTCTGTAAAATGCAGAATCTGAGGTAAGTACCAGATTGTGTCAGACTGTGATTATCAGAACTGGTTAACTGTCATTACATGTGATGAGGAGTGTCGAATTATTTCATTAAGTGTAAATTATTTACAGTACTAGTATTCATTGTTATTAATAAATTTTCACATTATTTGTATGTTATTGTTATAATTTTAAAAAGCTTAACCAGCAAAACTAAGAGTAGCATGAAACACTTTGCATTATTATTCTAATCAGCAAAATGGTCTTCAATAATTGTTTTGTAAATGATTGTCAATATTTGTAATATAGATCTCAATAAGTATTGCATTAGTGACATACCTACCATAATATTCATGTCAGTAACACACATGTCATGTGGGCGGCACGGTGGCACAGTGGTTAGCACTGCTGCCTCACAGCGCCTGAGACCCGGGTTCAATTCCCGCCTCAGGCGACTGACTGTGTGGAGTTTGCATGTTCTCCCCGTGTCTGCGTGGGTTTCCTCCGGGTGCTCCGGTTTCCTCCCACAGTTTAAAGATGTGCAGGTCAGGTGAATTGGCCATGCTAAATTGCCCATAGTGTTAGGTAAGGGGTAGATGTAGATGTAGGGGTATGGGTGGGTTACGCTTCGGCGGGGCGGTGTGGACTTGTTGGGCCGAAGGGCCTGTTTCCACACTGTAAATAATCTAATCTAACAGTAATTAAAATATTTCATAAACAATCCATATTAAAATAGCACTCTACATTATTACAGTGATAATGTGTAACACGTTATACATTGTAACAATGTAGGTCTATAAGAAATAAGGACTGGAGCAGGCCATTCAGCCCTTGAGACTGCTCTGCCATCCAATAAGTTCATCACTGATCTGCCATTTCCGAATTTCCGTCCTTTCTCGACACCCTGAATGATAACAAATCGACGTCAGCTTTACGTGCACACGAAGGGATGGTTAGTAAGTTTGAGGATAACACCAAAATTGACATAATAGCAGTGAAGAAAATTTTAAAAGATTACAAAGGCATGTTGATCAAGCGGGTAAGTGGTCTGAGAAATGGCATATGACTTTCAATCTCGATAAAGGCAAAGTATTTCAGGTTGGTGCAAAATACAATGAGTGACCTTATATAATTAATGGTAAGGTCTTAGGTAGTGTTGTAGAACAGGGAAACTGGGGGTGGGGGTGGGGTGGGGGGTGTGGTATATCATAATTCTTTGAAATTTGTGTCATATATAGACAGGATCTTTAAAAAGGTGTTAGGCACACTTGCCTTCATTGCTCAGTCCTTTGAGTACAGCAATTGGAATATTATGTTCAAGTTGCACAAGGTATTAGTAATGACTCTTCTGGAATATTGCCCAGTTCTGCCCGCCCAGTTATAGCAAGGGTATTTTTAAGCTGGAGAGGTTTCAGAAGAGGTTTACCGGGATGTTGCTGGGTATAGGAGTTTTGAGTTATAATTTAAAAAACTAGAGCATAGGAGGTTGAGAAGTGACCTGATAGAAGTTTCTAATATAATGAGGGGTACAGATAGACGTCTTTTACCTGGGACAGGCGATTTCAAGACAAGTGCACACATTTTTAAGTTGGGAGAGAGAGATTTGAAAAAGTCATGGGGGTTGGAAAAGTTTTACACAGAGGGTGGTTCACAGGTGGAATGAACTTCCTGAAGAAGTAATGGATCTGGATCTAATGTTTAAAATTCATTTGGATAGTCACATGAATAGGAAAGCTTTGGAGGGATGTGGCAGGTGGGACTAGTTTAATTCGGAAGTATGTTTGGCATGGACTGGTTGGGCCGAATGGTCTGTTTCCCTGCTGATTGAATCAATGACTCTGTCCCCACCGCTCTCTGTGGAATGGGGAGTTCCAAAGGCAATCAATCCTCAGAGAGGAATGTCTCCTCATCTCAGACTTAAATCAGTGCCTCTTTATTCGAAGGCTATGCCACTTTGTCCAAGACTCTCCCATGAGAGGAAACATTTTCTTGCATTTATCCTGTCAAGCCCCTTAACAATCTTTTATTTTTCAAAGGGATCATCTCTCATTCTTACTACAGTGGGTAATGTTCCAGGGTGTTCAACTTATGTTGCATAGTCGGAAGATCATATGAGGAAAGGCTGAGGCACTTGGGGCTTTTCTCATTGGAGAAAAGAAGGTTTAGGGGAGATTTGATAGAGGTGGACAAGATAATTAGGGGTTTTGATAGGGTTGACAGTGTTCAACATAAAGCAATCCTAAAACCAGGTGAGTAACCTCTGAAATTCCACCGATGAACTGAAATCGTTCCTTAAAGAAGGGGAGCAAAATTGTTCCTGTACTCCTGATGTGGTCTCCCCAGCACCTTGTACAACTACAGTTATTCTTCCCTCCTCTCAACTCATTTGGGAAATTCTTTCCATGAATGAGCACTCTAATCCAGAACCTGAAACTAGTCCTGACCTCACTAACAGCTGACGCATTAAGTAATACATTCCGAAAAACAACATATAAAAAACCTAAATCGCAACCTTAAATTCCGAATTTTATAATGATAGAATCAATAAAACAGAATTGGGCGTTCGGCCCAATATGTTAGACCAAAATTACGCTAAATCTACCTTTGTCCCACTTTCCACACTTGGCCCATAGCTTGGACTGTTACACATTTCAAGTGCTTATCTTTTAAAGGTTGTGAGGTTTCCTGTCTTAACTACCCACCCTGGCAATGCATTGCAGGTCCCTACCATCCTCGAAACAAGAAGATCTTTCCTGCAAAACATAGAACATAGAACATAGAAAAATACAGCGCAGTACAGGCCCTTCGGCCCTCGATGTTGCGCCGACCGAAGCCAACCTAACCTACACTAGCCCAATAACCTCCATATGCTTGTCCAATGCCCGCTTAAATGACCATAAAGAGGGAGAGTCCACCACTGCTACTGGCAGGGCATTCCATGAACCCACAACCCGCTGAGTAAAGAATCTACCCCTAACAGCTGTCCTATACCTACCACCCCTTAATTTAAAGCAGTGTCCCCTAGTAACAACTAACTTTATTAGCGGAAAAAGGTTCTCACTATCAAACCTATCAAAACCCCTAATCATCTTGTACACCTCTATCAAATCTCCCCTAAACCTTCTTTTCTCCAATGAGAAAAGCCCCAAGTGCCTCAGCCTTTCCTCATACGATCTTCCTACCATGCCAGGCAACATCCTGGTAAACCTCTTCTGCACTCGTTCCAATGCCTCCACATCCTTCCTATAGTATGGCGACCAAAACCGCACACAATACTCTAGATGAGGCCGCACCAGAGTCTTGTACAACTGCAACATGACGTCAGGACTCCTGAGCTCAATTCCTCGACCAATATCGCCCAGTACACCATATGCCTTCTTCACAGCACTATTTACCTGGGTGGCAATTTTCAGAGATCTGTGTACATGGACACCAAGATCCCTCTGCTCATCCACACTACCAAGTAGTCTACCATTAGCCCAGTAATCGATCTTCTTGTTCCTCCTACCAAAGTGAATGACTTCACACTTAGCTACATTGAATTCCATTTGCCACCTTACTGCCCAGATCTTATCTATATCCTGCTGTAACCTGCCACATCCTTCTTCGCTGTCCACAACTCCACCGACTTTCGTGTCATCGGCAAACTTGCTCACCCAGCCTTCAAGCCCCTCCTCCAGGTCATTTATAAAAATGACAAACAGCAATGGTCCCAAAACAGATCCTTGTGGAACACCGCTAGTAACTGCGCTCCAAGATGAACCTATACCATCAACTACTACCCTCTGTCTCCTTCCAGCCAGCCAATTCCTAATCCAAACCTCTAATGCACCCTCAATGCCATACCTCCGTAGTTTTTGCATTAGCCTGCCATGGGGTACCTTATCGAACGCTTTGCTAAAATCCATATACACCACATCTACTGCTTTACCCTCGTCCACTTCCTTGGTCACCTTCTCAAAGAATTCAATAAGGTTTTTGAGGCACGACCTGCCCTTCACAAAACCATGCAGACTATCCTTGATCACATTATTCCTATCCAGATGTTCATAATTCCTATCCCTTACAATTCTCTCTTAGACTTTGCCCACAACAGAAGTGAGACTCACTGGCCTATAGTTACTCGGGCTATCCCTGCTCCCCTTCTTGAACAAGGGGTCCACATTTGCTATCCTCCAGTCTTCAGGCACTATTCCCGTAGACAACGACGACATAAAAATCAAGGCCAATGGCTCCGCTATATCCTCCCTAGCTTCCCAGAGGATCTTAGGATAAATGCCATCAGGCCCAGGGGACTTATCTATTTTCATCCTTCCAGTATTCCCCAGACCTCTTCACTACGGAACTCAAGGCCATCCATTCTAATCACTTGTGACTCAATATTCACATCAGCAACAGTGTCCTGTTCCTGAGTGAATACTGACGAAAATTATTGATTTAGTGTCTCACCAATCTCCTCTGCCTCCACGCACAACTTCCCACTACTATCCTTGATTGGACCGATACCTAAACTAGTCAGCCTTTTATTCTTGACATACTTATAGAAAGCCTTTGGGTTTTCCCTAATCCTACCAACTAAGGACTTTTCATGTCCCCTTCTCGCTGCTCTTAGCTCTCTCTTTCGATCCTTCCTGGCTACCTTATGACTCTCAATCGCTCCAACTGAACCTTCACGCCTCATCTTTGCATAGGCCACCCTCTTCCCTTTCACAAGGGATTCCAATTCCTTATTAAACCACGGCTCCCTCACAAGACCCTTTCCTCCCTGCCTGACTGGTACATACTTCTCAAGGACACCCATTAGCTGTTCCTTGAACAATCTCCACATATCATTTGTGTTCTTCCCTTGAAGCCTATTTTTCCAATCCACGCATCCTAAGTCATGCCACATCGCATCGTAATTTCCCTGCCCCCAGCTATAACTGTTGCCCTGCAGTGCACACTTATCCCTCTCCATCACTAGAGTAAAAGTCACCGAGTTGTGGTCACTGCCCCCGAAGTGCTCACCTACCTCCAGGTCTAACACCTGACATAGTTCATTACCTAGAACCAAATGCAGTATAGCCTCACCTCTTGTTGGCCTGTCTACATACTGTGTCAGGAAACCCTCCTGCACACATTGGACAAACACCGACCCATCTAACGAACTCGAGCTATAGCTTTCCCAGTCAATATCTGGGAAGTTAAAGTCCCCCATAACAACCACACTGCTACTTTCACTCTTCTCCTGAATCATCCTCGCAATACTTTCTTCTACTTCTCTCGGACTATGAGGAGGCCTGTAGAAAACCTCACATTTCCTATTTCTAACCTCCGCCCAAACTACCTCAGATGGCAAGTCTTCCTCCATCACCCTTTCGACTACTGTAATACTATCTTTGAACAAGCAATGCCACACCTCCCCCTCTTTTACCCCCATCTCTGACCCTACGAAAATATTTAAACCCTGGAACCTGCAACAGCCATTCCTGTCCCTGTTCTACCCACGTCTCTGTAATGGCCACAACATCGAAGTCCCAGGTACCAACCCATGCTGCAAGCTCACCTGCCTTATTTCTTATATTCTGGCATTGAAGTATACACACTTCAAGCCACCTTTCTGTTTACAGGCACCCTCCTTCGAGATCGATGCCATGTTCCTAACCTCCCTACACTCAAGGTCCTGTACACTAAAGCTACAGTCCAGGTTCCCATGCCCCTGCAGAGTGAGTTTAAACCCTCCCAAAGAGCAATAGCAAACCTCCCCCCAAGGATACTGGTGCCCCACAGGTTCAGGTGTATACCATCCTGTTTATAGAGGTCCCACCTTCCCCAGAAAGAACCCCAGTTGTCCAGAAACCGGAATCCCTCCCTCCTGCATCATCCCTGTAGCCACGCATTTAACTCTTCTCTCTACCTATTCCTCGACTCCCTAGCACGTGGCACGGGTAACAAACCAGAGACAACAACTCTGTTCGTTCGAGCTCCGAGCTTCCAACCTAGCTCCCTGAAAGCCTGTCTAACATCCTCACCCCTCTTCCTACCTACGTCGTTGGTGCCACCATACAGCCGTTATCTGCTCCGCCGAGAGAGTGAAGCCGAAGGCTTGGAGCTGCACGCTTTCATAAGAAAAAATCTTCCCAGGTAAGCTAGGGCGACACCAGCTTCCGGGTCCGCCAGGGGCTTAAAAAAAATCTTTAAATTGTAGCCGTTAAAAAAACAATAACTGGGCTATATCGCGACTTAAAACAAACACCATCAGACTGCCGTTACCTGCTCCGCCGAGAGAGTGAGTCCCAAGGCTTGGAGCTGCACCCTTTTATACGAAAAAAAACCTTCCCAGGTAAGCTAGCGCGACACCAGCTTCCAGTTCCGCTAGGCGCTTAAAAAAATCTTTAAATTTTAACCGTTAAAAAAACAATAACTGGGCTGTCCCGCCACTTAAAAAAAACACCACCACACAGCCGTTACCTGCAAACCTCCTAGCTTTCAATTTAAATTAATACCATCTTACTATTGGTAGATTACCATGTTTTCTATTCCCCTTGTCCATGCCCCTCATAGTCTCCCATGCTCCAATCTCAGTTCTAAAGAAACCAGCCCAAGCTTATCCAGCCTCCCTCATCACAGAGATTGCTGCGGTCTTAGCAACATTCTGGTGAATTTCCTTTGCACTCCATCCTGTGCAATCACATGCAGTGACCAGAACTGCATACAATACTCCAATTGTGACCGAACCTGTACTGCATCTTGTCCTGCTCCAACAGGACTTGCCTGCTCTTATAATCTATGCCTCTACTGTTGGAAGCATATGTCCAGTATGCCTTCTGAGTCCGATTAACCTGCCCTGGCACGTTTGGGGGTCTCTGGACAATCACCTGACGATCTTTGTGTTCCTCTGAATTTCTTCATGCCCTACCATTTACTGAGTACTGTCATGTCTTTTGACATTTGCCAAAGTGCATCACCTCCCGTTTATCAAGGTTACATTTCATCTGCCCATCTGGCCAATCTGATTATTGCTATCTGGAATCTAACCCTGTATTCCTCACTGCCAACAACCTGGTCAAAATCTGTGTGGTCTGCAAAGTTACTCATCATTCCAAACTCACCCCGTATCCTTACTCCTCCCACCACCCCTCCCCGCCACACATACACACATCATTTTTGATTATTACGATCAATCACGCACCCAACATTGGTCCCTGTGGTATACCACACGACACCAGTCTCCAATGACACAAACAGCCTTCTGTCAACACCCTCGACCTTCCTCTAACTGAGCCAGTTGTGGAACCAACTAGTAGGCGTTTGATAAGGTTTCCCATCGTAGGTTGATGGAGAAAGTGAAGTCGCATGGGGTACACAGTGTACTTGCTAGATGCTTAGAGAACTGGCTGGCCAACTGGAGACAGAGTATAGTAGTGGAAGGGAATTTCTCAAAATAGGTACCTGTGACCAACAGTGTTCCACAGGGATCCCTGCTGGGACCACTGTTGTTTTGTGATATACATAAATGATCTGCAGGTAGGTATAGGTGGTCTGATTTAGCAAGTTTCAAGATGACAAAAAGATTGGTGATATACCGGATAGGGAAGGGAATTGTCAGAGAATACAACAGAATATAGATATACTGGAGATTTAGTCAGAGAAATGGATGATGAATTTCAATCCATACAAATGTGAGTTGATGCATGTTGGAAGACGCAATTCAAGAGCGAACTGCACAGTAAAATGAAAAGCCCTGATGAAAATTGATGTGCAGAGAGATCTGGGTGTTCAGGCCCATTGTAGACGACAGGTGGTAACGCAGGCCGATAGTAGACAAGAAGGCTTACATCATCCTTTCCTTCAGTGGACTGGATATTGATTACAGGAGTTGACAGGTCATGTTACAGTTACATAAGACTTTGGTGCAGCCACATTTGGAATACTGCGTACAGTTCTGGTTACAGCATTACCAAAAGGATGTGGATGCTTTGGGAATCGCGCAGAAGAGGTAAGCCAGGCTGTTGCCTGGTAAGGAGGGCGCTGGCTGTGAGGAGAGGTTGAGTAGATTCAGATTATTTTCATTAGAAAGACGAACGTAGAGAGGGGAAGCCTGATCGAGGTCTACAAAATCATGATAGATATAGACAGTGTGGATAGAAAAAGCTTTGTGCCCGAGTTGCTGACTCAATTACGAAGGGTCAAGAGTTCAAAGTGAGAGGGGAAAGGTTTAAGGGAGATATGCATGGAAAGTTCTTTACACACAGGTTGGTGGGTGCCTGGAATGCATTTCCAGCGGATGTGGTAAAGGCAGACTCGATAGCATCATTTGTGATGTATCTAGACAGATGCATGAATGGGCAGGGAGCAGAGGGATACAGAGCCTTACAAAATTGGCAACAGGTTTTGATGTGGATTGGCATAGGTTTGGAGGGCCGAAGGCCCTGTTCCTGTGCTGTAATGTTCTTTGTTCTAAGTTACTCCGAATGCCATGTACTTGTACCTTCGTTATCAATTTCCCATGTTGGACTTTACCAATGGCTTTGCTGAAAACCAAGTAAATGACATCAATTGTCCTGCCCTCATCTATCAACCTGGGTATTTCCTTAAAAAAGTCCATCAGATTTGTTCGGCATGACCTCCTTCTGACAAAGCCATGTTGGCTCTCCCTGATGAAACAATGTCTCTAAAAGGCAGATTACTTCTCTCGTTCAGAATTTTCTCCAACAGTTTTCCTCATGCTGATGTGATACTCACTGATCAGTTATTTCTGTTCTCTTGCTACTGCTCTTTTCGTGTCATCTGCGAATTTATTCATCATATCCACTACATTTAATTCCAAATTATTGCACATCATAAACAACAATAATTCCAGCACCGAGACCTACAGAGCCCATTGCATGTCCATTAAAATGAACATATTTTTACAATTAACGTCTGCTTCCTCCCTCTCAGCAATTTTCAACTCCAACTTGCCACTTTACTTTCAATCTCATCATCTCTTACTTTCATGAATTGTTCACAATCAGGGACTTTCTGAAAAGGGACCATGTCAAAAGCATTGCTACTGTCCAAGTAGACTATATGAAAAGCGTTATTCTTGAAAGTACTATTTTCTTCTACCTCCAAGCCAAGCTGAGGCTGATAGCCCAGTTCCTCCCCACGAAAATTTCCTCAACTGGGACATTAAGTTCATGTCACACCACAGGTGGCCCACTTTATGATACAGTCTTACACATCCACGCCACTCTTACATACTCCCTCAAGCAGACCCTCTCTCATACACAGAAACCCTCTCAGACATGCACACATATACACCCTGTAAGAGGTGCACACACACTCACATTTGCACACACACATAAACATGCATTGGCAGAATTGTAATTGCAGACATATTTTACTTTTGTTCAACAAACACGTTCAGCAGGCAGTCAATCCATATAACATTTTATAAATTTGTGACTTTGGAAATAGAACCAGTCTGACTCAAGACTGAGGTACAGACATACACACATCTTTAATGCATTGTGTGAGCTGAGATGTCACTTTTTTGTATAAAACCTTAAGTTATCGTCAGAAGGTGAATTGAAAGACAACGCAATCTCGGTTTGTTCAACACATCTTATCAGTTGCATGCTTGACACTTTTTTTCTGCTAGAAATTCTGTGTCTTATGATCCTGCTCCACAGCTACCTGATGAAGGAGCAGCGCTCCGAAAGCTAGCATTTCCAAATCAACCAATAAAATATAGAACAGTACAGCAGAGTACAGCCCCTTCAGCCCACGATGATGTGCCAAGCATTTATCTTAAACTAAGATCAATCTACATGCCCACTCCTCACTTTGCTGCCTTCCATGTGCTTGTGCAGCAGTTGCTTAAATGTCCCAAATGTATCTGACTCAATCCTCCTGCTAATGAAAGTCAAATTACCCTCTTAACAATCCTATCAACTTAAGTGGCAACTTTGAGGGAACTATGTACGTGGACCCCAAGATCCTACTGCTCCTGGCAAGAATCCTGTCATGAATCTTTTAATCAGCATTCAAATTCAACCTTCCAAAAAGAATCACTTTGCATTTGTCCTGGTTTAACTCCATCTGCCACTTCTCAGCACAGTTCCGCAAGCTGTCAATGTCTTGTTGGAGCCTGCAACAGCCATCACGACCACCGACAATACCTTTCTGTCATTGGCAAACTTGCTAACTCACCCTTTCACTTCTTCATCCAAGTCATTTCTAAAAGTACAAGGAGCAGAGAACAAATCACTGCAGGACACCACTGGTCACCGAACTCCAGAGAGAATACTTTCCATCCACTACCACTCACTGTCTTCTTTTGGCAAGCCACTTTCGTATCCAGTTGGACGAGAAACTGGTTCTGTGTTATTTTTAGCTTTGTCCACCCGATTCCAAAACGAGCACCTCCTTGTCAATCTATCTTCATAGCAGTTTTTTCCCAAAAATGGAATTGTTCCCTCCAACCTCTTCTGCATTCTCTTGAAATGTGTGCGCAATCTTTCTAAGATACCTTACCCAGAACTGGATGCAGTGTTCCAGCTGAGGCTAAACCCGTATTTTGCACAAGTTGAAAATAACTTGTTTTATAATAAATTTCTCTGATAAACAAATTAATGAAGCCTGAGCCTAGGTGGCTATCTAAACCAATCAGACAGCTCAACCTGTTGCGTTTCCACCAGCATAGATCTGACAAATCCGGATAAGGCCACGTGTGACTGACAACCTTATGAACCAATCAGATAATACCGTCATCTCACACTGTCAACACAAGATTTGTCAGCCAATTAGAGCAGCCAACCTTTATCTCAGCAGTTTCAACAAAGCAGAATGTCTCAGGTTGGAATTGTTATTTCCTTTATCCAATGGTTGCTGAGTTCTGCCTGTGTGACATCTGCTTTATCCAATCGGAAATCGTGAAGCTCCCTGCCAGAACCAGGAACAATGGGACAGATTCAAAACAAATCCGAAAAGCAGCAGATGCTGGAAATTCGGAATTGCGATTGCTACTCGAAAGTTTAATTGTGCCTTCTCTCCACAGATACTGCCAGCCGTACCCAGTTCTTTTCAGCTATTTGTGCTTTTGTTTTTGACAGTGAGAGAGAAGTTTCAGACATAGACATAGAAACATAATAGAACAGCTCGAAGATACTGGAACCATCATGACCATGCTTGCCAAAAAATAGCTGAGTAGAAGAATCCTATTTTCCAGCTTTGTTTCCACAGCCTTAGTAGCTGGAGCAACGCAATTGAACAATTAGGTGCTGGTTAGATATTACACCGGTTTCTGACTCAATCACGCCATCAGGCAGTAGCTTCCATTCTCTAACAACGCTCAAAGTGACAAACATTCTCAGAAACTTTTCTGTTAGCCTTCTCCCTCTTAACACAAATCTGTAGGCCTAGTTGTTGAATCCTCAAGAGATGGTAAAGAATGTGTTATCTGATGGATCCCATCTGTGACCCTTATGACCTTATCAAATTATATCGGTTCCCCTCTGAAGCTTCATTGCTATGATCGAATATTTCCTCATCGTTTGTGGTTGTGTGTTTGTGCGTGTGTGTGTATGGCTATGTGTGCATATGTGTGCACGTATGTATCTGTGTGGGTGCAGGGCAGGGGTGGTGGGGTGGTGTGTCTGTTTTCTCAGTGTGCAGTGAACTTTCTGGTGTCTCCAGGAGAATGAATGCACTGATCCTTTTCAATTCAATGTTAAGACATGAATTTCTATAATGGGCATAAGTTATCAAAGATCAAGTGTTGCTGATGGATCGGCATGACTAACTTAAAAATTTTAGTGTTGAAATTGACCTGACCCCTGTGATTTGATGGAATATTTCGAGACTAATTTCTCCAGTCTGGCAGAAGACTGACGATTGTTACGATGTGGAGGACAAAGCCCTCATGCTAATTAAAACCAAACACACAGAAATGTTCTTCTCACCTTGTAAGTTGTTAAAGTTAGTGTGAATGAAAAGAGATCCCTGATTTCCACTTATAAATATAAAGTAATTATTTATGCATTTAACCCTAACAGTGAACACTAAGCAAATCTCTTACCAAACCAAACACACTTTCCCCTAACTAACCATTACCCATTAGTTGAACACATTCTATTAAAATTTGAATAACTCAATTATTAAAAATTACATTACCTTAAGCGGCATAAAGTGGCACGTTGGCACAGTGGTTAGCACTGCTACCTCACAGCGTCAGCGACGCGGGTTCAATTCCCGTCTCAGGTGACTGACTGTATGGAGTTTGCACATTCTCCCCGTGTCTGCATGGGTTTGCTCCGGTTTCCTCCCACAGTACAAAGATGTGCAGGTCAGGTGAATTTGCCATGCTAAATTGCCCGTAGTGTTAGGTAAAGTGTTAAATGTCGGGGAATGGGTGGGTTGCGCTTCGGCGGGTTGCTGTGGACTTGTTGGGCTGACAGGCCTGTTTCCACACTGTATATAATCTAATCTAACCTTCTCAAAGTCCAAACTTTGTTATGCTGTCTTCCTCCTAGTCTTCCTATGCTGCTGTCTTCTCCCTTGGTCGTTGTCTTAAATTTTTTAACGGCTTTTACTTGAAAAGGAACCTTTTGATAGACAGTGCCTTCACAGAGTTTTGTTTGAGAGATTTACATGTTAGATGGGCATTTAGCTCTTTAGCTCCAGGCCAGTTGCTCTGAGCAGTTTCCAAAATGCCTGTATTTTTAAACCCCTCAACATTATTCCGCTCATTGATACCATGTTATCCGGGCAATAAAGTCAAACTCAACTGGTTTTCTGTATCCTGGGCATAATTTAAAATAATATGTTAAATTTGAATTGTTATCAAAACAGCAACCAAAACTCAGATATCCATTTAACAACCAATTGTTACATATAACTGTTTCGGAACAACCTGTCTCTTAGCTGGCAGCTGCTGCTGTACTTTGATTCAAAAAGCACTTTCAACCTTAATGTGACCATACATTCTTTCAACTTCGTAACACGTCAACCCTGAAGAATAAGAATGAAACAACCTAATGAAACGTGGGCTACATTTTTATCTTTTCTTCCTCTAAATTTTAATACCATTATTATGAAATATGTTTGTCATTAAATTGAGTTATACTTCTCATTAATTCTGCTCATATATAACTTTGGAATCAATGCAGTCCAATCTTGTCTACACCTTTTTCTTTTGTATCAGTGAAAACGTATCTGCAATATAATTATTCAGCCTGGAGCCCAGTTACAAGTGGAGTTCCGCAGGGATCAGTTCTGGGTCCTCTGCTGTTTGTAATTTTTATTAATGACTGGGAAGGAGGAGTCGAAGGGTGGGTCAGTAAATTTGCAGACGATACGAAGATTGGTGGAGTTGTGGATAGTGAGGAGGGCTGTTGTCGGTTGCAAAGGGACTCAGATACGATGCAGAGCTGGGCTGAGGAGTGGCAGATGGAGTTCAACCCTGTCAAGTGTGAAGTTGTCCATTTTGAAAGGACAAATAAGAATGCGGAATACAGGGTTAACGGTAGGGCTATTAGTAATGTGGAGGAGCAAAGGGATATTGGGGTCTATAGCTCTTTGAAATTTGCCACTCAGGTGGATAGAGCTTGTAAGAAGGCCTAAGATGTATTAGCGTTCATTAGCAGAGGGATTGAATTCAAGAGTCGTGAGATGATGTTGCAGCTCTACAGGACCTTGCTAAGGTCACATTTGGAGTACTGTGTGCACTTCTGTAGGCCTCATTTTAGGAAAGATGTGGAAGCTTTGGAGAGGGTGCAGAGGAGATTTACCAGGATGTTGCCTGGAATGGAGAATAGGTCATACGAGGATAAGTTGAGAGTGATAGGTCTTTTCTCATTGGAACGGCGAAGGATGAGGGATGACTTGATAGTGGTTTATAAGATGATCAGAGGAATAGATAGAGTAGACAGTCAGAGATTTTTTTTTCCCCGGGTACAACAGAGTGTTACAAGGGGACATAAATTTAAAGTGAATGGTGGAAGGTATAGGGGGATATCAGGGGTAGGTTCTTTACCCAGCGAGTGGTGGGAGCATGGAAAGCGCTGCCTGTGGGAGTGGCAAAGTCAGAATCATTAGTGGCCTTTAAGTGGCAACTGGATAGGTACATGGATGGGTGCTTAAGCTATGACAAATGTTCAGCACAACATCGTGGGCCGAAGGGCCTGTTCTGTGCTGTATTGTTCTATGTTCTAAGTTCTAAATCAAGTTATGAGACATGATTTCCCACCCACAAAGGCATGTTGACTATCTCTAATCAGTCCTTGCCTTTCCAAATGCTAGTACATCCTGTTCCTCAGGATTCCCTCCAACCACAGAATTCAGGCGTCCAAATCTGCAGTTTCCTGGCTTGTCCTTACCGCCTTCCTAAAGTCGTGGCACCACGTTAGCCAACTCCAGTCTTCCAGCACCTAATCTGTGACTATTGATGATACAAATATCCCAGCATGAAGCCCATCATTCACTTCTCTCGCTTTCCACAGAGTTCTAGGGTACACATGATCAGGTCCTACAGACTTAACCATTTTTATCTGTTTTAAGACGTCCAGCACTTCCTCCTCTGTAATATGGGCACTTTATAAGATGTCACCATCTATTTCCCAACATTCTATATCCTCTATGTCCTTTTCCACAGTCAACAATGATGCAAAAAATTCTCATTTAGTATCTCCCCACTTTCTGCTCCTATAGTGAACGGCTGCCTTGCTGATCTTTGAGGGTCACTCTGCTCTGGAAGAAAGTGAAGACTGCAATTGCTGCAGATCAGAACTGAAAACGTGTTGCTGGAATAGCGCAGCAGATCAGGCAGCATCCAAGGAGCAGGAGAATCGACGTTTCGGGCATGAGCCCTTCTTCAGGAATGAGGACAGTGTGTCCAGCAGGCTAAGATAAAAGGTAGGAAGCCCTACCTTTTATCTTAGCCTGCTGGACACACTTCCTCATTCCTGAAGAAAGTCTCATTCCCGAAACGTCGATTCTCCTGCTCCTTGGATGCTGCCTGACCTGCTGCGCTTTTCCAGCAACACATTTTCAGCTCCAGTCCCTATTCTCTCCCTAGTTACCCTTTTGTCATTAATGCATTTGTGAAAACCCTTTGGATTCTCTTTAACTCTATGTGCCAAAGTTATTTCATGACGCCTTTTTGCCCTCCTGATTTCCCTTTCAGTATATTCCTACTGCTTCTATGCTCTAAGCATTCACTCGATCTATCCCATGTATGTCTGACATACGCTTCCTTCTTTTTCTCGAGTCATCCAGCATTCGCTCCACTCCCAGCCTTTCCTTTCACCCTAACAGGAATATACTTTCTCTGGATTCTTATTATCTAATTTCGAATGACTTCTCATTTTTTAGCTATCCCTTAACCTGTGAACATTTGCTCCTAATCAGCCTTAGAAAGTTCTTGCATCATACCAATAAAATTGGCCATCTGCCAGTTTCGAAATTCAAGTTTAAGACCCAGTCTATCCTTCTGCATCACTATTTTAAAACTATAGAATTATGGTCGCTGGCCCCATAGTGCTCCCCCACTGACATCTCAGTCACCTGTCCTGCCATATTTCCCAAGCGTACGTCAGCTTTTGCACCTACTCTAGTAGGTATGACAACATAGAGCAACAGAAAAGTTTCCTGTACATACTTGACAAATTTCTCTCCTTCATCTAATCCCTTAACACTATGGCAGTCCCAGGCGATGTTTGGAAAGTTAAAATCCCCTACCATAAAAACCTATTATTCTTACAGATAACTGAAATCTCCTTACAAATTTGTTTCTCAATTTCCCTCCGACTATTGGGGGGTGGGGGTGGGGGGTGGTGTGGTGGCAGGTGTACAATACAATTCCAGGAAGGTGATCATCGCTTTCTTATTTCTCAGTTCCACGCAAGCAACATCGCTGTATGTATTTCTGGGAATAATTCTCCCTCAGTACAGCTGTTTTACTAACTCTTATCAAAAACTCCACTCCCCCACCTCTCTTGCCTCCCTTTCTGTCCTTCCTGTAGAATTTGTATCCTCGAATATTAAGCTGCGAGTCCTGTCCATCCCTGAGCCATGTTTCCGAAATTGCTATGATATCCCCGTCCCATGTTCCTTCCCATGGCCTGGGTTCATCTGCCTTCCCTGTCGGTCTCTTGCGTTGAAATAAATGCTGTTTAATTTATCAGTCCTACCTTGTTTTCTGCTTTGTCACTGCCTGGCCTGACTGCTCGATTTGCTTCTTTTCACAACTGCACCAGTCTCAGATTGATCGCTTTCCTCACTATCTCCCTGATCGCATTCCCACAAACCTTATAACGTTAAATCCTCCCAAGCAGCTCTGGGATATCTTCCTGTCAGTATATTAGTCCCCTTCCATTTCAGGTGCAATCCATCATTCTTGTACTGGTCATTTTTCCGAGATGACATCCTAATAACCTAAAAATATGGATCCTTCACCCACACACCAGCTCCTCAGCCACACATTCACCTGCTCTATCCTCAATTCCAATCATCATTAGCTTGTAGCACCGGCAGTATTCCAAGTATTACCACACTCGAGGACCAACTTTTTAAATTCCTGGCTAACTTTTGATATTCCTCCTTCAGAGTCTTATCATTTTCCCGTCCTATGAAATTGGTTCCAATATGTACAATGACCTTCTGCTGGTCCCTCTCCCCCATTAGAACATTCTCCACCCTCTCTGAGACCTCCTTGACTCTGGCACCAGGGAGGCAACACGCCATTCTGATATTTTTGTTGCTGACCACAGAAACATCTGTCTCTACCTCTTTCTCGAGAGTCCCCTAACACAATAGACCTCTTGTGTTAGGGACACCGACGTACGCCTCATTCCATTAGAGCTAGTCTCAATACCAGAAACTGGGTCGTGCTATGTTACACGAAGAATCCATCCCTGCCTCCATTTTCCATTCTTGTTTGAGATGGGGAGAGTCACAGAAGGCCCCTGAGCTACCTGCCTACCTCTCTTACCTTTCCTGGAGTTAACACATCTATCTGACTGCATCTGAGATCTTTCTCCCTTCCTGTTACTCTCATCCATCACACCCCCTTGCTTTTGTAAAAGCTTCATTGTGTTTAAATGTCACTCAGTCTAATCTATTCGATCTGATAGGATTCATAACCAAAGATATTTATTGCCAATTTGTTGCTTAGTAACACATATAATCTCTTGAAACTCCCACATTTACAGACCCAGAAAATAGCACCGTCTTATTGTCCTCAAAACACTGCTCCAGGCTAACTTCATACTTATGGCGTAAATTTTTAAAATTTAATCAAGAGTCAAATCTCAATAAAATCTCAAGAACCGTCTGTATTCACTCTTTTTCATATTTACAGCAAGGCTACACTTAAAACTATTCACTTATCTGTTTCAGCGCTGGGACTTCTCCCAAACAGGCTCCTCCAAGATGAGTTGTGAATTTCGCTGTTTGTTAAGTTTTCCTGGTCTCACTCCGATGTCCAGCATTACATGAATTCAAACAACAAATGCAGTAGGTGGCTAAACAAAGTTACTCAGAGAAATTTGTAATGAACAATATGATAATGATTATGTGTGACTGTCTGACCCGATCTTGGAAATAAAGAGATTAAGTTTTGTCCCAAAAGAAAGCGAGCCTTATTGTATATTAAGTTTTCTGCACAAAACATAAAACGTTTTATTTCGACTGTCGTTAAATCAGCAATTTAACTGCACATGTTGTGCACGAACCTAATACAATAGACCTTTTAATATATAGTTTTGACAAGACCACCCCGCCCCCAACCACCGAACCAATGAAAAGTGCAAGTAGGCCATCCAGTGGCTGTTTTATAGTATTGTGTCAGCTAAAACACTGGAAAATCTTTGAGCTGATTGTATTTTGGAACAGTTCATTGACTGCTTCCCATGGTATAGAACATAGAACATAGAACAATACAGCACAGAACAGGCCCTTCGGCCCACGATGTTGTGCCGAACTTCTATCCTAGATTAAGCACCCATCCATGTACCTATCCAAATGCCGCTTAAAGGTCGCCAATGAATCTGACTCTACCACTCCCTCGGGCAGCGCATTCCATGCCCCCACCACTCTCTGGGTAAAGAACCCACCCCTGACATCTCCCCTATACCTTCCACCCTTCACCTTAAATTTATGTCCCCTTGTAACACTCTGTTGTACCCGGGGAAAAAGTTTCTGACTGTCTACTCTATCTATTCCTCTGATCATCTTATAAACCTCTATCAAGTCACCCCTCATCCTTCGCCGTTCCAACGAGAAAAGGCCGAGAACTCTCAACCTATCCTCGTACGACCTACTCTCCATTCCAGGCAACATCCTGGTAAATCTTCTCTGCACCCTCTCCAAAGCTTCCACATCTTTCCTAAAGTGAGGCGACCAGAACTGCACACAGTACTCCAAATGTGGCCTAACCAAAGTCCTGTACAGCTGCAACATCACCTCACGACTCTTGAATTCAATCCCTCTGCAAATGAACGATAATACTCCATAGGCCTTCTTACAAACTCTATCCACCTGAGTGGCAACCTTCAAAGATCTATGTACATAGACTCCAAGATCCCTCTGTTCCTCCACCTGACCAAGAACCCTACCATTAACCCTGTATTCCGCATTCTTATTTGTTCTTCCAAAATGGACAACCTCACACTTGGCAGGGTTGAACTCCATCTGCCACTCCTCAGCCCAGCTCTGGTCAATACTGGTCAATACTGAAGGTCAGTTTCCAAGATTTTCAACACTCCCCAAATAAAAACTTTTCTTTCTCTTTCCTAACTGTTTGATGTAGTTGTCTGATAACAATTTTCTATTTACATAGGTTATCCTGACTGCACTGCATCTCAACTTTCCCCAGTCTTCTTCAGTTAATGAATATTTTGCTTGTCCATGCTGAATACGAGATTGACAATGCACAGCATTATACTCCATCAGCTTTTTTTTTGCCAACTCTGCTGAACGGTATCTTCTTGATGGAGACTCTTACTGTTCGACTCATTACTTTCTTCCTTGAGGCTGTATTAGTGTGACTACAGTTTGTGATTATGAATGTAACAGCACTGATCTCTCCTTACAGTTTAGTGACTTGCAAATGACCATTTTCCCTCAATCTGTTTCTCATCATGACTCAATTCTCACTCTAAACTATTACATTCATGCTGTCACCATGTGCTGTGAGAATGGACTGTAACATTCTTTCGGGAATATTATAAAATGGCCTTTAGAAATTCATACACAAAGCATCTGCAGGCCATCCTTTATCCATTCTGCTTGATTTGTCCTCCTAGGTTATGTACTAATTTGTCATCATGCTTTACTTTTCATAAAACTTTGCTATCGTTGCTTCATTTCGAAATATCTTGCAACAACCTCCTTTGAAAAAAGCAGTGTAGCAATATTTTTCCCAACAGTAACTGTTAGACTGACACAGAAATTATTTCCTGGTTCTTTTTCCCATCATTTGATTGAGGCGGAGAGTCCTTCGTGGTAATCTCAGGCAGTGAGAGGGATTGAACCCATCACTGTACATGATAAACAAGCTGACCAGCTAACAATCCCTCTTTCAGAAGGTGCAGGTCAGAATAGAATCAGAAGCGGGAAGTCCCATCCATCTGGGAAATGGAGGTGAGGCTGTGCAATTCAGAAGCTGAACTAATGTTCAGGATTAAAACAGCGATGCTGCTGAATAAAAATAGGTTTTTGTGATGTTAGACCCTGGCAGGTAAAACAGTGGCAATGATTTGACTGGACGTAGGCTAAATACCATGACGACTATTTCACCCTGAGAAATGAGCAGGCACACAGCTTGAAACAATGTATTTCGAGAACGTTTAATTTTCACAATTGCAATCCTCAGCCACATCAGAATAGGCTCTTCTGAGTGAGAACAGATGTTGATATTTACCGAGTTTGGGAAGAAAGGTTTGGTTTAACTTTTTTTTTAATCAACAGGAAAGGAAATTTCATAATCTTCTTCATCTCTTCCCTGAACTTGGTTTTTGTGGCTACATAAATACATGGGTTTGTACAGGAACTCAAATACATGAGAATGTACCCAGACTCAGTGGCAATATATGATGGAGCTGTGTGATCCCCTCGGTAATATGCTGTTGTGGTGAGATTGTTGGTTAGAAAGTTAACGACTGCTGTTAGCCACAATAGGACAAAACTGCCTGATACACTGAACAGTAACACGATTGATTTCCTTCTGCTTTTCATCTCTGGGTTGGTGCTATTCTCATTGCTGAGACCCCGCAGTCCCCTACGGACTTTGCTGGTCACTAAAATACGCTGGACTGTCAAAGTGTTAAACAGTAATATCAAACAAAAAGGCAGCCATGCAACTAAAATACTTTCCATCCAAGAATAGGCCTCACCTGCAAGCAATGTATAAAAGGCCATATTGGAGCGACAGCCCCAGGCAACTTTGGAAATTATTCGGCTGGGTTCATATGCAAACCAGAAGGGTATGTTCTCCAAAGAAGTCAGGGCAGGCAGCGTAGTTAAAATCACAGTGGCAGTTCTCACTGTGCAGTAGTTGGATTTAAACTTCTGACAACAGATCGTTACAAACCGATCAATTGTAAAAAAGTCAGTGAACCACACAGACATATCCAATGTGGCAGGATTAACGCAGAGAATGAACTTACAAACAGCAGTGTAGGATAGAAACGAATGCGGAAAGTGATAATTCAAAATGCGATACACAATGACATTGAAAAATATTACGAGGAAATCTGCAGTTGACAGGGCAATCATGTAAGCCAAAATACATTTAGAAAGTTCACAATTTCCACTGGAGAGAATGACGATGGTCAGTAGGTTTGCTGTAAGAAGGAGAGAGAAGAGAGATATCACAGGAAATGTTTGCATCATTGTCAGAGGTGATTTTACATTGAGTTTCCCAAAGACTTGTTTTTTTAAAATGTAGACCAATGGCACTGACAGTTTCTTTTGATGACAAAACTACATTTCAAATTTAATGTCGGTGCTCTTCCAACGATCTTCATATTTCATTGATGGCAATGTCTAAATTATTTCCAGATAATCGCTAAACATTTTTGATTCCAACAAAACTTTCTGTTTGGACACAAACATTGCGTTAACTTGCAAGGATTGATTTTCTTTGTTGATACTCATCCTGGAGGAGCCACTCAGTAAATGTGCATCACCGAGTCAGTCTTTCCCAGTTCCTTCTGATGGATAAGCGTCTCTGTAATGAGGACTATTCATGAAATTTGTTACATGAACACCATGACCTTCACTGTCCACGAAGAAAAATAACATTGCCTTACCAAGAACGCCACAGGCTGCAAAAACAGGATAGCAAATGTTCTTTATATGGAGAATTGTTACCATTCTTACGTTGTAATGAGAAAATTCCGTCATGTTCTCTGGCTCCTTGTGAAATCCATCTGAGATCCTTAATTTCACTTCCTTTATAGATCAAACCATTTCGCTGAGATTATATGAGATTACGTTAGTTTTGTCAAATCAATTCACGGCAGTCCTTCAACAAACAAGGGATGGCTTTCCACCACAGTACGGCTGGATCATCAGGGAGATAATTACAAAGCTCAGGCCATAAATTCCCAAACATTAAACCTGGAGAATGGAAGATTAACCCAAAGTGTCTTGAATATTTTGTGTAAGCTGAATAGGCTATTCTTTTAGTCATTGCTGTTGTGGAATCATGCTAATGAAAGAAAATCTTCAATTAACTGTCACGTAATAATATGGTTTCGCCTAAGAATGACAGTGGAATATATTGGTACTAACTGCTGCTTTGTTTCTCACAGGACAATGCATTGAGTAATGTCATTAGTAATCATGGGATCATTTATTGCTCCTGGTTGGCAACTGCTAATATTCCTGGCGATGCCCGAAATCTAGCATTAACTTGACTCTAACAAAACACAGGAAGTACTCTAACTTGGTGTAAAGTTCTGCATTCTTTTGATGCAAAAGCGTGGTAGTGCACACATTCATTCACTTGCACACACACACCTGTGCACACAGGCGTGCACAATGCGAACATACACAGTCTCTCACACACACACCCACGCACACGCACACACACATACACACAGTTTCTAAGGAATTTTGGCTGCAAACCATTATTAGGATTTCTGCAAAATCTGTGTGTCAGATTAACACGGGAAATTCACCCAGCTGGCTCAGGCTCAAGCTTCCCCTCCCAGATAATGGAAACTGTTCATGTGGACGTTTAGAACGAGAAATCGAACAAAGCAGAATGGAGAGAATCGACAATGATATTTGCAATTAATTTCCAAAATGCTTCCATCCTGTTGGGAATGTTGGGAATGTGATATCACACAATCATTGCTTAATACCGTACCGAAGAGGGCATCCTCCCCATCAAGTCTGCCAACAAAACCTCACTCATCCCTATACTAATCCCACTTTCCACAAGAGGCCAAGAGCCTTGGATATTACATGTGCTTATCCAGGTGTTTTTTAAAGGTTCAGAAGTTTCCCGCCTCAATTAAACTCTCGCACAGTGAATTCCAGGTTCCTCCCTATCTCTGGTAGGAAACTAATCCTCAAACTCACTTTTGAATTACTCCTAATTTTCACTTTAAAAGTCTGCCCCTTGTTATTAACCCTTCAGTCAAGGTGTTTGACCATATGGTAGAACAGAGCTGAAACATATGTTGCTGGAAAAGCACAACAGGTCAGGCAGCATCCAAAGTTCAGGAGAATCGACCTTTCAGGCATGAGCCCTTCTTTAGGAAGAAGGACTCATGCCGGAAACGTCGATTCTCCTGATCTTTGGATGCTGCCTGACCTGCTGTGCTTTTCCAGCAACACATTTTTCAGCTCTGATCTCCAGCATCTGCAGTCCTCACTTTTTCCCATATGGTAGACCAGCTGAAATTTTGTGACTGTGTAACAGTGTGTCTCTGAACAAGTGTGCATGACAGTGTGTAAGAGCATGTGATTACATCTGTGTGAGTGACTTAGTCTGCAAGTACATGAATGTGCATGGTGTGGGTGTGTGACTACAGTGCAGTGTGATTGAATGGAAATAACTGAATAAGAGTGAGGGGGTGTGACTGTGAGGATGATTGCTGCAACATTTCAGAGACTGAGTGCAGTAAATTGAGTTTGAGAGAGTATGTGGGTATGACAGAGTTGGTGACCGTTTGTGATACAATGAGATCAGTGGGTGTATGGTATTGAGTATGAGAGATTGTGGGAGTGCGTGGGAGTGTATAGGAGTCTGTTTGTTTTGTGAATGATTCCTGGCGCAAGGACAGATTAGGGTTTATAGACAGTTACATCATGGATCATCGACACTCAGACTTTGTGCTCAGATGGACACATGCAGACAAACAGGCACATTCTCACATCAACATACCCAGGAACACAATTCGAAACATTCTCTCTCACCCTCATACGCACACAAGTACAAAACAACAGGGTTCGACATTAACTCTGTTAATTGTACAATAAAGATTCAGATGTAGAGTTATTTCAGAGAAACACATGAAACTGGAACTGAAGAAGGTGACTTGCTCGCTGCAAGGTAAAAAACAATGACTGCAGATCCTGAAAACCAAATACTGGATTAGTGGTGCTGGAAGAGCACAGCAGTTCAGGCAACATCCAACGAGCAGCGAAATCGACGTTTCGGACAAAAGCCCTTCATTAGGAATAAAGGCAGTGAGCCTGAAGCGTGGAGAGATAAGTGAGAGGAGGGCGGGGGTGGGGAGTGAGTAGCATAGAGTACAATGGGTGAGTGGTGGAGGAGATGAAGGTGATAGGTCAAGGAGGAGAGGGGAGAGTGGATAGGTGGAAAAGAAGATAGGCAGGTCGGACAAGTCCGGACAAGTCAAGGAGACAGTGCTGAGCTGGAAGTTTGAAACTAGGATGAGGTGGGGGAAGATGAAATAATGGAAGCTGTTGAAGTCCACATTGATGCCCTGGGGTTGAAGTGTTCCGAGGTGGAAGATGAGGCGATCTTCCTCCAGGCATCTGGTGGTGAGGGAGCGGCGGTGAAGGAGGCCCAGGACCTCCATGTCCTCGGCAGAGTGGGAGGGCGAATTGAAATGTTGGGCCACGGGGCGGTTTGGTTTATTGGTGCGGGTGTCTCGGAGGTGTTCCCTAAAGCGCTCTGCTAGGAGGCGCCCAGTCGCCCCAATGTAGTGGAGACCACATCGGGAGCAACGGATATAATAATTGATATTAGTGGATGTGCAGGAAAAATTTTGATGGATGTGGAAGGCTCCTTTAGGGCCTTGGATAGAGGTGAGGGAGGAGGTGTGGGCACAGGTTTTACAGTTCCTGCGGTGGCAGGGGAAAGTGCCAGAATGGGAGGGTGGGTCATAGAGAGGTGTGGGCCTGACCAGGTAGACACGGAGGGAATGGACTTTGCGGAAGGCGGAAAGGGGTGGGGAGGGAAATATATCCCTGGTGGTGGGGTCATTTTGGAGGTGACGGAAATGTCGGTGGATGATTTGGTTTATGCGGAGGTTTGTAGGGTGGAAGGTGAGCTCCGGGGGCGTTCTGTCCTTGTTACGGTTGGAGGGGTGCGGTCTGAAGGCGAGGTGCGGGATGTGGACAAGATGCGTTGGAGGGCATCTTTAACCACGTGGGAAGGGAAATTGCGGTCTCTAAAGAAGGAGGCCATCTGGTGTGTTCTATGGTGGAACTGGTCCTCCTGGGAGCAGATACGGCGGAGGCGGAGAAATTAGGAATACAGGATGGCATTTTTGCAAGACATAGGGTGGGAAGAGGTGTAATCCAGGTAGCTAGGGGAGTCGGTGGGTTTGTAAAAAATGTCAGTGTCAAGTCGGTCGTCACGAATGGAGATGGAGAGGTCCAGGAAGGTGAGCGAGGTGTCAGAGATGGTCCAGGTGAATTTAAGGTCAGGGTGGAATGTATTGGTGAAGTTGATGAATTGCTCAACCTCCTCACGGGAGCAGGAGGTGGCGCCAATGCAGTCAACAATGTAGCGGAGGAAGAGGTGGGGAGTGGTGCCGGTGTAATTACGGAAGATCAACTGTTCGACATAGCCAACAAAGAGACAGGCATAGCTGGGGCCCGTACGTGTGCCCATGGCTACGCCTTTGGTCTAGAGGAAGTGGGAGGATTCAAAGGAGAAATTGTTAAGGGTGAGGACCAGTTCGGCCAAATGACTGAGAGTGTCAGTGGAAGGGTACTGTTGGGGAAGTCTGGAGAGGAAAAACGGGTGGCTTGGAGGCCCTGGTCATGGCGGATGGAGGTGTAGAGGGATTGTATATCCATGGTGAAGATGAGGCGTTGGGGGCCGGGGAAATGGAAGTCTTGGAGGAGGTAGAGGGCGTGGGTTGTGTCTCGAACGTATGTGGGGAGTTCCTGGACTAGGGGGGATAGGACAGTGTCAGTTATGCCTCTCTCTTTGTTGGCTATGTAGAACAGTTGATCTTCCGTAATTACACCGGCACCACTCCCCACCTCTTCCTCCGCTACATTGATGACTGCATTGGCGCCACCTCGTGCTCCCGCGAGGAGGTTGAGCAATTCATCAACTTCACCAACACATTCCACTCTGACCTTAAATTTACCTGGACCATCTCTGACACCTCGCTCACCTTCCTGGACCTCTCCATCTCTATTAGTGACGACCGACTTGAAACTGACATTTTTTACAAACCCACCGACTCCCATAGCTACCTGGATTGCACCTCTTCCCACCCGATGTCTTGCAAAAATGCCATCCCGTATTCCCAATTTCTCCGCCTCCGCCGTATCTGCTCCCAGGAGGACCAGTTCCACCATAGAACACACCAGATGGCCTCCTTCTTTCGAGACCGCAATTTCCCTTCCCACGTGGTTAAAGATGCCCTCCAACGCATCTCGTCCACATCCCGTACCTCCGCCCTCAGACCGCACCCCTCCAACCATAACAAGGACAGAACGCCCCTGGTGCTCACCTTCCACCCTACAAACCTTCGCATAAACCAAATCATCTGCCGACATTTCCGCCTCCTCCAAAAAGACCCCACCACCAGGGATATATTTCCCTCCCCACCCGTTTCCACCTTCCGCAAAGACCGTTCCCTCCGTGACTACCTGGTCAGGTCCACACCCCCCTACGACCCACCCTCCCATTCTGGCACTTTCCCCTGCCACCGCAGGAACTGTAAAACCTGTGCCCACACCTCCTCCCTCACCTCTATCCAAGGCCCTAAAGGAGCCTTCCACATCCATCAAAGTTTTACCTGCACATCCACTAATATCATTTATTGTATCTGTTGCTCCCGATGTGGTCTCCTCTACAATGGGGACACTGGGCGCCTCCTAGCAGAGCGCTTTAGGGAACTTCTCCGGAACACCCGCACCAATAAACCAAACCGCCCCGTGGCCCAACATTTCTACTCGCCCTCCCACTCTGCCGAGGACATGGAGGTCCTGGGCCTCCTTCACCGCCGCTCCCTTGCCACCAGATGCCTGGAGGAAGAACGCCTCATCTTCCGCTTCGAAACACTTCAACCCCAGAGTATCAATGTGAACTTCAACAGCTTCCTCATTTCCCCTTCCCCCACCTCATGCTCGTTTCAAACTTCCAGCTCAGCACTGTCTCATTGACTTTTTCGGACTTGTCCGACCTGCCTATCTTCTTTTCCACCTATCCACTCCCCCCTCTCCTCCTTGACCTATCACCTTCATCTCCTCCCCCACTCACCCATTGTACTCTATGCTACTCTCTCACCACCCCCACCCTCCTCTCGCTTTTCTTTCCACGCTTCAGGCTCACTGCCTTTATTCCTGATGAAGGGCTTTTGTCCGAAACGTCGATTTCGCTGCTCGTTGGTTGTTGCCTGAACTGCTGTGCTCTTCCAGCACCACTAATCCAATTCTTGCTCGCTGCAACCTACTCCAGCTTTTCAGAAGATTATAGCTGGTGAGTTTAAGTTTAAAGCTGCACATTCCCAACTAATCAGAATAATCTTCGATTTTTGTTATGCAGCGGAATAAATTTACCTGTAATTTATAAATATTTATTTTCCCCACCCCTATCACTTACTGTGGCTGCCAGTTCCACAATTGCACAGTCCTAAAAACACAATTATCATCTCTGTCCAAAAAGAGTGACCGCACCCCCTACACTAATCTTGAAACCGTGCCCCCAGTCTGAACTCACCAACAAGGAGAAATATACATTGCCCACCCACAATGTCAGAATCATTAGGGACTTCACACAATTTGTTCAGATCATCCTTAACTCATCTAAAGTCCAGCAGAGACAAGACCAGTCTGTCTACCGATCCTCAAAGCAGAAGTCACTCATTCAAAGCGTTAATCGAGTAATACCATGAGAGGTGTGGATAAAGTTGATAGCCAATAGCTTTTTCCCAGGATAGGGAAGTCTAAGACATTGAGTGGTGGGGCCGAAGGGCCTGTTTCCCTGCTCTCAACCTCTATGATTGGAAGCAAAGACATAGAAAGGGAAAAGTTTGAGATTCTGAAGGGAGATTACAGAGAGTTAGGCAGGAATTTAGAAAGGAGATCCTCGAGAACAGTAATATCTGGATTACTCCCGGTGCTGCAAGGTAGTGAGGGCAGGAATAGGAGGATAGAGCAGATGAATGCATGGCTGAGGAGCTGGTGTAGGGGAGAATGATTCATATTTCTGGATCCTTGGAAGCTGTCTTGGGGCAGAAGTGACCTGTACAAGATGGACGGATTGCACCTAAACTGGAAGGGAACTAATACACTGGCAGGGAGATTTGCTAGAGCTGCTAGGGAGGATTTAAACTATTAAGATGGGGGGAGTCTTGAAACACATAAATGCGGATAAATTCAGGTTGACCCTAGAACTTTCTGGGAAGCTAGGGAAGTAATTGCCAGACCTGTTGAGATATTTGTATCATCGATAGTCACAGGTGAGGTGCCTGAAGACTGGAGGTTGGCTAACATGGTGCCACTGTTTAACAAGGGTGGTAGGGACAAGCCAGGTGGTAAGAATAAAGCAGTGAGATGAATGTCAGTGGTGGGCAAGTTGTTGGAGGGAATACTGTGGGACAGGATGTACATGTATTTGGAAAAGCAAGGACTGATTAGGGGTAATCAACATGGCTTTGTGCGTAGGAAATCATGTCTCACAAGCTTGATTGACCTTTTTGAAGAAGTAACAAACAGGATTGATGAAGGCAGAGCGGTAAATGTGATCTATGTGGACTTCAGTCAGGCGTTCAACAAGCTGCTCCATGGGAGACTGTTGAGCAAGGTTATATCTCACAGAGTACAGGGAGAACTAGCCATTTTGTTACATAACTGCCTCAAAGGTAGAAGACAAATGGTGGTGGTGGAGGGTTGTTTGTTCAGACGGGAGGTCTGTGACCAGTGGAGTGCCATGAGGCTCGTTGCTTGATCCACTACATCATTTATATAAATGATTTGGATGCGAGCATAAGAGGTACAGTTAGTAAGTTTGCAGATGACACCAGAATTGGAGGTGTAGTGGACAGCGAAGGAGGTTACTTCAGATTACAACAGGATATTGATCAGATGGGCCAATGGGCTGAGAAATGGCAAATGGAGGTTAATTCAGATAATTGCGAGGTGATGCATTTTGGGAAAGCAAATCTTAACAGGACTTACACATTTAAGCACACGACCGTAGAAAGTGTTGCTGAACAAAAAGACCTTGGAGTGTCGGTTCACAGCTCCTTGAAAATGGAGTCAAAGGTAGATAGGATAGTGAAGAACGCGTTTGCTACGCTTTCCTTTATCGGTCAGAGTATTGAGTAAAATAGTTGGGAGATCATGTTGTGCCTGTACAGGACATTGGTTACGCTACTATTGGAATATTGCGTTCAATTCTGGTCTCCTTTCTATTGGAAAGACGTCGTGAACCTTGAAAAGGTTCAGAAAAGATTTACAAGGAAGTTGCCAGGGTTGGAGGATTTGAGCTATCGGGACAGGCTGAACAGTCTGGGGTTGTTTTCCCTGGAACATCGCAGGCTGAGGGGTGACCTTAGGGAGGTTACCAAAATTATGAGGGGCATGGATAGGATAAATAGTCAAAGCTTTTTCCCTGGGGTGGGGGAGTCCAGATCAAGAGGGCATAGGTTTAGTGTGAGAGGGGAAAGATATAAAAGAGACTTAATGGGCAACATTTTCACACAGGGGTGGTACGTGTATGAAATGAGCTGCGAGAGTAAGTGTTGGAGGCTAGTACAATTGCAACATTTTAAAGGCATTTGGATGGTTATATGAATTGGAAGGGTTTGGAGGGATATGGACCGGGTGCTGGCAGGTGGGACTCGAATGCATTGGGATATCTGGTCAGCGTGGACGAGTTGGAATAAAGGGTCTGTTTCCATGCTGTGTATCTCTATGACTCTATGACAACATATAATATTTAATTCAATGTTCGGATGAAGTGGTGGATGGCCAGGTCACTGAAACAGCACATTATCACAGGATAGGCCAGATCTATGCCATGTATAACAAGGAGAAAGTGCCTCACACCTGGTGACCAAGATTTTCCCTGCAATAGACAGGTAGCAGTGCTCCCAAAACGTCAATCTCTGCTTCATTTGGCAGTGCGCTCCTTCGAAGATTTTGTGCATGCCCCACTTCCTCTGAAGCATATTCCCAGCTCCTTCAGGCAATCTGTCCTGATGATGAAGGACATAAAGGGTCAGTTAGTACGGTTCCCAAAGAACATGGTCTCTTTCTTGCCTCCATTTACCTTCGCTCCTGAGGACTGTCGAATGGTCACAGATGCTCATGAGTCTGCACAATGAAGGCAGATCTGAACAGAAAACTTCAGCGTTGTCTATGGACAGGAAGATTTTGACCTACAGCCATCCGCTGCCTGGAATAGTCACCCCACTCAGGCTCACAACTTTCCTGGTGGATTCTGGAAAGGTTCCATCCAGCACCCAAACAAGGCAGGAGAGAATGTACAGCCCTGCCTGGCTTTCTGACACCTATCCATTGTATGATGCTACATAAACAATGTTGGTGGAGAGCAGTCGGATCCAATCGTGAAATTCCTCTCCCAAAAGCCCACTTTGGAGAGCACATCCCACATAAAATATCCTTCAACCTCATACAGGCTGATGAGCGAGGCGCCATCTTTTTTTCATCAAATATATACTTTATTCGTTAAACATCTCTTTGTATATATACATAGTCACAAATGCAGTATGGTTCTTTTCAGTTGCGTATCAATTAAACAAACAAAACATTGAACTTTGACTCTCATACATACAATATTAATGTTGACATGTATTTGAGACAGTAGGAGGGTCCAATAACCGAACGGGATCCCACTTACCTTCGGCAGGAGCCCTTCAGACAGTGGGTCTTTCCCCACTGCACCTTGGCAGCAGCTGCCCCAAACATCAGTGTGTCCATCACACATAGTCTGAGACTTAGAAATGTGCCAGTCTGTAGCACTCAGTCAGCGTCAACTCCATGTTCTGGAAGACTAACAATTTTGGGGCAGACTAAAGAGCATCTTTCACCGAACTGATGGTCCTGTAGTTACAGTAGATGTTTGTCTTGGTCCCGGGGAACAGACCATAGAACTCAGAGTCCCGCAGCACAGAGGGCCCATTATCCTTACCTATAAAGCTTGACCTACTGCTAGAAGGAACAGTAACATTTTGTCTCCACTGACGAAATTGTGAATTTTTGTTATGTTGTCTTCAAATCTCGGTGTCTCACCCATTATTGTCATCAAATTTTAACCCCACTTATTGTGTTATTTAGAGATCCGACTCAGTCACTTAAAACCCTTGTCAAATGTTCCTCAAATGTGGGGATAGGCATTAAGGGTCCTGGCTTTATCACTGCCCGAGGTTTTCCAGTTAGATCTGACATGTGGGCAAAATTCAATATGCTTTTGCATTTCAGGTGAATAAAAATGTTTTTGTATTTTGGCTTGGATTTTCCTTACTTCCAAATGACCTATTATTAATAATTCAAGTGCTACCTCAAACAATTCCTTTCCATAACCAAACAGCAATACAATTGATGATCTTCTACCCATTTTGTATCTGCCTGAAAATGCGATGTTTTCCATTACTTCATCAGGAAGTCAGTAGTAATCACACCCACTTGGGACCCAGCTATATCATAACCGAGAATGAACTGTTTTTCTCGATAACTACTGCCACGACTTCACCACTTTTCACTGGACACTCCAACCTCAAGTTACATAATGAATACTGCTATTCTCACCATGAATTCCACATATTACCACCTTTTCTTGCAATTTTCCTCATGAGTTATCTCCTTATCTCCCACCAAAGATCTACTTGCTTCCATATCCCTTCAAATTTAAATTTCTTTAACTGGTCCTCCTGGCCGACATGATTCAACCTTAACCTCAAAAGTAAATTCTTGAAAGAGATCTGGCACTTGCTTCTGAACCAACCACTGACATTCTTTTGCTGCTTTTTGCTGCTTCCTTGAGCACTTCAACAATGCACATTGGCTTATCATGTTTTCCCACAGCTCTCTATCCAGTGCTTTTTCTCTAACGCACCAATATTGTGACTTCATGTGGACTTCGTTGTTAACAGTGAAAACACCTGAGCTTTTTAATTCTCTTTCTCTCTCAAAGGTTTCCTTTATATCCTGTGGAAAACTATCTGTATGAACTTCAATGAGATCTAATGTTTCCTTACCACCTGAGGATTTCTCTTTTCCCTAGCTTCTATCCCTCAAAGGTTGAAATTGCCGTCAAAGCCAATTTTTGATTCATGAACCAACTCATAGCCATCAGCAATTTCAATTGCTCATCTTGTGATCTTTAACTGCCTGATCCTCCACATACATTCTTAGTATTTCAGGAAGAGAATTTTTGAACTCCCCTGAAATAAGCGTCTCTCTGAGAGTATCATGTGTTCGATCGATTTTCAATGCTGTCATCCACTATCATAATTACTTTGTTTAATCCTTTCAAATTGAATGCACGTTTGACCAGGTTCCTTCCTTTTATTCCTGAAATGTTGTCTGTAGTCATCTGGTACTAGCTCATTTTTCACCTCTTCATACTCCCCAGATACCTGCTCTCATCGTGATGAAAATACCTCAACAGCTTTCTCGCCCCCCAACTTTGCTTTAATCAACAATACACCAATGAAAAGACAGGGTTGATAAGGATAAACTATATCCACTGGTTGGGAATTCTAGAAGTAAGGGCTATCGACTGATAATTGGGACCAGACGAGATAAGGACTGAAGAGATATGAGAAAGCCTTTCTACACACAAAGAGTTGTCGATGTTGGAACTCTCTTTCACAATGATAGTGGATGCTGGGTTAGTTGTTAAAGTTAAGAGATAGATTTTTTTTTGTTATGCAAAGATATTAAAGGGATGTGGGCCAATGGCCACAGATTAGCCCTGATTGATGGAACAGGATTGAGGGGATGAATGACCGACGCCTTCTTTCATTCATCAATGGGATATGGGCAACACAGGCTTTTATGATTATTTATTGCCCATCCCTAATTGTCCAGAGGCAGTTAAGATTCAATCACAATGCTGTGCATTTGGAGTCACATGTACGCCAGAGCAGATAAGGACTCAGTTTCCATTCCAAAAGAGCATTAATGAACCAAACTGATGTTTCCCTGGAATAATCGTTGTTCGACTCTTAATTCCAGATTTTTTGTTAAATTGAGTTTGAATTCCAGTTGGTGAGATTCAGACCCAGGTCCCCAAAAAATGGTTTCGTTTCTAGATTAAAAGTCTAGTGATGACACCATTACACCACACCCCACCAACCCCCCCTCCCCGTATTGCTTAGACTCTATTTTGGTTGTAATTCTACAGAGGCACTTGAAGGTTTATGGTATATTGAGACTGACTGATTAACTTTACAACTGGTACATTGTCAGATTTGAATTGAACTTACTATGCTTCTAAACATGAATTGGAAATTATATATTCATACAGCATTTAGTGCATTAGTGGTAAGTTCTCTGCACTTTTTTACTTTAGGTCCATAATTCTGGTTGAAACAGTCATATTTTATACAGAACGGAAACAGACCATTCAGTCCAACTTGCAGGCACATAACAGGTATCCTAAACTGATCTAATCCCGTTTGCTAGCATTTGGCAAAAACCCTACAAACATTTCCTTTTTGTTTCCCCAACCAGATCACCACTTCCTCTGGCACCTCATTCCAAACAAGTGCCACACTCTGCGTGAAAAGGTTGCACTTTAGGTACCTTTTAAATCTTTCCCCCTTACCCTAAACCTATGCCCTTTTCTTATGCACTTCCCCACTCCACGGAAAAGACCTTGGCTATTCACCCTCTCAATGCCCCTCATGACATTACAAACCTTGATAAGGGCACCCGGAAAGATAATTGCAAGGGGAGGTCATTGCTGTATATTGTTGCTGAAGGAATGTGTAAATAGGAGAAGAATCATAGCAGTCTTAGCTTTTAAACAATTGTCTCTACCCGCCTACACCGTCCACCCCGTCCTGATCCTCACGCCCTGTCCCCATCCCCACCCCCTGCCCCCATCCCGCTCAGGAAATTGAAATTGCAACTTCAAGATCCAAGGGCAGACGGTCTTGTTGGGGATCATTACTTCCTCCAGAGGGATCCCATTGAGGCCTTCACCACAGACACCTCTCCGTGGGCCCATCTGATTGATTCACTCTGAGGTTGGATTTACTCTCTGCAATCCTGTTTTTAATTCATATATCTTGTTCCAGACTAACCAGCTCGTGTTTGCGATGTACCAGAAATAACCCCCAGGTGTGGGCAGTTTGTCGTTATTTGGCAATATTATGTGGACACTCACTCATTGCCTGATAAACAATAATATCAGAGATGAAATGATAAATTCAACACGTGTAAAGACTTGAATTTATTTTCTTGATAATGCTTGTCGTTCAGGGAACACGATAAAATTAAATGCGAAATGAAATGGTCGGGGGCAGTCATTTTAGTTCGTTGTCTTGAGGATCAGATGGCGCATGTTCCCCATGACTCTCTATCTCTCCATCTTTGACCCTGAATGGGGAAAGTGCAGAGAGAGATGGAGAGAGAGCGTAAAAGTGAAATAGAGAGGAAGAGAGAAGCAAGTGAGGGAAAAGAGACAGATGGTGATGGTGAGAGACACATGATCTACAGATGCTGCGTAGTCATTATTGTATTGGAGTTCTCAATGAATGGAAGGACATTAAGATGCTTCGACGAACAGAGGGATCTCGGGAAGTTTGTCCAACGTTCCCTGAGAGCAGCAGGCAGGGCAGATCAATAGGGTAGCTAAGGGATCAGTGCTGGGACGAGATTTTTCTAAAACATACACTAAAGACTTGGATTCTAGAATTGAAAGAACTCCAGACATGTTTGTAGATGGTGCAAAAATGAGTTGAAAAGCAACTGGAGGGGATGACGCAAAGAGTCTGTGAGGGCTATAAACAGGTTATGTGAGCGGAAAAAAACTTGTCAAATCGAATATCATGTGGGAAAATATGAGGTTATGCACTTTGGCAGGAAGAACAGAGGAGCAGAACAGAATGCCTTGAAGAGAAATGTTGATCTCCTTGAATTGGGCCCGACGATATAGAGGTCTCAGGTTCCACCTTATCCAGGTGATTTGAAGCAGGACAAGCTGGTGAAATCTGTTTGCCACTGAATAGCCAAATACTGGGCAAGAGATTTCTGAATCTGTGCATGTAATGTTTATATGTAACAGATAGATGTAATTTCGTAATCTGGTGGATTCTTCAATACAACATTCCCCTTGTATAGTTCTTATGCTACGTGGGATCACATACCATTTCAGGCGAAAATACTTTGCAACAGGCAAGTTGCATGGTTAGCAACACAGGTCATTTTAAAGGAAAATCAACTAGACGTCAAAGAATTTGGATATTTAGCATGATCAATTTCTGCGAATAAAGCAGACAGAGATAAGTTATTTATGTTAACAATATAGCTTATATCGATAACAAGCCTTACCTGTGTCCTGTGAATGGTTTTGCCATTTTCCCATTCCAATATATCAGGGAGGTCGAGGGAAACCTGTGAGGCAACATAATTCTTTCTTTACAAACATCATCTCATGGCTGAAACATCCAACTACAAGCCTTTAGTTCTGAGATTACAAGGCTGCACATCTAAACCCAACATTGTTCACATATCCAAGGTCACAAAATCAGAAAATAGAAAGAATGAGAAGAAATAGATCAACAATCCATGTTGCATTTTTTAATGATAAAAGCAAAGACCTTTGACAAGAAATACGAGGCACTTAGATATGGAGTGGGCAGCCAATGAAACTTTTACGAAATTACAACTTAATTAAAAAGTTTGTAGTTTTATTTTCAGCTCAGTTGACAAATGAATGCAAGAAGAGAGTTCTGAAATAATTACTTGTAAACAGCAAGGGTGCCTTCAGAGAATTAATATATCCAGGTTCTCTATTGATGAAGAAAAAGATCCAGGAAAGATCTAGGCCTTATTTACTTGTGTGATGGGGCATCATTTGTTGGTCCAGCATTTATTACTCATCTGGTTGCCCCTTGAGAATGAGGTGTAAGCTCCCTTCTAGAACTGCTGCAGTCCATAAGGTGTATGCACATCTGTGGAAAATTCTGGGAGTTTGACCCAGTAACACTGAAGGAAGTGCAATATATTTTCAAGTGAAGATGGTGAGTCGTTTGGATAGAAATTTGCAGGTGGTGATGTTCTCATGTATTTGCCTCCCCTGTCCTTCCAAATGGAAGTGGTCATGGGATGTGCTGTCTGAGGAGTTTTGGTGACTTTCTGCAGTACATCGTTAGACAGTGCACGCTGCTGCTCGTAAATGTCAGTGGTTGAGGAAGTGGAGGTTTCTGAAATGTGGTTCCAATCAAGCAGGTTGTTTTGTTCTTAGAAGTAAAAATTTCGAGATTAATGAATAAGGAACACCTTAACGCTGTAAATAGAGAGCATATTTCCGAAAAGTTTACTAGAGAAAATAAATGGTTTAGAAACTAGAAATAAAAAAGGAACGATCACCTTGATGGGATCGTGTTATAGTCCTCACCATAGTCATAAAGAGTTTGAAAAATAGATATGTTGAGAGATCTCAGATTTGTGTAAGCGAAGTAAGATTGTAATAGCAGAGGATTAAAATTTTCCAAACATTGACTGGGATTACAATAGGTTTAAAGTTTTGGATGGTGAAAAAATGCATTCAAGACAATTGTTTTATCAATATGTGAATGGTCCTCAGGGGAAGCAGCCAAGCTAGTCCTTCTTTAGAGCAATATGTCAGGACAGGTGACAGAAGTAAAAGTGAGGTAACGCTATGGTTCTCGCGATCATAATTCTATTAGGCTCAAAATGGCTATGGAAAAGGAGAAGCCTTCTGTAAAAGTTAAAATATTTTAATTGGAGTAAGGCACACTTTAATTGTGACACAAGAACTTTCAAAAGTTGATTGGAGTAGACTGCTAGCAGATAAAAGGACGTCCGTCGAGTGGGGGTGTTTTCAGGAGTGTGAGACGAGAGTTCAGAGGTATGATATTCCTGTCAGAGTGAAAGCTAAGGCTGCTCAGATTAAGGAACAATGGATAAATCAAGATATTGAGGTTCTCGTCAAGAAGAAAAGAGGATTTCATTTTAGGTGTTGAGAAACTTGGTTCAACTGAATCTCTTAAGCACATAATGAGTGTAGGCGAATTCTTAAGAAAGAAACCAGGAAGGCAAAGCGGGAAATGAGATCGCATTGTCCACGTGCATTGTGTCCTGCAGATTGGAAGGAAGGTGCTTTTTCAGGCTGGAGGTCCTTGACAAGTAGTGTTCCCCGGGATACTGGACCTCTGCTGTTTTAAATATATATGAGACTTCAATGAAAATGTAGATGTGAATCCAGACTCACAATGAGTGGTTATCGTGGCTCGGAGAGCCATATGCATTAGCAGAGAAAGCCATTCTGTGATTGAATTAAAAATAGATCCAGCATGATGCCCCTTCCCTCAAAGTGCCGTCCAATGATATTTGAAGATCGATTCCCCTCTTGTTGCCTTCAGAGGCAACGATGCAGACTGACGATCACAAACTCATCTGGGTACATACTGTGTCTCCTTGGTTTGTATGAATTACAGGTGACGTTGTTGTATGCATCATGCCGTCTCCTATCCCCAGCTCCCACACTCTCAGACATTCTGAGCGTTATGCAATCTCAAAAACACCTGGTTTCATTTATTTCCACATTCCTTCAGTTGTGGAGGAAGGTCATCAGCTTGAGCTTTTCATTGTGTTTATTTGCACCTATTCCCTCCGACTTGCTGAGTATATTCAGCTATTAGTAGGGTCACTGATAGGCAGTGTCCCCTGACGAGATTTCTGAAATGCACCATTCAGCGAGACACCTCGTCAAGCAGCAGTGGAACTGAGAATCCTCCACCTAGGAAATGTGATGCAGATAAACGCGATTCAATGGTGATTTTGCATATCAAAAGGTTCACTGTTATATCCTGAGCAGTTTGCTGCTGTGGGACAGTTTGAGGAATACAGAGGACTAATTATAGGTTTGACAACATTTCCTCAGCTATTTTGTTCAAAAACAAATTTGCCTGATATTACATTTTTCTGGCGCAGCTTCATTTTCTAAAATAGTTCCTATTGGCCAGTTGTCCATGAGCATTGTATCCTGTAGATTAAACTGCAGTGAAATGATAATCTGTTTGAATAAAGTCCTGATCAGGCAGTATCTGTCAAGAGTTAATGCTTCGAGTCTGTAAGCTTTCATTGGAACAAGGTGGAAATATAACAGGGTTTGAGGAAGGGCTGGATGTGATAAATGTGAAAAAGGAAAGTCTGTGATCAAGGGTGGAGATAGTTGGGATTGACTGACAGAAAAGTGAGCCTTCCAAGGTCAAAGGGAATGGTGATGGGGCAAGAAAAGGTCCACAGAAACTGAAGATGTGCCAGGGGCAGGTGGGCTGCTGACTGAAGGGTATCAAACAGAAACAAACAAAGAAATGGGAACAAATAGAGACAAGAGTTAGCTGTCAGATTTATTGAACCCAGTTTTCATCAAGAAGATGCAGAATTGCAGGGTAGGGGACGGTTTCTGAAATTTACGTTGAGCATCATTGGGACAGTGCACTATATCCAAATCAGAAATGTCAGCATGAGAGCAAGGTAGAGAATTAAAATGACAGGCAATTTTCAAAACTTATATTTCCACAGGCAAAGTGCGAATATTGGCCAGATATAACAACAATTCGGGGTGATACTGTGGCTCAGAGGTTAGCGCTGCTGCTTCACGGTGATAAGTACCTGGATTCAATTACAATCATGGGATACTGTCTGTGTGAATTTGCACCGTCTTCCAGTGTCTGCGTAGGTTTCCCCTCCGTGCTCTGGTTTCCTCTCATTGCCTAAAGATATGCAGGTTAGGTGGATTAGCCACAGTCGAATGTCCATGGATGTGCAGACTAAATCGGAAAAAAATGCTGAGATCTGGAGTGTAGTGGCAGCAGCTCTCCCACAGAGGATTAAATATCTTGGTCCATTGGGATGTTTCGCACCTTGCCCTTCTTTGCTGTTATCCTTTGATCTTCTCAGGCTAATAATTCTGTTCTGTCCAGTGATGGAGATGTCGATTTTGATGAGA
Source organism: Chiloscyllium punctatum (assembly GCF_047496795.1). Taxonomy (NCBI): domain Eukaryota; kingdom Metazoa; phylum Chordata; class Chondrichthyes; order Orectolobiformes; family Hemiscylliidae; genus Chiloscyllium; species Chiloscyllium punctatum. Next base: position 37,522,517 of record NC_092785.1, read on the forward strand.
TGTGCCTTTAATAGAGACTTGTTCTGTCCTGTTTCTCTTGAAGAAAATGTTGTGAACTTGTTCCTGAGTTATCTGCTCCATGGAAAGCAGACTGAATAGCTTTGGGATTTTTAAAGTCGATAAAAGAAGGATGCGTGGCTGGAGTCTGGCTCACAGAAACCCGGGGATTTCCTTTTCCTTTCAGGAAGTTTGTTTGGATTTGAAGGTGTTAGATACAACTCCTTGATGCTGAAATAAACGTTCCAGTCTCTCTCTGCTGATAACTTCATGCTGTCATTGCTCCTTCTCCTGGACTGGAGTGGATAACAAGGGAGGGAAATCTGTTTTACTGCATGTGATTTTACCAAGGATGTTTATGCAAAGCTGCTGTGTTGGAACAGTGGATGAGGAATAGTTTAATAATATAGTACTTTGTTAAGTATTTCGCAAGTATTAAAGTTATATTAATTGTTCAATTTTGGCTTGTACCTTAAGTGATCAAATCACATCTGAAACGCAGCACTTTACACTTGCCTTTTAATTAAGATAAAAGTTGAAATCTAGGCTCTGCCCTTGCTATGTTTTAAGGGATTTTGGTAAAGTCCAGATCACAGTGGCGTTTGGAAAGACAATGGATTACAGATGCAAACATCTTCACAGTTCATTGAATATGTTTGCTGCTAAGTTTACAAAATGGCATGTCCTTATGGACGTAAATTGATGTGACGATTTTCATAAAGGGAATTGCAGCACAGCAATGTTTATACAATCAAATGCTCATATTATGTTTACTCAAATAATTGGGCAAGATTAATCTTCCAGTAGGCTTAGGATAAGCAGTCCTTATTATCTTGACATTAACAAGGGTGGATGTTGAGCTGGATGGGTCGACACTATTTCACATCTATACATTCGTAGATTTTGAAAAACAATTTGACATTCAGTAATTCATAAACCTCTCACGGCTAATTATCAAGTGGTTCCGGCTCTTTAATATGTGAGGGAGGTTTCTTCTACACTGGAAAATGTCCTGTACTGTCCACTCTCTCCATGCCAAATTTAGAAATTTCTATCAGGTTGCTCTTCAACATTCTGCATTCCAGTAAAAACAAAACAAGTCTATCCAACCTTCCTTCATAGCTAAAATTCCCCCATGCTAGGCGACATCATGGTAAACATTTTGTGTAACCTCTCCAAAACATCCATTTCCCTCTGGGAGCATGATGACCAGAAGTGTGTGCAATGTTCCAAGTGTGGCCTGACGAAATTCTTCAAAGCAGCAAACAACTTGCCGATCCTTGTAATTAATGCCCCTTCCAATGAAGGCAAGTATGTCATAAGCCATTTTTAAACTACCTTATCTACCTGCACTGCCACCTTCACTGATCTGTGGAGCTGCACACGCAGATACCTCTGCATACCAATACTCCTCAAGGTTCTGTCATTCACTGTATAACTTCCACCTGTACTCGAACTTCCAAAGGGCATCACTTCACATTTTTCTGGACTGAACTCCATCTGCCATTTTTACTGCCCATGCCGCCAACTGATCTATATCCTGCTGCATCCTCGAATAATCTTCACTCTGCACAATTCCATCAAAGTTTGGATCATCGGCAATTGTGCGAATTTGACCAGCGACATTTTCCTTGGAAACGTTTGTGACGATCACGAACAGCAGAGGTCCCAGCACTGATTCCTTTGGAACATGACTACTCCCAATCCTCCATATCAACAAGCATCCTCCCATCGCTACCCTATGTGTCCTATGACTAAGCCAGTTCTGTATCCATCTTACCATCTTACCCCGATAGCATGTCAAATCACCTTTTGTAACAATCTGCCATTGGGGTCATGTAATCTCATCAAAACCTCTCCCGCATGAAATCCTATCGATAATAAGTCCATTTTATTCGAAATGCATATAGAGCTTGTCCCTGAGAATCTTTTCCAATCATTTCCCTACCACTGACGTGAGACTCACACGAGTTCCTGTAATTTTCTGCCTCGCTCATAGTTAACTGCCTGTATTAAAACTGTTGAGGCCAACAGCCAGCGAAAACGGCCGAACATCCAAAGATTGGAGGTTTTTTTAAACTCGAAAATTAATGAAGCTCGGGAAGTACAGAGATCAACATTCCCCTCATAGTTCGGCAATTTTCAGAAACCACTGTCCATAAGTGCAAAAGCAACCCCATCAGACACCACTTGAATGAGAGGGAAAACAAATGCTCTTAAAATACTCACGTCTGGCCGGCCGAATTCCTCTTACATCACTGTCAACAATCTGTCTGAGTTGAAACGAATCACGGCACCAAAGTGAAGATCTAGACCCTCAAGAGGGCCTCTTGGATCAAGATCGGTCAAATAATTCAACGGACTGTGGTCTGTACACAAGCAAGGGTCATTAGTTTATTAAATTAAGTCACCTTGACGCAATTCTGTGCAGCAACACAGAGGTTAAAGCTTTTGTGTTCCGTGGTGAAGTTGCGCAATTACATTGGAAAATTAGACATTATTCATTTGTTTTTTTAAGAGATAGTACAGCCTTACTTACATGAAAAGACCAACCACATATAATAAGGTGACATGATTTACAGTAAGTAAATCCAATGATATTTCCTGGAAAAGGTATCTTAATTATAAGAGAAGCCCAATCAACTGTAATATGGTGATATGATTGACAACAGGTTAATCCAATGATATGTCCTGGCAAAGGGGTCTTATTTCACATAAAATGTCATGCCATGAGAGCAGTTCCAGGTTAGTTTGAACACCAAATCACTATCTTAGGATTCATATTATGAAAAATCCATTGTTTTCTCTTATCTCTAAATACAAACAGCAAAGCATCAGTTCAAGTTCACAGAGTCAAATCATTGCGTGCAGACATGTTTTGTTTTATTTTCAATTGAAAAGCCATTTTGTGATTAATAAAAATCTACAGATACTTGTCGCCTCTGACAACAGCCTAAATTCAATTTCGACCATCAGGTGAAGTGTTAAAGTGGCAGGCAACTGGAAGCTCAGGGTCTTTTTTGTGGCCAGAACGTCGATGTACTGCAAAGTGACATTCGGTCTAGGCTCTGTTTTTTTCCAGTGCAGGGGAGACCACGTCGTGAGCAGCGAATGCAATGGACGAGGTTGCGGAAAGTGCTGATAAACCGCTGTGTCACCTGAAAGGCATCTTTGGGCCTTTGGATACTGAGGGAGGAAGAGGTCAATGGGCAGGTGTTACACCTTAAGGGGTTGCAGGGAAAGGTACCAGATGGGTGTTGGGGCTGTTAGGTGTGAAGGAAAAGTGATCCAGGGTGTCCCAGAGGGAATGATCCCTTCGGAACGTGGACAAGGGAGAAGTGGGGAATATGTGCCTGGTGTGGCATCTCACTGGAGGTGATGGAAAAGACAGCTGATGGTTTCCTGGATGTGGATGCTCGTGGGATGGTAGGTAAGGAAAAGAGGAACCCGATCGCTGTTGCAAGAGTGGTAAGCAGTTTATGGTCGAAGTGGGGAATTGGGTCAGACACAGTTAAGGGCTCTGTTGACAATGGTTCTATGAAGTTGGGTAGTTAGGTGCTGACAGTGGTGACAATGTTTCTGTCATTTCTGGCCATTGCCCCCTTCCCAGCGCCCACACCAATGACAATACCAGACACACTGATCACAATCGGAAATCAGACTTGGGCCACGGCATTTGAGTAAAATAATTACCAGCTTTAATCACGACTCAGAAGCAGTGGCTTCGGACCCATGGGGATCCATCCAATCAAGATAGGCCCAAATGGCAGAGACTGCAGTTAGCTTCAGGCACAACCTCAGATTAACCTTACTTTTTCTGGTCATTTTTACTGCAACAGTCAAAATTTATGCACCTCACAGCCATGTGAATTTCATCATCGAAACATGATCCGGCTCTGCATTCCCATTCGATAATTTCTCAGTGCCTGGATAAGTCTGGAAAGCAAAGATGAGAAGTTAATTGATTCCTGCAATCCAGGGCCAAGATTTCACCTCAGCCTATGAAACCCTGAACTTTAAAGACATGTTTCTCTCAGTTACTGATGAGAAATCTGTATATGATGAACACAGGCCATTCCAAGGGAGGGCAATCTGTTCATTGCAGCAATGTTGTGATCAAGTGTCGGTTATTGGTGGACATCCATTATCATGTGGTGGCCTTAATGGGTATAATCTGCTGTTTAATTACTCCAAAAGGAAAAATAACACAGAATGTTTCAGAACTGAAATGGATTGTTCACTCATGGGAAATGTCTGCCATAATTCACCAAATGTACAGGGAATGCATAGTAGGCTAGTGGGACCATCACTGGACGGACATCCAAGACCATCAAGCTGCCTTTGAATCTCATCGAGGAAAATGATGAAACATGAATTGGACGATGCAGCATTTGTTGAACACTGAGAGACTGAATGGAGCCTTCTGGCCGCTGCGATCCGCATTAGAGTCAAATATTTAACAGACTGATCGACTGTCGAAACTGAGCAGAGAGTGTTTCCCTCGCATCCCTGAAATAGAGGCATTTTGTTCAATGTGTTCGCTTCCAGGCTTTTAGCCGAGGGCTCTTTTATACCTGACCTCATTCTCACCCACTGGGTTACTCTTAAAGACTTAACAATAACGGGAATGTTACCGAGGGCTCTTGTGGTGCCATGGAACTGTCCCCATCTTTGATCAAGGAGGTCTGGGTTCATCTCCCACTTCAACTTATCAAATTTAGGAAGTATAGAGCCAATTTTAAAAAGGCAACCATGTCTTGTTTCAGATTAAGAACGGCTGCTGGTTGTTGAGGACATCATAGGCATGGGGTAAAGCAGCAATCCAATGCATGTCTATAGGATTTAGTGCATTTATTATGTTTGATCGAGGCTGGGAGATTATGCCATTGCTTCTCTTTCCTGATTGGTCTGCTGTTCCTTTCTTTTCTGATTCTATATCTACTTCCAACGCTGCATGGCATGACTGAGTGAGATTCCAACTTCCTTTCACACTGAAGGTTACAGTTAACTAGCCTTGAAGGCAATTTTCTTCATTCTCTAAATCTGCCTTTTCACATTTCCCATCGGTGTATCTCTCCCAGTTTGTGAACCTCCCCCAAACCCAAACAATTCTTGGAAGCAGACCTGGAGATTTACTTCCCGTGCTCTGTTACCAATAACAGACCAGACTAGACTCGACTCTGGACGGAGCAGGTAACGGCTGTCTGATGGTGTTTTTTTAAGTCACGGTATAGTCCAGTTATTGTTTTTTTTAACGGCTAAACTTTAAAGTTTTTTTTAAGCGCCAAGTGGACCCGGAAACTCGTGCCGCGCTCGCGAAACTGGGAAGGTTTTTTTCTTATAAAAGCACGCAGGCGGGGAACCCGAGGCACTACAGGAGTAGAGCCTCCCACCCGCCCTCCTCCTCTCACATAACAAGAAGACCCATTGTGACAAGCAGGTAAGTGCTGCATTTTGCTTGTTTGTTTCTTTAGATCTAGTTTTTAAAGTTTCTCTTTTAGAGGGATGGCAGCGAAGGCAGTGCAATGTTCCTCTTACAACATGTATGAGGTGAGGGAAGCCATTAGCGTCCCTCCTGATTACACTTGCAAGAAGTGCACCCATCTCCAGCTCCTCCAAGACCGTGTTAGGGAACTGGAGCTGGAGTTGGATGAACTGCGGATCATTCGGGAGGCAGAGGTGGTCATAGATCAGAGCTTTAGGGAAGTAGTTACTCCGGAAGTTATAGAGAGATGGGTGACAGTGAGGGGGTGTCGGAGGAAGCAGCCAGTGCAGGGTCCCCTTGCAGACATTCCCCTCAATAAAAAGTATACCGTTTTGGATACTTGTGGGGGGGATGACTTACCCCCCCCCCCCCCGGTAAGCAACGAGGTTCAGGCCTCTGGCACGGAGCCTGTCCCCGTTGCTCAGAAGGGAAGGGTGGAGAAAGGTAGAGCGATCGTTATTGGCGACTTAATTGTGAGGGGCACAGATAGGCGGTTTTGCGGGGGCGACAGAGACTCGCGATTGGTATGTTGCCTCCCAGGTGCAAGGGTACGTGATGTCTCTGATCGTGTGTTCCGGGTCCTCAAGGGGGAGGGGGAGCAGCCCCAGATCGTGGTCCACGTTGGCACCAAAGACATAGGTAGGAAGTTGGTTGAGGATGTTAGAAAGGCTTTCAGGGAGCTAGGTTGGAAGCTCAGAGCTAGAAAGAAAAGAGTCGTTATCTCTGGTTTGTTACCCGTGCCACGTGATAGAGAGTCGATGAATAGGGAGAGAGAAGAGTTAAATGCGTGGCTACAGGGATGGTGCAGGAGGGAGGGATTCCGGTTTCTGGACAACTGGGGTTCTTTCTGGGGAAGGTGGGACCTCTGTAAACAGGATGGTCTGCACCTGAACCTGAGGGGCAGCAGTATCCTTGGGGGGAGGTTTGCTAGTGCTCTTTGGAAGGGTTTAATCTAACTCTGCAGGGGCATGGGAACCTGGAGTGTACCTTTAGGGTACAGGACCTTGAGTGTAGGGAGGTTAGGAACATGGCATCGATCTCGATCGCCTGTAAACAGGAAGGTGGCTTTAAGTGTGTATACTTCAATGCCAGAAGTATAAGAAGTAAGATAGGTGAGCTTGCAGCATGGGTTGGTACCTGGGACTTCGATGTTGTGGCCATTACAGAGACGTGGGTAGAACACGGACAGGAATGGCTGTTGCAGGTTCCAGGGTTTAAATGTTTTAGTAGGGTCAGAGATGGGGGTAAAAGAGGGGGAGGTGTGGCATTGCTTGTCAAGGATAGTATTACAGCAGTAGAAAGGGTGATGGAGGAAGACTTGCCATCTGAGGTAGTGTGGGCGGAGGTTAGAAATAGGAAAGGTGAGGTCACCCTGTTAGGAGTTTTATACAGGCCTCCTAATAGTCCGAGAGAAGGAGAGGAAAGTATTGCGAGGATGATTCAGGAGAAGAGTGAAAGTAGCAGGGTGGTTGTTATGAGGGACTTTAACTTCCCAGATATTGACTGGGAAAGATATAGCTCGAGTTCGTTAGATGGGTCGGTGTTTGTCCAATGTGTGCAGGAGGGTTTCCTGACACAATATGTAGACAGGCCAACAAGAGGTGAGGCTATATTGGATTTGGTTCTAGGTAATGAACCAGGCCAGGTGTTAGACTTGGTGAGCACTTCGGGGGCAGTGACCACAACTCGGTGACTTTTACTATATTGATGGAGAGGGATAGTGTGCACTGCAGGGCAACAGTTATAGCTGGGGGCAGGGAAATTATGATGCGGTGAGGCATGACTTAGGATGCGTGGATTGGAAAAATAGGCTTCATGGGAAGAACACAAATGATATGTGGAGATTGTTCAAGGAACAGCTAATGGGTGTCCTTGGTAAGTATGTACCAGTCAGGCAGGAGTAAATGGTCTTGTGAGGGAGCTGTGGTTTAGTAAGGAATTGGAATCCCTTTTGAAAGGGAAGAGGGCGGCCTATGTAAAGATGAGGCGTGAAGGTTCAGTTGGGGCGATTGAGAGTTATAAGGTAGCCAGGAAGGATCTAAAGAGAGAGCAAAGAGCAGCGAGAAGGGGACATGAAAAGTCCTTATTTGGTAGGATTAAGGAAAACCCAACGGCTTTCTTTCGGTATGTCAGGAATAAAAGGATGACTAGGGTAGGTATCGGTCCAGTCAAGGATAGTAGTGGGAAGTTGTGTGTGGGGAAGGAGGAAATTGATGAGACATTAAATCAATACTTTTCGTCAGTATTCACTCAGGAACAGGACACTGTTGTGAATATTGAGTCACAAGTGATTAGAATGGATGGCTTTGAGGTATGTGGGGAAGAGGTCTGGGGAATACTGGAAAGGATGAAAATAGATAAGTCCCCTGGGCCTGATGGCATTTATCCTAGGTTCCTCTGGAAAGGTAGGGAGGGGATAACGCAGTCATTGGCCTTGATTTTTATGTCGTCGTTGTCTACGGGAATAGTGCCTGAAGACTGGAGGATAGCGAATGTGGTCCCCTTGTTTAAGAAGGGGAGCAGGGATAGCCCGAGTAACTGTAGGCCAGTGAGTCTCACTTCTGTTGTGGGCAAAGTCTTAGAGAGAATTGTAAGGGATAGGATTTATGAACATCTGGATCGGAATATTGTGATCAAGGATAGTCAGCATGTTTTTGTGAAGGGCAGGTCGTGCCTCACAAACCTTATTGAATTCTTTGAGAGGTTAAAGCAATAGATGTGGTGTATGTGGACTTTAGCAAGGCGTTCGATAAGGTACCCCATGGCAGGCTAATGCAAAAACTACGGAGGTATGGCATTGAGGGTGCATTCGAGGTTTGGATTAGGAATTGGCTGGCTGGAAGGAGACAGGGTAGTAGTTGATGGTATAGGTTCATCCTGGAGCGCAGTTACTAGCGGTGTTCCACAAGGATCTGTTTTGGGATCATTGCTGTTTATCATTTTTATAAATGACCTGGAGGAGGGGCTTGAAGGCTGGGTGAGCAAGTTTACGGATGATATGAAAGTCGGTGGAGTTGTGGACAGCGAAGAAGCATGTGGCAGGTTACAGCGCGATATAGATAAGTTGCAGAGCTGGGCAGTAAGGTGGCAAATGGAATTAAATGTAGCTAAGTGTGAAGTCATTCACTTTGGTAGGAGTAACAAGAAGATGGATTACTGGGCTAATGGTAGACTACTTGGTAGTGTGGATGAGCAGAGGGAGCTTGGTGTCCATGTACACAGAGTTTGGTTCTTGTCCCCTCAACAAAGGGGGCGCATAATGTCAGCATTTTGCATGTCAAACCCCTTAGGAATCCTATATATTTCATGGGAGATCACTTCTCATTCTCCTAAACGCCAGTAAATCGTGTCTAAACTGCTTTAGCCTTTGTTCAGAAAACAAACTCTCCATCCCAAGAATCTTCCGAGTGCAGATTCTCTAAACTGATTGTAATGGAATTATGGATTTCCTTAAACATGGTGACCAAAACCTTTCATAGTTCTCCAGATGTGGTCTCACCAGCAACTTGCATAGGTTCAGTAAGACTTCCATACTCGAACGCTCCAACCCCCTTGAAGTAAGGGCGTACATTCCAATTGCCTTCCGGATTATCTGCGGCCCCCTGTATGAGCTTTCTGCGCAATGTGCACAAGTTCCACGAACTCCCTTTGTGTTGCCGCTTTCTCTATTTAAAGAGTACACTGTTGCTCTGTTCTAGCTTCCAAGTTGAACAATTTCATTTCTTACTACATTATACTCCATTTTCAAACTGTTTAACTACTGATGAAACGATGGATATCTCTCCACAAACTGCTTGTATCTCTCTTACAACCTGCGTTTCCAGCCACTGTGATGTTCATGGCAGTTTTGGAGACAGGATGTTCACTTACTTTCTGAAACTCATGAAGCCCCTGCAGGTGTCACTTTCTCAGTCTCTCCCGTTGCCTGTGGTGGGTTAACCCCGCTGTCTCCCAATGTTATGCCTTACTTATCAGCTGCTGTTGTTTTCTTCAATATTTACCTCTGAAGTGGAACCAGGTGCCATCCTGTCTGAGCCTCTTTCTCAAGCTGTTTCTCAAGCTGTTTGGAATCTTGCCCTCACTGTGAACCAACAGTTTTCTCCCTGCCTGATTCGCAGCAAGCAATATGAAAGGCAGATGGTACGTTGACATCGATTGCAAGAGGATTGGATTTCAGATTCGGGATGCCTCACTGATGTTATACAAGGATTCGGTGAGATCATCCCTGCATTATTGTGTCTTGTTTTGGTCTCCCTACCACAAAGATGATGCTCTCACCATTAGACGGAGTGACATTGAGACTGTTCCACCAGCCAATGAGATCATCGCTGATCTGAACATCATCAAACCCACTTCCCTGCATTTTCCACATTACCCTCTATTTACTCCCTCATTTAAAAACCTCTCGATCACAGACACATGAAGGGGCAGTGAGTTGAGGGATGCATACGATGAGGAGGCAGATGGGATGAGAGTAGAATCGCATCATGGTCAGCATGGTGGGCCGAATGGTCTGGTGTTCTGCTGTCCTGTTCGAAATTGTCAATATGCATTTATAATGTTAAAGCATGCAAGGCTGTGGGTCAAGTGATGGAAATGGGACGAGAATGTTATTTGATTACAGAGGAACCTCAATTATTCAGCATTCAATTTTGCAAATTACAGATTATCTGGAATGATCCAGCAAAATTGCAAGCTCCCGATGCTCGGCTAAACAATGTTTTCTGGCATTCGATTATCTGGAATTCGATTAAGCAAAGGAAATACTCCCCGCCCATGATATTATTGTCGCCATGTTATTCTAGAATCCCGAGTAGCGTTTTGAGGATGGGGTTTCAAACCCGGCCTTGGCAGGTGGTGTTTGAGCTGAACTGATGTGACAGAGGCTGGAATCAATGTCACAGCCTTCCCAAGCCCAATTAAGGCTGCTGTCTGTCCCCATCAGGGAGTCTCTTCTGGTCCATGGGATCCTGCAGAGCCGTGGAACAGAAATTCTAGGCCGGAATTCAGAGGCTCCATTCCCACGTCAGCCAACAACAGCCACTGATGTGTTCCACGACCTCCACAAACAGCTCGATGGAAGATTGTAACAAGCCTGCACAATCCGTCCCCTCACATTCACAATGGGGACAGTCAATGGTCTGGCTATTTCGCAAGTTGAATCTGGAGGTTGTGCCCGCCGTAGCTGTGTGATGATTCACTGTCTGTTTGTTCATATAAAATGCTCCTGTCCTCCTGCACTTCATACTGTGGCTGGGCAGTGATCAGCAGAAGATTTAGCTGCTTGTGACCCTGTTAATGGCTGAGCACATCATTGCTGATGGAGACGGGGCACCCTGGGAGTTGTGGGAGGTGAGGATGTCTTTCATTGAAGAAAGTCGAGCATTGAGAATGCTGGAGAAATCCCAAGCTGGTCAGGCAGCGTCCGAGATGTGAGAGAAATACGGCTCACATTTCCAGTTTCATTCTAGAGGACATTCTGAACGAAAGTGTGAGCAGCCTTGAAACGTGAACTCTGTTTCTCTCTCTGTCTCTGCACAGATGCTGCCAGACCTGCTGAGTCTCTCCATCAGTATCTGCTTCAGATTGTCAGCACCAAAGGATTTAGCCTTTAGTCTGTTGAGGCAAGCAACGTATGGGTTAGGGAGGAGGGGGTAGAACAAGCAAAATGATGACGCCATTCGGCCTCACCGTTGGTGCTGCTATTCCACACATGTTTGTCTCGGCTTCATTTCATTACGCGTCTGATTTGCTCACCTATTCCTCCAACCCTGGTTTCTCTGCAATCATTTGTTGTCAGAAAACTCTTCGAGGCCTCTGTTCCCCTCAGTATCAGGAGTCCTGTGCATGATGTGAATTGTCACAGGCCAGCATGCTTTCCACAGGTGAACTGCACCATGAATTACATCCCATTTCATCTTGCTTTATTGTATATTCCAAATTCTTCATTTGTTAATGGGGTGTAAGTGACACATTCCAACGCTCATCACCTATCAGTTGTCATCTAAAGGGCAGCTGAGAGACAGTGACACATTACTCTGGGTATGGAGTCACATAGAGCTAGGCTAAGTGATAAATATCGTTCTTATTCATGAGCAGATATTCCGGAACGGAATGGATATTTCGGAAAATTGAAAATTGTTACAGCTGCTCCTTCATTGCATTTTTTCTTTCTGTTTCACATTTCACCTGCTGTTTTGGTGGCGCTGTTCTCTTGTGTTTCTTGATAATTATTGCAGTGAAATTCCCACCATCCCTCCACCACTATCCTCATTCTTCAAGGTGATGCAGTTTGACCGACAAGAGAACTGTCTAAATGGCGAATGAAGAACCAAGTGAGAGAACCTAAACTTTTGGGAAAATCAAATTTTGTTTGTACATGTTATTTCCTGGACATCACTCCTGTGTGTAGTGTTACTGGGGTGCTGTCCCATACAACCAGGGATTGCTCTGTCTGGTTCACTGTCACTTTCTCCTTTGACCGATTTGTTGTCAGAAGCTGAAAACAAACTATTGCACTGAGAAAACTGCGACTGTGGTTCTAGCAACAACCTGTGCCCTGTTCAGTTTGGAAAACAATCCCTTCTACTTTCAATATGCGGCTCAGAGGATAATCAACAATGTTCCATTCTACTGTAGAACAAAGTCAAGCTACTTTACTGAGACTAGGTATTGGATTGGCTTGATACGGTTTTGACCCCTTTACTGCCATTCAATTTAGTTCTGCTGCTCAATGCTCTGACAGTCCGACACATTTTAGTGACCAGTAGTTCATAAGAGGTTGAAGAATGCGAACAAAGGAGAGAATCACAGACACCCAGACATGGAGAGCAGTAGGAAGGCTCTGATTTTGCTCTTCACCATCTCTGGGAGCTTCATCCTCCTTTGGTTAATCTGTAGTGTAATTTTTTGATATTATGCTATTCAAGGAATCTATGCTGCCGATTACTCAGATTTTCTGTACAACTTCAGGAGCGTTGGTTACATTATGCGGAACCAAAGTTGTTGCACAAACCCATTTATTTACGCAGCAACACTGTCTGGGTTCAGAGCGAAGATCAGTAATGCAGTCAACTGCCTGGTTACACGATTTCCTTGATTTATGAATATATTAAACTCACAGTGATGCCCACAGGAGGGTTCCATCGTTTCTAGACCATGAAATTATTATTTTTTTATTTTCTCATGGGACATGGGCATCTCTGACTGGTTCAGTATTTGTGTTGCATCACTCGTTGCCCCTTTGTAAAGTTGATGGTGAGCTGCCTTCTTGAACTGCCACAGTCCACATTCTGTAGGTGGATCGACAATGTTGTCAGGAATGGCATTCCAAGATTTTCATCCAGCGACAGTGAAGGAACAGCGATATATTTCCAAGTTAAGATGGTGAGTGGCTCGGAGGGCAACTTGCACGGGGTAGTTTTCCCATGTATCGGTTGCCATTGTCCTTCTAGCTAGAAATTTTGATGGGTTTGGAAGGTGTTGTCTGAGGATATTTGGTGACTTCCTGCAATGTATCTTCTATCCAGTACACATTGGTGTTACTGTGTGTTGGTGGCGGAGGAAGTGGATGTTTGTCGATGTTTTGCCAATCAAGCAGCTGGAGGGTGTTGAGCTTCTTCAGTGATTGCTGGAGCTGCACCCATCCAGGCAAGTTGGGAGCATTCCCTCACACTCCTGAGAGAATGTCCTTGTCCCAGTGCAAGGCGAGAGTTGAGCTGTGAACTTGCGGAGACCCCATCACAGCACTATCCAAAGGAATTCCCGGGGAAATGAAATCTCCTAAAGGGTAATTCCTATAAGCTTGTAGCCCTTTGTAAGTCTTCATCAAAATCAAATGCTTTAGAAGGAGCTAATGAAGTTAAATAAAATAGTTAATCAGAGAAATATTCCACTATTAAGTACATGGTCCCACTGCTCAGTGACAACTCAACAGGCACCATACTAATGTCACAAACAGCCATTTCTAAATTATTTTTTGTTTTAGAAATTGTGGCATTATTAGGCATTATCAGAACCCACCCACAAACAAATGATAACAAATGCTGGGCACCCTAGTTTTCAGCATCAAGCTGATCTATTCCAATAGGCTGCGACTGCAATGAAGTCTAATCAGAAATTTCCTGTCATGAGGAGCAGAGTCAAAAAACTGCAATGGAGCTCCCTTGTGGTGAAAGCGATGCAACTTCACTCTCTGCTGGCCTCACCATGCCATTGCATGGGGATGTTGGAGTGTGAAAACCATCAAGGATGCAGTTCGAGAGGGAAAGCAAAGTCTCACAGCACCATCAAAAACTGACAGCACCAGGAACACACAGTCAGACACAAGGCCGGTGTGGAAAGGGTCATAGTTGGACTGAGGTGGAACATGCTCATGTGGAGAAATGTTGTGCTCACACTGGAATGAGGAAATGATTTGACTTTGAGCAGCATTCCTGATATTACGCACATGAAAGGTGAATTGACCAAACGCAGTTGCCCGGATTGATCGTTCACAGAGGAGTGTCATGCTAATAGCATGGGTTCAATTCCCATCACTGTTTTCAGGTTAACATGAAGGATTCTCTTCAACCTCTCTTCCATCGCCTTTGGTCTGGTGGCCCTCAGGTTAAATCACCATCAGTCACTTTTCTGTCATGAGAGAGGAGCCCCTATGGCCTGGCACGATTATGGCGACATTAAGTAGAGTTTTTCCACTGCAATTTTATTCAGGCACCTCAAAGTGACCCACTACATGAGGAGACTAGGGTGAAGTTTGTTGCACTTTCTGCAGCTTATAATATTTTCTGATGTACTCTCACAAATTTCAAGTGAGAAGCGACGAGGATATTGGAGCAGCACATGGCAGATTGATGTCCTTCTCCTAATATCTCAAGTTGAACATCAACATGCTCTGTGTCTCCAAAGATAATCATTGAAGAACGAAACAAATGTTCAATGTCGGAGATTCACAGACTTGATGTTGTCTCTGAAAGAAATCTGCTGCTTATGCAGTGGTGTGCGGAGCCCAGCAGAGGGTAGCATTGTGACCCTTTGAACAGTGGAGGGGTACACAGAGGAGGAGGAGCAGAGGGAATGGTTGGAAAGGGAGGAGATGCACGCCCAAAACAATAGAGAACTCCGTTGCACAGAGACACGCTGATACATTCCCAGTTTGAAGCAAACCCCAGAAGCAGGGTGTAACCCTCATGGGAGAAATGGATTGTGAGAAACCATTGAGAAAGTTGGGAACAACTGGAATACTGAAGATCACCCCTTCAGTCTGTCAATGTCTTAACGCCTGTTTGTCTCTGTCTGACTTTTTCCCTTCTGTCTCTCACTCTCTGTCCTTCTCTCACTCTCATGCTGCCCTTCTCTCTGTCTATGCTTCTGTCTCAGACAGCGTCTCTTTCTCTGTCCCTCTGGCTCCCTCTCTCTCTGTCCTTCTCTCTTTCTGTCCTTTTCTCTTCCTGTTTCGGTCTCTCTCACACACTCTCTGTCCTTTTCTCTCCGTTTCTCTCTCTCTCTTTCTTTCTCTCTCTCTGTCCCCCTTTCTCCATTTCCACTCTCTCTTTCTCTCTCACCCTTCTTTCTCCCCCTTTTTTCACTTTTTCAGACCTTAAAGTGCTGACACAATTTTGCATTACCCAAAAACATTTTGACCCCGTTTTTACTCCCCTCCCAAATTGATGACCTTCTCCAATGGTATTGCCCTCCCAAATATTTGCCTGAGCAAATCAACTTCCCTCATGTTCCGGTAAACCCCACTCCCTGGGGCAGAGGTATAAGAGTCTGTGTGAATTGTCTGGCCTGTGACTGACCACTTTACTGCACAGCAAGATACCAGTGTGCCGCATCTTTGGCCACATAATCAATGAGAAACGTACTTCATCCCCCTTCTACTCCACCCTCCCCATGTTTGGACGACATGGGGGGAGTTAAAATCCAGGAGAAGTGGGGAAAGGTGGATCCCACGACATGAACTGTACAGCAAGGTGTGGACTGAGTTCAAATCTGCCCAGTGACTCTTCTTCAGTCACTGCGACACAGCAGTAGGATGAGGGAGAAAGAGCGTGAGAAAATGCAGAGAAAGAAAGAGAAAAGGACAGATAGGCAGAGGGAGGTAATGGGAGAATGAGCGAATGCCAGACGGACCACGAGGGAGGGAAATCCCAGGGAGAGAAAGAGAATGTCAGACAGGTACCGGGAGAAAGAGTGGAACGAGGGAGTGAAAACCCAGGGAGGGAAAGAGAGAAAGGCAGACAGAGACGAAGAGAGATGAGCAATCCCAGGGAGAGATGTGGGATAGAAAGAGAAGGGACTCGGTGAACAAGATCGGGCTACAACAAGTTGACATGGCAGAGCATTTTCGATTCAAATTGAAATGGAATTTGAACTTCAGCACCTGCCTTGGTGGATTCGAACCCACACCCACAGAACATTCAACATCTGAAAGATTCGAATATATAAAAACTGGAATAGCTCAGCCATTGCACTGTAAGTGTGCAGCCTTGTTCAGTATCAGTCACAGAGTGTGACTAGGCCCATCCCAAAATCAAGTGCTTATCAAATACCACACGCACCTGCAGGGAGTTTATTTGCATCTACAAATAAACAAAGCTGTAGATGGAACTTTGTGTGTTTGTTGGTGTTATTGTAATTCCACAGGATTAAAGATAAATGAGACAGTGTGAGATAGGCAAAGATTAATCAGCATGGTAGTGAAACTATAAAGTTAATGGGGAAAACAGAAGGGGAAGGTATTCAAAGTAGGAAAGTGGGAAGTCACTGAAGTCGTGTAATTTACGTCTTCAGTACATCAAGGATCAGCGAAGTTTGGCATTGCTTTGATCAGAAGAAAATTGATCACATGTCAGTTTTAATGGTTCAGTGCAGATTTACAATAATCCGATGCCTTTTCCTCATTATCAGACTTCAATCCTGAGTAAAATCTGGCAATGCATCTTTTATCCTTTAAACGTTCGCTGAATGAGCAGCTTAACTTCCTGTGAATTGTCATTTTTCCAATTTCCTTTCTAAGCTCTCGCTGGTGAGTCACTGTTTAAATCTATGACTGTCTTGATCTGATGTCATTTGGAAATCCAAATCTCCTTCAGTCCCTTGCTCGCTGCTGGTCACTGTGGGAGTGTCTGCCTGATTCTATCCCATCTTCCAGAACAGGAGTAAAACCTCCACATAGAGCAGTGGTCAGTCTCATCTTTGAGTTAGTCCATGATTGTACGTTCTCCCCTGTTTTCTCCCCTATCCTA
This sequence comes from Chiloscyllium punctatum, assembly GCF_047496795.1. Lineage (NCBI taxonomy): Eukaryota > Metazoa > Chordata > Chondrichthyes > Orectolobiformes > Hemiscylliidae > Chiloscyllium > Chiloscyllium punctatum. Next base: position 37,539,248 of record NC_092785.1, read on the forward strand.
TCTGATTGGTCGACATGTTAATCACGCAATCACCTGAATTAGACTCTAGTTGATGTTGAATTAGAGACTGAAATCTCATTGATGATCTGAACAGGTTTACATCTTGCTGGGGAGTAAGGTTCAGTCTGAAAACTAATTGTGGGTTGCGGGGAGTAATATATAGAGTAATAGGTACCAGGGAGGTACGTGAGGAAGGTTTCAGGGAGATGTCAGAGGTAGGTTCTTCACCCAGAGAGTGGTGGGTGCGTGGTAGCAGACCCAAATTCCCTTCCCAGCCCATCCAACTCCCTTCCACTGCCATCTGCCACCAAGCAGATCCATTCCTATCATTGACCAACCAGGTCGTATCCTCGACCTGTCTTCATCTGTCCCCACATCACCACCCTGTCCCTGCTTCCCCCTTTATATCAGCTCCTTCACACCCACCTCCATTCTTGATGAAGGGTTACACCTGAATCATCGTCTTCTCCACGTCCTGATGCTGCCTGTGTTGCTGTGTTCTTCCAGCCTCCTGCCTGTTGACAGCACTGGTCAGATATATTAGGGAGATTTAAGTGACTCTTGGATAGGCACATGGATGACAGTAACAGGATAAATGGGCAGCACAACATTAAGGGCCGAAGGGCCTTCACTGTTCTGAGTTCTCTGTAACTCAGTCGTGCAGCTGTGGCATTCTCTGTATAAATGCTTGTAATTACATCGATTAGATTCCAGCCAGTATCTCAGTCCCGGGTATCTGATATTCTATACATAAACTACCCTAAACCCCTCCATTAAATTCGAAACTGCATCTCACTCCTGTCTATCTGTTATTCTATACATAATCTACCCTGAACCCTTCGATTAGATTCCAACATTTATCTCATTCCCAGGTATCGACCCATCTGTACATAAACTTCCCTGAACCCCACGATGAGATTCCAAACTGTCTCTCACTCCCAGCATCTGTATTTCTACGCATAAACTACCCTGAACACTTTGATTACATTCCAGTCAGTATCGCACTTCTGTCTATCTGTTATTCTAAACATAAACTCCCCTGAACTCTTTGATTAGATTCCAGCCAGTATCTCAATGCAGGCTATCTACTTTTTTATACAGAACCTACCGTGAACCCGTCGATTAGATTCCAGCCAGTATCTCATTGCTGGGTATTTATTAATTTACACATAACCTACCCTGAACACCTCGATCATATTTCAGTCAGTATCTCACTCCCAGTTTCTGTTATTCTATGAAAAAACTAGCCTGAACCCTTCGATTAGATTCCAGCCAGTATATTACTCCCAAGTATCAGTTAGTCTATGAATAAACTACCCTGAACCCACCGATAAGATACCAGCCGGTCTCTCACTCCCAGATATCTGTTATTCTATACCTCAACTACCCTGAACCCTCCTATTAGATTCCAGCCTGTATCTTACTCCCAGTATCTGTTATTCAATAAATAAACCACCCTGAAACCTTAGATTAAATTCCTGTCAGTATCTCACTCCTGGGTATCTGTTATTCTGTGCATAACCTAGCATGAACCCTTTGATTTGATTCCACACAGTATCTCGCTCCCGTATGTCTGTTATTCTATTCATAAACTATTCTGTATGCTTTGATTTGATTCCAGCCATTAACTCACTCACGGAGAGTCCGTTATTTTATAAATAAAGGCTCCACCCCCTTGATAAAATTCTAATCTGTAACTGATTTTTCATTTACCTGTTACTTCACACATAACATCACTATCTGGAACTCTCCATTAGATTCCAGCCGATATCTCATTATTGATTCCATGTATAAACACCCATACTCCTCAGTTAGATTTCAGTGTGTATCCCACTCCCCAGTATTATTTAATTAGTTATGAACCACATCGTACCATTCTACTATACTCCAATCTGTAACTCATTTCCTGGTATCTGATACTCGGTATATTAATCACCCAATCCCTCAATTAGATTTCAGCCTGAAACTCACTCCACATTGTCTTTAAATAGAGAAACTCGCTGAGACCATCGATGAGATTCCAGTCCCTAATTCAGTATAAACGAAATGGTTGAATATTAAATTGGGAGCAGAAACACAGAAAGTAGAAATTAATTTCTGCCACATTCTGTTTCTGCAAAAATATTAGTTTGATCAATTGCAGTGGTTTAAGAAGACCTTTGATGGGAGATGGATGTGCAGAGGGATTGCACATCCACAGTGAAGACGAGGCAGCTCGGGCCAAGGAAGAAAAAAACTAGAAATTGTGCAACTAACTTAAAGCCTCAGAAGAGTCTTGAACGTGAGTGCTGTTTGCAATTGTTTTCCATTTCAGTTCCCATGCAATCATATCCCATTGCACCTCCCGTCTTTCCTTACTGCCACGTCACTTTGATCTGTCAATTTATTTAAAAAAGAAACGAAGGTCAACAATCACCATCATCAATGCCACATGGTCCATCCTCAATGAATTCCAATAAAAACATTAAACAATGTCGACTCTGCCAGATTAACTTGAACTGATCAATGTGTCCTGCTGTATCTGATTTAATAATACCTTCCCACAGTTTCCCGATGACATGTTAAGCTAACTGGTCTATGCTTCCTGCTTCCTTTCTGCCTTTTTTAATTCAGGACTTCCAATGCAATCTTCCAATAGACTGGGGCTGAATCATGAATCATCAGGAAGATCAACAATTTGAAGAAATGATAGTGATGCTCTTTCACTCGCTGGATACTGTTTTCCCAATTCTCCATCAGAGTGGATTTTTTTTAGGAGATATGAAATATTCTATCTCGTGTATGGCCAAAGCAATGGAAGTGAATCTGCATTGTTGCAAACATCTTAATTTTGACTCGGAGAAATTGAGGACTGCCGATGCTGGAGATCAGAGCTGAAAATGTGCTGCTGGAAACGCGAAGCAGGTTAGGCAACATCCAAGGAGCAGGAGAAGAAGGGCTCATACCCGAAATGTCGATTCTCCTGCTCGTTGGATGCTGCCTTACCTGCTGTGCGTTTCCAGCAAAACATTTCAGCTCTTACTTTTGACACCAAGATAGCAGTGGCGAATGGTGACTCTGTGCACTTTTCATTGTCCTCATGTCTTACTATACTCAAGAACACGTGGCAATAAAACCTTATTCTAATTCTAATTCTAACATCAAACCTTGAGCGAGTCAATTCGGTTAAACGAACAGTTACACTCTTTAGAGTCTTTTAACAAATTTACTCAGGTATGGTTTGTTTTGTACACATCAGATGGAAAGCATTCGTTGGCAATGACATAAGATAAATCAGTCAGACAATGTTTACAGCTGGAAAGTGAGGGTTTGAAGTGCTGGCAGTGAGCCTATCCCCACAGGACAGGTCATGGAAACTCTTCTCAGGCAGAGCACCCTCAGCCTGCTCTTAGCCCAGATCTCATTCCCCATCTCCTTCAAATTAGTTCTTTCCATATCATACCCTTCCACTAACAGTAATCAATAATTGTCAGTTCAAATCCAATTCCAGCCCCAGTGCTGGTTACAGAACACACTCTTGCTGCAATGACAATTTGCTGCATTGTTGGCACGGCCATTATGTTTCATTCCTCTGTAACATTAACACTGACCAATCTTGGATCACGAGAGGTATATTTACATCAGAGATACAAGGATTGAGCAAATATCAGACTTTTATTCAGGATTATATGAAGTCATTCCTGCTTTTATCCTTAGAGATTATATGATCTGCTACATGGACTAACCACGTCCTGATAGTGCTGTCTGACAATGCTTCGCAGCTCAGAAACTTCTCAAAGAAAATTCAGCCAGCACTGCTCTCTCTCAATGCATGTTACCACGGATGAAGTGTAATGGCATTGAGCATTTATCAATTTGCTGAATTCACTTGCAGAAATGGCCACGCCCCTTCCCGTCCAAACACAAACACATACACTCACACACACACACACACACACACACACACACACGCACACACTCACAGACATGCGTGTGCACATATACGCACAGGCACACATGCACACAACAGATGTGTGCACACATATACACGCACATACGCACACACAGACACACACACGTGCATACACATACACCTGCACAGACACACAGACAGACATACACACAGACATGCACACGCGCGTACACACACATACACACACATGCGCGCACACACACAGATGCAGACACGCAAACACAGACACTCGCAATCCAAGTAACAGTGTCTCCCAAGTGTTCACACGCCAATTTATTTATACATTTGCCTGAACTTTTTTAGCAATCAAACTCTTGGCTGTCTGTCAAATGTTATATCCAGACGTATTTCATCACCTAATTAAGGGGACCTGGCTTCAATGGCTGGACCAGAATTTATTGCCCTTGAGAATGTAATGGCAGCTACTTTCCTGTGTGCCTGCAGTCCTGACATTTGTTGGTAATGTGAAGGGAGGTTGGAGAGAGATTGTCCAGGATTCTGACTGAAGGACACCGAAGGATTCACCCTAGTTCCAAATGGCTGTTATGGCGTCATAGAGATGCACAGCACGGAAACAAACCCTTCGGTCCAACTCATCCATTTCGACCAGATATCCTAAAGCCAATCTAGTCCGACCTGCCAGTATCTGGCTCATCTCCCTCCAAACCTTTCCTATTCATATACCCATCCAGATGCCCTTTAAATGTTACAATTGTAGCAAAATCGACCATTTCTTCTGGCAGCTCATTCCATACATGTGCCAACCTCCGAGTGAAAATGTTTCCCCAAAGGCCTCTTTTATATCGTTTCCCTCTCACTCGATACCTACGCCCTCTAGTTCTGGACTCCCCATCCCAGGGAAAACTCTTTTCCATAGGATGGGGAGACCAGAATTAGAGGGTACAGGTTTAGCTTTTCGCTCACAGAGGGAGAGAGAGAGAGAGAGAGATAAAAACAACTGGCATTGATTTTAAACTGAGGATCGCCTTGCCTCTGAACATCTCACACAAGCCGTCCACCCAACTGTGCTGACTGACCCGTGCAGCAGTGCTGGCTGGATGGCTGGTTTGTGATATAGAGAAACACCAACATCGCAGGTTCAATTCCCACGCTGTCTGAAATTACGATGAAGATCCAACTTTCTCACCTCCACTGGACCATCGTGACCCTCAGGTTAAAATAATAACCAGTCGTGTCTCACTGATGAGAAAGCAGCTCTACGGTCCACTGGGAGTATGGGGATTTTACTGATGAAATATTTATCCAATTCGGGATGGTGAATGGCTTGGAAGGGAAAGTGCAGGCCGTGGTGTGCCCATGCATCTACTGCCGTTGCCTTTAGGTTGGTAGTGGTCTTGGATTTGGAGGATGCTTTCTAAGGAACACTGGTGAACTTCTGTAGTGCATGTTGTCAACGAGGCTCAATGCTGCAACTGAACACCAGTGTTGTAATCACTGCATATTTGTAGATGTGCTGCCAATCAAACTGGCTACTTCATCTTTTAGAAATGTGCTGGAGAAACTCAGTAGTTCTGATATAACTGTGAAGAGAGAACGAGAATTAATGTCTCTGGTGGAATTTATGACTCCTCTCCTAAGTGTTCTGAAGAAGAGTTATATTGGACTCAAAAGGTCAACTCTTTATTTCAATCCAAAGATGCGGCCAGGTTTGCTGAAATTCTCCAGCACTTTATGTTTCCATTTTAGGTAAGTGTATGAAGCACAGTGTTTATATATGACTGCTTGCTCATGCTGTCATCCCATTTGGTAAGAGTTGTTTGGTATACACGTGTCCAGACAGTAGGGGATTAATCAGTCACTTTCCTGATGAGTATCATGCAGATGGTGAAGAGATATCAGTGTCAAGCGATATATTAGCTGCTGCAGTATTCTTGCCCTCTGACCTGCGCGTGCAGTCACAGAATTTGTTTTGTGAGTCCAGTTCATTTTCAGCTCAATATTATTTCCCAGGTTATTAATCGGAGAGGATTTAGTGTCAGCAAATTCACTGAAAGTAAAGAGGCAACATTTAGGTGATCTCTTATTGCAGGTGGTAATCGTTTGGTATTTGTGGGGCACAAATATTCATTGCCACTTTTCAGCCCAGAGAAGGAATTTGCCAGGATCTTGCTGCATTGCAACATAGACAGCTGCATTGCAGCTTAGACAGCTGACCACCAGCAACCAAACCAATTTCTGTGGGTCTGGAGTCACCTGCAGTCAAACCAGATCATGTCAGCAATTTACTTTCCCTAAAGGTCGTTAGAGAACCAGGTGGATTTTTACAACAACTGACAACATTTCACGCTCAATATTAGAGTCATTAGTCCACATATTTAATGGAGTAGTTGAGCCATCTACAATTGACAAGATTTGACCTAGGACATAATACTTCTGAATTGTCTGAATATCAGGTAACTCAATGGCTGGCTTCCTGGCTAATTTAGAACCCACCTCAATGTTTCTGTTGCAACTACAAAGTAATGGTTTAGATTTTGTTATTTATCATTTGGTGGAATGTTAATTTGCTTCTATTTGATTTCTAGCAAATGTGAATACAGACAGAAGAAATGGGGCTGTCAGCTCCATTAACCTGTTTCCTGTGAACAATGGTGAGACAATCCATTTTGCTTCTGATTGAGATGGGTTTGTGTACTTGCTCAGTGAGAAGTTTGATGGAAATATGGATGAGCAGAGGGAATTGCTTTCCCATGCAAAAGCAGATATTAAGCAGGAAGGCAGAACAATAATTTACATGTCTGTGGGATATGTATGTGTGTGTGTAAACACGTGCAATAACTACGTGTGTAAAAATACCTCAGATATTCTTCCACATTGCGATTGTTTCATTAAGGACTATTTTGATCACTTCGTCTCAAAGGAGTTTGGAATGTGCTCACATGAAAAATTTGAATTGAAAACCAGCAATTAGGGAGTATATTTTTCCACACTGCATTAAGGATGGGAACAGCACTGGGAAGGAAAAATGTAAAAATCAAAACAACAACCTCGCTATCGGTCTCTGTTGAGTAGATTTCGGGATAATGCAAACAGGTGTTGTAGGTTTGGAGAGTTTAAATAGAACAAACCACAAGGTCTGTAGGACTTGTAACCAATGAGACGAGGGGGGATTCTGTCCCAAAGCATTAATTCCTCACTGGCCACTGGGGAAATTTCAAAGGACTGGAGGGCAGCTGATGTTTTTCACAATGGTGGTGGAGATAGACTGGGAATTACAGACCTTTGAATGTTCCATTGGTCCCTGTTAAACTATTGGAGAAAGTTCCTAATCAGAGAATTAATCTCCATTTTGAGAGTCAAGGCTTGACCATGTACAATGAGCACAGCTCTGTCAGAGGGGATGGGGGGATTTACTCACAAATTTGATAGAGTTTTAAGAGGAGGTGACCAGCTCTGTAGATGAGGATTGGGAATTGATCCGGTTTCTATGGATTTCAGTAAAACCTTTAACAAGGCCCAACATGGCAGATTGATAACAAACACGTCATCCAGAGTAAATGAGCAGATTGGCTCCAAAATTGTCTCCGTTAGAAAAGGCAGACAGTGTTGGTATAATTTGTGTAATTGCAGGCTGAAGAATTGAATTGAATTGAAATGAGTGGGATTGAATTTATTGTCACGTGTACTGAGACAGTGAAAAACGTCTTGCGAGCAATACAGGTAGATCACACAGTTAAGTAGTATATATAAGTAAATAACAGGTAAACAGCAGCAAAACAAAAACACAGGTACATGCGAGAGTTAAGAGTTTGTTAGTCCATACAGTATTCTCGCAACAATTGGGAAGAAACAGTTTGGAATCCGACGTGTGTGTGTGTGTGTGTGTGTGTGTGTGTGTGTGTGTGTGTGTGTGTGTGTGTGTGTGTGTGTGTGTGTGTGTGTGTATGTGTGTGTGTGTGTGTGTGTGTGTGTGTGTGTGTTAGTGTGTTACCTTTTTTCTGGTGAGGAAGCGGGGAAGGTGGTGGGGGACGATAAGTAAACTTTCAGATGTCATAAGTATTGCCTGGGGGTTTGCCAGTGATTAGAATTGTCTTAGGTTACAGTCAGAAATTGTCAGATTGCTCAGTTGGACAGAGCAGTGGCAGATAGAATTGAATCCTGATAACTGTGAGGTCGTGACTTTGACAGAAGTTACAAGACAAAGCAGTACTCAATGAATTCTAGCACACATGGAACCTGAAAGGAGGCAAAAGTCAGGACTGCAAATGCTGGAGATTAGAGTCGAGAGTGTGGTGCTGGAAAAGAACAGCGAGTCGGCCAGCATCTGTGGAGCAGGAGAATCGATGTTTCCGGCAAAAGCCCTTCATCAGGAAATGGACCTCAAACAAACTAAATGATCTTGAGGTGCTTGTCAACAGATCCCTGAAGGTAGCAGGACGGGTAATGTGACCTGTCAAATGGGACCTGTTCTGGGGAAGGTGGGACGATTACAAATTGAAAAGTCTACTACTGAAGCAGATTGGAATTAATGCTTTTAGAAAATTGTTGCTACTGCTGTTGGAATGCTTTTAAACTCATGTGGCAGGGGCCTTGGAACCAGAGGAGAAGACAGGGAGGAGGAAACTGGAGACTATAAGAATCATGAAGTTAGCATTAATAATTTGAAGAGTCGGCAGACCGCAGATGAACACAAAAGAAATGCAGGCCTGAAGGGTAAATACTTTAATTAAGGAGCATAGTTGTTAAGGCAGATCAACTTAGGGCTTGGATTTGTGCCTGGGAGTATGGTGTTATTGTACTCTAGAGACTTGGTGAAGGAAGGGCATGATTGGCAACTAAATGTTCTTGGATGTAAATGCTTCAGAGAGTTTCGGGAGAGAAGTTAAAAAAAAGGGTGGGTGGGTGTGAGATGCATTGCTGATCAGAATGATCTCATGGCTGTGCAAAGGGAGGACACAATGGAGGGCTTGAGTAGTGACGCATTATGGATGGAGCTGAGAAATAAGAAGGGTTCAGTTACATTGTTGGGGCTGTACTACACGCTTCCCAACAGTGAGCGTGAGGTAGAAGAACAAATAGGTGAACAGATTATGGAAAGATGTAGAGGGAACATGGTGGTTGTGATGGGAGATTTTAATTTTCATTACACTGACTGAGATACACCTAGTGTCTGAAGTCTGGATGGGCCAGAATTTGTAAGAAGCGTCCAGGAAAGTTTTCAAGAGCAGTAAGTCGACAGTCTGACATTGGAAAGGGCCATACTGGTACTGATGTTGGGGAACGAGCCAGGTCAGGTGGTAGCAGTTGATGTGGGGGATTTCTTTGCGAACAGTGACCACAATTCTGTAAGCTTTAGAATACTTGTAGACAAACATGAGAGTGCTTTTAAGGGAAGAGTACGAAACTGGGCCAAGCCTAATTGCATCAAAATTAGGCAGGAGCAGGGAAATGTGGATTGGACACAGCTATTTGAAGGAAAGTTCACATTTGATATGTGTGAGGCTTTCAAAGTTAAGTAAAAGATAGTGGAGCATAGGCATGTCCCGTTGAAAGCAAAGCATAGGAAAGGCAAGATTCGTGAACCGTGGATGACTAGCCAACAGTACGACTAGCCAAGAGGAAAAGGGAAACTTACGTAAGGTCCAGGCATCGAAGAATAGAATGGGCACTGGAGGAACATCGGGAGAGTAGTATCAGTTTTAAATAAGGAATCAAGCGGGTAAAAAGGGTCATGAAATAGCTTTAGCGAGGAGAATTAAGGAGAATCCCAAAGTAATTTATTCGTTTATAAGAAACAAGCTGGCAACTTGAGAAAGAATTGATCCACTAAAGAATATGGGAGGAAGGCTGTGCGCTGAACCTGAGAAAATGGGTGAGATTCTGAACGATTACTTTTCATTAGTGTTCACTGAGGAGAGTGATATGATAAATGTTGAGATTAGAGACAGAAGTTTGATTAATCTGGATCATGTTGACATAAGGAGGGAAGAGTCTAGATGAGAGTGATGCTGGAAAAGCATAGCAGGTCATGCAGCATCCGAGGAGCAGGAAAATCGACGTTTTGAGCAAACGTCCTTCATCATGGTGAGGGGCCTCAGCCCAAAACATCAATTTTCCTGCTCCTCAAATGGTGCCTGACCTATGTGCTTTTCCAGCACTATTCTAATCTAAACTCTGGTCTCCAGCATTTGCAGTCCTCACTTTTGCCCATAAGTATGCAAGATGTATTTGGTCGGCTGAATTAGACAAATCCCCAGGATCGGCTGGGATCTATCCCAGATTGCTGAGGGAAGTGAGAGAGGAAATAGTTGGGAAACTGATAAATATCTTTGTAGCATCCTAAAACACACATGATGACTTGAGGTTTGCTTATGATCTCCCCCTGTACAAGAAGCGTAGTAGGGATATTCCGGGAATCTGCAGACCAGTGAGGCTGATGGCAGTGGTGGGAAAGTTGCTGGAGAAAGTGCTGAGGGATAAAATCTATTTATACTTGGAAAAGAATGGGCTTATCAGTGATAGGCACCATGGCTTAGTGCAGGGGAGATAGTGCCTTACCAACTTAATAGAGTTGTTTGAGGAAGTGACCAACTTGATATATAAAGGAAGTGCAGAAGTTGTCATATACATGGACTTTAGTAAGGCGTTTCATAAGGTTCCCCATGGCAAACTAATGACGAAAGTGAAGTCACATGGTGTGCAGGATGTTCTCGCTTGGTGTATAAAGAACTGGTTGAGCAACAGGAGACAGAGAGTAGTAGTTGTCGGGAGTGTGAAGAAATGGAGAAAGGTGACCAGTGGAGTTCCACAAGGATCAATGCTGCGGCCACTGTTGTTAGTGATATACATAAATGATTTGGAAGATGACACTGTTCTAATTATCAGCAGGTTTGCAGATGACACGAAGATTGGTGGAGTACCAGAAAGCGTAGGGGACTGTGAAAGAATACAGGAGGATATAGATGGACTGATGAGTTGGGCAGAGAAGTGTCAGTTGGAGTTCAATCCAGTCAAATGTAAGATGATGCATTTTGGGAATTCTAATACTAGAGCGAGTTATGTAGTCAACAGAAGAGCCATGCGAAACTGTGATGAGTAGAGAGATCTTGGAATTCAGATCCATTGTACCCTGAATGTTTCTGCACATGTGGATAGAGTGGTCAAGAAGGCATATGATATGCTTGTCTTCATCAGACGTGGTATTGAGTATCAGAGCTGGCAGGCCATGTTAAAATTGTACAATCGGTCGCATTTAGAATCCTGTTTACAGTTCTGGTTGATACATTGCCATAAGGATGTGGACGCTTTGAAAAGAGTGTAGAGAAGGTTCAGGAGGATGTGACTTGATATGGAATCTGGTAGCACTGAAGAGACGTTGAATATGTTAGGATTGCTTTCATTACCAAAAAAGGAGATTGGGGGGAATTCTGATAGAGGTCGACAGAATCTTGATGTATATAGACATGATAGATAGAGGTAGGCTTTTTTTCCCAGGGTGAGGGATTCAATGACAAAAGGTCACGTGTTCATGGTACGAGGAGAAAAGTTTAAAGGCGATACACGCGTCAAGTACTGGAACACGTTGTCAACCGAGGTAGTAGAGGCAGACGCAGTAGATTCATTTAAGATGCATCTCGACAGATGCATGAGTAGGTGGGGAGCAGAGGGCTACAGATGCTTAAGAACTGGGCAACAGGTTTAGACAGTGAATTTTGATTGGCTCAGGCTTCGAGGGTCGAAGGGCCTATTCCTGCCTGTATATTTTCTTTCTTCTTTGTTCTTCTGAAGAAGGCACATAACGAATGCATAGATGAGAAGAGCTGGGAGATTCTGTTGGAGCTGTACAAGATTTTGGTTCGGCCACAGTTTGAGGAATGTGTGCAGTTTGGTCACTGTGCCACAGGGAGGATGAGATTACATTGCAGGGAGTGCACAGGAGATTCAGTAGAAGGTTGTGATGCAGCAGTTTAGCTGTAAAGATGGAGGCTGGAAAAGCGGTGATTGCATTATTTAGAACAGCAATTGGCGTATATAAGACGATGAGGGGCGTGGACAGGGTGAACAGAAAACAACTGTTTCCCGTCAGTCGAGGGGCCAATAACAGATTGGCATGATTTTGAGCTGAAAGGCAGGAGGTTTTGGGGGACATGAGGAAACATCTTCTCACCTAGAGAATGGTAGTGGCCTGCAATGCACTGACCGGGAGGGTAGTTCAGGCGATATACCTCACAACGTCGAAAAATGCCTTGCGTAAGTATTTGAAATGTCATAACATTCATGATCTGGGCCCAGTGCTGGGAAGTGGGACTGATGTAGATTGAGTGCAGATCTAGCATGATGGGCCAAAGGGCCTCTTCTGTTCTATGGGATTCTACCATTCTGTAATTATGAAATGCATGTTCAGAATCACTTCCCAGTTTGTTCCATTTTGTGATGGGGAAATATTTCCCAGTGGACGTTCCAAATATTGTTGTGGTCAGTATCAGCTTCAGGTGCTTGATTGGAATGCTCATTCTCAGATAGCATTTCCCAAAAGCAGTGGGGTAACAATGTGCAGAAAAAGAGCTATCAAGGAGCGCCACGATATGAGGGATTGAATGTCCGAATAATCTCCACAATATGAAGATCATACACTGAAAAGAATATCAAAAGATATTTGGTTATTGATGGGACTGGTGATGAGTGAAATAATATTTCAAGCAATGCTGTTTGAAGACAAGTTGCAAATAACATTTGACAACGAATAGGATTAGATTAATAAATTCTTTGGGGGATTCAAACAAATACTTAAATCTCAATGATATCATGTCATTTAAATAAACCTATTGTCGTAATCTGTTTGTTAAAAATTATCTAAAAAACTAAAGCTGTAATCACAGATTCCCGGGGGAGATACTGCACAATATAAAATAAACTCTCTGGAAAAGTGTCAGCTCAAACTACAAAGGAACTCTCCAATTCCAACAGATTGCCAGCAGCAGGAACGGAGAGGTTGTTTCACAAAGAACAAAATGCATCTGACAAGGGAAATCGTCGCCGAAGTATATTACACCATCCTTGCTATTGTTGGTGTTCCTGGTAAGGCTTGTTACAATTTAGCTGGAAAAACCTCGGCATTACATTGCATTCATTTCCGCTCTATGACTGAAAATTATTTTATTTGCATGCGATAAGGCAAATCCCGATGCTAGATAACAGTGTTCTCACTGTGTTTAAAGCAATTAGTTTGTCAATGAGGCCCCTCGGTAATGGGCAGCATTGTCTGCTTGTCTGTACTGTGCAGAATGGGTTTGCCCTGAGGCCACATTGATGGGGTTTGGCTGAGCAACGGCCCTGGTTGGTCTCGAAAGTGTTCAGCAAGACCACTCTCTCTGTGGGAGTTGAAAGCCTGCTATTGGTCAGATGGGTTTGCAACACCGACCTCTACGTGATACCTGGTATTTCACATTCCTTGATGTGGAGGGATTATGTTAATGGATCCTGTTCAGGCAGCTCGCTCCAAATGGGAGCCTGGATACAACAGGTGAGAATTGGGTAGGTTGAGCAGATCATTGTGGACTCTTAAGTGAATAAGAGGTGACCTTGAGGATCGTGTGTGGTTTGTTTAGTCAGTGGATGTGTGGGGGGGAATGATATTTGTGAGGGCAGATAATCACGTTAATATGAGTTCCAAATGTATGATACAAATGCATGTAGTTAACATTTCCAAATTAACCCTGTGGTGTAATTCCTCAACTGAGAAAAGAAAATCTCTATATATAGTTCGTATACAGTCTACATTATCGAGTGATTGATTAGAATGTTGCGTACTCTTTATCCAGATCTCCAGGTGTCACATTGAATGAAGGTATAACTGATCATGCAGTTGTACTGAATGGAGATAGCATCTTATTACTGTTGCCTCATGGTGCTGGGTGAATGTGTCATTGTAGAATTGTACTGAGTTTGGCCAACTGTTCAGATATGACTTTCTGACCCAGTGTCGTTGCTTTTCTCAGGTATCTGTAAACACAGCATTGCTGTAAGTGTGTAGCACAAATGGGGAAACATCTTTGTCATCAATTGTATATTATTGGGAATATCTTTCAGTGGAGGGCTATGTTGAATGTAGGTGAAGAACTTGAAGGCAACATCCGATTCCCCTGGCAATGTGATGCAGTGAGCAGCTTTATGTAAAATTCTAACTTAGTCAAAGGAGAACAATGAACCGGCTGTCCACGTGTTACTGGGGAGCATCTGTCAAAATAAAATTACACTGAGTAAGAGTTACAAACAAGATGGAAATAATTCACCCCAGTGGTCTTGCACAAGAAGGAGTATCTCTGACGACAGAATTTAACTCGTAGGGAACTGAATTAAAGGGAAGATTTGAGTGTAGTTGTAACGAGGACTATATTATGACTGAAACCATGTGATGTTTTATCTTTCATTTCTCAGTTCTGATCTGTTCACTGATTGAGCTGTCAATGTAGTTTGGAAATACAATGATTTCCAAGTGGGAAAATCTTTGGTTGAATATATGTCGTACTAAGCTTCCAAAGTGAAGTGTTCTATTGGGTATAAATAGATGAGATTTCTTTGCAAAAAATGAAAATAACAGAACAATAGTGTTAATTTAAACAATTATCCCGTAGACATTTAATGTTTCTTTAAATAATATTTTTGGGAGTGATTAATCTTTCAGCAATGTTAGGACAAGCTGTAGGACACGACTACTCTCTTTCATTACTTTGATGTTAATAAGGGTGGATATCGAGCTACACTGGTTTCCACTATTTCACCTCTAAATTTGATTAAATCTATAATTGTTGATTCTATGATCCATCATCTAATTTTACAGTGATCGCTGCTTTATGATACATGTTCTCCTGGCGAGGAAGATGATTTGATGAGGGCTGTGCTTCAATCACTTTTACGGCAATATAGATAAATAAAATATATATTAATATATTGTTTCATCAAATACTGACTGTAGTGTCTACAATATTATAACTATGGTTAATAATTGTGAAGGAGAGTATTACAGAGAATGAACAGTACAGAATACAGAATGTGGTGCATTAAATACAGAAATTGTGAATGAGACCTTGACCTGATTCATTTTAATGCCAACTGTACACATTATGTCACTAACAGAGCTCACAAAGCTATTTCCAGAACTGTGACCTTTTCTGTTCTTTTTCCGTGATAATGACAAACAGTCTGACTCTGTTGGGTGTCCAATCCCAATGACACATCGCTCAGTTTTGTTCCATCACGAGTGACATTCCAACGCAGCCACATGTTCAGTCTAAAGTGTGACAAACTCAGGATTGTCCTGTATTTACAGAAACATTGATGACTTGTTCCTTGATTACATTTTCCTACTGTTATAGTTATATTTTAATGACTGAAAATAAATATTCAGTTCTTCGGCATATAAATTATGAACCCATATTCACAGTCGCAAGTCCTCAAAGAACTGAGCTCAGTGAGATTACAGCTTGTTTCATATCAATCCTGAATGCAGGACAGGATGGGTATGACTGATCGAGGTCAATCATCTCAGCGATCAGACATCTCTGCAGAAATTCTTAAGGACCATGTCCTGGACCCCAGAATGAAAAAATGCCTCATCTGTGCCCTTCGCTCCATCAGCACTTCTGAGGTAAAGAGGTTTGCGCATTGTCGTAAATTATTAAGCACCATTTACAATTCCTTATAAAATAAAAAGATCTGTGTCCATATACAGTCAGAAAACACCACATTTAGGTTCACAATTGGAAAGTAACATTCACGTCCCACAAGCACCAGGTAACGACCTTCTCCAAAAGTGAGAATCTACCCATTGGCTTACCGTTGGCTCGCAGTGACATTGCCGTCACTGACTGCGTGACCTGGGCCAAACCATTGATAACGGAATGAACTGATCTGGCCATAAAAGTTCTGCAAGTCAGACACCTGATTCCTGTAGCAATACACTGCCTGCCTCCATCTCCAATCCATGTCCTCCATCCACAAAGCCGAGCTCAGGGATGGTATAGAATGTTCTCCATGGATCAGGCTGGGTGCAATATTCACGGAGCTCCTCATTGGTTGGTTGTAATGCATAATCACCACAATCAGTCCTCATACTCTTCACCAATGCATGACCCAAAGTGGGTACCACGTACAAGATGAAAATTAGGAACACCACAACTCTCTTTCAACAGCATCTCACAACACATGACCCATAACCATGGTCTGCAGGTAAACAGAAACACTGTCACATGCAAGTTCCTTCTCCAGACGGAATTCATTCTGACTTGGAAATATCAGTTGCATCATCATTATTGGTGGGTAACATTTCTGCAACTCCCCTCCAAAACACTATGCAATTTCCTGCAGCCCAGGGATTAACGATATGCAAACAAACAGATCTCCAACAGCATCAAAATGGCGATTACAGCTGGGCAATCAAGACTGATCTATCTAAAGTTTACATTCCATGAGCACATTTAAAAATGATCGCGATTACCATCTCTTCAAGAAGGCATCTTATTCGTGTTCACAGGAATTTCCTGTACAGCACAGAACAGGAGAAACATTCAAAGTGAAAAGTTGGATGCTTTGCGCTGAGGTCTTGCTTCGGGGCGTCCGTTATCCCAGAGGCCAGTTCATGTTATATCTTATTTGGCTGATTCGAATGAATTTCCGAACTCTCGTGAGTATCGAGGCCAAGAGACAGACCGTTTTGCCTCAGTTGTCTGTGCGTGGACTTGCTCTGTGTGTTGGTGTTCCCACTACAGAAAACTGTGATGAATCAAGTGAAGGATCTCTTATCTTCAAAAGTGGATCGGTTTGGGGAGTTGCGTTTTTGTGGTAATCAACTTCAATGGGATTTCAATGGGATGAAGTAAAAAGGGGTGGAGTTGTCTATACTGGGGAGTTAGCTGTGAGTGGGGAGCTCAATGTTCTGTTATTCATGCAATGGTTGTGGGCATGGCTGCCTCAGCCAGTAATTACCACCCATCCCTAATTGCCCAGAGGGCAAGTAAGAATCACCAGATTGTCATGTATTTCGAGTCGCATGTATGCCAGCCCATGTTAGGATGAAAGATTATGTTCTCTAAGGGACTTTTGGAAAGGAGATTTATTTCATTTTGATGACAATGGACAACAGTTTAATGGACACCATTGGAGTGTTAAGTCCAGATTTTGATTGAACTCAAATTTCATTGGATGCCATAGTAGGCATTGAGTTGAGGGTGTGGTGCTGGAAAAGCACAGCAGGTCCGGCAGCACCTGAGGAGGGGAAGAATCGACGTTTCGGGCAGAAGCCCTTCTTCAGAAATGTTGTGCTTTTCTACAACCATACACTCGACTCAGATCTCCTGCATTTGCAGTCCTTACTTTCTCCTATCATCTTCCCTAATGCTTGGCATTGGACTGAAGCCACAGAAGTAATCTCTGATACCAAGCAATGGCACAATGGTACAATGTTCTCCTGGAACAAGCTGGGGTGCAATTCTGATGACCTGCATGGACAGAGCTGCTTACAGTATGGGGACTCCTCGCCCCAGCTTCTGCTCCCAAGCACGAATGAGGATTTCTGTTCACAAGGAGAACTGCAGGAGGCTGGATATTAGGCAGGAAGCTTTGCTTCATCTCTTGATTTCCAAACCGGAAACTTGCAATGATCAAAGCTGCATAAATTCAGAGATTACTTGAGAGGGGCTGAAGTGACAATCTTTAACATTGTGAGGAGAGTCCGAATCAAATATCAACATTCTTCTGATTGCAGTGGGTATCCAAACTGGGACATGTTGGTTGGATTCCCTCCGAAAACTTGCATGTTTCGGATTGTGATTATGTTCAATCCTGTACAAGTGTGTGTTTGGGGGTGGGATGGAGCTGGGAGGGGTGGCCGTTTGAACCCCTTTCATTTTGTCATTCACATTGTAGAGGGCATCCATTCCTGGACACTGGAAGGATTCACTGCCCTGTACCATAGTCACAAAGTGTGGATGTGCAATCTGAGCTGTGGAGACTCCACAACCGCGTGCAGGAATCTTCGAATTAATGCTCGAGTTCGGTGTCTCCCATTCTTCATTGATACCGGGTGGGTTTGTTTGGATGTTGTAGTATTATGAGCAAATCCAGCCAGGCAGAGTAACCTGTAAAGCAGAAGAAATTAATTACTGACTTCTCGAAAAATATTGAGAACATAATCATGTTTCTCGAAGTCATTTTATCCTCGTGTGATTACCTAAGCTTTATAAAAGTAGAAATAATTCATTTGACAGCGCTAACTGTAATGGTTCAGGTGATATGACATGCAAACGTCTTTGTGCTAAAACCATCAGGCACTGAGAATATTTGATCAGTGATTCAAGTCTTTTTTTTGTCTTTCATTCTCTTACAGTTAGTCTAGCGGTGATTGTATTCTTGTCTGGCGACAAGTGTGGTCTATCGACATGCACCATTCACTATCTGCTTGCGATGGCTGTGTCTGATCTCCTGTTCATAATTTTTGAAGTCATACTTATTCAGTTTAAATCCTATTATTATCCACGGTGTTTCCTGGACATCACTCCTGTTTGTAGTGTAAACTGGGTCCTGACTGACATCACAGTTGATTGTTCTGCCTGGTTCACTGTTGCTTTCTCTTTTGATCGATTTGTCTCCATTTGTTTTCATCAGATGAAATCTCAGTATTGCACAGAGAAAACTGCGAAGAGAGTTCTGGCAACAATTTGTATTTTCTTTTCAATAAAGAACATTCCCAACTATTTTCGACTTGAACCTAGAAGGATCATCAACAATGTTCCATGGTATTGTTACACCAGTTCGAGTTACTTTAATGAACCTTTGTGGGTGAGTTTTAAATATATTGCATCATTTTTAACACCACTGCTTCCATTCATTTTGATTCTCTTTCTCAATGTTCTGACAGTCAGACACATCTTCGAGGCCAATAAGACACGTAAGGGACTGAGAGGTCAGAAAAAAACAGAGAAAGACCCAGAGATAGAGAGCAGAAAGAATTCTGTGACTTTACTGTTCACTATATCTGCCAGCTTCATACTGCTCTGGATGGTGTATATTGTATATCTCTATAATACCGGGTATTACGTGAATGATTTTTATCTCTTTGAACAAGTTGCATATATGCTGCGGAACCTCAGTTGCTGCACCAATGCACTTATTTATGTGGTGACACAGAAAAACTTTAGAGAGCAGTTAAAGTATGCAGTGAAATATCCAGTTATAAAAGTAACTCAATTGATGAATAAATCCATGAAACTGAGCACCAACATGAGAAGCATCTGATAATCGAACAAGGAATCCACGTGAGGAATGGACTGAAAGAAGGAGGAGGAGGAGGAGCAGCAACACCATAACACTCCTTTCCTCATGGGCAAGGATTGACTCCATCTGAGGAACAGACTGAAAGAGACTGCAGGAGTAAAGGCAGTGCAAAGTTCTGTTAGCAAGGGGCAACAGTCAGTAGAAAGCTGAACTACAAAAACATAACCAAAAGAGGAATTCGGCAAGGCCCCCAAAAAAATAAATCCTCACAAGCAGTTCACAGCAAGTGACCCAGATACAATAAAAAGACGTGGAGGAAAGAACAATCGTTCACTGCAGAGTAAACAGCAGCGTCAGGCACCTGTTCACTCTTGCTCACAGAAGTCTCTGATCCACACATCTGGACAAAAGTAAATAAAAGAGAAGTTTCAGCTCCATCTTCTGATTTCAAATGTATTTTCAGCAAAACGTTGTCTAGTTCCATTTGCCTCCCCCCACCCGGGCTGATGCTGGTATCACTCCCTTTTTTTATTCATTTCTTAACACCAATCAATCAGCTGCTGTGCTGAAGGAGAATCCAAGGCCCAATCAGAGGGCTCGGTGATCCTTGGGATCTCAAGCTCGGACATGGCATCACATGTGGTTGATGAGCCAATATTCTCAGTGTTTCCATGAAAGGTTTTGTGGCTCCCACTGACAAAACCGAGCTCAGTGGGAGCTGACTCTGGATGAAGCCTGTTTTGTTGTTGCTTCATAATAGAGCATGAGATCAGTTCAATCCGCATCATCACCAAGATGATGTTTCCATCTGTAAACCAGCTCCTACACCTGTTCCCCTGCCTCACAGCTCATCAACTGGGAAACCGTCATCCATTCCATTGTTACATCTGGCCCTTGCTTTCGAGCGCCATATCAACCTGACACCAGATTATCGACTCCATACATTTACATTGTCCAAATTTCTTCAAACCTACTGGATTGCGTTTTCAACAAATTCCATTTCCTGACAATACACTGACCACCGTGACCTACACGGGCATGTTCTCCTCAAAGTTGTCGATTTTACACTCTCACTCGCCTATTCAAAAAGTTACAAAGTCTTCCATTGATATGTTTGTTTTCTTGGACTGGTATAAATCATGTTTTGTAAAATCTCTATGAAAGTGTTAAATGTTCTGCTGGGGTGTAATATTACCAGCTGGTGTGAGAGTCAAAGAATTGACAGATTTCATCGAATTCCGTCATAGAGTCATAGAATCAGATTCATACAGCACGGAAACAGACCCTTCAGTCCAACCCATCCATGCTGACCAGTTATCCTAACATAATCTATTCTCGCTTGCCAGCACTTAGGCCCATATTCCTCTAAACACTTCCTATTCATATACCAAACCAGATGCCTTTAATTTTGAAATTATATCAGCCTCCACCACTTCCTGAGGCAGCTCATTCCATACACACACCACCCCCTGCACGAAAATGTTGCCCCTGATATCCCTTTCAAAATTTTCCCTCTCACGCTAAACTTATGCCTCTAGTTATTCTCTCCCCAACTCCAGAGAAATTGCCTAATAAATTCACCTTTTCTGTGCCCCTCATGATTTTATAACTCTCTATGAGTTCTCGCCTCAGCCTCTGACACTCCAGGGAATACAGTCCCAGCCTATTGAGCCCCTCCGTGCAGCTCAAATCCTCCAACCATGGTAACATTCTTGTAATTTTTTTACAGAACCCTTTCAAGTTTAACAAAATCTTTCCTCTCAAGGAAGACCAGAACAGAAAGCACTTCACATTTATCTAAATTAATCATTGCCACTCCTAAGCCCATTGCCCCATCTGATCAAGGTACCATTGTAATTTGACAAAAACATCTTCACCCTCCAATCCTTTGGATCTTCACCTGTGTTTGTTGATGATACAAGTATTTCTATTTGGGGCTCGCAATTTCCTCCTTAGGTTTCTACAGTGTTCTGGGATAATATTATCTGGTCCTGGAGATTTATCTGCCTTTATGTTTTCTAAGACCTCCAGCACTTCCTCTTCCATGATGGAAACTGTTATCAAAACATCAATCTTTATTTCCCTGAGATATCTAATACCCATTTCTTTCTGAACAGCGACTGATGCAAAATATTCGTTTAATATCTGTCCCATCTCCACAACTTCAATGCAAAGACAGCCTCATTGATTTTAAGAGGGGCCTACCCTCGCTCAATTTGCTCTCTTACTCTTAATGGATTTGTGGAATCGTTTCTTTAAAAAAAACATTAACTGTATATGGCAATGGTATCTCATCCGGTCTTTGCCTTCCTGATATCCTTCCTAAGAGTGCCGCTACACTCTTTTAACTCGTCAAGAGATACAGCTGATCCCAGTTGTCTGTATCTAGTATAAGATTCCTTTTTGTTCTTGACAACTTTAATAACTGTGTTCATCCACTGTTCCCTAATCTTAGCAGCGTTGCCTTTCACTCTCACAGGAGCACTATGCGTCTGAACTCTTATTATCACACGACTGAAGGCCTCCCATTTGCAAATAGTTTATCCCAATCAACTTTTCAAAGCTCATTTTTGTACCATTAAAACAAATCTTACTCTAATTAAGAACTTTATTTTTTGTGAAAGGCTTCTTCATTTCCATAACTGGTTTAAAACTGCTAATATTATGATCATTAGTGACAAAGTGTTTCCTTCCTCATAATTCATTCACTTGCCTTGCTTTAATTCCCAAATGGTGCTGTAGTAGCTCCATGGTTCAGTGGTTCACACTGTTGCCTCGAAGCAGGAGAGATCCACATTCGATTTCCCCCTGCAGTGGCGGAGCTTCTGTGCGGTTTGCACATTCTCCCTGTGTCTGTGTGGGTTTCTGGTTTTCTTTCACATTCCAAAGATGCGCATTTTAAGTTGGTTGGCCATTACAACAAAGTATCCAGGGATGTGCAGATTAGGTGAGCTAGCCTTGGGAAATATAGGACAGGGATATTTCTCCGGGTGGGATCCTCTTCTAAGGTTCGCTGTGGGCTTGTTAGGCTGAATGACATGTCTACACACTATAGCGATTCTATTAGTTTCAAGTTTTGCTCATTCTCCAGCTGGAACATTGAATTATTGATAAAGAAAATTTTGTTGAACATATTTAAGAAAGTCTTCATGACACAAACCTTTAACACTGTGGCAGTCCCAGTCATTGTTTGGAAAATTAAAATCCCTGACTTTTACAACCTTATTAATCTTATGTATATTTGAGAGCTCAAAATATTTTGCTTCTGAATTTCCTTTTGACTGTTGGGGGTGCCTCTAGTCCAATCCCATGAAGATGACCATCCCTTCCTTATTCCTAATTACAAACCATACATTTTCACCAAATGGTACCTCAGTAATAGCTACACTAATTAAAGTAGGAATGTTTTGCTGAATCAAAAATTCACTCGCCCCACACACCCACCCCAACTCCCGCCTAGCCTCTCTTCCTATCCTTCCTGTAACATCTAACACCAGGAACATTTAGCAGCCTGTCTTGTCCTGCCTTAACCAGCAATCTGTAATAACTACAACAGCCAAGTCCCATGTTTCCAAGCATACCCTGACTTCAGTGGCTAGATCTGTAAGACCTCTTGCATTGAAATAAACTCAGCTTAATTTGTCTGAATTATTTGGTTCTCTGACTTGCTCCTGTCTGCTTTTTGTTCTAATTAAGTTGTCATTTTCTGATTCAGGACTGCCTTCACATATCTTTCTGTGTTCACTGTTATTTAGGAAGCCTCCATCCCTATCCTTGAAGGTTTATAGGATCTCAAATTAGAAATATTAGATTTTCCCAGCAGGTCCCTTTCACGTTCAGGTGAAACCAACTTTTTGAACGGACGATACCTCGATGATCCATGAAGTGCAATCCCTGAGCGTTGCACCAGCTCTTCAGCCATTGATTTATCTGTCCTCTTCTTTTATTCTTTTTCGCATTAGAACTTGGCATTGGAAGTAAACCCGAGAATATTATGTGTAATATTCTATATTGTACCCTTCTACCTAACCTCTTAGACTCACCCTGCATAGCCCTAACCCTTGCCCTGCCGATGTCATACCTCCCAATGTGTAGAATAATGTCCAGTTTCTCACTCTCCCCTCTGACGTTTTGAGAACTCCTTTCCCCTGGCACTCTCTGAGATTCACCCTCACTGCCGCAGAATCTCTTTTCTGTGCCCCTGACATCTGAGCCCACGATAAGAAATATTCTTTTAAATCTTGACAAACCCATTAACATTTGGTGTATTATTCGTATCCAAGCTCTAATTACCATTTCTAATTACCTCTGAGAGATAATCTCTTTCAACAGCACTGGAAACAGAACATAGAGAGTAATAACTGCAGGAGACTTCTGAACTACCCTTTTCTGTTTCCAGACAGTTAATCATCTATCTGACTGATCCTGCTGTGTAATCATTTCTCTAAATCTACTTGTCATCGTAGTCAGTGTCTCCTGTATGGCTTCAATCACATTAAGTCTAAGATGAGGAAGCTCTCAATTGCACCTCATATCTGAAAATAAATTAGCTTTCCTTATCCACCGACTTCATATGGCTTTGAGAATTAATGAAATCACTCCGGAGCCGTCCATGTGTAGGCCTCTCCACAAACTCCACATATAAACAATCTCTCCAGAGCCGTCCACGTGTCGGCTTCAGTACAAGATCGGTTGATAAACAATCTCTCCAGAGCCATCCACATGTCGCCCTCTCCACAAGCTCCGTTTGTAAAAACTCTCTCCAGAGCAGTCAATGTGTTGGCCTGTCCCCAAGCTCCAGACAGAAACAATCTCTACAGAAGCTCCGTATACAAACAATCTGTCCAGAGCCGTCAACGTGTAGGCCTCTCAACAAGCTCCATACATAAACAATCTCTCCAGAGCCGTCCACATGTCGGCCTCTCCACAAACTCTGTATATAAACATTCTCTCCTTGTCGGCTCAGTTGTTTATGTAACTTTACTTCTGTTAAAGCTTACCAACCACTGATGACGTACTGGTCAATAGCTTCCTAGCCTTCCCTGATAACTTTCCTCAATAATGGCACAATTTCAGACACCCTCATATCTCTGGTTCGCCTCCCACGTCTGTTGATGATATAAATATCACAGCGAGGGACCCAGCAAGCTCTTCCCTAGCTTCTTTAAAGTCTGACATTTTTGAAGAACAGAAAATTCCATAGAATCCCGAGAGTGGGCTAACAGGCCCTTCAGCGCAACAAGTCCACACCGACCCTCCGAAGAGTAACCCACCCGGACCATTGTCATACCCCATATTTACCCCTGACTAATGCACCTAATGCACACATCCTTGAAGCCTATGGGAAACTGTCATTGTCAATTCACCTAACCTGTACACCTATGATTGTGAGAGGATGTGAAGCACTCGGAGGAAACCATCGTTTAATGCTGGACTGTTAGATGTGGTCCACAAGCAGCATGGCCTCCCATCAGCCCTCAATCTACATCACGGAGGCCATGGACAATGGTATACGGGAGGTTGGAGACAAACCACTAACTCTGGAAAGTCCTTTCTGAAGAATAACCCTGCCAGAAGCAATGATCCAACGACTTTTATATATCTATATGGGACTTGACCATCCATGACTCTCCCGTGATATGGGAAAGCAATGACTGTGTTTGGAGTATGCCTGAATCCATGAAGAAAGGCATCATCAACCCTGTCCACAAGTGGAAGGGGGAAGGAGAGCAGACTGACCCCACTGTGTATCTGTCACTGTCCCCTGGGGGCATTAGACTGGCCCCACTGTGTCTCTGCTGCTGCCCCGGTAGGACAACACTGAACCCACTGTGTCTCTGTCACTGACCCAGGGGAGACAACACTGACCCCACTATGTCTCTGTCACTGAACCTGGGAGACAACACTGATTTCACTGCGTATCTGTCACTGACCCAGGGGAGACCATACAGACCCACTGTGTCACTATCACTGAACGAGGGGAAACCCCACTGACCCCTCTCTGTATCTGTCACTGAACCCTGGGGACAATAGACTGACCCAACTGATTCTTTGTCATTGATCCAGTCACCATTGGCCTGAACGGTCACTCTCTCACTATACCGAGGCAACTGGTGCTGTGTTTAACTTGGGGGCCACCACAACGTTGAGAAGGCAAGACTTCGGACCCCACCATGACCCATGAGGCCACAATTACACGCGCTGTCGGTACCATCATTACCTCCAGTGATCTTCCCTCCACTGCCTCCATAATCATCATCCCCAGCCACATGCTGCCCGTTTCGATCTGCTCCCCCAGATCCACAAGCCCATTTACCCCGGCCGAACCGTCATCTCAGCATGATCCTGCCCCACAAAACTCATCTCATCCTAGCCTTAACTCCATTCTCTCCCCCTTGATTCAGGCACTTCCCACTTGATCCGTGACAACAACCACACCTCCATCTCCTCGGTAGCTTCCAGTTCCCCAGCTCCGAGCACTTTATCTTCACAATGGATGTGCTGTCCTTATACTCCTCCCTTTTCCTCCAAATCCAAAAGATCAACATCAGCACTTGGATGGGCCCCAGTTACGCCTGCCTCTGTTGGCTACATCGAACAGTTACTGTTCAGCATCTGTACAGCACTGTTCCCCAACTCTTCCACCATTCCATCAGTGACTGCATCGGTGCACGTCCTGAACCCAGACTGAACAGGAGCAGTTCAGCGACTTCCCCCATGACGTCCATCCCACCCTCACATTCACTCGGTCTGTCTTGGGCTCCTACCTCCCCTTTCCTGAACTCCCTATTTCCACCTCCGGTGACAGATGTTTATGACCATCCCATATACCTCCCATAACTACCGGATTACACTTTCTCCCACCCAGTATCCGGCAGGAACTCCATCCAATTCTCTGGATTCCTCTGTCTCAGCTGCAACTGCACGGATGCGGAGACATTCCAATCGCGAGCATCCCAAATGTCCACCTATCTTGCAAAACGTGCTTTTCCTCCCTCTGTCATCAAGGTAGCCCTCCACCACACCACCTCCATTGTTCTAATGTTCTAACCCCCAATGCAATAAAGACAGAGTTCCTCCTTATCCTCACTTCCCACCCGAGCCAGACTCCACATCCAAGACATTACCCTCAAACACTTCCATGAACACCATCTCGACGCCACCACCAAGAATATCTTCCAATCCCCACCCCTCTGCCTTCCGCAATTACCGTTCCCTTCAACAATCCTTGATTTGTGTCACTCTCCCCAGTGACCCCCGATCCACAAGTATTTCCCCTGCAACCGGGAAAAGATGCGAAATCTGCCGGTTCACCACCTCCCATACCTCCATCCATGGCCCCAAATACTCCTTCCAGGTCAGACAGAAGTTCACCTGCCTCTCTTCCAAAATGGTTCATGCATCAGGTGTTCTTGACGTGGTCTTCTCTACCTCGTTGAGACCAAACGTCAACTTAGGGAATAGCTCACCGAGCGTTGGAATCAGGTCCGCAGGGGCCGACTGGACATCACAGCAACACCCACTTCAATTCCCCTTCTCACTCCGTTTCAAACATGACCAACCTTTGCATCCTCCATTGCCACAATGAAGCATAGTGAAAATTGGAGGAAAACACCTCATATTCCGACTGGGCAGCCTACAGTCCGGAGGATCATCATTGTGTTTTCACATTTCAAACAACTTCGCACCGCAAACCCAACTCAATTCCCAGTCCTTCCCCTCACTGCCACTGCTCTGACCAGTGATCACCAACAAAACACAGCAGTCTTAAAATTAAGTGGAAACAATCAAGTCTGAAACAATAAAGGTTATAATGTTGTCTTCCTCCTTTTAAACTGATTTAAAAGTGAATAAGGTCAGCTTTCATGTAAGGATAAAAGAAATTAGTTAGCTTCTGACAGTAGGACAGTCATGACCTGGAAAAAGAACAGAAGTTAACATTTTATTTCATAATCACTGAAGGATCCTTAACAATAAAATAAATCATGTTAAATTTCCAAAATGCAAATCAGATTCAAAAAATGCCTGGATCTCGAAATTTTCCATACAATTTCACTAACGTTGAAGATGTCTACGTAACTACTTCCGTTTTACAGCAACTGATTAAAACAATATTCACCAACCAGACTTCCACAAACCTTAATTTATTTCACAAACCCGTTTTTAAAAAATACATTTACATTTATTACAAAATGTCACAATATTTTCTTTTCTTAATCAACTTAAGTATTTATTTTTTATTAAGTTAATATTAGTGATTAACTTATTTATAAGTTCCAGGCCTCCTTTTTAACTATTATAAGCAGATAACTCTTAGTCAATATACTTTAAATTACCACCAACCACCGATATTAAATATCAGGATCATCTGTCCCCGGAATAGCCACAAATATCGGTGTGGCGGGGGGCTGCCTCCCTCATAGCCACAAATATCGGGGCACTCCTGCCTCGCTAATAGTTACCTGCCTGTATTAAAACTGTTGACGCCACCAGCCACCGAAAACGGCCGAAGATCCAAACATTGGAGTTTTTTTTAAACTCGAAAATTAATGAAGCTCGGGAAGTTCAGAGTTCAACATTCCCCTCATAGTTAGGCAATTTTCAGAAAACACTGTCCATAAGTGCAAAAGCAACACCATCACACACCACTTGAATGAGAGGGAAAAAAATGCTCCCAAAATACTCACGTCTGGCCGGCCGAATTCCTCTTACATCACTGTCAACAATCTGTCTGAGCTGAAACGAATCACGGCACCAAAGTGAAGATCCAGACCGTCAAGAGGGGCCTCTTGGATCAAGATCGGTCAAATAATTCAACGGACTGTGGTCTGTACACAAGCGAGGGTCATTCGTTTATGAAATTAAGTCACCTTGACCCAATTCTGTGCAGCAACACACATGTTAAAACTTTTGTGTTCCGTGGTGAAGTTGCACAATTACATTGGAAAATTAGATATTATTCATTTGTTTTTTTAAGAGATAGTACAGTCTTAATTACATGAAAAGACCAATCACATATAATAAGGTGACATGACTTACAGTAAGTAAATCCAATGATGTTTCCAGGAAAAGGGATCTTAATTATAAGAGAAGCCAAATCAACTGTAATAAGGTGACATAATTGACAACAGGTTAATCCAATGATATGTCCTGGCAAAGGGGTCTTATTGCACATAAAATTTCATGCCATGATAGCAGTTCCAGGTTAGTTTGAACACCAAATTCATATTATAAAAGATCCATTGTTTTCTCTTATCTCTAAATACAAACAACAAAGCATCAGTTCAAGTTCGCAGAGTCAAATCATTGCTTACCGAATTCTGTGTGTTATTTTCAATTGAAAAGCCATTTTGTGATTAATAAAAATCTACAGATACTTGTCGCCTCTGACAGAAGCCTAAATTCAATTTAGATCATCTGGTGGAGTGTAAAGTGACAGGCAACTGAAAGCTCAGGGTCTTTTTGGGGGACAAAACGTCGATGTCTTGCAAAGTGACATTCAGTCTACGCTCTGTTTTTTCCAGTGCAGGGGAGACCACATAGTGAGCAGCGAATGCAATAGACTAGGTTGTGGAATGTGCTGATAAACCGCTGTGTCACCTGAAAGGCATCTTTGGGCCCTTGGATATTGAGGGAGGAAGAAGTAAATGGGCAGGTGTTACAACTTAAGCGGTTACAGGGAAAGGTGTTGGGGCAGTTAGATGTGAAGGAAAAGTGAACCAGGGTATTCCAGAGGGAATGATCCCTTCGGAACGTGGACAAGGGAGAAGTGGGGAATATGTGTCTGGTGTGGCATCTCACTGGAGGTGATGGAAATGGCAGCTAATGTTTTCCTGGATGTGGATGCTCGTGGGATGGTAGGTAAGGAAAAGAGGAAGCCGATCGCTGTTGCAAGAGTGTTAAGCAGTTTATGGTTGAAGTGGGGAATTGGGTCAGACACAGTTAAGGGCTCTGTTGACAATGGTTCTATCAAGTTGGGTAGTTAGGAGCTGACAGTGGTGACAATGTTTCTGCCATTTCTGACCATTGCCCCCTTCCCAGCCCCCACACCAATGACAATATCAGACACACTGATCACAATCGGAAATCAGACATGGGCCACGTCATTTGAGTAAAACAATTAACAGCTTTAATCACGACTCAGAAGGAGTGGCTTCGGGCCCATGGGGAACCATCCAATCAAGATAGGCCCAAATGACAGAGACTGCAGTTAGCTTCAGGCACAACCTCAGATTAACCTTACTTTTTCTGGTCATTTTTGCTGCAACAGTCAAAATTTATGCACCTCACGGCCATGTAAATTTCATCATCGAAATATGGTCCGGCTCTGCATTCCCCTTCGATAATTTCACAGTGCCTGGATAACTCTGGAAAGCAAAGACGAGAAGTTAATTGATTCCTGCAATCCGGGGCCAAGATTTCACCTCAGCCTATGAAACCCTGAACTTTAAAGACATGTTTCTCTCAGTCACTGATGAGAAATCTGTTTATGATGAACACAGGCTCTTCCAAGGGATGGCAATCTGTTCATTGCAGCAATGTTGTGATCAAGTGTCGGTTATTGGTGGACATCCATTATCATGGGGTGGCCTTAATGGGTATAATCTGCTGTTTAATTACTCCAAAAGGAAAAATAACACAGAATGTTTCAGAACTGAAATGGATTGTTCACTCATGGGAAATGTCTGCCATAATTCACCAAATGTACAGGGAATGCATAGTAGGCTAGTGGGACTATCACTGGACGGACATCCAAGACCATCAAGCTCATGTTATGAAGAGCTGCCTTTGCATCTCATCGAGGAAAATGATGAAACATGAATTGGACAATGCAGCATTTGTTGAATACTGAGAGACTGAATGGAGCCTTGTGGCCGCTGCGATCCGCATTAGAGTCAAATATTTAACAGACTGATCAACTGTCCATACTTAGCAGAGAGCGTTTCCCTCGCATCCCTGAAATAGAGGCATTTTGTTCAATGTGGTCACTTCCAGGCTTTTAGCCAAGGGCTCTTTTGTACCTGAACTGATTCTCACCCACTGGGTTACTCTTAAAGTCTTAACAATAACAGAAATGTTACCGAGGGCTCTTGTGGTGCCATGGAAGTGTCCCCATCTTTGATCAAGGAGGTCTGGGTTCATCTCCCACTTCAACCTATCAAACCAAGGAAGTACAGAGCCAATTTTAAAAAGGCAACCATGTCTTGGTTCAGATTACGAACGGCTGCTGGTTGTTAAGGATATCATTGGCATGGTAAAGCAGCATGTCTATAGGATTTAGTCCATTTATAATGTTTGAACGAGGCTGGGAAATTATGCCATTGCTTCTCTTTCCTGATTGGTCTGCTGTTCCTATCTTTTCTGATTCTATATCTACTTCCAACGCTGCATGGCATGACTCAGTGAGATTAAAACTCCCTTTCACACTGAAGGTTACAGTTAATTCGCCTTGAAGGCAATTTTCTTCATTCTCTGACTCTGCCTTCTCACATTTCCCATCGGTGTATCTCTCCCAGTTTCTGAACCTCCCCCAAACCCAAACAATTCTTGGAAGCAGACCTGGAGATTTACTTCCCGTGCTCTGTTACCAATAACAGACCAGACTGGACTAGACCAACCGACACTTAGTTGTGAACTTTGAGAGCTGACTGTGTGTAATTACCTTCTCTCCCCTATTAACACAGTAGCAGCACTCATGAAACATTTCATAACAGTCCAACACTCTGAGATGTCCTGGGATCCCGGAAGGTGCTGGCAGTTATATCCTTTCCTGATCTATCCCCTCCTCTACAGCTCTCTCTGCATTTATCGCTCTCCACCATTCTTTCTGTTTCTATCGATCTGCCTGTCTCTGTCTCAGTGCTTCCACCTGATTATTCTCTCTCTTTCTCTCTCACTCTCTCTCTTTATCTGTTTCTCTCTTCCTCTCTCTCTCTCCCTCCATTTTCCCTCTTCAATACCCCTTACAATCTCTTTACTGTTTCTCAATTAGTTTCCCGACCTTGCCATATTTCTACTTATCACCCTCTGTAAACAATCTTTAAACTTTCCATCTTCATATCATTAATGTTGTATTGATGCCAATGTTGGGTAGCTCAGTTGGCTTGGTGGCTCCATTGCACTGCAGAGTGATGCCAATGATGAAAGTTCAATTCCCATTCCAACCGAGATAAAGATCAAAAGAGAGACGATGAGGAGAAGGGCATTTCACCCTTCAAAGCTGCACTGATATTCAACAGGATCATGCGTGTTCCAATATTCCCCGCATCCCCTTATCTGCCCTGACTCCTTAACCCTCGGTTCCCACGTCTGATCAAGAATCTCTGTCCCTCTCAGCCTTAAATATATGGAGGGATTCTGGCTCTCTGTCACAAGGAGCTACAAACATGCGCAATCATCTGAGGGAAGACCTTCTTTCTCCACTAAGTCTGAAATTGGACTTCCTTTATTCTGAGAGTTTGGTTCTTGTCTCCTCAACAAAGGGGGCGCATACTGTCAGCATTTTTCATGTCAAGCCCCTTAAGAATCCTATATATTTCACGTGAGATCACTTCTCATTCTCCTAAACGCCAGTAAATAGAGTCTACACTGCTTTAGCCTTTGTTCAGAAAACAAACTCTCCATCCCAAGAATCATCCGAGTGTAAATTCTCTAAACTGCTTCTTATGAAATTATTCAGGCACCTCAAAGTGACCCACTACATGTGGAGACTAGGGTGAAGTTTACATAGAACATAGAACATAGAAGAATACAGCGCAGTACAGGCCCTTCAGCCCTCGGTGTTTATTGCACTTTCTGCAGCTTATAATATTTTCTGATGTACTCTCACAAATTGTAAGTGAGAAGCGACGAGGGTATTGGAGCAGCACTGGGCAGATTGATGTCCTTCTCCTAATATCTGAAGTTGAACATCAACATGCTCTGTGTCTCCAAAGATAATCATTGAAGAACGAAACAAATATTCAATGTAAGAGATTCACAGACTTGATGTTGTCTCTGAAAGAAATCTGCTGCTTCTGCAGTGGTGTGCAGAGCCCAGCAGAGGGTAGCATTGTGACCCTTTGAACAGTGGAGAGGTGCACAGAGGAGGAGGAGGAGAAGGAGGGAAGGGTTGGAAATGGAGTAGATTCAGGCCTAAAACAACAGAGAGCTCCGTTGCACAGAGACACGCTGACACATTCCCAGGTTGAAGCAAACCCCAGTAGTAGGGTGTAACCCTCATGGGAGAAATGGATTGTGAGAAACCATTGAGAAAGTTGGGAGCAACTGGAAAATTGAAGATCACCCCTTCATTCTGTCCATGTCTTAACGCCTGTTTGTCTCTGTCTGACGTTTACCCTTCTGTCTCACTCTCTGTCCTTCTCTCACTCTCATTCTGCCCTTCTCTCTGTCTATGCTTCTGTCTCAACAGCGTCTCTTTCTCTGTCCCTCTGGATCCCCCTCTCTCTGTCCTTCTCTCTTTCTGTCCTTTTCTCTTCCTGTTTCGGTCTCTCTCACACACACTCTGCCCTTTTCTCTCCGTTTCTCTCTCTCTCTCTCTTTCCTTCTCTCTCTCTGTCCCCCTTTCTCCATTTCCACTCTCTCTTTCCCTGTCACCCTTCTTTCTCCATCGTTTTTCTCTTTTTCAGACCTTAAAGTGCTGACACAAGTTTGCATTACCCAAAAACATTTTGACCCCGTTTTAACTCCCCTCCCAAATTGATGACCTTCTCCGATGGTATTGCCCTCCCAAATATTTGCCTGAGCAAATCTGCTTCCCTCATATTTTACTGCCCCAATGTTGCGGTAAACCCCACTCCCTGGGGCAGAGGTATATGAGTCTGTGTGAATTGACTGGCCTGTGACTGACCACTTTCCTGCACAGCAAGATCCCAGTCTGCAGCATGTTTGGACACATAATCAATGAGAAACGTACTTCATGCCCCTTCCACTCCACCCTCCCCAAGTTTGGACAACATGGGGGGACTTAAAATCCAGGAGAAGGGGGGAAAAGGTGGATCCCACTACATTAACTGTACAGCAAGGTGTAGACTGAGTCCAAAGCTGCCGAGTGACTCTTCTGCAGTCACTGCGAAACATCAGCAGGATGAGGGAGAAAGAGCGAGAGAAAATGCGGAGAAAGAAAGAAAGAAAACGGGACAAAAAGACAGAGGGAGGGAATGGGAGAATGAGCGAATGCCAGACGGACAACGAGGGAGGGAAATCCCAGGGAGAGAAAGAAAATGTCAGACAGGTACAGGGAGAAAGAGTGGACAGAGGGAGGGAAAACCCAGGGAGGGAAAGAGAGAAAGGCAGACAGAGACCAAGAGAGCAGAGCAATCCCAGGGAGAGATGTGGCATAGAAAGAGAAGGGACACAGTGAACAAGATCGGGTTACAACAAGGAGACATGGCAGAGCATTTAAGATTCAGATTGGAATGGAATTTGAATTTCAGCACCTATCTTGTTGGATTCGAACCCACACCCACAGAACATTCAACATCTGAAAGATTCGAATATATAAAAACTGGAATAGCTCAGCCATTGCACTGAAAGTGTGCAGCCTTCTTCAGTATCAGTCACAGAATGTGACTAGGCCCATCCCAAAATCAAGTGCTTATCAAATACCACACGCACCTGCAGGGAGTTAATTTACATCTGCAAATAAACAAAGCTGTAGATGGAACTTTGTGTGTTTGTTGGTGTTATTGTAATTCCATAGGATTAAAGATAAATGAGACAGTGTGAGATAGGCAATAGATTAATCAGCATGGTAGTGAAAGTATAAAGTGATACAAATGTCTTCAGTTAATGCGGAAAACAGAAGGGGAAGGTGTTCAAAGTAGGAAAGTGGGAAGTCACTGAAGTCGTGTAATTTACGTCTTCAGTACATCAAGGATCAGCGAAGTTTGGCATTGCTTTGATCAGAAGAAAATTGATCACATGTCAGTTTTAATGGTTCAGTGCAGATTTACAATAATCCGATGCCTTTTCCGCATTTTCAGACTTCAATCCTGAGTAAAATCTGGCAATGCATCATTTATCCTTTAAACGTTCGCTGAATGAGAGGCTTAACTTCCTGTGAATTGTCATTTTTCCAATTTCCTTTCCAAGCTCTCGCTGGTGAGTCACTGGATAAAGCTATGACTGTCTTGATCTGATGTCATTTGGAAATCCAAATCTCCTTCAGTCCCTTGCTCGCTGCTGGTCACTGTGAGAGTGTCTGCCTGATCCTCTCCCATCTTCCAGAACATGAGTAAAACCTCCACATACAGCAGTGGTCAGTCTCATCTTTGAGTTAGTCAATGATTGTACGTTCTCCCATGTTTTCTCCCCT
Organism: Chiloscyllium punctatum; assembly: GCF_047496795.1. Taxonomy (NCBI): domain Eukaryota; kingdom Metazoa; phylum Chordata; class Chondrichthyes; order Orectolobiformes; family Hemiscylliidae; genus Chiloscyllium; species Chiloscyllium punctatum. Next base: position 37,573,747 of record NC_092785.1, read on the forward strand.
ATTCTATCTGGTTCGTCGACATTTAAATCACGCAATCACATAAATTTGACTCTAGTTGATATTGAATTAGTGACAGAAATCTCATTGATGATCTGAACAGCTTTACATCTTGCTGGGGAGTAAGGTTCAGTCTGAAAACTAATTGTGGATTGCGGGGAGTAAAATATAGAGTAATAGGTACCAGGGCGGTTCCTGAGGAAGGTTTCAGGGAGATGTCAGAGGTAGGTTCTTTACACAGAGAGTGGTGGGTGCGTGGTAGCAGACCCAAATTCCCTTCCCAGCCCATTCCCCTCCCTTCAACTGCCATCTGCCACCAAGCAGATCCATTCCTACAATTGACCAACCAGGTCGTACCCTCGACCTGTCTTCACCTGTCCCCACATCACCACCCTGTCCCTGCTTCCCCCTTTATATCAGCTCCTTCACACCCACCTCCACTCTTGATGAAGGGTTACACCTCAATCATCGACTTCTCCACCTCCTGATGCTGCCTGGCTTGCTGTGTTCTTCCAGCCTCCTGCCTGTGGACAGCACTGGTCAGATATGTTAGGGAGATTTAAGTGACTCTTGGATAGGCACGTGGATGACAGTAATAGGATAAAAGGGAAGCACAACATTAAGGGCCGAAGGGCCTGCAATGTTCTGAGTTCTCTGTAACTCAGTCGTGCAGCTGTGGCATTCTCTGTATAAATGCTTGTGATTACATCGATTAGATTCCAGCCAGTATCTCACTCCCGGGTATCTGATATTCGAAACATAAACTACCCTAAACCCCTCCATTAAATTCCAAACTGCATCTCACTCCTGTCTACCTGTTATTGTATGCACAATCTACCCTGAACACTTCGATTTGATTCCAACATTTATCTCATTCCCAGGTATCTACTCGTCTACATAAACTTCCCTGAACCCCACGATGAGATTCTAAACTGTCTCTCACTCCCAGCATCTGTATTTCTACGCAAAACTACCCTGAACACGTTGATTACATTCCAGTCAGTATCTCACTTCTGTCTGTCTGTTATTCTATACATAAACTAGCCTGAACCCTTTGATTAGAATTCAGCCAGTATGTTACTCCCGGGTATCTGTTATTCTATGAATAAACTACCCTGAACCCACCGATTAGATACCAGCCGTTCTCTCACTCCCAAATATCTGTTATTCTATACCTCAACTACGCTGAACCCCTCTATTAGATTCCAGCCTGTATCTTCCTCCCAGTATCTGTTATTCTATAAATAAACCACCCTGAAACCTTAGAATAAATTCCTGTCAGTATCTCATTCCTGGGTATCTGTTATTCTGTGCATAAGCTAGCCTGAACTCTTTGATTTGATTCCACACAGTATCTCGCTCCCGTGTGTCTGTTATTCTATTCATAAACTATTCTGAATGCTTTGATTAGATTCCAGCCATTAACTCACTCACGGAGTGGCCGTTATTTTATAAATAAAGGGTCCACCCCCTTGATAAAATTCCAATCTGTAAATGATTTTTAATTTACCTGTTACTTCACACATAACATCACGACCTGGAACTCTCCAATAGATTCCAGCCGATATCTCATTCTTGGGTATCTGTGATTCCATGTTTCAACACCCATACTCCTCAGTTAGATTTCAGTGTGTATCCCACTCCCCAGTATTATTTAATTAGTTATGAACCACATCGTACCATTCTACTATACTCCAATCTGTAACTCATTTCCTGGTATCTGATACTCGGTATATTAATCCCCCAATCCCTCAATTAGATTTCAGCCTGAAACTCACTCCAAGTTGTCGAAAAATAGTTAACTCGCTGAGACCATCGATGAGATCCAGTCCCTAACTCAGTATAAACGAAATGGTTGAATTATAATTGGGAGCAGAAACACATAAAGTAGAATTCAATTTCTGCCACATTCTGTTTCTGCAAAAATACTAGTTTGATCGATTGCAGTGTTTTAAGAAGATCTTTGATGGGAGATGGATGTGCAGAGAGGTTCCACATCCACAGTGAAGACGAGCCAGCTCGGGCCAAGGAAGAAAAAATCTAGAAATTGTGCAACTAACTTAAAACCTCAGAAGAGTCATGAACGTGAGTGCTGTTTGCAATTGTTTTCCATTTCAGTAAGCCACAGTGTTCCCATGCAATCATATCCCATTACACCTCGCGTCTTTACTTACTGCCATGTCACTTTGATCTGTCACTTTATTTAAAAAAGAAACGAAGGTCAACAATCACCATCATCAATGCCACATGGTCCATCCTCAATGAATTCCAATAAAACCATTGAACAATGTCGACTCTGCCAGATTGACTTGAACTGATCAATGTGTCCTGCTGTATCTGATTGAATAATACCTTCCCACTGTTTCCCTCTGACATGTTAAGCTAACTGGTCTATTCTTCCTGCTTCCTGTCTGCCTTTTTAAATACAGGACTTCCAGTTTCAATCTTCCAATAGACTGGGGATGAATCATGAATCATCAGGAAGATCAACAATTTGAAGAAATGATAGTGAAGCTCTTTCACTCGCTGGATAGTGGTTTCCCCATTCTCCATCAAAGCGGATTTTTTTTAGGAGATATGAAATATTCTATCTCGTGTATGGCCAAAGCAATGGAAGTGAATCTGCATTGTTGCAAACATCTTAATTTTGACTCGGAGAAATTGAGGACGGCCGATGCTGGAGATCAGAGCTGAAAATGTGCTGCTGGAAACGCGAAACAGGTTAGGCAACATCCAAGGAGAAGGAGAAGAAGGGCTCATGCCAGAAATGTCGATTCTCCTGCTCCTTGGATGCTGCCTTACCTGCTGCGCGTTTCCAGCAACACATTTCAGCTCTTACTTTTGACACCAAGATAGCAGTGGAGAATGGTGACTCTGTGCACTTTTCATTGTCCTCATGTGTTACTATACTCAAGAACACGTGGCAATAAAATCTTATTCTAATTCTAATTCTAACATCAAACCTTGAGCGAGTCAATTCAGTTAAACGAACAGTTACATTCTTTAGAGTCTTTTAACAAATTTACTCAGGTATGGTTTGTTTTGTACACATCAGATGGAAAGCATTCGTTGGCAATGACATTAGATAAATCAGTCAGACAATGTTTACAGCTGGAAAGTGAGGGTTTGAAGTGCTGGCAGTGAGCCTATCCCCACATTACAGGTATTGGAAACTCTTCTCAGGCAGAGCACCATCAGCCTGCTCTTGGCCCAGATCTCATTCCCCATCTCCTTCAAATTCGTTCTTTCCATATCATACCCTTCCACTCACAGTAATCAATAACTGTCAGTTCAAATCCAATTCCAGCCTCAGTGCTGGTTACAGAACACACTCTTGCTGCAATGACAATTTGCTGCATTGTTGGCACGGCCATTATGTTTCATTCCTCTGTAATATTAACACTGACCAATCTTGGATCACGAGAGGTATATTTACATCAGAGATACAAGGATTGAGCAAATATCAGACTTTTATTCAGGATTATATGAAGTCATTCCTGCTTTTATCCTTAGAGATTATATGATCTGCTACATGGACTACCCACGTCCTGATAGTGCTGTCTGACAATGTTTCGCAGCTCAGAAACTTCTCAAAGAAAATTCAGCCAGCGCTGCTCTCTCTCAATGCATTTCATCATGGATGAAGTGTAATGGAACTGAGCATTTAGCAAGTTACTGAATTCACTTGCAGAAATGGCCACGCCCCTTCCCGTCCAAACACACACACATACACTCACACACATGCACACACACACACAGACACACGTGCGCACACAGACAGGCACAGAACAGATGCGTGCACACATATACACGCACATACGCACACACACAGACACACACACGTGCATACACATACACCTGCGCAGACACACAGACAGACATACACTCACACACACTCACACACACACAGACATGCACAAGCGCACACACACATAGACACACGTAGGCACACAACAGATGCGTGCACACACATACACGCACATACGCACACACAGACACACACACGTGCATACACATACACCTGCACAGACACACAGACAGACATACACACACAGACATGCACACGCGCACACACACATACACACACATGTGCGTACACACACAGATGCAGACACACACACAGAGACACTCGCAATCCAAGTGACAGTGTCTCCCAAGTGTTCACACGCCAATTTATTTATGCATTTGCCTGAACTTTTTTAGCAATCAAATAAAATATCCAGACGTATTTCGCCAACTAATTAAGGGGACCTGGCTTCAATGGCAGGACCAACATTTATTGCCCTTGAGAATGTAATGGCAGCTACTCTCCTGTGTGCCTGCAGTCCTGACATTGGTCGGTAGTGTGAAGGGACGTGGGAGAGAGATTGTCCAGGATTTTGACTGAAGGACACTGAAGGATTCACCCTAGTTCCAAATGGCTGTTGTAGATTCATAGAGATGCACAGCACGGAAACAAACCCTTCGGTCCAACTCATCCATTTCGACCACATATCCCAAAACCAATCAAATCCGACCTGCCAGTACCTGGCCCATCTCCCTCCAAACCTTTCCTATTCATATACCCATCTGGATGCCCTTTAAATGTTGCAATTGTAGCAAAATCGACCATTTCTTCTGGCAGCTCATTCCATACACGTGCCAACCTCCGAGTGAAAAAGTTGCCCCAAAGGTCTCTTTTATATCGTTTCCCTCTCACTCGAAAGCTATGCCCTCAAGTTCTGGACTCCCCATCCCAGGGAAAACTCTTTTCCACAGGATGGGGGAGACCAGAATTACAGGGTACAAGTTTAGCTATTCGCTCACAGAAGGAGAGAGAGAGATAGAGATAGAAACAACTGGCATTGATTTTAAACTGAGGATCGCCGCGCCTCTGAACATCTCACACAAGCCATCCACCCAACTGTGCTGACTGATCCTTGCAGCAGTGCTGGCTGGATGGCTGGTTTGTGATATAAAAAGACACCAACATCGCAGGTTCAATTCCCACGCTGTCTGAAATCACCATGAAGATCCAACATTCTCACCTCCACTGGACCATAGTGACCCTCAGGTTAAAATAATGGCCAGTCGTGTCTCACTGATGAGAAAGCAGCTCTCCGGTCCACTGGGAGTATGGGGATTTTACTGATGGAATATTTATCCAAGTCAGGATGGTGAATGGCTTGGAAGGGAAAGTGCAGGTCATGGTGTGCCCATACATCTACTGCCGTTGCCTTTAGGTTGGTAGTGGTCTTGGATTTGAAGGATGCTTTCTAAGGAACACTGGTGAACTTCTGCAGTGCATGTTGTCAACGAGGCTCAATGCTGCAACTAAGCACCAGTGTTGTAATCACTGCATATTTGTAGATGTGCTGCCACTCAAACTAGCTACTTCATCGATTAGAAATGTGCTGGAGAAACTCAGTAGGTCTGATATAACTGTGAAGAGAGAACGAAAATGAATGTCTCTGGTGGAATTTATGACTCCTCTCCATAAGTGTTCTGAAGAAGAGTTATATTGGACTCAAAAGGTTAACTCTTTATTTCACTCCAAAGATGCGGCCAGGTTTGCTGAAATTCTCCAGCACTTTATGTTTCCATTTTAGGTAAGTGTATGAAGCATCGTGTTTTTATATGACTGTTTGCTCATGCTGTCATCCCATTTGGTAAGAGTTGTTTGGGATACACGTGTCCAGACAGGAGGGGAGTAATGCGTCACTTTCCTGATGAGTATCATGCAGATGGTGAAGAGATATCCGTGTCAAGCGATATATCAGCTGCTGCAGTATTCTTGCCCTCTGACCTGCACGTACAGTCACAGAATTTGTTTTGTGATTCCAGTTCATTTTCAGCTTAAGAGTAATTCCCAGGTTATTAATCAGAGAGGATTCAGTATGAGCAAATTCACTGAAAGTAAAGAGGCAACATTTACGTGATCTCTGTTGGAGGTGGTAATCGCTTGGCATTTGTGGGGCACAAATATTAATTGCCACTTGTCAGCCCAGAGAAGGAATTTGCTAGGATCTTGCTGCATTGCAGCATGGAGTATCTGGGGAGATATGAATGCTGCCAAACACTGTAGTTTATCAGTGAACATTCTGACTTCTGACATTATGATTGAAGGAAGGTCAGTCACTAAAAATAGTTAGGCCTAGGTCTCAATATTGAAGAACTTCTGCAGTGAGGTCCTGGAGCTTAGATGGCTGACCACCAACAACCAAACCAATTTCTGTGGGGCTTGAATCATCTGTAGTCAAACCAGGTCATGTCAGCAGTTTACTTTCCCTAAAGGTCGTTACAGAACTAGTTGGATTTTGACAACAACTGACAACATTTCACGCTCAATATTAGAGTCATTAGTCCACATATTTAATGGAGTAGTTGTGCCATCTATCATTGACAAGATTTGACCTAGGACATAATACTTCTGAATTGTCTGAATATCAGGTAACTCAATGGCTGGCTTCCTGGTTAATTTAGAACCCACCTCAATGTTTCTGTTGCAAGTACAAAGTAATGGTTTAGATTTTGTTATTTATCATTTGGTGGAAAGTTAATTTCCTTCGATTTGATTCCTAGCAAATGTGAATGCAGACAGAGGAAATGGGGCTGTCAGCTCCATCAACCTGTTTCCTGTGAACAACGGTGGGACAATCCAGTTTGCTTCTGATTGAGATGGGTTTGTGTACTTGCTCAGTGAGAAGTTTGATGGAAGTATGGATGAGCAGAGGGAATTGCTTTCCCATGCAAAAGCAGATATTAAGCAGAAAGGAAGAAGAATAATTTACATGTCTGTGGGATATGTATGTGTGTGTGTGTAAACACGTGTAATAACTACGTGTGTAAAAATACCTTAGCTATTCTTCCACCTGGCAATTGTTTCATTAAGTACTATTTGGATCACTTAGTCTCAAAGGAGTTTGGAATGTGCTCACATGAAAAATTTGAAACGAAAACCAGGAATGAAGGAGCATATTTTTCCACACCTCATTAAGGATTGGAACAGCACTGGGAAGGAAAAATGTAAAAATCAAAACAACAGCCTCACTCTCGGTCTCTGTTGAGTAGATTTCGGGATGATGCAAAAAGGTATTGTAGGTTTGGAGAGTTTAAATAGAACAAACCACAAGGTCTGGAGGACTTGTAACCAATGAGACGAGGGAGGACTCGGTCCCAAAGCATTAATTCCTCACTGGCCACTGGGGAAATTTCAAAGGACTGGAGGACAGCTGATGTTTTTCATAATGGTGGTGGAGATAGACTGGGAATTACAGACCTTTGAATGTTCCATTGGTCCCTGTTAAACTATTGGAGAAAGTTCCTAATCAGAGAATTAATCTCCATTTTGAGAGCCAAGGCTTGACCATGTACAATCAGCACAGCTCTGTCAGAGGGGATGGGGGGATTTACTCGCAAATTTGATGGAGTTTTAAGAGGAGAGGACCAGCTCTGTAGATGAGGGTAGGGAATTGATCCGGTTTCTATGGATTTCAGTAAAATCCATGGGTGAGATGGAGCTTTGAGAACGCTGACGGCCTTTCCTTGACAGTGGGCCTGGTAGATGGAATCTATAGATGGGAGGTTGACCTTTGTGATTGTTCGGGCAGAGTTCACCATCTCTGCTCTTGAATGTACAGTTGCCAGACCAGGTAGTGGTGTCCAGTGTTGTACGGCAGGGGTCAGTGCTAAGTCCTTTTCTGGTTCTAAAGTTCACAAATGGTATTGATGTGTGTGTGTGTGTGTGTGACCTTTTTGCCAGTGAGGCAGCGGGGAAGGTGGTGGGGGACGATAAGTGAACTTTCAGATGTCATAAATATTGCTTGGGGGTTTGCCAGTGAGTAGAATTGTCTTAGGTTACAGTCAGAAATAGTCAGATTGATCAGTTGGACAGAGCAATGGCAGATAGAATTGAATCCTGATAACTGTGAGGTCATTAATTTGACAGACGTAAAAAGACAAAGCAGTACTCAATGAATTCTAACACACATGGAACCTCAAAGGAGGCAAAAGTCAGGACTGCAAATGCTGGAGATTGGAGTCGAGAGTGTGGTGCTGGGAAAGGACAGCAGGTCGGCCAGCATCCGAGGAGCAGGAGAATCGATGTTTCCGGCAAAAGCCCTTCATCAGGAAATGGACCTCAAACAAACCAAATGATCTTGAGGTGCTTGTCAACAGATCCCTGAAGGCAGCAGGACGGGAAATGGGACCTGTTCTGGGGAAGGTGGGACGATTACAAATTGAAAAGTCTACTACTGAACCAGATTGGAACTAATGTTTTTAGAAAATTGTTGCTACTGCTGTTGGAAAGCTTTTAAACTAATGCAGCAGGGACCTTGGAACCAGAAGAGAAGACAATTACACAGTGAGGAGGAAACTGGAGACTATAAGAATCATGAATTTAGCATTAATAATTTGAAGAGTTGGCAGACCGCAGATGAACACAAAAGAACTGCAGGCCTGAAGGGTAACTACTTTAATCAAGGACATCGTCGTTAAGGCAGATGAACTTAGGGCTTGGATTGGTGCCTGGGAGTATGATGTTATTGTAATCTAGACACTTGGTGAAGGAAGGGCATGACTGGCAACTAAATGTTCCTCGATGTAAATGCTTCAGAGAGGTTAGGGAGAGAAGTTAAAAGAAGGGTGGGTGGGTGTGAGATGCATTGCTGATCAGAATGATCTCATGGCTGTGCAAAAGGAGGAGACAATGGAGGGCTTGAGTATTGACGCATTATGGATGGAGCTGAGAATTAAGAAGGGTTCAGTAACATTGGTGGGGCTGTATTACACGCTTCCCAACAGTGAGCGTGAGATAGAAGAACAAATAGGGAAACAGATTATGGAAAGATGTAGAGGGAACAGGGTGGTTGTGATGGGAGATTTTAATTTTCCTTACACTGACTGGGATACACTTAGTGTCTGAGGTCTCGATGGGCCAGAATTTGTAAGAAGCATCCAGGAAATTTTTCTAGAGCAGTAAGTCGATAGTCTGACAATGAAAAGGACCATACTGGTACTGATGTTGGGGAACTAGCCAGGTCAGGTGGTAGCAGTTGTTGTGGGGGATTTCTTTGCGAACAGTGACCACAATTCTGTAAGTTTTAGAATACTTGTAGACAGAGATGAGAGTGCTATTAAGGGAAGAGTACGAAACTGGGCCAAGGCTAATTGCATCAAAATTAGGCAGGAGCAGGGAAATGTGGATTGGACACAGCTATTTGAAGGAAAGTTCACATTTGATATGTGTGAGGCTTTCAAAGTTAGGTAAAAGATAGTGGAGCATAGGCATGTCGTATTGAAAGCAAAGCATAGGAAAGGCAAGATTCGTGAACCGTGGATGACTAGCCAACAGTACGACTAGCCAAGAGGAAAAGGGAAACTTACGTAAGGTCCAGGCATCGAATGGGCACTGGAGGAACATCGGGAGAGTAGTATCAGTTTTAAATAAGGAATCAAGCGGGTAAAAAGGGTCATGAAATAGCTTTAGCGAGCAGAATTATGGAGAATCCCAAAGCGTTTTATTCGTTTATAAGAAGCAAGCTGGCAACTCGAGAAAGGATTGATCCACTAAAGAATATGGGAGGAAGGCTGTGCGCTGAACCTGAGAAAATGGGTGAGATTCTGAACGATTACTTTTCATTAGTGTTCACTGAGGAGAGTGATATGATTAATGTTGAAATTAGAGATAGAAGTTTGATTACTCTGGATCATGTTGACATAGGGAGGGAAGAGTCTAGATGAGAGTGATGCTGGAAAAGCACAGCAGGTCAGTCTGCATCCGAGGAGCAGGAAAATCGACGTTTTGAGCAAACGTCCTTCATCATGGTGAAGGGCTTCAGCTCAAAACATCAATTTTCCTGCTCCTCGAATGGTGCCTGACCTATGTGCTTTTCCAGCACTATTCTAATCTAGACTCTGATCTCCAGCGTGTGCAGTCCTCACTTTTGCCCATAAGTATGCAAGATGTATTGGGTAGGCTGAATGTTATTAAGTTAGACAAATCCCCAGGATCGGATGGAATCTATCCCAGATTGCTGAGGGAAGTGAGAGAGGAAATAGTTGGGAAACGGATGAATATCTTTGTAGCATCCTGAAACACAGGTGATGACTGGAGGTTTGTTCATGATCTCCCCCTGAACAAGAAGCATAGTAGGGATATTCCGGGAATCTGCAGACCAGTGAGCCTGATGTCAATGATGGGAAGGTTGCTGGAGAAAGTGCTGAGGGATAAAATCTATTTATATTTGGAAAAGAATGGGCTTATCAGTGATAGGCAACAAGGCTTAGTGTAGGGGAGATAGTGCCTTCCCAACTTAATAGAGTTGTTTGAGGAAGTGACCAACTTGATATATAAAGGAAGGGCTGAAGTTGTCATATAATGGACTTTAGTAAAGCGTTTCATAAGGTTCCCCATGGCAAACTAATGAAGAAAGTGAAGTCACATGGTGTGCAGGATGTTCTCGCTCGGTGTATAAAGAACTGGTTGAGCAACAGGAGACAGAGAGTAGTAGTTGTTGGGAGTGTGTAGAAATGGAGAAAGGTGACCAGTGGAGTTCCACAAGGATCAATGCAGCGGCCACTGTTGTTAGTGATATACATAAATGACCTGGAAGATGACACTGTTTTAATTATCAGCAATTGGCAGATGACACGAAGATTGGTGGAGTAGCAGAAAGCGTAGGGGACTGTCAAAGAATACAAGAGGATACAGATAGACTAAAGAGTTGGGCAGAGAAGTGTCAGATGGAGTTCAATCCAGGCAAATGTAAGATGCTGCATTTTGGGAAATCTAATACGAGAGAGAGTTATGTAGTAAACAGAAGAGCCATGGGAAACTGTGATGAGCAGAGAGATCTTGGAATTCAGATCCATTGTACCCTGAATGTTTCTGCACATGTGGATAGAGTGGTCAAGAAGGCTTATGCTATGCTTGTCTTCATCAGAGTATTGAGTATCAGAGCTGGCAGGTCATGTTAAAATTGTACAAGACATTGGTTCGGTCGCATTTAGAATCCTGTTTACAGTTCTGGTCGCCACATTACCATAAGGATGTGGACGCTTTGAAAAGAGTGCAGAGAAAGTTCAGGAGGATGTTGCTTGATATGGAATGTGGTAGCTATGAAGAGACGTTGAGTATGTTAGGATTGCTTTCATTACCAAAAAAGGAGATTGGGGGGGATTCTGATTGAGGTCGACAGAATCTTGATGTATATAGACAGGGTAGATAGAGGTAGCTTTTTTTTCCAGGATGAGGGATTCAATGACAAGAGGTCACGTGTTCATGTTGCGAGGAGAAAAGTTTAAAGGCGATACACGCGTCAAATACTGGAACACGTTGTCAACAGAAGTAGTAGAGGCAGACGCAGTAGATTCATTTAAGATGCATCTCGATAGATGCATTGGTAGGTGGGGAGCAAAGGGCTGCAGATGCTTAAGAACTGGGCAACAGGTTTAGACAGTGAATTTTGATTGGCTCAGGCTTCGAGGGTCGAAGGGCCTATTCCTGCCTGTATATTTTCTTTCTTCTTTGTTCTTCTTAAGAAGGCACATAACGAATGCATAGATGAGAAGAGCTGGGAGGTCCTGTTGGAGCTGTACAAGATTTTGGTTCGGCCACAGTTTGAGTAATGTGTGCGGTTTGGTCACTGTGCCATAGGGAGGATGAGATTACATTGCAGGGAGCGCACAGGAGATTCAGTAGAAGGTTGTTTGTGATGCAGCAGTTTAACTGTAAAGAGGGAGGCTGGATAAGCGGGGATTGCATTATTTAGAACAGCAATTGGCGTATATAAGACGATGAGGGGCGTGGACAGGGTGAACAGAAAACAACTGTTTCCCGTCAGTCGAGGGGCCAATAACAGGGTGGGATGATTTTGTGCTGAAAGGCAGGAGGTTTTGGGGGATATGAGGAAACATCTTCTCACCTAGAGAATGGTAGTGGCCTGCAATGCACTGACCGGGAGGGTAGTTCAGGCGATATACCTCACAACGTCGAAAAATGCCTTGCATAAGTATTTGAAATGTCATAACATTCATGGCTCTCGGCCGAGTGCTGGGAAGTGGGACTGATGTAGATTGAGTGCAGTTTTAGCATGATGGGCCAAAGGGCCTCTTCTGTTCTATGGGATTCTACCATTCTGTAATTATGAAATGCATGTTCGGAATCACTTCCCAGTTTGTTCCATTTTGTTATGTGGAAATATTTCCCAGTGTAAGTTCCAAATATTGTTGTGGTCAGTATCAGCTTCAGGTGCTTCATTGGAATACTCATTCACAGATAGCATTTCCCAAAAGCAGTGGGGTAACAGTGTGCAGAAAAAGAGCTCTCAAGGAGCGCCACGATATGAGGGATTGAATGACCGAATAATCTCCACAATATGAAGATCATTCACTGAAAAGAATATCGAAAGATATTTGGTTATTGATGGGATTGGTGGTGAGTGAAATAATATTTCAAGTATTGCTGTTTGAAGACAAGTTGCAAGTAACATTTGACAACGAATAGGATCAGATTAATAAAATCTTTGGGGGATTCAAATACATACTTTAATCTCAATGATATTATGTCATTAAAATAAACCTATTGTCGTAACCTGTTTTTTTAAAATTATCTAAAAAACTAAAGTTGTAATCACAGATTCCCGGGGGAGATACTGCACAATATAAAATAATGTCTCTGGAAAAGTGTCAGCTCCAACTACGACAGAATTCTCCAATTCCCACAGATTGCCAGCAGCAAGAACGGAGAGGTTGTTTCACAAAGAACAAAATGCATCTGACAAGGGAAATGCTCGCTGAAGTATATTACACCATCCTTGCTGTTGTTGGTGTTCCTGGTAAGTCTTGTTACAATTTAGCTGGAAAAACCTCGGCATTACATTGCATTCATTTCGCTCTATATTAAAATTATTTTAGTTGCATTTGGCAAGGCAAATCCCGATGCCAGATAACAGTGTTCTCACTGTGTTTAAAGCAATTAGTTTGTCAATGAGGCCCCTCAGTAATGTGCAGCATTGTCTGCTTGTCTGTACTGTGCAGAATGGGTTTGCCCTGAGGCTACATTGATGGGGTTTGGCTGAGCACTGGTCCTGGCTGGTCTCGAAAGTGTTCAGTAAGACCACTCTCTCTGTGGGAGTTGAAAGCCTGCTATTGGTCAGATGGGTTTGCAACACCGACCTCTTCGTGATACCTGGTATTTCACATTCCTTGATGTGAAGGGATTATGTTAATGGATCCTGTTCAGGCAGCTCGCTCCAAATGGGAGCCTAGATACAACAGGTGAGAAATGGGTAGTTGTGCAGATCATTGTGGACTCTTCAGTGAATGAGAGGTGACCTTGAGGATCTTGTGTGGTTTGTTTAGTCAGTGGATGTGCGGGGGGAATAACATTTGTGAGGGCAGATGATCAGGTTAATATGAGTTCCAAATGTATGATACAAATGCATGTAGTTAATATTTCCAAATTAACCCTGTGGTGTAATTCCTCAACTGAGAAAAGAAAATCTCTATATATAGTTCGTATACAGTCTACATTATCGCGTGATTGATTAGAATGTTGCGTACTATCTATCCAGATCTCCAGGTGTCACATTGAATGAAGGTACAACTGATCGTGGAGTTGTACTGAATGGGGATAGCATATTATTACTGTTGTCTCATGGTGCTGGGAGAATGTGTCATTGTAGAATTGTACTGCGTTTGGGAAACTGTTCAGATATGACCTTCTGACCCAGTATCGTTGCTTTCCTCAGGTATCTGTAAACACAGCATTGCTGTAAGTGTGTAGCACAAATGGGGAAACATCTATGTCATCTTTGTATATTATTGGGAATATCTTTCAGTGGAGGGCTGTGTTGAATGTGGGTGAAGAACTTGAAGGCAACATCCGATTCCCGTGGCAATGTGACGCAGTGAGCAGCTTTATGTAAAATTCGAACTGCATCTGGCTTCTTATTCAAAGGAGAACAATGAACCGGCTGTCCACGTGTTACTGGGGAGCATCTGTCAAAATAAAATTACACTGAGTAAGAGTTACAAACACGATGGAAATAATTCACCCCAGTGGTCTTGCACAAGATGGAGTATCTCTGAGGACAGAATTTAACTCGTAGGGAACTAAATTAAAGGGAGGATTTGAGTGTAGTTGTAACGAGGACCATATTTTGACTGAAACCATGTGATGTTTTATCTTTCATTTCTCAGTTCTGATCTGTTCACTGATTGAGCTCTCAATGTAATTTGGAAATACAATGATTTCCAAGTGGGAAAATCTTTGGTTGAATATATGTCGTACTTAGCTTCCAAAGTGAAGTGCTCTATTGGGGATAAATAGATGAGATTACTTTGCAAAAAATGAAAATAACAGAACAACAGTGTTAATTTAAACAATTATCCCATAGACATATAATATTTCTTTAAATAATACTTTTGGGAGTGATTAATCTTTCAGCAATGTTAGGACAAACTGCCGTACACGACTACTCTCTTTCATTACTTTGATGTTAATAAGGGTGGATATCGAGTTACACTGGTTTCCACTATTTCACCTCTAAATTTGATTAGATCTATAATTTTTGATTCTATGATCCATCATCTAATTTTACAGTGATCGCTGCTTTATGATACATGTTCTCCTGGTGAGGAAGAGGATTGGATGAGGGCTGTGCTTCAATCACTTTTACGGCAATATAGATCAAGAAAATATATATTAATATATTGTTTCATCAAATAACTGACTGTAGTGCCTACAATATTATAACTATGGTTAATAATTGTGATGGAGAGTATTACAGAGAATGAACAGTACAGAATACAGAATGTGATGCATTAAATACAGAAATTGTGAATGAGACCTTGACCTGATTCAGTTTTACCGCCATCTGTACACACTATGTCACTAACAGAGCTCACAAAGCTATTTCCAGAACTGTGACCTTTTCTGTTCTTTTTCCGTGATAATGACAAACAGTCTGACTCTGTTGGGTGTCCAATCTCAATGACACATCGCACAGTTTTGTTCCATCACTAGTGACATTCCAACACAGCCACATGTTCCGTCTAAAGTGTGAAAAACTCAGGATTGTCCTGCATTTACAGAAACATTGATGACTTGTTCCCTGATTACATTTTCCTACTTTTAAAGTTATATTTTAATGACTGAAAATAAATATTCAGTTCTTAGGCATATAAATTATGAACCCATACTCACAGTAGCAAGTCCTCGAAGAACTGAACTCAGTGAAATTACAGCTTGTTTCATATCAATCCTGAATGCAGGACAGGATGGGTATGACTGATCGAGGTCAATCATCTCAGCCATCAGACATCTCTGTAAGGAATTCTTAAGGATCATGTCCTGGACCCCAGAATAAAAAATGCCTCATCTCTGCCCTTCGCTCCATTCACACTTCTGAGCTAAAGAGGTTTGCGCATTGTCGTAAATTATTAAGCACCATTTACAATTCCTTATAAAATAAAAAGATCTGTGTCCATATACAGTCAGATAACACCACATTTAGGTTCACACTTGGAAAGTAACATTCACGTCCCACAAGCACCAGGTAACCATCTCCAAAAGTGAGAATCTACCAATCGCCCATTGGCTTACCGTTGGCTCGCAGTGACATTGCCGTCACTGACTGCGTGACCTGGGCCAAACCATTGATAACGAAATGAACTGAACTGGCCAGAAAAGTTCTGCATGTCAGACACCTGATTCCTGTAGCAATACACTGCCTGCCTCCATCTCTAATCCATGTCCTCCATCCACAAAGCCGATCTCAGGGATGGTATAGAATATTCTCCATGGATCAGGTTGGGTGCAGTATTCACGAGCTCCTCATTGGTTGTTTGTAATTCATAATCACCACAATCAGTCCTCATACTCTTCACCAATGCATGACCCAAAGTGGGTACCACGTACAAGATGAAAATTAGGAACACCGCAACTCTCTTTCAACAGTATCTCACAACACATGACCCATAACCATGGTCTGCAGGTAAACAGAAACACTGTCACATGCAAGTTCCTTCTCCAGACGGAATTCATTCTGACTTGGAAATATCAGTTGCATCATCATTATTGGTGGGTAACATTTCTGCAACTCCCCTCCAAAACACGATGCAATTTCCTGCAACCCAGCGATTAAAGATATGCAAACAGACAGATCTCCAACAGCATCAAAATGGCGATGAGAGCCGGGCAATTAGTACTGACCTGGCTAAAGCTTACATTCCATGAGCACATTTAAAAAATGATCGCGATTACCATCTCTTCAAGAAGACATCTCTGAACCTAAAGGGTGTTCGTGCTCACAGGAATACCCTGTACAGAGCAGAACAGGAGAAACATTCAAAGTGAAAAGTTGGATGCTTTGCGCTGAGGTCTTGCTTCGGGGCGTCCGTTATCCCAGAGGCCACTTCATGTCATATCTTATTTGGCGGATTCCAATGAATTTCCGAACTCTCGTGAGTATCAAAGCCAAGAGACAGACCCTTTTGCCTCAGTTGACTGTGCGGGGACCTGCTCTATGTGTTGGTGTTCCCACTACAGAAAACTGTGATGAATCAAGTGAAGGATCTCTTATCTTCAAAAGTGGATCGGTTTGGGGAGTTGCATATTTGTGACAATCAACTTCGAGTTGGAATATTCATTTCAATGGGATGAAGTAAAAAGGGGTGGAGTTGTCTGTACTGGGGCGTTAGCTCTGTGTGGGGAGCTCAATGTTCTGTTATTCATTCAATGGTTGTGGGCATGGCTGCCTCAACCAGTAATTACCACCCGTCCCTAATTACCCAGAGGGCACGTAAGTGTCACCAGGTTGTCATGTGTTTCGAGTCGCATGTATGCTAGCCCATGTTAGGATGAATGATTATCTGCTCTAAGGGACTTTTGGAAAGGAGATTTATTTCATTTTGATGACAATGGACAACAGTTTAATGGTCACCATTAGACTGTTAAGTCCAGATTTTGATTGAACACAAATTTCATTGGATGCCATAGCAGGCATTGAGTTGAGGGAGTTGTGCTGGAAAACCACAGCAGGTCCAGCAGCATGTGAGGAGTAGAAGAATCGATGTTTCGGGCAGAAGCCCTTCATCAGGAATGCTGTGCTTTTCTACCACCACATTCTCGACTCAGATCTCCTGCATTTGCGGTCCTAACTTTCTCCTATCATCTTCCCTAATTTTTGACATTGGACTGAATTCACAAAAGCAAGCTCTGATACCAAGCAATGGTACAATGAATGGGTCTTCTGGAACAAGCTGGGGTGCAATTCAGATTACCTACATGGAGAGTGCTGCTTACAGTATGGGGACTCCTATCCCCAGCTTCTGCTCTCCATCACGGATGAGGATCTCTGTTCACAAGGAGAACTGCAGGAGCCTGGAAATCAGGCAGGAAGCTTTGCTTCATCTCTTGATTTCCAAACTGGAAAATTGCAAAGATCAAAGCTGCATAAATTCAGAGATTACTTGAGTGGGGCTGTGGTGTACAATCTTTAACATTGTGAGGAGAGTCCGAACCAAATATCAACATTCTTCTGATTGCAGTGGGTATCCAAACTGGGACATGTTGATTGGATTCCCTGCTGAAAACATGCATATTTCAGATTGTCATTATGTTCAATCGTGTCCAAGTGTGTGTTTGGGGGTGGGATGGAGCTGGAAGGGAGGTGGCCGTTTGTTGCCCTCACACTTCTTCATTCACATTGTAGAGGGCATCCATTCCTGAACACTGGAAGGAATCACCGTCTTGTGCCATTGTCACACAGTGTGGATGTGCAATTCTGGAAGCAATCTGAACTGTGGAGACTCCACAACCGAGGGCAGGAGTTTACTAATCAATGCCCTAGTTCGGTGTCTCCCATTCTTCATTGATCCCGGGTGGGTTTGTTTGGATGTTTTAGTATTATGAGCAAATCCAGCCAGTCAGAGTAACCTGTAAAGCAGAAGAAATTAATTACTGACTTCTCCAAAAATATTGAGAACATAATCACGTTTTTTGAAGTCATTTGATCCTCGTGTGATTCCCTATGCTTTATAACAGTGGAAATAATTCATTTGACAGTGATAACTGTAATGGTTCAGGTGATATGACATGCAAACGTCTTTGTGCTAAAACCATTAGGCACTGAGAATATTTGATCCGTGACTTCAAGTCTTTTTTTTGTCTTTCATTCTCTTACAGTCAGTCTAGCGGTGATTGTATTCTTGTCTGGTGACAAGTGTGGTCTATCGGCATGCACCATTCACTATCTGCTTGCGATGGCTGTGTCTGATCTCCTGTTCATAATTTTTGAGGTCATACTTATTCAGTTTAACTCAGTTTAACACGGTGTTTCCTGGACATCACTCCTGTTTGTAGTGTCAACTGGGTTCTGACTGACATCACAGTTGATTGTTCTGCCTGGTTCACTGTTGCTTTCTCTTTTGATCGATTTGTCGCCATTTGTTTTCATCAGATGAAATCTCAGTATTGCACAGAGAAAACTGCGAAGAGAGTTTTGGCAACAATTTGTATTTTCTTTTCAATAAAGAACATTCCCAACTATTTTCGACTTGAACCTGGAAGGATCATCAACAATGTTCCATGGTATTGTTACTCAAGTTACAGTTACTTTAATGAACCTTTGTGGGTGAGTTTTAAATATATTGCATCATTTTTAACACCACTGCTTCCATTCATTTTGATTCTCTTTCTCAATGTTCTGACAGTCAGACACATCTTCGAGGCCAGAAAAACACAGTAAGGGACTGAGAGGTCAGAAAAACACAGAGAAAGACCCAGAGATAGAGAGCAGAAAGAATTCTGTGACTTTACTGTTCACTATATCTGCCAGCTTCATACTGCTCTGGATGGTGTATATTGTATATATCTATAATACCGGTTATTACGTGAATGATTTTTATCTCTTTGAACAAGTTGCATATATGCTGCGGAACCTCAGTTGCTGCACCAATGCACTTATTTATGTGGTGACACAGAAAAACTTTAGAGAGCAGTTAAAGTATGCAGTGAAATATCCAATTATAAAAGTAACTGAATTGGTGAATAAATCAATGAAACTGAGCACCAACATGAGAAGCAGCAGATAATCAAACAAGGAATCCGCGTGAGGAATGGAATGAAAGAAGGAGGAGGAGCAGCAACATCATAACACTCCTTTCCTCATGGGCAAGGATTGACTCCATTTGAGGAACAAAATGAAAGAGACTGCAGGAGTAAAGCCAGTGCAAAGTTCTGTTAGCAAGGGGCAACAGTCAGTAGAAAGCTGAACTACGAAAACATAACCAAAAGAGGAATTAGGCATGATCCCCCCTCCAAAAAATAAATCCTCACAAGCAGTTCACAGCAAGTGACCCGGATACAATAGAAAGATGTGGAGGAAAGAACAATCGTTCACTGCAGAGTAGACAACAGCATCACGCACCTACTCACTCTTGCTCACTGAAGTCTCTGATCCACACATCTGGACAAAAGTAAATAAAAGAGAAGTTTCAGCTCCATCTTCTGATTTTAAATGTATTTTCAGCAAAACTTTGTCTAGTTCTATTTGCCTCCCCCCACCCGGGATGATGCTGGTATAATTTCCTTTCTTTATTCATTTCTTTCCACCAATCAGCTGCTCTGCTGAAGGGGAATCCAAGGCCCAGAGGGCTCGGTGATCCTTGGGATCTGAAGCTCGGACATGGCATCAATGTGGTTGATGAGCCAATATTCTCAGTGTTTCCATGAAAGGTTTTGTGGCTCCCACTGACACCACCGAGCTCAGTGGGAGCTGACTCTGGATGAAGCCTGTTTGGTTGTTGCTTCATAATAGAGTCTGAGATCAGTTCAATCTGCATCATCACCAAGATGATGTTTCCATCTGTAAACCAGCTCCTACGCCCATCCCCCTTCCTCACAGCTCATCAACAGGGAAACAGTCATCCATTCCATTGTTATATCTAGCGCCATATTAACCTGGCATCAGATTATCAACTCCACACATTTACTATGTCCAAATTTCTTCAAATCTACTGGATTGCGTTTCTAACAAATTCTATTTCCTGACAATACACTGACCACCGTGACCTACGCGGGCATATTGTCCTCAAAGTTGTCGATTTTACACTCTCAGTCGCTGATTCAAAATGTTACAAAGTCATCCATTGATATATTTGTTTTCTTGGACTTGTATAAATCATGTTTTGTAAAATCTCTATGAACGTGTTAAATGTTCTGCTGTGGTGTAATATCACCAGCTGGTGTGAGAGTCAAAGAATTGACAGATTTCATAGAACTACGTCATAGAGTCATAGAATCAGATTCATACAGACCCTTCAGTCCAACCCATCCATGCTGACCAGTTATCCTAACATAATCTATTCTCGCTTGCCAGCACTTAAGCCCATATTCCTCTAAACATATACCAACATATTCATATACCAAACCAGATGCTTTTAATTTTGAAATTACATCAGCCTCCACCACTTCCTCAGGCAGCTCATTCCATACACACACCATCCTCTGCACGAAAATATTGCCCCTGATATCCCTTTCAAAACTTTCCCTTTCACACTAAACTTATGCCTCTAGTTATTCTCTCCCCAACTCCAGAGAAAATGCCGAATAAATTCACCTCTTCTGTGCCCCTCATGATTTTATAACTCTCTATGAGTTCTCCCCTCAGCCTCTGACACTCCATGGAAAACAATTCCAGCCGATTCAGCCCCTCCGTACAGCTCAAATCCTCCAACCATGGTAACATTCTTGTATTTTTTTTACTGAACCCTTTCAAGTTTACAAAATCTTTCCTCTCAAAGGGAGACCAGAACTGAACGCACTTCACATTTATCTAAATTAATCATTGGCCACTCCTAAGCCCATTTGCCCATGTGATCAAGATCCCATTGTAATTTGACATAAACATCTTCACCCTCCAATCCTTCGGATCTTCACCTGTGTTTGTTGATGATACAAGTATTTCTATTAGGGGTTCACAATTTCCTCCCTGGTTTTCTACAGGGTTCTGGGATAATATTATCTGGTTCTGTATATTTATCTACCTTTATGTTTTCTAAGACCTCCAGCACTTCCTCTTCCATGATGTAAACTGTTATCAAAACATCAATCTTTATTTCCCTGAGAGATCTAATACCTATTTCTTTCTCAACAGTAGCGACTGATGCAAAATATTCATTTAATATCTGTCCCACCTCCACAACTTCAATGCAAAGACGACCTCATTGATTTTAAGAGGGGCCTACCCTCTCCAAATTTGCTCTCTTCCTCTAAATGGATTTGTAAAATCGTTTCTTTAAAAAACAAATCTTTAACCTTATATGGCAATGGTATCTCATCCTGTCCTTGCCTTCCTGATTTCCTTCCTAAGAGGAAACTACACTCTTTAAAATCGTCAAGAGATTCAGTTGATCCCAGTTGTCTGTATCTATATGATTCCTTTTTGTTCTTGACAACTTTAATAACTGTGTTCATCCACTGTTCCCTAATTTTACGAGCGTTGCCTTTGCCTTTGACTCTATGTGTCTGAACTCTTATTATCACACGACTGAAAGCCTCCCATTTGCAAACAGTTTATCCCAATCAACTTTTCAAAGTTCATTTTTATACCCTTAAAGCAAATATTAGTCCAATTAAGATCTTTATTTTTTGTGAAAGGATTCTCCAATTCCATAACTGTTTTAAAACTACTAGTATTATGATCATTAGTGCCAAATTGTTTCCCTACTCACAATTCAGTCACTTGCCTTGCTTTATTTCCAAAAAGCTGCTGTCGTAGCTCCATGGTTCAGTGGTTCACACTGTTGCCTCGAAGCAGGCGAGATCCACATTCGATTTCCCCCTGCAGAGGCGGAGCTTCTGTGGGGTTTGCACATTCTCCCTGTGTCTGTGTGGGTTTCTGGTTTTCTTTCGCAGTCCAAAGATGCGCAAGTTAGGTTGGTTGGCCATTACAAAAAATTATCCAGGGATGTGCAGATTTGGTGTGCTAGCCATGGGAAATATAGGATAGGGGTATTTCTCCGGGTGGAATCCTCTTCTCAGGTTTGCTGTGGACTTGTTAGGCTGAATGACATGTCTACACACTATAGGGATTCTATTAGGTTCAAGTTTTGCTCGTTCTCCAGCTGGAACATTAAAGTATTGATAAGGAAATTTTCTTGAACACATTTAAGAAATTCTTCATGACACAAACCTTTAACACTGTGGCAGTCCCAGTCATTGTTTGGAAAATTAAAATCCCTTACTTTTACAACCTTATTAATGTTATGTATATTTGAGACCTCGAAATATTTGCTTCTGAATTTCCTTTTGAATGCTGGGGGTGCCTCTAGTCCAATCCCATGAAGATGACCATCCTTTCCTTATTCCTAATTACGAACCATACATTTTAACCAAATGGTCCCTCAGTAATAGCGACACTAATTAAAGTAGGAATGTTTTGCTGAATCAAAGATTCACTCGCCCCCCCCGCCCCCCCCCCCCCGCCACCCCAACTCCCGTCTAGCCTCTCTTCCTATCCTTCCTTAACATATAATACCAGGAACATTTAGCAGCCTGTCTTGTCCTGCCCTCAGCCAGCATTCTGTAATAACTACAACAGCCCAGTCCCATGTTTCCAAGCATACTCTGACTTCAGTGGCTAGATCTGTAAGACCTCTTGCATTGAAATAAACTCAGTTTAATTTGTCTGAATTATTTGGTTCTCTGACTTGCTCCTGTCTGCTTTTTGTTCTAATTAACTTGACATTTTCTGATTCAGGAATGCCTTCACATTTCTTTCTGTGTTCACTGTTATTTCGGAAGCCTCCATCCCTATCCTTAAAGGTTTATAGGATCTCGAATTAGAAATATTAGATTTTCCAAGCAGGTCCCTTTCAATTTCAGGTGAAACCAACTTTTTGAACGGATGATACCTCGATGATCCATGAAGTGGAATCCCTGAGCA
Source organism: Chiloscyllium punctatum (assembly GCF_047496795.1). Taxonomy (NCBI): domain Eukaryota; kingdom Metazoa; phylum Chordata; class Chondrichthyes; order Orectolobiformes; family Hemiscylliidae; genus Chiloscyllium; species Chiloscyllium punctatum. The sequence continues at coordinate 37,596,678 of NC_092785.1, forward strand.
TTGCACCAGCTCTTCAGTCATTGATTTATCTGTCCTCTTCTTTTATTCTTTCTCACATGAGAACTTGGCAGTGGAAGTAAACCCGATAATATTATGTGTAATATTCTATATTGTACCCTTCCACCTAACCTCTTAGACTCACCCTGCAAAGCCCTAACCCTTGCCCTGATGATGTCATGCCTCCCAATGTGGAGAATAATGTCCAGTTTCTCACTCTCCCCTTTGACGTTTTGAGAACTCCTTTACCCTGGCACCAGAAAAGCAACATACTCTCTTAGATTCACCCTCATTGCTGCAGAATCACTTTTCTGTGCCCCTGACATCTGAGCCCACGATAAGAAATATTCTTTTAAATCTTGACAAACCCACTTAACATTAGATTTATTCTTCGCGTCCAAGCTCTAGGTACTATATCTAATTACCTCTGAGAGACAATCTCTTTCAACAGCACTGGAAACAGAACATAGAGAGTGATAACCACAGGAGACTTCTGAACTACCCTCTTCCCTTTCCAGACAGTTAATAATCTATCTGACTGATCCTGCTGTGTAATCATTTCTCTAAATCTACTTGTCATCGTAGTCAGTGTCTCCTGTATGGCTTCAATGACATTAAGTCTAAAATGAAGAAGCTCTCAATTGCACCTCATATCTGAAAATAAATTAACTTTCCTTCTCCACAGATTTCATATGGCGTTGCGAATTCATGAAATCACTCCGGAGCCGTCCATGTGTAAGCCTCTCCACAAGCTCCACGTATACACAATCTCTCCAGAGCCATCCATGTATCGGCCACTCCACAAGCTCCGTGCATACAAATTCTCTCCAGAGCCGTCCATGTGTCGGCTTCAGCACAAGATCCATTGATAATCAATCTCTCCAGAGCCGTCCACGTAGGGCGCTCCAGAAGATCCGTATATAAACGATCTCTCCAGAGCCATCCACATGTCGCCCTCTCCACAAGCTCCGTTTGTAAAAACTCTCTCCAGAGCAGTCAAGGTGGAGGCCTCTCCACAAGCTCCAGACAGAAACAATCTCTACAGAGCCGTCCACATGTAGGCCTCTACAGAAGCTCTGTATAGAAACAATCTGGCCAGAGCGGTTAACGTGTCGGCCTGTACACAAGCTCCGTATATAAACAATCTCTCCAGAGCCGTCCACATGTAGGCCTCTCCACAAGCTCCATATAAAACATTGTCTCCTTGTCCGCTTAGTTGTTTATGTAACTTTACTTCTGTTAAAGCTTACCAACCACTGATAACAAACTCACTGGCCAACAGCTTCCCAGCCTTCCCTGAATAACTTCCCTCAATAATGACACCATTTCAGACACCCTCGTATCTCTGGGTCGCCTCCCACGTCTGTTCATGATATAAATATCACAGCGAGGGGCCCAGCAAACTCTTCCCCAGCTTCCTCAAAGTCTGCCATTTTTGAAGAACAGAAATTTCCAGGGAATCCCTAGAGTGTGGGAACAGGCACTTCAGCCAAATAACTCCACACCGACCCTCCGAAGAGTAACCCACCCGGACCATTGTCATACCCTATATTTACCCCTGACTAATGCACCTAGTGTACACATCCTTGAAGCCTATGGGAAACTGTCATTGTCAATTCACCTAACCTGTACACCTTTGATTGTGAGAGGATGTGGAGCACTCGGAGGAAACCATCGTTTAATGCCGGACTGTTCAAAGTGGTCCACAAGCAGCATGGCCTCCCATCAGCTCTCAATCTACATCACGGAGGCCATAGACAATGGGATATGGGAGGTTGCAGACAAACCACTAACTCTGGAAAGTCCCTTCTGAAGAATAACCCTGCCAGAAGCAATGATCCAATGACTTTTATATATCTCAATCGGACTTGACCATCCATGACTCTCCCGTGATATGGGAAAGCAATGATTGTGTTTGGAGTATGCCTGAATCCATGAAGACAGACATCATCAACCGTGTCCACAAGTGGAAGAGGGAAGGAGAGCAGACTGATCCCACTGTGTATCTGTCACTGTCCCCTAGGGGCATTAGAGTGGCCCCACTGTGTCTCTGCCGCTGGCCCAGGGGAGACCACACTGACCCCACTGTGTCACTATCACTGAACCAGGGGAAACCCCACTGACCCCACTCTGTCTCTGTTACTGAACCCTGGGGACATTATACTGACCCAACTGATTCTTTGTCATTGATCCAGTCACCATTGGCCTGGACGGTCACTCTCTCACGATACCTAGGCAACTGGTGCTGCGTTTAACATGGGGGCCACCACAAGGTTGAGAAGGCAAGACTTCGGACCCCACCATGACCCATGAGGCCACAATTAGCCGCACTGTCGGTACCGTCATTACCTCCAGAGATCTTCCCTGCTCTGCCTCCAAAATCATCATCCCCCAGCCACATGCTGCCCATTTCTATCTGCTCCCCGAGATCCACAAGCCCATTTACCCCGGCCGAACCATCATCTCAGCATGATCCTGCCCCACGAAACTCATCTCATCCTAACCTTAACTCCATTCTCTCCCCCTTGATTCAGGCACTTCCCACTTGATCCGTGACAACAACCACACCCTCCATCTCATCCGTAGCTTCCAGTTCCCCAGCTCCGTGCACTTTATCTTCACAATGTCCTTAGACACATCCATACCCCGCAAGGCCCTCTGCTCCATCCTCTCGAAAATTCCATCCGTCCCCGTCCACCAATATTCTCCTCCACGACGGCAAAATAGTCCTCACTTTTAATAATATGGCCTTTAACTTCTCCCTCTTCCTCCAAGTCCAGAATGTAAACATCGGCACTTGGATAGGCCCCAGCTACGCCTGCCTACATCGAACAGTTACTGTTCAGCATCTCTGCAGCACTGTTCCCCAACTCTTCCACCATTCCATCATTGACTGCATCGGTGCAGCGTCCTGAACCCAGGCTGAACTGGAGCAGTTCATCAACTTCCCCCATGACGTCCATCCCACCCTCATATTCACTCGGTCTGTCTTGGGCTCCTACCTCCCCTTTCCTGAACTCCCTATTTCCACCTCCGGTGACAGATGTCTTTGACCATCCCATATACCAACCCGGATTACACTTTCTCCCACCCAGTATCCTGCAGGAACTCCATCCCATTCTCCGGATTCCTCTGTCTCAGCTGCAACTGCTCGAATGTGGAGACATTCCAATCGCGAGCATCCCAAGTGTCCACCTATCTCGCAAAACGTGCTTTTCCTCCCTCTGCCATCCAGATAGCCCTCCACCACACCACCTCCATTGTTCTAATGTTCTAACCCCCAATGCAATAAAGACAGAGTTCCTCCTTGTCCTCACTTCCCACCCGAGCCAGACTCCACATCCAACACATTATCCTCAAACACTTCAACGAACACCACCTCGATGCCACCACCAAGAACATCTTCCACTCCCCACCCTTCCGCAATTACCGTTCCCTTCAACAATCCTTGGTTTTTGACCCGCTCCCCAGTGACCCCCGATTCACAAGTATCTTCCCCTGCAAACGGGAAAAGATGCGAAATCTGCCGGTTCACCGCCTCCCACACCTCCATACAGGGCCCCAAATAGTCCTTCCAGGTCAGACAGAAGTTCTCCTGCCTCTCTTCCAAAATGGTTCATGCATCAGATGTTCTTGATGTGGTCTTCTCTACCTCAGTGAGACCGAACATCAACTTAGGGAATACCTCACCGAGCGTTGGAACCAGGTCCGCAGGGGCCGACTGGACCACCCAGCAACACCCACTTTAATTGCCCTTCTCACTCCGTTTCCAACATGATCATCCCTTGCATCCTCCATTGCCACAATGAAGCATATCGCAAATTGGAGGAAAACACCTGATATTCCGCCTGGGCAGCCTACAGTCCAGAGGATCATCATTGTGTTTTCCCATTTCAAACAACTTCGCTCCCCAAACCCGACTACCGTCCCAGCCCTTCCCCTCATTGCCACTGCTTTCTGCCACTAACCAGATCCATTCCTCCCATTGACCAACCAGGTCATAATCTCTGCCTGTCTTCACCTATCACACCTCACCACCCTGCTTCTGCCACGCCTTTTATCCTCCATCCCCCCCCCCCCCCACACACACCCAGTCCTGAAGAAGGGATATACCAGAAGCATTGGTTTCTTCACCTCCTGATGCTGCCTGTTTACTGTGCTTTTCCAGCCTCCTGCCTGTCTACTTTGCTATTTCAGAATTCAGTTAAAAGTCAACTACAGTGCTGTGGGTCTGGAACCAAATGACCAGGTGTGGATGGCAGATTTCCTTCTCTGAAGATATCTGTGATCCAAATGCATTTTTCTGATTATCGGCACTAGAAAAAGACGACAATGTCGAGGACAATACTGAGATAGAGGCCATTTGACTAGGTTGCATTGAGATTCATAAGGAGGGGGCGTTATCAATTCTGGAAAGTGCAAAAATATGTAAGCTAACTGGGCCGGATGGGATTTATCCCAAGATTCACTTGGAAGCCAGGCAGGAGATTGCCGAGCCTTTGGTTTTGATTTTTATGTCGTTATTGTCCACAGGAATAACACCAGAAGACTAGAGGACAGCAAATGTTGTCCCGTTGTTCAAGAAGGGGACTTGATACAATATAGACAAGTGCGTCTTACTTCGGTTCTCGATAGAGTGCTGCAAAATGTTACGTGAGATAGGATTTATAATCATCTGGACAGGAATAAGTTCATTAGGGATAGTCAACACAGTTTTGTGAATGGGAAATCGTGCCTCAAAATTTTTGATTTCTTTGAGAAGATGAGCAAACAGATGGATGAGGATAAAACAGTTCATGTAGTGGATCTGGATTTCAGGAAGACATTTGATAAGATTACCCTCGGTAGGCAATTGCACAAAATATGGAGGCATGGGATTGAGGATGATTTAATGGTTTGGATCAGAAACTGACGAGCTGAATGTAGATAGGAGGTGTGGTTCATGAGAAATATGTTCTGGTCGCCTCACTTTAGGAAAGATGTGGAAGCTTTGGAGAGGGTGCAGAGAAGATTTACCAGGATGTTGCCTGGAATGGAGAGTAGGTCGTACGAGGATAGGTTGAGAGTTCTCGGCCTTTTCTCGTTGGAACGGCGAAGGATGAGGGGTGACTTGATCGAGGTTTATAAGATGATCAGAGGAATAGATAGAGTAGACAGTCAGAAAGTTTTTCCCCGGGTACAACAGAGTGTTACAAGGGGACATAAATTTAAGGTGAAGGGTGGAAGGTATAGGGGAGATGTCAGGGGTGGGTTCTTTACCCAGAGAGTGGTGGGGGCATGGAATGCGCTGCCCGAGGGAGTGGTAGAGTCAGATTCATTGGCGACCTTTAAGCGGCATTTGGATAGGTACATGGATGGGTGCTTAATCTAGGATAGAAGTTCGGCACAACATCGTGGGCCGAAGGGCCTGTTCTGTGCTGTATTGTTCTATGTTCTATGTTCTATATGTTCTATTCATTTGGAGTTCAGTTACTTGTGGTGTACCACAAGGTTGTGTTTTGGGTGCACTGCTGTTTGTCATTTTTATAAATGACCCGGAGGAGTGCATAGAAGGATAGGTTGGTAAATATACTGATGACACGAAGGTCAGTAGAGTTGTGGATAGTGCCAAAGGATGTTGTAGATTACAGAGGGTCATTGAAAAGGTGCAGAGATGGGCTGAGAGATGACAAACGTAGTTTAATGCAGAAAAGTATGAGGTGCTTCACTTATGAAGGACTATTAGTAATGCACAGTACAGGGCTAATGGGAAGATTCTTGGGAGTGTCGATGAGCAGTGATATCTCAGTATCATGTGCATCGGTCCCTGAAAGTTGCCACCCAAATTGATAGACTTGTTAAGACAACAGACAGTGCGTTAGCTTTTATTGGTAGAAGGATTGAGTTTTGGAACCATTAGATCATGCTGCCGGTACAGAAAACTCTGGTACGCTTGTGAGAAAGTCTATGGCCTTAAAACTAGTCCTTAAACATTTTGACTAATATATACCGTTGAATTATAGAACACATTTTTGCGCACTAGAAAAATATAGATAGGCAGGGAGGGTAAGGCAATTAAGAACCTTTGCCTTAACATCAGTGATTCTGTACAAACAGGACACCGAGCGATAACCTTCACAGGGCTGTTCCTTTGTGAAAGTAAGAGCATTGTTTGATTCTGATCTCGAAATGAAACTCAGTATCAATTAACTTCTCTCCCGAATTATTGTCATTCACTGTTATCTTTCTAGTTCAGGACATGAAGTGCTTTTGTAACCTTAGTGTTTACAAATGAAAAGCTGTACTCATTGAATTAACACGTGCACTCTATTTCATTTAATGAACGCATGCAGTTTTTATCATTGAATGAACGCGTGCAGTTTCTTTCATTGAATGAATGGCAAAAGCTAGATTCATTGAAATAGCACATACAGTGTTCCTCATCGAATGAATGTTTGCAGTTAGATTAAATCATTGCGTTAAGTTTGTGGCTTTGACGGAATGAAAGAACCTCTCCTCTAATCTAATGTAATCTAATCTAATCTAAAGTAATCTAATGTAATGTAATCGAATCTAATGTAATGTAATCTAATCTAATCCAATGTAATGTAATCTAATGTAATGTATCCTAATCTAATGTAATTTAATCTAATCTAGTGCAATGTAATCTAATCTAATGTAATGTAATGTAATCTAATCTAATGTCATGTCACCTAATCTAATCTAATCTAATGTACTCTATTCTAATGTTATCTAATCTGATGTAATCTAATCTAATGTAATCTAATCTAATCAAATCTAATCTAATCTAATCCAATGTAATGTAATCTAATGTAATGTAATCTACTCTAATGTAATCTAATCTAATCTAGTGCAATGTAATCTAATGTAATCTAAACTAAACTAATGTAATCTAATGTAATGTAATGTAATGTAATCTAATGTCATGTCACCTAATCTAATCTAATCTAATGTACCCTATTCTAATGTAATCTTATCTGATGTAATCTAATCTAATGTAATCTAATCTAATCTATTGTAATCTAATGTAATGTAATCTAATCTAATCTAATGTATTCTAATGTAATGTAATCGACTCAAATGTAATGTAATCTAATCTAATCTAATCTAGTGCAATGTAATCTAATCTAAACTAATGTAATGTAATGTAATGTAATGTAAAGTAATCTAATGTCATGACACTTAATCTAATCTAATCTAATGTACTGTATTCTAATGTAATCTAATCTGATGTAATCTAATCTAATGTAATCTAATCTAATCTAATCTAATCTAATCCAATGTAATGTAATCAAATGTAATGTAATCTAATCTAATGTAATCGAATCTAATCTAGTGCAATGTAATCTAATGTAATGTAATGTAATGTAATGTAACGTCATGTAATGTCATGTCACCTAATCTAATCTAATGTAATGTAATCTAATCTAATGTAATGTATTCTAATGTAATGCAATCTAATCTAATCTAATCTAATCTAATCTAATGTAATCTAATCTAATCCAATGTAATGTAATCTAATGTAATGTATTCTAATCAAATGTAATGTAATGTAATCTAATCTTATCTATTGTAATGCAATCTAATCTAAATCAATGTAATGTAATCTAATCTAATCTAATCTACTCCAATGTAATCTAATGTAATATAATCTAAGCAAATGCAATCTAATCTAATGTAATCTAATCTAATGTAATCTAATGTAATCTAATGCTATGTAATGTAATGTAATCTAGTGCAATGTAATCTAATGTAATCAAATCAAATCTAATCTAATCTAATCTAATGTAACCTAATGCTATGTAATGTAATGTAATCTGATGTAATGTCATCTAATCTAATCTAATCTAATGTACTCTAATCTTATTTAATCTAATCTAATTTAATCTAATCTAATCTAATGTAATCTAATGTAATCTAACCTAATCTAATGTAATCTAATGTAATGTCATCGAATGTAATCTAATGTAATGTAATGTAATGTAATGTAATCTAATCTAATCTAATCTACATTGAATCCATCATATGAATTTGATTCAATGATTCAACGAAAGCTGTTTGTTTCATTGAATGAAAGCGTTCAGCTCATCATTGACTGATGAGAGAAGCTCTGCTCATTGAATTAACACGTGCAGTTTGGTTCATGGAGTGAATGTGTGCAGTTTGATTGAGACAATGTGTGAAGCTTGTGACATTGAATGAATGAGTCGCTGTATTGATTGAATTGACAAATGCAGTTTGCTTCATGGAGTAAATGTGTGCAATTTGATTGGTTGAATCAATGCGTTAAGAGTACCTTCATTGAATTATCATGTGCAGTCTGTTTCATTGAACGAATAAGTGTGGTAGGATTCACTAAATAAGTGAGTTAGGTTTGTTCGAATGAAACAAGTAATAAAGTTTGATTCATTGAATCAATTATTCTAGTTTGATTCAATGATTCAATCAATGCAGTTTGTTTCATTAAATAAAAACGGTGAGCTTAACACATTGAATGAATGAGAGAAGTTCTTTCATTGAATTAAGACGGGCAGTTAGGTTCATCTAGTAAACGTGTGTAGTTTGACAGAGACAATGCGTGAAACTTGTGCCATTGAATGAATGAGAGTAGCTCTACTCATTGAATTGACAAATGCAGCCTCTTTAATTGAATATGCAATGAATATGCAGTTTGGTTCACGAAATAAGGGAGATAGGTCTGTTGCATTGAAACAATGATTGTTGTTTGATTCAATGATTCAATGAATGCAGTTTGTTTCATTAAATGAAAGCGTTAAGCTTGACCCATTGAATGAACGAGAGAAGCTCTACTCATTGATTTAAGACGTGCAGTCTGTATCATGAGTCCAGTATGCTCCATTGAATGAATGCGTATTGCTGGAGGCATTGAATGAATGGCTGGAGCTCGACTCTTTTAATTAAGACATACAAAGTATTTCATTGAATGAATGGGTGCAGTTTGATTCACGAAGTAAATGAGTTAAGTTTGTTCGATGGAATCCATTAATACTGTTTGATTCATTGAGTCAATGATGGCAGTTTGACTCAATGATTCAATGAAGCATTTGGTTTCATTGAATGATAGTGCTAAGCTCGAGAAAGTGAATACAAATGAAAAGCTGTACTCATTGAATTAACACGTGCACTCTGTTTCATTTAATGAACGCATGCAGTTTTTATCATTGAATGAACGCGTGCAGTTTCTTTCATTGAATGAATGGCAAAAGCTAGATTCATTGGAATAGCACATACAGTGTTCCTCATCGAATGAATGTTTGCAGTTAGATTCAATCATTGCGTTCAGTTTGTGGCTTTAAAGGAATGAAAGAACCTCTCCTCTAATCTAATGTAATCTAATCTAATCTAAAGTAATCTAATTTAATGTAATCTAATCTAATGAAGTGTAATCTAATGTAATGTAATGTAATGTAATTTTAATCTAGTCTAACCTAATCTAATCTAATGTAATGTAATCTAATCTAATCTAATGTAATCTAATCTAATGTAATCTAATCTAATCTAGTGCAATGTAATCTAATGTAATCTAAGGTAAACTAATGTAATCTAATGTAATGTAATGTAATGCAATGTAATCTAATCTAATGTCATGTCACCTAATCAAATCTAATCTAATGTACTCTATTCTAATGTAACCTAATCTGATGTAATCTAATCTAATCTAATCTAATCTAATGCAATCTGACCAAATCTAATGTATTCTAATGTAATCTAATCTAATCTAATCTAATCTAATCTAATGTAATCTAATCTAATGTAATCTAATCTACATTGAATCCATCATATGAATTTGATTCAATGATTCAACGAAAGCTGTTTGTTTCATTGAATGAAAGCGTTCAGCTCATCATTGACTGATGAGAGAAGCTCTGCTCATTGAATTAACACGTGCAGTTTGGTTCATGGAGTGAATGTGTGCAGTTTGATTGAGACAATGTGTGAAGCTTGTGACATTGAATGAATGAGTCGCTGTATTCATTGAATTGACAAATGCAGTTTGCTTCATGGACTAAATGTGTGCAATTTGTTTGGTTGAATCAATGCGTTAAGAGTACCTTCATTGAATTATCATGTGCAGTCTGTTTCATTGAACGAATAAGTGTGGTAGGATTCACTAAATAAGTGAGTTAGGTTTGTTCGAATGAAACAAGTAATAAAGTTTGATTCATTGAATCAATTATTCTAGTTTGATTCAATGATTCAATCAATGCAGTTTGTTTCATTAAATAAAAACGGTGAGCTTAACACATTGAATGAATGAGAGAAGTTCTTTCATTGAATTAAGACGGGCAGTTTGGTTCATCTAGTAAACGTGTGTAGTTTGACAGAGACAATGCTTGAAACTTGTGCCATTGAATGAATGAGATTAGCTCTACTCATTGAATTGACAAATGCAGCCTCTTTCATTGAATATGCAATGAATATGCAGTTTGGTTCACGAAATAAGGGAGGTAGGTCTGTTGCATTGAAACAATGATTGTTGTTTGATTCAATGATTCAATGAATGCAGTTTGTTTCATTAAATGAAAGCGTTAAGCTTGACCCATTGAATGAACGAGAGAAGCTCTACTCATTGATTTAAGACGTGCAGTCTGTATCATGAGTCGAGAATGCTCCATTGAATGGATGGCTGGAGCTCGACTCTTTTAATTAAGACATACAAAGTATTTCATTGAATGAATGGGTGCAGTTTGATTCACGAAGTAAATGAGTTAAGTTTGTTCGATGGAATCCATTAATACTGTTTGATTCATTGAGTCAATGATGGCAGTTTGACTCAATGATTCAATGAAGCATTTGGTTTCATTGAATGATAGTGCTAAGCTCGAGAAAGTGAATACAAATGAAAAGCTGTACTCATTGAATTAACACGTGCACTCTGTTTCATTTAATGAACGCATGCAGTTTTTATCATTGAATGAACGCGTGCAGTTTCTTTCATTGAATGAATGGCAAAAGCTAGATTCATTGGAATAGCACATACAGTGTTCCTCATCGAATGAATGTTTGCAGTTAGATTCATTAATTGCGTTCAGTTTGTGGCTTTGAAGGAATGAAAGAACCTCTCCTCTAATCTAATGTAATCTAATCTAATCTAAAGTAATCTAAGGTAATGTAATCTAATCTAATGTAGTGTAATCTAATGTAATGTAATGTAATGTAATTTTAATCTAGTCTAACCTAATCTAATCTAATGTAAGGTAATCTAATCTAATCTAATGTAATCTAATCTAATGTAATCTAATCTAATCTAGTGCAATGTAATCTAATGTAATCTAATCTAAGCTAATGTAATCTAATGTAATGTAATGTAATGCAATGTAATCTAATCTAATGTCATGTCACCTAATCAAATCTAATCTAATGTACTCTATTCTAATGTAATCAAATCTGATGTAATCTCATCTAATCTAATCAAATGCAATCTAACCAGATCTAATGTAATCTAATGTAATGTAATCTAATCTAATCTAATCTAATCTAATCTAATGTAATCTAATTAAATGTAATCTAATCTACATTGAATCCATCATATGAATTTGATTCAATGATTCAACGAAAGCTCTTTGTTTCATTGAATGAAAGCGTTAAGATCATCATTGACTGATCAGAGAAGCTCTGCTCATTGAATTAACACGTGCAGTTTGCTTCATGAACTAAATGCGTGCAATTTGTTTAGTTGAATCAATGCGTTCAGAGTACCTTCATTGAATTGTCATGTGCAGTATGTTTCATTGAACGAATAAGTGTTGAAGGATTCACTAAATAAGTGAGTTAGTGTTTGGTCGAATGAAACAAGGAATAAGGTTTGATTCATTGAATCAATTATTCTAGTTTGATTCAATGATTCAATCAATTCAGTTTGTTTCATTAAATGAAAACGGTGAGCTTGACACATTGAATGAATGAGAGAAGCTCTATTCATTGAATTAAGATGGGCAGTTTGGTTCATCTAGTAAACGTGTGTAGTTTGACAGAGACAATGCGTGAAACTTGTGCCATTGAATGAATGAGAGTAGCTCTACTCATTGAATTGACAAATGCCGCCTCTTTCATTGAATATGCAATGAATATGCAGTTTGGTTCACGAAATAAGGGAGATAGGTCTGTTCCATTTGAACAATGATTGTTATTTGATTCAATGATTTAATGAATGCAGTTTGTTTCTTTGAATGAAAGTGCTAAGCTCGAGAAAGTGAATAAAAAAGAAAAGCTGCACTCATTGAATTAACACGTGCACTCTGTTTCATTTAATGAACGCATGCAGTTTTTATCATTGAATGAACGCGTGCAGTTTCTTTCATTGAATGAATGGCAAAAGCTAGATTCATTGGAATAGCACATACAGTTTTCCTCATCGAATGAATGTTTGCAGTTAGATTCAATCATTGCGTTCAGTTTGTGGCTTTGAAGGAATGAAAGAACCTCTCCTCTAATCTAATGTAATCTAATATAATTCAAAGTAATCTAATATAACGTAATCTAATCTCATGTAATGTAGTGTAATCTAATCTAGTCTAATCTAATGTAATCTAATCTAATGTAATCTAATCTAATCCAATGTAATGTAATCTAATGAAATGTAATCTAATCTAATGTAATCTAATCTAATCTAGTGCAATGTAATCTAATGTAATCTAATCTAAACTAATGTAATCTAATCTAATGTAATGTAATGTAATCTAATGAAATGTAATGTAATGTAATCTAATGTGTTTCACCTAATCTAATCTAATCTAATGTACTCTATGCTAATGTAATCTAATCTGATCTAATTTAATCTAATCTAATCTAATGCAAGCTAACCCAATCTAATGTAAACTAATGTAATGTAATCTAATCTAATCTAATCTAATCTAATCTATTGTAAACTAATCTATTGTAATCTAATCTAATCCAATGTAATGTTATCTAATCTAATCGAGTGCAATGTAATCTAATGTAATCTAATCTAAGATAATGTATTCTAATGTAATGTAATGTAATGTAATGTAATCTAATGTCATATCACCTAATCTAACCTAATCTAATGTACTCTATTCTAATGTAATCTAATCTGATGTAATCTAATCTATTCTAATCGAATCTAATGCAATTTAACCAAATCTAATGTCATCTAATGTAATGTAATGTAATGTAATCTAATCTAATCTAATGGAATCTAATCTACATTGAATTCATCATATGAATTTGATTCAATGATTCAACGAAAGCTGTTTGTTACATTGAATGAAAGCGTTCAGCTCATCATTGACTGATCAGAGAAGCTCTGCTCATTGAATTAGCACGTGCAGTTTGGTTCATGGAGTGAATGTGTACAGTTTGATTGAGACAATGTGTGAAGCTTGTGACATTGAATGAATGAGTAGCTGTATTGATTGAATTGACAAATGCAGTTTGCTTCATGAACTAAATGTGTGCAATTTGTTTGGTTGAATCAATGCGTTAAGAGTACCTTCATTGAATTATCATGTGCAGTCTGTTTCATTGAACGAATAAGTGTAGTAGGATTCACTAAATAAGTGAGTTAGGTTTTTCGAATGAAACAAGGAATAAGGTTTGATTCATTGAATCAATGATTCTAGTTTGATTCAATGATTCAATCAATTCAGTTTGTTTCTTTAAATGAAAACGGTGAGCTTGACACATTGAATGAATGTGTCATTGAATTAAGACGGGCAGTTAGGTTCATCTAGTAAACGTGTGCAGTTTCACAGAGACAATGCGTGAAACTTGTGCCATTGAATGAATGAGAGTAGCTCTACTCATTGAATTGACAAATGCAGCCTCTTTCATTGAATATGCAATGAATATGCAGTTTGGTTCACTAAATAAGGGAGATAGTTCTGTTCCATTTGAACAATGATTGTTGTTTGATTCAATGCTTCAATGAATGCAGTTCAATGAATGCTTTGAATGAAAGCGTTAAGCTTGACTCATTGAATGAAGGACAGAAGCTCTACTCATTGATTTAAGACGTACAGTCTGTATCATGAGTGCAGTATGCTCCATTGAATGAATGCGTTTTGCTGGTGGCATTGAATGAAAGGCTCGACTCTTTTATTTAAGACATACAAAGCATTTCATTGAATGAATGGGTGCAGTTTGTTCGATGGAATCCATTAATACTGCTTGATTCATTGAGTCAATGATGGCAGTTTGACTCACTGATTCAATGAAGCATTTGGTTTCATTGAATGAAAGTGCTAAACTCGTGAAAGTGAATACAAAAGAAAAGTTGCACTCATTGAATTAACAAGTGCACTCTGTTTCATTTGATGAACGCATGCAGTTTTTATCATTGCATAAACGCGTGCAGTTTCTTTCATTGACTGAATGGCAAAAGCTAGATTCATTGGAATAGCACATACAGTGTTCCACATCGAATGAATGTTTGCAGTTAGATTCATTAATTGTGTTAAGTTTGTGGCTTTGAATGAAAGAACCTCTCATCTAATCTAATGAAATCTAATCTAATCTAATGTAATAAAATGTAATGTTATCGTATCGAATATAATGTAATCTAATTAATGTAATCTAATCTAGTCTAATCTAATGTAATGTAATCTAGTCTAATCTAATGTAATCCAATGTAATGTAATCTAATGTATGTAATCTAATCTAGTGCAATGTAATCTAATGTAATCTAATCTAAGCTAATGTAATCTAATCTAATGTAATCTAATGTAACGTATTGTAATCTAATGTCATGTCACCTAATCTAATCTAATCTAATGTTCTTTATTCTAATGTAATCTAATCTGATGTAATCTAATCTGTTGTAATCTAATCTAAACCATTCCAATCTAATGCAATCTCACCAAATCTAATGTAATCTAATGTAATGTAATCTAATCTAATCTAATGTAATCTAATCTAATCTGATCTAATCTAATGTAATCTAATCTAATCTAATCTAACCTACATTGAATACATCATATGGATTTGATTCAATGTTTCAACAAAAGCAGTTTGGTTCATTGCATGAAAGCGTTCAGCTCATCATTGACTGATGAGAGAAGTGCTGCTCATTGAATTAACACGTGTAATCTAATGTAATGTAATCTAATCTAATGTAATGTAGTGTAATCTAATCTTGTCTAATCTAATCTAATCTAATCTATTGTAATCTAATCTAAACCAATGTAATGTAATCTAATGGAATGTAATCTAATCTAATGTAATCTAATCTAATCTAGTGCAATGTAATCTAATCTAAGCTAATGTAATCTAATGTAATGTAATGTAAAATAATCTAATGTAATGTAATGTAATGTAATCTACTGTAATGTCACCTAATCTAATCTAATCTAATGTACTCTATGCTAATGTAATCTAATCTGATCTAATCTAATCTAATCTATTCTAATGCAATCTAACCCAATCAAATGGAAACTAATGTAATGTAATCTAATCAAATCGAATCTAATCTAATGTAAACTAATCTAATGTAATCTAATCTAATCCAATGTAATGTAATCTAATCTAATCGAGTGCAATGTAATCTAATGTAATCTAATCTAAGATAATGTATTCTAATGTAATGTAATGTAATCTAATATCATATCACCTAATCTAACCAAATCTAATGTACTCTATTCTAATGTAATCTAATCTGATGTAATCTAATCTATTCTAATCGAACCTACTTCATCTAGCCAAATCTAATGTCATCAAATTTAATGTAATGTAATGTAATCTAATCTAATCTAATCTAATCTAATCTAATCTACATTGAATCCATCATATGAATTTGATTCAATGATTCAACGAAAGCTGTTTGTTTCATTGAATGAAAGCGTTCACTCATCATTGACTGATCAGAGAAACTCTGCTCATTGAGTTAACACGTGCAGTTTGGTTCATGGAGTGAATGTGTGCAGTTTGATTGAGACAACGTGTGAAACTTGTAACATTGAATGAATGAGTAGCTGTATTGATTGAATTGACAAATGCAGTTTGCTTCATGAACTAAATGTGTGCAATTTGATTAGTTGAATCAATGCGTTCAGAGTACCTTCATTGAATTATCATGTGCAGTCTGTTTCATTGAACGAATAAGTGTAGTAGGATTCACTAAATAAGTGAGTTAGGTTTGTTCGAATGAAACACGGAATAAAGTTTGATTCATGGAATCAATGATTCTAGTTTGATTCAATGATTCAATCAATTCAGTTTGTTTCATTAAATGAAAACGGTGAGCTTGACACATTGAATGAATGAGAGAAGCTCTATATATTGAATTAAGACGGGCAGTTTGGTTCATCTCGTAAACGTGTGTAGTTTGACTGAGACAATGCGTGAAACTTGTGCCATTGAATGAATGAGAGTAGCTCTACTCATTGAATTGACAAATGCAGCCTCTTTCATTGAATATGCAATGAATATGCAGTTTGGTTCACGAAATAAGGGAGATAGGTTTGTTCCATTGAAACAAGCTTTGATTCATTGAATCAATGATTGTTCTTTGATTCAATGATTCAATGAATGTAGTTTGTTTGATTAAATGAAAGCGTTAAGCTGGACCCATCGAATGAACGAGAGAAGCTCTACTCATTGATTTAAGACGTGCAGTCTGTATCATGAGTCCAGTATGCTCCATTGAATGAATGCGTATTACTGGTAGCATTGAATGAATGGCTGGAGCTTGACTCCTTTAATTAAGACACACAAAGCATTTCATTGAAAGAATGGGTGCAGTTTGATTCACGAATTAAATGAGTTAAGTTTGTTCGATGGAATACATTAATACTGTTTGATTCATTGAGTAAATGATGGCAGTTTGACTCAATGATTCAATGAAGCATTTGGTTTCATTGAATGATAGTGCTAAGCTCGAGAAAGTGAATACAAATGAAAAGCTGTACTCATTGAAATAACACGTGCACTCTGTTTCATTTAATGAACGCATGCAGTTTTTATCATTGAATGAACGCGTGCAGTTTCTTTCATTGACTGAATGGCAAAAGCTGGATTTATTGAAATAGCACATACAGTGTTCCTCATCGAATGAATGTTTGCAGTTAGATTCATTAATTGCGTTCAGTTTGTGGTTTTGAAGGAATGAAAGAACCTCTCCTCTAATCTAATGTAATCTAATCTAATCTAGTGCAATTTAATCTAATGTAATCTAATCTAAGCTAATGTAATCGAATGTAATGTAATGTAACGTAATCTAATGTAATGTAATGTAACGTAATCTAATGTCATGTCACCTAATCTAATCTAATCTAATGTACTCTATGCTAATGGAATCTAATCTGATCTAATCTAATCTAATGCAATCTAACCTAATCTAATGTAATCTAATGTAATGTCATCTAATGTAATCTAATCTAATCTAATCTAATGTAAACTAATCTAATGTAATCTAATCTAATCCAATGTAATGTAATCTAAAGTAATCTAATCTAAGATAATGTATTCTAATCTAATGTAATCTAATGTAATGTCATCTAATGTAATCTAACCTAATCTAATGCAATCTAACCAAATCTAATGTAATCTAATCTAATCTAATCTAATGTAATCTAATCTAAACTAATGTAATCTAATCTACATTGAATCAATCATATGAATTTGATTCAATGATTCAACGAAAGCTGTTTGTTTCATTGAATGAAAGCGTTAAGATCATCATTGACTGATCAGAGAAGCTCTGCTCATTGAATTAACACGTGCAGTTTGCTTCATGAACTAAATGCGTGCAATTTGTTTAGTTGAATCAATGCGTTCAGAGTACCTTCATTGAATTGTCATGTGCAGTATGTTTCATTGAACGAATAAGTGTAGAAGGATTCACTAAATAAGTGAGTTAGTGTTTGGTCGAATGAAACAAGGAATAAGGTTTGATTCATTGAATCAATTATTCTAGTTTGATTCAATGATTCAATCAATTCAGTTTGTTTCATTAAATGAAAACGGTGAGCTTGACACATTGAATGAATGAGAGAAGCTCTATTCATTGAATTAAGATGGGCAGTTTGGTTCATCTAGTAAACGTGTGTAGTTTGACAGAGACAATGCGTGAAACTTGTGCCATTGAATGAATGAGAGTAGCTCTACTCATTGAATTGACAAATGCCGCCTCTTTCATTGAATATGCAATGAATATGCAGTTTGGTTCACGAAATAAGGGAGATAGGTCTGTTCCATTTGAACAATGATTGTTATTTGATTCAATGATTTAATGAATGCAGTTTGTTTCTTTGAATGAAAGTGCTAAGCTCGAGAAAGTGAATAAAAAAGAAAAGCTGCACTCATTGAATTAACACGTGCACTCTGTTTCATTTAATGAACGCATGCAGTTTTTATCATTGAATGAACGCGTGCAGTTTCTTTCATTGAATGAATGGCAAAAGCTAGATTCATTGGAATAGCACATACAGTTTTCCTCATCGAATGAATGTTTGCAGTTAGATTCAATCATTGCGTTCAGTTTGTGGCTTTGAAGGAATGAAAGAACCTCTCCTCTAATCTAATGTAATCTAATATAATTCAAAGTAATCTAATATAACGTAATCTAATCTCATGTAATGTAGTGTAATCTAATCTAGTCTAATCTAATGTAATCTAATCTAATGTAATCTAATCTAATCCAATGTAATGTAATCTAATGAAATGTAATCTAATCTAATGTAATCTAATCTAATCTAGTGCAATGTAATCTAATGTAATCTAATCTAAACTAATGTAATCTAATCTAATGTAATGTAATGTAATCTAATGAAATGTAATGTAATGTAATCTAATGTGTTTCACCTAATCTAATCTAATCTAATGTACTCTATGCTAATGTAATCTAATCTGATCTAATTTAATCTAATCTAATCTAATGCAAGCTAACCCAATCTAATGTAAACTAATGTAATGTAATCTAATCTAATCTAATCTAATCTAATCTATTGTAAACTAATCTATTGTAATCTAATCTAATCCAATGTAATGTTATCTAATCTAATCGAGTGCAATGTAATCTAATGTAATCTAATCTAAGATAATGTATTCTAATGTAATGTAATGTAATGTAATGTAATCTAATGTCATATCACCTAATCTAACCTAATCTAATGTACTCTATTCTAATGTAATCTAATCTGATGTAATCTAATCTATTCTAATCGAATCTAATGCAATTTAACCAAATCTAATGTCATCTAATGTAATGTAATGTAATGTAATGTAATCTAATCTAATCTAATGGAATCTAATCTACATTGAATTCATCATATGAATTTGATTCAATGATTCAACGAAAGCTGTTTGTTACATTGAATGAAAGCGTTCAGCTCATCATTGACTGATCAGAGAAGCTCTGCTCATTGAATTAGCACGTGCAGTTTGGTTCATGGAGTGAATGTGTACAGTTTGATTGAGACAATGTGTGAAGCTTGTGACATTGAATGAATGAGTAGCTGTATTGATTGAATTGACAAATGCAGTTTGCTTCATGAACTAAATGTGTGCAATTTGTTTGGTTGAATCAATGCGTTAAGAGTACCTTCATTGAATTATCATGTGCAGTCTGTTTCATTGAACGAATAAGTGTAGTAGGATTCACTAAATAAGTGAGTTAGGTTTTTCGAATGAAACAAGGAATAAGGTTTGATTCATTGAATCAATGATTCTAGTTTGATTCAATGATTCAATCAATTCAGTTTGTTTCTTTAAATGAAAACGGTGAGCTTGACACATTGAATGAATGTGTCATTGAATTAAGACGGGCAGTTAGGTTCATCTAGTAAACGTGTGCAGTTTCACAGAGACAATGCGTGAAACTTGTGCCATTGAATGAATGAGAGTAGCTCTACTCATTGAATTGACAAATGCAGCCTCTTTCATTGAATATGCAATGAATATGCAGTTTGGTTCACTAAATAAGGGAGATAGTTCTGTTCCATTTGAACAATGATTGTTGTTTGATTCAATGCTTCAATGAATGCAGTTCAATGAATGCTTTGAATGAAAGCGTTAAGCTTGACTCATTGAATGAAGGACAGAAGCTCTACTCATTGATTTAAGACGTACAGTCTGTATCATGAGTGCAGTATGCTCCATTGAATGAATGCGTTTTGCTGGTGGCATTGAATGAAAGGCTCGACTCTTTTATTTAAGACATACAAAGCATTTCATTGAATGAATGGGTGCAGTTTGTTCGATGGAATCCATTAATACTGCTTGATTCATTGAGTCAATGATGGCAGTTTGACTCACTGATTCAATGAAGCATTTGGTTTCATTGAATGAAAGTGCTAAACTCGTGAAAGTGAATACAAAAGAAAAGTTGCACTCATTGAATTAACAAGTGCACTCTGTTTCATTTGATGAACGCATGCAGTTTTTATCATTGCATAAACGCGTGCAGTTTCTTTCATTGACTGAATGGCAAAAGCTAGATTCATTGGAATAGCACATACAGTGTTCCACATCGAATGAATGTTTGCAGTTAGATTCATTAATTGTGTTAAGTTTGTGGCTTTGAATGAAAGAACCTCTCATCTAATCTAATGAAATCTAATCTAATCTAATGTAATAAAATGTAATGTTATCGTATCGAATATAATGTAATCTAATTAATGTAATCTAATCTAGTCTAATCTAATGTAATGTAATCTAGTCTAATCTAATGTAATCCAATGTAATGTAATCTAATGTATGTAATCTAATCTAGTGCAATGTAATCTAATGTAATCTAATCTAAGCTAATGTAATCTAATCTAATGTAATCTAATGTAACGTATTGTAATCTAATGTCATGTCACCTAATCTAATCTAATCTAATGTTCTTTATTCTAATGTAATCTAATCTGATGTAATCTAATCTGTTGTAATCTAATCTAAACCATTCCAATCTAATGCAATCTCACCAAATCTAATGTAATCTAATGTAATGTAATCTAATCTAATCTAATGTAATCTAATCTAATCTGATCTAATCTAATGTAATCTAATCTAATCTAATCTAACCTACATTGAATACATCATATGGATTTGATTCAATGTTTCAACAAAAGCAGTTTGGTTCATTGCATGAAAGCGTTCAGCTCATCATTGACTGATGAGAGAAGTGCTGCTCATTGAATTAACACGTGTAATCTAATGTAATGTAATCTAATCTAATGTAATGTAGTGTAATCTAATCTTGTCTAATCTAATCTAATCTAATCTATTGTAATCTAATCTAAACCAATGTAATGTAATCTAATGGAATGTAATCTAATCTAATGTAATCTAATCTAATCTAGTGCAATGTAATCTAATCTAAGCTAATGTAATCTAATGTAATGTAATGTAAAATAATCTAATGTAATGTAATGTAATGTAATCTACTGTAATGTCACCTAATCTAATCTAATCTAATGTACTCTATGCTAATGTAATCTAATCTGATCTAATCTAATCTAATCTATTCTAATGCAATCTAACCCAATCAAATGGAAACTAATGTAATGTAATCTAATCAAATCGAATCTAATCTAATGTAAACTAATCTAATGTAATCTAATCTAATCCAATGTAATGTAATCTAATCTAATCGAGTGCAATGTAATCTAATGTAATCTAATCTAAGATAATGTATTCTAATGTAATGTAATGTAATCTAATATCATATCACCTAATCTAACCAAATCTAATGTACTCTATTCTAATGTAATCTAATCTGATGTAATCTAATCTATTCTAATCGAACCTACTTCATCTAGCCAAATCTAATGTCATCAAATTTAATGTAATGTAATGTAATCTAATCTAATCTAATCTAATCTAATCTAATCTACATTGAATCCATCATATGAATTTGATTCAATGATTCAACGAAAGCTGTTTGTTTCATTGAATGAAAGCGTTCACTCATCATTGACTGATCAGAGAAACTCTGCTCATTGAGTTAACACGTGCAGTTTGGTTCATGGAGTGAATGTGTGCAGTTTGATTGAGACAACGTGTGAAACTTGTAACATTGAATGAATGAGTAGCTGTATTGATTGAATTGACAAATGCAGTTTGCTTCATGAACTAAATGTGTGCAATTTGATTAGTTGAATCAATGCGTTCAGAGTACCTTCATTGAATTATCATGTGCAGTCTGTTTCATTGAACGAATAAGTGTAGTAGGATTCACTAAATAAGTGAGTTAGGTTTGTTCGAATGAAACACGGAATAAAGTTTGATTCATGGAATCAATGATTCTAGTTTGATTCAATGATTCAATCAATTCAGTTTGTTTCATTAAATGAAAACGGTGAGCTTGACACATTGAATGAATGAGAGAAGCTCTATATATTGAATTAAGACGGGCAGTTTGGTTCATCTCGTAAACGTGTGTAGTTTGACTGAGACAATGCGTGAAACTTGTGCCATTGAATGAATGAGAGTAGCTCTACTCATTGAATTGACAAATGCAGCCTCTTTCATTGAATATGCAATGAATATGCAGTTTGGTTCACGAAATAAGGGAGATAGGTTTGTTCCATTGAAACAAGCTTTGATTCATTGAATCAATGATTGTTCTTTGATTCAATGATTCAATGAATGTAGTTTGTTTGATTAAATGAAAGCGTTAAGCTGGACCCATCGAATGAACGAGAGAAGCTCTACTCATTGATTTAAGACGTGCAGTCTGTATCATGAGTCCAGTATGCTCCATTGAATGAATGCGTATTACTGGTAGCATTGAATGAATGGCTGGAGCTTGACTCCTTTAATTAAGACACACAAAGCATTTCATTGAAAGAATGGGTGCAGTTTGATTCACGAATTAAATGAGTTAAGTTTGTTCGATGGAATACATTAATACTGTTTGATTCATTGAGTAAATGATGGCAGTTTGACTCAATGATTCAATGAAGCATTTGGTTTCATTGAATGATAGTGCTAAGCTCGAGAAAGTGAATACAAATGAAAAGCTGTACTCATTGAAATAACACGTGCACTCTGTTTCATTTAATGAACGCATGCAGTTTTTATCATTGAATGAACGCGTGCAGTTTCTTTCATTGACTGAATGGCAAAAGCTGGATTTATTGAAATAGCACATACAGTGTTCCTCATCGAATGAATGTTTGCAGTTAGATTCATTAATTGCGTTCAGTTTGTGGTTTTGAAGGAATGAAAGAACCTCTCCTCTAATCTAATGTAATCTAATCTAATCTAGTGCAATTTAATCTAATGTAATCTAATCTAAGCTAATGTAATCGAATGTAATGTAATGTAACGTAATCTAATGTAATGTAATGTAACGTAATCTAATGTCATGTCACCTAATCTAATCTAATCTAATGTACTCTATGCTAATGGAATCTAATCTGATCTAATCTAATCTAATGCAATCTAACCTAATCTAATGTAATCTAATGTAATGTCATCTAATGTAATCTAATCTAATCTAATCTAATGTAAACTAATCTAATGTAATCTAATCTAATCCAATGTAATGTAATCTAAAGTAATCTAATCTAAGATAATGTATTCTAATCTAATGTAATCTAATGTAATGTCATCTAATGTAATCTAACCTAATCTAATGCAATCTAACCAAATCTAATGTAATCTAATCTAATCTAATCTAATGTAATCTAATCTAAACTAATGTAATCTAATCTACATTGAATCAATCATATGAATTTGATTCAATGATTCAACGAAAGCTGTTTGTTTCGTTGCATGAAAGCGTTCAGCTCATCATTGACTGATGACAGAAGCGCTGCTCATTGAATTAACACGTGCAGTTTGGTTCATGGAGTGAATGTGTGCAGTTTGATTGAGACAACGTGTGAAGCTTGTAACATTGAATGAATGAGTAGCTGTATTGATTGAATTGACAAATGCAGTTTGCTTCATGAACTAAATGTGTGCAATTTGATTAGTTGAATCAATGCGTTCAGAGTACCTTCATTGAATTATCATGTGCAGTCTGTTTCATTGAACGAATAAGTGTAGTAGGATTCACTAAATAAGTGAGTTAGGTTTGTTCGAATGAAACAAGGAATAAAGTTTGATTCATGGAATCAATGATTCTAGTTTGATTCAATGATTCAATCAATTCAGTTTGTTTCATTAAATGAAAACGGTGAGCTTGACACATTGAATGAATGAGAGAAGCTCTATACATTGAATTAAGATGGGCAGTTTGGTTGATCTAGTAAACGTGTGTAGTTTGACAGAGACAATGCGTGAAACTTGTGCCATTGAATGAATGAGCTTTTCTCATTGATTTGACAAATGCCGCCTCTTTCATTGAATATGCAATGAATATGCAGTTTGGTTCACGAAATAAGGGAGATAAGTCTGTTGCATTTGAACAATGATTGTTGTTTGATTCAATGATTCAATGAATGCAGTTTGTTTCTTTGAATGAAAGTGCTAAGCTCGAGAAAGTGAATACAAATGAAAAGCTGTACTCATTGAATTAACACGTGCACTCTGTTTCATTTAATGAACGCATGCAGTTTTTATCATTGAATAAACGCGTGCAGTTTCTTTCATTGAATGAATGGCAAAAGCTAGATTCATTGGAATAGCACATACAGTTTTACTCATCGAATGAATGTTTGCAGTTAGATTCAATCATTGCGTTCAGTTTGTGGCTTTGAAGGAATGAAAGAACCTCTCCTCTAATCTAATGTAATCTAATCTAATTCAAAGTAATCTAATGTAATGTAATCTAATCTAATCTAGTACAATGTAATCTAATGTAATCTAATCTAAGCTAATGTAATCTAATGTAATGTAATGTAATGTAATGTAATCTAATGTCATGTCACCTAATCTAATCTAATCGAATGTACTCTATGCTAATGTATTCTAATCTGATCTAATCTAATCTAATCTAATCTAATGCAATCTAACCCAATCTAATGTAAACTAATGTAATGTAATGTAATGTAATGTAATCTAATCTAATTTAATCTAATGTACACTAATCTAATGTAATCTAATCTAATCCCATGTAATGTAATCTAATCTAATTCAAAGTAATCTAATGTAATGTAATCTAATCTAATCTAGTACAATGTAATCTAATGTAATCTAATCTAAGCTAATGTAATCTAATGTAATGTAATGTAATCTAATGTCATGTCACCTAATCTAATCTAATCTAATGTAGTCTATGCTAATGTATTCTAATCTGATCTAATCTAATCTAATCTAATCTAATGCAATCTAACCCAATCTAAAGTTAACTAATGTAATGTAATGTAATGTAATCTAATCTAATCTAATGTAAACTAATCTAATGTAATCTAATCTAATCCCATGTAATGTAATCTAATCTAATCGAGTGCAATGTAATCTAATGTAATCTAACCTAAGATAATGTGTTCTAATGTAATGTAATGTAATGTAATGTAATCTAATGTCATATCACCTAATCTAACCTAATCTAATGTACTCTATTCTAATGTAATCTAATCTGTTGTAATCTAATCTGTTCTAATCTAATCTAATGCAATCTAACCAAATCTAATGTCATCTAATGTAATGTAATGTAATCTAATCTAATCTAATCTAATCTAATCTAATGTAATCTAATCTACATTGAATCCATCATATGAATTTGATTCAATGATTCAACGAAAGCTGTTTGTTTCATTGAATGAAAGCGTTCAGCTCATCATTGACTGATCAGAGAAGCTCTGCTCATTGAATTAACACGTGCAGTTTGGTTTATGGAGTGAATGTGTGCAGTTTGATTGAGACAACGTGTGAAGCTTGTGACATTGAATGAATGAGTAGCTGTATTGATTGAATTGACAAATGCAGTTTGCTTCATGAACTAAATGTGTGCAATTTGTTTAGTTGAATCAATGCGTTCAGAGTACCTTCATTGAATTATCATGTGCAGTCTGTTTCATTGAACGAATAAGTGTAGTAGGATTCACTAAATAAGTGAGTTAGGTTTGTTCGAATGAAACAAGGAATAAGGTTTGATTAATTGAATAAATGATTCTAGTTTGATTCAGTGATTCAATCAATGCAGTTTGTTTCATTAAATTCAAACGGTGAGCTTGACACATTGAATGAATGAGAGAAGCTCTATTCATTGAATTAAGACGGGCAGTTTGGTTCATCTCGTAAACGTGTGTAGTTTGACTGAGACAATGCGTGAAACTTGTGCCATTGAATGAATGTGAGTAGCTCTACTCATTGAATTGACAAATGCAGCCTCTTTCATTGAATATGCAATGTATATGCAGTTTGCTTCACGAAATAAGGGAGATAGGTTTGTTCCATTGAAACAAGGTTTGATTCATTGCATCAATGATTGTTATTTGATGCAATGATTCAATGAATGCAGTTTGTTTCATTAAATGAAAGCGTTAAGCTTGACCCATTGAATGAACGAGGGAAGCTCTACTCATTGATTTAAGACGTGCAGTCTGTATCATGAGTCCAGTATGCTCCATTGAATGAATGCGTATTACTGGTGGCATTGAATGAATGGCTGGAGCTCGACTCTTTTAATTAAGAC
Source organism: Chiloscyllium punctatum (assembly GCF_047496795.1). Taxonomy (NCBI): domain Eukaryota; kingdom Metazoa; phylum Chordata; class Chondrichthyes; order Orectolobiformes; family Hemiscylliidae; genus Chiloscyllium; species Chiloscyllium punctatum. Next base: position 37,623,166 of record NC_092785.1, read on the forward strand.
ATACAAAGTATTTCATTGAATGAATGGGTGCAGTTTGATTCACGAAGTAAATGAGTTAAGTTTGTTCGATGGAATCCATTAATACTGTTTGATTCATTGAGTAAATGATGGCAGTTTGACTCAATGATTCAATGAAGCATTTGGTTTCATTGAATGATAGTGCTAAGCTCGAGAAAGTGAATACAAATGAAAAGGTGTTCTCATTGAATTAACACGTGCACTCTGTTTCATTTAATGAACGAATGCAGTTTTTATCATTGAATGAACGCGTGCAGTTTCTTTCATTGACTGAATGGCAAAAGCTAGATTCATTGGAATAGCACATACAGTGTTCCTCATCGAATGAATGTTTGCAGTTAGATTCAATCATTGCGTTCAGTTTGTGGCTTTGAAGGAATGAAAGAACCTCTCCTCTAATCTAATGTAATCTAATCTAATCTAGTGCAATTTAATCTAATGTAATCTAATCTAAGATAATGTAATCTAATGTAATGTAATGTAATGTAATCTAATGTAATGTAATGTAATCTAAGGTCATGTCACCTAATCTAATCTAATCTAATGTACTCTATGCTAATATAATCTAATCTGATCTAATCTAATCTAATCTAATCTAAAGCAATCTAACCTAAGCTAATGTAATCTAATGTAATGTAATCTAATGTAATCTAATCTAATCTAATCTAATGTAAACTAATCTAATGTAATCTAATCTAATCCAATGTAATGTAATCTAATGTAATCTAATCTAAGATAATGTATTCTAATCTAATGTAATCTAATGTAATGTAATCTAATGTCATGTCACCTAATCTAACCTAATCTAATGTACTCTATTCTAATGTAATCTAATCTGATGTAATCTAATCTAATCTAATCTAATGCAATCTAACCAAATCTAATGTAATCAAATGTAATCTAATGTAATCTAATCTAATCCAGTCTAATCTAATGTAATCTAATCTACATTGAATCCATCATATGAATTTGATTCAATGATTCAACGAAAGCTGTTTGTTTCATTGAATGAAAGCGTTCGGCTCATCATTGACTGATCAGAGAAGCTCTGCTCTTTGAATTAACACGTGCAGTTTGGTTCATGGAGTGAATGTGTGCAGTTTGGTTTCATTGAATGATAGTGCTAAGCTCGAGAAAGTGAATACAAATGAAAAGCTGTACTCATTGAATTAACACGTGCACTCTGTTTCATTTAATGAACGCATGCAGTTTTTATCATTGAATGAACGCGTGCAGTTTCTTTCAATGAATGAATGGCAAAAGCTAGATTCATTGGAATAGCACATACAGTGTTCCTCATCGAATGAATGTTTGCAGTTAGATTCAATCATTGCGTTCAGTTTGTGGTTTTGAAGGAATGAAAGAACCTCTCCTCTAATCTAATGTAATTTAATCTAATCTAGTGCAATTTAATCTAATGTAATCTAATCTAAGATAATGTAATCTAATGTAATGTAATGTAATGTAATCTAATGTCATGTCACCTAATCTAATCTAATCTAATGTACTCTATGCTAATGTAATCTAATCTGATCTAATCTAATCTAATCTAATCTAATGCAATCTAACCTAATCTAATGTAATCTAATGTAATGTAATCTAATCTAATCTAATCTAATTTAAACTAATCTAATGTAATCTAATCTAATCCAATGTAATATAATCTAATGTAATCTAATCTAAGATAATGTATTCTAATCTAATGTAATCTAATGTAATGTAATCTAATGTCATGTCACCTAATCTAACCTAATCTAATGTACTCTATTCTAATGTAATCTAATCTGATGTAATCTAATCTAATCTAATCTAATGCAATCTAACCAAATCTAATGTAATCTAATCTAATCTAATCTAATCTAATCTAATCTAATGTAATCTAATCTACATTGAACCCAACATATGAATTTGATTCAATGATTCAACGAAAGCTGTTTGTTTCATTGAATGAAAGCGTTCGGCTCATCATTGACTGATCAGAGAAGCTCTGCTCTTTGAATTAACACGTGCAGTTTGGTTCATGGAGTGAATGTGTGCAGTTTGGTTTCATTGAATGATAGTGCTAAGCTCGAGAAAGTGAATACAAATGAAAAGCTGTACTCATTGAATTAACACGTGCACTCTGTTTCATTTAATGAACGCACGCAGTTTTTATCATTGAATGAACGCGTGCAGTTTCTTTCATTGAATGAATGGCAAAAGCTAGATTCATTGGAATAGCACATACAGTGTTCCTCATCGAATGAATGTTTGCAGTTACATTCAATCATTGCGCTCAGTTTGTGGCTTTGAAGGAATGAAAGAACCTCTCCTCTAATCTAATGTAATCTAATCTAATCTAAAGTAATCTAATGTAATGTAATCTAATCTAATGTAGTGTAATCGAATGTAATCTAATCTAATCTAGTTCAATGTAATCAAAATTAATCTAATCTAAACTAATGTAATCTAATGTAATGCAATGTAATCTCATCTAATGTCATGTCACCTAATCAAATCTAATCTAATGTGCTCTATTCTAATGTAATCTAATCTGATGTAATCTAATCTAATCTAATGCAATCTAACCAAATCTAATTTAATCTAATGTAATGTAATGTAATCTAATCTAATCTAATCTAATGTAATGTAATCTAATCTAATGTAATCTAATCTACATTGAATCCATCATATGTATTTGATTCAATGATTCAACGAAAGCTGTTTGTTTCATTGAATGAAAGCGTTCAGCTCATCATTGACTGATCAGAGAAGCTCTGCTCATTGAATTGACACGGGCAGTTTGGTTCATGGAGTGAATGTGTACAGTTTGATTGAGACAACGTGTGAAGCTTGTGACATTGAATGAATGAGTAGCTGTATTGATTGAATTGACAAATGCAGTTTGCTTTATGAACTAAATGTGTGCAATTTGTTTAGTTGAATCAATGCGTTCAGAGTACCTTCATTGAATTATCATGTGCAGTCTGTTTCATTGAACGAATAAGTGTAGTAGGATTCACTAAATAAATGAGTTAGTGTTTGTTCGAATGAAACAAGGAATAAGGTTTGGTTCATTGAATCAATGATTCTAGTTTGATTCAATGATTCAATCAATTCAGTTTGTTTCATTAAATGAAATCGGTGAGCTTGACACATTGAATGAATGAAAGAAGCTCTATTCATTGAATTAAGACAGGCAGTTTGGTTCATCTAGTAAACGTGTGTAGTTTGACAGAGACAATGCGTGAAACTTGTGCCATTGAATGAATGAGAGTAGCTTTTCTCATTGATTTGACAAATGCCGCCTCTTTCATTGAATATGCAATGAATATGCAGTTTGGTTCACGAAATAAGGGAGATAGGTCTGTTCCATTTGAACAATGATTGTTGTTTGATTCAATGATTCAATGAATGCAGTTTGTTTCTTTGAATGAAAGTGCTAAGCTCGAGAAAGTGAATACAAATGAAAAGCTGTACTCATTGAATTAACACGTGCACTCTGTTTCATTTAATGAACGCATGCAGTTTTTATCATTGAATGAACGCGTGCAGTTTCTTTCATTGACTGAATGGCAAAAGCTAGATTCATTGGAATAGCACATACAGTGTTCCTCATCGAATGAATGTTTGCAGTTACATTCAATCATTGCGTTCAGTTTGTGGCTTTGAATGAATGAAAGAACCTCTCCTCTAATCTAATGTAATCTAATCTAATCTAAAGTAATCTAATGTAATGTAATCTAATCTAATGTAGTGTAATCTAATGTAATGTAATGTAATCTAATCTAATCTAGTCTAACCTAATCTAATCTAATGTAATGTAATCTAATCTATTCTAATTTAATCAAATCTAATGTAATCTAATCTAATCTAGTTCAATGTAATCAAAATTAATCTAATCTAAACTAATGTAATCTAATGTAATGCAATGTAATGCAATGTAATCTAATCTAATGTCATGTCACCTAATCAAATCTAATCTAATGTGCTCTATTCTAATGTAATCTAATCTGATGTAATCTAATCTAATCTAATGCAATCTAACCAAATCTAATTTAATCTAATGTAATGTAATCTAAGGTAATCTAATCTAATCTAATGTAATGTAATCTAATCTAATATAATCTAATCTACTTTGAATCCATCATATGAATTTGATTCAATGATTCAACGAAAGCTGTTTGTTTCATTGAATGAAAGCGTTCAGCTCATCATTGACTGATCAGAGAAGCTCTGCTCATTGAATTAACACGTGCAGTTTGGTTCATGGAGTGAATGTGTGCAGTTTGATTGAGACAATGTGTGAAGCTTATGACATTGAATGAATGAGTAGCTGTATTGATTGAATTGACAAATGCAGTTTGCTTCATGAACTAAATGTGTGCAATTTGTTTAATTGAATCTATGCGTTCAGAGTACCTTCATTGAATTATCATGTGCAGTCTGTTGCATTGAACGAATAAGTGTAGTAGGATTCATAAATAAGTGAGTTAGGTTTGTTCGAATGAAACAAGGAATAAAGTTTGATTCATGGAATCAATGATTCTAGTTTGATTCAATGATTCAATCAATTCAGTTTGTTTCATTAAATGAAAACGGTGAGCTTGACACATTGAATGAATGAGAGAAGCTCTATACATTGAATTAAGACGGGCAGTTTGGTTGATCTAGTAAACGTGTGTAGTTTGACAGAGACAATGCGTGAAACTTGTGCCATTGAATGAATGAGAGTAGCTTTTCTCATTGATTTGACAAATGCCGCCTCTTTCATTGAATATGCAATGAATATGCAGTTTGGTTCACGAAATAAGGGAGATAAGTCTGTTGCATTTGAACAATGATTGTTGTTTGATTCAATGATTCAATGAATGCAGTTTGTTTCTTTGAATGAAAGTGCTAAGCTCGAGAAAGTGAATACAAATGAAAAGCTGTACTCATTGAATTAACACGTGCACTCTGTTTCATTTAATGAACGCATGCAGTTTTTATCATTGAATAAACGCGTGCAGTTTCTTTCATTGAATGAATGGCAAAAGCTAGATTCATTGGAATAGCACATACAGTGTTCCTCATCGAATGAATGTTTGCAGTTAGATTCAATCATTGCGTTCAGTTTGTGGTTTTGAAGGAATGAAAGAACCTCTCCTCTAATCTAATGTAATTTAATCTAATCTAGTGCAATTTAATCTAATGTAATCTAATCTAAGATAATGTAATCTAATGTAATGTAATGTAATGTAATCTAATGTAATGTAATGTAATGTAATCTAATGTCATGTCACCTAATCTAATCTAATCTAATGTACTCTATGCTAATGTAATCTAATCTGATCTAATCTAATCTAATCTATTCTAATGCAATCTAACCCAATCAAATGGAAACTAATGTAATGTAATCTAATCAAATCGAATCTAATCTAATGTAAACTAATCTAATGTAATCTAATCTAATCCAATGTAATGTAATCTAATCTAATCGAGTGCAATGTAATCTAATGTAATCTAATCTAAGATAATGTATTCTAATGTAATGTAATGTAATCTAATATCATATCACCTAATCTAACCAAATCTAATGTACTCTATTCTAATGTAATCTAATCTGATGTAATCTAATCTATTCTAATCGAACCTACTTCATCTAGCCAAATCTAATGTCATCAAATTTAATGTAATGTAATGTAATCTAATCTAATCTAATCTAATCTAATCTAATCTACATTGAATCCATCATATGAATTTGATTCAATGATTCAACGAAAGCTGTTTGTTTCATTGAATGAAAGCGTTCACTCATCATTGACTGATCAGAGAAACTCTGCTCATTGAGTTAACACGTGCAGTTTGGTTCATGGAGTGAATGTGTGCAGTTTGATTGAGACAACGTGTGAAACTTGTAACATTGAATGAATGAGTAGCTGTATTGATTGAATTGACAAATGCAGTTTGCTTCATGAACTAAATGTGTGCAATTTGATTAGTTGAATCAATGCGTTCAGAGTACCTTCATTGAATTATCATGTGCAGTCTGTTTCATTGAACGAATAAGTGTAGTAGGATTCACTAAATAAGTGAGTTAGGTTTGTTCGAATGAAACACGGAATAAAGTTTGATTCATGGAATCAATGATTCTAGTTTGATTCAATGATTCAATCAATTCAGTTTGTTTCATTAAATGAAAACGGTGAGCTTGACACATTGAATGAATGAGAGAAGCTCTATATATTGAATTAAGACGGGCAGTTTGGTTCATCTCGTAAACGTGTGTAGTTTGACTGAGACAATACGTGAAACTTGTGCCATTGAATGAATGAGAGTAGCTCTACTCATTGAATTGACAAATGCAGCCTCTTTCATTGAATATGCAATGAATATGCAGTTTGGTTCACGAAATAAGGGAGATAGGTTTGTTCCATTGAAACAAGCTTTGATTCATTGAATCAATGATTGTTCTTTGATTCAATGATTCAATGAATGTAGTTTGTTTGATTAAATGAAAGCGTTAAGCTGGACCCATCGAATGAACGAGAGAAGCTCTACTCATTGATTTAAGACGTGCAGTCTGTATCATGAGTCCAGTATGCTCCATTGAATGAATGCGTATTACTGGTAGCATTGAATGAATGGCTGGAGCTTGACTCCTTTAATTAAGACACACAAAGCATTTCATTGAAAGAATGGGTGCAGTTTGATTCACGAATTAAATGAGTTAAGTTTGTTCGATGGAATACATTAATACTGTTTGATTCATTGAGTAAATGATGGCAGTTTGACTCAATGATTCAATGAAGCATTTGGTTTCATTGAATGATAGTGCTAAGCTCGAGAAAGTGAATACAAATGAAAAGCTGTACTCATTGAAATAACACGTGCACTCTGTTTCATTTAATGAACGCATGCAGTTTTTATCATTGAATGAACGCGTGCAGTTTCTTTCATTGACTGAATGGCAAAAGCTGGATTTATTGAAATAGCACATACAGTGTTCCTCATCGAATGAATGTTTGCAGTTAGATTCATTAATTGCGTTCAGTTTGTGGTTTTGAAGGAATGAAAGAACCTCTCCTCTAATCTAATGTAATCTAATCTAATCTAGTGCAATTTAATCTAATGTAATCTAATCTAAGCTAATGTAATCGAATGTAATGTAATGTAACGTAATCTAATGTAATGTAATGTAACGTAATCTAATGTCATGTCACCTAATCTAATCTAATCTAATGTACTCTATGCTAATGGAATCTAATCTGATCTAATCTAATCTAATGCAATCTAACCTAATCTAATGTAATCTAATGTAATGTCATCTAATGTAATCTAATCTAATCTAATCTAATGTAAACTAATCTAATGTAATCTAATCTAATCCAATGTAATGTAATCTAAAGTAATCTAATCTAAGATAATGTATTCTAATCTAATGTAATCTAATGTAATGTCATCTAATGTAATCTAACCTAATCTAATGCAATCTAACCAAATCTAATGTAATCTAATCTAATCTAATCTAATGTAATCTAATCTAAACTAATGTAATCTAATCTACATTGAATCAATCATATGAATTTGATTCAATGATTCAACGAAAGCTGTTTGTTTCGTTGCATGAAAGCGTTCAGCTCATCATTGACTGATGACAGAAGCGCTGCTCATTGAATTAACACGTGCAGTTTGGTTCATGGAGTGAATGTGTGCAGTTTGATTGAGACAACGTGTGAAGCTTGTAACATTGAATGAATGAGTAGCTGTATTGATTGAATTGACAAATGCAGTTTGCTTCATGAACTAAATGTGTGCAATTTGATTAGTTGAATCAATGCGTTCAGAGTACCTTCATTGAATTATCATGTGCAGTCTGTTTCATTGAACGAATAAGTGTAGTAGGATTCACTAAATAAGTGAGTTAGGTTTGTTCGAATGAAACAAGGAATAAAGTTTGATTCATGGAATCAATGATTCTAGTTTGATTCAATGATTCAATCAATTCAGTTTGTTTCATTAAATGAAAACGGTGAGCTTGACACATTGAATGAATGAGAGAAGCTCTATACATTGAATTAAGACGGGCAGTTTGGTTGATCTAGTAAACGTGTGTAGTTTGACAGAGACAATGCGTGAAACTTGTGCCATTGAATGAATGAGCTTTTCTCATTGATTTGACAAATGCCGCCTCTTTCATTGAATATGCAATGAATATGCAGTTTGGTTCACGAAATAAGGGAGATAAGTCTGTTGCATTTGAACAATGATTGTTGTTTGATTCAATGATTCAATGAATGCAGTTTGTTTCTTTGAATGAAAGTGCTAAGCTCGAGAAAGTGAATACAAATGAAAAGCTGTACTCATTGAATTAACACGTGCACTCTGTTTCATTTAATGAACGCATGCAGTTTTTATCATTGAATAAACGCGTGCAGTTTCTTTCATTGAATGAATGGCAAAAGCTAGATTCATTGGAATAGCACATACAGTTTTACTCATCGAATGAATGTTTGCAGTTAGATTCAATCATTGCGTTCAGTTTGTGGCTTTGAAGGAATGAAAGAACCTCTCCTCTAATCTAATGTAATCTAATCTAATTCAAAGTAATCTAATGTAATGTAATCTAATCTAATCTAGTACAATGTAATCTAATGTAATCTAATCTAAGCTAATGTAATCTAATGTAATGTAATGTAATGTAATGTAATCTAATGTCATGTCACCTAATCTAATCTAATCGAATGTACTCTATGCTAATGTATTCTAATCTGATCTAATCTAATCTAATCTAATCTAATGCAATCTAACCCAATCTAATGTAAACTAATGTAATGTAATGTAATGTAATGTAATCTAATCTAATTTAATCTAATGTACACTAATCTAATGTAATCTAATCTAATCCCATGTAATGTAATCTAATCTAATTCAAAGTAATCTAATGTAATGTAATCTAATCTAATCTAGTACAATGTAATCTAATGTAATCTAATCTAAGCTAATGTAATCTAATGTAATGTAATGTAATCTAATGTCATGTCACCTAATCTAATCTAATCTAATGTAGTCTATGCTAATGTATTCTAATCTGATCTAATCTAATCTAATCTAATCTAATGCAATCTAACCCAATCTAAAGTTAACTAATGTAATGTAATGTAATGTAATCTAATCTAATCTAATGTAAACTAATCTAATGTAATCTAATCTAATCCCATGTAATGTAATCTAATCTAATCGAGTGCAATGTAATCTAATGTAATCTAACCTAAGATAATGTGTTCTAATGTAATGTAATGTAATGTAATGTAATCTAATGTCATATCACCTAATCTAACCTAATCTAATGTACTCTATTCTAATGTAATCTAATCTGTTGTAATCTAATCTGTTCTAATCTAATCTAATGCAATCTAACCAAATCTAATGTCATCTAATGTAATGTAATGTAATCTAATCTAATCTAATCTAATCTAATCTAATGTAATCTAATCTACTTTGAATCCATCATATGAATTTGATTCAATGATTCAACGAAAGCTGTTTGTTTCATTGAATGAAAGCGTTCAGCTCATCATTGACTGATCAGAGAAGCTCTGCTCATTGAATTAACACGTGCAGTTTGGTTTATGGAGTGAATGTGTGCAGTTTGATTGAGACAACGTGTGAAGCTTGTGACATTGAATGAATGAGTAGCTGTATTGATTGAATTGACAAATGCAGTTTGCTTCATGAACTAAATGTGTGCAATTTGTTTAGTTGAATCAATGCGTTCAGAGTACCTTCATTGAATTATCATGTGCAGTCTGTTTCATTGAACGAATAAGTGTAGTAGGATTCACTAAATAAGTGAGTTAGGTTTGTTCGAATGAAACAAGGAATAAGGTTTGATTAATTGAATAAATGATTCTAGTTTGATTCAGTGATTCAATCAATGCAGTTTGTTTCATTAAATTCAAACGGTGAGCTTGACACATTGAATGAATGAGAGAAGCTCTATTCATTGAATTAAGACGGGCAGTTTGGTTCATCTCGTAAACGTGTGTAGTTTGACAGAGACAATGCGTGAAACTTGTGCCATTGAATGAATGTGAGTAGCTCTACTCATTGAATTGACAAATGCAGCCTCTTTCATTGAATATGCAATGTATATGCAGTTTGCTTCACGAAATAAGGGAGATAGGTTTGTTCCATTGAAACAAGGTTTGATTCATTGCATCAATGATTGTTATTTGATGCAATGATTCAATGAATGCAGTTTGTTTCATTAAATGAAAGCGTTAAGCTTGACCCATTGAATGAACGAGGGAAGCTCTACTCATTGATTTAAGACGTGCAGTCTGTATCATGAGTCCAGTATGCTCCATTGAATGAATGCGTATTACTGGTGGCATTGAATGAATGGCTGGAGCTCGACTCTTTTAATTAAGACATACAAAGTATTTCATTGAATGAATGGGTGCAGTTTGATTCACGAAGTAAATGAGTTAAGTTTGTTCGATGGAATCCATTAATACTGTTTGATTCATTGAGTAAATGATGGCAGTTTGACTCAATGATTCAATGAAGCATTTGGTTTCATTGAATGATAGTGCTAAGCTCGAGAAAGTGAATACAAATGAAAAGGTGTTCTCATTGAATTAACACGTGCACTCTGTTTCATTTAATGAACGAATGCAGTTTTTATCATTGAATGAACGCGTGCAGTTTCTTTCATTGACTGAATGGCAAAAGCTAGATTCATTGGAATAGCACATACAGTGTTCCTCATCGAATGAATGTTTGCAGTTAGATTCAATCATTGCGTTCAGTTTGTGGCTTTGAAGGAATGAAAGAACCTCTCCTCTAATCTAATGTAATCTAATCTAATCTAGTGCAATTTAATCTAATGTAATCTAATCTAAGATAATGTAATCTAATGTAATGTAATGTAATGTAATCTAATGTAATGTAATGTAATCTAAGGTCATGTCACCTAATCTAATCTAATCTAATGTACTCTATGCTAATATAATCTAATCTGATCTAATCTAGTCTAATCTAATCTAAAGCGATCTAACCTAAGCTAATGTAATCTAATGTAATGTAATCTAATGTAATCTAATCTAATCTAATCTAATGTAAACTAATCTAATGTAATCTAATCTAATCCAATGTAATGTAATCTAATGTAATCTAATCTAAGATAATGTATTCTAATCTAATGTAATCTAATGTAATGTAATCTAATGTCATGTCACCTAATCTAACCTAATCTAATGTACTCTATTCTAATGTAATCTAATCTGATGTAATCTAATCTAATCTAATCTAATGCAATCTAACCAAATCTAATGTAATCAAATGTAATCTAATGTAATCTAATCTAATCCAGTCTAATCTAATGTAATCTAATCTACATTGAATCCATCATATGAATTTGATTCAATGATTCAACGAAAGCTGTTTGTTTCATTGAATGAAAGCGTTCGGCTCATCATTGACTGATCAGAGAAGCTCTGCTCTTTGAATTAACACGTGCAGTTTGGTTCATGGAGTGAATGTGTGCAGTTTGGTTTCATTGAATGATAGTGCTAAGCTCGAGAAAGTGAATACAAATGAAAAGCTGTACTCATTGAATTAACACGTGCACTCTGTTTCATTTAATGAACGCATGCAGTTTTTATCATTGAATGAACGCGTGCAGTTTCTTTCAATGAATGAATGGCAAAAGCTAGATTCATTGGAATAGCACATACAGTGTTCCTCATCGAATGAATGTTTGCAGTTAGATTCAATCATTGCGTTCAGTTTGTGGTTTTGAAGGAATGAAAGAACCTCTCCTCTAATCTAATGTAATTTAATCTAATCTAGTGCAATTTAATCTAATGTAATCTAATCTAAGATAATGTAATCTAATGTAATGTAATGTAATGTAATCTAATGTAATGTAATGTAATGTAATCTAATGTCATGTCACCTAATCTAATCTAATCTAATGTACTCTATGCTAATGTAATCTAATCTGATCTAATCTAATCTAATCTAATCTAATGCAATCTAACCTAATCTAATGTAATCTAATGTAATGTAATCTAATCTAATCTAATCTAATTTAAACTAATCTAATGTAATCTAATCTAATCCAATGTAATATAATCTAATGTAATCTAATCTAAGATAATGTATTCTAATCTAATGTAATCTAATGTAATGTAATCTAATGTCATGTCACCTAATCTAACCTAATCTAATGTACTCTATTCTAATGTAATCTAATCTGATGTAATCTAATCTAATCTAATCTAATGCAATCTAACCAAATCTAATGTAATCTAATCTAATCTAATCTAATCTAATCTAATCTAATGTAATCTAATCTACATTGAACCCAACATATGAATTTGATTCAATGATTCAACGAAAGCTGTTTGTTTCATTGAATGAAAGCGTTCGGCTCATCATTGACTGATCAGAGAAGCTCTGCTCTTTGAATTAACACGTGCAGTTTGGTTCATGGAGTGAATGTGTGCAGTTTGGTTTCATTGAATGATAGTGCTAAGCTCGAGAAAGTGAATACAAATGAAAAGCTGTACTCATTGAATTAACACGTGCACTCTGTTTCATTTAATGAACGCACGCAGTTTTTATCATTGAATGAACGCGTGCAGTTTCTTTCATTGAATGAATGGCAAAAGCTAGATTCATTGGAATAGCACATACAGTGTTCCTCATCGAATGAATGTTTGCAGTTACATTCAATCATTGCGCTCAGTTTGTGGCTTTGAAGGAATGAAAGAACCTCTCCTCTAATCTAATGTAATCTAATCTAATCTAAAGTAATCTAATGTAATGTAATCTAATCTAATGTAGTGTAATCGAATGTAATCTAATCTAATCTAGTTCAATGTAATCAAAATTAATCTAATCTAAACTAATGTAATCTAATGTAATGCAATGTAATCTCATCTAATGTCATGTCACCTAATCAAATCTAATCTAATGTGCTCTATTCTAATGTAATCTAATCTGATGTAATCTAATCTAATCTAATGCAATCAAACCAAATCTAATTTAATCTAATGTAATGTAATGTAATCTAATCTAATCTAATCTAATGTAATGTAATCTAATCTAATGTAATCTAATCTACATTGAATCCATCATATGTATTTGATTCAATGATTCAACGAAAGCTGTTTGTTTCATTGAATGAAAGCGTTCAGCTCATCATTGACTGATCAGAGAAGCTCTGCTCATTGAATTGACACGGGCAGTTTGGTTCATGGAGTGAATGTGTACAGTTTGATTGAGACAACGTGTGAAGCTTGTGACATTGAATGAATGAGTAGCTGTATTGATTGAATTGACAAATGCAGTTTGCTTTATGAACTAAATGTGTGCAATTTGTTTTGTTGAATCAATGCGTTCAGAGTACCTTCATTGAATTATCATGTGCAGTCTGTTTCATTGAACGAATAAGTGTAGTAGGATTCACTAAATAAATGAGTTAGTGTTTGTTCGAATGAAACAAGGAATAAGGTTTGGTTCATTGAATCAATGATTCTAGTTTGATTCAATGATTCAATCAATTCAGTTTGTTTCATTAAATGAAATCGGTGAGCTTGACACATTGAATGAATGAAAGAAGCTCTATTCATTGAATTAAGACAGGCAGTTTGGTTCATCTAGTAAACGTGTGTAGTTTGACAGAGACAATGCGTGAAACTTGTGCCATTGAATGAATGAGAGTAGCTTTTCTCATTGATTTGACAAATGCCGCCTCTTTCATTGAATATGCAATGAATATGCAGTTTGGTTCACGAAATAAGGGAGATAGGTCTGTTCCATTTGAACAATGATTGTTGTTTGATTCAATGATTCAATGAATGCAGTTTGTTTCTTTGAATGAAAGTGCTAAGCTCGAGAAAGTGAATACAAATGAAAAGCTGTACTCATTGAATTAACACGTGCACTCTGTTTCATTTAATGAACGCATGCAGTTTTTATCATTGAATGAACGCGTGCAGTTTCTTTCATTGACTGAATGGCAAAAGCTAGATTCATTGGAATAGCACATACAGTGTTCCTCATCGAATGAATGTTTGCAGTTACATTCAATCATTGCGTTCAGTTTGTGGCTTTGAATGAATGAAAGAACCTCTCCTCTAATCTAATGTAATCTAATCTAATCTAAAGTAATCTAATGTAATGTAATCTAATCTAATGTAGTGTAATCTAATGTAATGTAATGTAATCTAATCTAATCTAGTCTAACCTAATCTAATCTAATGTAATGTAATCTAATCTATTCTAATTTAATCAAATCTAATGTAATCTAATCTAATCTAGTTCAATGTAATCAAAATTAATCTAATCTAAACTAATGTAATCTAATGTAATGCAATGTAATGCAATGTAATCTAATCTAATGTCATGTCACCTAATCAAATCTAATCTAATGTGCTCTATTCTAATGTAATCTAATCTGATGTAATCTAATCTAATCTAATGCAATCTAACCAAATCTAATTTAATCTAATGTAATGTAATCTAAGGTAATCTAATCTAATCTAATGTAATGTAATCTAATCTAATCTAATATAATCTAATCTACTTTGAATCCATCATATGAATTTGATTCAATGATTCAACGAAAGCTGTTTGTTTCATTGAATGAAAGCGTTCAGCTCATCATTGACTGATCAGAGAAGCTCTGCTCATTGAATTAACACGTGCAGTTTGGTTCATGGAGTGAATGTGTGCAGTTTGATTGAGACAATGTGTGAAGCTTATGACATTGAATGAATGAGTAGCTGTATTGATTGAATTGACAAATGCAGTTTGCTTCATGAACTAAATGTGTGCAATTTGTTTAATTGAATCTATGCGTTCAGAGTACCTTCATTGAATTATCATGTGCAGTCTGTTGCATTGAACGAATAAGTGTAGTAGGATTCATAAATAAGTGAGTTAGGTTTGTTCGAATGAAACAAGGAATAAAGTTTGATTCATGGAATCAATGATTCTAGTTTGATTCAATGATTCAATCAATTCAGTTTGTTTCATTAAATGAAAACGGTGAGCTTGACACATTGAATGAATGAGAGAAGCTCTATACATTGAATTAAGACGGGCAGTTTGGTTGATCTAGTAAACGTGTGTAGTTTGACAGAGACAATGCGTGAAACTTGTGCCATTGAATGAATGAGAGTAGCTTTTCTCATTGATTTGACAAATGCCGCCTCTTTCATTGAATATGCAATGAATATGCAGTTTGGTTCACGAAATAAGGGAGATAGGTCTGTTGCATTTGAACAATGATTGTTGTTTGATTCAATGATTCAATGAATGCAGTTTGTTTCTTTGAATGAAAGTGCTAAGCTCGAGAAAGTGAATACAAATGAAAAGCTGTACTCATTGAATTAACACGTGCACTCTGTTTCATTTAATGAACGCATGCAGTTTTTATCATTGAATAAACGCGTGCAGTTTCTTTCATTGAATGAATGGCAAAAGCTAGATTCATTGGAATAGCACATACAGTTTTACTCATCGAATGAATGTTTGCAGTTAGATTCAATCATTGCGTTCAGTTTGTGGCTTTGAAGGAATGAAAGAACCTCTCCTCTAATCTAATGTAATCTAATCTAATTCAAAGTAATCTAATGTAATGTAATCTAATCTAATCTAGTACAATGTAATCTAATCTAAGCTAATGTAATCTAATGTAATGTAATGTAATGTAATGTAATCTAATGTCATGTCACCTAATCTAATCTAATCGAATGTACTCTATGCTAATGTATTCTAATCTGATCTAATCTAATCTAATCTAATCTAATGCAATCTAACCCAATCTAATGTAAACTAATGTAATGTAATGTAATATAATCTAATCTAATCTAATGTACACTAATCTAATGTAATCTAATCTAATCCCATGTAATGTAATCTAATCTAATTCAAAGTAATCTAATGTAATGTAATCTAATCTAATCTAATCTAGTACAATGTAATCTAATGTAATCTAATCTAAGCTAATGTAATCTAATGTAATGTAATGTAATCTAATGTCATGTCACCTAATCTAATCTAATCTAATGTAGTCTATGCTAATGTATTCTAATCTGATCTAATCTAATCTAATCTAATCTAATGCAATCTAACCCAATCTAAAGTTAACTAATGTAATGTAATGTAATGTAATCTAATCTAATCTAATGTAAACTAATCTAATGTAATCTAATCTAATCCCATGTAATGTAATCTAATCTAATCGAGTGCAATGTAATCTAATGTAATCTAACCTAAGATAATGTGTTCTAATCTAATGTAATGTAATGTAATGTAATCTAATGTCATATCACCTAATCTAACCTAATCTAATGTACTCTATTCTAATGTAATCTAATCTGTTGTAATCTAATCTGTTCTAATCTAATCTAATGCAATCTAACCAAATCTAATGTCATCTAATGTAATGTAATGTAATCTAATCTAAGACAATGCGTGAAACTTGTGCCATTGAATGAATGTGAGTAGCTCTACTCATTGAATTGACAAATGCAGCCTCTTTCATTGAATATGCAATGTATATGCAGTTTGCTTCACGAAATAAGGGAGATAGGTTTGTTCCATTGAAACAAGGTTTGATTCATTGAATCAATGATTGTTCTTTGATGCAATGATTCAATGAATGCAGTTTGTTTCATTAAATGAAAGCGTTAAGCTTGACCCATTGAATGAACGAGGGAAGCTCTACTCATTGATTTAAGACGTGCAGTCTGTATCATGAGTCCAGTATGCTCCATTGAATGAATGCGTATTACTGGTGGCATTGAATGAATGGCTGGAGCTCGACTCTTTTAATTAATGAATGGGTGCAGTTTGATTCACGAAGTAAATGAGTTAAGTTTGTTCGATGGAATCCATTAATACTGTTTGATTCATTGAGTAAATGATGGCAGTTTGACTCAATGATTCAATGAAGCATTTGGTTTCATTGAATGATAGTGCTAAGCTCGAGAAAGTGAATACAAATGAAAAGCTGTTCTCATTGAATTAACACGTGCACTCTGTTTCATTTAATGAACGAATGCAGTTTTTATCATTGAATGAACGCGTGCAGTTTCTTTCATTGACTGAATGGCAAAAGCTAGATTCATTGGAATAGCACATACAGTGTTCCTCATCGAATGAATGTTTGCAATTAGATTCAATCATTGCGTTCAGTTTGTGGCTTTGAAGGAATGAAAGAACCTCTCCTCTAATCTAATGTAATCTAATCTAGTGCAATTAAATCTAATGTAATCTAATCTAAGATAATGTAATCTAATGTAATGTAATGTAATGTAATCTAATGTAATGTAATGTAATCTAAGGTCATGTCACCTAATCTAATCTAATCTAATGTACTCTATGCTAATATAATCTAATCTGATCTAATCTAATCTAATCTAATCTAAAGCAATCTAACCTAAGCTAATGTAATCTAATGTAATGTAATCTAATGTAATCTAATCTAATCTAATCTAATGTAAACTAATCTAATGTAATCTAATCTAAGATAATGTATTCTAATCTAATGTAATCTAATGTAATGTAATCTAATGTCATGTCACCTAATCTAACCTAATCTAATGTACTCTATTCTAATGTAATCTAATCTGATGTAATCTAATCTAATCTAATCTAATGCAATCTAACCAAATCTAATGTAATCAAATGTAATCTAATGTAATCTAATCTAATCCAGTCTAATCTAATGTAATCTAATCTACATTGAATCCATCATATGAATTTGATTCAATGATTCAACGAAAGCTGTTTGTTTCATTGAATGAAAGCGTTCGGCTCATCATTGACTGATCAGAGAAGCTCTGCTCTTTGAATTAACACGTGCAGTTTGGTTCATGGAGTGAATGTGTGCAGTTTGGTTTCATTGAATGATAGTGCTAAGCTCGAGAAAGTGAATACTAATGAAAAGCTGGACTCATTGAATTAACACGTGCACTCTGTTTCATTTAATGAACGCACGCAGTTTTTATCATTGAATGAACGCGTGCAGTTTCTTTCAATGAATGAATGGCAAAAGCTAGATTCATTGGAATAGCACATACAGTGTTCCTCATCGAATGAATGTTTGCAGTTAGATTCAATCATTGCGTTCAGTTTGTGGTTTTGAAGGAATGAAAGAACCTCTCCTCTAATCTAATGTAATTTAATCTAATCTAGTGCAATTTAATCTAATGTAATCTAATCTAAGATAATGTAATCTAATGTAATGTAATGTAATGTAATCTAATGTAATGTAATGTAATGTAATCTAATGTCATGTCACCTAATCTAATCTAATCTAATGTACTCTATGCTAATGTAATCTAATCTGATCTAATCTAATCTAATCTAATCTAATGCAATCTAACCTAATCTAATGTAATCTAATGTAATGTAATCTAATCTAATCTAATCTAATTTAAACTAATCTAATGTAATCTAATCTAATCCAATGTAATATAATCTAATGTAATCTAATCTAAGATAATGTATTCTAATCTAATGTAATCTAATGTAATGTTATCTAATGTCATGTCACCTAATCTAACCTAATCTAATGTACTCTATTCTAATGTAATCTAATCTGATGTAATCTAATCTAATCTAATCTAATGTAATCTAATCAAAGGTAATGTATTCCAATCTAATGTAAACTAATGTCTGTCACCTAATGTAACCTAATTTAATGTACTCTATTCTAATGTAATCTAATCTGATGTAATCTAATCTAATCTAATCTAATCCAATGCAATCTAACCAAATCTAATGTAATGTAATCTAATTTAATCTAATCTAATCTAATCTAGACTGATGTAATCTAATCTAATGTAATCTAATCTACATTGAATCCATCATATGAATTTGATTCAATGGTTCAACGAAAGCTGTTTGTTTCATTGAATGAAAGCGTTCAGCTCATCATTGACTGATGAGAGAAGCTCTGCTCATTGAATTAACACGTGCAGTTTGGTTCATGGAGTGAATGTGTGCAGTTTGATTGAGACAATGTGTGAAGTTTATGACATTGAATGAATGAGTAGCTCTATTGATTGAATTGACAAATGCAGTTTGCTTCATGAACTAAATGTGTGCAATTTGTTTAATTGAATCAATGCGTTCAGAGTACCTTCGTTGAATTATCATGTGCAGTCTGTTTCATTGAACGAATAAGTGTAGTAGGATTCATAAATAAGTGAGTTAGGATTGTTCGAATGAAACAAGGAATAAGGTTTGGTTCATTGAATCAATGATTCTAGTTTGATTCAATGATTCAATCAATTCAGTTTGTTTCATTAAATGAAAACGGTGAGCTTGACACATTGAATGAATGAGAGTAGCTCTGTTCATTGAATTAAGAGGGGCAGTTTTCTTCATCTATTAAACGTGTGTAGTTTGACAGAGACAATGCGTGAAACTTGTGCCATTGAATGAATGAGAGTAGCTCTACTCATTGAATTGACAAATGCAGCCTCTTTCATTGAATATGCAATGAATATGGAGTTTGGTTCACGAAATAAGGGAGATAGGTCTGTTCCATTTGAACAATGATTGTTGTTTGATTCAATGATTCAATGAATGCAGTTTGTTCTTTGAATGAAAGTGCTAAGTTCGAGAAAGTGTATACAAATGATAAGCTGTACTCATTGAATTAACACTTGCACTCTGTTTCATTTAATGAACGCATGCAGTTTTTATCATTGAATGAACGCGTGCAGTTTCTTTCATTGACTGAATGGCAAAAGCTAGATTCATCGGATTAGCACATACAGTGTTCCTCATCGAATGAATGTTTGCACTTAGATTCATTAATTGCGTTACGTTTGTGGTTTTGAAGGAATGAAAGAACCTCTCCTCTAATCTAATGTGATCTAATCTAATCTTATGTAATCTAATGTAACGTAATGTATTCTAATGTAATGTAATCTAATCTAGTCTAATCTAATCTAATCTAATCTAATGTAATCTAATCTAATCCAATGTAATGTAATCTAATCTAATGTAATCTAATCAAATGTAATGTAATGAAATCTAATCTAGTCTAATCAAATCTTTTCTATTGTAATGCAATCTAATCTAAACCAATGTAATGTAATCGAATGTAATGTAATCTACTCTAATGTAATCTAATCTAATCTAGTGCAATGTAATCTAATGTAATCTAATCTAAGCTAATGCAATCTAATCTAATGTAACCTAATGTGATGTAATGTCATCTAATGTAATCTAATCTAATCTAATCTAATTTAATATAATCTAATGTAATCTAATCTAATCTAATCTTATGTAATCTAATGTTATGTAATGTAATGTAATCGAATGTAATGTCATCTAATCTAACCTAACCAACTCTATTCTAATGTAATCTAATCTAATCTAATGTCATCTAACCTAATTTAATGTAATCTAATGTAACGTAATCGAATGTAATCTAATCCAATCTAATCTAATCTAAGGTAAAGTAATCTAATCTAATCTACATTGAATCCATCATATGAATTTGATACAATGATTCAACGAAAGCTGTTTGTATCATTGAATGAAAGCGTTAAACTCATCATTGACTGAGGAGAGAAGCTCTGCTCATTGAATTAACACGTGCAGTTTGGTTCATGGAGTGAAATGATTTGTATGTTTAAATAAAAGAGTCGAGCTCCAGCCATTCATTCAATGCCACGAGCAAAACGCATTCATTCAATGGAGCATACTGCACTCATGATACAGACTGCACGTCTTAAATCACTGAGTAGAGCTTCTCTGCTTCATTCAATGGGTCAAGGTTAACGCTTTCATTCAAAGAAACAAACTGCATTCATTGAATCATTGAATCAAACAACAATCATTGATTCAATGAATCAAACCTTGTTTCAATGGAACAAACCTATCTCTCTTATTTAGTGAACCAAACTGCATATTCATTGCATATTCAATGAAAGAGGCTGCATTCGTCAATTCAATGAGTAGAGCTACTCTCATTCATTCAATGGCACAAGTTTCACGCATTGTCTCTGTCAAACTACACACGTTTACTGGATGAACCAAACTGCCCGTCTTAATTCAATGAATAGAGCTTCTCTCATTCATTCAATGTGTCAAGCTCACCGTTTGCATTTAATGAAACAAACTGCATTGATTGAATCACTGAATCAAACTAGAATCATTGATTCAATGAATCAAACCTTATTCCTTGTTTCATTGGAACAAACGTACCTCACTTATTTAGTGAATCCTACTACACTTATTCGTTCAATGATTAGATTGCTTAGATTAGATTACATTACATTAGATTACATTAGATTACATTACATTTGATTACATTAGATTAGTTTAGATTAGATTACATTACATTAGATTACATTACATTAGATTAGAATAGATTACATTAGATTCGATTACATTTGATGAGATTACATTTCATTAGATTACATTAGATTTCATTAGATTAGATGAGATTACATTACATTACATTACATTAGATTCGATTAGATTAGATTTAATTAGATTAGATTAGATTAGATTACAATAGATTAGATTAGATTAGAGTACATTAGATTAGATGACATTACATTAGATTAGACTTCATTAGATTAGATTAGATTTCATTAGATTAGATTAGTTTAGATTAGATGAGATTACACTACATTACAATACATTAGATTCGATTAGTTTAGATTTAATTGCATTAGAATAGATTACATTAGATTAGATTAGATTAGATTAGAGTACATTAGATTGGATTAGATTACATTAGATTAGATTACATTACATTAGAGTACATTAGATTAGATTAGATTAGATTAGATAAGGTTACGTTACATTAGATTAGATTAGATTACATTACATTGCATTACATTGGATTAGAGTACATTAGATTAGATTAGATTACATTAGATAAAGTTACGTTACATTAGATTAGATTACATTACATTACATTACATTGGATTAGATTACGTTTGATGAGATTACATTTCTTTAGATTACATTAGATTATATTATATTATATTAGATTTCATTAGATTAGATTAGATTAGATTAGATTACATTACATTAGATTAGATTAGATTAGATTACAATAGATTAGATTAGATTAGAGTACATGAGATTAGATTACATTACATTAGATTAGACTTCATTAGAATAGATTAGATTAGATTAGATTAGATTTCATTAGATTAGATTAGATTAGATGAGATTACATTACATTACATTAGATTCGATTAGATTAGATTTAATTTCATTAGATTAGATTAGATTAGAGTACATCAGATTAGATTAGATTACATTAGATTAGATTAGATTACATTAGAGTACATTAGATTAGATTAGATTACATTAGATAAGGTAACGTTACATTAGATTAGATTAGATTACATTACATTACATTGGATTAGATTAGATTAGATAACAATACATTACATTAGATTAGATTACATTATATTAGATTACTTTACATTAGATTAGATTAGATTTGATTCGATTACATTAGATGTCATTACATTTCATTAGATAATTTTAGATTATATTAGATTACATTAGATTACATTACATTACATTCGATTAGATTAGTTTACATTAGATTAGATTAGATTATCTTAGATTAGATTATATTATATTAGATTTCATTACATTTCATCAGATTACATTAGAATAGATTAGATTACATTAGATTAGAGGAGAGTTTCTTTCATTCCTTCAAAGCCACAAACTGAACGCAATTAATGAATCTAACTGCAAACATTCATTCGATGAGGAACACTGTATGTGCTATTCCAATGAATCTAGCTTTTGCCATTCATTCAATGAAAGAAACTGCACGCGTTCATGCAATGATAAAAACTGCATGCGTTCATTAAATGAAACAGAGTGCACGTGTTAATTCAATGAGTACAGTTTTTCTTTTTTATTCACTTTCTCGAGCTTAACACTTTCACTCAATGAAACCAAATGCTTCATTGAATCATTGAGTCAAACTGCCATCGTTAACTCAATGAATCAAACAGTATTAATGGATTCCATCGAACAAACTTAACTCATTTACTTCGTGAATCCAACTGCACCCATTCATTCAATGAAATGATTTGTATGTATTAAATAAAAGAGTCGGGAACTAGCTATGCCACAAGCAAAACGCATTCATTCAATGGAGCATAATGCACTCATGATACAGACTGCACGTTTAAATCAATGAGTAGAGCTTCTCTGCTCTATTCAATGGGTCAAGCTTAACGCTTTCATGCAAAGAAACAAACTGCATTCATTGAATCATTGAATCAAACAACAATCATTGATTCAATGAATCAAACCTTGCTTCAATGGAACAAACCTATCTCTCTTATTTAGTGAACCAAATTGCATATTCGTGGAATAGTCAATGAAAGAGGAACACTGTATGTGCTATTCCAATGAATCTAGCTGTTGCCATTCATTCAATGAAAGAAACTGCACGCGTTCATGCAATGATAAAAACTGCATGCGTTCATTAAATGAAACAGAGTGCACGTGTTAATTCAATGACTACAGCTTTTCTCTTTTATTCACTTTCTCGAGCTTAACACTTTCATTTAATGAAACCAAATGCTTCATTGAATCATTGAGTGAAACTGCCATCATTGACTCAATGAATCAAACAGTATTAATGGATTCCATCGAACAAACTAAACTCATTTACTTCGTGAATCCAACTGCACCCATTCATTCAATGAAATGATTTGTATGTCTTAAATAAAAGAGTCGAGCTCCAGCCATTCATTCAATGCCACGAGCAAAACGCATTCATTCAATGGAGCATTCTGCACTCATGATACAGTTGCACGTATTAAATCAATGAGTAGAGCTTCTCTGCTTCATTCAATGGGTCAAGCTTAACGCTTTCATTCAAAGAAACAATCTGCATTCATTGAATCATTGAATCAAACAACAATCATTGATTCAATGAATCAAACCTTGTTTCAATGGAACAAACCTATCTCTCTTATTTAGTGAACCAAACTGCATATTCATTGCATATTCAATGAAAGAGGCTGCATTTGTCAATTCAATGAGTAGAGCTACTCTCATTCATTCAATGGCACAAGTTTCACGCATTGTCTCTGTCAAACTACACACGTTTACTAGATGAACCAAACTGCCCGTCTTAATTCAATGAATAGAGCTTCTCTCATTCATTCAATGTGTCAAGCTCACCGTTTTCATTTAATGAAACAAACTGCATTGATTGAATCACTGAATCAAACTAGAATCATTGATTCAATGAATCAAACCTTATTCCTTGTTTCATTCGAACAAACCTACCTCACTTATTTAGTGAATCCTACTACACTTATTCGTTCAATGATTAGATTAGATTACATTACATTAGATTACATTAGATTAGTTTAGATTAGATTACATTACATTAGATTACATTACATTAGAGTAGAATAGATTACATTAGATTCGATTACATTTGATGAGATTACATTTCATTAGATTACATTAGATTATATTATATTAGATTAGATTTCGTTAGATTAGATTAGATTAGATTAGATGAGATTACATTACATTACATAACATTAGATTCGATTAGATTA
Source organism: Chiloscyllium punctatum (assembly GCF_047496795.1). Lineage (NCBI taxonomy): Eukaryota > Metazoa > Chordata > Chondrichthyes > Orectolobiformes > Hemiscylliidae > Chiloscyllium > Chiloscyllium punctatum. Next base: position 37,647,756 of record NC_092785.1, read on the forward strand.
GATTTAATTACATTAGATTATATTAGATTAGATTACAATAGATTAGATTAGATTAGAGTACATTAGATTAGATTACATTACATTAGATTAGACTTCATTAGATTAGATTAGATTAGATTACATTACATTACATTAGATTCGATTAGATTAGATTTAATTGCATTAGATTAGATTACATTCGATTAGATAACATTATATTATCTTAGACTAGATTATATTATATTAGATTACTTTACATTAGATTAGATTAGATTTGATTCGATTACATTAGATGTGATTACATTTCATTAGATAACATTAGATTATATTAGATTACATTACATTACATTCGATTAGATTAGTTTACATTAGATTAGATTACATTGCATTTGATTACATTAGATTAGATTAGATTATTTTAGATTAGATTATATTATATTAGATTAATTTACATTAGATTTGATTACATTACATTAGATTACATTAGAATAGCTTAGATTACATTAGATTAGAGGAGAGTTTCTTTCTTTCCTCCAAAGCCACAAACTGAACGCAATTAATTAATCTAACTGCAAACATTCATTCGATGAGGAACACTGTATGTGCTATTCCAATGAATCTAGCTTTTGCCATTCATTCAATGAAAGAAACTGCACGCGTTCATGCAATGATAAAAACTGCATGCGTTCATTAAATGAAACAGAGTGCACGTGTTAATTCAATGAGTACAGTTTTTCTTTTTTATTCACTTTCTCGAGCTTAACACTTTCATTTAATGAAACCAAATGCTTCATTGAATCATTGGGTCAATCTGCCATCATTGACTCAATGAATCAAACAGTATTAATGGATTCCATCGAGCAAACTCAACTCATTTCCTTCGTGAATCGAACTGCACCCATTCATTCAATGAAATGGTTTGAATGTCTTAAATAAAAGAGTCGAGCTCCAGCCATTCATTCAATGCCACGAGCAAAACGCATTCATTCAATGGAGCATAATGCACTCATGATACAGACTGCACGTCTTAAATCAATGAGTAGAGCTTATCTCCTGCATTCAATTGGTCAAGCTTAACGCTTTCATTCAAAGAAACAAACTGCATTCATTGAATCATTGAATCAAACAACAATCATTGATGCATTGAATCAAACCTTGTTTCAATGGAACAAACCTATCTCTCTTATTTAGTGAACCAAACTGCATATTCATTGCATATTCAATGAAAGAGGCTGCATTTGTCAATTCAATGAGTAGAGCTACTCTCATTCATTCAATGGCACAAGTTTCACGCATTGTCTCTGTCAAACTACACACTTTTACTAGATGAAACAAACTGCCCGTCTTAATTCAATGAATAGAGCTTCTCTCATTCATTCAATGTGTCAAGCTCACCGTTTTCATTTAATGAAACAAACTGCATTGATTGAATCACTGAATCAAACTAGAATCATTGATTCAATGAATCAAACCTTATTCCTTGTTTCATTCGAACAAACCTACCTCACTTATTTAGTGAATCCTACTACACATATTCGTTCAATGATTAGATTGCTTAGATTATATTACATTACATTAGATTACATTACATTTGGTTACATTAGATTAGTTTAGATTAGATTACATTTCATTAGATTAGAATAGATTACATTAGATTCGCTTACATTTGATGAGATTACATTTCATTAGATGACATTAGATTATATTAGATTAGATTAGATGAGATTACATTACATTACATTACATTACATTCCATTCGATTAGATTAGATTTAATTACATTAGTTTGAAATAGATTAGATTAGATTAGAGTACATTAGATTGGATTACATTACATTAGTTTAGACTTCATTAGATTAGATTAGATTAGATGAGATTTGATTAGATGAGATTACATTACATTACAATACATTAGATTCGATTAGATTAGATTATATTAGATTTAATTACATTAGATTAGATTACATTAGATTAGATTAGATTAGAGTACATTAGATTAGATTAGATTACATTAGATTAGATCAAACTAGAATCATTGATTCAATGAATCAAACCTCATTCCTTGTTTCATTCGAACAAACCTACCTCACTTATTTAGTGAATCGTACTACACTTATTCGTTCAATGATTAGATTAGATTACATTACATTAGATTACATTAGATTAGTTTAGATTAGATTACATTACATTAGATTACATTACATTAGATTAGAATAGATTACATTAGATTCGATTACATTTGATGAGATTACATTTCATTAGATTACATTAGATTATATTATATTAGATTAGATTTCGTTAGATTAGATTCGATTAGATTAGATTTAATTACATTAGATTATATTAGATTAGATTACAATAGATTAGATTAGATTAGAGTACATTAGATTAGATTACATTACATTAGATTAGACTTCATTGGATTAGATTAGATGAGATTACATTACATTACATTACATTAGATTCGATTAGATTAGATTTAATTGCATTAGATTAGATTACATTAGATTAGATTAGATTAGAGTACATTAGATTAGATTAGATTACATTAGGTTAGATTACATTACATTAGAGTACATTAGATTAGATTAGATTAGATAAGGTTACTTTACATTAGATTAGATTCCATTACATTACATTGCATTACATTGGATTAGATTAGATAGATTAGATTAGATTACAATACATTACGTTAGATTAGATAACATTAGATTAGATTACATTACATTAGATTACATTATATTTGATTAGATTAGATTACAATGAAACAAACAGCTTTCGTTGAATCATTGAATCAAATTCATATGATGGATTCAATGTAGATTAGATTACATTAGATTAGATTAGATTAGATTACATTCGATTACATTAGATCAGATTATATTACATTAGATTATATTAGATTAGATTACATTACATTAGATTACAGTACATTACATTGCATTAGATTACTTTAGATTAGATTACATTAGATTATATTACTTTAGAATAGATTACATTAGAATAGATTACAATAGATTGGATTAGATTAGATTAGATTAGATTACATTAGATTACACGAGATTTGCTTAGATTAGATTACATTAGATTAGATTAGATTAGATTACATTTGATTCGATTACATTTGATGAGATAACATTTCATTAGATTACATTAGATTATATTAGATTAGATTAGATTACATTACATTAGATTAGATTAGTTTACATTTGATTAGATTAGATTTGATTAGATTACATTAGATGACATTAGATTAGTTTAGATTACATTACATTCGATTAGATTACATTAGATTAGACTACATTTCATTAGATTACATTACATTAGATTAGATTAGATTTCATTAGATTAGATTAGATTACATTGGATTTGATTAGAGTACATTAGATTAGATTAGGTTACATTAGATTAGATTACATTACATTAGAGGACATTAGATTAGATCAGATTACATTAGATAAAGTTTCATTAGATTACATTACATTAGATTACATTATATTTGATGAGATTAGATTACATTCGAACAACTTAGATTAGATTACATTAGATTAAATTAGATTAGATTACATTAGATTATTTTAGATTAGATTATATTAAATTAGATTACATTACATTAAATTACATTAGATCATCTTAGATTAGATTACATTACATTAGATTACATAAGATTAGATGACATTACATTAGATTACATTACATTACATTAAATTGCAATACATTAGATTAGATTAGATTATATTACATGATTCAGACTGCACGTCTTAAATCACTGAGTAGAGCTTCTCTCCTTCATTCAATGGGTCAAGCTTAACGCTTTCATTCAAAGAAACAATCTGCATTCATTGAATCATTGAATCAAACAACAATCATTGATTCAATGAATCAAACCTTGTTTCAATGGAACAAACCTATCTCCCTTATTTAGTGAACCAAACTGCATATTCATTGCATATTCAATGAAAGAGGCTGCATTTGTCAATTCAATGAGTAGAGATACTCTCATTCATTCAATGGCACAAGTTTCACGCATTGTCTCTGTCAAACTACACACGTTTACTAGATGAAACAAACTGCCCGTCTTAATTCAATGAATAGAGCTTCTCTCATTCATTCAATGTGTCAAGCTCACCGTTTGTATTTAATGGAACAAACTGCCTTGATTGAATCACTGAATCAAACTAGAATTTTTGATTCAATGAATCAAACCTTTTCCTTGTTTCATTCGAACAAACCTAACTCACTTATTTAGTGAATCCCAGTACACGCATTCGTTCAATGAAACAGACTGCACATGATAATTCAATGAAAGTACTCTTAATGCATTGATTCAACCAAACAAATTGCACACATTTAATTCATGAAGCAAACTGCATTTGTCAATTCAATGAATTCATTCAAAGTCACAAGCTTCACACATTGTCTCAATGAAAATGCACACATTCACTCCGTGAACCAAACTGCACGTGTTAATTCAATGAGCAGAGCTTCTCTCCTCAATGATGAGTTTAACGCTTTCATTCAATGAAACAAACAGCTTTCGTTGAATCATTGAAACAAATTCGAATGATAGATCCAATGTAGGTTAGATTACATTAGATTAGATTAGATTAGATTAGATTAGATTACATTATATTAGATTACATAACATTAGATTACATTAGATTACATAAGATTAGATGACATTACATTAGATTACATTACATTAAATTGCAATAGATTAGATTAGATTAGATTAGATTATATTACATGATACAGACTGCACGTCTTAAATCACTGAGTAGAGCTTCTCTGCTTCATTCAATGGGTCAAGGTTAACGCTTTCATTCAAAGAAACAAACTGCATTCATTGAATCATTGAATCAAATAACAATCATTGATTCAATGAATCAAACCTTGTTTCAATGGAACAAACCTATCTCCCTTATTTAGTGAACCAAACTGCATATTCATTGCATATTCAATGAAAGAGGCTGCATTCGTCAATTCAATGAGTAGAGCTACTCTCATTCATTCAATGGCACAAGTTTCACGCATTGTCTCTGTCAAACTACACACGTTTACTAGATGAAGCAAACTGCCCGTCTTAATTCAATGAATAGAGCTTCTCTCATTCATTCAATGTGTCAAGCTCACCGTTTGAAGTTAATGAAACAAACTGCATTGATTGAATCACTGAATCAAACTAGAATCATTTATTCAATTAATCAAACCTTATTCCTTGTTTCATTCGAACAAACCTACCTCACTTATTTAGTGAATCCTACTACACTTATTCGTTCAATGAAACAGACTGCACATGATAATTCAATGAAGGTACTCTTAACGCATTCATTCAACCAAACAAATTGCACACATTTAGTTCATGAAGCAAACTGCATTTGTCAATTCAATGAATATAGCTACTCATTCATTCAATGTCACAAACTTCATACATTGTCTCAATCAAACTGCGCATATTCACTCCATGAACCAAACTGCACGTGTTAATTCAATGAGCAGAGCTCCTCTCATCAGTCAATGATGAGCCTAACGCTTTCATTCAATGAAACAAACAGCTTTCGTTGAATCATTGAATCAAATTCGAATGATGGATTCAATGTAGATTAGATTACATTAGATTAGATTAGATTAGATTACATTCGATTACATTAGATCAGATTATATTACATTAGATTATATTAGATTAGATTACATTACATTAGATTACAGTACATTACAATACATTACATTAGATTACTTTAGATTAGATTACATTAGATTATATTACATTAGAATAGGTTACATTAGAATAGATTACAATAGATTAGATTAGATTACATTAGATTAGATAGATTAGATTACAATACATTACATTCGATTAGATGACATTACATTAGATTACATTACATAATATGAGACTACATTAGATTACATTAGATTACATTAGATTACATTAGATTACATGAGATTTGCTTAGATTAGATTACATCAGATTAGATTAGATTACATTTGATTCGATTACATTTGATGAGATAACATTTCATTAGATTACATTAGATTATATTAGATTAGATTAGATTACCTTACATTAGATTAGACTAGTTTACATTTGATTAGATAGATTTGATTAGATTACATTAGATGACATTAGATTAGTTTAGATTACATTACATTCGATTAGATTACATTAGATTAGACTACATTACATTAGATTACATTACATTAGATTAGATTAGATTTCTTTAGATTAGATTAGATTACATTAGATTAGATTAGAGTACATTAGATTAGATTAGGTTACATTAGATTAGATTACATTACATTAGAGGACATTAGATTAGATCAGATTACATTAGATAAAGTTTCATTAGATTACATTACATTAGATTACATTATATTTGATGAGATTAGATTTCATTCGAACAATTTAGATTAGATTACATTAGATTAAATTAGATTAGATTACATTAGATTATTTTAGATTATATTATATTAAATTAGATTACATTAGATTACATTACATTAAATTACATTAGATTATCTTAGATTAGATTATATTACATTAGATTACTTCACATTAGATTAGATTAGATTTGATTCGATTACATTAGATGTGATTACATTTCATTAGATAACATTAGATTATATTAGATTACAGTAGATTACATTACATTACATTCGATTAGATTCGTTTATATTAGATTAGATTACATTACATTTGATTACATTAGATTAGATTAGATTACATTACATTAGATTAATTAGATTAGATTAGATTACATTAGATTCGATTACATCTGATGAGATTACATTTCATTAGATTACATTAGATTATATTAGATTAGATTAGATTACATTTCATTAGATTAGTTTATTTTACATTTGATTAGATCACATTAGATTAGAATAAATTAGATTACTTTACATTAGATTAGTTTAGATTACATTACTTTCGATTAGATTATATTAGATTAGATTACATTACATTAGATTACATTAAATTGGATTAGATTAGATTTCATTAGATTAGGTTAGATTACATTAGATTAGATTAGATGAGATTACATTACATTACATTACATTAGATTCGGATAGATTAGATTTAATTACATTAGATTAGATTACATTAGATTAGATTAGATTAGAGTACATTAGATTAGATTAGATTGGATTAGATTAGATTAGATTACATTAGAGTACATTAGATTAGATTAGATTACATTAGATAAGGTTACATTACATTAGATTAGATTAGATAACATTACATTACATTTGATTAGATTAGATTAGATTAGATTACAATAAATTACATTAGATTAGATTCCATTAGATTATATTACATTAGAATAGGTTACATTAGAATAGATTACAATAGATTAGATTAGATAACATTAGATTAGATTAGATTAGATTAGATTACAATACATTACATTCGATTAGATGACATTACATTAGATTACATTACATAATATGAGATTAGATTAGATTAGATTAGATTAGATTACATGAGATTTGCTTAGATTAGATTACATTAGATTAGATTAGATTAGATTACATTTGATTCGATTACATTTGATGAGATAACATTTCATTAGATTACATTAGATTATATTAGATTAGATTAGATTACATTATATTAGATTAGATTAGTTTACATTTGATTAGATTAGATTTGATTAGATTACATTAGATGACATTAGATTAGTTTAGATTACATTACATTCGATTAGATTACATTAGATTAGACTACATTTCATTAGATTACATTACATTAGATTAGATTAGATTTCATTAGATTAGATTAGATTAGATTAGATTAGAGTACATTAGATTAGATTAGGTTAAATTAGATTAGATTACATTACATTAGAGGACATTAGATTAGATCAGATTACATTAGATAAAGTTACATTAGATTACATTACATTAGATTACATTATATTTGATGAGATTAGATTACATTCGAACAACTTAGATTAGATTACATTAGATTAAATTAGATTAGATTACATTAGATTATTTTAGATTAGATTATATTAAGTTAGATTACATTAGATTACATTACATTAAATTACATTAGAGTATTTTAGATCAGATTACATTACATTAGATTACTTCATATTAGATTAGATTAGATTTGATTCGATTACATTAGATGTGATTACATTTCATTAGATAACATTAGATTATATTAGATTACAGTAGATTACATTACATTCAATTAGATTAGTTTATATTAGATTAGATTACATTACATTTGATTACATTAGATTAGATTAGATTACATTTGATTACATTACATTAGATTAGATTAGATTTGATTACGTTACATTAGATTACATTACATTAGATTAATTAGATTAGATTAGATTACATTAGATTAGAGGAGAGGTTCTTTCATTCCTTCAAAGCCACAAACTGAACGCAATTAATGAATCTAACTGCAAACATTCATTCGATGAGGAACACTGTATGTGCTATTCCAATGAATCTAGCTTTTGCCATTCATTCAATGAAAGAAACTGCACGCGTTCATGCAATGATAAAAACTGCATGCGTTCATTAAATGAAACAGAGTGCACGTGTTAATTCAATGACTACAGAGATTACATTAGATTAGATTAGATTACATTAGATTACATGAGATTTGCTTAGATTAGATTACATTAGATTAGATTAGATTACATTTGATTCGATTACATTTGATGAGATAACATTTCATTAGATTACGTTAGATTATATTAGATTAGAATAGATTACCTTACATTAGATTAGACTAGTTTACATTTGATTAGATAGATTTGATTAGATTACATTAGATGACATTAGATTAGTTTAGATTACACTACATTCGATTAGATTACATTAGATTAGACTACATTACATTAGATTACATTAGATTAGATTAGATTAGATTTCATTAGATTAGATTAGATTACATTAGATTAGATTAGAGTACATTAGATTAGATTAGGTTACATTAGATTAGATTACATTACATTAGAGAACATTAGATTAGATCAGATTACATTAGATAAAGTTACATTAGATTACATTACATTAGATTACATTATATTTGATGAGATTAGATTACATTCGAACAACTTAGATTAGATTACATTAGATTACTTTAGATTAGATTACATTAGATTATATTACATTAGAATAGGTTACATTAGAATAGATTACAATAGATTAGATTAGATTACATTAGATTAGATAGATTAGATTACAATACATTACATTCGATTAGATGACATTACATTAGATTACATTACATAATATGAGACTACATTAGATTACATTAGATTACATTAGATTACATTAGATTACATGAGATTTGCTTAGATTAGATTACATCAGATTAGATTAGATTACATTTGATTCGATTACATTTGATGAGATAACATTTCATTAGATTACATTAGATTATATTAGATTAGATTAGATTACCTTACATTAGATTAGACTAGTTTACATTTGATTAGATAGATTTGATTAGATTACATTAGATGACATTAGATTAGTTTAGATTACATTACATTCGATTAGATTACATTAGATTAGACTACATTACATTAGATTACATTACATTAGATTAGATTAGATTTCTTTAGATTAGATTAGATTACATTAGATTAGATTAGAGTACATTAGATTAGATTAGGTTACATTAGATTAGATTACATTACATTAGAGGACATTAGATTAGATCAGATTACATTAGATAAAGTTTCATTAGATTACATTACATTAGATTACATTATATTTGATGAGATTACATTACATTCGAACAATTTAGATTAGATTACATTAGATTAAATTAGATTAGATTACATTAGATTATTTTAGATTATATTATATTAAATTAGATTACATTAGATTACATTACATTAAATTACATTAGATTATCTTAGATTAGATTATATTACATTAGATTACTTCACATTAGATTAGATTAGATTTGATTCGATTACATTAGATGTGATTACATTTCATTAGATAACATTAGATTATATTAGATTACAGTAGATTACATTACATTACATTCGATTAGATTCGTTTATATTAGATTAGATTACATTACATTTGATTACATTAGATTAGATTAGATTACATTACATTAGATTAATTAGATTAGATTAGATTACATTAGATTCGATTACATCTGATGAGATTACATTTCATTAGATTACATTAGATTATATTAGATTAGATTAGATTACATTTCATTAGATTAGTTTATTTTACATTTGATTAGATCACATTAGATTAGAATAAATTAGATTACTTTACATTAGATTAGTTTAGATTACATTACTTTCGATTAGATTATATTAGATTAGATTACATTACATTAGATTACATTAAATTAGATTAGATTAGATTTCATTAGATTAGGTTAGATTACATTAGATTAGATTAGATGAGATTACATTACATTACATTACATTAGATTCGGATAGATTAGATTTAATTAGATTAGATTAGATTACATTAGATTAGATTAGATTAGAGTACATTAGATTAGATTAGATTGGATTAGATTAGATTAGATTACATTAGAGTACATTAGATTAGATTAGATTACATTAGATAAGGTTACATTACATTAGATTAGATTAGATTACATTACATTACATTTGATTAGATTAGATTACAATAAATTACATTAGATTAGATTCCATTAGATTATATTACATTAGAATAGGTTACATTAGAATAGATTGCAATAGATTAGATTAGATTACATTAGATTAGATTAGATTACAATACATTACATTCGATTAGATGACATTACATTAGATTACATTACATAATATGAGATTAGATTAGATTAGATTAGATTAGATTACATGAGATTTGCTTAGATTAGATTACATTAGATTAGATTAGATTAGATTACATTTGATTCGATTACATTTGATGAGATAACATTTCATTAGATTACATTAGATTATATTAGATTAGATTAGATTACATTATATTAGATTAGATTAGTTTACATTTGATTAGATTAGATTTGATTAGATTACATTAGATGACATTAGATTAGTTTAGATTACATTACATTCGATTAGATTACATTAGATTAGACTACATTTCATTAGATAACATTACATTAGATTAGATTAGATTTCATTAGATTAGATTAGATTAGATTAGATTAGATTAGAGTACATTAGATTAGATTAGGTTAAATTAGATTAGATTACATTACATTAGAGGACATTAGATTAGATCAGATTACATTAGATAAAGTTACATTAGATTACATTACATTAGATTACATTATATTTGATGAGATTAGATTACATTCGAACAACTTAGATTAGATTACATTAGATTAAATTAGATTAGATTACATTAGATTATTTTAGATTAGATTATATTAAGTTAGATTACATTAGATTACATTACATTAAATTACATTAGAGTATTTTAGATCAGATTACATTACATTAGATTACTTCATATTAGATTAGATTAGATTTGATTCGATTACATTAGATGTGATTACATTTCATTAGATAACATTAGATTATATTAGATTACAGTAGATTACATTACATTCAATTAGATTAGTTTATATTAGATTAGATTACATTACATTTGATTACATTAGATTAGATTAGATTACATTTGATTACATTACATTAGATTAGATTAGATTTGATTACGTTACATTAGATTACATTACATTAGATTAATTAGATTAGATTAGATTACATTAGATTAGAGGAGAGGTTCTTTCATTCCTTCAAAGCCACAAACTGAACGCAATTAATGAATCTAACTGCAAACATTCATTCGATGAGGAACACTGTATGTGCTATTCCAATGAATCTAGCTTTTGCCATTCATTCAATGAAAGAAACTGCACGCGTTCATGCAATGATAAAAACTGCATGCGTTCATTAAATGAAACAGAGTGCACGTGTTAATTCAATGACTACAGAGATTACATTAGATTAGATTAGATTACATTAGATTACATGAGATTTGCTTAGATTAGATTACATTAGATTAGATTAGATTACATTTGATTCGATTACATTTGATGAGATAACATTTCATTAGATTACGTTAGATTATATTAGATTAGAATAGATTACCTTACATTAGATTAGACTAGTTTACATTTGATTAGATAGATTTGATTAGATTACATTAGATGACATTAGATTAGTTTAGATTACACTACATTCGATTAGATTACATTAGATTAGACTACATTACATTAGATTACATTAGATTAGATTAGATTAGATTTCATTAGATTAGATTAGATTACATTAGATTAGATTAGAGTACATTAGATTAGATTAGGTTACATTAGATTAGATTACATTACATTAGAGAACATTAGATTAGATCAGATTACATTAGATAAAGTTACATTAGATTACATTACATTAGATTACATTATATTTGATGAGATTAGATTACATTCGAACAACTTAGATTAGATTACATTAGATTAAATTAGATTAGATTACATTAGATTATTTTAGATTAGATTATATTAAATTAGATACATTAGATTACATTACATTAAATTACATTAGATTATCTTAGATTAGATTATATTACATTAGATTACTTCATATTAGATTAGATTAGATTTGATTCGATAACATTAGATGTGATTACATTTCATTAGATAACATTAGATTATATTAGATTACAGTAGATTACATTACATTACATACGATTAGATTAGTTTATATTAGATTAGATTACATTACATTTGATTACATTAGATTAGATTACATTAGATTACATTACATTAGATTAGATTTGATTACGTTACATTAGATTACATTACATTAGATTAATTAGATTAGATTAGATTACATTAGATTCGATTACATTACATTAGAGGACATTAGATTAGATCAGATTACATTAGATAAAGTTACATTAGATTACATTACATTAGATTACATTATATTTGATGAGATTAGATTACATTCGAACAACTTAGATTAGATTACATTAGATTAAATTAGATTAGATTACATTAGATTATTTTAGATTAGATTATATTTAATTAGATTACATTAGATTACATTACATTAAATTACATTAGATTATCTTAGATTAGATTATATTACATTAGATTACTTCATATTAGATTAGATTAGATTAGATTCGATTACATCTGATGAGATTACATTTCATTAGATTACATTAGATTATATTAGATTAGATTAGAATACATTTCATTAGATTAGTTTATTTTACATTTGATTAGATCACATTAGATTAGAATAAATTAGATTACTTTACATTAGATTAGTTTAGATTACATTACTTTCGATTAGATTATATTAGATTAGATTACATTACATTAGATTACATTAAATTGGATTAGATTAGATTTCATTAGATTAGGTTAGATTACATTAGATTAGATTAGATGAGATTACATTACATTACATTACATTAGATACGGATAGATTAGATTTAATTACATTAGATTAGATTACATTAGATTAGATTAGATTAGAGTACATTAGATTAGATTAGATTGGATTAGATTAGGTTAGATTACATTAGAGTACATTAGATTAGATTACATTACATTAGATAAGGTTACATTACATTAGATTAGATTAGATTACATTACATTACATTTGATTAGATTAGATTAGATTAGATTACAATAAATTACATTAGATTAGATTCCATTAGATTATATTACATTAGAATAGGTTACATTAGAATAGATTACAATAGATTAGATTAGATTACGTTAGATTAGATTAGATTAGATTAGATTACAATACATTACATTCGATTAGATGACATTACATTAGATTACATTACATAATATGAGATTAGATTAGATTAGATTAGATTACATGAGATTTGCTTAGATTAGATTACATTAGATTAGATTAGGTTAGATTACATTTGATTCGATTACATTTGATGAGATAACATTTCATTAGATTACATTAGATTATATTAGATTAGATTAGATTAGATTAGATTATATTAGATTAGTTTACATTTGATTAGATTAGATTTGATTAGATTACATTAGATGACATTAGATTAGTTTAGATTACATTACATTCGATTAGATTACATTAGATTAGACTACATTTCATTAGATTACATTACATTAGATTAGATTAGATTTCATTAGATTAGATTAGATTACATTAGATTAGATTAGAGTACATTAGATTAGATTAGGTTAAATTAGATTAGATTACATTACATTAGAGGACATTAGATTAGATCAGATTACATTAGATAAAGTTACATTAGATTACATTACATTAGATTACATTATATTTGATGAGAGTAGATTACATTCGAACAATTTAGATTCGATTAAATTAGATTAGATTACATTAGATTATTTTAGATTAGATTATATTAAGTTAGATTACATTAGATTACATTACATTAAATTACATTAGAGTATTTTAGATCAGATTACATTACATTAGATTACTTCATATTAGATTAGATTAGATTTGATTCGATTACATTAGATGTGATTACATTTCATTAGATAACATTAGATTATATTAGATTACAGTAGATTACATTACATTCAATTAGATTAGTTTATATTAGATTAGATTACATTACATTTGATTACATTAGATTAGATTAGATTACATTTGATTACATTACATTAGATTAGATTAGATTTGATTACGTTACATTAGATTACATTACATTAGATTAATTAGATTAGAATAGATTACATTAGATTAGAGGAGAGGTTCTTTCATTCCTTCAAAGCCACAAACTGAACGCAATTATTGAATCTAACTGCAAACATTCATTCGATGAGGAACACTGTATGTGCTATTCCAATGAATCTAGCTTTTGCCATTCATTCAATGAAAGAAACTGCACGCGTTCATGCAATGATAAAAACTGCATGCGTTCATTAAATGAAACAGAGTGCACGTGTTAATTCAATGACTACAGACATTACATTAGATTAGATTAGATTAGATTAGATTACATTAGATTACATGAGATTTGCTTAGATTAGATTACATTAGATTAGATTAGATTACATTTAATTCGATTACATTTGATGAGATAACATTTCATTAGATTACGTTAGATTATATTAGAATAGAATAGATTACCTTACATTAGATTAGACTAGTTTACATTTGATTAGATAGATTTGATTAGATTACATTAGATGACATTAGATTAGTTTAGATTACACTACATTCGATTAGATTACATTAGATTAGACAACATTACATTAGATTACATTAGATTAGATTAGATTAGATTTCATTAGATTAGATTAGATTACATTAGATTAGATTAGAGTACATTAGATTAGATTAGGTTACATTAGATTAGATTACATTATATTATAGAACATTAGATTAGATCAGATTACATTAGATAAAGTTACATTAGATTACATTACATTAGATTACATTATATTTGATGAGATTAGATTACATTCGAACAACTTAGATTAGATTACATTAGATTAAATTAGATTAGATTACATTAGATTATTTTAGATTAGATTATATTAAATTAGATTACATTAGATTACATTACATTAAATTACATTAGATTATCTTAGATTAGATTATATTACATTAGATTACATCATATTAGATTAGATTAGATTTGATTCGATAACATTAGATGTGATTACATTTCATTAGATAACATTAGATTATATTAGATTACAGTCGATTACATTACATTACATTCGATTAGATTAGTTTATATTAGATTAGATTACATTACATTTGATTACATTAGATTAGATTACATTAGATTACATTACATTAGATTAGATTTGATTACGTTACATTAGATTACATTACATTAGATTAATTAGATTAGATTAGATTACATTAGATTCGATTACATCTGATGAGATTACATTTCATTAGATTACATTAGATTATATTAGATTAGATTAGATTAGATTTCATTAGATTAGTTTATTTTACATTTGATTAGTTCACATTAGATTAGAATAAATTAGATTACATTACATTAGATTAGTTTAGATTTCATTACTTTCGATTAGATTATATTAGATTAGATTACATTACATTAGATTACATTAAATTAGATTAGATTAGATTTCATTAGATTAGATTAGATTACATTAGATTAGATTAGACGAGATTACATTACATTACATTACATTAGATTCGGTTAGATTAGATTTAATTACATTAGATTAGATTACATTAGATTAGATTAGATTAGAGTACATTAGATTAGATTAGATTGGATTAGATTAGATTAGATTACATTAGAGTACATTAGATTAGATTAGATTACATTAGATAAGGTTACATTACATTAGATTAGATTAGATTACATTACATTACATTTGATTAGATTAGATTAGATTAGATTACAATAAATTACATTAGATTAGATTACATTAGATTAGATTACATTACATTAGATTACATTATATTTGATTAGATTAGATTACATTCGATTAGCTTAGATTAGATTACATTAGATTATTTTAGATTAGATTAGATTAAATTAGATAACATTAGATTACATTACATTAGATTACATTAGATTATTTTAGATTACATTATATTACATTAGATTACTTAATATTAGATTAGATTAGATTTGATTCGATTACATTAGATGTGATTACATTTCATTAGATAACATTAGATTATATTAGATTACATTACATTACATTCGATTAAATTAGTTTATATTAGATTACATTACATTACATTTGATTACATTACATTACATTAGATTAGATTAAATTACATTACATTAGATTACAATAGATTAGAGGAGAGGTTCTTTCATTCCTTCAAAGCCACAAACTGACCGCAATTAATGAATCTAACTGCAAACATTCATTCGATGAGGAACACTGTATGTGCTATTCCAATGTTTCTAGCTTTTGCCATTCATTCAATGATAGAAACTGCACGCGTTCATGCAATGATAAAAACTGCATGCGTTCATTAAATGAAACAGAATGCACGTGTTAATTCAATGAGTACAGCTTTTCTTTTTTATTCACTTTCTCGAGCTTAGCACGTTCATTCAATGAAACCAAATGCTTCATTGAATCATTGAGTCAAACTGCCATCATTGACTCAATGAATCAAAGAGTATTAATGGATTCCATCGAACAAACTTAACTCATTTACTTCGTGAATCCAACTGCACCCATTCATTCAATGAAATGATTTGTATGTCTTAAATAAAAGAGTCGAGCTCCAGCCATTCATTCAGTGCCACGAGCAAAACGCATTCATTCAATTGAGCACACAGCACTCATGATACAGACTGCACGTCTTAAATCAATGAGTAGAGCTTCTCTCCTTCATTCAATGGGTCAAGCTTAACGCTTTCATTCAAAGAAACAAACTGCATTCATTGAATCATTGAATCAAACAACA
This sequence comes from Chiloscyllium punctatum, assembly GCF_047496795.1. Taxonomy (NCBI): domain Eukaryota; kingdom Metazoa; phylum Chordata; class Chondrichthyes; order Orectolobiformes; family Hemiscylliidae; genus Chiloscyllium; species Chiloscyllium punctatum. The sequence goes on from NC_092785.1 coordinate 37,665,133, forward strand.
ATCATTGATTCAATGAATCAAACCTTGTTTCAATGAAATAACATTTGATGAGATAACATTTCATTAGATTACATTAGATTACTTTAGATTAGATTACATTAGATTATATCACTTTAGAATAGGTTACATTAGAATAGATTACAATAGATTGGATTAGATTAGATTAGATTAGATTAGATTACAATACATTACATTCGATTAGATGACATTACATTAGATTACATTACATAATATGAGATTACATTAGATTAGATTACATTAGATTACATGAGTTTTGCTTAGATTACATTACATTACATTAGATTAGATTAGATTAGATTTGATTCGATTACATTTGATGAGATAACATTTCATTAGATTACATTAGATTATATTAGATTAGATTAGATTACATTACATTAGATTAGATTAGTTTACATTTGATTAGATTAGATTTGATTAGATTACATTAGATGACATTAGATTAGTTTAGATTACATTACATTCGATTAGATTACATTAGATTAGACTACATTTCATTAGATTACATTACATTAGATTAGATTAGATTTCATTAGATTAGATTAGATTAGATTGGATTAGATTAGAGTACATTAGATTAGATTAGGTTACATTAGATTAGATTACATTAGATTAATTAGATTAGATTAGATTACATTAGATTAGAGGAGAGGTTCTTTCATTCCTTCAAAGCCACAAACTGAACGCAATTAATGAATCTAACTGCAAACATTCATTCGATGAGGAATACTGTATGTGCTATTCCAATGAATCTAGCTTTTGCCATTCATTCAATGAAAGAAACTGCACGCGTTCATGCAATGATAAAAACTGCATGCGTTCATTAAATGAAACAGAGTGCACGTGTTAATTCAATGACTACAGAGATTACATTAGATTAGATTAGATTACATTAGATTACATGAGATTTGCTTAGATTAGATTACATTAGATTAGATTAGATTACATTTGATTCGATTACATTTGATGAGATAACATTTCATTAGATTACGTTAGATTATATTAGATTAGAATAGATTACCTTACATTAGATTAGACTAGTTTACATTTGATTAGATAGAGTTGATTAGATTACATTAGATGACATTAGATTAGTTTAGATTACACTACATTCGATTAGATTACATTAGATTAGACTACATTACATTAGATTACATTAGATTAGATTAGATTAGATTTCATTAGATTAGATTAGATTACATTAGATTAGATTAGAGTACATTAGATTAGATTAGGTTACATTAGATTAGATTACATTACATTAGAGAACATTAGATTAGATCAGATTACATTAGATAAAGTTACATTAGATTACATTACATTAGATTACATTATATTTGATGAGATTAGATTACATTCGAACAACTTAGATTAGATTACATTAGATTAAATTAGATTAGATTACATTAGATTATTTTAGATTAGATTATATTAAATTAGATACATTAGATTACATTACATTAAATTACATTAGATTATCTTAGATTAGATTATATTACATTAGATTACTTCATATTAGATTAGATTAGATTTAATTCGATAACATTGGATGTGATTACATTTCATTAGATAACATTAGATTATATTAGATTACAGTAGATTACATTACATTACATACGATTAGATTAGTTTATATTAGATTAGATTACATTACATTTGATTACATTAGATTAGATTACATTAGATTACATTACATTAGATTAGATTTGATTACGTTACATTAGATTACATTACATTAGATTAATTAGATTAGATTAGATTACATTAGATTCGATTACATCTGATGAGATTACATTTCATTAGATTACATTAGATTATATTAGATTAGATTAGAATACATTTCATTAGATTAGTTTATTTTACATTTGATTAGATCACATTAGATTAGAATAAATTAGATTACTTTACATTAGATTAGTTTAGATTACATTACTTTCGATTAGATTATATTAGATTAGATTACATTACATTAGATTACATTAAATTGGATTAGATTAGATTTCATTAGATTAGGTTAGATTACATTAGATTAGATTAGATGAGATTACATTACATTACATTACATTAGATACGGATAGATTAGATTTAATTACATTAGATTAGATTACATTAGATTAGATTAGATTAGAGTACATTAGATTAGATTAGATTGGATTAGATTAGGTTAGATTACATTAGAGTACATTAGATTAGATTACATTACATTAGATAAGGTTACATTAGATTAGATTAGATTAGATTACATTACATTACATTTGATTAGATTAGATTAGATTAGATTACAATAAATTACATTAGATTAGATTCCATTAGATTATATTACATTAGAATAGGTTACATTAGAATAGATTACAATAGATTAGATTAGATTACGTTAGATTAGATTAGATTAGATTAGATTACAATACATTACATTCGATTAGATGACATTACATTAGATTACATTACATAATATGAGATTACATTAGATTAGATTACATTAGATTACATGAGATTTGCTTAGATTACATTACATTACATTAGATTAGATTAGATTAGATTTGATTCGATTACATTTGATGAGATAACATTTCATTAGATTACATTAGATTATATTAGATTAGATTAGATTACATTACATTAGATTAGATTAGTTTACATTTGATTAGATTAGATTTGATTAGATTACATTAGATGACATTAGATTAGTTTAGATTACATTACATTCGATTAGATTACATTAGATTAGACTACATTTCATTAGATTACATTACATTAGATTAGATTAGATTTCATTAGATTAGATTAGATTAGATTGGATTAGATTAGAGTACATTAGATTAGATTAGGTTACATTAGATTAGATTACATTAGATTAATTAGATTAGATTAGATTACATTAGATTAGAGGAGAGGTTCTTTCATTCCTTCAAAGCCACAAACTGAACGCAATTAATGAATCTAACTGCAAACATTCATTCGATGAGGAATACTGTATGTGCTATTCCAATGAATCTAGCTTTTGCCATTCATTCAATGAAAGAAACTGCACGCGTTCATGCAATGATAAAAACTGCATGCGTTCATTAAATGAAACAGAGTGCACGTGTTAATTCAATGACTACAGAGATTACATTAGATTAGATTAGATTACATTAGATTACATGAGATTTGCTTAGATTAGATTACATTAGATTAGATTAGATTACATTTGATTCGATTACATTTGATGAGATAACATTTCATTAGATTACGTTAGATTATATTAGATTAGAATAGATTACCTTACATTAGATTAGACTAGTTTACATTTGATTAGATAGATTTGATTAGATTACATTAGATGACATTAGATTAGTTTAGATTACACTACATTCGATTAGATTACATTAGATTAGACTACATTACATTAGATTACATTAGATTAGATTAGATTAGATTTCATTAGATTAGATTAGATTACATTAGATTAGATTAGAGTACATTAGATTAGATTAGGTTACATTAGATTAGATTACATTACATTAGAGAACATTAGATTAGATCAGATTACATTAGATAAAGTTACATTAGATTACATTACATTAGATTACATTATATTTGATGAGATTAGATTACATTCGAACAACTTAGATTAGATTACATTAGATTAAATTAGATTAGATTACATTAGATTATTTTAGATTAGATTATATTAAATTAGATACATTAGATTACATTACATTAAATTACATTAGATTATCTTAGATTAGATTATATTACATTAGATTACTTCATATTAGATTAGATTAGATTTGATTCGATAACATTAGATGTGATTACATTTCATTAGATAACATTAGATTATATTAGATTACAGTAGATTACATTACATTACATACGATTAGATTAGTTTATATTAGATTAGATTACATTACATTTGATTACATTAGATTAGATTACATTAGATTACATTACATTAGATTAGATTTGATTACGTTACATTAGATTACATTACATTAGATTAATTAGATTAGATTAGATTACATTAGATTCGATTACATCTGATGAGATTACATTTCATTAGATTACATTAGATTATATTAGATTAGATTAGAATACATTTCATTAGATTAGTTTATTTTACATTTGATTAGATCACATTAGATTAGAATAAATTAGATTACTTTACATTAGATTAGTTTAGATTACATTACTTTCGATTAGATTATATTAGATTAGATTACGTTACATTAGATTACATTAAATTGGATTAGATTAGATTTCATTAGATTAGGTTAGATTACATTAGATTAGATTAGATGAGATTACATTACATTACATTACATTAGATACGGATAGATTAGATTTAATTACATTAGATTAGATTACATTAGATTAGATTAGATTAGAGTACATTAGATTAGATTAGATTGGATTAGATTAGGTTAGATTACATTAGAGTACATTAGATTAGATTACATTACATTAGATAAGGTTACATTACATTAGATTAGATTAGATTACATTACATTACATTTGATTAGATTAGATTAGATTACATTTGATTACATTACATTAGATTAGATTAGATTTGATTACGTTACATTAGATTACATTACATTAGATTAATTAGATTAGAATAGATTACATTAGATTAGAGGAGAGGTTCTTTCATTCCTTCAAAGCCACAAACTGAACGCAATTATTGAATCTAACTGCAAACATTCATTCGATGAGGAACACTGTATGTGCTATTCCAATGAATCTAGCTTTTGCCATTCATTCAATGAAAGAAACTGCACGCGTTCATGCAATGATAAAAACTGCATGCGTTCATTAAATGAAACAGAGTGCACGTGTTAATTCAATGACTACAGAGATTACATTAGATTAGATTAGATTAGATTAGATTACATTAGATTACATGAGATTTGCTTAGATTAGATTACATTAGATTAGATTAGATTACATTTAATTCGATTACATTTGATGAGATAACATTTCATTAGATTACGTTAGATTATATTAGAATAGAATAGATTACCTTACATTAGATTAGACTAGTTTACATTTGATTAGATAGATTTGATTAGATTACATTAGATGACATTAGATTAGTTTAGATTACACTACATTCGATTAGATTACATTAGATTAGACAACATTACATTAGATTACATTAGATTAGATTAGATTAGATTTCATTAGATTAGATTAGATTACATTAGATTAGATTAGAGTACATTAGATTAGATTAGGTTACATTAGATTAGATTACATTACATTATAGAACATTAGATTAGATCAGATTACATTAGATAAAGTTACATTAGATTACATTACATTAGATTACATTATATTTGATGAGATTAGATTACATTCGAACAACTTAGATTAGATTACATTAGATTACATTAGATTAGATTACATTAGATTATTTTAGATTAGATTATATTAAATTAGATTACATTAGATTACATTACATTAAATTACATTAGATTATCTTAGATTAGATTATATTACATTAGATTACATCATATTAGATTAGATTAGATTTGATTCGATAACATTAGATGTGATTACATTTCATTAGATAACATTAGATTATATTAGATTACAGTCGATTACATTACATTACATTCGATTAGATTAGTTTATATTAGATTAGATTACATTACATTTGATTACATTAGATTAGATTACATTAGATTACATTACATTAGATTAGATTTGATTACGTTAAATTAGATTACATTACATTAGATTAATTAGATTAGATTAGATTACATTAGATTCGATTACATCTGATGAGATTACATTTCATTAGATTACATTAGATTATATTAGATTAGATTAGATTACATTTCATTAGATTAGTTTATTTTACATTTGATTAGATCACATTAGATTAGAATAAATTAGATTACATTACATTAGATTAGTTTAGATTTCATTACTTTCGATTAGATTATATTAGATTAGATTACATTACATTAGATTACATTAAATTAGATTAGATTAGATTTCATTAGATTAGATTAGATTACATTAGATTAGATTAGATGAGATTACATTACATTACATTACATTAGATTCGGTTAGATTAGATTTAATTACATTAGATTAGATTACATTAGATTAGATTAGATTAGAGTACATTAGATTAGATTAGATTGGATTAGATTAGATTAGATTACATTAGAGTACATTAGATTAGATTAGATTACATTAGATAAGGTTACATTACATTAGATTAGATTAGATTACATTACATTACATTTGATTAGATTAGATTAGATTAGATTACAATAAATTACATTAGATTAGATTACATTACATTAGATTACATTATATTTGATTAGATTAGATTACATTCGATTAGCTTAGATTAGATTACATTAGATTATTTTAGATTAGATTAGATTAAATTAGATTACATTAGATTACATTACATTAGATTATTTTAGATTACATTATATTACATTAGATTACTTAATATTAGATTAGATTAGATTTGATTCGATTACATTAGATGTGATTACATTTCATTAGATAACATTAGATTATATTAGATTACATTACATTACATTCGATTAAATTAGTTTATATTAGATTACATTACATTACATTTGATTACATTACATTACATTAGATTAGATTAAATTACATTACATTAGATTACAATAGATTAGAGGAGAGGTTCTTTCATTCCTTCAAAGCCACAAACTGACCGCAATTAATGAATCTAACTGCAAACATTCATTCGATGAGGAACACTGTATGTGCTATTCCAATGTTTCTAGCTTTTGCCATTCATTCAATGATAGAAACTGCACGCGTTCATGCAATGATAAAAACTGCATGCGTTCATTAAATGAAACAGAATGCACGTGTTAATTCAATGAGTACAGCTTTTCTTTTTTATTCACTTTCTCGAGCTTAGCACGTTCATTCAATGAAACCAAATGCTTCATTGAATCATTGAGTCAAACTGCCATCATTGACTCAATGAATCAAAGAGTATTAATGGATTCCATCGAACAAACTTAACTCATTTACTTCGTGAATCCAACTGCACCCATTCATTCAATGAAATGATTTGTATGTCTTAAATAAAAGAGTCGAGCTCCAGCCATTCATTCAGTGCCACGAGCAAAACGCATTCATTCAATTGAGCACACTGCACTCATGATACAGACTGCACGTCTTAAATCAATGAGTAGAGCTTCTCTCCTTCATTCAATGGGTCAAGCTTAACGCTTTCATTCAAAGAAACAAACTGCATTCATTGAATCATTGAATCAAACAACAATCATTGATTCAATGAATCAAACCTTGTTTCAATGAAATAACATTTGATGAGATAACATTTCATTAGATTACATTAGATTACTTTAGATTAGATTACATTAGATTATATCACTTTAGAATAGGTTACATTAGAATAGATTACAATAGATTGGATTAGATTAGATTAGATTAGATTAGATTACAATACATTACATTCGATTAGATGACATTACATTAGATTACATTACATAATATGAGATTACATTAGATTAGATTACATTAGATTACATGAGATTTGCTTAGATTACATTACATTACATTAGATTAGATTAGATTAGATTTGATTCGATTACATTTGATGAGATAACATTTCATTAGATTACATTAGATTATATTAGATTAGATTAGATTACATTACATTAGATTAGATTAGTTTACATTTGATTAGATTAGATTTGATTAGATTACATTAGATGACATTAGATTAGTTTAGATTACATTACATTCGATTAGATTACATTAGATTAGACTACATTTCATTAGATTACATTACATTACATTAGATTAGATTTCATTAGATTAGATTAGATTAGATTGGATTAGATTAGAGTACATTAGATTAGATTAGGTTACATTAGATTAGATTACATTACATTAGAGGACATTAGATTAGATCAGATTACATTAGATAAAGTTACATTAGATTACATTACATTAGATTACATTATATTTGATGAGATTAGATTACATTCGAACAACTTAGATTAGATTACATTAGATTAAATTAGATTAGATTACATTAGATTATTTTAGATTAGATTATATTAAATTAGATTACATTAGATTACATTACATTAAATTACATTAGATCATCTTAGATTAGATTACATTACATTAGATTACATAAGATTAGATGACATTACATTAGGTTACATTACATTACATTAAATTGCAATAGATTAGATTAGATTAGATTATATTACATGATACAGACTGCACGTCTTAAATCACTGAGTAGAGCTTCTCTCCTTCATTCAATGGGTCAAGCTTAACGCTTTCATTCAAAGAAACAATCTGCATTCATTGAATCATTGAATCAAACAACAATCATTGATTCAATGAATCAAACCTTGTTTCAATGGAACAAACCTATCTCCCTTATTTAGTGAACCAAACTGCATATTCATTGCATATTCAATGAAAGAGGCTGCATTTGTCAATTCAATGAGTAGAGATACTCTCATTCATTCAATGGCACAAGTTTCACGCATTGTCTCTGTCAAACTACACACGTTTACTAGATGAAACAAACTGCCCGTCTTAATTCAATGAATAGAGCTTCTCTCATTCATTCAATGTGTCAAGCTCATCGTTTGCATTTAATGAAACAAACTGCATTGATTGAATCACTGAATCAAACTAGAATCATTTATTCAATGAATCAAACCTTATTCCTTGTTTCATTCGAACAAACCTACCTCACTTATTTAGTGAATCCTACTACACTTATTCGTTCAATGAAACAGACTGCACATGATAATTCAATGAAGGTACTCTTAACGCATTGATTCAACCAAACAAATTGCACACATTTAGTTCATGAAGCAAACTGCATTTGTCAATTCAATGAATATAGCTACTCATTCATTCAATGTCACAAACTTCATACATTGTCTCAATCAAACTGCGCACATTCACTCCATGAACCAAACTGCACGTGTTAATTCAATGAGCAGAGCTCCTCTCATCAGTCAATGATGAGCTTAACGCTTTCATTCAATGAAACAAACAGCTTTCGTTGAATCATTGAATCAAATTCGAATGATGGATTCAATGTAGATTAGATTACATTAGATTAGATTAGATTAGATTACATTCGATTACATTAGATCAGATTATATTACATTAGATTATATTAGATTAGATTACATTACATTAGATTACAGTACATTACATTGCATTAGATTACTTTAGATTAGATTACATTAGACTATATCACTTTAGAATAGGTTACATTAGAATAGATTACAATAGATTGGATTAGATTAGATTAGATTAGATTAGATTACAATACATTACATTCGATTAGATGACATTACATTAGATTACATTACATAATATGAGACTACATTAGATTAGATTAGATTCGATTAGATTACATTAGATTACATGAGATTTGCTTAGATTAGATTACATCAGATTAGATTAGATTACATTTGATTCGATTACATTTGATGAGATAACATTTCATTAGATTACATTAGATTATATTAGATTAGATTAGATTACCTTACATTAGAGTAGACTAGTTTACATTTGATTAGATAGATTTGATTAGATTACATTAGATGACATTAGATTAGTTTAGATTACATTACATTCGATTAGAATACATTAGATTAGACTACATTACATTAGATTACATTACATTAGATTAGATTAGATTTCTTTAGATTAGATTAGATTACATTAGATTAGATTAGAGTACATTAGATTAGATTAGGTTACATTAGATTAGATTACATTACATTAGAGAACATTAGATTAGATCAGATTACATTAGATAAAGTTTCATTAGATTACATTACATTAGATTACATTATATTTGATGAGATTAGATTACATTCGAACAATTTAGATTAGATTACATTAGATTAAATTAGATTAGATTACATTAGATTATTTTAGATTATATTATATTAAATTAGATTACATTAGATTACATTACATTAAATTACATTAGATTATCTTAGATTAGATTATATTACATTAGATTACTTCATATTAGATTAGATTAGATTTGATTCGATTACATTAGATGTGATTACATTTCATTAGATAACATTAGATTATATTAGATTACAGTAGATTACATTACATTACATTCGATTAGATTAGTTTATATTAGATTAGATTACATTACATTTGATTACATTAGATTAGATTAGATTACATTACATTAGATTAATTAGATTAGATTAGATTACATTAGATTCGATTACATCTGATGAGATTACATTTCATTAGATTACATTAGATTATATTAGATTAGATTAGATTACATTTCATTAGATTAGTTTATTTTACATTTGATTAGATCACATTAGATTAGAATAAATTAGATTACTTTACATTAGATTAGTTTAGATTACATTACTTTCGATTAGATTATATTAGATTAGATTACATTACATTAGATTACATTAAATTGGATTAGATTAGATTTCATTAGATTAGGTTAGATTACATTAGATTAGATTAGATGAGATTACATTACATTACATTACATTAGATTCGGATAGATTAGATTTAATTACATTAGATTAGATTACATTAGATTAGATTAGATTAGAGTACATTAGATTAGATTAGATTGGATTAGATTAGATTAGATTACATTAGAGTACATTAGATTAGATTAGATTACATTAGATAAGGTTACATTACATTAGATTAGATTAGATTACATTACATTACATTTGATTAGATTAGATTAGATTAGATTACAATAAATTACATTAGATTAGATTCCATTAGATTATATTACATTAGAATAGGTTACATTAGAATAGATTACAATAGATTAGATTAGATTACATTAGATTAGATTAGATTACAATACATTACATTCGATTAGATGACATTACATTAGATTACATTACATAATATGAGATTAGATTAGATTAGATTAGATTAGATTACATGAGATTTGCTTAGATTAGATTACATTAGATTAGATTAGATTAGATTACATTTGATTCGATTACATTTGATGAGATAACATTTCATTAGATTACATTAGATTACATTAGATTATATTAGATTAGATTATATTAGATTAGATTAGTTTACATTTGATTAGATTAGATTTGATTAGATTACATTGGATGACATTAGATTAGTTTAGATTACATTACATTCGATTAGATTACATTAGATTAGACTACATTTCATTAGATTACATTACATTAGATTAGATTAGTTTTCATTAGATTAGATTAGATTACATTAGATTAGATTAGAGTACATTAGATTAGATTAGGTTAAATTAGATTAGATTACATTACATTAGAGGACATTAGATTAGATCAGATTACATTAGATAAAGTTACATTAGATTACATTACATTAGATTACATTATATTTGATGAGATTAGATTACATTCGAACAACTTAGATTAGATTAAATTAGATTAGATTACATTAGATTATTTTAGATTAGATTATATTAAGTTAGATTACATTAGATTACATTACATTAAATTACATTAGAGTATTTTAGATCAGATTACATTACATTAGATTACTTCATATTAGATTAGATTAGATTTGATTCGATTACATTAGATTTGATTACATTTCATTAGATAACATTAGATTATATTAGATTACAGTAGATTACATTACATTCAATTAGATTAGTTTATATTAGATTAGATTACATTACATTTGATTACATTAGATTAGATTAGATTACATTTGATTACATTACATTAGATTAGATTAGATTTAATTACGTTACATTAGATTACATTACATTAGATTAATTAGATTAGATTAGATTACATTAGATTAGAGGAGAGGTTCTTTCATTCCTTCAAAGCCACAAACTGAACGCAATTAATGAATCTAACTGCAAACATTCATTCGATGAGGAACACTGTATTTGCTATTCCAATGAATCTAGCTTTTGCCATTCATTCAATGAAAGAAACTGCACGCGTTCATGCAATGATAAAAACTGCATGCGTTCATTAAATGAAACAGAGTGCACGTGTTAATTCAATGACTACAGAGATTACATTAGATTAGATTAGATTACATTAGATTACATGAGATTTGCTTAGATTAGATTACATTAGATTAGATTAGATTACATTTGATTCGATTACATTTGATGAGATAACATTTCATTAGATTACGTTAGATTATATTAGATTAGAATAGATTACCTTACATTAGATTAGACTAGTTTACATTTGATTAGATAGATTTGATTAGATTACATTAGATGACATTAGATTAGTTTAGATTACACTACATTCGATTAGATTACATTAGATTAGACTACATTACATTAGATTACATTAGATTAGATTAGATTAGATTTCATTAGATTAGATTACATTAGATTAGATTAGAGTACATTAGATTAGATTAGGTTACATTAGATTAGATTACATTAGATTACATGAGATTTGCTTAGATTAGATTACATTACATTAGATTAGATTCGATTACATTTGATGAGATAACATTTCATTAGATTACATTAGATTATATTAGATTAGATTAGATTACATTACATTAGATTAGATTAGTTTACATTTGATTAGATTAGATTTGATTAGATTACATTAGATGACATTAGATTAGTTTAGATTACATTACATTACATTAAATTGCAATAGATTAGATTAGATTAGATTATATTACATGATACAGACTGCACGTCTTAAATCACTGAGTAGAGCTTCTCTCCTTCATTCAATGGGTCAAGCTTAACGCTTTCATTCAAAGAAACAATCTGCATTCATTGAATCATTGAATCAAACAACAATCATTGATTCAATGAATCAAACCTTGTTTCAATGGAACAAACCTATCTCCCTTATTTAGTGAACCAAACTGCATATTCATTGCATATTCAATGAAAGAGGCTGCATTTGTCAATTCAATGAGTAGAGATACTCTCATTCATTCAATGGCACAAGTTTCACGCATTGTCTCTGTCAAACTACACACGTTTACTAGATGAAACAAACTGCCCGTCTTAATTCAATGAATAGAGCTTCTCTCATTCATTCAATGTGTCAAGCTCACCGTTTGTATTTAATGGAACAAACTGCCTTGATTGAATCACTGAATCAATCTAGAATTTTTGATTCAATGAATCAAACCTTGTTTCAATGGAACAAACCTATCTCCCTTATTTAGTGAACCAAACTGCATATTCATTGCATATTCAATGAAAGAGGCTGCATTCGTCAATTCAATGAGTAGAGCTACTCTCATTCATTCAATGGCACAAGTTTCACGCATTGTCTCTGTCAAACTACACACGTTTACTAGATGAAGCAAACTGCCCGTCTTAATTCAATGAATAGAGCTTCTCTCATTCATTCAATGTGTCAAGCTCATCGTTTGCATTTAATGAAACAAACTGCATTGATTGAATCACTGAATCAAACTAGAATCATTTATTCAATGAATCAAACCTTATTCCTTGTTTCATTCGAACAAACCTACCTCACTTATTTAGTGAATCCTACTACACTTATTCGTTCAATGAAACAGACTGCACATGATAATTCAATGAAGGTACTCTTAACGCATTGATTCAACCAAACAAATTGCACACATTTAGTTCATGAAGCAAACTGCATTTGTCAATTCAATTAATATAGCTACTCATTCATTCAATGTCACAAACTTCATACATTGTCTCAATCAAACTGCGCACATTCACTCCATGAACCAAACTGCACGTGTTAATTCAATGAGCAGAGCTCCTCTCATCAGTCAATGATGAGCTTAACGCTTTCATTCAATGAAACAAACAGCTTTCGTTGAATCATTGAATCAAATTCGAATGATGGATTCAATGTAGATTAGATTACATTAGATTAGATTAGATTAGATTACATTCGATTACATTAGATCAGATTATATTACATTAGATTATATTAGATTAGATTACATTACATTAGATTACAGTACATTACATTGCATTAGATTACTTTAGATTAGATTACATTAGACTATATCACTTTAGAATAGGTTACATTAGAATAGATTACAATAGATTGGATTAGATTAGATTAGATTAGATTAGATTAGATTACAATACATTACATTCGATTAGATGACATTACATTAGATTACATTACATAATATAAGACTACATTAGATTAGATTAGATTACATTAGATTACATGAGATTTGCTTAGATTAGATTACATCAGATTAGATTAGATTACATTTGATTCGATTACATTTGATGAGATAACATTTCATTAGATTACATTAGATTATATTAGATTAGATTAGATTACCTTACATTAGAGTAGACTAGTTTACATTTGATTAGATAGATTTGATTAGATTACATTAGATGACATTAGATTAGTTTAGATTACATTACATTCGATTAGATTACATTAGATTAGACTACATTACATTAGATTACATTACATTAGATTAGATTAGATTTCTTTAGATTAGATTAGATTACATTAGATTAGATTAGAGTGCATTAGATTAGATTAGGTTACATTAGATTAGATTACATTACATTAGAGAACATTAGATTAGATCAGATTACATTAGATAAAGTTTCATTAGATTACATTACATTAGATTACATTATATTTGATGAGATTAGATTACATTCGAACAATTTAGATTAGATTACATTAGATTAAATTAGATTAGATTACATTAGATTATTTTAGATTATATTATATTAAATTAGATTACATTAGATTACATTACATTAAATTACATTAGATTATCTTAGATTAGATTATATTACATTAGATTACTTCATATTAGATTAGATTAGATTTGATTCGATTACATTAGATGTGATTACATTTCATTAGATAACATTAGATTATATTAGATTACAGTAGATTACATTACATTACATTCGATTAGATTAGTTTATATTAGATTAGATTACATTACATTTGATTACATTAGATTAGATTAGATTACATTACATTAGATTAATTAGATTAGATTAGATTACATTAGATTCGATTACATCTGATGAGATTACATTTCATTAGATTACATTAGATTATATTAGATTAGATTAGATTACATTTCATTAGATTAGTTTATTTTACATTTGATTAGATCACATTAGATTAGAATAAATTAGATTACTTTACATTAGATTAGTTTAGATTACATTACTTTCGATTAGATTATATTAGATTAGATTACATTACATTAGATTACATTAAATTGGATTAGATTAGATTTCATTAGATTAGGTTAGATTACATTAGATTAGATTAGATGAGATTACATTACATTACATTACATTAGATTCGGATAGATTAGATTTAATTACATTAGATTAGATTACATTAGATTAGATTAGATTAGAGTACATTAGATTAGATTAGATTGGATTAGATTAGATTAGATTACATTAGAGTACATTAGATTAGATTAGATTACATTAGATAAGGTTACATTTGATTAGATTAGATTACAATAAATTACATTAGATTAGATTCCATTAGATTATATTACATTAGAATAGGTTACATTAGAATAGATTACAATAGATTAGATTAGATTACATTAGATTAGATTAGATTAGATTAGATTACAATACATTACATTCGATTAGATGACATTACATTAGATTACATTACATAATATGAGATTAGATTAGATTAGATTAGATTAGATTAGATTACATGAGATTTGCTTAGATTAGATTACATTAGATTAGATTAGATTAGATTACATTTGATTCGATTACATTTGATGAGATAACATTTCATTAGATTACATTAGATTACATTAGATTATATTAGATTAGATTATATTAGATTAGATTAGTTTACATTTGATTAGATTAGATTTGATTAGATTACATTAGATGACATTAGATTAGTTTAGATTACATTACATTCGATTAGATTACATTAGATTAGACTACATTTCATTAGATTACATTACATTAGATTAGATTAGATTTCATTAGATTAGATTAGATTACATTAGATTAGATTAGAGTACATTAGATTAGATTAGGTTAAATTAGATTAGATTACATTACATTAGAGGACATTAGATTAGATCAGATTACATTAGATAAAGTTACATTAGATTACATTACATTAGATTACATTATATTTGATGAGATTAGATTACATTCGAACAACTTAGATTAGATTAAATTAGATTAGATTACATTAGATTATTTTAGATTAGATTATATTAAGTTAGATTACATTAGATTACATTACATTAAATTACATTAGAGTATTTTAGGTCAGATTACATTACATTAGATTACTTCATATTAGATTAGATTAGATTTGATTCGATTACATTAGATGTGATTACATTTCATTAGATAACATTAGATTATATTAGATTACAGTAGATTACATTACATTCAATTAGATTAGTTTATATTAGATTAGATTACATTACATTTGATTACATTAGATTAGATTAGATTACATTTGATTACATTACATTAGATTAGATTAGATTTAATTACGTTACATTAGATTACATTACATTAGATTAATTAGATTAGATTAGATTACATTAGATTAGAGGAGAGGTTCTTTCATTCCTTCAAAGCCACAAACTGAACGCAATTAATGAATCTAACTGCAAACATTCATTCGATGAGGAACACTGTATGTGCTATTCCAATGAATCTAGCTTTTGCCATTCATTCAATGAAAGAAACTGCACGCGTTCATGCAATGATAAAAACTGCATGCGTTCATTAAATGAAACAGAGTGCACGTGTTAATTCAATGACTACAGAGATTACATTAGATTAGATTAGATTACATTAGATTACATGAGATTTGCTTAGATTAGATTACATTAGATTAGATTAGATTACATTTGATTCGATTACATTTGATGAGATAACATTTCATTAGATTACGTTAGAATATATTAGATTAGAATAGATTACCTTACATTAGATTAGACTAGTTTACATTTGATTAGATAGATTTGATTAGATTACATTAGATGACATTAGATTAGTTTAGATTACACTACATTCGATTAGATTACATTAGATTAGACTACATTACATTAGATTACATTAGATTAGATTAGATTAGATTTCATTAGATTAGATTAGATTACATTAGATTAGATTAGAGTACATTAGATTAGATTAGGTTACATTAGATTAGATTACATTACATTAGAGAACATTAGATTAGATCAGATTACATTAGATAAAGTTACATTAGATTACATTACATTAGATTACATTATATTTGATGAGATTAGATTACATTCGAACAACTTAGATTAGATTACATTAGATTAAATTAGATTAGATTACATTAGAATATTTTAGATTAGATTATATTAAATTAGATTACATTAGATTACATTACATTAAATTACATTAGATTATCTTAGATTAGATTAGATTACATTAGATTACTTCATATTAGATTAGATTAGATTTGATTCGATTACATTAGATGTGATTACATTTCATTAGATAACATTAGATTATATTAGATTAGAGTAGATTACATTACATTACATTCGATTAGATTCGTTTATATTAGATTAGATTACATTACATTTGATTACATTAGATTAGATTAGATTACATTACATTAGATTAATTAGATTAGATTAGATTACATTAGATTCGATTACATCTGATGAGATTACATTTCATTAGATTACATTAGATTATATTAGATTAGATTAGATTACATTTCATTAGATTAGTTTATTTTACATTTGATTAGATCACATTAGATTAGAATAAATTAGATTACTTTACATTAGATTAGTTTAGATTACATTACTTTCGATTAGATTATATTAGATTAGATTACATTACATTAGATTACATTAAATTGGATGAGATTAGATTTCATTAGATTAGGTTAGATTACATTAGATTAGATTAGATGAGATTACATTACATTACATTACATTAGATTCGGATAGATTAGATTTAATTACATTAGATTAGATTACATTAGATTAGATTAGATTAGAGTACATTAGATTAGATTAGATTGGATTAGATTAGATTAGATTACATTAGAGTACATTAGATTAGATTAGATTACATTAGATAAGGTTACATTACATTAGATTAGATTAGATTACATTACATTACATTTGATTAGATTAGATTAGATTAGATTACAATAAATTACATTAGATTAGATTCCATTAGATTATATTACATTAGAATAGGTTACATTAGAATAGATTACAATAGATTAGATTAGATTACATTAGATTAGATTAGATTAGATTAGATTACAATGCATTACATTCGATTAGATGACATTACATTAGATTACATTACATAATATGAGATTAGATTAGATTAGATTAGATTAGATTACATGAGATTTGCTTAGATTAGATTACATTAGATTAGATTAGATTAGATTACATTTGATTCGATTACATTTGATGAGATAACATTTCATTAGATTACATTAGATTACATTAGATTATATTAGATTAGATTATATTAGATTAGATTAGTTTACATTTGATTAGATTAGATTTGATTAGATTACATTAGATGACATTAGATTAGTTTAGATTACATTACATTCGATTAGATTACATTAGATTAGACTACATTTCATTAGATTACATTACATTAGATTAGATTAGATTTCATTAGATTAGATTAGATTACATTAGATTAGATTAGAGTACATTAGATTAGATTAGGTTAAATTAGATTAGATTACATTACATTAGAGGACATTAGTTTAGATCAGATTACATTAGATAAAGTTACATTAGATTACATTACATTAGATTACATTATATTTGATGAGATTAGATTACATTCGAACAACTTAGATTAGATTAAATTAGATTAGATTACATTAGATTATTTTAGATTAGATTATATTAAGTTAGATTACATTAGATTACATTACATTAAATTACATTAGAGTATTTTAGATCAGATTACATTACATTAGATTACTTCATATTAGATTAGATTAGATTTGATTCGATTACATTAGATGTGATTACATTTCATTAGATAACATTAGATTATATTAGATTACAGTAGATTACATTACATTCAATTAGATTAGTTTATATTAGATTAGATTACATTACATTTGATTACATTAGATTAGATTAGATTACATTTGATTACATTAGATTAGATTAGATTAGATTTAATTACGTTACATTAGATTACATTACATTAGATAAATTAGATTAGATTAGATTACATTAGATTAGAGGAGAGGTTCTTTCATTCCTTCAAAGCCACAAACTGAACGCAATTAATGAATCTAACTGCAAACATTCATTCGATGAGGAACACTGTATGTGCTATTCCAATGAATCTAGCTTTTGCCATTCATTCAATGAAAGAAACTGCACGCGTTCATGCAATGATACAAACTGCATGCGTTCATTAAATGAAACAGAGTGCACGTGTTAATTCAATGACTACAGAGATTACATTAGATTAGATTAGATTACATTAGATTACATGAGATTTGCTTAGATTAGATTACATTAGATTAGATTAGATAACATTTGATTCGATTACATTTGATGAGATAACATTTCATTAGATTACGTTAGATTATATTAGATTAGAATAGATTACCTTACATTAGATTAGACTAGTTTACATTTGATTAGATAGATTTGATTAGATTACATTAGATGACATTAGATTAGTTTAGATTACACTACATTCGATTAGATTACATTAGATTAGACTACATTACATTAGATTACATTAGATTAGATTAGATTAGATTTCATTAGATTAGATTAGATTACATTAGATTAGATTAGAGTACATTAGATTAGATTAGGTTACATTAGATTAGATTACATTACATTAGAGAACATTAGATTAGATCAGATTACATTAGATAAAGTTACATTAGATTACATTACATTAGATTACATTATATTTGATGAGATTAGATTACATTCGAACAACTTAGATTAGATTACATTAGATTAAATTAGATTAGATTACATTAGATTATTTTAGATTAGATTATATTAAATTAGATTACATTAGATTACATTACATTAAATTACATTAGATTATCTTAGATTAGATTATATTACATGAGATTACTTCATATTAGATTAGATTAGATTTGATTCGATAACATTAGATGTGATTACATTTCATTAGATAACATTAGATTATATTAGATTACAGTAGATTACATTACATTACATTCGATTAGATTAGTTTATATTAGATTAGATTACATTACATTTGATTACATTAGATTAGATTACATTAGATTACATTACATTAGATTAGATTTGATTACGTTACATTAGATTACATTACATTAGATTAATTAGATTAGATTAGATTACATTAGATTCGATTACATCTGATGAGATTACATTTCATTAGATTACATTAGATTATATTAGATTAGATTAGATTACATTTCATTAGATTAGTTTATTTTACATTTGATTAGATCACATTAGATTAGAATAAATTAGATTAAATTACATTAGATTAGTTTAGATTTCATTACTTTCGATTAGATTATATTAGATTAGATTACATTACATTAGATTACATTAAATTAGATTAGATTAGATTTCATTAGATTAGATTAGATTACTTTAGATTAGATTAGATGAGATTACATTACATTACATTACATTAGATTCGGTTAGATTAGATTTAATTACATTAGATTAGATTACATTAGATTAGATTAGATTAGAGTACATTAGATTAGATTAGATTGGATTAGATTAGATTAGATTACATTAGAGTACATTAGATTAGATTAGATTACATTAGATAAGGTTACATTAGATTAGATTAGATTAGATTACATTACATTACATTTGATTAGATTAGATTAGATTAGATTACAATAAATTACATTAGATTAGATTACATTAGATTTCATTAGATTAGATTACATTACATTAGATTACATTATATTTGATTAGATTAGATTACATTCGATTAGCTTAGATTAGATTACATTAGATTATTTTAGATTAGATTAGATTAAATTAGATTACATTAGATTACATTACATTAGATTATTTTAGATTACATTATATTACATTAGATTACTTTATATTAGATTAGATTAGATTTGATTCGATTACATTAGATGTGATTACATTTCATTAGATAACATTAGATTATATTAGATTACATTACATTACATTCGATTAGATTAGTTTATATTAGATTACATTACATTACATTTGATTACATTACATTACATTAGATTAGATTAAATTACATTACATTAGATTACAATAGATTAGAGGAGAGGTTCTTTCATTCCTTCAAAGCCACAAACTGACCGCAATTAATGAATCTAACTGCAAACATTCATTCGATGAGGAACACTGTATGTGCTATTCCAATGTTTCTAGCTTTTGCCATTCATTCAATGATAGAAACTGCACGCGTTCATGCAATGATAAAAACTGCATGCGTTCATTAAATGAAACAGAATGCACGTGTTAATTCAATGAGTACAGCTTTTCTCTTTTATTCACTTTCTCGAGCTTAGCACGTTCATTCAATGAAACCAAATGCTTCATTGAATCATTGAGTCAAACTGCCATCATTGACTCAATGAATCAAAGAGTATTAATGGATTCCATCGAACAAACTTAACTCATTTACTTCGTGAATCCAACTGCACCCATTCATTCAATGAAATGATTTGTATGT
The DNA here is from genome assembly GCF_047496795.1 of Chiloscyllium punctatum. Lineage (NCBI taxonomy): Eukaryota > Metazoa > Chordata > Chondrichthyes > Orectolobiformes > Hemiscylliidae > Chiloscyllium > Chiloscyllium punctatum. The sequence continues at coordinate 37,686,854 of NC_092785.1, forward strand.
CTTAAATAAAAGAGTCGAGCTCCAGCCATTCATTCAGTGCCACGAGCAAAACGCATTCATTCAATTGAGCACACTGCACTCATGATACAGACTGCACGTCTTAAATCAATGAGTAGAGCTTCTCTCCTTCATTCAATGGGTCAAGCTTAACGCTTTCATTCAAAGAAACAAACTGCATTCATTGAATCATTGAATCAAACAACAATCATTGATTCAATGAATCAAACCTTGTTTCAATGAGATAACATTTGATGAGATAACATTTCATTAGATTACATTAGATTACTTTAGATTAGATTACATTAGATTATATCACTTTAGAATAGGTTACATTAGAATAGATTACAATAGATTGGATTAGATCAGATTAGATTAGATTAGATTACAATACATTACATTCGATTAGATGACATTACATTAGATTACATTACATAATATGAGATTACATTAGATTAGATTACATTAGATTACATGAGATTTGCTTAGATTAGATTAGATTACATTACATTAGATTACTTCATATTAGATTAGATTAGATTTGATTCGATTACATTAGATGTGATTACATTTCATTAGATAACATTAGATTATATTAGATTAGAGTAGATTACATTACATTACATTCGATTAGATTAGTTTATATTAGATTAGATTACATTACATTTGATTACATTAGATTAGATTAGATTACATTAGATTAATTAGATTAGATTAGATTACATTAGATTCGATTACATCTGATGAGATCACATTTCATTAGATTACATTAGATTATATTAGATTAGATTAGATTACATTTCATTAGATTAGTTTATTTTACATTTGATTAGATCACATTAGATTAGAATAAATTAGATTACTTTACATTAGATTAGTTTAGATTACATTACTTTCGATTAGATTATATTAGATTAGATTACATTACATTAGATTACATTAAATTGGATTAGATTAGATTTCATTAGATTAGGTTAGATTACATTAGATTAGATTAGATGATATTACATTACATTACATTACATTAGATTCGGATAGATTAGATTTAATTACATTAGATTAGATTAATTAGATTAGATTAGATTAGAGTACATTAGATTAGATTAGATTGGATTAGATTAGATTAGATTACATTAGAGTACATTAGATTAGATTAGATTAGATTAGATAAGGTTACATTAGATTAGATTAGATTAGATTACATTACATTACATTTGATTAGATTAGATTAGATTAGATTACAATAAATTACATTAGATTAGATTCCATTAGATTATATTACATTAGAATAGGTTACATTAGAATAGATTACAATAGATTAGATTAGATTACATTAGATTAGATTAGATTAGATTAGATTACAATACATTACATTCGATTAGATGACATTACATTAGATTACATTACATAATATGAGATTAGATTAGATTAGATTAGATTAGATTACATGAGATTTGCTTAGATTAGATTACATTAGATTAGATTAGATTAGATTACATTTGATTCGATTACATTTGATGAGATAACATTTCATTAGATTACATTAGATTATATTAGATTAGATTAGATTAGATTAGATTAGATTAGTTTACATTTGATTAGATTAGATTTGATTAGATTACATTAGATGACGTTAGATTAGTTTAGATTACATTACATTCGATTAGATTACATTAGATTAGACTACATTTCATTAGATTACATTACATTAGATTAGATTAGATTTCATTAGATTAGATTAGATTACATTAGATTAGATTAGAGTACATTAGATTAGATTAGGTTAAATTAGATTAGATTACATTACATTAGAGGACATTAGATTAGATCAGATTACATTAGATAAAGTTACATTAGATTACATTACATTAGATTACATTATATTTGATGAGATTAGATTACATTCGAACAACTTAGATTAGATTAAATTAGATTAGATTACATTAGATTATTTTAGATTAGATTATATTAAGTTAGATTACATTAGATTACATTACATTAAATTACATTAGAGTATTTTAGATCAGATTACATTACATTAGATTACTTCATATTAGATTAGATTAGATTTGATTCGATTACATTAGATGTGATTACATTTCATTAGATAACATTAGATTATATTAGATTACAGTAGATTACATTACATTCAATTAGATTAGTTTATATTAGATTAGATTACATTACATTTGATTACATTAGATTAGATTAATTAGATTAGATTAGATTACATTAGATTAGAGGAGAGGTTCTTTCATTCCTTCAAAGCCACAAACTGAACGCAATTAATGAATCTAACTGCAAACATTCATTCGATGAGGAACACTGTATGTGCTATTCCAATGAATCTAGCTTTTGCCATTCATTCAATGAAAGAAACTGCACGCGTTCATGCAATGATAAAAACTGCATGCGTTCATTAAATGAAACAGAGTGCACGTGTTAATTCAATGACTACAGAGATTACATTAGATTAGATTAGATTACATTAGATTACATGAGATTTGCTTAGATTAGATTACATTAGATTAGATTAGATTACATTTGATTCGATTACATTTGATGAGATAACATTTCATTAGATTACGTTAGATTATATTAGATTAGAATAGATTACCTTACATTAGATTAGACTAGTTTACATTTGATTAGATAGAGTTGATTAGATTACATTAGATGACATTAGATTAGTTTAGATTACACTACATTCGATTAGATTACATTAGATTAGACTACATTACATTAGATTACATTAGATTAGATTAGATTAGATTTCATTAGATTAGATTAGATTACATTAGATTAGATTAGAGTACATTAGATTAGATTAGGTTACATTAGATTAGATTACATTACATTAGAGAACATTAGATTAGATCAGATTACATTAGATAAAGTTACATTAGATTACATTACATTAGATTACATTATATTTGATGAGATTAGATTACATTCGAACAACTTAGATTAGATTACATTAGATTAAATTAGATTAGATTACATTAGATTATTTTAGATTAGATTATATTAAATTAGATACATTAGATTACATTACATTAAATTACATTAGATTATCTTAGATTAGATTATATTACATTAGATTACTTCATATTAGATTAGATTAGATTTAATTCGATAACATTGGATGTGATTACATTTCATTAGATAACATTAGATTATATTAGATTACAGTAGATTACATTACATTACATACGATTAGATTAGTTTATATTAGATTAGATTACATTACATTTGATTACATTAGATTAGATTACATTAGATTACATTACATTAGATTAGATTTGATTACGTTACATTAGATTACATTACATTAGATTAATTAGATTAGATTAGATTACATTAGATTCGATTACATCTGATGAGATTACATTTCATTAGATTACATTAGATTATATTAGATTAGATTAGAATACATTTCATTAGATTAGTTTATTTTACATTTGATTAGATCACATTAGATTAGAATAAATTAGATTACTTTACATTAGATTAGTTTAGATTACATTACTTTCGATTAGATTATATTAGATTAGATTACATTACATTAGATTACATTAAATTGGATTAGATTAGATTTCATTAGATTAGGTTAGATTACATTAGATTAGATTAGATGAGATTACATTACATTACATTACATTAGATACGGATAGATTAGATTTAATTACATTAGATTAGATTACATTAGATTAGATTAGATTAGAGTACATTAGATTAGATTAGATTGGATTAGATTAGGTTAGATTACATTAGAGTACATTAGATTAGATTACATTACATTAGATAAGGTTACATTAGATTAGATTAGATTAGATTACATTACATTACATTTGATTAGATTAGATTAGATTAGATTACAATAAATTACATTAGATTAGATTCCATTAGATTATATTACATTAGAATAGGTTACATTAGAATAGATTACAATAGATTAGATTAGATTACGTTAGATTAGATTAGATTAGATTAGATTACAATACATTACATTCGATTAGATGACATTACATTAGATTACATTACATAATATGAGATTACATTAGATTAGATTACATTAGATTACATGAGATTTGCTTAGATTACATTACATTACATTAGATTAGATTAGATTAGATTTGATTCGATTACATTTGATGAGATAACATTTCATTAGATTACATTAGATTATATTAGATTAGATTAGATTACATTACATTAGATTAGATTAGTTTACATTTGATTAGATTAGATTTGATTAGATTACATTAGATGACATTAGATTAGTTTAGATTACATTACATTCGATTAGATTACATTAGATTAGACTACATTTCATTAGATTACATTACATTAGATTAGATTAGATTTCATTAGATTAGATTAGATTAGATTGGATTAGATTAGAGTACATTAGATTAGATTAGGTTACATTAGATTAGATTACATTAGATTAATTAGATTAGATTAGATTACATTAGATTAGAGGAGAGGTTCTTTCATTCCTTCAAAGCCACAAACTGAACGCAATTAATGAATCTAACTGCAAACATTCATTCGATGAGGAATACTGTATGTGCTATTCCAATGAATCTAGCTTTTGCCATTCATTCAATGAAAGAAACTGCACGCGTTCATGCAATGATAAAAACTGCATGCGTTCATTAAATGAAACAGAGTGCACGTGTTAATTCAATGACTACAGAGATTACATTAGATTAGATTAGATTACATTAGATTACATGAGATTTGCTTAGATTAGATTACATTAGATTAGATTAGATTACATTTGATTCGATTACATTTGATGAGATAACATTTCATTAGATTACGTTAGATTATATTAGATTAGAATAGATTACCTTACATTAGATTAGACTAGTTTACATTTGATTAGATAGATTTGATTAGATTACATTAGATGACATTAGATTAGTTTAGATTACACTACATTCGATTAGATTACATTAGATTAGACTACATTACATTAGATTACATTAGATTAGATTAGATTAGATTTCATTAGATTAGATTAGATTACATTAGATTAGATTAGAGTACATTAGATTAGATTAGGTTACATTAGATTAGATTACATTACATTAGAGAACATTAGATTAGATCAGATTACATTAGATAAAGTTACATTAGATTACATTACATTAGATTACATTATATTTGATGAGATTAGATTACATTCGAACAACTTAGATTAGATTACATTAGATTAAATTAGATTAGATTACATTAGATTATTTTAGATTAGATTATATTAAATTAGATACATTAGATTACATTACATTAAATTACATTAGATTATCTTAGATTAGATTATATTACATTAGATTACTTCATATTAGATTAGATTAGATTTGATTCGATAACATTAGATGTGATTACATTTCATTAGATAACATTAGATTATATTAGATTACAGTAGATTACATTACATTACATACGATTAGATTAGTTTATATTAGATTAGATTACATTACATTTGATTACATTAGATTAGATTACATTAGATTACATTACATTAGATTAGATTTGATTACGTTTCATTAGATTACATTACATTAGATTAATTAGATTAGATTAGATTACATTAGATTCGATTACATCTGATGAGATTACATTTCATTAGATTACATTAGATTATATTAGATTAGATTAGAATACATTTCATTAGATTAGTTTATTTTACATTTGATTAGATCACATTAGATTAGAATAAATTAGATTACTTTACATTAGATTAGTTTAGATTACATTACTTTCGATTAGATTATATTAGATTAGATTACGTTACATTAGATTACATTAAATTGGATTAGATTAGATTTCATTAGATTAGGTTAGATTACATTAGATTAGATTAGATGAGATTACATTACATTACATTACATTAGATACGGATAGATTAGATTTAATTACATTAGATTAGATTACATTAGATTAGATTAGATTAGAGTACATTAGATTAGATTAGATTGGATTAGATTAGGTTAGATTACATTAGAGTACATTAGATTAGATTACATTACATTAGATAAGGTTACATTACATTAGATTAGATTAGATTACATTACATTACATTTGATTAGATTAGATTAGATTACATTTGATTACATTACATTAGATTAGATTAGATTTGATTACGTTACATTAGATTACATTACATTAGATTAATTAGATTAGAATAGATTACATTAGATTAGAGGAGAGGTTCTTTCATTCCTTCAAAGCCACAAACTGAACGCAATTATTGAATCTAACTGCAAACATTCATTCGATGAGGAACACTGTATGTGCTATTCCAATGAATCTAGCTTTTGCCATTCATTCAATGAAAGAAACTGCACGCGTTCATGCAATGATAAAAACTGCATGCGTTCATTAAATGAAACAGAGTGCACGTGTTAATTCAATGACTACAGAGATTACATTAGATTAGATTAGATTAGATTAGATTACATTAGATTACATGAGATTTGCTTAGATTAGATTACATTAGATTAGATTAGATTAGATTACATTTGATTCGATTACATTTGATGAGATAACATTTCATTAGATTACATTAGATTATATTAGATTAGATTAGATTACATTACATTAGATTAGATTAGTTTACATTTGATTAGATTAGATTTGATTAGATTACATTAGATGACATTAGATTAGTTTAGATTACATTACATTCGATTAGATTACATTAGATTAGACTACATTACATTAGATTACATTACATTAGATTAGATTAGATTTCTTTAGATTAGATTAGATTACATTAGATTAGATTAGAGTGCATTAGATTAGATTAGGTTACATTAGATTAGATTACATTACATTAGAGAACATTAGATTAGATCAGATTACATTAGATAAAGTTTCATTAGATTACATTACATTAGATTACATTATATTTGATGAGATTAGATTACATTCGAACAATTTAGATTAGATTACATTAGATTAAATTAGATTAGATTACATTAGATTATTTTAGATTATATTATATTAAATTAGATTACATTAGATTACATTACATTAAATTACATTAGATTATCTTAGATTAGATTATATTACATTAGATTACTTCATATTAGATTAGATTAGATTTGATTCGATTACATTAGATGTGATTACATTTCATTAGATAACATTAGATTATATTAGATTACAGTAGATTACATTACATTACATTCGATTAGATTAGTTTATATTAGATTAGATTACATTACATTTGATTACATTACATTAGATTAGATTACATTACATTAGATTAATTAGATTAGATTAGATTACATTAGATTCGATTACATCTGATGAGATTACATTTCATTAGATTACATTAGATTATATTAGATTAGATTAGATTACATTTCATTAGATTAGTTTATTTTACATTTGATTAGATCACATTAGATTAGAATAAATTAGATTACTTTACATTAGATTAGTTTAGATTACATTACTTTCGATTAGATTATATTAGATTAGATTACATTACATTAGATTACATTAAATTGGATTAGATTAGATTTCATTAGATTAGGTTAGATTACATTAGATTAGATTAGATGAGATTACATTACATTACATTACATTAGATTCGGATAGATTAGATTTAATTACATTAGATTAGATTACATTAGATTAGATTAGATTAGAGTACATTAGATTAGATTAGATTGGATTAGATTAGATTAGATTACATTAGAGTACATTAGATTAGATTAGATTACATTAGATAAGGTTACATTTGATTAGATTAGATTACAATAAATTACATTAGATTAGATTCCATTAGATTATATTACATTAGAATAGGTTACATTAGAATAGATTACAATAGATTAGATTAGATTACATTAGATTAGATTAGATTAGATTAGATTACAATACATTACATTCGATTAGATGACATTACATTAGATTACATTACATAATATGAGATTAGATTAGATTAGATTAGATTAGATTAGATTACATGAGATTTGCTTAGATTAGATTACATTAGATTAGATTAGATTAGATTACATTTGATTCGATTACATTTGATGAGATAACATTTCATTAGATTACATTAGATTACATTAGATTATATTAGATTAGATTATATTAGATTAGATTAGTTTACATTTGATTAGATTAGATTTGATTAGATTACATTAGATGACATTAGATTAGTTTAGATTACATTACATTCGATTAGATTACATTAGATTAGACTACATTTCATTAGATTACATTACATTAGATTAGATTAGATTTCATTAGATTAGATTAGATTACATTAGATTAGATTAGAGTACATTAGATTAGATTAGGTTAAATTAGATTAGATTACATTACATTAGAGGACATTAGATTAGATCAGATTACATTAGATAAAGTTACATTAGATTACATTACATTAGATTACATTATATTTGATGAGATTAGATTACATTCGAACAACTTAGATTAGATTAAATTAGATTAGATTACATTAGATTATTTTAGATTAGATTATATTAAGTTAGATTACATTAGATTACATTACATTAAATTACATTAGAGTATTTTAGGTCAGATTACATTACATTAGATTACTTCATATTAGATTAGATTAGATTTGATTCGATTACATTAGATGTGATTACATTTCATTAGATAACATTAGATTATATTAGATTACAGTAGATTACATTACATTCAATTAGATTAGTTTATATTAGATTAGATTACATTACATTTGATTACATTAGATTAGATTAGATTACATTTGATTACATTACATTAGATTAGATTAGATTTAATTACGTTACATTAGATTACATTACATTAGATTAATTAGATTAGATTAGATTACATTAGATTAGAGGAGAGGTTCTTTCATTCCTTCAAAGCCACAAACTGAACGCAATTAATGAATCTAACTGCAAACATTCATTCGATGAGGAACACTGTATGTGCTATTCCAATGAATCTAGCTTTTGCCATTCATTCAATGAAAGAAACTGCACGCGTTCATGCAATGATAAAAACTGCATGCGTTCATTAAATGAAACAGAGTGCACGTGTTAATTCAATGACTACAGAGATTACATTAGATTAGATTAGATTACATTAGATTACATGAGATTTGCTTAGATTAGATTACATTAGATTAGATTAGATTACATTTGATTCGATTACATTTGATGAGATAACATTTCATTAGATTACGTTAGAATATATTAGATTAGAATAGATTACCTTACATTAGATTAGACTAGTTTACATTTGATTAGATAGATTTGATTAGATTACATTAGATGACATTAGATTAGTTTAGATTACACTACATTCGATTAGATTACATTAGATTAGACTACATTACATTAGATTACATTAGATTAGATTAGATTAGATTTCATTAGATTAGATTAGATTACATTAGATTAGATTAGAGTACATTAGATTAGATTAGGTTACATTAGATTAGATTACATTACATTAGAGAACATTAGATTAGATCAGATTACATTAGATAAAGTTACATTAGATTACATTACATTAGATTACATTATATTTGATGAGATTAGATTACATTCGAACAACTTAGATTAGATTACATTAGATTAAATTAGATTAGATTACATTAGAATATTTTAGATTAGATTATATTAAATTAGATTACATTAGATTACATTACATTAAATTACATTAGATTATCTTAGATTAGATTAGATTACATTAGATTACTTCATATTAGATTAGATTAGATTTGATTCGATTACATTAGATGTGATTACATTTCATTAGATAACATTAGATTATATTAGATTAGAGTAGATTACATTACATTACATTCGATTAGATTCGTTTATATTAGATTAGATTACATTACATTTGATTACATTAGATTAGATTAGATTACATTACATTAGATTAATTAGATTAGATTAGATTACATTAGATTCGATTACATCTGATGAGATTACATTTCATTAGATTACATTAGATTATATTAGATTAGATTAGATTACATTTCATTAGATTAGTTTATTTTACATTTGATTAGATCACATTAGATTAGAATAAATTAGATTACTTTACATTAGATTAGTTTAGATTACATTACTTTCGATTAGATTATATTAGATTAGATTACATTACATTAGATTACATTAAATTGGATGAGATTAGATTTCATTAGATTAGGTTAGATTACATTAGATTAGATTAGATGAGATTACATTACATTACATTACATTAGATTCGGATAGATTAGATTTAATTACATTAGATTAGATTACATTAGATTAGATTAGATTAGAGTACATTAGATTAGATTAGATTGGATTAGATTAGATTAGATTACATTAGAGTACATTAGATTAGATTAGATTACATTAGATAAGGTTACATTACATTAGATTAGATTAGATTACATTACATTACATTTGATTAGATTAGATTAGATTAGATTACAATAAATTACATTAGATTAGATTCCATTAGATTATATTACATTAGAATAGGTTACATTAGAATAGATTACAATAGATTAGATTAGATTACATTAGATTAGATTAGATTAGATTAGATTACAATGCATTACATTCGATTAGATGACATTACATTAGATTACATTACATAATATGAGATTAGATTAGATTAGATTAGATTAGATTACATGAGATTTGCTTAGATTAGATTACATTAGATTAGATTAGATTAGATTACATTTGATTCGATTACATTTGATGAGATAACATTTCATTAGATTACATTAGATTACATTAGATTATATTAGATTAGATTATATTAGATTAGATTAGTTTACATTTGATTAGATTAGATTTGATTAGATTACATTAGATGACATTAGATTAGTTTAGATTACATTACATTCGATTAGATTACATTAGATTAGACTACATTTCATTAGATTACATTACATTAGATTAGATTAGATTTCATTAGATTAGATTAGATTACATTAGATTAGATTAGAGTACATTAGATTAGATTAGGTTAAATTAGATTAGATTACATTACATTAGAGGACATTAGATTAGATCAGATTACATTAGATAAAGTTACATTAGATTACATTACATTAGATTACATTATATTTGATGAGATTAGATTACATTCGAACAACTTAGATTAGATTAAATTAGATTAGATTACATTAGATTATTTTAGATTAGATTATATTAAGTTAGATTACATTAGATTACATTACATTAAATTACATTAGAGTATTTTAGATCAGATTACATTACATTAGATTACTTCATATTAGATTAGATTAGATTTGATTCGATTACATTAGATGTGATTACATTTCATTAGATAACATTAGATTATATTAGATTACAGTAGATTACATTACATTCAATTAGATTAGTTTATATTAGATTAGATTACATTACATTTGATTACATTAGATTAGATTAGATTACATTTGATTACATTAGATTAGATTAGATTAGATTTAATTACGTTACATTAGATTACATTACATTAGATAAATTAGATTAGATTAGATTACATTAGATTAGAGGAGAGGTTCTTTCATTCCTTCAAAGCCACAAACTGAACGCAATTAATGAATCTAACTGCAAACATTCATTCGATGAGGAACACTGTATGTGCTATTCCAATGAATCTAGCTTTTGCCATTCATTCAATGAAAGAAACTGCACGCGTTCATGCAATGATACAAACTGCATGCGTTCATTAAATGAAACAGAGTGCACGTGTTAATTCAATGACTACAGAGATTACATTAGATTAGATTAGATTACATTAGATTACATGAGATTTGCTTAGATTAGATTACATTAGATTAGATTAGATAACATTTGATTCGATTACATTTGATGAGATAACATTTCATTAGATTACGTTAGATTATATTAGATTAGAATAGATTACCTTACATTAGATTAGACTAGTTTACATTTGATTAGATAGATTTGATTAGATTACATTAGATGACATTAGATTAGTTTAGATTACACTACATTCGATTAGATTACATTAGATTAGACTACATTACATTAGATTACATTAGATTAGATTAGATTAGATTTCATTAGATTAGATTAGATTACATTAGATTAGATTAGAGTACATTAGATTAGATTAGGTTACATTAGATTAGATTACATTACATTAGAGAACATTAGATTAGATCAGATTACATTAGATAAAGTTACATTAGATTACATTACATTAGATTACATTATATTTGATGAGATTAGATTACATTCGAACAACTTAGATTAGATTACATTAGATTAAATTAGATTAGATTACATTAGATTATTTTAGATTAGATTATATTAAATTAGATTACATTAGATTACATTACATTAAATTACATTAGATTATCTTAGATTAGATTATATTACATGAGATTACTTCATATTAGATTAGATTAGATTTGATTCGATAACATTAGATGTGATTACATTTCATTAGATAACATTAGATTATATTAGATTACAGTAGATTACATTACATTACATTCGATTAGATTAGTTTATATTAGATTAGATTACATTACATTTGATTACATTAGATTAGATTACATTAGATTACATTACATTAGATTAGATTTGATTACGTTACATTAGATTACATTACATTAGATTAATTAGATTAGATTAGATTACATTAGATTCGATTACATCTGATGAGATTACATTTCATTAGATTACATTAGATTATATTAGATTAGATTAGATTACATTTCATTAGATTAGTTTATTTTACATTTGATTAGATCACATTAGATTAGAATAAATTAGATTAAATTACATTAGATTAGTTTAGATTTCATTACTTTCGATTAGATTATATTAGATTAGATTACATTACATTAGATTACATTAAATTAGATTAGATTAGATTTCATTAGATTAGATTAGATTACTTTAGATTAGATTAGATGAGATTACATTACATTACATTACATTAGATTCGGTTAGATTAGATTTAATTACATTAGATTAGATTACATTAGATTAGATTAGATTAGAGTACATTAGATTAGATTAGATTGGATTAGATTAGATTAGATTACATTAGAGTACATTAGATTAGATTAGATTACATTAGATAAGGTTACATTAGATTAGATTAGATTAGATTACATTACATTACATTTGATTAGATTAGATTAGATTAGATTACAATAAATTACATTAGATTAGATTACATTAGATTTCATTAGATTAGATTACATTACATTAGATTACATTATATTTGATTAGATTAGATTACATTCGATTAGCTTAGATTAGATTACATTAGATTATTTTAGATTAGATTAGATTAAATTAGATTACATTAGATTACATTACATTAGATTATTTTAGATTACATTATATTACATTAGATTACTTTATATTAGATTAGATTAGATTTGATTCGATTACATTAGATGTGATTACATTTCATTAGATAACATTAGATTATATTAGATTACATTACATTACATTCGATTAGATTAGTTTATATTAGATTACATTACATTACATTTGATTACATTACATTACATTAGATTAGATTAAATTACATTACATTAGATTACAATAGATTAGAGGAGAGGTTCTTTCATTCCTTCAAAGCCACAAACTGACCGCAATTAATGAATCTAACTGCAAACATTCATTCGATGAGGAACACTGTATGTGCTATTCCAATGTTTCTAGCTTTTGCCATTCATTCAATGATAGAAACTGCACGCGTTCATGCAATGATAAAAACTGCATGCGTTCATTAAATGAAACAGAATGCACGTGTTAATTCAATGAGTACAGCTTTTCTCTTTTATTCACTTTCTCGAGCTTAGCACGTTCATTCAATGAAACCAAATGCTTCATTGAATCATTGAGTCAAACTGCCATCATTGACTCAATGAATCAAAGAGTATTAATGGATTCCATCGAACAAACTTAACTCATTTACTTCGTGAATCCAACTGCACCCATTCATTCAATGAAATGATTTGTATGTCTTAAATAAAAGAGTCGAGCTCCAGCCATTCATTCAGTGCCACGAGCAAAACGCATTCATTCAATTGAGCACACTGCACTCATGATACAGACTGCACGTCTTAAATCAATGAGTAGAGCTTCTCTCCTTCATTCAATGGGTCAAGCTTAACGCTTTCATTCAAAGAAACAAACTGCATTCATTGAATCATTGAATCAAACAACAATCATTGATTCAATGAATCAAACCTTGTTTCAATGAGATAACATTTGATGAGATAACATTTCATTAGATTACATTAGATTACTTTAGATTAGATTACATTAGATTATATCACTTTAGAATAGGTTACATTAGAATAGATTACAATAGATTGGATTAGATCAGATTAGATTAGATTAGATTACAATACATTACATTCGATTAGATGACATTACATTAGATTACATTACATAATATGAGATTACATTAGATTAGATTACATTAGATTACATGAGATTTGCTTAGATTAGATTAGATTACATTACATTAGATTACTTCATATTAGATTAGATTAGATTTGATTCGATTACATTAGATGTGATTACATTTCATTAGATAACATTAGATTAGATTAGATTAGAGTAGATTACATTACATTACATTCGATTAGATTAGTTTATATTAGATTAGATTACATTACATTTGATTACATTAGATTAGATTAGATTACATTAGATTAATTAGATTAGATTAGATTACATTAGATTCGATTACATCTGATGAGATCACATTTCATTAGATTACATTAGATTATATTAGATTAGATTAGATTACATTTCATTAGATTAGTTTATTTTACATTTGATTAGATCACATTAGATTAGAATAAATTAGATTACTTTACATTAGATTAGTTTAGATTACATTACTTTCGATTAGATTATATTAGATTAGATTACATTACATTAGATTACATTAAATTGGATTAGATTAGATTTCATTAGATTAGGTTAGATTACATTAGATTAGATTAGATGATATTACATTACATTACATTACATTAGATTCGGATAGATTAGATTTAATTACATTAGATTAGATTAATTAGATTAGATTAGATTAGAGTACATTAGATTAGATTAGATTGGATTAGATTAGATTAGATTACATTAGAGTACATTAGATTAGATTAGATTAGATTAGATAAGGTTACATTAGATTAGATTAGATTAGATTACATTACATTACATTTGATTAGATTAGATTAGATTAGATTACAATAAATTACATTAGATTAGATTCCATTAGATTATATTACATTAGAATAGGTTACATTAGAATAGATTACAATAGATTAGATTAGATTACATTAGATTAGATTAGATTAGATTAGATTACAATACATTACATTCGATTAGATGACATTACATTAGATTACATTACATAATATGAGATTAGATTAGATTAGATTAGATTAGATTACATGAGATTTGCTTAGATTAGATTACATTAGATTAGATTAGATTAGATTACATTTGATTCGATTACATTTGATGAGATAACATTTCATTAGATTACATTAGATTATATTAGATTAGATTAGATTAGATTAGATTAGATTAGTTTACATTTGATTAGATTAGATTTGATTAGATTACATTAGATGACGTTAGATTAGTTTAGATTACATTACATTCGATTAGATTACATTAGATTAGACTACATTTCATTAGATTACATTACATTAGATTAGATTAGATTTCATTAGATTAGATTAGATTACATTAGATTAGATTAGAGTACATTAGATTAGATTAGGTTAAATTAGATTAGATTACATTACATTAGAGGACATTAGATTAGATCAGATTACATTAGATAAAGTTACATTAGATTACATTACATTAGATTACATTATATTTGATGAGATTAGATTACATTCGAACAACTTAGATTAGATTAAATTAGATTAGATTACATTAGATTATTTTAGATTAGATTATATTAAGTTAGATTACATTAGATTACATTACATTAAATTACATTAGAGTATTTTAGATCAGATTACATTACATTAGATTACTTCATATTAGATTAGATTAGATTTGATTCGATTACATTAGATGTGATTACATTTCATTAGATAACATTAGATTATATTAGATTACAGTAGATTACATTACATTCAATTAGATTAGTTTATATTAGATTAGATTACATTACATTTGATTACATTAGATTAGATTAATTAGATTAGATTAGATTACATTAGATTAGAGGAGAGGTTCTTTCATTCCTTCAAAGCCACAAACTGAACGCAATTAATGAATCTAACTGCAAACATTCATTCGATGAGGAACACTGTATGTGCTATTCCAATGAATCTAGCTTTTGCCATTCATTCAATGAAAGAAACTGCACGCGTTCATGCAATGATAAAAACTGCATGCGTTCATTAAATGAAACAGAGTGCACGTGTTAATTCAATGACTACAGAGATTACATTAGATTAGATTAGATTACATTAGATTACATGAGATTTGCTTAGATTAGATTACATTAGATTAGATTAGATTACATTTGATTCGATTACATTTGATGAGATAACATTTCATTAGATTACGTTAGATTATATTAGATTAGAATAGATTACCTTACATTAGATTAGACTAGTTTACATTTGATTAGATAGAGTTGATTAGATTACATTAGATGACATTAGATTAGTTTAGATTACACTACATTCGATTAGATTACATTAGATTAGACTACATTACATTAGATTACATTAGATTAGATTAGATTAGATTTCATTAGATTAGATTAGATTACATTAGATTAGATTAGAGTACATTAGATTAGATTAGGTTACATTAGATTAGATTACATTACATTAGAGAACATTAGATTAGATCAGATTACATTAGATAAAGTTACATTAGATTACATTACATTAGATTACATTATATTTGATGAGATTAGATTACATTCGAACAACTTAGATTAGATTACATTAGATTAAATTAGATTAGATTACATTAGATTATTTTAGATTAGATTATATTAAATTAGATACATTAGATTACATTACATTAAATTACATTAGATTATCTTAGATTAGATTATATTACATTAGATTACTTCATATTAGATTAGATTAGATTTAATTCGATAACATTGGATGTGATTACATTTCATTAGATAACATTAGATTATATTAGATTACAGTAGATTACATTACATTACATACGATTAGATTAGTTTATATTAGATTAGATTACATTACATTTGATTACATTAGATTAGATTACATTAGATTACATTACATTAGATTAGATTTGATTACGTTACATTAGATTACATTACATTAGATTAATTAGATTAGATTAGATTACATTAGATTCGATTACATCTGATGAGATTACATTTCATTAGATTACATTAGATTATATTAGATTAGATTAGAATACATTTCATTAGATTAGTTTATTTTACATTTGATTAGATCACATTAGATTAGAATAAATTAGATTACTTTACATTAGATTAGTTTAGATTACATTACTTTCGATTAGATTATATTAGATTAGATTACATTACATTAGATTACATTAAATTGGATTAGATTAGATTTCATTAGATTAGGTTAGATTACATTAGATTAGATTAGATGAGATTACATTACATTACATTACATTAGATACCGATAGATTAGATTTAATTACATTAGATTAGATTACATTAGATTAGATTAGATTAGAGTACATTAGATTAGATTAGATTGGATTAGATTAGGTTAGATTACATTAGAGTACATTAGATTAGATTACATTACATTAGATAAGGTTACATTAGATTAGATTAGATTAGATTACATTACATTACATTTGATTAGATTAGATTAGATTAGATTACAATAAATTACATTAGATTAGATTCCATTAGATTATATTACATTAGAATAGGTTACATTAGAATAGATTACAATAGATTAGATTAGATTACGTTAGATTAGATTAGATTAGATTAGATTACAATACATTACATTCGATTAGATGACATTACATTAGATTACATTACATAATATGAGATTACATTAGATTAGATTACATTAGATTACATGAGATTTGCTTAGATTACATTACATTACATTAGATTAGATTAGATTAGATTTGATTCGATTACATTTGATGAGATAACATTTCATTAGATTACATTAGATTATATTAGATTAGATTAGATTACATTACATTAGATTAGATTAGTTTACATTTGATTAGATTAGATTTGATTAGATTACATTAGATGACATTAGATTAGTTTAGATTACATTACATTCGATTAGATTACATTAGATTAGACTACATTTCATTAGATTACATTACATTAGATTAGATTAGATTTCATTAGATTAGATTAGATTAGATTGGATTAGATTAGAGTACATTAGATTAGATTAGGTTACATTAGATTAGATTACATTAGATTAATTAGATTAGATTAGATTACATTAGATTAGAGGAGAGGTTCTTTCATTCCTTCAAAGCCACAAACTGAACGCAATTAATGAATCTAACTGCAAACATTCATTCGATGAGGAATACTGTATGTGCTATTCCAATGAATCTAGCTTTTGCCATTCATTCAATGAAAGAAACTGCACGCGTTCATGCAATGATAAAAACTGCATGCGTTCATTAAATGAAACAGAGTGCACGTGTTAATTCAATGACTACAGAGATTACATTAGATTAGATTAGATTACATTAGATTACATGAGATTTGCTTAGATTAGATTACATTAGATTAGATTAGATTACATTTGATTCGATTACATTTGATGAGATAACATTTCATTAGATTACGTTAGATTATATTAGATTAGAATAGATTACCTTACATTAGATTAGACTAGTTTACATTTGATTAGATAGATTTGATTAGATTACATTAGATGACATTAGATTAGTTTAGATTACACTACATTCGATTAGATTACATTAGATTAGACTACATTACATTAGATTACATTAGATTAG
Source organism: Chiloscyllium punctatum (assembly GCF_047496795.1). Classification (NCBI taxonomy): domain Eukaryota; kingdom Metazoa; phylum Chordata; class Chondrichthyes; order Orectolobiformes; family Hemiscylliidae; genus Chiloscyllium; species Chiloscyllium punctatum. The sequence goes on from NC_092785.1 coordinate 37,705,852, forward strand.
ATTAGATTAGATTTCATTAGATTAGATTAGATTACATTAGATTAGATTAGAGTACATTAGATTAGATTAGGTTACATTAGATTAGATTACATTACATTAGAGAACATTAGATTAGATCAGATTACATTAGATAAAGTTACATTAGATTACATTACATTAGATTACATTATATTTGATGAGATTAGATTACATTCGAACAACTTAGATTAGATTACATTAGATTAAATTAGATTAGATTACATTAGATTATTTTAGATTAGATTATATTAAATTAGATACATTAGATTACATTACATTAAATTACATTAGATTATCTTAGATTAGATTATATTACATTAGATTACTTCATATTAGATTAGATTAGATTTGATTCGATAACATTAGATGTGATTACATTTCATTAGATAACATTAGATTATATTAGATTACAGTAGATTACATTACATTACATACGATTAGATTAGTTTATATTAGATTAGATTACATTACATTTGATTACATTAGATTAGATTACATTAGATTACATTACATTAGATTAGATTTGATTACGTTTCATTAGATTACATTACATTAGATTAATTAGATTAGATTAGATTACATTAGATTCGATTACATCTGATGAGATTACATTTCATTAGATTACATTAGATTATATTAGATTAGATTAGAATACATTTCATTAGATTAGTTTATTTTACATTTGATTAGATCACATTAGATTAGAATAAATTAGATTACTTTACATTAGATTAGTTTAGATTACATTACTTTCGATTAGATTATATTAGATTAGATTACGTTACATTAGATTACATTAAATTGGATTAGATTAGATTTCATTAGATTAGGTTAGATTACATTAGATTAGATTAGATGAGATTACATTACATTACATTACATTAGATACGGATAGATTAGATTTAATTACATTAGATTAGATTACATTAGATTAGATTAGATTAGAGTACATTAGATTAGATTAGATTGGATTAGATTAGGTTAGATTACATTAGAGTACATTAGATTAGATTACATTACATTAGATAAGGTTACATTACATTAGATTAGATTAGATTACATTACATTACATTTGATTAGATTAGATTAGATTACATTTGATTACATTACATTAGATTAGATTAGATTTGATTACGTTACATTAGATTACATTACATTAGATTAATTAGATTAGAATAGATTACATTAGATTAGAGGAGAGGTTCTTTCATTCCTTCAAAGCCACAAACTGAACGCAATTATTGAATCTAACTGCAAACATTCATTCGATGAGGAACACTGTATGTGCTATTCCAATGAATCTAGCTTTTGCCATTCATTCAATGAAAGAAACTGCACGCGTTCATGCAATGATAAAAACTGCATGCGTTCATTAAATGAAACAGAGTGCACGTGTTAATTCAATGACTACAGAGATTACATTAGATTAGATTAGATTAGATTAGATTACATTAGATTACATGAGATTTGCTTAGATTAGATTACATTAGATTAGATTAGATTACATTTAATTCGATTACATTTGATGAGATAACATTTCATTAGATTACGTTAGATTATATTAGAATAGAATAGATTACCTTACATTAGATTAGACTAGTTTACATTTGATTAGATAGATTTGATTAGATTACATTAGATGACATTAGATTAGTTTAGATTACACTACATTCGATTAGATTACATTAGATTAGACAACATTACATTAGATTACATTAGATTAGATTAGATTAGATTTCATTAGATTAGATTAGATTACATTAGATTAGATTAGAGTACATTAGATTAGATTAGGTTACATTAGATTAGATTACATTACATTATAGAACATTAGATTAGATCAGATTACATTAGATAAAGTTACATTAGATTACATTACATTAGATTACATTATATTTGATGAGATTAGATTACATTCGAACAACTTAGATTAGATTACATTAGATTAAATTAGATTAGATTACATTAGATTATTTTAGATTAGATTATATTAAATTAGATTACATTAGATTACATTACATTAAATTACATTAGATTATCTTAGATTAGATTATATTACATTAGATTACATCATATTAGATTAGATTAGATTTGATTCGATAACATTAGATGTGATTACATTTCATTAGATAACATTAGATTATATTAGATTACAGTCGATTACATTACATTACATTCGATTAGATTAGTTTATATTAGATTAGATTACATTACATTTGATTACATTAGATTAGATTACATTAGATTACATTACATTAGATTAGATTTGATTACGTTAAATTAGATTACATTACATTAGATTAATTAGATTAGATTAGATTACATTAGATTCGATTACATCTGATGAGATTACATTTCATTAGATTACATTAGATTATATTAGATTAGATTAGATTACATTTCATTAGATTAGTTTATTTTACATTTGATTAGATCACATTAGATTAGAATAAATTAGATTACATTACATTAGATTAGTTTAGATTTCATTACTTTCGATTAGATTATATTAGATTAGATTACATTACATTAGATTACATTAAATTAGATTAGATTAGATTTCATTAGATTAGATTAGATTACATTAGATTAGATTAGATGAGATTACATTACATTACATTACATTAGATTCGGTTAGATTAGATTTAATTACATTAGATTAGATTACATTAGATTAGATTAGATTAGAGTACATTAGATTAGATTAGATTGGATTAGATTAGATTAGATTACATTAGAGTACATTAGATTAGATTAGATTAGATTAGATAAGGTTACATTACATTAGATTAGATTAGATTACATTACATTACATTTGATTAGATTAGATTAGATTAGATTACAATAAATTACATTAGATTAGATTACATTAGATTAGATTACATTACATTAGATTACATTATATTTGATTAGATTAGATTACATTCGATTAGCTTAGATTAGATTACATTAGATTATTTTAGATTAGATTAGATTAAATTAGATTACATTAGATTACATTACATTAGATTACATTAGATTATTTTAGATTACATTATATTACATTAGATTACTTAATATTAGATTAGATTAGATTTGATTCGATTACATTAGATGTGATTACATTTCATTAGATAACATTAGATTATATTAGATTACATTACATTACATTCGATTAAATTAGTTTCAAACTGACCGCAATTAATGAATCTAACTGCAAACATTCATTCGATGAGGAACACTGTATGTGCTATTCCAATGTTTCTAGCTTTTGCCATTCATTCAATGATAGAAACTGCACGCGTTCATGCAATGATAAAAACTGCATGCGTTCATTAAATGAAACAGAATGCACGTGTTAATTCAATGAGTACAGCTTTTCTTTTTTATTCACTTTCTCGAGCTTAGCACGTTCATTCAATGAAACCAAATGCTTCATTGAATCATTGAGTCAAACTGCCATCATTGACTCAATGAATCAAAGAGTATTAATGGATTCCATCGAACAAACTTAACTCATTTACTTCGTGAATCCAACTGCACCCATTCATTCAATGAAATGATTTGTATGTCTTAAATAAAAGAGTCGAGCTCCAGCCATTCATTCAGTGCCACGAGCAAAACGCATTCATTCAATTGAGCACACTGCACTCATGATACAGACTGCACGTCTTAAATCAATGAGTAGAGCTTCTCTCCTTCATTCAATGGGTCAAGCTTAACGCTTTCATTCAAAGAAACAAACTGCATTCATTGAATCATTGAATCAAACAACAATCATTGATTCAATGAATCAAACCTTGTTTCAATGAAATAACATTTGATGAGATAACATTTCATTAGATTACATTAGATTACTTTAGATTAGATTACATTAGATTATATCACTTTAGAATAGGTTACATTAGAATAGATTACAATAGATTGGATTAGATTAGATTAGATTAGATTAGATTACAATACATTACATTCGATTAGATGACATTACATTAGATTACATTACATAATATGAGATTACATTAGATTAGATTACATTAGATTACATGAGATTTGCTTAGATTACATTACATTACATTAGATTAGATTAGATTAGATTTGATTCGATTACATTTGATGAGATAACATTTCATTAGATTACATTAGATTATATTAGATTAGATTAGATTACATTACATTAGATTAGATTAGTTTACATTTGATTAGATTAGATTTGATTAGATTACATTAGATGACATTAGATTAGTTTAGATTACATTACATTCGATTAGATTACATTAGATTAGACTACATTTCATTAGATTACATTACATTACATTAGATTAGATTTCATTAGATTAGATTAGATTAGATTGGATTAGATTAGAGTACATTAGATTAGATTAGGTTACATTAGATTAGATTACATTACATTAGAGGACATTAGATTAGATCAGATTACATTAGATAAAGTTACATTAGATTACATTACATTAGATTACATTATATTTGATGAGATTAGATTACATTCGAACAACTTAGATTAGATTACATTAGATTAAATTAGATTAGATTACATTAGATTATTTTAGATTAGATTATATTAAATTAGATTACATTAGATTACATTACATTAAATTACATTAGATCATCTTAGATTAGATTACATTACATTAGATTACATAAGATTAGATGACATTACATTAGATTACATTACATTACATTAAATTGCAATAGATTAGATTAGATTAGATTATATTACATGATACAGACTGCACGTCTTAAATCACTGAGTAGAGCTTCTCTCCTTCATTCAATGGGTCAAGCTTAACGCTTTCATTCAAAGAAACAATCTGCATTCATTGAATCATTGAATCAAACAACAATCATTGATTCAATGAATCAAATCTTGTTTCAATGGAACAAACCTATCTCCCTTATTTAGTGAACCAAACTGCATATTCATTGCATATTCAATGAAAGAGGCTGCATTTGTCAATTCAATGAGTAGAGATACTCTCATTCATTCAATGGCACAAGTTTCACGCATTGTCTCTGTCAAACTACACACGTTTACTAGATGAAACAAACTGCCCGTCTTAATTCAATGAATAGAGCTTCTCTCATTCATTCAATGTGTCAAGCTCATCGTTTGCATTTAATGAAACAAACTGCATTGATTGAATCACTGAATCAAACTAGAATCATTTATTCAATTAATCAAACCTTATTCCTTGTTTCATTCGAACAAACCTACCTCACTTATTTAGTGAATCCTACTACACTTATTCGTTCAATGAAACAGACTGCACATGATAATTCAATGAAGGTACTCTTAACGCATTGATTCAACCAAACAAATTGCACACATTTAGTTCATGAAGCAAACTGCATTTGTCAATTCAATTAATATAGCTACTCATTCATTCAATGTCACAAACTTCATACATTGTCTCAATCAAACTGCGCACATTCACTCCATGAACCAAACTGCACGTGTTAATTCAATGAGCAGAGCTCCTCTCATCAGTCAATGATGAGCTTAACGCTTTCATTCAATGAAACAAACAGCTTTCGTTGAATCATTGAATCAAATTCGAATGATGGATTCAATGTAGATTAGATTACATTAGATTAGATTAGATTAGATTACATTCGATTACATTAGATCAGATTATATTACATTAGATTATATTAGATTAGATTACATTACATTAGATTACAGTACATTACATTGCATTAGATTACTTTAGATTAGATTACATTAGACTATATCACTTTAGAATAGGTTACATTAGAATAGATTACAATAGATTGGATTAGATTAGATTAGATTAGATTAGATTACAATACATTACATTCGATTAGATGACATTACATTAGATTACATTACATAATATGAGACTACATTAGATTAGATTAGATTCGATTAGATTACATTAGATTACATGAGATTTGCTTAGATTAGATTACATCAGATTAGATTAGATTACATTTGATTCGATTACATTTGATGAGATAACATTTCATTAGATTACATTAGATTATATTAGATTAGATTAGATTACCTTACATTAGAGTAGACTAGTTTACATTTGATTAGATAGATTTGATTAGATTACATTAGATGACATTAGATTAGTTTAGATTACATTACATTCGATTAGAATACATTAGATTAGACTACATTACATTAGATTACATTACATTAGATTAGATTAGATTTCTTTAGATTAGATTAGATTACATTAGATTAGATTAGAGTACATTAGATTAGATTAGGTTACATTAGATTAGATTACATTACATTAGAGAACATTAGATTAGATCAGATTACATTAGATAAAGTTTCATTAGATTACATTACATTAGATTACATTATATTTGATGAGATTAGATTACATTCGAACAATTTAGATTAGATTACATTAGATTAAATTAGATTAGATTACATTAGATTATTTTAGATTATATTATATTAAATTAGATTACATTAGATTACATTACATTAAATTACATTAGATTATCTTAGATTAGATTATATTACATTAGATTACTTCATATTAGATTAGATTAGATTTGATTCGATTACATTAGATGTGATTACATTTCATTAGATAACATTAGATTATATTAGATTACAGTAGATTACATTACATTACATTCGATTAGATTAGTTTATATTAGATTAGATTACATTACATTTGATTACATTAGATTAGATTAGATTACATTACATTAGATTAATTAGATTAGATTAGATTACATTAGATTCGATTACATCTGATGAGATTACATTTCATTAGATTACATTAGATTATATTAGATTAGATTAGATTACATTTCATTAGATTAGTTTATTTTACATTTGATTAGATCACATTAGATTAGAATAAATTAGATTACTTTACATTAGATTAGTTTAGATTACATTACTTTCGATTAGATTATATTAGATTAGATTACATTACATTAGATTACATTAAATTGGATTAGATTAGATTTCATTAGATTAGGTTAGATTACATTAGATTAGATTAGATGAGATTACATTACATTACATTACATTAGATTCGGATAGATTAGATTTAATTACATTAGATTAGATTACATTAGATTAGATTAGATTAGAGTACATTAGATTAGATTAGATTGGATTAGATTAGATTAGATTACATTAGAGTACATTAGATTAGATTAGATTACATTAGATAAGGTTACATTACATTAGATTAGATTAGATTACATTACATTACATTTGATTAGATTAGATTAGATTAGATTACAATAAATTACATTAGATTAGATTCCATTAGATTATATTACATTAGAATAGGTTACATTAGAATAGATTACAATAGATTAGATTAGATTACATTAGATTAGATTAGATTACAATACATTACATTCGATTAGATGACATTACATTAGATTACATTACATAATATGAGATTAGATTAGATTAGATTAGATTAGATTACATGAGATTTGCTTAGATTAGATTACATTAGATTAGATTAGATTAGATTACATTTGATTCGATTACATTTGATGAGATAACATTTCATTAGATTACATTAGATTACATTAGATTATATTAGATTAGATTATATTAGATTAGATTAGTTTACATTTGATTAGATTAGATTTGATTAGATTACATTGGATGACATTAGATTAGTTTAGATTACATTACATTCGATTAGATTACATTAGATTAGACTACATTTCATTAGATTACATTACATTAGATTAGATTAGTTTTCATTAGATTAGATTAGATTACATTAGATTAGATTAGAGTACATTAGATTAGATTAGGTTAAATTAGATTAGATTACATTACATTAGAGGACATTAGATTAGATCAGATTACATTAGATAAAGTTACATTAGATTACATTACATTAGATTACATTATATTTGATGAGATTAGATTACATTCGAACAACTTAGATTAGATTAAATTAGATTAGATTACATTAGATTATTTTAGATTAGATTATATTAAGTTAGATTACATTAGATTACATTACATTAAATTACATTAGAGTATTTTAGATCAGATTACATTACATTAGATTACTTCATATTAGATTAGATTAGATTTGATTCGATTACATTAGATTTGATTACATTTCATTAGATAACATTAGATTATATTAGATTACAGTAGATTACATTACATTCAATTAGATTAGTTTATATTAGATTAGATTACATTACATTTGATTACATTAGATTAGATTAGATTACATTTGATTACATTACATTAGATTAGATTAGATTTAATTACGTTACATTAGATTACATTACATTAGATTAATTAGATTAGATTAGATTACATTAGATTAGAGGAGAGGTTCTTTCATTCCTTCAAAGCCACAAACTGAACGCAATTAATGAATCTAACTGCAAACATTCATTCGATGAGGAACACTGTATGTGCTATTCCAATGAATCTAGCTTTTGCCATTCATTCAATGAAAGAAACTGCACGCGTTCATGCAATGATAAAAACTGCATGCGTTCATTAAATGAAACAGAGTGCACGTGTTAATTCAATGACTACAGAGATTACATTAGATTAGATTAGATTACATTAGATTACATGAGATTTGCTTAGATTAGATTACATTAGATTAGATTAGATTACATTTGATTCGATTACATTTGATGAGATAACATTTCATTAGATTACGTTAGATTATATTAGATTAGAATAGATTACCTTACATTAGATTAGACTAGTTTACATTTGATTAGATAGATTTGATTAGATTACATTAGATGACATTAGATTAGTTTAGATTACACTACATTCGATTAGATTACATTAGATTAGACTACATTACATTAGATTACATTAGATTAGATTAGATTAGATTTCATTAGATTAGATTACATTAGATTAGATTAGAGTACATTAGATTAGATTAGGTTACATTAGATTAGATTACATTAGATTACATGAGATTTGCTTAGATTAGATTACATTACATTAGATTAGATTCGATTACATTTGATGAGATAACATTTCATTAGATTACATTAGATTATATTAGATTAGATTAGATTACATTACATTAGATTAGATTAGTTTACATTTGATTAGATTAGATTTGATTAGATTACATTAGATGACATTAGATTAGTTTAGATTACATTACATTACATTAAATTGCAATAGATTAGATTAGATTAGATTATATTACATGATACAGACTGCACGTCTTAAATCACTGAGTAGAGCTTCTCTCCTTCATTCAATGGGTCAAGCTTAACGCTTTCATTCAAAGAAACAATCTGCATTCATTGAATCATTGAATCAAACAACAATCATTGATTCAATGAATCAAACCTTGTTTCAATGGAACAAACCTATCTCCCTTATTTAGTGAACCAAACTGCATATTCATTGCATATTCAATGAAAGAGGCTGCATTTGTCAATTCAATGAGTAGAGATACTCTCATTCATTCAATGGCACAAGTTTCACGCATTGTCTCTGTCAAACTACACACGTTTACTAGATGAAACAAACTGCCCGTCTTAATTCAATGAATAGAGCTTCTCTCATTCATTCAATGTGTCAAGCTCACCGTTTGTATTTAATGGAACAAACTGCCTTGATTGAATCACTGAATCAATCTAGAATTTTTGATTCAATGAATCAAACCTTGTTTCAATGGAACAAACCTATCTCCCTTATTTAGTGAACCAAACTGCATATTCATTGCATATTCAATGAAAGAGGCTGCATTCGTCAATTCAATGAGTAGAGCTACTCTCATTCATTCAATGGCACAAGTTTCACGCATTGTCTCTGTCAAACTACACACGTTTACTAGATGAAGCAAACTGCCCGTCTTAATTCAATGAATAGAGCTTCTCTCATTCATTCAATGTGTCAAGCTCATCGTTTGCATTTAATGAAACAAACTGCATTGATTGAATCACTGAATCAAACTAGAATCATTTATTCAATTAATCAAACCTTATTCCTTGTTTCATTCGAACAAACCTACCTCACTTATTTAGTGAATCCTACTACACTTATTCGTTCAATGAAACAGACTGCACATGATAATTCAATGAAGGTACTCTTAACGCATTGATTCAACCAAACAAATTGCACACATTTAGTTCATGAAGCAAACTGCATTTGTCAATTCAATTAATATAGCTACTCATTCATTCAATGTCACAAACTTCATACATTGTCTCAATCAAACTGCGCACATTCACTCCATGAACCAAACTGCACGTGTTAATTCAATGAGCAGAGCTCCTCTCATCAGTCAATGATGAGCTTAACGCTTTCATTCAATGAAACAAACAGCTTTCGTTGAATCATTGAATCAAATTCGAATGATGGATTCAATGTAGATTAGATTACATTAGATTAGATTAGATTAGATTACATTCGATTACATTAGATCAGATTATATTACATTAGATTATATTAGATTAGATTACATTACATTAGATTACAGTACATTACATTGCATTAGATTACTTTAGATTAGATTACATTAGACTATATCACTTTAGAATAGGTTACATTAGAATAGATTACAATAGATTGGATTAGATTAGATTAGATTAGATTAGATTAGATTACAATACATTACATTCGATTAGATGACATTACATTAGATTACATTACATAATATAAGACTACATTAGATTAGATTAGATTACATTAGATTACATGAGATTTGCTTAGATTAGATTACATCAGATTAGATTAGATTACATTTGATTCGATTACATTTGATGAGATAACATTTCATTAGATTACATTAGATTATATTAGATTAGATTAGATTACCTTACATTAGAGTAGACTAGTTTACATTTGATTAGATAGATTTGATTAGATTACATTAGATGACATTAGATTAGTTTAGATTACATTACATTCGATTAGATTACATTAGATTAGACTACATTACATTAGATTACATTACATTAGATTAGATTAGATTTCTTTAGATTAGATTAGATTACATTAGATTAGATTAGAGTGCATTAGATTAGATTAGGTTACATTAGATTAGATTACATTACATTAGAGAACATTAGATTAGATCAGATTACATTAGATAAAGTTTCATTAGATTACATTACATTAGATTACATTATATTTGATGAGATTAGATTACATTCGAACAATTTAGATTAGATTACATTAGATTAAATTAGATTAGATTACATTAGATTATTTTAGATTATATTATATTAAATTAGATTACATTAGATTACATTACATTAAATTACATTAGATTATCTTAGATTAGATTATATTACATTAGATTACTTCATATTAGATTAGATTAGATTTGATTCGATTACATTAGATGTGATTACATTTCATTAGATAACATTAGATTATATTAGATTACAGTAGATTACATTACATTACATTCGATTAGATTAGTTTATATTAGATTAGATTACATTACATTTGATTACATTACATTAGATTAGATTACATTACATTAGATTAATTAGATTAGATTAGATTACATTAGATTCGATTACATCTGATGAGATTACATTTCATTAGATTACATTAGATTATATTAGATTAGATTAGATTACATTTCATTAGATTAGTTTATTTTACATTTGATTAGATCACATTAGATTAGAATAAATTAGATTACTTTACATTAGATTAGTTTAGATTACATTACTTTCGATTAGATTATATTAGATTAGATTACATTACATTAGATTACATTAAATTGGATTAGATTAGATTTCATTAGATTAGGTTAGATTACATTAGATTAGATTAGATGAGATTACATTACATTACATTACATTAGATTCGGATAGATTAGATTTAATTACATTAGATTAGATTACATTAGATTAGATTAGATTAGAGTACATTAGATTAGATTAGATTGGATTAGATTAGATTAGATTACATTAGAGTACATTAGATTAGATTAGATTACATTAGATAAGGTTACATTTGATTAGATTAGATTACAATAAATTACATTAGATTAGATTCCATTAGATTATATTACATTAGAATAGGTTACATTAGAATAGATTACAATAGATTAGATTAGATTACATTAGATTAGATTAGATTAGATTAGATTACAATACATTACATTCGATTAGATGACATTACATTAGATTACATTACATAATATGAGATTAGATTAGATTAGATTAGATTAGATTAGATTACATGAGATTTGCTTAGATTAGATTACATTAGATTAGATTAGATTAGATTACATTTGATTCGATTACATTTGATGAGATAACATTTCATTAGATTACATTAGATTACATTAGATTATATTAGATTAGATTATATTAGATTAGATTAGTTTACATTTGATTAGATTAGATTTGATTAGATTACATTAGATGACATTAGATTAGTTTAGATTACATTACATTCGATTAGATTACATTAGATTAGACTACATTTCATTAGATTACATTACATTAGATTAGATTAGATTTCATTAGATTAGATTAGATTACATTAGATTAGATTAGAGTACATTAGATTAGATTAGGTTAAATTAGATTAGATTACATTACATTAGAGGACATTAGATTAGATCAGATTACATTAGATAAAGTTACATTAGATTACATTACATTAGATTACATTATATTTGATGAGATTAGATTACATTCGAACAACTTAGATTAGATTAAATTAGATTAGATTACATTAGATTATTTTAGATTAGATTATATTAAGTTAGATTACATTAGATTACATTACATTAAATTACATTAGAGTATTTTAGGTCAGATTACATTACATTAGATTACTTCATATTAGATTAGATTAGATTTGATTCGATTACATTAGATGTGATTACATTTCATTAGATAACATTAGATTATATTAGATTACAGTAGATTACATTACATTCAATTAGATTAGTTTATATTAGATTAGATTACATTACATTTGATTACATTAGATTAGATTAGATTACATTTGATTACATTACATTAGATTAGATTAGATTTAATTACGTTACATTAGATTACATTACATTAGATTAATTAGATTAGATTAGATTACATTAGATTAGAGGAGAGGTTCTTTCATTCCTTCAAAGCCACAAACTGAACGCAATTAATGAATCTAACTGCAAACATTCATTCGATGAGGAACACTGTATGTGCTATTCCAATGAATCTAGCTTTTGCCATTCATTCAATGAAAGAAACTGCACGCGTTCATGCAATGATAAAAACTGCATGCGTTCATTAAATGAAACAGAGTGCACGTGTTAATTCAATGACTACAGAGATTACATTAGATTAGATTAGATTACATTAGATTACATGAGATTTGCTTAGATTAGATTACATTAGATTAGATTAGATTACATTTGATTCGATTACATTTGATGAGATAACATTTCATTAGATTACGTTAGAATATATTAGATTAGAATAGATTACCTTACATTAGATTAGACTAGTTTACATTTGATTAGATAGATTTGATTAGATTACATTAGATGACATTAGATTAGTTTAGATTACACTACATTCGATTAGATTACATTAGATTAGACTACATTACATTAGATTACATTAGATTAGATTAGATTAGATTTCATTAGATTAGATTAGATTACATTAGATTAGATTAGAGTACATTAGATTAGATTAGGTTACATTAGATTAGATTACATTACATTAGAGAACATTAGATTAGATCAGATTACATTAGATAAAGTTACATTAGATTACATTACATTAGATTACATTATATTTGATGAGATTAGATTACATTCGAACAACTTAGATTAGATTACATTAGATTAAATTAGATTAGATTACATTAGAATATTTTAGATTAGATTATATTAAATTAGATTACATTAGATTACATTACATTAAATTACATTAGATTATCTTAGATTAGATTATATTACATTAGATTACTTCATATTAGATTAGATTAGATTTGATTCGATTACATTAGATGTGATTACATTTCATTAGATAACATTAGATTATATTACATTAGAGTAGATTACATTACATTACATTCGATTAGATTCGTTTATATTAGATTAGATTACATTACATTTGATTACATTAGATTAGATTAGATTACATTACATTAGATTAATTAGATTAGATTAGATTACATTAGATTCGATTACATCTGATGAGATTACATTTCATTAGATTACATTAGATTATATTAGATTAGATTAGATTACATTTCATTAGATTAGTTTATTTTACATTTGATTAGATCACATTAGATTAGAATAAATTAGATTACTTTACATTAGATTAGTTTAGATTACATTACTTTCGATTAGATTATATTAGATTAGATTACATTACATTAGATTACATTAAATTGGATGAGATTAGATTTCATTAGATTAGGTTAGATTACATTAGATTAGATTAGATGAGATTACATTACATTACATTACATTAGATTCGGATAGATTAGATTTAATTACATTAGATTAGATTACATTAGATTAGATTAGATTAGAGTACATTAGATTAGATTAGATTGGATTAGATTAGATTAGATTACATTAGAGTACATTAGATTAGATTAGATTACATTAGATAAGGTTACATTACATTAGATTAGATTAGATTACATTACATTACATTTGATTAGATTAGATTAGATTAGATTACAATAAATTACATTAGATTAGATTCCATTAGATTATATTACATTAGAATAGGTTACATTAGAATAGATTACAATAGATTAGATTAGATTACATTAGATTAGATTAGATTAGATTAGATTACAATGCATTACATTCGATTAGATGACATTACATTAGATTACATTACATAATATGAGATTAGATTAGATTAGATTAGATTAGATTACATGAGATTTGCTTAGATTAGATTACATTAGATTAGATTAGATTAGATTACATTTGATTCGATTACATTTGATGAGATAACATTTCATTAGATTACATTAGATTACATTAGATTATATTAGATTAGATTATATTAGATTAGATTAGTTTACATTTGATTAGATTAGATTTGATTAGATTACATTAGATGACATTAGATTAGTTTAGATTACATTACATTCGATTAGATTACATTAGATTAGACTACATTTCATTAGATTACATTACATTAGATTAGATTAGATTTCATTAGATTAGATTAGATTACATTAGATTAGATTAGAGTACATTAGATTAGATTAGGTTAAATTAGATTAGATTACATTACATTAGAGGACATTAGATTAGATCAGATTACATTAGATAAAGTTACATTAGATTACATTACATTAGATTACATTATATTTGATGAGATTAGATTACATTCGAACAACTTAGATTAGATTAAATTAGATTAGATTACATTAGATTATTTTAGATTAGATTATATTAAGTTAGATTACATTAGATTACATTACATTAAATTACATTAGAGTATTTTAGATCAGATTACATTACATTAGATTACTTCATATTAGATTAGATTAGATTTGATTCGATTACATTAGATGTGATTACATTTCATTAGATAACATTAGATTATATTAGATTACAGTAGATTACATTACATTCAATTAGATTAGTTTATATTAGATTAGATTACATTACATTTGATTACATTAGATTAGATTAGATTACATTTGATTACATTAGATTAGATTAGATTAGATTTAATTACGTTACATTAGATTACATTACATTAGATAAATTAGATTAGATTAGATTACATTAGATTAGAGGAGAGGTTCTTTCATTCCTTCAAAGCCACAAACTGAACGCAATTAATGAATCTAACTGCAAACATTCATTCGATGAGGAACACTGTATGTGCTATTCCAATGAATCTAGCTTTTGCCATTCATTCAATGAAAGAAACTGCACGCGTTCATGCAATGATAAAAACTGCATGCGTTCATTAAATGAAACAGAGTGCACGTGTTAATTCAATGACTACAGAGATTACATTAGATTAGATTAGATTACATTAGATTACATGAGATTTGCTTAGATTAGATTACATTAGATTAGATTAGATAACATTTGATTCGATTACATTTGATGAGATAACATTTCATTAGATTACGTTAGATTATATTAGATTAGAATAGATTACCTTACATTAGATTAGACTAGTTTACATTTGATTAGATAGATTTGATTAGATTACATTAGATGACATTAGATTAGTTTAGATTACACTACATTCGATTAGATTACATTAGATTAGACTACATTACATTAGATTACATTAGATTAGATTAGATTAGATTTCATTAGATTAGATTAGATTACATTAGATTAGATTAGAGTACATTAGATTAGATTAGGTTACATTAGATTAGATTACATTACATTAGAGAACATTAGATTAGATCAGATTACATTAGATAAAGTTACATTAGATTACATTACATTAGATTACATTATATTTGATGAGATTAGATTACATTCGAACAACTTAGATTAGATTACATTAGATTAAATTAGATTAGATTACATTAGATTATTTTAGATTAGATTATATTAAATTAGATTACATTAGATTACATTACATTAAATTACATTAGATTATCTTAGATTAGATTATATTACATGAGATTACTTCATATTAGATTAGATTAGATTTGATTCGATAACATTAGATGTGATTACATTTCATTAGATAACATTAGATTATATTAGATTACAGTAGATTACATTACATTACATTCGATTAGATTAGTTTATATTAGATTAGATTACATTACATTTGATTACATTAGATTAGATTACATTAGATTACATTACATTAGATTAGATTTGATTACGTTACATTAGATTACATTACATTAGATTAATTAGATTAGATTAGATTACATTAGATTCGATTACATCTGATGAGATTACATTTCATTAGATTACATTAGATTATATTAGATTAGATTAGATTACATTTCATTAGATTAGTTTATTTTACATTTGATTAGATCACATTAGATTAGAATAAATTAGATTAAATTACATTAGATTAGTTTAGATTTCATTACTTTCGATTAGATTATATTAGATTAGATTACATTACATTAGATTACATTAAATTAGATTAGATTAGATTTCATTAGATTAGATTAGATTACTTTAGATTAGATTAGATGAGATTACATTACATTACATTACATTAGATTCGGTTAGATTAGATTTAATTACATTAGATTAGATTACATTAGATTAGATTAGATTAGAGTACATTAGATTAGATTAGATTGGATTAGATTAGATTAGATTACATTAGAGTACATTAGATTAGATTAGATTACATTAGATAAGGTTACATTAGATTAGATTAGATTAGATTACATTACATTACATTTGATTAGATTAGATTAGATTAGATTACAATAAATTACATTAGATTAGATTACATTAGATTTCATTAGATTAGATTACATTACATTAGATTACATTATATTTGATTAGATTAGATTACATTCGATTAGCTTAGATTAGATTACATTAGATTATTTTAGATTAGATTAGATTAAATTAGATTACATTAGATTACATTACATTAGATTATTTTAGATTACATTATATTACATTAGATTACTTTATATTAGATTAGATTAGATTTGATTCGATTACATTAGATGTGATTACATTTCATTAGATAACATTAGATTATATTAGATTACATTACATTACATTCGATTAGATTAGTTTATATTAGATTACATTACATTACATTTGATTACATTACATTACATTAGATTAGATTAAATTACATTACATTAGATTACAATAGATTAGAGGAGAGGTTCTTTCATTCCTTCAAAGCCACAAACTGACCGCAATTAATGAATCTAACTGCAAACATTCATTCGATGAGGAACACTGTATGTGCTATTCCAATGTTTCTAGCTTTTGCCATTCATTCAATGATAGAAACTGCACGCGTTCATGCAATGATAAAAACTGCATGCGTTCATTAAATGAAACAGAATGCACGTGTTAATTCAATGAGTACAGCTTTTCTTTTTTATTCACTTTCTCGAGCTTAGCACGTTCATTCAATGAAACCAAATGCTTCATTGAATCATTGAGTCAAACTGCCATCATTGACTCAATGAATCAAAGAGTATTAATGGATTCCATCGAACAAACTTAACTCATTTACTTCGTGAATCCAACTGCACCCATTCATTCAATGAAATGATTTGTATGTCTTAAATAAAAGAGTCGAGCTCCAGCCATTCATTCAGTGCCACGAGCAAAACGCATTCATTCAATTGAGCACACTGCACTCATGATACAGACTGCACGTCTTAAATCAATGAGTAGAGCTTCTCTCCTTCATTCAATGGGTCAAGCTTAACGCTTTCATTCAAAGAAACAAACTGCATTCATTGAATCATTGAATCAAACAACAATCATTGATTCAATGAATCAAACCTTGTTTCAATGAGATAACATTTGATGAGATAACATTTCATTAGATTACATTAGATTACTTTAGATTAGATTACATTAGATTATATCACTTTAGAATAGGTTACATTAGAATAGATTACAATAGATTGGATTAGATCAGATTAGATTAGATTAGATTACAATACATTACATTCGATTAGATGACATTACATTAGATTACATTACATAATATGAGATTACATTAGATTAGATTACATTAGATTACATGAGATTTGCTTAGATTAGATTAGATTACATTACATTAGATTACTTCATATTAGATTAGATTAGATTTGATTCGATTACATTAGATGTGATTACATTTCATTAGATAACATTAGATTATATTAGATTAGAGTAGATTACATTACATTACATTCGATTAGATTAGTTTATATTAGATTAGATTACATTACATTTGATTACATTAGATTAGATTAGATTACATTAGATTAGATTAGATTACATTAGATTAGATTAGATTACATTAGATTCGATTACATCTGATGAGATCACATTTCATTAGATTACATTAGATTATATTAGATTAGATTAGATTACATTTCATTAGATTAGTTTATTTTACATTTGATTAGATCACATTAGATTAGAATAAATTAGATTACTTTACATTAGATTAGTTTAGATTACATTACTTTCGATTAGATTATATTAGATTAGATTACATTACATTAGATTACATTAAATTGGATTAGATTAGATTTCATTAGATTAGGTTAGATTACATTAGATTAGATTAGATGATATTACATTACATTACATTACATTAGATTCGGATAGATTAGATTTAATTACATTAGATTAGATTAATTAGATTAGATTAGATTAGAGTACATTAGATTAGATTAGATTGGATTAGATTAGATTAGATTACATTAGAGTACATTAGATTAGATTAGATTAGATTAGATAAGGTTACATTAGATTAGATTAGATTAGATTACATTACATTACATTTGATTAGATTAGATTAGATTAGATTACAATAAATTACATTAGATTAGATTCCATTAGATTATATTACATTAGAATAGGTTACATTAGAATAGATTACAATAGATTAGATTAGATTACATTAGATTAGATTAGATTACAATACATTACATTCGATTAGATGACATTACATTAGATTACATTACATAATATGAGATTAGATTAGATTAGATTAGATTAGATTACATGAGATTTGCTTAGATTAGATTACATTAGATTAGATTAGATTAGATTACATTTGATTCGATTACATTTGATGAGATAACATTTCATTAGATTACATTAGATTATATTAGATTAGATTAGATTAGATTAGATTAGATTAGTTTACATTTGATTAGATTAGATTTGATTAGATTACATTAGATGACGTTAGATTAGTTTAGATTACATTACATTCGATTAGATTACATTAGATTAGACTACATTTCATTAGATTACATTACATTAGATTAGATTAGATTTCATTAGATTAGATTAGATTACATTAGATTAGATTAGAGTACATTAGATTAGATTAGGTTAAATTAGATTAGATTACATTACATTAGAGGACATTAGATTAGATCAGATTACATTAGATAAAGTTACATTAGATTACATTACATTAGATTACATTATATTTGATGAGATTAGATTACATTCGAACAACTTAGATTAGATTAAATTAGATTAGATTACATTAGATTATTTTAGATTAGATTATATTAAGTTAGATTACATTAGATTACATTACATTAAATTACATTAGAGTATTTTAGATCAGATTACATTACATTAGATTACTTCATATTAGATTAGATTAGATTTGATTCGATTACATTAGATGTGATTACATTTCATTAGATAACATTAGATTATATTAGATTACAGTAGATTACATTACATTCAATTAGATTAGTTTATATTAGATTAGATTACATTACATTTGATTACATTAGATTAGATTAGATTACATTTGATTACATTACATTAGATTAGATTAGATTTGATTACGTTACATTAGATTACATTACATTAGATTAATTAGATTAGATTAGATTACATTAGATTAGAGGAGAGGTTCTTTCATTCCTTCAAAGCCACAAACTGAACGCAATTAATGAATCTAACTGCAAACATTCATTCGATGAGGAACACTGTATGTGCTATTCCAATGAATCTAGCTTTTGCCATTCATTCAATGAAAGAAACTGCACGCGTTCATGCAATGATAAAAACTGCATGCGTTCATTAAATGAAACAGAGTGCACGTGTTAATTCAATGACTACAGAGATTACATTAGATTAGATTAGATTACATTAGATTACATGAGATTTGCTTAGATTAGATTACATTAGATTAGATTAGATTACATTTGATTCGATTACATTTGATGAGATAACATTTCATTAGATTACGTTAGATTATATTAGATTAGAATAGATTACCTTACATTAGATTAGACTAGTTTACATTTGATTAGATAGATTTGATTAGATTACATTAGATGACATTAGATTAGTTTAGATTACACTACATTCGATTAGATTACATTAGATTAGACTACATTACATTAGATTACATTAGATTAGATTAGATTAGATTTCATTAGATTAGATTAGATTACATTAGATTAGATTAGAGTACATTAGATTAGATTAGGTTACATTAGATTAGATTACATTACATTATAGAACATTAGATTAGATCAGATTACATTAGATAAAGTTACATTAGATTACATTACATTAGATTACATTATATTTGATGAGATTAGATTACATTCGAACAACTTAGATTAGATTACATTAGATTAAATTAGATTAGATTACATTAGATTATTTTAGATTAGATTATATTAAATTAGATTACATTAGATTACATTACATTAAATTACATTAGATTATCTTAGATTAGATTATATTACATGAGATTACTTCATATTAGATTAGATTAGATTTGATTCGATAACATTAGATGTGATTACATTTCATTAGATAACATTAGATTATATTAGATTACAGTAGATTACATTACATTACATTCGATTAGATTAGTTTATATTAGATTAGATTACATTACATTTGATTACATTAGATTAGATTACATTAGATTACATTACATTAGATTAGATTTGATTACGTTACATTAGATTACATTACATTAGATTAATTAGATTAGATTAGATTACATTAGATTCGATTACATCTGATGAGATTACATTTCATTAGATTACATTAGATTATATTAGATTAGATTAGATTACATTTCATTAGATTAGTTTATTTTACATTTGATTAGATCACATTAGATTAGAATAAATTAGATTACATTACATTAGATTAGTTTAGATTTCATTACTTTCGATTAGATTATATTAGATTAGATTACATTACATTAGATTACATTAAATTAGATTAGATTAGATTTCATTAGATTAGATTAGATTACATTAGTTTAGATTAGATGAGATTACATTACATTACATTACATTAGATATCGGTTAGATTAGATTTAATTACATTAGATTAGATTACATTAGATTAGATTAGATTAGAGTACATTAGATTAGATTAGATTGGATTAGATTAGATTAGATTACATTAGAGTACATTAGATTAGATTAGATTACATTAGATAAGGTTACATTACATTAGATTAGATTAGATTACATTACATTACATTTGATTAGATTAGATTAGATTAGATTACAATAAATTACATTAGATTTGATTACATTAGATTACATTAGATTAGATTACATTACATTAGATTACATTATATTTGATTAGATTAGATTACATTCGATTAGCTTAGATTAGATTACATTAGATTATTTTAGATTAGATTAGATTAAATTAGATTACATTAGATTACATTACATTAGATTATTTTAGATTACATTATATTACATTAGATTACTTTATATTAGATTAGATTAGATTTGATTCGATTACATTAGATGTGATTACATTTCATTAGATAACATTAGATTATATTAGATTACATTACATTACATTCGATTAGATTAGTTTATATTAGATTACATTACATTACATTTGATTACATTACATTACATTAGATTAGATTAAATTACATTACATTAGATTACAATAGATTAGAGGAGAGGTTCTTTCATTCCTTCAAAGCCACAAACTGACCGCAATTAATGAATCTAACTGCAAACATTCATTCGATGAGGAACACTGTATGTGCTATTCCAATGTTTCTAGCTTTTGCCATTCATTCAATGATAGAAACTGCACGCGTTCATGCAATGATAAAAACTGCATGCGTTCATTAAATGAAACAGAATGCACGTGTTAATTCAATGAGTACAGCTTTTCTTTTTTATTCACTTTCTCGAGCTTAGCACGTTCATTCAATGAAACCAAATGCTTCATTGAATCATTGAGTCCAACTGCCATCATTGACTCAATGAATCAAAGAGTATTAATGGATTCCATCGAACAAACTTAACTCATTTACTTCGTGAATCCAACTGCACCCATTCATTCAATGAAATGATTTGTATGTCTTAAATAAAAGAGTCGAGCTCCAGCCATTCATTCAGTGCCACGAGCAAAACGCATTCATTCAATTGAGCACACTGCACTCATGATACAGACTGCACGTCTTAAATCAATGAGTAGAGCTTCTCTCCTTCATTCAATGGGTCAAGCTTAACGCTTTCATTCAAAGAAACAAACTGCATTCATTGAATCATTGAATCAAACAACAATCATTGATTCAATGAATCAAACCTTGTTTCAATGAGATAACATTTGATGAGATAACATTTCATTAGATTACATTAGATTACTTTAGATTAGATTACATTAGATTATATCACTTTAGAATAGGTTACATTAGAATAGATTACAATAGATTGGATTAGATTAGATTAGTTTAGATTACAATACATTACATTCGATTAGATGACATTACATTAGATTACATTACATAATATGAGATTACATTAGATTAGATTAGATTAGATTACATTAGATTACATGAGATTTGCTTAGATTAGATTACATTACATTAGATTAGATTAGATTACATTTGATTCGATTACATTTGATGAGATAACATTTCATTAGATTACATTAGATTATATTAGATTAGATTAGATTACATTACATTAGATTAGATTAGTTTACATTTGATTAGATTAGATTTGATTAGATTACATTAGATGACATTAGATTAGTTTTGATTACATTACATTCGATTAGATTACATTAGATTAGACTACATTTCATTAGATTACATTACATTAGATTAGATTAGATTTCATTAGATTAGATTAGATTACATTGGATTAGATTAGAGTACATTAGATTAGATTAGGTTACATTAGATTAGATTACATTACATTAGAGGACATTAGATTAGATCAGATTACATTAGATAAAGTTACATTAGATTACATTACATTAGATTACATTATATTTGATGAGATTAGATTACATTCGAACAACTTAGATTAGATTACATTAGATTAAATTAGATTAGATTACATTAGATTATTTTAGATTAGATTATATTAAATTAGATTACATTAGATTACATTACATTAAATTACATTAGATCATCTTAGATTAGATTACATTACATTAGATTACATAAGATTAGATGACATTACATTAGATTACATTACATTACATTAAATTGCAATAGATTAGATTAGATTAGATTATATTACATGATACAGACTGCACGTCTTAAATCACTGAGTAGAGCTTCTCTCCTTCATTCAATGGGTCAAGCTTAACGCTTTCATTCAAAGAAACAATCTGCATTCATTGAATCATTGAATCAAACAACAATCATTGATTCAATGAATCAAACCTTGTTTCAATGGAACAAACCTATCTCCCTTATTTAGTGAACCAAACTGCATATTCATTGCATATTCAATGAAAGAGGCTGCATTTGTCAATTCAATGAGTAGAGATACTCTCATTCATTCAATGGCACAAGTTTCACGCATTGTCTCTGTCAAACTACACACGTTTACTAGATGAAACAAACTGCCCGTCTTAATTCAATGAATAGAGCTTCTCTCATTCATTCAATGTGTCAAGCTCACCGTTTGAATTTAATGAAACAAACTGCATTGATTGAATCACTGAATCAAACTAGAATCATTTATTCAATTAATCAAACCTTATTCCTTGTTTCATTCGAACAAACCTACCTCACTTATTTAGTGAATCCTACTATACTTATTCGTTCAATGAAACAGACTGCACATGATAATTCAATGAAGGTACTCTTAACGCATTGATTCAACCAAACAAATTGCACACATTTAGTTCATGAAGCAAACTGCATTTGTCAATTCAATGAATATAGCTACTCATTCATTCAATGTCACAAACTTCATACATTGTCTCAATCAAACTGCGCACATTCACTCCATGAACCAAACTGCACGTGTTAATTCAATGAGCAGAGCTCCTCTCATCAGTCAATGATGAGCTTAACGCTTTCATTCAATGAAACAAACAGCTTTCGTTGAATCATTGAATCAAATTCGAATGATGGATTCAATGTAGATTAGATTACATTAGATTAGATTAGATTAGATTACATTCGATTACATTAGATCAGATTATATT
Organism: Chiloscyllium punctatum; assembly: GCF_047496795.1. Taxonomy (NCBI): domain Eukaryota; kingdom Metazoa; phylum Chordata; class Chondrichthyes; order Orectolobiformes; family Hemiscylliidae; genus Chiloscyllium; species Chiloscyllium punctatum. Next base: position 37,730,922 of record NC_092785.1, read on the forward strand.
ACATTAGATTATATTAGATTAGATTACATTACATTAGATTACAGTACATTACATTGCATTAGATTACTTTAGATTAGATTACATTAGATTATATCACTTTAGAATAGGTTACATTAGAATAGATTACAATAGATTGGATTAGATTACATTAGATTAGATTAGATTACAATACATTACATTCGATTAGATGACATTACATTAGATTACATTACATAATATGAGACTACATTAGATTAGATTAGATTACATTAGATTACATTAGATTACATGAGATTTGCTTAGATTAGATTACATCAGATTAGATTAGATTACATTTGATTCGATTACATTTGATGAGATAACATTTCATTAGATTACATTAGATTATATTAGATTAGATTAGATTACCTTACATTAGAGTAGACTAGTTTACATTTAGAACATAGAACATAGAACATAGAACAATACAGCACAGAACAGGCCCTTCGGCCCACGATGTTGTGCCGAACTTCTATCCTAGATTAAGCACCCATCCATGTACCTATCCAAATGCCGCTTAAAGGTCGCCAATGAATCTGACTCTACCACTCCCACGGGCAGCGCATTCCATGCCCCCACCACTCTCTGGGTGAAGAACCCACCCCTGACATCTCCCCTATACCTTCCACCCTTCACCTTAAATTTATGTCCCCTTGTAACACTCTGTTGTACCCGCGGAAAAAGTTTCTGACTGTCTACTCTATCTATTCCTCTGATCATCTTATAAACCTCTATCAAGTCACCCCTCATCCTTCGCCGTTCCAACGAGAAAAGGCCGAGAACTCTCAACCTATCCTCGTACGACCTACACTCCATTCCAGGCAACATCCTGGTAAATCTTCTCTGCACCCTCTCCAAAGCTTCCACATCTTTCCTAAAGTGAGGCGACCAGAACTGCACACAGTACTCCAAATGTGGCCTAACCAAAGTCCTGTACAGCTGCAACATCACCTCACGACTCTTGAATTCAATCCCTCTGCTAATGAACGATAATACTCCATAGGCCTTCTTACAAACTCTATCCACCTGAGTGGCAACCTTCAAAGATCTATGTACATAGACCCCAAGATCCCTCTGTTCCTCCACCTGACCAAGAACCCTACCATTAACCCTGTATTCCGCATTCTTATTTGTTCTTCCAAAATGGACAACTTCACACTTGGCAGGGTTGAACTCCATCTGCCACTCCTCAGCCCAGCTCTGCATCATATCTAAGTCCCTCTGCAGCCGACAACAGCCCTCCTCACTGTCCACAACTCCACCTATCTTTGTATCATCTGCAAATTTACTGACCCACCCTTCGACTCCCTCATCTAAGTCATTAATAAAAATTACAAACAGCAGAGGACCCAGAACTGATCCCTGCGGAACTCCACTTGTAACTGGACTCCATGCTGAATATTTACCATCTACTACCACTCTCTGACTTCGACCGGTTAGCCAGTTTTCTATCCAATTGGCCAAATTTCCCTCTATCCCATGCCTCCTGACTTTCCGCATAAGCCTACCATGGGGAACCTTATCAAATGCCTTACTAAAATCCATGTACACTACATCCACTGCTCTACCCTCATCCACATGCTTGGTCACCTCCTCGAAGAATTCAATAAGACTTGTAAGGCAAGACCTACCCTTCACAAATCCGTGCTGGCTGTCCCTAATCAAGCAGTGCCGTTCCAGATACTCGTAAATCCTATCCCTCAGTACCCTTTCCATTACTTTGCCTACCACAGAAGTAAGACTAACTGGCCTGTAATTCCCGGGGTTATCCCTATTCCCTTTTTTGAACAGGGGCACAACATTCGCTACTCTCCAGTCCCCTGGTACCACCCCAGTTGCCAGTGAAGACGAGAAGATCATTGCCAACGGTACTGCAATTTCCTCTCTTGCTTCCCACATAATCCTAGGATATATCCCGTCAGGCCCGGGGGACTTGTCTATCCTCAAGTTGTTCAAAATGTCCAACACATCTTCCTTCCTAACAGATATCTCTTCTAGCTTATCAGTCCGTTTCACACTCTCCTCTTCAACAATACAGTCCCTCTCGTTCGTAAATACTGAAGAGAAGTACTTGTTCAAGACCTCTCCTATCTCTTCCGACTCAATACACAGTCTCCCACCACTGTCCTTGATCGGACCTACCCTCGTTCTCGTCATTCTCAGGTTTCTCACATACGCATAGAATGCCTTGGGGTTATCCTTGATCCTATCCGCCAGGGATTTTTCATGCCCTCTCTTAGCTCTCCTAATCCCTTTCTTCAGGTCCCTTCTGGCTATCCTGTATCCCTCCACTGCTCTGTCTGAACCTTGTTTCCTCAACCTTATGTAAGCCTCCTTCTTCCTCTTTACTAGACATTCAACCTCCCTCGTCAACCAAGGCTCCCTCACACGACCATTTCTTTCCTGCCTGATCGGTACATACATATCAAGGACACGTCGTATCTGCTCCTTGAAAAAGTCCCACATTTCCACCACATCCTTCCCTGACAGCCTATGCTCCCAACGTATGCTCCTCAAATCCTGTCTTACAGCATCGTAATTTCCCTTCCCCCAATTGTAAAAACTTCCTTGTTGTGTGCACCTATCTCTCTCCATAACCAAGGTGAAAGTCACAGAATTGTGGTCGCCATCACCAAAATGTTCACCCACTAACAAGCCCACCACTTGTCCCGGTTCGTTACCGAGTACCAAATCCAATATGGCCTCCCCTCTGGTTGGACAATCTACATACTGCGTTAGAAAAGCTTCCTGGACACACTGCACAAACACCGCCCCATCCAATCTACTTGATCTAAAGAGCTTCCAATCAATATTTGGGAAGTTGAAGTCGCCCATGACTACGACCCTGATTAGATAGATTTGATTAGATTACATTAGATGACATTAGATTAGTTTAGATTACATTACATTCGATTAGATTACATTAGATTAGACTACATTACATCAGATTACATTACATTAGATTAGATTAGATTTCTTTAGATTAGATTAGATTACATTAGATTAGATTAGAGTACATTAGATTAGATTAGGTTACATTAGATTAGATTACATTACATTAGAGAACATTAGATTAGATCAGATTACATTAGATAAAGTTTCATTAGATTACATTACATTAGATTACATTATATTTGATGAGATTAGATTACATTCGAACAATTTAGATTAGATTACATTAGATTAAATTAGATTAGATTACATTAGATTATTTTAGATTATATTATATTAAATTAGATTACATTAGATTACATTACATTAAATTACATTAGATTATCTTAGATTAGATTATATTACATTAGATTACTTCATATTAGATTAGATTAGATTTGATTCGATTACATTAGATGTGATTACATTTCATTAGATAACATTAGATTATATTAGATTAGAGTAGATTACATTACATTACATTAGATTAGATTAGTTTATATTAGATTAGATTACATTACATTTGATTACATTAGATTAGATTAGATTAGATTACATTAGATTAATTAGATTAGATTAGATTACATTAGATTCGATTACATCTGATGAGATTACATTTCATTAGATTACATTAGATTATATTAGATTAGATTAGATTACATTTCATTAGATTAGTTTATTTTACATTTGATTAGATCACATTAGATTAGAATAAATTAGATTACTTTACATTAGATTAGTTTAGATTACATTACTTTCGATTAGATTATATTAGATTAGATTACATTACATTAGATTACATTAAATTGGATTAGATTAGATTTCATTAGATTAGGTTAGATTACATTAGATTAGATTAGATGAGATTACATTACATTACATTACATTAGATTCGAATAGATTAGATTTAATTACATTAGATTAGATTACATTAGATTAGATTAGATTAGAGTACATTAGATTAGATTAGATTGGATTAGATTAGATTAGATTACATTAGAGTACATTAGATTAGATTAGATTACATTAGATAAGGTTACATTACATTAGATTAGATTAGATTACATTACATTACATTTGATTAGATTAGATTAGATTAGATTACAATAAATTACATTAGATTAGATTCCATTAGATTATATTACATTAGAATAGGTTACATTAGAATAGATTACAATAGATTAGATTAGATTACATTAGATTAGATTAGATTACAATACATTACATTCGATTAGATGACATTACATTAGATTACATTACATAATATGAGATTAGATTAGATTAGATTAGATTAGATTACATGAGATTTGCTTAGATTAGATTACATTAGATTAGATTAGATTAGATTACATTTGATTCGATTACATTTGATGAGATAACATTTCATTAGATTACATTAGATTATATTAGATTAGATTAGATTACATTATATTAGATTAGATTAGTTTACATTTGATTAGATTAGATTTGATTAGATTACATTAGATGACATTAGATTAGTTTAGATTACATTACATTCGATTAGATTACATTAGATTAGACTACATTTCATTAGATTACATTACATTAGATTAGATTAGATTTCATTAGATTAGATTAGATTACATTAGATTAGATTAGAGTACATTAGATTAGATTAGGTTAAATTAGATTAGATTACATTACATTAGAGGACATTTGATTAGATCAGATTACATTACATAAAGTTACATTAGATTACATTACATTAGATTACATTATATCTGATGAGATTAGATTACATTCGAACAACTTAGATTAGATTAAATTAGATTAGATTACATTAGATTATTTTAGATTAGATTATATTAAGTTAGATTACATTAGATTACATTACATTAAATTACATTAGAGTATTTTAGATCAGATTACATTACATTAGATTACTTCATATTAGATTAGATTAGATTTGATTCGATTACATTAGATGTGATTACATTTCATTAGATAACATTAGATTATATTAGATTACAGTAGATTACATTACATTTGATTACATTAGATTAGATTAGATTACATTTGATTACATTACATTAGATTAGATTAGATTTGATTACGTTACATTAGATTACATTACATTAGATTAATTAGATTAGATTAGATTACATTAGATTAGAGGAGAGGTTCTTTCATTCCTTCAAAGCCACAAACTGAACGCAATTAATGAATCTAACTGCAAACATTCATTCGATGAGGAACACTGTATGTGCTATTCCAATGAATCTAGCTTTTGCCATTCATTCAATGAAAGAAACTGCACGCGTTCATGCAATGATAAAAACTGCATGCGTTCATTAAATGAAACAGAGTGCACGTGTTAATTCAATGACTACAGAGATTACATTAGATTAGATTAGATTACATTAGATTACATGAGATTTGCTTAGATTAGATTACATTAGATTAGATTAGATTACATTTGATTCGATTACATTTGATGAGATAACATTTCATTAGATTACGTTAGATTATATTAGATTAGAATAGATTACCTTACATTAGATTAGACTAGTTTACATTTGATTAGATAGATTTGATTAGATTACATTAGATGACATTAGATTAGTTTAGATTACACTACATTCGATTAGATTACATTAGATTAGACTACATTACATTAGATTACATTAGATTAGATTAGATTAGATTTCATTAGATTAGATTAGATTACATTAGATTAGATTAGAGTACATTAGATTAGATTAGGTTACATTAGATTAGATTACATTACATTAGAGAACATTAGATTAGATCAGATTACATTAGATAAAGTTACATTAGATTACATTACATTAGATTACATTATATTTGATGAGATTAGATTACATTCGAACAACTTAGATTAGATTACATTAGATTAAATTAGATTAGATTACATTAGATTATTTTAGATTATATTATATTAAATTAGATTACATTAGATTACATTACATTAAATTACATTAGATTATCTTAGATTAGATTATATTACATTAGATTACTTCATATTAGATTAGATTAGATTTGATTCGATAACATTAGATGTGATTACATTTCATTAGATAACATTAGATTATATTAGATTATAGTAGATTACATTACATTACATTCGATTAGATTAGTTTATATTAGATTAGATTACATTACATTTGATTACATTAGATTAGATTACATTAGATTACATTACATTAGATTAGATTTGATTATGTTACATTAGATTACATTACATTAGATTAATTAGATTAGATTAGATTACATTAGATTCGATTACATCTGATGAGATTACATTTCATTAGATTACATTAGATTATATTAGATTAGATTAGATTACATTTCATTAGATTAGTTTATTTTACATTTGATTAGATCACATTAGATTAGAATAAATTAGATTACATTACATTAGATTAGTTTAGATTTCATTACTTTCGATTAGATTATATTAGATTAGATTAGATTACATTAGATTACATTAAATTAGATTAGATTAGATTTCATTAGATTAGATTAGATTACATTAGATTAGATTAGATGAGATTACATTACATTACATTACATTAGATTCGGTTAGATTAGATTTAATTACATTAGATTAGATTACATTAGATTAGATTAGAGTACATTAGATTAGATTAGATTGGATTAGATTAGATTAGATTACATTAGAGTACATTAGATTAGATTAGATTAGATTAGATAAGGTACATTACATTAGATTAGATTAGATTACATTACATTACATTACATTTGATTAGATTAGATTAGATTAGATTACAATAAATTACATTAGATTAGATTACATTAGATTAGATTACATTACATTACATTATATTTGATTAGATTAGATTACATTCGATTAGCTTAGATTAGATTACATTAGATTATTTTAGATTAGATTAGATTAAATTAGATTACATTAGATTACATTACATTAGATTATTTTAGATTACATTATATTACATTAGATTACTTTATATTAGATTAGATTAGATTTGATTCGATTACATTAGATGTGATTACATTTCATTAGATAACATTAGATTATATTAGATTACATTACATTACATTCGATTAGATTAGTTTATATTAGATTACATTACATTACATTTGATTACATTACATTACATTACATTAGATTAAATTACATTACATTAGATTACAATAGATTAGAGGAGAGGTTCTTTCATTCCTTCAAAGCCACAAACTGACCGCAATTAATGAATCTAACTGCAAACATTCATTCGATGAGGAACACTGTATGTGCTATTCCAATGTTTCTAGCTTTTGCCATTCATTCAATGATAGAAACTGCACGCGTTCATGCAATGATAAAAACTGCATGCGTTCATTAAATGAAACAGAATGCACGTGTTAATTCAATGAGTACAGCTTTTCTTTTTTATTCACTTTCTCGAGCTTAGCACGTTCATTCAATGAAACCAAATGCTTCATTGAATCATTGAGTCAAACTGCCATCATTGACTCAATGAATCAAAGAGTATTAATGGATTCCATCGAACAAACTTAACTCATTTACTTCGTGAATCCAACTGCACCCATTCATTCAATGAAATGATTTGTATGTCTTAAATAAAAGAGTCGAGCTCCAGCCATTCATTCAGTGCCACGAGCAAAACGCATTCATTCAATTGAGCACACTGCACTCATGATACAGACTGCACGTCTTAAATCAATGAGTAGAGCTTCTCTCCTTCATTCAATGGGTCAAGCTTAACGCTTTCATTCAAAGAAACAAACTGCATTCATTGAATCATTGAATCAAACAACAATCATTGATTCAATGAATCAAACCTTGTTTCAATGAAATAACATTTGATGAGATAACATTTCATTAGATTACATTAGATTACTTTAGATTAGATTACATTAGATTATATCACTTTAGAATAGGTTACATTAGAATAGATTACAATAGATTGGATTAGATTAGATTAGATTAGATTAGATTACAATACATTACATTCGATTAGATGACATTACATTAGATTACATTACATAATATGAGATTACATTAGATTAGATTACATTAGATTACATGAGATTTGCTTAGATTAGATTACATTACATTAGATTAGATTAGATTACATTTGATTCGATTACATTTGATGAGATAACATTTCATTAGATTACATTAGATTATATTAGATTAGATTAGATTACATTACATTAGATTAGATTAGTTTACATTTGATTAGATTAGATTTGATTAGATTACATTAGATGACATTAGATTAGTTTAGATTACATTACATTCGATTAGATTACATTAGATTAGACTACATTTCATTAGATTACATTACATTAGATTAGATTAGATTTCATTAGATTAGATTAGATTAGATTGGATTAGATTAGAGTACATTAGATTAGATTAGGTTACATTAGATTAGATTACATTACATTAGAGGACATTAGATTAGATCAGATTACATTAGATAAAGTTACATTAGATTACATTACATTAGATTACATTATATTTGATGAGATTAGATTACATTCGAACAACTTAGATTAGATTACATTAGATTAAATTAGATTAGATTACATTAGATTATTTTAGATTAGATTATATTAAATTAGATTACATTAGATTACATTACATTAAATTACATTAATGTAATCTTAGATTAGATTACATTACATTAGATTACATAAGATTAGATGACATTACATTAGATTACATTACATTACATTAAATTGCAATAGATTAGATTAGATTAGATTATATTACATGATACAGACTGCACGTCTTAAATCACTGAGTAGAGCTTCTCTCCTTCATTCAATGGGTCAAGCTTAACGCTTTCATTCAAAGAAACAATCTGCATTCATTGAATCATTGAATCAAACAACAATCATTGATTCAATGAATCAAACCTTGTTTCAATGGAACAAACCTATCTCCCTTATTTAGTGAACCAAACTGCATATTCATTGCATATTCAATGAAAGAGGCTGCATTAGTCAATTCAATGAGTAGAGATACTCTCATTCATTCAATGGCACAAGTTTCACGCATTGTCTCTGTCAAACTACACACGTTTACTAGATGAAACAAACTGCCCGTCTTAATTCAATGAATAGAGCTTCTCTCATTCATTCAATGTGTCAAGCTCAGCGTTTGAATTTAATGAAACAAACTGCATTGATTGAATCACTGAATCAAACTAGAATCATTTATTCAATGAATCAAACCTTATTCCTTGTTTCATTCGAACAAACCTACCTCACTTATTTAGTGAATCCTACTATACTTATTCGTTCAATGAAACAGACTGCACATGATAATTCAATGAAGGTACTCTTAACGCATTGATTCAACCAAACAAATTGCACACATTTAGTTCATGAAGCAAACTGCATTTGTCAATTCAATGAATATAGCTACTCATTCATTCAATGTCACAAACTTCATACATTGTCTCAATCAAACTGCGCACATTCACTCCATGAACCAAACTGCACGTGTTAATTCAATGAGCAGAGCTCCTCTCATCAGTCAATGATGAGCTTAACGCTTTCATTCAATGAAAAAAACAGCTTTCGTTGAATCATTGAATCAAATTCAAATGATGGATTCAATGTAGATTAGATTACATTAGATTAGATTAGATTAGATTACATTCGATTACATTAGATCAGATTATATTACATTAGATTATATTAGATTAGATTACATTACATTAGATTACAGTACATTACATTGCATTAGATTACTTTAGATTAGATTACATTAGATTATATCACTTTAGAATAGGTTACATTAGAATAGATTACAATAGATTGGATTAGATTAGATTAGATTAGATTAGATTACAATACATTACATTCGATTAGATGACATTACATTAGATTACATTACATAATATGAGACTACATTAGATTAGATTAGATTACATTAGATTACATTAGATTACATGAGATTTGCTTAGATTAGATTACATCAGATTAGATTAGATTACATTTGATTCGATTACATTTGATGAGATAACATTTCATTAGATTACATTAGATTATATTAGATTAGATTAGATTACCTTACATTAGAGTAGACTAGTTTACATTTGATTAGATAGATTTGATTAGATTACATTAGATGACATTAGATTAGTTTAGATTACATTACATTCGATTAGATTACATTAGATTAGACTACATTACATTAGATTACATTACATTAGATTAGATTAGATTTCTTTAGATTAGATTAGATTACATTAGATTAGATTAGAGTACATTAAATTAGATTAGGTTACATTAGATTAGATTACATTACATTAGAGAACATTAGATTAGATCAGATTACATTAGATAAAGTTTCATTAGATTACATTACATTAGATTACATTATATTTGATGAGATTAGATTACATTCGAACAATTTAGATTAGATTACATTAGATTAAATTAGATTAGATTACATTAGATAATTTTAGATTATATTATATTAAATTAGATTACATTAGATTACATTACATTAAATTACATTAGATTATCTTAGATTAGATTATATTACATTAGATTACTTCATATTAGATTAGATTAGATTTGATTCGATTACATTAGATGTGATTACATTTCATTAGATAACATTAGATTATATTAGATTACAGTAGATTACATTACATTACATTCGATTAGATTAGTTTATATTAGATTAGATTACATTACATTTGATTACATTAGATTAGATTAGATTACATTACATTAGATTAATTAGATTAGATTAGAATACATTAGATTCGATTACATCTGATGAGATTACATTTCATTAGATTACATTAGATTATATTAGATTAGATTAGATTACATTTGATTAGATCACATTAGATTAGAATAAATTACATTACTTTACATTAGATTAGTTTAGATTACATTACTTTCGATTAGATTATATTAGATTAGATTACATTACATTAGATTACATTAAATTGGATTAGATTAGATTTCATTAGATTAGGTTAGATTACATTAGATTAGATTAGATGAGATTACATTACATTACATTACATTAGATTCGGATAGATTAGATTTAATTACATTAGATTAGATTACATTAGATTAGATTAGATTAGAGTACATTAGATTAGATTAGATTGGATTAGATTAGATTAGATTACATTAGAGTACATTAGATTAGATTAGATTACATTAGATAAGGTTACATTACATTAGATTAGATTAGATTACATTACATTACATTTGATTAGATTAGATTAGATTAGATTACAATAAATTACATTAGATTAGATTCCATTAGATTATATTACATTAGAATAGGTTACATTAGAATAGATTACAATAGATTAGATTAGATTACATTAGATTAGATTAGATTAGATTACAATACATTACATTCGATTAGATGACATTACATTAGATTACATTACATAATATGAGATTACATTAGATTAGATTAAATTAGATTACATTAGATTACATGAGATTTGCTTAGATTAGATTACATTAGATTAGATTAGATTAGATTACATTTGATTCGATTACATTTGATGAGATAACATTTCATTAGATTACATTAGATTATATTAGATTATATTAGATTAGATTATATTAGATTAGATTAGTTTACATTTGATTAGATTAGATTTGATTAGATTACATTAGATGACATTAGATTAGTTTAGATTACATTACATTCGATTAGATTACATTAGATTAGACTACATTTCATTAGATTACATTACATTAGATTAGATTAGATTTCATTAGATTAGATTAGATTACATTAGATTAGATTAGAGTACATTAGATTAGATTAGGTTAAATTAGATTAGATTACATTACATTAGAGGACATTAGATTAGATCAGATTACATTAGATAAAGTTACATTAGATTACATTACATTAGATTACATTATATTTGATGAGATTAGATTACATTCGAACAACTTAGATTAGATTAAATTAGATTAGATTACATTAGATTATTTTAGATTAGATTATATTAAGTTAGATTACATTAGATTACATTACATTAAATTACATTAGAGTATTTTCGATCAGATTACATTACATTAGATTACTTCATATTAGATTAGATTTGATTTGATTCGATTACATTAGATGTGATTACATTTCATTAGATAACATTAGATTATATTAGATTACAGTAGATTACATTACATTCAATAAGATTAGTTTATATTAGATTAGATTACATTACATTTGATTACATTAGATTAGATTAGATTACATTTGATTACATTACATTAGATTAGATTAGATTTGATTACGTTACATTAGATTACATTACATTAGATTAATTAGATTAGATTAGATTACATTAGATTAGAGGAGAGGTTCTTTCATTCCTTCAAAGCCACAAACTGAACGCAATTAATGAATCTAACTGCAAACATTCATTCGATGAGGAACACTGTATGTGCTATTCCAATGAATCTAGCTTTTGCCATTCATTCAATGAAAGAAACTGCACGCGTTCATGCAATGATAAAAACTGCATGCGTTCATTAAATGAAACAGAGTGCACGTGTTAATTCAATGACTACAGAGATTACATTAGATTAGATTAGATTACATTAGATTACATTAGATTACATGAGATTTGCTTAGATTAGATTACATTAGATTAGATTAGATTACATTTGATTCGATTACATTTGATGAGATAACATTTCATTAGATTACGTTAGATTATATTAGATTAGAATAGATTACCTTACATTAGATTAGACTAGTTTACATTTGATTAGATAGATTTGATTAGATTACATTAGATGACATTAGATTAGTTTGGATTACACTACATTCGATTAGATTACATTAGATTAGACTACATTACATTAGATTACATTAGATTAGATTAGATTAGATTTCATTAGATTAGATTAGATTACATTAGATTAGATTAGAGTACATTAGATTAGATTAGGTTACATTAGATTAGATTACATTACATTAGAGAACATTAGATTAGATCAGATTACATTAGATAAAGTTACATTAGATTACATTACATTAGATTACATTATATTTGATGAGATTAGATTACATTCGAACAATTTAGATTAGATTACATTAGATTAAATTAGATTAGATTACATTAGATAATTTTAGATTATATTATATTAAATTAGATTACATTAGATTACATTACATTAAATTACATTAGATTATCTTAGATTAGATTATATTACATTAGATTACTTCATATTAGATTAGATTAGATTTGATTCGATTACATTAGATGTGATTACATTTCATTAGATAACATTAGATTATATTAGATTACAGTAGATTACATTACATTACATTCGATTAGATTAGTTTATATTAGATTAGATTACATTACATTTGATTACATTAGATTAGATTAGATTACATTACATTAGATTAATTAGATTAGATTAGAATACATTAGATTCGATTACATCTGATGAGATTACATTTCATTAGATTACATTAGATTATATTAGATTAGATTAGATTACATTTGATTAGATCACATTAGATTAGAATAAATTACATTACTTTACATTAGATTAGTTTAGATTACATTACTTTCGATTAGATTATATTAGATTAGATTACATTACATTAGATTACATTAAATTGGATTAGATTAGATTTCATTAGATTAGGTTAGATTACATTAGATTAGATTAGATGAGATTACATTACATTACATTACATTAGATTCGGATAGATTAGATTTAATTACATTAGATTAGATTACATTAGATTAGATTAGATTAGAGTACATTAGATTAGATTAGATTGGATTAGATTAGATTAGATTACATTAGAGTACATTAGATTAGATTAGATTACATTAGATAAGGTTACATTACATTAGATTAGATTAGATTACATTACATTACATTTGATTAGATTAGATTAGATTAGATTACAATAAATTACATTAGATTAGATTCCATTAGATTATATTACATTAGAATAGGTTACATTAGAATAGATTACAATAGATTAGATTAGATTACATTAGATTAGATTAGATTAGATTACAATACATTACATTCGATTAGATGACATTACATTAGATTACATTACATAATATGAGATTACATTAGATTAGATTAAATTAGATTACATTAGATTACATGAGATTTGCTTAGATTAGATTACATTAGATTAGATTAGATTAGATTACATTTGATTCGATTACATTTGATGAGATAACATTTCATTAGATTACATTAGATTATATTAGATTATATTAGATTAGATTATATTAGATTAGATTAGTTTACATTTGATTAGATTAGATTTGATTAGATTACATTAGATGACATTAGATTAGTTTAGATTACATTACATTCGATTAGATTACATTAGATTAGACTACATTTCATTAGATTACATTACATTAGATTAGATTAGATTTCATTAGATTAGATTAGATTACATTAGATTAGATTAGAGTACATTAGATTAGATTAGGTTAAATTAGATTAGATTACATTACATTAGAGGACATTAGATTAGATCAGATTACATTAGATAAAGTTACATTAGATTACATTACATTAGATTACATTATATTTGATGAGATTAGATTACATTCGAACAACTTAGATTAGATTAAATTAGATTAGATTACATTAGATTATTTTAGATTAGATTATATTAAGTTAGATTACATTAGATTACATTACATTAAATTACATTAGAGTATTTTCGATCAGATTACATTACATTAGATTACTTCATATTAGATTAGATTTGATTTGATTCGATTACATTAGATGTGATTACATTTCATTAGATAACATTAGATTATATTAGATTACAGTAGATTACATTACATTCAATAAGATTAGTTTATATTAGATTAGATTACATTACATTTGATTACATTAGATTAGATTAGATTACATTTGATTACATTACATTAGATTAGATTAGATTTGATTACGTTACATTAGATTACATTACATTAGATTAATTAGATTAGATTAGATTACATTAGATTAGAGGAGAGGTTCTTTCATTCCTTCAAAGCCACAAACTGAACGCAATTAATGAATCTAACTGCAAACATTCATTCGATGAGGAACACTGTATGTGCTATTCCAATGAATCTAGCTTTTGCCATTCATTCAATGAAAGAAACTGCACGCGTTCATGCAATGATAAAAACTGCATGCGTTCATTAAATGAAACAGAGTGCACGTGTTAATTCAATGACTACAGAGATTACATTAGATTAGATTAGATTACATTAGATTACATTAGATTACATGAGATTTGCTTAGATTAGATTACATTAGATTAGATTAGATTACATTTGATTCGATTACATTTGATGAGATAACATTTCATTAGATTACGTTAGATTATATTAGATTAGAATAGATTACCTTACATTAGATTAGACTAGTTTACATTTGATTAGATAGATTTGATTAGATTACATTAGATGACATTAGATTAGTTTGGATTACACTACATTCGATTAGATTACATTAGATTAGACTACATTACATTAGATTACATTAGATTAGATTAGATTAGATTTCATTAGATTAGATTAGATTACATTAGATTAGATTAGAGTACATTAGATTAGATTAGGTTACATTAGATTAGATTACATTACATTAGAGAACATTAGATTAGATCAGATTACATTAGATAAAGTTACATTAGATTACATTACATTAGATTACATTATATTTGATGAGATTAGATTACATTCGAACAACTTAGATTAGATTACATTAGATTAAATTAGATTAGATTACATTAGATTATTTTAGATTAGATTATATTAAATTAGATTACAATAGATTACATTACATTAAATTACATTAGATTATCTTAGATTAGATTATATTACATTAGATTACTTCATATTAGATTAGATTAGATTTGATTCGATAACATTAGATGTGATTACATTTCATTAGATAACATTAGATTATATTAGATTACAGTAGATTACATTACATTACATTCGATTAGATTAGTTTATATTAGATTAGATTACATTACATTTGATTACATTAGATTAGATTACATTAGATTACATTACATTAGATTAGATTTGATTATGTTACATTAGATTACATTACATTAGATTAATTAGATTAGATTAGATTACATTAGATTCGATTACATCTGATGAGATTACATTTCATTAGATTACATTAGATTATATTAGATTAGATTAGATTACATTTCATTAGATTAGTTTATTTTACATTTGATTAGATCACATTAGATTAGAATAAATTAGATTACATTACATTAGATTAGTTTAGATTTCATTACTTTCGATTAGATTATATTAGATTAGATTACATTACATTAGATTACATTAAATTAGATTAGATTAGATTTCATTAGATTAGATCAGATTACATTAGATTAGATTAGATGAGATTACATTACATTACATTACATTAGATTCGGTTAGATTAGATTTAATTACATTAGATTAGATTACATTAGATTAGATTAGATTAGAGTACATTAGATTAGATTAGATTGGATTAGATTAGATTAGATTACATTAGAGTACATTAGATTAGATTAGATTAGATTAGATAAGGTTACATTACATTAGATTAGATTACATTACATTACATTACATTTGATTAGATTAGATTAGATTAGATTACAATAAATTACATTAGATTAGATTACATTAGATTACATTAGATTAGATTACATTACATTAGATTACATTATATTTGATTAGATTAGATTACATTCGATTAGCTTAGATTAGATTACATTAGATTATTTTAGATTAGATTAGATTAAATTAGATTACATTAGATTACATTACATTAGATTATTTTAGATTACATTATATTACATTAGATTACTTTATATTAGATTAGATTAGATTTGATTCGATTACATTAGATGTGATTACATTTCATTAGATAACATTAGATTATATTAGATTACATTACATTACATTCGATTAGATTAGTTTATATTAGATTACATTACATTACATTTGATTACATTACATTACATTAGATTAGATTAAATTACATTACATTAGATTACAATAGATTAGAGGAGAGGTTCTTTCATTCCTTCAAAGCCACAAACTGACCGCAATTAATGAATCTAACTGCAAACATTCATTCGATGAGGAACACTGTATGTGCTATTCCAATGTTTCTAGCTTTTGCCATTCATTCAATGATAGAAACTGCACGCGTTCATGCAATGATAAAAACTGCATGCGTTCATTAAATGAAACAGAATGCACGTGTTAATTCAATGAGTACAGCTTTTCTTTTTTATTCACTTTCTCGAGCTTAGCACGTTCATTCAATGAAACCAAATGCTTCATTGAATCATTGAGTCCAACTGCCATCATTGACTCAATGAATCAAAGAGTATTAATGGATTCCATCGAACAAACTTAACTCATTTACTTCGTGAATCCAACTGCACCCATTCATTCAATGAAATGATTTGTATGTCTTAAATAAAAGAGTCGAGCTCCAGCCATTCATTCAGTGCCACGAGCAAAACGCATTCATTCAATTGAGCACACTGCACTCATGATACAGACTGCACGTCTTAAATCAATGAGTAGAGCTTCTCTCCTTCATTCAATGGGTCAAGCTTAACGCTTTCATTCAAAGAAACAAACTGCAATCATTGAATCATTGAATCAAACAACACTCATTGATTCAATGAATCAAACCTTGTTTCAATGAAATAACATTTGATGAGATAACATTTCATTAGATTACATTAGATTACTTTAGATTAGATTACATTAGATTATATCACTTTAGAATAGGTTACATTAGAATAGATTACAATAGATTGGATTAGATTAGATTAGATTAGATTAGATTACAATACATTACATTCGATTAGATGACATTACATTAGATTACATTACATAATATGAGATTACATTAGATTAGATTACATTAGATTACATGAGATTTGCTTAGATTAGATTAGATTACATTAGATTAGATTAGATTACATTTGATTCGATTACATTTGATGAGATAACATTTCATTAGATTACATTAGATTATATTAGATTAGATTAGATTACATTACATTAGATTAGATTAGTTTACATTTGATTAGATTAGATTTGATTAGATTACATTAGATGACATTAGATTAGTTTAGATTACATTACATTCGATTAGATTATATTAGATTAGACTACATTTCATTAGATTACATTACATTAGATTAGATTAGATTTCATTAGATTAGATTAGATTACATTGGATTAGATTAGAGTACATTAGATTAGATTAGGTTACATTAGATTAGATTACATTACATTAGAGGACATTAGATTAGATCAGATTACATTAGATAAAGTTTCATTAGATTACATTACATTAGATTACATTATATTTGATGAGATTAGATTACATTCGAACAACTTAGATTAGATTACATTAGATTAAATTAGATTAGATTACATTAGATTGTTTTAGATTAGATTATATTAAATTAGATTACATTAGATTACATTACATTAAATTACATTAGATCATCTTAGATTAGATTACATTACATTAGATTACATAAGATTAGATGACATTACATTAGATTACATTACATTACATTAAATTGCAATAGATTAGATTAGATTAGATTAGATTACATGATACAGACTGCACGTCTTAAATCACTGAGTAGAGCTTCTCTCCTTCATTCAATGGGTCAAGCTTAACGCTTTCATTCAAAGAAACAATCTGCATTCATTGAATCATTGAATCAAACAACAATCATTGATTCAATGAATCAAACCTTGTTTCAATGGAACAAACCTATCTCCCTTATTTAGTGAACCAAACTGCATATTTATTGCATATTCAATGAAAGAGGCTGCATTTGTCAATTCAATGAGTAGAGATACTCTCATTCATTCAATGGCACAAGTTTCACGCATTGTCTCTGTCAAACTACACACGTTTACTAGATGAAACAAACTGCCCCTCTTAATTCAATGAATAGAGCTTCTCTCATTCATTCAATGTGTCAAGCTCAGCGTTTGAATTTAATGAAACAAACTGCATTGATTGAATCACTGAATCAAACTAGAATCATTTATTCAATGAATCAAACCTTATTCCTTGTTTCATTCGAACAAACCTACCTCACTTATTTAGTGAATCCTACTATACTTATTCGTTCAATGAAACAGACTGCACATGATAATTCAATGAAGGTACTCTTAACGCATTGATTCAACCAAACAAATTGCACACATTTAGTTCATGAAGCAAACTGCATTTGTCAATTCAATTAATATAGCTACTCATTCATTCAATGTCACAAACTTCATACATTGTCTCAATCAAACTGCGCACATTCACTCCATGAACCAAACTGCACGTGTTAATTCAATGAGCAGAGCTCCTCTCATCAGTCAATGATGAGCTTAACGCTTTCATTCAATGAAACAAACAGCTTTCGTTGAATCATTGAATCAAATTCGAATGATGGATTCAATGTAGATTAGATTACATTAGATTAGATTAGATTAGATTACATTCGATTACATTAGATCAGATTATATTACATTAGATTATATTAGATTAGATTACATTACATTAGATTACAGTACATTACATTGCATTAGATTACTTTAGATTAGATTACATTAGATTATATCACTTTAGAATAGGTTACATTAGAATAGATTACAATAGATTGGATTAGATTAGATTAGATTAGATTAGATTACAATACATTACATTCGATTAGATGACATTACATCAGATTACATTACATAATATGAGACTACATTAGATTAGATTAGATTACATTAGATTACATTAGATTACATGAGATTTGCTTAGATTAGATTACATCAGATTAGATTAGATTACATTTGATTCGATTACATTTGATGAGATAACATTTCATTAGATTACATTAGATTATATTAGATTAGATTAGATTACCTTACATTAGAGTAGACTAGTTTACATTTGATTAGATAGATTTGATTAGATTACATTAGATGACATTAGATTAGTTTAGATTACATTACATTCGATTAGATTACATTAGATTAGACTACATTACATTAGATTACATTACATTAGATTAGATTAGATTTCTTTAGATTAGATTAGATTACATTAGATTAGATTAGAGTACATTAGATTAGATTAGGTTACATTAGATTAGATTACATTACATTAGAGAACATTAGATTAGATCAGATTACATTAGATAAAGTTTCATTAGATTACATTACATTAGATTACATTATATTTGATGAGATTAGATTACATTCGAACAACTTAGATTAGATTACATTAGATTAAATTAGATTAGATTACATTAGATTATTTTAGATTAGATTATATTAAATTAGATTACATTAGATTACATTACATTAAATTACATTAGATCATCTTAGATTAGATTACATTACATTAGATTACATAAGATTAGATGACATTACATTAGATTACATTACATTATATTAAATTGCAATAGATTAGATTAGATTAGATTAGATTACATGATACAGACTGCACGTCTTAAATCACTGAGTAGAGCTTCTCTCCTTCATTCAATGGGTCAAGCTTAACGCTTTCATTCAAAGAAACAATCTGCATTCATTGAATCATTGAATCAAACAACAATCATTGATTCAATGAATCAAACCTTGTTTCAATGGAACAAACCTATCTCCCTTATTTAGTGAAGCAAACTGCATATTCATTGCATATTCAATGAAAGAGGCTGCATTTGTCAATTCAATGAGTAGAGATACTCTCATTCATTCAATGGCACAAGTTTCACGCATTGTCTCTGTCAAACTACACACTTTTACTAGATGAAACAAACTGCCCGTCTTAATTCAATGAATAGAGCTTCTCTCATTTATTCAATGTGTCAAGCTCACCGTTTGCATTTAATGGAACAAACTGCCTTGATTGAATCACTGAATCAAACTAGAATCATTGATTCAATGAATCAAACCTTATTCCTTGTTTCATTCGAACAAACCTAACTCACTTATTTAGTAAATCCCAGTACACTTATTCGTTCAATGAAACAGACTGCACATGATAATTCAATGAAGGTACTCTTAATGCATTGATTCAACCAAACAAATTGCACACATTTAGTTCATGAAGCAAACTGCATTTGTCAATTCAATGAATATAGCTACTCATTCATTCAATGTCACAAACTTCATACATTGTCTCAATCAAACTGCGCACATTCACTCCATGAACCAAACTGCACGTGTTAATTCAATGAGCAGAGCTCCTCTCATCAGTCAATGATGAGCTTAACGCTTTCATTCAATGAAACAAACAGCTTTCGTTGAATCATTGAATCAAATTCATATGATGGATTCAATGTAGATTAGATTACATTAGATTAGATTAGATTAGATTACATTCGATTACATTAGATCAGATTATATTACATTAGATTATATTAGATTAGATTACATTACATTAGATTACAGTACATTACAATACATTACATTAGATTACTTTAGATTAGATTACATTAGATTATATTACTTTAGAATAGGTTACATTAGAATAGATTACAATAGATTGGATTAGATTAGATTAGATTAGATTAGATTACAATACATTACATTCGATAAGATGACATTACATTAGATTACATTACATAATATGAGATTACATTAGATTAGATTAGATTAGATTACATGAGATTTGCTTAGATTAGATTACATTAGATTAGATTAGATTAGATTACATTTGATTCGATTACATTTGATGAGATAACATTTCATTAGATTACATTAGATTATATTAGATTAGATTAGAATGGATTACATTAGATTAGATTAGTTTACATTTGATTAGATTAGATTTGATTAGATTACATTAGATGACATTAGATTAGTTTAGATTACATTACATTCGATTAGATTACATTAGATTAGACTACATTTCATTAGATTACATTACATTAGATTAGATTAGATTTCATTAGATTAGATTAGATTACATTGGATTAGATTAGAGTACATTAGATTAGATTAGGTTACATTAGATTAGATTACATTACATTAGAGGACATTAGATTAGATCAGATTACATTAGATAAAGTTACATTAGATTACATTACATTAGATTACATTATATTTGATGAGATTAGATTACATTCGAACAACTTAGATTAGATTACATTAGATTAAATTAGATTAGATTACATTAGATTATTTTAGATTAGATTATATTAAATTAGATTACATTAGATTACATTACATTAAATTACATTAGATTATCTTAGATTAGATTACATTACATTAGATTACATAAGATTAGATGACATTACATTAGATTACATTACATTACATTAAATTGCAATAGATTAGATTAGATTAGATTAGATAACATGATACAGACTGCACGTCTTAAATCACTGAGTAGAGCTTCTCTCCTTCATTCAATGGGTCAAGCTTAACGCTTTCATTCAAAGAAACAAACTGCATTCATTGAATCATTGAATCAAACAACAATCATTGATTCAATGAATCAAACCTTGTTTCAATGGAACAAACCTATCTCCCTTATTTAGTGAACCAAACTGCATATTCATTGCATATTCAATGAAAGAGGCTGCATTTGTCAATTCAATGAGTAGAGATACTCTCATTCATTCAATGGCACAAGTTTCATGCATTGTCTCTGTCAAACTACACACGTTTACTAGATGAAACAAACTGCCCGTCTTAATTCAATGAATAGAGCTTCTCTCATTCATTCAATGTGTCAAGCTCACCGTTTGTATTTAATGGAACAAACTGCCTTGATTGAATCACTGAATCAAACTAGAATTTTTGATTCAATGAATCAAACCTTATTCCTTGTTTCATTCGAACAAACCTAACTCACTTATTTAGTGAATCCCAGTACACGTATTCGTTCAATGAAACAGACTGCACATGATAATTCAATGAAGGTACTCTTAATGCATTGATTCAACCAAACAAATTGCACACATTTAGTACATGAAGCAAACTGCATTTGTCAATGCAATGAATTCATTCAAAGTCACAAGCTTCACACATTGTCTCAATGAAAATGCACACATTCACTCCGTGAACCAAACTGCACGTGTTAATTCAATGAGCAGAGCTTCTCTCCTCAATGATGAGTTTAACGCTTTCATTCAAAGAAACAAACAGCTTTCGTTGAATCATTGAAACAAATTCGAATGATGGATTCAATGTAGGTTAGATTACATTAGATTAGATTAGATTAGATTAGATTAGATTAGATTAGATTACATTACATTAGATTACATAACATTAGATTACATTAGATTAGATTACATGAGATTACATAAAATTAGATGACATTACATTAGATTACATTACATTACATTAAATTGCAATAGATTAGATTAGATTAGATTAGATTAGATTACATGATACAGACTGCACGTCTTAAATCACTGAGTAGAGCTTCTCTGCTTCATTCTATGGGTCAAGGTTAACGCTTTCATTCAAACAAACAAACTGCATTCTTTGAATCATTGAATCAAACAACAATCATTGATTCAATGAATCAAACCTTGTTTCAATGGAACAAACCTATCTCCCTTATTTAGTGAACCAAACTGCATATTCATTGCATATTCAATGAAAGAGGCTGCATTCGTCAATTCAATGAGTAGAGCTACTCTCATTCATTCAATGGCACAAGTTTCACGCATTGTCTCTGTCAAACTACACACGTTTACTAGATGAAGCAAACTGCCCGTCTTAATTCAATGAATAGAGCTTCTCTCATTCATTCAATGTGTCAAGCTCACCGTTTGAATTTAATGAAACAAACTGCATTGATTGAATCACTGAATCAAACTAGAATCATTTATTCAATTAATCAAACCTTATTCCTTGTTTCATTCGAACAAACCTAACTCACTTATTTAGTAAATCCCAGTACACTTATTCGTTCAATGAAACAGACTGCACATGATAATTCAATGAAGGTACTCTTAATGCATTGATTCAACCAAACAAATTGCACACATTTAGTACATGAAGCAAACTGCATTTGTCAATTCAATGAATATAGCTACTCATTCATTCAATGTCACAAACTTCATACATTGTCTCAATCAAACTGCGCACATTCACTCCATGAACCAAACTGCACGTGTTAATTCAATGAGCAGAGCTCCTCTCATCAGTCAATGATGAGCTTAACGCTTTCATTCAATGAAACAAACAGCTTTCGATGAATCATTGAATCAAATTCATATGATGGATTCAATGTAGATTAGATTACATTAGATTAGATTAGATTAGATTACATTCGATTACATTAGATCAGATTATATTACATTAGATTATATTAGATTAGATTACATTACATTAGATTACAGTACATTACATTGCATTAGATTACTTTAGATTAGATTACATTAGATTATATTACTTTAGAATAGGTTACATTAGAATAGATTACAATAGATTGGATTAGATTAGATTAGATTAGATTAGATTAGATTACAATACATTACATTCGATAAGATGACATTACATTAGATTACATTACATAATATGAGATTAGATTAGATTACATGAGATTTGCTTAGATTAGATTACATTAGATTAGATTAGATTAGATTACATTTGATTCGATTACATTTGATGAGATAACATTTCATTAGATTACATTAGATTATATTAGATTAGATTAGATTAGATTACATTAGATTAGATTAGTTTACATTTGATTAGATTAGATTTGATTAGATTACATTAGATGACATTAGATTAGTTTAGATTACATTACATTCGATTAAATTACATTAGATTAGACTACATTTCATTAGATTACATTACATTAGATTAGATTAGATTTCATTAGATTAGATTAGATTACATTGGATTAGATTAGAGTACATTAGATTACATTAGGTTACATTAGATTAGATTACATTACATTAGAGGACATTAGATTAGATCAGATTACATTAGATAAAGTTACATTAGATTACATTACATTAGATTACATTATATTTGATGAGATTAGATTACATTCGAACAACTTAGATTAGATTACATTAGATTAAATTAGATTAGATTACATTAGATTATTTTAGATTAGATTATATTAAATTAGATTACATTAGATTACATTACATTAAATTACATTAGATTATCTTAGATTAGATTACATTACATTAGATTACATAAGATTAGATGACATTACATTAGATTACATTACATTACATTAAATTGCAATAGATTAGATTAGATTAGATTAGATAACATGATACAGACTGCACGTCTTAAATCACTGAGTAGAGCTTCTCTCCTTCATTCAATGGGTCAAGCTTAACGCTTTCATTCAAAGAAACAAACTGCATTCATTGAATCATTGAATCAAACAACAATCATTGATTCAATGAATCAAACCTTGTTTCAATGGAACAAACCTATCTCCCTTATTTAGTGAACCAAACTGCATATTCATTGCATATTCAATGAAAGAGGCTGCATTTGTCAATTCAATGAGTAGAGATACTCTCATTCATTCAATGGCACAAGTTTCACGCATTGTCTCTGTCAAACTACACACGTTTACTAGATGAAACAATCTGCCCGTCTTAATTCAATGAATAGAGCTTCTCTCATTCATTCAATGTGTCAACTCACCGTTTGTATTTAATGGAACAAACTGCCTTGATTGAATCACTGAATCAAACTAGAATTTTTGATTCAATGAATCAAACCTTATTCCTTGTTTCATTCGAACAAACCTAACTCACTTATTTAGTGAATCCCAGTACACGTATTCGTTCAATGAAACAGACTGCACATGATAATTCAATGAAGGTACTCTTAATGCATTGATTCAACCAAACAAATTGCACACATTTAGTACATGAAGCAAACTGCATTTGTCAATGCAATGAATTCATTCAAAGTCACAAGCTTCACACATTGTCTCAATGAAAATGCACACATTCACTCCGTGAACCAAACTGCACGTGTTAATTCAATGAGCAGAGCTTCTCTCCTCAATGATGAGTTTAACGCTTTCATTCAATGAAACAAACAGCTTTCGTTGAATCATTGAAACAAATTCGAATGATGGATTCAATGTAGGTTAGATTACATTAGATTAGATTAGATTAGATTAGATTAGATTAGATTACATTACATTACATTAGATTACATAACATTAGATTACATTAGATTAGATTACATGAGATTACATAAGATTAGATGACATTACATTAGATTACATTACATTACATTAAATTGCAATAGATTAGATTAGATTAGATTAGATTAGATTACATGATATAGACTGCACGTCTTAAATCACTGAGTAGAGCTTCTCTGCTTCATTCAATGGGTCAAGGATAACGCTTTCATTCAAACAAACAAACTGCATTCTTTGAATCATTGAATCAAACAACAATCATTGATTCAATGAATCAAACCTTGTTTCAATGGAACAAACCTATCTCCCTTATTTAGTGAACCAAACTGCATATTCATTGCATATTCAATGAAAGAGGCTGCATTCGTCAATTCAATGAGTAGAGCTACTCTCATTCATTCAATGGCACAAGTTTCACGCATTGTCTCTGTCAAACTACACACGTTTACTAGATGAAGCAAACTGCCCGTCTTAATTCAATGAATAGAGCTTCTCTCATTCATTCAATGTGTCAAGCTCACCGTTTGAATTTAATGAAACAAACTGCATTGATTGAATCACTGAATCAAACTAGAATCATTTATTCAATTAATCAAACCTTATTCCTTGTTTCATTCGAACAAACCTAACTCACTTATTTAGTAAATCCCAGTACACTTATTCGTTCAATGAAACAGACTGCACATGATAATTCAATGAAGGTACTCTTAATGCATTGATTCAACCAAACAAATTGCACACATTTAGTACATGAAGCAAACTGCATTTGTCAATTCAATGAATATAGCTACTCATTCATTCAATGTCACAAACTTCATACATTGTCTCAATCAAACTGCGCACATTCACTCCATGAACCAAACTGCACGTGTTAATTCAATGAGCAGAGCTCCTCTCATCAGTCAATGATGAGCTTAACGCTTTCATTCAATGAAACAAACAGCTTTCGATGAATCATTGAATCAAATTCATATGATGGATTCAATGTAGATTAGATTACATTAGATTAGATTAGATTAGATTACATTCGATTACATTAGATCAGATTATATTACATTAGATTATATTAGATTAGATTACATTACATTAGATTACAGTACATTACATTGCATTAGATTACTTTAGATTAGATTACATTAGATTATATTACTTTAGAATAGGTTACATTAGAATAGATTACAATAGATTGGATTAGATTAGATTAGATTAGATTAGATTAGATTACAATACATTACATTCGATAAGATGACATTACATTAGATTACATTACATAATATGAGATTAGATTAGATTACATGAGATTTGCTTAGATTAGATTACATTAGATTAGATTAGATTAGATTACATTTGATTCGATTACATTTGATGAGATAACATTTCATTAGATTACATTAGATTATATTAGATTAGATTAGATTAGATTACATTAGATTAGATTAGTTTACATTTGATTAGATTAGATTTGATTAGATTACATTAGATGACATTAGATTAGTTTAGATTACATTACATTCGATTAAATTACATTAGATTAGACTACATTTCATTAGATTACATTACATTAGATTAGATTAGATTTCATTAGATTAGATTAGATTACATTGGATTAGATTAGAGTACATTAGATTACATTAGGTTACATTAGATTAGATTACATTACATTAGAGGACATTAGATTAGATCAGATTACATTAGATAAAGTTACATTAGATTACATTACATTAGATTACATTATATTTGATGAGATTAGATTACATTCGAACAACTTAGATTAGATTACATTAGATTAAATTAGATTAGATTACATTAGATTATTTTAGATTAGATTATATTAAATTAGATTACATTAGATTACATTACATTAAATTACATTAGATTATCTTAGATTAGATTACATTACATTAGATTACATAAGATTAGATGACATTACATTAGATTACATTACATAATATGAGACTACATTAGATTAGATTAGATTACATTTGATTACATGAGATTTGTTTAGATTACATTAGATTAGATTAGATTAGATTACATTTGATTCGATTACATTTGATGAGATAACATTTCATTAGATTACATTAGATTATATTAGATTAGATTAGATTACCTTACATTAGAGTAGACTAGTTTACATTTGATTAGATAGATTTGATTAGATTACATTAGATGACATTAGATTAGTTTAGATTACATTACATTCGATTAGATTACATTAGATTAGACTACATTACATTAGATTAGATTAGATTTCTTTAGATTAGATTAGATTACATTAGATTAGATTAGAGTACATTAGATTAGATTAGGTTACATTAGATTAGATTACATTACATTAGAGAACATTAGATTAGATCAGATTACATTAGATAAAGTTTCATTAGATTACATTACATTAGATTACATTATATTTGATGAGATTAGATTACATTCGAACAATTTAGATTAGATTACATTAGATTAAATTAGATTAGATTACATTAGATTATTTTAGATTAGATTATATTAAATTAGATTACATTAGATTACATTACATTAAATTACATTAGATTATCTTAGATTAGATTATATTACATTAGATTACTTCATATTAGATTAGATTAGATTTGATTCGATAACATTAGATGTGATTACATTTCATTAGATAACATTAGATTATATTAGATTACAGTAGATTACATTACATTACATTCGATTAGATTAGTTTATATTAGATTAGATTACATTACATTTGATTACATTAGATTAGATTACATTAGATTACATTACATTAGATTAGATTTGATTACGTTACATTAGATTACATTACATTAGATTAATTAGATTAGATTAGATTACATTAGATTCGATTACATCTGA
This sequence comes from Chiloscyllium punctatum, assembly GCF_047496795.1. NCBI lineage: Eukaryota > Metazoa > Chordata > Chondrichthyes > Orectolobiformes > Hemiscylliidae > Chiloscyllium > Chiloscyllium punctatum. The sequence continues at coordinate 37,759,902 of NC_092785.1, forward strand.
TGAGATTACATTTCATTAGATTACATTAGATTATATTAGATTAGATTAGATTACATTTCATTAGATTAGTTTATTTTACATTTGATTAGATCACATTAGATTAGAATAAATTAGATTACATTACATTAGATTAGTTTAGATTTCATTACTTTCGATTAGATTATATTAGATTAGATTACATTACATTAGATTACATTAAATTAGATTAGATTAGATTTCATTAGATTAGATTAGATTACATTAGATTAGATTAGATGAGATTACATTACATTACATTACATTAGATTCGGTTAGATTAGATTTAATTACATTAGATTAGATTACATTAGATTAGATTAGATTAGAGTACATTAGATTAGATTAGATTGGATTAGATTAGATTAGATTACATTAGAGTACATTAGATTAGATTAGATTACATTAGATAAGGTTACATTACATTAGATTAGATTAGATTACATTACATTACATTTGATTAGATTAGATTAGATTAGATTACAATAAATTACATTAGATTAGATTACATTAGATTACATTAGATTAGATTACATTACATTAGATTACATTATATTTGATTAGATTAGATTACATTCGATTAGCTTAGATTAGATTACATTAGATTATTTTAGATTAGATTAGATTAAATTAGATTACATTAGATTACATTACATTAGATTATTTTAGATTACATTATATTACATTAGATTACTTTATATTAGATTAGATTAGATTTGATTCGATTACATTAGATGTGATTACATTTCATTAGATAACATTAGATTATATTAGATTACATTACATTACATTCGATTAGATTAGTTTATATTAGATTACATTACATTACATTTGATTACATTACATTACATTAGATTAGATTAAATTACATTACATTAGATTACAATAGATTAGAGGAGAGGTTCTTTCATTCCTTCAAAGCCACAAACTGACCGCAATTAATGAATCTAACTGCAAACATTCATTCGATGAGGAACACTGTATGTGCTATTCCAATGTTTCTAGCTTTTGCCATTCATTCAATGATAGAAACTGCACGCGTTCATGCAATGATAAAAACTGCATGCGTTCATTAAATGAAACAGAATGCACGTGTTAATTCAATGAGTACAGCTTTTCTTTTTTATTCACTTTCTCGAGCTTAGCACGTTCATTCAATGAAACCAAATGCTTCATTGAATCATTGAGTCCAACTGCCATCATTGACTCAATGAATCAAAGAGTATTAATGGATTCCATCGAACAAACTTAACTCATTTACTTCGTGAATCCAACTGCACCCATTCATTCAATGAAATGATTTGTATGTCTTAAATAAAAGAGTCGAGCTCCAGCCATTCATTCAGTGCCACGAGCAAAACGCATTCATTCAATTGAGCACACTGCACTCATGATACAGACTGCACGTCTTAAATCAATGAGTAGAGCTTCTCTCCTTCATTCAATGGGTCAAGCTTAACGCTTTCATTCAAAGAAACAAACTGCATTCATTGAATCATTGAATCAAACAACAATCATTGATTCAATGAATCAAACCTTGTTTCAATGAGATAACATTTGATGAGATAACATTTCATTAGATTACATTAGATTACTTTAGATTAGATTACATTAGATTATATCACTTTAGAATAGGTTACATTAGAATAGATTACAATAGATTGGATTAGATTAGATTAGATTAGATTAGATTAGATTACAATACATTACATTCGATTAGATGACATTACATTAGATTACATTACATAATATGAGATTACATTAGATTAGATTACATTAGATTACATGAGATTTGCTTAGATTAGATTAGATTACATTAGATTAGATTAGATTAGATTTGATTCGATTACATTTGATGAGATAACATTTCATTAGATTACATTAGATTATATTAGATTAGATTAGATTACATTACATTAGATTAGATTAGTTTACATTTGATTAGATTAGATTTGATTAGATTACATTAGATGACATTAGATTAGTTTAGATTACATTACATTCGATTAGATTACATTAGATTAGACTACATTTCATTAGATTACATTACATTAGATTAGATTAGATTTCATTAGATTAGATCAGATTACATTAGATAAAGTTACATTAGATTACATTACATTAGATTACATTATATTTGATGAGATTAGATTACATTCGAACAACTTAGATTAGATTACATTAGATTAAATTAGATTAGATTACATTAGATTGTTTTAGATTAGATTATATTAAATTAGATTACATTAGATTACATTACATTAAATTACATTAGATCATCTTAGATTAGATAACATTACATTAGATTACATAAGATTAGAAAACATTACATTAGATTACATTACATTACATTAAATTGCAATAGATTAGATTAGATTAGATTAGATTACATGATACAGACTGCACGTCTTAAATCACTGAGTAGAGCTTCTCTCCTTCATTCAATGGGTCAAGCTTAACGCTTTCATTCAAAGAAACAATCTGCATTCATTGAATCATTGAATCAAACAACAATCATTGATTCAATGAATCAAACCTTGTTTCAATGGAACAAACCTATCTCCCTTATTTAGTGAACCAAACTGCATATTCATTGCATATTCAATGAAAGAGGCTGCATTTGTCAATTCAATGAGTAGAGATACTCTCATTCATTCAATGGCACAAGTTTCACGCATTGTCTCTGTCAAACTACACACGTTTACTAGATGAAACAAACTGCCCGTCTTAATTCAATGAATAGAGCTTCTCTCATTCATTCAATGTGTCAAGCTCAGCGTTTGAATTTAATGAAACAAACTGCATTGATTGAATCACTGAATCAAACTAGAATCATTTATTCAATTAATCAAACCTTATTCCTTGTTTCATTCGAACAAACCTACCTCACTTATTTAGTGAATCCTACTATACTTATTCGTTCAATGAAACAGACTGCACATGATAATTCAATGAAGGTACTCTTAACGCATTGATTCAACCAAACAAATTGCACACATTTAGTTCATGAAGCAAACTGCATTTGTCAATTCAATGAATATAGCTACTCATTCATTCAATGTCACAAACTTCATACATTGTCTCAATCAAACTGCGCACATTCACTCCATGAACCAAACTGCACGTGTTAATTCAATGAGCAGAGCTCCTCTCATCAGTCAATGATGAGCTTAACGCTTTCATTCAATGAAACAAACAGCTTTCGTTGAATCATTGAATCAAATTCATATGATGGATTCAATGTAGATTAGATTACATTAGATTAGATTAGATTAGATTACATTCGATTACATTAGATCAGATTATATTACATTAGATTATATTAGATTAGATTACATTACATTAGATTACAGTACATTACAATACATTACATTAGATTACTTTAGATTAGATTACATTAGATTATATTACTTTAGAATAGGTTACATTAGAATAGATTACAATAGATTGGATTAGATTAGATTAGATTAGATTAGATTACAATACATTACATTCGATAAGATGACATTACATTAGATTACATTACATAATATGAGATTACATTAGATTAGATTAGATTAGATTACATGAGATTTGCTTAGATTAGATTACATTAGATTAGATTAGATTAGATTACATTTGATTCGATTACATTTGATGAGATAACATTTCATTAGATTACATTAGATTATATTAGATTAGATTAGATTAGATTACATTAGATTAGATTAGTTTACATTTGATTAGATTAGATTTGATTAGATTACATTAGATGACATTAGATTAGTTTAGATTACATTACATTCGATTAGATTACATTAGATTAGACTACATTTCATTAGATTACATTACATTAGATTAGATTAGATTTCATTAGATTAGATTAGATTACATTGGATTAGATTAGAGTACATTAGATTAGATTAGGTTACATTAGATTAGATTACATTACATTAGAGGACATTAGATTAGATCAGATTACATTAGATAAAGTTACATTAGATTACATTACATTAGATTACATTATATTTGATGAGATTAGATTACATTCGAACAACTTAGATTAGATTACATTAGATTAAATTAGATTAGATTACATTAGATTATTTTAGATTAGATTATATTAAATTAGATTACATTAGATTACATTACATTAAATTACATTAGATTATCTTAGATTAGATTACATTACATTAGATTACATAAGATTAGATGACATTACATTAGATTACATTACATTACATTAAATTGCAATAGATTAGATTAGATTAGATTAGATAACATGATACAGACTGCACGTCTTAAATCACTGAGTAGAGCTTCTCTCCTTCATTCAATGGGTCAAGCTTAACGCTTTCATTCAAAGAAACAAACTGCATTCATTGAATCATTGAATCAAACAACAATCATTGATTCAATGAATCAAACCTTGTTTCAATGGAACAAACCTATCTCCCTTATTTAGTGAACCAAACTGCATATTCATTGCATATTCAATGAAAGAGGCTGCATTTGTCAATTCAATGAGTAGAGATACTCTCATTCATTCAATGGCACAAGTTTCATGCATTGTCTCTGTCAAACTACACACGTTTACTAGATGAAACAAACTGCCCGTCTTAATTCAATGAATAGAGCTTCTCTCATTCATTCAATGTGTCAAGCTCACCGTTTGTATTTAATGGAACAAACTGCCTTGATTGAATCACTGAATCAAACTAGAATTTTTGATTCAATGAATCAAACCTTATTCCTTGTTTCATTCGAACAAACCTAACTCACTTATTTAGTGAATCCCAGTACACGTATTCGTTCAATGAAACAGACTGCACATGATAATTCAATGAAGGTACTCTTAATGCATTGATTCAACCAAACAAATTGCACACATTTAGTACATGAAGCAAACTGCATTTGTCAATGCAATGAATTCATTCAATGTCACAAGCTTCACACATTGTCTCAATGAAAATGCACACATTCACTCCGTGAACCAAACTGCACGTGTTAATTCAATGAGCAGAGCTTCTCTCCTCAATGATGAGTTTAACGCTTTCATTCAATGAAACAAACAGCTTTCGTTGAATCATTGAAACAAATTCGAATGATGGATTCAATGTAGGTTAGATTACATTAGATTAGATTAGATTAGATTAGATTAGATTAGATTACATTACATTACATTAGATTACATAACATTAGATTACATTAGATTAGATTACATGAGATTACATAAGATTAGATGACATTACATTAGATTACATTACATTACATTAAATTGCAATAGATTAGATTAGATTAGATTAGATTAGATTACATGATACAGACTGCACGTCTTAAATCACTGAGTAGAGCTTCTCTGCTTCATTCTATGGGTCAAGGTTAACGCTTTCATTCAAACAAACAAACTGCATTCTTTGAATCATTGAATCAAACAACAATCATTGATTCAATGAATCAAACCTTGTTTCAATGGAACAAACCTATCTCCCTTATTTAGTGAACCAAACTGCATATTCATTGCATATTCAATGAAAGAGGCTGCATTCGTCAATTCAATGAGTAGAGCTACTCTCATTCATTCAATGGCACAAGTTTCACGCATTGTCTCTGTCAAACTACACACGTTTACTAGATGAAGCAAACTGCCCGTCTTAATTCAATGAATAGAGCTTCTCTCATTCATTCAATGTGTCAAGCTCACCGTTTGAATTTAATGAAACAAACTGCATTGATTGAATCACTGAATCAAACTAGAATCATTTATTCAATTAATCAAACCTTATTCCTTGTTTCATTCGAACAAACCTAACTCACTTATTTAGTAAATCCCAGTACACTTATTCGTTCAATGAAACAGACTGCACATGATAATTCAATGAAGGTACTCTTAATGCATTGATTCAACCAAACAAATTGCACACATTTAGTACATGAAGCAAACTGCATTTGTCAATTCAATGAATATAGCTACTCATTCATTCAATGTCACAAACTTCATACATTGTCTCAATCAAACTGCGCACATTCACTCCATGAACCAAACTGCACGTGTTAATTCAATGAGCAGAGCTCCTCTCATCAGTCAATGATGAGCTTAACGCTTTCATTCAATGAAACAAACAGCTTTCGTTGAATCATTGAATCAAATTCGAATGATGGATTCAATGTAGATTAGATTACATTAGATTAGATTAGATTAGATTACATTCGATTACACTAGATCAGATTATATTACATTAGATTATATTAGATTAGATTACATTACATTAGATTACAGTACATTACATTGCATTAGATTACTTTAGATTGGATTACATTAGATTATATCACTTTAGAATAGGTTACATTAGAATAGATTACAATAGATTGGATTAGATTAGATTAGATTAGATTAGATTACAATACATTACATTCGATTAGATGACATTACATTAGATTACATTACATAATATGAGACTACATTAGATTAGATTAGATTACATTAGATTACATTAGATTACATGAGATTTGCTTAGATTAGATTACATCAGATTAGATTAGATTACATTTGATTCGATTACATTTGATGAGATAACATTTCATTAGATTACATTAGATTATATTAGATTAGATTAGATTACCTTACATTAGAGTAGACTAGTTTACATTTGATTAGATAGATTTGATTAGATTACATTAGATGACATTAGATTAGTTTAGATTACATTACATTCGATTAGATTACATTAGATTAGACTACATTACATTAGATTACATTACATTAGATTAGATTAGATTACATTAGATTAGATTAGAGTACATTAGATTAGATTAGGTTACATTAGATTAGATTACATTACATTAGAGAACATTAGATTAGATCAGATTACATTAGATAAAGTTTCATTAGATTACATTACATTAGATTACATTATATTTGATGAGATTAGATTACATTCGAACAATTTAGATTAGATTACATTAGATTAAATTAGATTAGATTACATTAGATTATTTTAGATTATATTATATTAAATTAGATTACATTAGATTACATTACATTAAATTACATTAGATTATCTTAGATTAGATTATATTACATTAGATTACTTCATATTAGATTAGATTAGATTTGATTCGATTACATTAGATGTGATTACATTTCATTAGATAACATTAGATTATATTAGATTACAGTAGATTACATTACATTACATTCGATTAGATTAGTTTATATTAGATTAGATTACATTACATTTGATTACATTAGATTAGATTAGATTACATTACATTAGATTAATTAGATTAGACTAGATTACATTAGATTCGATTACATCTGATGAGATTACATTTAATTAGATTACATTAGATTATATTAGATTAGATTAGATTACATTTCATTAGATTAGTTTATTTTACATTTGATTAGATCACATTAGATTAGAATAAATTAGATTACTTTACATTAGATTAGTTTAGATTACATTACTTTCGATTAGATTATATTAGATTAGATTACATTACATTAGATTACATTAAATTGGATTAGATTAGATTTCATTAGATTAGGTTAGATTACATTAGATTAGATTAGATGAGATTACATTACATTACATTACATTAGATTCGGATAAATTAGATTTAATTACATTAGATTAGATTACATTAGATTAGATTAGATTAGAGTACATTAGATTAGATTAGATTGGATTAGATTAGATTAGATTACATTAGAGTACATTAGATTAGATTAGATTACATTAGATAAGGTTACATTACATTAGATTAGATTAGATTACATTACATTACATTTGATTAGATTAGATTAGATTAGATTACAATAAATTACATTAGATTAGATTCCATTAGATTATATTACATTAGAATAGGTTACATTAGAATAGATTACAATAGATTAGATTAGATTACATTAGATTAGATTAGATTAGATTAGATTACAATACATTACATTCGATTAGATGACATTACATTAGATTACATTACATAATATGAGATTAGATTAGATTAGATTACATGAGATTTGCTTAGATTAGATTACATTAGATTAGATTATATTAGATTAGATTATATTAGATTACATTTGATTCGATTACATTTGATGAGATAACATTTCATTAGATTACATTAGATTATATTAGATTAGATTAGATTACATTATATTAGATTAGATTAGTTTACATTTGATTAGATCAGATTTGATTAGATTACATTAGATGACATTAGATTAGTTTAGATTACATTACATTCGATTAGATTACATTAGATTAGACTACATTTCATTAGATTACATTACATTAGATTAGATTAGATTTCATTAGATTAGATTAGATTACATTAGATTAGAGGACATTAGATTAGATCAGATTACATTAGATAAAGTTACATTAGATTACATTACATTAGATTACATTATATTTGATGAGATTAGATTACATTCGAGCTACTTAGATTAGGTTACATTAGATTAAATTAGATTAGATTACATTAGATTATTTTAGATTAGATTATATTAAATTAGATTACATTAGATTACATTACATTAAATTACATTAGAGTATTTTAGATCAGATTACATTACATTAGATTACTTCATATTAGATTAGATTAGATTTGATTCGATTACATTAGATGTGATTATATTTCATTAGATAACATTAGATTATATTAGATTACAGTAGATTACATTACATTCAATTAGATTAGTTTATATTAGATTAGATTACATTACATTTGATTACATTAGATTAGATTAGATTACATTTGATTACATTACATTAGATTAGATTAGATTTGATTACGTTACATTAGATTACATTACATTAGATTAATTAGATTAGATTAGATTACATTAGATTAGAGGAGAGGTTCTTTCATTCCTTCAAAGCCACAAACTGAACGCAATTAATGAATCTAACTGCAAACATTCATTCGATGAGGAACACTGTATGTGCTATTCCAATGAATCTAGCTTTTGCCATTCATTCAATGAAAGACACTGCACACGTTCATGCAATGATAAAAACTGCATGCGTTCATTAAATGAAACAGAGTGCACGTGTTAATTCAATGACTACAGAAATTACATTAGATTAGATTAGATTACATTAGATTACATTAGATTACATTAGATTACATGAGATTTGCTTAGATTAGATTACATTAGATTAGATTAGATTACATTTGATTCGATTACATTTGATGAGATAACATTTCATTAGATTACGTTAGATTATATTAGATTAGAATAGATTACCTTACATTAGATTAGACTAGTTTACATTTGATTAGATAGATTTGATTAGATTACATTAGATGACATTAGATTAGTTTAGATTACACTACATTCGATTATATTACATTAGATTAGACTACATTACATTAGATTACATTAGATTAGATTAGATTAGATTAGATTTCATTAGATTAGATTAGATTACATTAGATTAGATTAGAGTACATTAGATTAGATTAGGTTACATTAGATTAGATTACATTACATTAGAGAACATTAGATTAGATCAGATTACATTAGATATAGTTACATTAGATTACATTACATTAGATTAAATTTTATTTGATGAGATTAGATTACATTCGAACAACTTAGATTAGATTACATTAGATTAAATTAGATTAGATTACATTAGATTATTTTAGATTAGATAATATTAAATTAGATTACATTAGATGACATTACATTAAATTACATTAGATTATTTTAGATTAGATTATATTACATTAGATTACTTCATATTAGATTAGATTAGATTTGATTCGATAACATTAGATGTGATTACATTTCATTAGATAACATTAGATTATATTAGATTACAGTAGATTACATTACATTACATTCGATTAGATTAGTTTATATTAGATTAGATTACATTACATTTGATTACATTAGATTAGATTACATTAGATTACATTATATTAGATTAGATTAGATTTGATTACGTTACATTAGATTACATTACATTAGATTAATTAGATTAGATTACATTAGATTCGATTACATCTGATGAGATTACATTAGATTATATTAGATTAGATTAGATTACATTTCATTAGATTAGTTTATTTTACATTTGATTAAATCACATTAGATTAGAATAAATTAGATTACATTACATTAGATTAGTTTAGATTTCATTACTTTCGATTAGATTATATTAGATTAGATTACATTACATTAGATTACATTAAATTAGATTAGATTAGATTTCATTAGATTAGATTAGATTACATTAGATTAGATTAGATGAGATTACATTACATTACATTACATTAGATTCGGTTAGATTAGATTTAATTACATTAGATTAGATTAGATTAGATTACATTACATTACATTTGATTAGATTAGATTAGATTAGATTACAATAAATTACATTAGATTAGATTACATTAGATTACATTAGATTAGATTACATTACATTAGATTACATTATATTTGATTAGATTAGATTACATTCGATTAGCTTAGATTAGATTACATTAGATTATTTTAGATTAGATTATATTACATTAGATTACTTTATATTAGATTAGATTAGATTTGATTCGATTACATTAGATGTGATTACATTTCATTAGATAACAGTAGATTATATTAGATTACATTACATTACATTCGATTAGATTAATTTATATTAGATTACATTACATTACATTTGATTACATTACATTACATTAGATTAGATTAAATTACATTACATTAGATTACAATAGATTAGAGGAGAGGTTCTTTCATTCCTTCAAAGCCACAAACTGACCGCAATTAATGAATCTAACTGCAAACATTCATTCGATGAGGAACACTGTATGTGCTATTCCAATGTTTCTAGCTTTTGCCATTCATTCAATGATAGAAACTGCACGCGTTCATGCAATGATAAAAACTGCATGCGTTCATTAAATGAAACAGAATGCACGTGTTAATTCAATGAGTACAGCTTTTCTTTTTTATTCACTTTCTCGAGCTTAGCACTTTCATTCAATGAAACCAAATGCTTCATTGAATCATTGAGTCAAACTGCCATCATTGACTCAATGAATCAAAGAGTATTAATGGATTCCATCGAACAAACTTAACTCATTTACTTCGTGAATCCACCTGCACCCATTCATTCAATGAAATGATTTGTATGTCTTAAATAAAAGAGTCGAGCTCCAGCCATTCATTCAGTGCCACGAGCAAAACGCATTCATTCAATTGAGCACACTGCACTCATGATACAGACTGCACGTCTTAAATCAATGAGTAGAGCTTCTCTCCTTCATTCAATGGGTCAAGCTTAACGCTTTCATTCAAAGAAACAAACTGCATTCATTGAATCATTGAATCAAACAACAATCATTGATTCAATGAATCAAACCTTGTTTCAATGGAACAAACCTATCTCCCTTATTTAGTGAAGCAAACTGCATATTCATTGCATATTCAATGAAAGAGGCTGTCATTCAATTTGTCAATTCAATGAGTAGAGATACTCTCATTCATTCAATGGCACAAGTTTCACGCATTGTCTCTGTCAAACTACACACTTTTACTAGATGAAACAAACTGCCCGTCTTAATTCAATGAATAGAGCTTCTCTCATTTATTCAATGTGTCAAGCTCACCGTTTGCATTTAATGGAACAAACTGCCTTGATTGAATCACTGAATCAAACTAGAATCATTGATTCAATGAATCAAACCTTATTCCTTGTTTCATTCGAACAAACCTACCTCACTTATTTAGTGAATCCTACTATACTTATTCGTTCAATGAAACAGACTGCACATGATAATTCAATGAAGGTACTCTTAATGCATTGATTCAACCAAACAAATTGCACACATTTAGTTCATGAAGCAAACTGCATTTGTCAATTCAATGAATATAGCTACTCATTCATTCAATGTCACAAACTTCATACATTGTCTCAATCAAACTGCGCACATTCACTCCATGAACCAAACTGCACGTGTTAATTCAATGAGCAGAGCTCCTCTCATCAGTCAATGATGAGCTTAACGCTTTCATTCAATGAAACAAACAGCTTTCGTTGAATCATTGAATCAAATTCATATGATGGATTCAATGTAGATTAGATTACATTAGATTAGATTAGATTAGATTACATTCGATTACATTAGATCAGATTATATTACATTAGATTATATTAGATTAGATTACATTACATTAGATTACAGTACATTACAATACATTACATTAGATTACTTTAGATTAGATTACATTAGATTATATTACTTTAGAATAGGTTACATTAGAATAGATTACAATAGATTGGATTAGATTACAATACATTACATTCGATAAGATGACATTACATTAGATTACATTACATAATATGAGATTACATTAGATTAGATTAGATTAGATTACATGAGATTTGCTTAGATTAGATTACATTAGATTAGATTAGATTAGATTACATTTGATTCGATTACATTTGATGAGATAACATTTCATTAGATTACATTAGATTATATTATATTAGATTAGATTAGATTACATTAGATTAGATTAGTTTACATTTGATTAGATTAGATTTGATTAGATTACATTAGATGACATTAGATTAGTTTAGATTACATTACATTCGATTAGATTACATTAGATTAGACTACATTTCATTAGATTACATTACATTAGATTAGATTAGATTTCATTAGATTAGATTAGATTACATTGGATTAGATTAGAGTACATTAGATTAGATTAGGTTACATTAGATTAGATTACATTACATTAGAGGACATTAGATTAGATCAGATTACATTACATAAAGTTACATGAGATTACATTACATTAGATTACATTATATTTGATGAGATTAGATTACATTCGAACAACTTAGATTAGATTACATTAGATTAAATTAGATTAGATTACATTAGATTATTTTAGATTAGATTATATTAAATTAGATTACATTAGATTACATTACATTAAATTACATTAGATTATCTTAGATTAGATTACATTACATTAGATTACATAAGATTAGATGACATTACATTAGATTACATTACATTACATTAAATTGCAATAGATTAGATTAGATTAGATTAGATAACATGATACAGACTGCACGTCTTAAATCACTGAGTAGAGCTTCTCTCCTTCATTCAATGGGTCAAGCTTAACGCTTTCATTCAAAGAAACAAACTGCATTCATTGAATCATTGAATCAAACAACAATCATTGATTCAATGAATCAAACCTTGTTTCAATGGAACAAACCTATCTCCCTTATTTAGTGAACCAAACTGCATATTCATTGCATATTCAATGAAAGAGGCTGCATTTGTCAATTCAATGAGTAGAGATACTCTCATTCATTCAATGGCACAAGTTTCATGCATTGTCTCTGTCAAACTACACACGTTTACTAGATGAAACAAACTGCCCGTCTTAATTCAATGAATAGAGCTTCTCTCATTCATTCAATGTGTCAAGCTCACCGTTTGTATTTAATGGAACAAACTGCCTTGATTGAATCACTGAATCAAACTAGAATTTTTGATTCAATGAATCAAACCTTATTCCTTGTTTCATTCGAACAAACCTAACTCACTTATTTAGTGAATCCCAGTACACGTATTCGTTCAATGAAACAGACTGCACATGATAATTCAATGAAGGTACTCTTAATGCATTGATTCAACCAAACAAATTGCACACATTTAGTACATGAAGCAAACTGCATTTGTCAATGCAATGAATTCATTCAAAGTCACAAGCTTCACACATTGTCTCAATGAAAATGCACACATTCACTCCGTGAACCAAACTGCACGTGTTAATTCAATGAGCAGAGCTTCTCTCCTCAATGATGAGTTTAACGCTTTCATTCAATGAAACAAACAGCTTTCGTTGAATCATTGAAACAAATTCGAATGATGGATTCAATGTAGGTTAGATTACATTAGATTAGATTAGATTAGATTAGATTAGATTAGATTACATTACATTACATTAGATTACATAACATTAGATTACATTAGATTAGATTACATAAGATTAGATGACATTACATTAGATTACATTACATTACATTAAATTGCAATAGATTAGATTAGATTAGATTAGATTAGATTACATGATACAGACTGCACGTCTTAAATCACTGAGTAGAGCTTCTCTGCTTCATTCTATGGGTCAAGGTTAACGCTTTCATTCAAACAAACAAACTGCATTCTTTGAATCATTGAATCAAACAACAATCATTGATTCAATGAATCAAACCTTGTTTCAATGGAACAAACCTATCTCCCTTATTTAGTGAACCAAACTGCATATTCATTGCATATTCAATGAAAGAGGCTGCATTCGTCAATTCAATGAGTAGAGCTACTCTCATTCATTCAATGGCACAAGTTTCACGCATTGTCTCTGTCAAACTACACACGTTTACTAGATGAAGCAAACTGCCCGTCTTAATTCAATGAATAGAGCTTCTCTCATTCATTCAATGTGTCAAGCTCACCGTTTGAATTTAATGAAACAAACTGCATTGATTGAATCACTGAATCAAACTAGAATCATTTATTCAATTAATCAAACCTTATTCCTTGTTTCATTCGAACAAACCTAACTCACTTATTTAGTAAATCCCAGTACACTTATTCGTTCAATGAAACAGACTGCACATGATAATTCAATGAAGGTACTCTTAATGCATTGATTCAACCAAACAAATTGCACACATTTAGTACATGAAGCAAACTGCATTTGTCAATTCAATGAATATAGCTACTCATTCATTCAATGTCACAAACTTCATACATTGTCTCAATCAAACTGCGCACATTCACTCCATGAACCAAACTGCACGTGTTAATTCAATGAGCAGAGCTCCTCTCATCAGTCAATGATGAGCTTAACGCTTTCATTCAATGAAACAAACAGCTTTCGTTGAATCATTGAATCAAATTCGAATGATGGATTCAATGTAGATTAGATTACATTAGATTAGATTAGATTAGATTACATTCGATTACACTAGATCAGATTATATTACATTAGATTATATTAGATTAGATTACATTACATTAGATTACAGTACATTACATTGCATTAGATTAATTTAGATTGGATTACATTAGATTATATCACTTTAGAATAGGTTACATTAGAATAGATTACAATAGATTGGATTAGATTAGATTAGATTACAATACATTACATTCGATTAGATGACATTACATTAGATTACATTACATAATATGAGACTACATTAGATTAGATTAGATTACATTAGATTACATTAGATTACATGAGATTTGCTTAGATTAGATTACATCAGATTAGATTAGATTACATTTGATTCGATTACATTTGATGAGATAACATTTCATTAGATTACATTAGATTATATTAGATTAGATTAGATTACCTTACATTAGAGTAGACTAGTTTACATTTGATTAGATAGATTTGATTAGATTACATTAGATGACATTATATTAGTTTAGATTACATTACATTCGATTAGATTACATTAGATTAGACTACATTACATTAGATTACATTACATTAGATTAGATTAGATTACATTAGATTAGATTAGAGTACATTAGATTAGATTAGGTTACATTAGATTAGATTACATTACATTAGAGAACATTAGATTAGATCAGATTACATTAGATAAAGTTTCATTAGATTACATTACATTAGATTACATTATATTTGATGAGATTAGATTACATTCGAACAATTTAGATTAGATTACATTAGATTAAATTAGATTAGATTACATTAGATTATTTTAGATTATATTATATTAAATTAGATTACATTAGATTACATTACATTAAATTACATTAGATTATCTTAGATTAGATTATATTACATTAGATTACTTCATATTAGATTAGATTAGATTTGATTCGATTACATTAGATGTGATTACATTTCATTAGATAACATTAGATTATATTAGATTACAGTAGATTACATTACATTACATTCGATTAGATTAGTTTATATTAGATTAGATTACATTACATTTGATTACATTAGATTAGATTAGATTACATTACATTAGATTAATTAGATTAGACTAGATTACATTAGATTCGATTACATCTGATGAGATTACATTTAATTAGATTACATTAGATTATATTAGATTAGATTAGATTACATTTCATTAGATTAGTTTATTTTACATTTGATTAGATCACATTAGATTAGAATAAATTAGATTACTTTACATTAGATTAGTTTAGATTACATTACTTTCGATTAGATTATATTAGATTAGATTACATTACATTAGATTACATTAAATTGGATTAGATTAGATTTCATTAGATTAGGTTAGATTACATTAGATTAGATTAGATGAGATTACATTACATTACATTACATTAGATTCGGATAAATTAGATTTAATTACATTAGATTAGATTACATTAGATTAGATTAGATTAGAGTACATTAGATTAGATTAGATTGGATTAGATTAGATTAGATTACATTAGAGTACATTAGATTAGATTAGATTACATTAGATAAGGTTACATTACATTAGATTAGATTAGATTACATTACATTACATTTGATTAGATTAGATTAGATTAGATTACAATAAATTACATTAGATTAGATTCCATTAGATTATATTACATTAGAATAGGTTACATTAGAATAGATTACAATAGATTAGATTAGATTACATTAGATTAGATTAGATTAGATTAGATTACAATACATTACATTCGATTAGATGACATTACATTAGATTACATTACATAATATGAGATTAGATTAGATTAGATTACATGAGATTTGCTTAGATTAGATTACATTAGATTAGATTATATTAGATTAGATTATATTAGATTACATTTGATTCGATTACATTTGATGAGATAACATTTCATTAGATTACATTAGATTATATTAGATTAGATTAGATTACATTATATTAGATTAGATTAGTTTACATTTGATTAGATCAGATTTGATTAGATTACATTAGATGACATTAGATTAGTTTAGATTACATTACATTCGATTAGATTACATTAGATTAGACTACATTTCATTAGATTACATTACATTAGATTAGATTAGATTTCATTAGATTAGATTAGATTACATTAGATTAGAGGACATTAGATTAGATCAGATTACATTAGATAAAGTTACATTAGATTACATTACATTAGATTACATTATATTTGATGAGATTAGATTACATTCGAGCTACTTAGATTAGGTTACATTAGATTAAATTAGATTAGATTACATTAGATTATTTTAGATTAGATTATATTAAATTAGATTACATTAGATTACATTACATTAAATTACATTAGAGTATTTTAGATCAGATTACATTACATTAGATTACTTCATATTAGATTAGATTAGATTTGATTCGATTACATTAGATGTGATTATATTTCATTAGATAACATTAGATTATATTAGATTACAGTAGATTACATTACATTCAATTAGATTAGTTTATATTAGATTAGATTACATTACATTTGATTACATTAGATTAGATTAGATTACATTTGATTACATTACATTAGATTAGATTAGATTTGATTACGTTACATTAGATTACATTACATTAGATTAATTAGATTAGATTAGATTACATTAGATTAGAGGAGAGGTTCTTTCATTCCTTCAAAGCCACAAACTGAACGCAATTAATGAATCTAACTGCAAACATTCATTCGATGAGGAACACTGTATGTGCTATTCCAATGAATCTAGCTTTTGCCATTCATTCAATGAAAGACACTGCACACGTTCATGCAATGATAAAAACTGCATGCGTTCATTAAATGAAACAGAGTGCACGTGTTAATTCAATGACTACAGAAATTACATTAGATTAGATTAGATTACATTAGATTACATTAGATTACATTAGATTACATGAGATTTGCTTAGATTAGATTACATTAGATTAGATTAGATTACATTTGATTCGATTACATTTGATGAGATAACATTTCATTAGATTACGTTAGATTATATTAGATTAGAATAGATTACCTTACATTAGATTAGACTAGTTTACATTTGATTAGATAGATTTGATTAGATTACATTAGATGACATTAGATTAGTTTAGATTACACTACATTCGATTATATTACATTAGATTAGACTACATTACATTAGATTACATTAGATTAGATTAGATTAGATTAGATTTCATTAGATTAGATTAGATTACATTAGATTAGATTAGAGTACATTAGATTAGATTAGGTTACATTAGATTAGATTACATTACATTAGAGAACATTAGATTAGATCAGATTACATTAGATATAGTTACATTAGATTACATTACATTAGATTAAATTTTATTTGATGAGATTAGATTACATTCGAACAACTTAGATTAGATTACATTAGATTAAATTAGATTAGATTACATTAGATTATTTTAGATTAGATAATATTAAATTAGATTACATTAGATGACATTACATTAAATTACATTAGATTATTTTAGATTAGATTATATTACATTAGATTACTTCATATTAGATTAGATTAGATTTGATTCGATAACATTAGATGTGATTACATTTCATTAGATAACATTAGATTATATTAGATTACAGTAGATTACATTACATTACATTCGATTAGATTAGTTTATATTAGATTAGATTACATTACATTTGATTACATTAGATTAGATTACATTAGATTACATTATATTAGATTAGATTAGATTTGATTACGTTACATTAGATTACATTACATTAGATTAATTAGATTAGATTACATTAGATTCGATTACATCTGATGAGATTACATTTCATTAGATTACATTAGATTATATTAGATTAGATTAGATTACATTTCATTAGATTAGTTTATTTTACATTTGATTAAATCACATTAGATTAGAATAAATTAGATTACATTACATTAGATTAGTTTAGATTTCATTACTTTCGATTAGATTATATTAGATTAGATTACATTACATTAGATTACATTAAATTAGATTAGATTAGATTTCATTAGATTAGATTAGATTACATTAGATTAGATTAGATGAGATTACATTACATTACATTACATTAGATTCGGTTAGATTAGATTTAATTACATTAGATTAGATTAGATTAGATTACATTACATTACATTTGATTAGATTAGATTAGATTAGATTACAATAAATTACATTAGATTAGATTACATTAGATTACATTAGATTAGATTACATTACATTAGATTACATTATATTTGATTAGATTAGATTACATTCGATTAGCTTAGATTAGATTACATTAGATTATTTTAGATTAGATTATATTACATTAGATTACTTTATATTAGATTAGATTAGATTTGATTCGATTACATTAGATGTGATTACATTTCATTAGATAACAGTAGATTATATTAGATTACATTACATTACATTCGATTAGATTAATTTATATTAGATTACATTACATTACATTTGATTACATTACATTACATTAGATTAGATTAAATTACATTACATTAGATTACAATAGATTAGAGGAGAGGTTCTTTCATTCCTTCAAAGCCACAAACTGACCGCAATTAATGAATCTAACTGCAAACATTCATTCGATGAGGAACACTGTATGTGCTATTCCAATGTTTCTAGCTTTTGCCATTCATTCAATGATAGAAACTGCACGCGTTCATGCAATGATAAAAACTGCATGCGTTCATTAAATGAAACAGAATGCACGTGTTAATTCAATGAGTACAGCTTTTCTTTTTTATTCACTTTCTCGAGCTTAGCACTTTCATTCAATGAAACCAAATGCTTCATTGAATCATTGAGTCAAACTGCCATCATTGACTCAATGAATCAAAGAGTATTAATGGATTCCATCGAACAAACTTAACTCATTTACTTCGTGAATCCACCTGCACCCATTCATTCAATGAAATGATTTGTATGTCTTAAATAAAAGAGTCGAGCTCCAGCCATTCATTCAGTGCCACGAGCAAAACGCATTCATTCAATTGAGCACACTGCACTCATGATACAGACTGCACGTCTTAAATCAATGAGTAGAGCTTCTCTCCTTCATTCAATGGGTCAAGCTTAACGCTTTCATTCAAAGAAACAAACTGCATTCATTGAATCATTGAATCAAACAACAATCATTGATTCAATGAATCAAACCTTGTTTCAATGGAACAAACCTATCTCCCTTATTTAGTGAAGCAAACTGCATATTCATTGCATATTCAATGAAAGAGGCTGCATTTGTCAATTCAATGAGTAGAGATACTCTCATTCATTCAATGGCACAAGTTTCACGCATTGTCTCTGTCAAACTACACACTTTTACTAGATGAAACAAACTGCCCGTCTTAATTCAATGAATAGAGCTTCTCTCATTTATTCAATGTGTCAAGCTCACCGTTTGCATTTAATGGAACAAACTGCCTTGATTGAATCACTGAATCAAACTAGAATCATTGATTCAATGAATCAAACCTTATTCCTTGTTTCATTCGAACAAACCTACCTCACTTATTTAGTGAATCCTACTATACTTATTCGTTCAATGAAACAGACTGCACATGATAATTCAATGAAGGTACTCTTAATGCATTGATTCAACCAAACAAATTGCACACATTTAGTTCATGAAGCAAACTGCATTTGTCAATTCAATGAATATAGCTACTCATTCATTCAATGTCACAAACTTCATACATTGTCTCAATCAAACTGCGCACATTCACTCCATGAACCAAACTGCACGTGTTAATTCAATGAGCAGAGCTCCTCTCATCAGTCAATGATGAGCTTAACGCTTTCATTCAATGAAACAAACAGCTTTCGTTGAATCATTGAATCAAATTCATATGATGGATTCAATGTAGATTAGATTACATTAGATTAGATTAGATTAGATTACATTCGATTACATTAGATCAGATTATATTACATTAGATTATATTAGATTAGATTACATTACATTAGATTACAGTACATTACAATACATTACATTAGATTACTTTAGATTAGATTACATTAGATTATATTACTTTAGAATAGGTTACATTAGAATAGATTACAATAGATTGGATTAGATTACAATACATTACATTCGATAAGATGACATTACATTAGATTACATTACATAATATGAGATTACATTAGATTAGATTAGATTAGATTACATGAGATTTGCTTAGATTAGATTACATTAGATTAGATTAGATTAGATTACATTTGATTCGATTACATTTGATGAGATAACATTTCATTAGATTACATTAGATTATATTATATTAGATTAGATTAGATTACATTAGATTAGATTAGTTTACATTTGATTAGATTAGATTTGATTAGATTACATTAGATGACATTAGATTAGTTTAGATTACATTACATTCGATTAGATTACATTAGATTAGACTACATTTCATTAGATTACATTACATTAGATTAGATTAGATTTCATTAGATTAGATTAGATTACATTGGATTAGATTAGAGTACATTAGATTAGATTAGGTTACATTAGATTAGATTACATTACATTAGAGGACATTAGATTAGATCAGATTACATTACATAAAGTTACATGAGATTACATTACATTAGATTACATTATATTTGATGAGATTAGATTACATTCGAACAACTTAGATTAGATTACATTAGATTAAATTAGATTAGATTACATTAGATTATTTTAGATTAGATTATATTAAATTAGATTACATTAGATTACATTACATTAAATTACATTAGATTATCTTAGATTAGATTACATTACATTAGATTACATAAGATTAGATGACATTACATTAGATTACATTACATTACATTAAATTGCAATAGATTAGATTAGATTAGATTAGATAACATGATACAGACTGCACGTCTTAAATCACTGAGTAGAGCTTCTCTCCTTCATTCAATGGGTCAAGCTTAACGCTTTCATTCAAAGAAACAAACTGCATTCATTGAATCATTGAATCAAACAACAATCATTGATTCAATGAATCAAACCTTGTTTCAATGGAACAAACCTATCTCCCTTATTTAGTGAACCAAACTGCATATTCATTGCATATTCAATGAAAGAGGCTGCATTTGTCAATTCAATGAGTAGAGATACTCTCATTCATTCAATGGCACAAGTTTCATGCATTGTCTCTGTCAAACTACACACGTTTACTAGATGAAACAAACTGCCCGTCTTAATTCAATGAATAGAGCTTCTCTCATTCATTCAATGTGTCAAGCTCACCGTTTGTATTTAATGGAACAAACTGCCTTGATTGAATCACTGAATCAAACTAGAATTTTTGATTCAATGAATCAAACCTTATTCCTTGTTTCATTCGAACAAACCTAACTCACTTATTTAGTGAATCCCAGTACACGTATTCGTTCAATGAAACAGACTGCACATGATAATTCAATGAAGGTACTCTTAATGCATTGATTCAACCAAACAAATTGCACACATTTAGTACATGAAGCAAACTGCATTTGTCAATGCAATGAATTCATTCAAAGTCACAAGCTTCACACATTGTCTCAATGAAAATGCACACATTCACTCCGTGAACCAAACTGCACGTGTTAATTCAATGAGCAGAGCTTCTCTCCTCAATGATGAGTTTAACGCTTTCATTCAATGAAACAAACAGCTTTCGTTGAATCATTGAAACAAATTCGAATGATGGATTCAATGTAGGTTAGATTACATTAGATTAGATTAGATTAGATTAGATTAGATTAGATTACATTACATTACATTAGATTACATAACATTAGATTACATTAGATTAGATTACATAAGATTAGATGACATTACATTAGATTACATTACATTACATTAAATTGCAATAGATTAGATTAGATTAGATTAGATTAGATTACATGATACAGACTGCACGTCTTAAATCACTGAGTAGAGCTTCTCTGCTTCATTCTATGGGTCAAGGTTAACGCTTTCATTCAAACAAACAAACTGCATTCTTTGAATCATTGAATCAAACAACAATCATTGATTCAATGAATCAAACCTTGTTTCAATGGAACAAACCTATCTCCCTTATTTAGTGAACCAAACTGCATATTCAGTGCATATTCAATGAAAGAGGCTGCATTCGTCAATTCAATGAGTAGAGCTACTCTCATTCATTCAATGGCACAAGTTTCACGCATTGTCTCTGTCAAACTACACACGTTTACTAGATGAAGCAAACTGCCCGTCTTAATTCAATGAATAGAGCTTCTCTCATTCATTCAATGTGTCAAGCTCACCGTTTGAATTTAATGAAACAAACTGCATTGATTGAATCACTGAATCAAACTAGAATCATTTATTCAATTAATCAAACCTTATTCCTTGTTTCATTCGAACAAACCTACCTCACTTATTTAGTGAATCCTACTACACTTATTCGTTCAATGAAACAGACTGCACATGATAATTCAATGAAGGTACTCTTAACGCATTGATTCAACCAAACAACTTGCACACTTTTAGTTCATGAAACAAACTGCATTTGTCAATTCAATGAATATAGCTACTCATTCATTCAATGTCACAAACTTCATACATTGTCTCAATCAAACTGCGCACATTCACTCCATGAACCAAACTGCACGTGTTAATTCAATGAGCAGAGCTCCTCTCATCAGTCAATGATGAGCTTAACGCTTTCATTCAATGAAACAAACAGCTTTCGTTGAATCATTGAATCAAATTCGAAGGATGGATTCAATGTAGATTAGATTACATTAGATTAGATTAGATTAGATTACATTCGATTACATTAGATCAGATTATATTACATTAGATTATATTAGATTAGATTACATTACATTAGATTACAGTACATTACAATACATTACATTAGATTACTTTAGATTAGATTACATTAGATTATATTACATTAGAATAGGTTACATTAGAATAGATTACAATAGATTAGATTAGATTACATTAGATTAGATTAGATTAGATTACAATACATTACATTCGATTAGATGACATTACATTAGATTACATTACATAATATGAGACTACATTAGATTAGATTAGATTACATTAGATTACATTAGATTACATGAGATTTGTTTAGATTAGATTACATCAGATTAGATTAGATTACATTTGATTCGATTACATTTGATGAGATAACATTTCATTAGATTACATTAGATTATATTAGATTAGATTAGATTACCTTACATTAGAGTAGACTAGTTTACATTTGATTAGATAGATTTGATTAGATTACATTAGATGACATTAGATTAGTTTAGATTACATTACATTCGATTAGATTACATTAGATTAGACTACATTACATTAGATTACATTACATTAGATTAGATTAGATTTCTTTAGATTAGATTAGATTACATTGGATTAGATTAGAGTACATTAGATTAGATTAGGTTACATTAGATTAGATTACATTACATTAGAGAACATTAGATTAGATCAGATTACATTAGATAAAGTTTCATTAGATTACATTACATTAGATTACATTATATTTGATGAGATTAGATTACATTCGAACAATTTAGATTAGATTACATTAGATTAAATTAGATTAGATTACATTAGATTATTTTAGATTATATTATATTAAATTAGATTACATTAGATTACATTACATTAAATTACATTAGATTATCTTAGATTAGATTATATTACATTAGATTACTTCATATTAGATTAGATTAGATTTGATTCGATTACATTAGATGTGATTACATTTCATTAGATAACATTAGATTATATTAGATTACAGTAGATTACATTACATTACATTCGATTAGATTAGTTTATATTAGATTAGATTACATTACATTTGATTACATTAGATTAGATTAGATTACATTACATTAGATTAATTAGATTAGATTAGATTACATTAGATTCGATTACATCTGATGAGATTACATTTCATTAGATTACATTAGATTATATTAGATTAGATTAGATTACATTTCATTAGATTAGTTTATTTTACATTTGATTAGATCACATTAGATTAGAATAAATTAGATTACTTTACATTAGATTAGTTTAGATTACATTACTTTCGATTAGATTATATTAGATTAGATTACATTACATTAGATTACATTAAATTGGATTAGATTAGATTTCATTAGATTAGGTTAGATTACATTAGATTAGATTAGATGAGATTACATTACATTACATTACATTAGATTCGGATAGATTAGATTTAATTACATTAGATTAGATTACATTAGATTAGATTAGATTAGAGTACATTAGATTAGATTAGATTGGATTAGATTAGATTAGATTACATTAGAGTACATTAGATTAGATTAGATTACATTAGATAAGGTTACATTACATTAGATTAGATTAGATTACATTACATTACATTTGATTAGATTAGATTAGATTAGATTACATTTGATTCGATTACATTTGATGAGATAACATTTCATTAGATTACATTAGATTATATTAGATTAGATTAGATTACCTTACATTAGAGTAGACTAGTTTACATTTGATTAGATAGATTTGATTAGATTACATTAGATGACATTAGATTAGTTTAGATTACATTACATTCGATTAGATTACATTAGATTAGACTACATTACATTAGATTACATTACATTAGATTAGATTAGATTTCTTTAGATTAGATTAGATTACATTAGATTAGATTAGAGTACATTAGATTAGATTAGGTTACATTAGATTAGATTACATTACATTAGAGAACATTAGATTAGATCAGATTACATTAGATAAAGTTTCATTAGATTACATTACATTAGATTACATTATATTTGATGAGATTAGATTACATTCGAACAATTTAGATTAGATTACATTAGATTATTTTAGATTATATTATATTAAATTAGATTACATTAGATTACATTACATTAAATTACATTAGATTATCTTAGATTAGATTATATTACATTAGATTACTTCATATTAGATTAGATTAGATTTGATTCGATTACATTAGATATGATTACATTTCATTAGATAACATTAGATTATATTAGATTACAGTAGATTACATTACATTACATTCGATTAGATTAGTTTATATTAGATTAGATTACATTACATTTGATTACATTAGATTAGTTTAGATTACATTACATTAGATTAATTAGATTAGATTAGATTACATTAGATTCGATTACATCTGATGAGATTACATTTCATTAGATTACATTAGATTATATTAGATTAGATTAGATTACATTTCATTAGATTAGTTTATTTTACATTTGATTAGATCACATTAGATTAGAATAAATTAGATTACTTTACATTAGATTAGTTTAGATTACATTACTTTCGATTAGATTATATTAGATTAGATTACATTACATTAGATTACATTAAATTGGATTAGATTAGATTTCATTAGATTAGGTTAGATTACATTAGATTAGATTAGATGAGATTACATTACATTACTTTACATTAGATTCGGATAGATTAGATTTAATTACATTAGATTAGATTACATTAGATTAGATTAGATTAGAGTACATTAGATTAGATTAGATTGGATTAGATTAGATTAGATTACATTAGAGTACATTAGATTAGATTAGATTACATTAGATAAGGTTACATTACATTAGATTAGATTAGATTACATTACATTACATTTGATTAGATTAGATTAGATTAGATTACATTTGATTCGATTACATTTGATGAGATAACATTTCATTAGATTACATTAGATTATATTAGATTAGATTAGATTACCTTACATTAGAGTAGACTAGTTTACATTTGATTAGATAGACTTGATTAGATTACATTAGATGACATTAGATTAGTTTAGGTTACATTACATTCGATTAGATTACATTAGATTAGACTACATTACATTAGATTACATTACATTAGATTAGATTAGATTTCTTTAGATTAGATTAGATTACATTAGATTAGATTAGAGTACATTAGATTAGATTAGGTTACATTAGATTAGATTACATTACATTAGAGAACATTAGATTAGATCAGATTACATTAGATAAAGTTTCATTAGATTACATTACATTAGATTACATTATATTTGATGAGATTAGATTACATTCGAACAATTTAGATTAGATTACATTAGATTAAATTAGATTAGATTACATTAGATTATTTTAGATTATATTATATTAAATTAGATTACATTAGATTACATTACATTAAATTACATTAGATTATCTTAGATTAGATTATATTACATTAGATTACTTCATATTAGATTAGATTAGATTTGATTCGATTACATTAGATGTGATTACATTTCATTAGATAACATTAGATTATATTAGATTACAGTAGATTACATTACATTACATTCGATTAGATTAGTTTATATTAGATTAGATTACATTACATTTGATTACATTAGATTAGATTAGATTACATTACATTAGATTAATTAGATTAGATTAGATTACATTAGATTCGATTACATCTGATGAGATTACATTTCATTAGATTACATTAGATTATATTAGATTAGATTAGATTACATTTCATTAGATTAGTTTATTTTACATTTGATTAGATCACATTAGATTAGAATAAATTAGATTACTTTACATTAGATTAGTTTAGATTACATTACTTTCGATTAGATTATATTAGATTAGATTACATTACATTAGATTACATTAAATTGGATTAGATTAGATTTCATTAGATTAGGTTAGATTAGATTAGATTAGATTAGATTAGATTACATTACATTACATTACATTAGATTCGGATAGATTAGATTTAATTACATTAGATTAGATTAGATTAGAGTACATTAGATTAGATTAGATTGGATTAGATTAGATTAGATTACATTAGAGTACATTAGATTAGATTAGATTACATTAGATAAGGTTACATTACATTAGATTAGATTAGATTACATTACATTACATTTGATTAGATTAGATTAGATTAGATTACAATAAATTACATTAGATTAGATTCCATTAGATTATATTACATTAGAATAGGTTACATTAGAATAGATTACAATAGATTAGATTAGATTACATTAGATTAGATTAGATTAGATTAGATTACAATACATTACAATCGATTAGATGACATTACATTAGATTACATTATATAATATGAGATTAGATTAGATTAGATTAGATTAGATTACATGAGATTTGCTTAGATTAGATTACATTAGATTAGATTAGATTAGATTACATTTGATTCGATTACATTTGATGAGATAACATTTCATTAGATTACATTAGATTATATTAGATTAGATTAGATTACATTATATTAGATTAGATTAGATTACATAAGATTAGATGACATTACATTAGATTACATTACATTACATTAAATTGCAATAGATTAGATTAGATTAGATTAGATTAGATTACATGATACAGACTGCACGTCTTAAATCACTGAGTAGAGCTTCTCTGCTTCATTCTATGGGTCAAGGTTAACGCTTTCATTCAAAGAAACAAACTGCATTCTTTGAATCATTGAATCAAACAACAATCATTGATTCAATGAATCAAACCTTGTTTCAATGGAACAAACCTATCTCCCTTATTTAGTGAACCAAACTGCATATTCATTGCATATTCAATGAAAGAGGCTGCATTCGTCAATTCAATGAGTAGAGCTACTCTCATTCATTCAATGGCACAAGTTTCACGCATTGTCTCTGTCAAACTACACACGTTTACTAGATGAAGCAAACTGCCCGTCTTAATTCAATGAATAGAGCTTCTCTCATTCATTCAATGTGTCAAGCTCACCGTTTGAATTTAATGAAACAAACTGCATTGATTGAATCACTGAATCAAACTAGAATCATTTATTCAATTAATCAAACCTTATTCCTTGTTTCATTCGAACAAACCTACCTCACTTATTTAGTGAATCCTACTACACTTATTCGTTCAATGAAACAGACTGCACATGATAATTCAATGAAGGTACTCTTAACGCATTGATTCAACCAAACAAATTGCACACATTTAGTTCATGAAGCAAACTGCATTTGTCAATTCAATGAATATAGCTACTCATTCATTCAATGTCACAAACTTCATACATTGTCTCAATCAAACTGCGCACATTCACTCCATGAACCAAACTGCACGTGTAAATTCAATTAGCAGAGCTCCTCTCATCAGTCAATGATGAGCTTAACGCTTTCATTCAATGAAACAAACAGCTTTCGTTGAATCATTGAATCAAATTCGAATGATGGATTCAATGTAGATTAGATTACATTAGATTAGATTAGATTAGATTACATTCGATTACATTAGATCAGATTATATTACATTAGATTATATTAGATTAGATTACATTACATTAGATTACAGTACATTACAATACATTACATTAGATTACTTTAGATTAGATTACATTAGATTATATTACATTAGAATAGGTTACATTAGAATAGATTACAATAGATTAGATTAGATTACATTAGATTAGATTAGATTAGATTACAATACATTACATTCGATTAGATGACATTACATTAGATTACATTACATAATATGAGACTACATTAGATTAGATTAGATTACATTAGATAACATTAGATTACATGAGATTTGCTTAGATTAGATTACATCAGTTTAGATTAGATTACATTTGATTCGATTACATTTGATGAGATAACATTTCATTAGATTACATTAGATTATATTAGATTAGATTAGATTACCTTACATTAGAGTAGACTAGTTTACATTTGATTAGATAGATTTGATTAGATTACATTAGATGACATTAGATTAGTTTAGATTACATTACATTCGATTAGATTACATTAGATTAGACTACATTACATTAGATTACATTACATTAGATTAGATTAGATTTCTTTAGATTAGATTAGATTACATTAGATTAGATTAGAGTACATTAGATTAGATTAGGTTACATTAGATTAGATTACATTACATTAGAGAACATTAGATTAGATCAGATTACATTAGATAAAGTTTCATTAGATTACATTACATTAGATTACATTATATTTGATGAGATTAGATTACATTCGAACAATTTAGATTAGATTACATTAGATTAAATTAGATTAGATTACATTAGATTATTTTAGATTATATTATATTAAATTAGATTACATTAGATTACATTACATTAAATTACATTAGATTATTTTAGATTAGATTATATTACATTAGATTACTTCATATTAGATTAGATTAGATTTGATTCGATTACATTAGATGTGATTACATTTCATTAGATAACATTAGATTATAATAGATTACAGTAGATTACATTACATTACATTCGATTAGATTAGTTTATATTAGATTAGATTACATTACATTTGATTACATTAGATTAGATTAGATTACATTACATTAGATTAATTAGATTAGATTAGATTACATTAGATTCGATTACATCTGATGAGATTACATTTCATTAGATTACATTAGATTATATTAGATTAGATTAGATTACATTTCATTAGATTAGTTTATTTTACATTTGATTAGATCACATTAGATTAGAATAAATTAGATTACTTTACATTAGATTAGTTTAGATTACATTATTTTCGATTAGATTATATTAGATTAGATTACATTACATTAGATTACATTAAATTGGATTAGATTAGATTTCATTAGATTAGGTTAGATTACATTAGATTAGATTAGATGAGATTACATTACATTACATTACATTAGATTCGGATAGATTAGATTTAATTACATTAGATTAGATTAGATTAGAGTACATTAGATTAGATTAGATTGGATTAGATTAGATTAGATTACATTAGAGTACATTAGATTAGATTAGATTACATTAGATAAGGTTACATTACATTAGATTAGATTAGATTACATTACATTACATTTGATTAGATTAGATTAGATTAGATTACAATAAATTACATTAGATTAGATTCCATTAGATTATATTACATTAGAATAGGTTACATTAGAATAGATTACAATAGATTAGATTAGATTACATTAGATTAGATTAGATTAGATTAGATTAGATTACAATACATTACAATCGATTAGATGACATTACATTAGATTACATTACATAATATGAGATTAGATTAGATTAGATTAGATTACATGAGATTTGCTTAGATTAGATTACATTAGATTAGATTAGATTAGATTACATTTGATTCGATTACATTTGATGAGATAACATTTCATTAGATTACATTAGATTAGATTAGATTACATTATATTAGATTAGATTAGTTTACATTTGATTAGATTAGATTTGATTAGATTACATTAGATGACATTAGATTAGTTTAGATTACATTACATTCGATTAGATTACATTAGATTAGACTACATTTCATTAGATTACATTACATTAGATTAGATTAGATTTCATTAGATTAGATTAGATTACATTGGATTAGATTAGAGTACATTAGATTAGATTAGGTTACATTAGATTAGATTACATTACATTAGAGGACATTAGATTAGATCAGATTACATTAGATAAAGTTACATTAGATTACATTACATTAGATTACATTATATTTGATGAGATTAGATTACATTCGAACAATTTAGATTAGATTATATTAGATTAAATTAGATTAGATTACATTAGATTATTTTAGATTAGATTATATTAAATTAGATTACATTAGATTACATTACATTAAATTACATTAGATTATCTTAGATTAGATTATATTACATTAGATTACTTCATATTAGATTAGATTAGATTTGATTCGATTACATTAGATGTGATTACATTTCATTAGATAACATTAGATTATATTAGATTACAGTAGATTACATTACATTACATTCGATTAGATTAGTTTATATTAGATTAGATTACATTACATTTGATTACATTAGATTAGATTAGATTACATTACATTAGATTAATTAGATTAGATTAGATTGCATTAGATTCGATTACATCTGATGAGATTACATTTCATTAGATTACATTAGATTATATTAGATTAGATTAGATTACATTTCATTAGATTAGTTTATTTTACATTTGATTAGATCACATTAGATTAGAATAAATTAGATTACTTTACATTAGATTAGTATAGATTACATTACTTTCGATTAGATTATATTAGATTAGATTACATTACATTAGATTACATTAAATTGGATTAGATTAGATTTCATTAGATTAGGTTAGATTACATTAGATTAGATTAGATGAGATTACATTACATTACATTACATTAGATTCGGATAGATTAGATTTAATTACATTAGATTAGATTACATTAGATTAGATTAGATTAGAGTACATTAGATTAGATTAGATTGGATTAGATTACATTAGAGAACATTAGATTAGATTAGATTACATTAGATAAGGTTACATTACATTAGATTAGATTAGATTACATTACATTACATTTGATTAGATTAGATTAGATTAGATTACAATAAATTACATTAGATTAGATTCCATTAGATTATATTACATTAGAATAGGTTACATTAGAATAGATTACAATAGATTAGATTACATTACATTAGATTAGATTAGATTAGATTAGATTACAATACATTACATTCGATTAGATGACATTACATTAGATTACATTACATAATATGAGATTAGATTAGATTAGATTAGATTAGATTACATGAGATTTGCTTAGATTAGATTACATTAGATTAGATTAGATTAGATTACATTTGATTCGATTACATTTGATGAGATAACATTTCATTAGATTACATTAGATTATATTAGATTAGATTAGATTACATTATATTAGATTAGATTAGTTTACATTTGATTAGATTAGATTTGATTAGATTACATTAGATGACATTAGATTAGTTTAGATTACATTACATTCGATTAGATTACATTAGATTAGACTACATTTCATTAGATTACATTACATTAGATTAGATTAGATTTCATTAGATTAGATTAGATTACATTAGATTAGATTAGAGTACATTAGATTAGATTAGGTTAAATTAGATTAGATTACCTTACATTAGAGGACATTAGATTAGATCAGATTACATTAGATAATGTTACATTAGATTACATTACATTAGATTACATTATATTTGATGAGATTAGATTACATTCGAACAACTTAGATTAGATTAAATTAGATTAGATTACATTAGATTATTTTAGATTAGATTATATTAAGTTAGATTACATTAGATTACATTACATTAAATTACATTAGAGTATTTTAGATCAGATTACATTACATTAGATTACTTCATATTAGATTAGATTAGATTTGATTCGATTACATTAGATGTGATTATATTTCATTCGATAACATTAGATTATATTAGATTACAGTAGATTACATTACATTCAATTAGATTAGTTTATATTAGATTAGATTACATTACATTTGATTACATTAGATTAGATTAGATTACATTTGATTACATTACATTAGATTAGATTAGATTTGATTACGTTACATTAGATTACATTACATTAGATTAATTAGATTAGATTAGATTACATTAGATTAGAGGAGAGGTTCTTTCATTCCTTCAAAGCCACAAACTGAACGCAATTAATGAATCTAACTGCAAACATTCATTCGATGAGGAACACTGTATGTGCTATTCCAATGAATCTAGCTTTTGCCATTCATTCAATGAAAGAAACTGCACGCGTTCATGCAATGATAAAAACTGCATGCGTTCATTAAATGAAACAGAGTGCACGTGTTAATTCAATGACTACAGAGATTACATTAGATTAGATTAGATTACATTAGATTACATTAGATTACATGAGATTTGCTTAGATTAGATTACATTAGATTAGATTAGATTACATTTGATTCGATTACATTTGATGAGATAACATTTCATTAGATTACGTTAGATTATATTAGATTAGATTAGATTACCTTACATTAGATTAGACTAGTTTACATTTGATTAGATAGATTTGATTAGATTACATTAGATGACATTAGATTAGTTTAGATTACACTACATTCGATTAGATTACATTAGATTAGACTACATTACATTAGATTACATTACATTAGATTAGATTAGATTTCTTTAGATTAGATTAGATTACATTAGATTAGATTAGAGTACATTAGATTAGATTACATTACATTAGAGAACATTAGATTAGATCAGATTACATTAGATAAAGTTTCATTAGATTACATTACATTAGATTACATTATATTTGATGAGATTAGATTACATTCGAACAATTTAGATTAGATTACATTAGATTAAATTAGATTAGATTACATTAGATTATTTTAGATTATATTATATTAAATTAGATTACATTAGATTACATTACATTAAATTACATTAGATTATCTTAGATTAGATTATATTACATTAGATTACTTCATATTAGATTAGATTAGATTTGATTCGATTACATTAGATGTGATTACATTTCATTAGATAACATTAGATTATATTAGATTAGAGTAGATTACATTACATTACATTCGATTAGATTAGTTTATATTAGATTAGATTACATTACATTTGATTACATTAGATTAGATTAGATTACATTACATTAGATTAATTAGATTAGATTAGATTACATTAGATTCGATTACATCTGATGAGATTACATTTCATTAGATTACATTAGATTATATTAGATTAGATTACATTTCATTAGATTAGTTTATTATAGATTTGATTAGATCACATTAGATTAGAATAAATTAGATTACTTTACATTAGATTAGTTTAGATTACATTACTTTCGATTAGATTATATTAGATTAGATTACATTACATTAGATTACATTAAATTAGATTAGATTAGATTTCATTAGATTAGGTTAGATTACATTAGATTATTTTAGATGAGATTACATTACATTACATTACATTAGATTCGGATAGATTAGATTTAATTACATTAGATTAGATTACATTAGATTAGATTAGATTAGAGTACATTAGATTAGATTAGATTGGATTAGATTAGATTAGATTACATTAGAGTACATTAGATTAGATTAGATTACATTAGATAAGGTTACATTACATTAGATTAGATTAGATTACATTACATTACATTTGATTAGATTAGATTTGATTAGATTACAATAAATTACATTAGATTAGATTCCATTAGATTATATTACATTAAAATAGGTTACATTAGAATAGATTACAATAGATTAGATTAGATTACATTAGATTAGATTAGATTGCAATACATTACATTCGATTAGATGACATTACATTAGATTACATTACATAATATGAGATTAGATTAGATTAGATTAGATTACATGAGATTTGCTTAGATTAGATTACATTAGATTAGATTAGATTAGATTACATTTGATTCGATTACATTTGATGAGATAACATTTCATTAGATTACATTAGATTAGATTAGATTAGATTAGATTACATTATATTAGATTAGATTAGTTTACATTTGATTAGATTACATTAGATGACATTAGATTAGTTTAGATTACATTACATTCGATTAGATTACATTAGATTAGACTACATTTCATTAGATTACATTACATTAGATTAGATTAGATTTCATTAGATTAGATTAGATTACATTAGATTAGATTAGAGTACATTAGATTAGATTAGGTTAAATTAGATTAGATTACATTACATTAGAGGACATTAGATTAGATCAGATTACATTAGATAAAGTTACATTAGATTACATTATATTTGATGAGATTAGATTACATTCGAACAACTTAGATTAGATTACATTAGATTAAATTAGATTAGATTACATTAGATTATTTTAGATTAGATTATATTAAGTTAGATTACATTAGATTACATTACATTAAATTACATTAGAGTATTTTAGATCAGATTACATTACATTAGATTACTTCATATTAGATTAGATTAGATTTGATTCGATTACATTAGATGTGATTATATTTCATTCGATAACATTAGATTATATTAGATTACAGTAGATTACATTACATTCAATTAGATTAGTTTATATTAGATTAGATTACATTACATTTGATTACATTAGATTAGATTAGATTACATTTGATTACATTACATTAGATTAGATTAGATTTGATTACGTTACATTAGATTACATTACATTAGATTAATTAGATTAGATTAGATTACATTAGATTAGAGGAGAGGTTCTTTCATTCCTTCAAAGCCACAAACTGAACGCAATTAATGAATCTAACTGCAAACATTCATTCGATGAGGAACACTGTATGTGCTATTCCAATGAATCTAGCTTTTGCCATTCATTCAATGAAAGAAACTGCACGCGTTCATGCAATGATAAAAACTGCATGCGTTCATTAAATGAAACAGAGTGCACGTGTTAATTCAATGACTACAGAGATTACATTAGATTAGATTAGATTACATTAGATTACATTAGATTACATGAGATTTGCTTAGATTAGATTACATTAGATTAGATTAGATTACATTTGATTCGATTACATTTGATGAGATAACATTTCATTAGATTACGTTAGATTATATTAGATTAGAATAGATTACCTTACATTAGATTAGACTAGTTTACATTTGATTAGATAGATTTGATTAGATTACATTAGATGACATTAGATTAGTTTAGATTACACTACATTCGATTAGATTACATTAGATTAGACTACATTACATTAGATTACATTAGATTAGATTAGATTAGATTTCATTAGATTAGATTAGATTACATTAGATTAGATTAGAGTACATTAGATTAGATTAGGTTACATTAGATTAGATTACATTACATTAGAGAACATTAGATTAGATCAGATTACATTAGATAAAGTTACATTAGATTATTTTAGATTAGATTATATTAAATTAGATTACATTAGATTACATTACATTAAATTACATTAGATTATCTTAGATTAGATTATATTACATTAGATTAATTCATATTAGATTAGATTAGATTTGATTCGATAACATTAGATGTGATTACATTTCATTAGATAACATTAGATTATATTAGATTACAGTAGATTACATTACATTACATTCGATTAGATTAGTTTATATTAGATTAGATTACATTACATTTGATTACATTAGATTAGATTACATTAGATTACATTACATTAGATTAGATTAGATTTGATTACGTTACATTAGATTACATTACATTAGATTAATTAGATTAGATTACATTAGATTCGATTACATCTGATGAGATTACATTTCATTAGATTACATTAGATTATATTAGATTAGATTAGATTACATTTCATTAGATTAGTTTATTTTACATTTGATTAGATCACATTAGATTAGAATAAATTAGATTACATTACATTAGATTAGTTTAGATTTCATTACTTTCGATTAGATTATATTAGATTAGATTACATTACATTAGATTACATTAAATTAGATTAGATTAGATTTCATTATATTAGATTAGATGAGATTACATTAGATTCGGTTAGATTAGATTTAATTACATTAGATTAGATTAGATTACATTACATTACATTTGATTAGATTAGATTAGATTAGATTACATTCGATTGGCTTAGATTAGATTATTTTAGATTAGATTATATTACATTAGATTACTTTATATTAGATTAGATTAGATTTGATTCGATTACATTAGATGTGATTACATTTCATTAGATAACATTAGATTATATTAGATTACATTACATTACATTCGATTAGATTAGTTTATATTAGATTACATTACATTACATTTGATTACATTACATTACATTAGATTAGATTAAATTACATTACATTAGATTACAATAGATTAGAGGAGAGGTTCTTTCATTCCTTCAAAGCCACAAACTGACCGCAATTAATGAATCTAACTGCAAACATTCATTCGATGAGGAACACTGTATGTGCTATTCCAATGTTTCTAGCTTTTGCCATTCATTCAATGATACAAACTGCACGCGTTCATGCAATGATAAAAACTGCATGCGTTCATTAAATGAAACAGAATGCACGTGTTAATTCAATGACTACAGAGATTAGATTAGATTACATTAGATTACATTAGATTACATGTGATTTGCTTAGATTAGATTACATTAGATTAGATTAGATTACATTTGATTCGATTACATTTGATGAGATAACATTTCATTAGATTACATTAGATTATATTAGATTAGAATAGATTACCTTACATTCGATTAGATTACATTAGATTAGACTACATTACATTAGATTACATTAGATTAGATTTCATTAGATTAGATTAGATTACATTAGATTAGATTAGAGTACATTAGATTAGATTAGGTTACATTAGATTAGATTACATTACATTAGAGAACATTAGATTAGATCAGATTACATTAGATAAAGTTACATTAGATTACATTACATTAGATTACATTTTATTTGATGAGATTAGATTACATTCGAACAACTTAGATTAGATTACATTAGATTAAATTAGATTAGATTACATTAGATTACATTACATTAAATTACATTAGATTATCTTAGATTAGATTATATTACATTAGATTACTTCATATTAGATTAGATTAGATTAGATTACATTAGATTACTTCATATTAGATTAGATTAGATTTGATTCGATAACATTAGATGTGATTACATTTCATTAGATAACATTAGATTATATTAGATTACAGTAGATTACATTACATTACATTCGATTAGATTAGTTTATATTAGATTAGATTACATTACATTTGATTACATTAGATTAGATTACATTAGATTACATTACATTAGATTAGATTAGATTTGATTACGTTACATTAGATTACATTACATTAGATTAATTAGATTAAATTACATTAGATTCGATTACATCTGATGAGATTACATTTCATTAGATTACATTAGATTATATTAGATTAGATTAGATTAGATTAGATTATATTACATGATACAGACTGCACGTCTTAAATCACTGAGTAGAGCTTCTCTGCTTCATTCAATGGGTCAAGGTTAACGCTTTCATTCAAAGAAACAAACTGCATTCATTGAATCATTGAATCAAATAACAATCATTGATTCAATGAATCAAACCTTGTTTCAATGGAACAAACATATCTCCCTTATTTAGTGAACCAAACTGCATATTCATTGCATATTCAATGAAAGAGGCTGCATTCGTCAATTCAATGAGTAGAGCTACTCTCATTCATTCAATGGCACAAGTTTCACGCATTGTCTCTGTCAAATTACACACGTTTACTAGATGAAGCAAACTGCCCGTCTTAATTCAATGAATAGAGCTTCTCTCATTCATTCAATGTGTCAAGCTCACCGTTTGAATTTAATGAAACAAACTGCATTGATTGAATCACTGAATCAAACTAGAATCATTGATTCAATGAATCAAACCTTATTCCTTGTTTCATTCGAACAAACCTAACTCACTTATTTTGTGAATCCTACTACACTTATTCGTTCAATGAAACAGACTGCACATGATAATTCAATGAAGGTACTCTTAATGCATTGATTCAACCAAACAAATTGCACACATTTAGTTCATGAAGCAAACTGCATTTGTCAATTCAATGAATATAGCTACTCATTCATTCAATGTCACAAACTTCATACATTGTCTCAATCAAACTGCGCACATTCACTCCATGAACCAAACTGCACGTGTTAATTCAATGAGCAGAGCTCCTCTCATCAGTCAATGATGAGCTTAACGCTTTCATTCAATGAAACAAACAGCTTTCGTTGAATCATTGAATCAAATTCGAATGATGGATTCAATGTAGATTAGATTACATTAGATTAGATTAGATTAGATTACATTCGATTACATTAGATCAGATTATATTACATTAGATTATATTAGATTAGATTACATTACATTAGATTACAGTACATTACAATACATTACATTCGATTACTTTAGATTAGATTACATTAGATTATATTACATTAGAATAGGTTACATTAGAATAGATTACAATAGATTAGATTAGATTACATTAGATTAGATTTGATTAGATTACAATACATTACATTCGATTAGATGACATTACATTAGATTACATT
Organism: Chiloscyllium punctatum; assembly: GCF_047496795.1. Lineage (NCBI taxonomy): Eukaryota > Metazoa > Chordata > Chondrichthyes > Orectolobiformes > Hemiscylliidae > Chiloscyllium > Chiloscyllium punctatum. Next base: position 37,799,975 of record NC_092785.1, read on the forward strand.
ACATAATATGAGACTACATTAGATTAGATTAGATTACATTAGATTACATGAGATTTGCTTAGATTAGATTACATTAGATTAGATTAGATTAGATTAGATTTGATTCGATTACATTTGATGAGATAACATTTTATTAGATTACATTAGATTATATTAGATTAGATTAGATTACCTTACATTAGATTAGACTAGTTTACATTTGATTAGATAGATTTGATTAGATTACATTAGATGACATTAGATTAGTTTAGATTACATTACATTCGATTAGATTACATTAGATTAGACTACATTACATTAGATTACATTACATTAGATAAGATTAGATTTCTTTAGATTAGATTAGATTACATTAGATTAGATTAGAGTACATTATATTAGATTAGGTTACATTAGATTAGATTACATTACATTAGAGAACATTAGATTAGATCAGATTACATTAGATAAAGTTTCATTAGATTACATTACATTAGATTACATTATATTTGATGAGATTAGATTACATTCGAACAACTTAGATTAGATTACATTAGATTATGTTAGATTAGTTTACATTTGATTAGATTAGATTTGATTAGATTACATTAGATGACATTAGATTAGTTTAGATTACATTACATTCGATTAGATTACATTAGATTAGACTACATTTCATTAGATTACATTACATTAGATTAGATTAGATTTCATTAGATTAGATTAGATTACATTGGATTAGATTAGAGTACATTAGATTAGATTAGGTTACATTAGATTAGATTACATTACATTAGAGGACATTAGATTAGATCAGATTACATTAGATAAAGTTACATTAGCTTACATTACATTAGATTACATTATATTTGATGAGATTAGATTACATTCGAACAACTTAGATTAGATTACATTAGATTAAATTAGATTAGATTACATTAGATTATTTTAGATTAGATTATATTAAATTAGATTACATTAGATTACATTACATTAAATTACATTAGATCATCTTAGATTAGATTACATTACATTAGATTACATAAGATTAGATGACATTACATTAGATTACATTACATTACATTAAATTGCAATAGATTAGATTAGATTAGATTATATTACATGATACAGACTGCACGTCTTAAATCACTGAGTAGAGCTTCTCTCCTTCATTCAATGGGTCAAGCTTAACGCTTTCATTCAAAGAAACAAACTGCATTCATTGAATCATTGAATCAAACAACAATCATTGATTCAATGAATCAAACCTTGTTTCAATGGAACAAACCTATCTCCCTTATTTAGTGAACCAAACTGCATATTCATTGCATATTCAATGAAAGAGGCTGCATTTGTCAATTCAATGAGTAGAGATACTCTCATTCATTCAATGGCACAAGTTTCACGCATTGTCTCTGTCAAACTACACACGTTTACTAGATGAAACAAACTGCCCGTCTTAATTCAATGAATAGAGCTTCTCTCATTCATTCAATGTGTCAAGCTCACCGTTTGTATTTAATGGAACAAACTGCCTTGATTGAATCACTGAATCAAACTAGAATTTTTGATTCAACGAATCAAACCTTATTCCTTGTTTCATTCGAACAAACCTAACTCACTTATTTAGTGAATCCCAGTACACGTATTCGTTCAATGAAACAGACTGCACATGATAATTCAATGAAGGTACTCTTAATGCATTGATTCAACCAAACAAATTGCACACATTTAATTCATGAAGCAAACTGCATTTGTCAATTCAATGAATTCATTCAAAGTCACAAGCTTCACACATTGTCTCAATGAAAATGCACACATTCACTCCGTGAACCAAACTGCACGTGTTAATTCAATGAGCAGAGCTTCTCTCCTCAATGATGAGTTTAACGCTTTCATTCAATAAAACAAACAGCTTTCGTTGAATCATTGAAACAAATTCGAATGATGGATTCAATGTAGGTTAGATTACATTAGATTAGATTAGATTAGATTAGATTAGATTACATTACATTACATTAGATTACATAACATTAGATTACATTAGATTAGATTACATTAGATTACTTAAGATTAGATGACATTACATTAGATTACATTACATTACATTAAATTGCAATAGATTAGATTAGATTAGATTAGATTATATTACATGATACAGACTGCACGTCTTAAATCACTGAGTAGAGCTTCTCTGCTTCATTCAATGGGTCAAGGTTAACGCTTTCATTCAAAGAAACAAACTGCATTCATTGAATCATTGAATCAAATAACAATCATTGATTCAATGAATCAAAACCTTGTTTCAATGGAACAAACCTATCTCCCTTATTTAGTGAACCAAACTGCATATTCATTGCATATTCAATGAAAGAGGCTGCATTCGTCAATTCAATGAGTAGAGCTACTCTCATTCATTCAATGGCACAAGTTTCACGCATTGTCTCTGTCAAACTACACACGTTTACTAGATGAAGCAAACTGCCCGTCTTAATTCAATGAATAGAGCTTCTCTCATTCATTCAATGTGTCAAGCTCACCGTTTGAATTTAATGAAACAAACTGCATTGATTGAATCACTGAATCAAACTAGAATCATTTATTCAATTAATCAAACCTTATTCCTTGTTTCATTCGAACAAACCTACCTCACTTATTTAGTGAATCCTACTACACTTATTCGTTCAATGAAACAGACTGCACATGATAATTCAATGAAGGTACTCTTAATGCATTGATTCAACCAAACAAATTGCACACATTTAGTTCATGAAGCAAACTGCATTTGTCAATTCAATGAATATAGCTACTCATTCATTCAATGTCACAAACTTCATACATTGTCTCAATCAAACTGCGCACATTCACTCCATGAACCAAACTGCACGTGTTAATTCAATGAGCAGAGCTCCTCTCATCAGTCAATGATGAGCTTAACGCTTTCATTCAATGAAACAAACAGCTTTCGTTGAATCATTGAATCAAATTCGAATGATGGATTCAATGTAGATTAGATTACATTAGATTAGATTAGATTAGATTACATTCGATTACATTAGATCAGATTATATTACATTAGATTATATTAGATTAGATTACATTACATTAGATTACAGTACATTACAATACATTACATTAGATTACTTTAGATTAGATTACATTAGATTATATTACATTAGAATAGGTTACATTAGAATAGATTACAATAGATTAGATTAGATTACATTAGATTAGATTACATTAGATTACAATACATTACATTCGATAAGATGACATTACATTAGATTACATTACATAATATGAGACTACATTAGATTAGATTAGATTACATTAGATTACATTAGATTAAATGAGATTTGCTTAGATTAGATTACATTAGATTAGATTAGATTAGATTTGATTCGATTACATTTGATGAGATAACATTTTATTAGATTACATTAGATTATTTTAGATTAGATTATATTAAATTAGATTACATTAGATTACATTACATTAAATTACATTAGATTATCTTAGATTAGATTACATTACATTAGATTACATAAGATTAGATGACATTACATTAGATTACATTACATTACATTAAATTGCAATAGATTAGATTAGATTAGATTAGATAACATGATACAGACTGCACGTCTTAAATCACTGAGTAGAGCTTCTCTCCTTCATTCAATGGGTCAAGCTTAACGCTTTCATTCAAAGAAACAAATTGCATTCATTGAATCATTGAATCAAACAACAATCATTGATTCAATGAATCAAACCTTGTTTCAATGGAACAAACCTATCTCCCTTATTTAGTGAACCAAACTGCATATTCATTGCATATTCAATGAAAGAGGCTGCATTTGTCAATTCAATGAGTAGAGATACTCTCATTCATTCAATGGCACAAGTTTCATGCATTGTCTCTGTCAAACTACACACGTTTACTAGATGAAACAAACTGCCCGTCTTAATTCAATGAATAGAGCTTCTCTCATTCATTCAATGTGTCAAGCTCACCGTTTGTATTTAATGGAACAAACTGCCTTGATTGAATCACTGAATCAAACTAGAATTTTTGATTCAATGAATCAAACCTTATTCCTTGTTTCATTCGAACAAACCTAACTCACTTATTTAGTGAATCCCAGTACACGTATTCGTTCAATGAAACAGACTGCACATGATAATTCAATGAAGGTACTCTTAATGCATTGATTCAACCAAACAAATTGCACACATTTAGTACATGAAGCAAACTGCATTTGTCAATGCAATGAATTCATTCAAAGTCACAAGCTTCACACATTGTCTCAATGAAAATGCACACATTCACTCCGTGAACCAAACTGCACGTGTTAATTCAATGAGCAGAGCTTCTCTCCTCAATGATGAGTTTAACGCTTTCATTCAATGAAACAAACAGCTTTCGTTGAATCATTGAAACAAATTCGAATGATGGATTCAATGTAAGTTAGATTACATTAGATTAGATTAGATTAGATTAGATTAGATTAGATTACATTACATTACATTAGATTACATAACATTAGATTACATTAGATTAGATTACATAAGATTAGATGACATTACATTAGATTACATTACATTACATTAAATTGCAATAGATTAGATTAGATTAGATTAGATTAGATTACATGATACAGACTGCACGTCTTAAATCACTGAGTAGAGCTTCTCTGCTTCATTCTATGGGTCAAGGTTAACGCTTTCATTCAAACAAACAAACTGCATTCTTTGAATCATTGAATCAAACAACAATCATTGATTCAATGAATCAAACCTTGTTTCAATGGAACAAACCTATCTCCCTTATTTAGTGAACCAAACTGCATATTCAGTGCATATTCAATGAAAGAGGCTGCATTCGTCAATTCAATGAGTAGAGCTACTCTCATTCATTCAATGGCACAAGTTTCACGCATTGTCTCTGTCAAACTACACACGTTTACTAGATGAAGCAAACTGCCCGTCTTAATTCAATGAATAGAGCTTCTCTCATTCATTCAATGTGTCAAGCTCACCGTTTGAATTTAATGAAACAAACTGCATTGATTGAATCACTGAATCAAACTAGAATCATTTATTCAATTAATCAAACCTTATTCCTTGTTTCATTCGAACAAACCTACCTCACTTATTTAGTGAATCCTACTACACTTATTCGTTCAATGAAACAGACTGCACATGATAATTCAATGAAGGTACTCTTAACGCATTGATTCAACCAAACAAATTGCACACATTTAGTTCATGAAACAAACTGCATTTGTCAATTCAATGAATATAGCTACTCATTCATTCAATGTCACAAACTTCATACATTGTCTCAATCAAACTGCGCACATTCACTCCATGAACCAAACTGCACGTGTTAATTCAATGAGCAGAGCTCCTCTCATCAGTCAATGATGAGCTTAACGCTTTCATTCAATGAAACAAACAGCTTTCGTTGAATCATTGAATCAAATTCGAAGGATGGATTCAATGTAGATTAGATTACATTAGATTAGATTAGATTAGATTACATTCGATTACATTAGATCAGATTATATTACATTAGATTATATTAGATTAGATTACATTACATTAGATTACAGTACATTACAATACATTACATTAGATTACTTTAGATTAGATTACATTAGATTATATTACATTAGAATAGGTTACATTAGAATAGATTACAATAGATTAGATTAGATTACATTAGATTAGATTAGATTAGATTACAATACATTACATTCGATTAGATGACATTACATTAGATTACATTACATAATATGAGACTACATTAGATTAGATTAGATTACATTAGATTACATTAGATTACATGAGATTTGTTTAGATTAGATTACATCAGATTAGATTAGATTACATTTGATTCGATTACATTTGATGAGATAACATTTCATTAGATTACATTAGATTATATTAGATTAGATTAGATTACCTTACATTAGAGTAGACTAGTTTACATTTGATTAGATAGATTTGATTAGATTACATTAGATGACATTAGATTAGTTTAGATTACATTACATTCGATTAGATTACATTAGATTAGACTACATTACATTAGATTACATTACATTAGATTAGATTAGATTTCTTTAGATTAGATTAGATTACATTGGATTAGATTAGAGTACATTAGATTAGATTAGGTTACATTAGATTAGATTACATTACATTAGAGAACATTAGATTAGATCAGATTACATTAGATAAAGTTTCATTAGATTACATTACATTAGATTACATTATATTTGATGAGATTAGATTACATTCGAACAATTTAGATTAGATTACATTAGATTAAATTAGATTAGATTACATTAGATTATTTTAGATTATATTATATTAAATTAGATTACATTAGATTACATTACATTAAATTACATTAGATTATCTTAGATTAGATTATATTACATTAGATTACTTCATATTAGATTAGATTAGATTTGATTCGATTACATTAGATGTGATTACATTTCATTAGATAACATTAGATTATATTAGATTACAGTAGATTACATTACATTACATTCGATTAGATTAGTTTATATTAGATTAGATTACATTACATTTGATTACATTAGATTAGATTAGATTACATTACATTAGATTAATTAGATTAGATTAGATTACATTAGATTCGATTACATCTGATGAGATTACATTTCATTAGATTACATTAGATTATATTAGATTAGATTAGATTACATTTCATTAGATTAGTTTATTTTACATTTGATTAGATCACATTAGATTAGAATAAATTAGATTACTTTACATTAGATTAGTTTAGATTACATTACTTTCGATTAGATTATATTAGATTAGATTACATTACATTAGATTACATTAAATTGGATTAGATTAGATTTCATTAGATTAGGTTAGATTACATTAGATTAGATTAGATGAGATTACATTACATTACATTACATTAGATTCGGATAGATTAGATTTAATTACATTAGATTAGATTACATTAGATTAGATTAGATTAGAGTACATTAGATTAGATTAGATTGGATTAGATTAGATTAGATTACATTAGAGTACATTAGATTAGATTAGATTACATTAGATAAGGTTACATTACATTAGATTAGATTAGATTACATTACATTACATTTGATTAGATTAGATTAGATTAGATTACATTTGATTCGATTACATTTGATGAGATAACATTTCATTAGATTACATTAGATTATATTAGATTAGATTAGATTACCTTACATTAGAGTAGACTAGTTTACATTTGATTAGATAGATTTGATTAGATTACATTAGATGACATTAGATTAGTTTAGATTACATTACATTCGATTAGATTACATTAGATTAGACTACATTACATTAGATTACATTACATTAGATTAGATTAGATGTCTTTAGATTAGATTAGATTACATTAGATTAGATTAGAGTACATTAGATTAGATTAGGTTACATTAGATTAGATTACATTACATTAGAGAACATTAGATTAGATCAGATTACATTAGATAAAGTTTCATTAGATTACATTACATTAGATTACATTATATTTGATGAGATTAGATTACATTCGAACAATTTAGATTAGATTACATTAGATTATTTTAGATTATATTATATTAAATTAGATTACATTAGATTACATTACATTAAATTACATTAGATTATCTTAGATTAGATTATATTACATTAGATTACTTCATATTAGATTAGATTAGATTTGATTCGATTACATTAGATATGATTACATTTCATTAGATAACATTAGATTATATTAGATTACAGTAGATTACATTACATTACATTCGATTAGATTAGTTTATATTAGATTAGATTACATTACATTTGATTACATTAGATTAGATTAGATTACATTACATTAGATTAATTAGATTAGATTAGATTACATTAGATTCGATTACATCTGATGAAATTACATTTCATTAGATTACATTAGATTATATTAGATTAGATTAGATTACATTTCATTAGATTAGTTTATTTTACATTTGATTAGATCACATTAGATTAGAATAAATTAGATTACTTTACATTAGATTAGTTTAGATTACATTACTTTCGATTAGATTATATTAGATTAATTACATTACATTAGATTACATTAAATTGGATTAGATTAGATTTCATTAGATTAGGTTAGATTACATTAGATTTGATTAGATGAGATTACATTACATTACATTACATTAGATTCGGATAGATTAGATTTAATTACATTAGATTAGATTACATTAGATTAGATTAGATTAGAGTACATTAGATTAGATTAGATTGGATTAGATTAGATTAGATTACATTAGAGTACATTAGATTAGATTAGATTACATTAGATAAGGTTACATTACATTAGATTAGATTAGATTACATTACATTACATTTGATTAGATTAGATTAGATTAGATTACATTTGATTCGATTACATTTGATGAGATAACATTTCATTAGATTACATTAGATTATATTAGATTAGATTAGATTACCTTACATTAGAGTAGACTAGTTTACATTTGATTAGATAGACTTGATTAGATTACATTAGATGACATTAGATTAGTTTAGGTTACATTACATTCGATTAGATTACATTAGATTAGACTACATTACATTAGATTACATTACATTAGATTAGATTAGATTTCTTTAGATTAGATTAGATTACATTAGATTAGATTAGAGTACATTAGATTAGATTAGGTTACATTAGATTAGATTACATTACATTAGAGAACATTAGATTAGATCAGATTACATTAGATAAAGTTTCATTAGATTACATTACATTAGATTACATTATATTTGATGAGATTAGATTACATTCGAACAATTTAGATTAGATTACATTAGATTATATTAGATTAGAATAGATTACCTTACATTAGATTAGACTAGTTTACATTTGATTAGATAGACTTGATTAGATTACATTAGATGACATTAGATTAGTTTAGGTTACATTACATTCGATTAGATTACATTAGATTAGACTACATTACATTAGATTACATTACATTAGATTAGATTAGATTTCTTTAGATTAGATTAGATTACATTAGATTAGATTAGAGTACATTAGATTAGATTAGGTTACATTAGATTAGATTACATTACATTAGAGAACATTAGATTAGATCAGATTACATTAGATAAAGTTTCATTAGATTACATTACATTAGATTACATTATATTTGATGAGATTAGATTACATTCGAACAATTTAGATTAGATTACATTAGATTAAATTAGATTAGATTACATTAGATTATTTTAGATTATATTATATTAAATTAGATTACATTAGATTACATTACATTAAATTACATTAGATTATCTTAGATTAGATTATATTACATTAGATTACTTCATATTAGATTAGATTAGATTTGATTCGATTACATTAGATGTGATTACATTTCATTAGATAACATTAGATTATATTAGATTACAGTAGATTACATTACATTACATTCGATTAGATTAGTTTATATTAGATTAGATTACATTACATTTGATTACATTAGATTAGATTAGATTACATTACATTAGATTAATTAGATTAGATTAGATTACATTAGATTCGATTACATCTGATGAGATTACATTTCATTAGATTACATTAGATTATATTAGATTAGATTAGATTACATTTCATTAGATTAGTTTATTTTACATTTGATTAGATCACATTAGATTAGAATAAATTAGATTACTTTACATTAGATTAGTTTAGATTACATTACTTTCGATTAGATTATATTAGATTAGATTACATTACATTAGATTACATTAAATTGGATTAGATTAGATTTCATTAGATTAGGTTAGATTAGATTAGATTAGATTAGATTAGATTACATTACATTACATTAGATTCGGATAGATTAGATTTAGTTACATTAGATTAGATTACATTAGATTAGATTAGATTAGAGTACATTAGATTAGATTAGATTGGATTAGATTAGATTAGATTACATTAGAGTACATTAGATTAGATTAGATTACATTAGATAAGGTTACATTACATTAGATTAGATTAGATTACATTACATTACATTTGATTAGATTAGATTAGATTAGATTACAATAAATTACATTAGATTAGATTCCATTAGATTATATTACATTAGAATAGGTTACATTAGAATAGATTACAATAGATTAGATTAGATTACATTAGATTAGATTAGATTAGATTAGATTACAATACATTACAATCGATTAGATGACATTACATTAGATTACATTACATAATATGAGATTAGATTAGATTAGATTAGATTAGATTACATGAGATTTGCTTAGATTAGATTACATTAGATTAGATTAGATTAGATTACATTTGATTCGATTACATTTGATGAGATAACATTTCATTAGATTACATTAGATTATATTAGATTAGATTAGATTACATTATATTAGATTAGATTAGATTACATAAGATTAGATGACATTACATTAGATTACATTACATTACATTAAATTGCAATAGATTAGATTAGATTAGATTAGATTAGATTACATGATACAGACTGCACGTCTTAAATCACTGAGTAGAGCTTCTCTGCTTCATTCTATGGGTCAAGGTTAACGCTTTCATTCAAAGAAACAAACTGCATTCTTTGAATCATTGAATCAAACAACAATCATTGATTCAATGAATCAAACCTTGTTTCAATGGAACAAACCTATCTCCCTTATTTAGTGAACCAAACTGCATATTCATTGCATATTCAATGAAAGAGGCTGCATTCGTCAATTCAATGAGTAGAGCTACTCTCATTCATTCAATGGCACAAGTTTCACGCATTGTCTCTGTCAAACTACACACGTTTACTAGATGAAGCAAACTGCCCGTCTTAATTCAATGAATAGAGCTTCTCTCATTCATTCAATGTGTCAAGCTCACCGTTTGAATTTAATGAAACAAACTGCATTGATTGAATCACTGAATCAAACTAGAATCATTTATTCAATTAATCAAACCTTATTCCTTGTTTCATTCGAACAAACCTACCTCACTTATTTAGTGAATCCTACTACACTTATTCGTTCAATGAAACAGACTGCACATGATAATTCAATGAAGGTACTCTTAACGCATTGATTCAACCAAACAAATTGCACACATTTAGTTCATGAAGCAAACTGCATTTGTCAATTCAATGAATATAGCTACTCATTCATTCAATGTCACAAACTTCATACATTGTCTCAATCAAACTGCGCACATTCACTCCATGAACCAAACTGCACGTGTAAATTCAATTAGCAGAGCTCCTCTCATCAGTCAATGATGAGCTTAACGCTTTCATTCAATGAAACAAACAGCTTTCGTTGAATCATTGAATCAAATTCGAATGATGGATTCAATGTAGATTAGATTACATTAGATTAGATTAGATTAGATTACATTCGATTACATTAGATCAGATTATATTACATTAGATTATATTAGATTAGATTACATTACATTAGATTACAGTACATTACAATACATTACATTAGATTACTTTAGATTAGATTACATTAGATTATATTACATTAGAATAGGTTACATTAGAATAGATTACAACAGATTAGATTAGATTACATTAGATTAGATTAGATTAGATTACAATACATTACATTCGATTAGATGACATTACATTAGATTACATTACATAATATGAGACTACATTAGATTAGATTAGATTACATTAGATAACATTAGATTACATGAGATTTGCTTAGATTAGATTACATCAGTTTAGATTAGATTACATTTGATTCGATTACATTTGATGAGATAACATTTCATTAGATTACATTAGATTATATTAGATTAGATTAGATTACCTTACATTAGAGTAGACTAGTTTACATTTGATTAGATAGATTTGATTAGATTACATTAGATGACATTAGATTAGTTTAGATTACATTACATTCGATTAGATTACATTAGATTAGACTACATTACATTAGATTACATTACATTAGATTAGATTAGATTTCTTTAGATTAGATTAGATTACATTAGATTAGATTAGAGTACATTAGATTAGATTAGGTTACATTAGATTAGATTACATTACATTAGAGAACATTAGATTAGATCAGATTACATTAGATAAAGTTTCATTAGATTACATTACATTAGATTACATTATATTTGATGAGATTAGATTACATTCGAACAATTTAGATTAGATTACATTAGATTAAATTAGATTAGATTACATTAGATTATTTTAGATTATATTATATTAAATTAGATTACATTAGATTACATTACATTAAATTACATTAGATTATTTTAGATTAGATTATATTACATTAGATTACTTCATATTAGATTAGATTAGATTTGATTCGATTACATTAGATGTGATTACATTTCATTAGATAACATTAGATTATAATAGATTACAGTAGATTACATTACATTACATTCGATTAGATTAGTTTATATTAGATTAGATTACATTACATTTGATTACATTAGATTAGATTAGATTACATTACATTAGATTAATTAGATTAGATTAGATTACATTAGATTCGATTACATCTGATGAGATTACATTTCATTAGATTACATTAGATTATATTAGATTAGATTAGATTACATTTCATTAGATTAGTTTATTTTACATTTGATTAGATCACATTAGATTAGAATAAATTAGATTACTTTACATTAGATTAGTTTAGATTACATTATTTTCGATTAGATTATATTAGATTAGATTACATTACATTAGATTACATTAAATTGGATTAGATTAGATTTCATTAGATTAGGTTAGATTACATTAGATTAGATTAGATGAGATTACATTACATTACATTACATTAGATTCGGATAGATTAGATTTAATTACATTAGATTAGATTACATTAGATTAGATTAGATTAGAGTACATTAGATTAGATTAGATTGGATTAGATTAGATTAGATTACATTAGAGTACATTAGATTAGATTAGATTACATTAGATAAGGTTACATTACATTAGATTAGATTAGATTACATTACATTACATTTGATTAGATTAGATTAGATTAGATTACAATAAATTACATTAGATTAGATTCCATTAGATTATATTACATTAGAATAGGTTACATTAGAATAGATTACAATAGATTAGATTAGATTACATTAGATTAGATTAGATTAGATTAGATTAGATTACAATACATTACAATCGATTAGATGACATTACATTAGATTACATTACATAATATGAGATTAGATTAGATTAGATTAGATTACATGAGATTTGCTTAGATTAGATTACATTAGATTAGATTAGATTAGATTACATTTGATTCGATTACATTTGATGAGATAACATTTCATTAGATTACATTAGATTAGATTAGATTACATTAGATTAGATTAGATTAGTTTACATTTGATTAGATTAGATTTGATTAGATTACATTAGATGACATTAGATTAGTTTAGATTACATTACATTCGATTAGATTACATTAGATTAGACTACATTTCATTAGATTACATTACATTAGATTAGATTAGATTTCATTAGATTAGATTAGATTACATTGGATTAGATTAGAGTACATTAGATTAGATTAGGTTACATTAGATTAGATTACATTACATTAGAGGACATTAGATTAGATCAGATTACATTAGATAAAGTTACATTAGATTACATTACATTAGATTACATTATATTTGATGAGATTAGATTACATTCGAACAATTTAGATTAGATTATATTAGATTAAATTAGATTAGATTACATTAGATTATTTTAGATTAGATTATATTAAATTAGATTACATTAGATTACATTACATTAAATTACATTAGATTATCTTAGATTAGATTATATTACATTAGATTACTTCATATTAGATTAGATTAGATTTGATTCGATTACATTAGATGTGATTACATTTCATTAGATAACATTAGATTATATTAGATTACAGTAGATTACATTACATTACATTCGATTAGATTAGTTTATATTAGATTAGATTACATTACATTTGATTACATTAGATTAGATTAGATTACATTACATTAGATTAATTAGATTAGATTAGATTGCATTAGATTCGATTACATCTGATGAGATTACATTTCATTAGATTACATTAGATTATATTAGATTAGATTAGATTACATTTCATTAGATTAGTTTATTTTACATTTGATTAGATCACATTAGATTAGAATAAATTAGATTACTTTACATTAGATTAGTATAGATTACATTACTTTCGATTAGATTATATTAGATTAGATTACATTACATTAGATTACATTAAATTGGATTAGATTAGATTTCATTAGATTAGGTTAGATTACATTAGATTAGATTAGATGAGATTACATTACATTACATTACATTAGATTCGGATAGATTAGATTTAATTACATTAGATTAGATTACATTAGATTAGATTAGATTAGAGTACATTAGATTAGATTAGATTGGATTAGATTAGATTAGATTACATTAGAGAACATTAGATTAGATTAGATTACATTAGATAAGGTTACATTACATTAGATTAGATTAGATTACATTACATTACATTTGATTAGATTAGATTAGATTAGATTACAATAAATTACATTAGATTAGATTCCATTAGATTATATTACATTAGAATAGGTTACATTAGAATAGATTACAATAGATTAGATTACATTACATTAGATTAGATTAGATTAGATTAGATTACAATACATTACATTCGATTAGATGACATTACATTAGATTACATTACATAATATGAGATTAGATTAGATTAGATTAGATTAGATTACATGAGATTTGCTTAGATTAGATTACATTAGATTAGATTAGATTAGATTACATTTGATTCGATTACATTTGATGAGATAACATTTCATTAGATTACATTAGATTATATTAGATTAGATTAGATTACATTATATTAGATTAGATTAGTTTACATTTGATTAGATTAGATTTGATTAGATTACATTAGATGACATTAGATTAGTTTAGATTACATTACATTCGATTAGATTACATTAGATTAGACTACATTTCATTAGATTACATTACATTAGATTAGATTAGATTTCATTAGATTAGATTAGATTACATTAGATTAGATTAGAGTACATTAGATTAGATTAGGTTAAATTAGATTAGATTACCTTACATTAGAGGACATTAGATTAGATCAGATTACATTAGATAATGTTACATTAGATTACATTACATTAGATTACATTATATTTGATGAGATTAGATTACATTCGAACAACTTAGATTAGATTAAATTAGATTAGATTACATTAGATTATTTTAGATTAGATTATATTAAGTTAGATTACATTAGATTACATTACATTAAATTACATTAGAGTATTTTAGATCAGATTACATTACATTAGATTACTTCATATTAGATTAGATTAGATTTGATTCGATTACATTAGATGTGATTATATTTCATTCGATAACATTAGATTATATTAGATTACAGTAGATTACATTACATTCAATTAGATTAGTTTATATTAGATTAGATTACATTACATTTGATTACATTAGATTAGATTAGATTACATTTGATTACATTACATTAGATTAGATTAGATTTGATTACGTTACATTAGATTACATTACATTAGATTAATTAGATTAGATTAGATTACATTAGATTAGAGGAGAGGTTCTTTCATTCCTTCAAAGCCACAAACTGAACGCAATTAATGAATCTAACTGCAAACATTCATTCGATGAGGAACACTGTATGTGCTATTCCAATGAATCTAGCTTTTGCCATTCATTCAATGAAAGAAACTGCACGCGTTCATGCAATGATAAAAACTGCATGCGTTCATTAAATGAAACAGAGTGCACGTGTTAATTCAATGACTACAGAGATTACATTAGATTAGATTAGATTACATTAGATTACATTAGATTACATGAGATTTGCTTAGATTAGATTACATTAGATTAGATTAGATTACATTTGATTCGATTACATTTGATGAGATAACATTTCATTAGATTACGTTAGATTATATTAGATTAGATTAGATTACCTTACATTAGATTAGACTAGTTTACATTTGATTAGATAGATTTGATTAGATTACATTAGATGACATTAGATTAGTTTAGATTACACTACATTCGATTAGATTACATTAGATTAGACTACATTACATTAGATTACATTACATTAGATTAGATTAGATTTCTTTAGATTAGATTAGATTACATTAGATTAGATTAGAGTACATTAGATTAGATTACATTACATTAGAGAACATTAGATTAGATCAGATTACATTAGATAAAGTTTCATTAGATTACATTACATTAGATTACATTATATTTGATGAGATTAGATTACATTCGAACAATTTAGATTAGATTATATTAGATTAAATTAGATTAGATTACATTAGATTATTTTAGATTATATTATATTAAATTAGATTACATTAGATTACATTACATTAAATTACATTAGATTATCTTAGATTAGATTATATTACATTAGATTACTTCATATTAGATTAGATTAGATTTGATTCGATTACATTAGATGTGATTACATTTCATTAGATAACATTAGATTATATTAGATTAGAGTAGATTACATTACATTACATTCGATTAGATTAGTTTATATTAGATTAGATTACATTACATTTGATTACATTAGATTAGATTAGATTACATTACATTAGATTAATTAGATTAGATTAGATTACATTAGATTCGATTACATCTGATGAGATTACATTTCATTAGATTACATTAGATTATATTAGATTAGATTACATTTCATTAGATTAGTTTATTATAGATTTGATTAGATCACATTAGATTAGAATAAATTAGATTACTTTACATTAGATTAGTTTAGATTACATTACTTTCGATTAGATTATATTAGATTAGATTACATTACATTAGATTACATTAAATTAGATTAGATTAGATTTCATTAGATTAGGTTAGATTACATTAGATTATTTTAGATGAGATTACATTACATTACATTACATTAGATTCGGATAGATTAGATTTAATTACATTAGATTAGATTACATTAGATTAGATTAGATTAGAGTACATTAGATTAGATTAGATTGGATTAGATTAGATTAGATTACATTAGAGTACATTAGATTAGATTAGATTACATTAGATAAGGTTACATTACATTAGATTAGATTAGATTACATTACATTACATTTGATTAGATTAGATTTGATTAGATTACAATAAATTACATTAGATTAGATTCCATTAGATTATATTACATTAAAATAGGTTACATTAGAATAGAATACAATAGATTAGATTAGATTACATTAGATTAGATTAGATTGCAATACATTACATTCGATTAGATGACATTACATTAGATTACATTACATAATATGAGATTAGATTAGATTAGATTAGATTACATGAGATTTGCTTAGATTAGATTACATTAGATTAGATTAGATTAGATTACATTTGATTCGATTACATTTGATGAGATAACATTTCATTAGATTACATTAGATTAGATTAGATTAGATTAGATTACATTATATTAGATTAGATTAGTTTACATTTGATTAGATTACATTAGATGACATTAGATTAGTTTAGATTACATTACATTCGATTAGATTACATTAGATTAGACTACATTTCATTAGATTACATTACATTAGATTAGATTAGATTTCATTAGATTAGATTAGATTACATTAGATTAGATTAGAGTACATTAGATTAGATTAGGTTAAATTAGATTAGATTACATTACATTAGAGGACATTAGATTAGATCAGATTACATTAGATAAAGTTACATTAGATTACATTACATTAGATTACATTATATTTGATGAGATTAGATTACATTCGAACAACTTAGATTAGATTACATTAGATTAAATTAGATTAGATTACATTAGATTATTTTAGATTAGATTATATTAAGTTAGATTACATTAGATTACATTACATTAAATTACATTAGAGTATTTTAGATCAGATTACATTACATTAGATTACTTCATATTAGATTAGATTAGATTTGATTCGATTACATTAGATGTGATTATATTTCATTCGATAACATTAGATTATATTAGATTACAGTAGATTACATTACATTCAATTAGATTAGTTTATATTAGATTAGATTACATTACATTTGATTACATTAGATTAGATTAGATTACATTTGATTACATTACATTAGATTAGATTAGATTTGATTACGTTACATTAGATTACATTACATTAGATTAATTAGATTAGATTAGATTACATTAGATTAGAGGAGAGGTTCTTTCATTCCTTCAAAGCCACAAACTGAACGCAATTAATGAATCTAACTGCAAACATTCATTCGATGAGGAACACTGTATGTGCTATTCCAATGAATCTAGCTTTTGCCATTCATTCAATGAAAGAAACTGCACGCGTTCATGCAATGATAAAAACTGCATGCGTTCATTAAATGAAACAGAGTGCACGTGTTAATTCAATGACTACAGAGATTACATTAGATTAGATTAGATTACATTAGATTACATTAGATTACATGAGATTTGCTTAGATTAGATTACATTAGATTAGATTAGATTACATTTGATTCGATTACATTTGATGAGATAACATTTCATTAGATTACGTTAGATTATATTAGATTAGAATAGATTACCTTACATTAGATTAGACTAGTTTACATTTGATTAGATAGATTTGATTAGATTACATTAGATGACATTAGATTAGTTTAGATTACACTACATTCGATTAGATTACATTAGATTAGACTACATTACATTAGATTACATTAGATTAGATTAGATTAGATTTCATTAGATTAGATTAGATTACATTAGATTAGATTAGAGTACATTAGATTAGATTAGGTTACATTAGATTAGATTACATTACATTAGAGAACATTAGATTAGATCAGATTACATTAGATAAAGTTACATTAGATTATTTTAGATTAGATTATATTAAATTAGATTACATTAGATTACATTAGATAAAGTTACATTAGATTATCTTAGATTAGATTATATTACATTAGATTAATTCATATTAGATTAGATTAGATTTGATTCGATAACATTAGATGTGATTACATTTCATTAGATAACATTAGATTATATTAGATTACAGTAGATTACATTACATTACATTCGATTAGATTAGTTTATATTAGATTAGATTACATTACATTTGATTACATTAGATTAGATTACATTAGATTACATTACATTAGATTAGATTAGATTTGATTACGTTACATTAGATTACATTACATTAGATTAATTAGATTAGATTACATTAGATTCGATTACATCTGATGAGATTACATTTCATTAGATTACATTAGATTATATTAGATTAGATTAGATTACATTTCATTAGATTAGTTTATTTTACATTTGATTAGATCACATTAGATTAGAATAAATTAGATTACATTACATTAGATTAGTTTAGATTTCATTACTTTCGATTAGATTATATTAGATTAGATTACATTACATTAGATTACATTAAATTAGATTAGATTAGATTTCATTATATTAGATTAGATGAGATTACATTAGATTCGGTTAGATTAGATTTAATTACATTAGATTAGATTAGATTACATTACATTACATTTGATTAGATTAGATTAGATTAGATTACATTCGATTGGCTTAGATTAGATTATTTTAGATTAGATTATATTACATTAGATTACTTTATATTAGATTAGATTAGATTTGATTCGATTACATTAGATGTGATTACATTTCATTAGATAACATTAGATTATATTAGATTACATTACATTACATTCGATTAGATTAGTTTATATTAGATTACATTACATTACATTTGATTACATTACATTACATTAGATTAGATTAAATTACATTACATTAGATTACAATAGATTAGAGGAGAGGTTCTTTCATTCCTTCAAAGCCACAAACTGACCGCAATTAATGAATCTAACTGCAAACATTCATTCGATGAGGAACACTGTATGTGCTATTCCAATGTTTCTAGCTTTTGCCATTCATTCAATGATACAAACTGCACGCGTTCATGCAATGATAAAAACTGCATGCGTTCATTAAATGAAACAGAATGCACGTGTTAATTCAATGACTACAGAGATTAGATTAGATTACATTAGATTACATTAGATTACATGTGATTTGCTTAGATTAGATTACATTAGATTAGATTAGATTACATTTGATTCGATTACATTTGATGAGATAACATTTCATTAGATTACATTAGATTATATTAGATTAGAATAGATTACCTTACATTCGATTAGATTACATTAGATTAGACTACATTACATTAGATTACATTAGATTAGATTTCATTAGATTAGATTAGATTACATTAGATTAGATTAGAGTACATTAGATTAGATTAGGTTACATTAGATTAGATTACATTACATTAGAGAACATTAGATTAGATCAGATTACATTAGATAAAGTTACATTAGATTACATTACATTAGATTACATTTTATTTGATGAGATTAGATTACATTCGAACAACTTAGATTAGATTACATTAGATTAAATTAGATTAGATTACATTAGATTACATTACATTAAATTACATTAGATTATCTTAGATTAGATTATATTACATTAGATTACTTCATATTAGATTAGATTAGATTAGATTACATTAGATTACTTCATATTAGATTAGATTAGATTTGATTCGATAACATTAGATGTGATTACATTTCATTAGATAACATTAGATTATATTAGATTACAGTAGATTACATTACATTACATTCGATTAGATTAGTTTATATTAGATTAGATTACATTACATTTGATTACATTAGATTAGATTACATTAGATTACATTACATTAGATTAGATTAGATTTGATTACGTTACATTAGATTACATTACATTAGATTAATTAGATTAGATTACATTAGATTCGATTACATCTGATGAGATTACATTTCATTAGATTACATTAGATTATATTAGATTAGATTAGATTAGATTAGATTATATTACATGATACAGACTGCACGTCTTAAATCACTGAGTAGAGCTTCTCTGCTTCATTCAATGGGTCAAGGTTAACGCTTTCATTCAAAGAAACAAACTGCATTCATTGAATCATTGCATCAAATAACAATCATTGATTCAATGAATCAAACCTTGTTTCAATGGAACAAACATATCTCCCTTATTTAGTGAACCAAACTGCATATTCATTGCATATTCAATGAAAGAGGCTGCATTCGTCAATTCAATGAGTAGAGCTACTCTCATTCATTCAATGGCACAAGTTTCACGCATTGTCTCTGTCAAATTACACACGTTTACTAGATGAAGCAAACTGCCCGTCTTAATTCAATGAATAGAGCTTCTCTCATTCATTCAATGTGTCAAGCTCACCGTTTGAATTTAATGAAACAAACTGCATTGATTGAATCACTGAATCAAACTAGAATCATTGATTCAATGAATCAAACCTTATTCCTTGTTTCATTCGAACAAACCTAACTCACTTATTTTGTGAATCCTACTACACTTATTCGTTCAATGAAACAGACTGCACATGATAATTCAATGAAGGTACTCTTAATGCATTGATTCAACCAAACAAATTGCACACATTTAGTTCATGAAGCAAACTGCATTTGTCAATTCAATGAATATAGCTACTCATTCATTCAATGTCACAAACTTCATACATTGTCTCAATCAAACTGCGCACATTCACTCCATGAACCAAACTGCACGTGTTAATTCAATGAGCAGAGCTCCTCTCATCAGTCAATGATGAGCTTAACGCTTTCATTCAATGAAACAAACAGCTTTCGTTGAATCATTGAATCAAATTCGAATGATGGATTCAATGTAGATTAGATTACATTAGATTAGATTAGATTAGATTACATTCGATTACATTAGATCAGATTATATTACATTAGATTATATTAGATTAGATTACATTACATTAGATTACAGTACATTACAATACATTACATTCGATTACTTTAGATTAGATTACATTAGATTATATTACATTAGAATAGGTTACATTAGAATAGATTACAATAGATTAGATTAGATTACATTAGATTAGATTTGATTAGATTACAATACATTACATTCGATTAGATGACATTACATTAGATTACATTACATAATATGAGACTACATTAGATTAGATTAGATTACATTAGATTACATGAGATTTGCTTAGATTAGATTACATTAGATTAGATTAGATTAGATTAGATTTGATTCGATTACATTTGATGAGATAACATTTTATTAGATTACATTAGATTATATTAGATTAGATTAGATTACCTTACATTAGATTAGACTAGTTTACATTTGATTAGATAGATTTGATTAGATTACATTAGATGACATTAGATTAGTTTAGATTACATTACATTCGATTAGATTACATTAGATTAGACTACATTACATTAGATTACATTACATTAGATAAGATTAGATTTCTTTAGATTAGATTAGATTACATTAGATTAGATTAGAGTACATTATATTAGATTAGGTTACATTAGATTAGATTACATTACATTAGAGAACATTAGATTAGATCAGATTACATTAGATAAAGTTTCATTAGATTACATTACATTAGATTACATTATATTTGATGAGATTAGATTACATTCGAACAACTTAGATTAGATTACATTAGATTATATTAGATTAGTTTACATTTGATTAGATTAGATTTGATTAGATTACATTAGATGACATTAGATTAGTTTAGATTACATTACATTCGATTAGATTACATTAGATTAGACTACATTTCATTAGATTACATTACATTAGATTAGATTAGATTTCATTAGATTAGATTAGATTACATTGGATTAGATTAGAGTACATTAGATTAGATTAGGTTACATTAGATTAGATTACATTACATTAGAGGACATTAGATTAGATCAGATTACATTAGATAAAGTTACATTAGCTTACATTACATTAGATTACATTATATTTGATGAGATTAGATTACATTCGAACAACTTAGATTAGATTACATTAGATTAAATTAGATTAGATTACATTAGATTATTTTAGATTAGATTATATTAAATTAGATTACATTAGATTACATTACATTAAATTACATTAGATCATCTTAGATTAGATTACATTACATTAGATTACATAAGATTAGATGACATTACATTAGATTACATTACATTACATTAAATTGCAATAGATTAGATTAGATTAGATTATATTACATGATACAGACTGCACGTCTTAAATCACTGAGTAGAGCTTCTCTCCTTCATTCAATGGGTCAAGCTTAACGCTTTCATTCAAAGAAACAAACTGCATTCATTGAATCATTGAATCAAACAACAATCATTGATTCAATGAATCAAACCTTGTTTCAATGGAACAAACCTATCTCCCTTATTTAGTGAACCAAACTGCATATTCATTGCATATTCAATGAAAGAGGCTGCATTTGTCAATTCAATGAGTAGAGATACTCTCATTCATTCAATGGCACAAGTTTCACGCATTGTCTCTGTCAAACTACACACGTTTACTAGATGAAACAAACTGCCCGTCTTAATTCAATGAATAGAGCTTCTCTCATTCATTCAATGTGTCAAGCTCACCGTTTGTATTTAATGGAACAAACTGCCTTGATTGAATCACTGAATCAAACTAGAATTTTTGATTCAACGAATCAAACCTTATTCCTTGTTTCATTCGAACAAACCTAACTCACTTATTTAGTGAATCCCAGTACACGTATTCGTTCAATGAAACAGACTGCACATGATAATTCAATGAAG
Source organism: Chiloscyllium punctatum (assembly GCF_047496795.1). Taxonomy (NCBI): domain Eukaryota; kingdom Metazoa; phylum Chordata; class Chondrichthyes; order Orectolobiformes; family Hemiscylliidae; genus Chiloscyllium; species Chiloscyllium punctatum. The sequence goes on from NC_092785.1 coordinate 37,823,872, forward strand.
GTACTCTTAATGCATTGATTCAACCAAACAAATTGCACACATTTAATTCATGAAGCAAACTGCATTTGTCAATTCAATGAATTCATTCAAAGTCACAAGCTTCACACATTGTCTCAATGAAAATGCACACATTCACTCCGTGAACCAAACTGCACGTGTTAATTCAATGAGCAGCGCTTCTCTCCTCAATGATGAGTTTAACGCTTTCATTCAATAAAACAAACAGCTTTCGTTGAATCATTGAAACAAATTCGAATGATGGATTCAATGTAGGTTAGATTACATTAGATTAGATTAGATTAGATTAGATTAGATTACATTACATTACATTAGATTACATAACATTAGATTACATTAGATTAGATTACATTAGATTACTTAAGATTAGATGACATTACATTAGATTACATTACATTACATTAAATTGCAATAGATTAGATTAGATTAGATTAGATTATATTACATGATACAGACTGCACGTCTTAAATCACTGAGTAGAGCTTCTCTGCTTCATTCAATGGGTCAAGGTTAACGCTTTCATTCAAAGAAACAAACTGCATTCATTGAATCATTGAATCAAATAACAATCATTGATTCAATGAATCAAAACCTTGTTTCAATGGAACAAACCTATCTCCCTTATTTAGTGAACCAAACTGCATATTCATTGCATATTCAATGAAAGAGGCTGCATTCGTCAATTCAATGAGTAGAGCTACTCTCATTCATTCAATGGCACAAGTTTCACGCATTGTCTCTGTCAAACTACACACGTTTACTAGATGAAGCAAACTGCCCGTCTTAATTCAATGAATAGAGCTTCTCTCATTCATTCAATGTGTCAAGCTCACCGTTTGAATTTAATGAAACAAACTGCATTGATTGAATCACTGAATCAAACTAGAATCATTTATTCAATTAATCAAACCTTATTCCTTGTTTCATTCGAACAAACCTACCTCACTTATTTAGTGAATCCTACTACACTTATTCGTTCAATGAAACAGACTGCACATGATAATTCAATGAAGGTACTCTTAATGCATTGATTCAACCAAACAAATTGCACACATTTAGTTCATGAAGCAAACTGCATTTGTCAATTCAATGAATATAGCTACTCATTCATTCAATGTCACAAACTTCATACATTGTCTCAATCAAACTGCGCACATTCACTCCATGAACCAAACTGCACGTGTTAATTCAATGAGCAGAGCTCCTCTCATCAGTCAATGATGAGCTTAACGCTTTCATTCAATGAAACAAACAGCTTTCGTTGAATCATTGAATCAAATTCGAATGATGGATTCAATGTAGATTAGATTACATTAGATTAGATTAGATTAGATTACATTCGATTACATTAGATCAGATTATATTACATTAGATTATATTAGATTAGATTACATTACATTAGATTACAGTACATTACAATACATTACATTAGATTACTTTAGATTAGATTACATTAGATTATATTACATTAGAATAGGTTACATTAGAATAGATTACAATAGATTAGATTAGATTACATTAGATTAGATTAGATTAGATTACAATACATTACATTCGATAAGATGACATTACATTAGATTACATTACATAATATGAGACTACATTAGATTAGATTAGATTACATTAGATTACATTAGATTAAATGAGATTTGCTTAGATTAGATTACATTAGATTAGATTAGATTAGATTTGATTCGATTACATTTGATGAGATAACATTTTATTAGATTACATTAGATTTAGATTAGATTATATTAAATTAGATTACATTAGATTACATTACATTAAATTACATTAGATTATCTTAGATTAGATTACATTACATTAGATTACATAAGATTAGATGACATTACATTAGATTACATTACATTACATTAAATTGCAATAGATTAGATTAGATTAGATTAGATAACATGATACAGACTGCACGTCTTAAATCACTGAGTAGAGCTTCTCTCCTTCATTCAATGGGTCAAGCTTAACGCTTTCATTCAAAGAAACAAATTGCATTCATTGAATCATTGAATCAAACAACAATCATTGATTCAATGAATCAAACCTTGTTTCAATGGAACAAACCTATCTCCCTTATTTAGTGAACCAAACTGCATATTCATTGCATATTCAATGAAAGAGGCTGCATTTGTCAATTCAATGAGTAGAGATACTCTCATTCATTCAATGGCACAAGTTTCATGCATTGTCTCTGTCAAACTACACACGTTTACTAGATGAAACAAACTGCCCGTCTTAATTCAATGAATAGAGCTTCTCTCATTCATTCAATGTGTCAAGCTCACCGTTTGTATTTAATGGAACAAACTGCCTTGATTGAATCACTGAATCAAACTAGAATTTTTGATTCAATGAATCAAACCTTATTCCTTGTTTCATTCGAACAAACCTAACTCACTTATTTAGTGAATCCCAGTACACGTATTCGTTCAATGAAACAGACTGCACATGATAATTCAATGAAGGTACTCTTAATGCATTGATTCAACCAAACAAATTGCACACATTTAGTACATGAAGCAAACTGCATTTGTCAATGCAATGAATTCATTCAAAGTCACAAGCTTCACACATTGTCTCAATGAAAATGCACACATTCACTCCGTGAACCAAACTGCACGTGTTAATTCAATGAGCAGAGCTTCTCTCCTCAATGATGAGTTTAACGCTTTCATTCAATGAAACAAACAGCTTTCGTTGAATCATTGAAACAAATTCGAATGATGGATTCAATGTAGGTTAGATTACATTAGATTAGATTAGATTAGATTAGATTAGATTAGATTACATTACATTACATTAGATTACATAACATTAGATTACATTAGATTAGATTACATAAGATTAGATGACATTACATTAGATTACATTACATTACATTAAATTGCAATAGATTAGATTAGATTAGATTAGATTAGATTACATGATACAGACTGCACGTCTTAAATCACTGAGTAGAGCTTCTCTGCTTCATTCTATGGGTCAAGGTTAACGCTTTCATTCAAACAAACAAACTGCATTCTTTGAATCATTGAATCAAACAACAATCATTGATTCAATGAATCAAACCTTGTTTCAATGGAACAAACCTATCTCCCTTATTTAGTGAACCAAACTGCATATTCAGTGCATATTCAATGAAAGAGGCTGCATTCGTCAATTCAATGAGTAGAGCTACTCTCATTCATTCAATGGCACAAGTTTCACGCATTGTCTCTGTCAAACTACACACGTTTACTAGATGAAGCAAACTGCCCGTCTTAATTCAATGAATAGAGCTTCTCTCATTCATTCAATGTGTCAAGCTCACCGTTTGAATTTAATGAAACAAACTGCATTGATTGAATCACTGAATCAAACTAGAATCATTTATTCAATTAATCAAACCTTATTCCTTGTTTCATTCGAACAAACCTACCTCACTTATTTAGTGAATCCTACTACACTTATTCGTTCAATGAAACAGACTGCACATGATAATTCAATGAAGGTACTCTTAACGCATTGATTCAACCAAACAAATTGCACACATTTAGTTCATGAAACAAACTGCATTTGTCAATTCAATGAATATAGCTACTCATTCATTCAATGTCACAAACTTCATACATTGTCTCAATCAAACTGCGCACATTCACTCCATGAACCAAACTGCACGTGTTAATTCAATGAGCAGAGCTCCTCTCATCAGTCAATGATGAGCTTAACGCTTTCATTCAATGAAACAAACAGCTTTCGTTGAATCATTGAATCAAATTCGAAGGATGGATTCAATGTAGATTAGATTACATTAGATTAGATTAGATTAGATTACATTCGATTACATTAGATCAGATTATATTACATTAGATTATATTAGATTAGATTACATTACATTAGATTACAGTACATTACAATACATTACATTAGATTACTTTAGATTAGATTACATTAGATTATATTACATTAGAATAGGTTACATTAGAATAGATTACAATAGATTAGATTAGATTACATTAGATTAGATTAGATTAGATTACAATACATTACATTCGATTAGATGACATTACATTAGATTACATTACATAATATGAGACTACATTAGATTAGATTAGATTACATTAGATTACATTAGATTACATGAGATTTGTTTAGATTAGATTACATCAGATTAGATTAGATTACATTTGATTCGATTACATTTGATGAGATAACATTTCATTAGATTACATTAGATTATATTAGATTAGATTAGATTACCTTACATTAGAGTAGACTAGTTTACATTTGATTAGATAGATTTGATTAGATTACATTAGATGACATTAGATTAGTTTAGATTACATTACATTCGATTAGATTACATTAGATTAGACTACATTACATTAGATTACATTACATTAGATTAGATTAGATTTCTTTAGATTAGATTAGATTACATTGGATTAGATTAGAGTACATTAGATTAGATTAGGTTACATTAGATTAGATTACATTACATTAGAGAACATTAGATTAGATCAGATTACATTAGATAAAGTTTCATTAGATTACATTACATTAGATTACATTATATTTGATGAGATTAGATTACATTCGAACAATTTAGATTAGATTACATTAGATTAAATTAGATTAGATTACATTAGATTATTTTAGATTATATTATATTAAATTAGATTACATTAGATTACATTACATTAAATTACATTAGATTATCTTAGATTAGATTATATTACATTAGATTACTTCATATTAGATTAGATTAGATTTGATTCGATTACATTAGATGTGATTACATTTCATTAGATAACATTAGATTATATTAGATTACAGTAGATTACATTACATTACATTCGATTAGATTAGTTTATATTAGATTAGATTACATTACATTTGATTACATTAGATTAGATTAGATTACATTACATTAGATTAATTAGATTAGATTAGATTACATTAGATTCGATTACATCTGATGAGATTACATTTCATTAGATTACATTAGATTATATTAGATTAGATTAGATTACATTTCATTAGATTAGTTTATTTTACATTTGATTAGATCACATTAGATTAGAATAAATTAGATTACTTTACATTAGATTAGTTTAGATTACATTACTTTCGATTAGATTATATTAGATTAGATTACATTACATTAGATTACATTAAATTGGATTAGATTAGATTTCATTAGATTAGGTTAGATTACATTAGATTAGATTAGATGAGATTACATTACATTACATTACATTAGATTCGGATAGATTAGATTTAATTACATTAGATTAGATTACATTAGATTAGATTAGATTAGAGTACATTAGATTAGATTAGATTGGATTAGATTAGATTAGATTACATTAGAGTACATTAGATTAGATTAGATTACATTAGATAAGGTTACATTACATTAGATTAGATTAGATTACATTACATTACATTTGATTAGATTAGATTAGATTAGATTACATTTGATTCGATTACATTTGATGAGATAACATTTCATTAGATTACATTAGATTATATTAGATTAGATTAGATTACCTTACATTAGAGTAGACTAGTTTACATTTGATTAGATAGATTTGATTAGATTACATTAGATGACATTAGATTAGTTTAGATTACATTACATTCGATTAGATTACATTAGATTAGACTACATTACATTAGATTACATTACATTAGATTAGATTAGATTTCTTTAGATTAGATTAGATTACATTAGATTAGATTAGAGTACATTAGATTAGATTAGGTTACATTAGATTAGATTACATTACATTAGAGAACATTAGATTAGATCAGATTACATTAGATAAAGTTTCATTAGATTACATTACATTAGATTACATTATATTTGATGAGATTAGATTACATTCGAACAATTTAGATTAGATTACATTAGATTATTTTAGATTATATTATATTAAATTAGATTACATTAGATTACATTACATTAAATTACATTAGATTATCTTAGATTAGATTATATTACATTAGATTACTTCATATTAGATTAGATTAGATTTGATTCGATTACATTAGATATGATTACATTTCATTAGATAACATTAGATTATATTAGATTACAGTAGATTACATTACATTACATTCGATTAGATTAGTTTATATTAGATTAGATTACATTACATTTGATTACATTAGATTAGATTAGATTACATTACATTAGATTAATTAGATTAGATTAGATTACATTAGATTCGATTACATCTGATGAAATTACATTTCATTAGATTACATTAGATTATATTAGATTAGATTAGATTACATTTCATTAGATTAGTTTATTTTACATTTGATTAGATCACATTAGATTAGAATAAATTAGATTACTTTACATTAGATTAGTTTAGATTACATTACTTTCGATTAGATTATATTAGATTAATTACATTACATTAGATTACATTAAATTGGATTAGATTAGATTTCATTAGATTAGGTTAGATTACATTAGATTTGATTAGATGAGATTACATTACATTACATTACATTAGATTCGGATAGATTAGATTTAATTACATTAGATTAGATTACATTAGATTAGATTAGATTAGAGTACATTAGATTAGATTAGATTGGATTAGATTAGATTAGATTACATTAGAGTACATTAGATTAGATTAGATTACATTAGATAAGGTTACATTACATTAGATTAGATTAGATTACATTACATTACATTTGATTAGATTAGATTAGATTAGATTACATTTGATTCGATTACATTTGATGAGATAACATTTCATTAGATTACATTAGATTATATTAGATTAGATTAGATTACCTTACATTAGAGTAGACTAGTTTACATTTGATTAGATAGACTTGATTAGATTACATTAGATGACATTAGATTAGTTTAGGTTACATTACATTCGATTAGATTACATTAGATTAGACTACATTACATTAGATTACATTACATTAGATTAGATTAGATTTCTTTAGATTAGATTAGATTACATTAGATTAGATTAGAGTACATTAGATTAGATTAGGTTACATTAGATTAGATTACATTACATTAGAGAACATTAGATTAGATCAGATTACATTAGATAAAGTTTCATTAGATTACATTACATTAGATTACATTATATTTGATGAGATTAGATTACATTCGAACAATTTAGATTAGATTACATTAGATTAAATTAGATTAGATTACATTAGATTATTTTAGATTATATTATATTAAATTAGATTACATTAGATTACATTACATTAAATTACATTAGATTATCTTAGATTAGATTATATTACATTAGATTACTTCATATTAGATTAGATTAGATTTGATTCGATTACATTAGATGTGATTACATTTCATTAGATAACATTAGATTATATTAGATTACAGTAGATTACATTACATTACATTCGATTAGATTAGTTTATATTAGATTAGATTACATTACATTTGATTACATTAGATTAGATTAGATTACATTACATTAGATTAATTAGATTAGATTAGATTACATTAGATTCGATTACATCTGATGAGATTACATTTCATTAGATTACATTAGATTATATTAGATTAGATTAGATTAGATTTCATTAGATTAGTTTATTTTACATTTGATTAGATCACATTAGATTAGAATAAATTAGATTACTTTACATTAGATTAGTTTAGATTACATTACTTTCGATTAGATTATATTAGATTAGATTACATTACATTAGATTACATTAAATTGGATTAGATTAGATTTCATTAGATTAGGTTAGATTAGATTAGATTAGATTAGATTAGATTACATTACATTACATTACATTAGATTCGGATAGATTAGATTTAATTACATTAGATTAGATTACATTAGATTAGATTAGATTAGAGTACATTAGATTAGATTAGATTGGATTAGATTAGATTAGATTACATTAGAGTACATTAGATTAGATTAGATTACATTAGATAAGGTTACATTACATTAGATTAGATTAGATTACATTACATTACATTTGATTAGATTAGATTAGATTAGATTACAATAAATTACATTAGATTAGATTCCATTAGATTATATTACATTAGAATAGGTTACATTAGAATAGATTACAATAGATTAGATTAGATTACATTAGATTAGATTAGATTAGATTAGATTACAATACATTACAATCGATTAGATGACATTACATTAGATTACATTACATAATATGAGATTAGATTAGATTAGATTAGATTAGATTACATGAGATTTGCTTAGATTAGATTACATTAGATTAGATTAGATTAGATTACATTTGATTCGATTACATTTGATGAGATAACATTTCATTAGATTACATTAGATTATATTAGATTAGATTAGATTACATTATATTAGATTAGATTAGATTACATAAGATTAGATGACATTACATTAGATTACATTACATTACATTAAATTGCAATAGATTAGATTAGATTAGATTAGATTAGATTACATGATACAGACTGCACGTCTTAAATCACTGAGTAGAGCTTCTCTGCTTCATTCTATGGGTCAAGGTTAACGCTTTCATTCAAACAATCAAACTGCATTCTTTGAATCATTGAATCAAACAACAATCATTGATTCAATGAATCAAACCTTGTTTCAATGGAACAAACCTATCTCCCTTATTTAGTGAACCAAACTGCATATTCATTGCATATTCAATGAAAGAGGCTGCATTCGTCAATTCAATGAGTAGAGCTACTCTCATTCATTCAATGGCACAAGTTTCACGCATTGTCTCTGTCAAACTACACACGTTTACTAGATGAAGCAAACTGCCCGTCTTAATTCAATGAATAGAGCTTCTCTCATTCATTCAATGTGTCAAGCTCACCGTTTGAATTTAATGAAACAAACTGCATTGATTGAATCACTGAATCAAACTAGAATCATTTATTCAATTAATCAAACCTTATTCCTTGTTTCATTCGAACAAACCTACCTCACTTATTTAGTGAATCCTACTACACTTATTCGTTCAATGAAACAGACTGCACATGATAATTCAATGAAGGTACTCTTAACGCATTGATTCAACCAAACAAATTGCACACATTTAGTTCATGAAGCAAACTGCATTTGTCAATTCAATGAATATAGCTACTCATTCATTCAATGTCACAAACTTCATACATTGTCTCAATCAAACTGCGCACATTCACTCCATGAACCAAACTGCACGTGTAAATTCAATTAGCAGAGCTCCTCTCATCAGTCAATGATGAGCTTAACGCTTTCATTCAATGAAACAAACAGCTTTCGTTGAATCATTGAATCAAATTCGAATGATGGATTCAATGTAGATTAGATTACATTAGATTAGATTAGATTAGATTACATTCGATTACATTAGATCAGATTATATTACATTAGATTATATTAGATTAGATTACATTACATTAGATTACAGTACATTACAATACATTACATTAGATTACTTTAGATTAGATTACATTAGATTATATTACATTAGAATAGGTTACATTAGAATAGATTACAATAGATTAGATTAGATTACATTAGATTAGATTAGATTAGATTACAATACATTACATTCGATTAGATGACATTACATTAGATTACATTACATAATATGAGACTACATTAGATTAGATTAGATTACATTAGATAACATTAGATTACATGAGATTTGCTTAGATTAGATTACATCAGTTTAGATTAGATTACATTTGATTCGATTACATTTGATGAGATAACATTTCATTAGATTACATTAGATTATATTAGATTAGATTAGATTACCTTACATTAGAGTAGACTAGTTTACATTTGATTAGATAGATTTGATTAGATTACATTAGATGACATTAGATTAGTTTAGATTACATTACATTCGATTAGATTACATTAGATTAGACTACATTACATTAGATTACATTACATTAGATTAGATTAGATTTCTTTAGATTAGATTAGATTACATTAGATTAGATTAGAGTACATTAGATTAGATTAGGTTACATTAGATTAGATTACATTACATTAGAGAACATTAGATTAGATCAGATTACATTAGATAAAGTATCATTAGATTACATTACATTAGATTACATTATATTTGATGAGATTAGATTACATTCGAACAATTTAGATTAGATTACATTAGATTAAATTAGATTAGATTACATTAGATTATTTTAGATTATATTATATTAAATTAGATTACATTACATTAAATTACATTAGATTATTTTAGATTAGATTATATTACATTAGATTACTTCATATTAGATTAGATTAGATTTGATTCGATTACATTAGATGTGATTACATTTCATTAGATAACATTAGATTATATTAGATTACAGTAGATTACATTACATTACATTCGATTAGATTAGTTTATATTAGATTAGATTACATTACATTTGATTACATTAGATTAGATTAGATTACATTACATTAGATTAATTAGATTAGATTAGATTACATTAGATTCGATTACATCTGATGAGATTACATTTCATTAGATTACATTAGATTATATTAGATTAGATTAGATTACATTTCATTAGATTAGTTTATTTTACATTTGATTAGATCACATTAGATTAGAATAAATTAGATTACTTTACATTAGATTAGTTTAGATTACATTATTTTCGATTAGATTATATTAGATTAGATTACATTACATTAGATTACATTAAATTGGATTAGATTAGATTTCATTAGATTAGGTTAGATTACATTAGATTAGATTAGATGAGATTACATTACATTACATTACATTAGATTCGGATAGATTAGATTTAATTACATTAGATTAGATTACATTAGATTAGATTAGATTAGAGTACATTAGATTAGATTAGATTGGATTAGATTAGATTAGATTACATTAGAGTACATTAGATTAGATTAGATTACATTAGATAAGGTTACATTACATTAGATTAGATTAGATTACATTACATTACATTTGATTAGATTAGATTAGATTAGATTACAATAAATTACATTAGATTAGATTCCATTAGATTATATTACATTAGAATAGGTTACATTAGAATAGATTACAATAGATTAGATTAGATTACATTAGATTAGATTAGATTAGATTAGATTAGATTACAATACATTACAATCGATTAGATGACATTACATTAGATTACATTACATAATATGAGATTAGATTAGATTAGATTAGATTACATGAGATTTGCTTAGATTAGATTACATTAGATTAGATTAGATTAGATTCCATTTGATTCGATTACATTTGATGAGATAACATTTCATTAGATTACATTAGATTAGATTAGATTACATTATATTAGATTAGATTAGTTTACATTTGATTAGATTAGATTTGATTAGATTACATTAGATTACATTAGATTAGTTTAGATTACATTACATTCGATTAGATTACATTAGATTAGACTACATTTCATTAGATTACATTACATTAGATTAGATTAGATTTCATTAGATTAGATTAGATTACATTGGATTAGATTAGAGTACATTAGATTAGATTAGGTTACATTAGATTAGATTACATTACATTAGAGGACATTAGATTAGATCAGATTACATTAGATAAAGTTACATTAGATTACATTACATTAGATTACATTATATTTGATGAGATTAGATTACATTCGAACAATTTAGATTAGATTATATTAGATTAAATTAGATTAGATTACATTAGATTATTTTAGATTAGATTATATTAAATTAGATTACAATAGATTACATTACATTAAATTACATTAGATTATCTTAGATTAGATTATATTACATTAGATTACTTCATATTAGATTAGATTAGATTTGATTCGATAACATTAGATGTGATTACATTTCATTAGATAACATTAGATTATATTAGATTACAGTAGATTACATTACATTACATTCGATTAGATTAGTTTATATTAGATTAGATTACATTACATTTGATTACATTAGATTAGATTACATTAGATTACATTACATTAGATTAGATTAGATTTGATTACGTTACATTAGATTACATTACATTAGATTAATTAGATTAGATTACATTACATTTGATTACATTAGATTAGATTAGATTACATTACATTAGATTAATTAGATTAGATTAGATTGCATTAGATTCGATTACATCTGATGAGATTACATTTCATTAGATTACATTAGATTATATTAGATTAGATTAGATTACATTTCATTAGATTAGTTTATTTTACATTTGATTAGATCACATTAGATTAGAATAAATTAGATTACTTTACATTAGATTAGTATAGATTACATTACTTTCGATTAGATTATATTAGATTAGATTACATTACATTAGATTACATTAAATTGGATTAGATTAGATTTCATTAGATTAGGTTAGATTACATTAGATTAGATTAGATGAGATTACATTACATTACATTACATTAGATTCGGATAGATTAGATTTAATTACATTAGATTAGATTACATTAGATTAGATTAGATTAGAGTACATTAGATTAGATTAGATTGGATTAGATTAGATTAGATTACATTAGAGAACATTAGATTAGATTAGATTACATTAGATAAGGTTACATTACATTAGATTAGATTAGATTACATTACATTACATTTGATTAGATTAGATTAGATTAGATTACAATAAATTACATTAGATTAGATTCCATTAGATTATATTACATTAGAATAGGTTACATTAGAATAGATTACAATAGATTAGATTACATTACATTAGATTAGATTAGATTAGATTAGATTACAATACATTACATTCGATTAGATGACATTACATTAGATTACATTACATAATATGAGATTAGATTAGATTAGATTAGATTAGATTACATGAGATTTGCTTAGATTAGATTACATTAGATTAGATTAGATTAGATTACATTTGATTCGATTACATTTGATGAGATAACATTTCATTAGATTACATTAGATTATATTAGATTAGATTAGATTACATTATATTAGATTAGATTAGTTTACATTTGATTAGATTAGATTTGATTAGATTACATTAGATGACATTAGATTAGTTTAGATTACATTACATTCGATTAGATTACATTAGATTAGACTACATTTCATTAGATTACATTACATTAGATTAGATTAGATTTCATTAGATTAGATTAGATTACATTAGATTAGATTAGAGTACATTAGATTAGATTAGGTTAAATTAGATTAGATTACCTTACATTAGAGGACATTAGATTAGATCAGATTACATTAGATAATGTTACATTAGATTACATTACATTAGATTACATTATATTTGATGAGATTAGATTACATTCGAACAACTTAGATTAGATTAAATTAGATTAGATTACATTAGATTATTTTAGATTAGATTATATTAAGTTAGATTACATTAGATTACATTACATTAAATTACATTAGAGTATTTTAGATCAGATTACATTACATTAGATTACTTCATATTAGATTAGATTAGATTTGATTCGATTACATTAGATGTGATTATATTTCATTCGATAACATTAGATTATATTAGATTACAGTAGATTACATTACATTCAATTAGATTAGTTTATATTAGATTAGATTACATTACATTTGATTACATTAGATTAGATTAGATTACATTTGATTACATTACATTAGATTAGATTAGATTTGATTACGTTACATTAGATTACATTACATTAGATTAATTAGATTAGATTAGATTACATTAGATTAGAGGAGAGGTTCTTTCATTCCTTCAAAGCCACAAACTGAACGCAATTAATGAATCTAACTGCAAACATTCATTCGATGAGGAACACTGTATGTGCTATTCCAATGAATCTAGCTTTTGCCATTCATTCAATGAAAGAAACTGCACGCGTTCATGCAATGATAAAAACTGCATGCGTTCATTAAATGAAACAGAGTGCACGTGTTAATTCAATGACTACAGAGATTACATTAGATTAGATTAGATTACATTAGATTACATTAGATTACATGAGATTTGCTTAGATTAGATTACATTAGATTAGATTAGATTACATTTGATTCGATTACATTTGATGAGATAACATTTCATTAGATTACGTTAGATTATATTAGATTAGATTAGATTACCTTACATTAGATTAGACTAGTTTACATTTGATTAGATAGATTTGATTAGATTACATTAGATGACATTAGATTAGTTTAGATTACACTACATTCGATTAGATTACATTAGATTAGACTACATTACATTAGATTACATTACATTAGATTAGATTAGATTTCTTTAGATTAGATTAGATTACATTAGATTAGATTAGAGTACATTAGATTAGATTACATTACATTAGAGAACATTAGATTAGATCAGATTACATTAGATAAAGTTTCATTAGATTACATTACATTAGATTACATTATATTTGATGAGATTAGATTACATTCGAACAATTTAGATTAGATTACATTAGATTAAATTAGATTAGATTACATTAGATTATTTTAGATTATATTATATTAAATTAGATTACATTAGATTACATTACATTAAATTACATTAGATTATCTTAGATTAGATTATATTACATTAGATTACTTCATATTAGATTAGATTAGATTTGATTCGATTACATTAGATGTGATTACATTTCATTAGATAACATTAGATTATATTAGATTAGAGTAGATTACATTACATTACATTCGATTAGATTAGTTTATATTAGATTAGATTACATTACATTTGATTACATTAGATTAGATTAGATTACATTACATTAGATTAATTAGATTAGATTAGATTACATTAGATTCGATTACATCTGATGAGATTACATTTCATTAGATTACATTAGATTATATTAGATTAGATTACATTTCATTAGATTAGTTTATTATAGATTTGATTAGATCACATTAGATTAGAATAAATTAGATTACTTTACATTAGATTAGTTTAGATTACATTACTTTCGATTAGATTATATTAGATTAGATTACATTACATTAGATTACATTAAATTAGATTAGATTAGATTTCATTAGATTAGGTTAGATTACATTAGATTATTTTAGATGAGATTACATTACATTACATTACATTAGATTCGGATAGATTAGATTTAATTACATTAGATTAGATTACATTAGATTAGATTAGATTAGAGTACATTAGATTAGATTAGATTGGATTAGATTAGATTAGATTACATTAGAGTACATTAGATTAGATTAGATTACATTAGATAAGGTTACATTACATTAGATTAGATTAGATTACATTACATTACATTTGATTAGATTAGATTTGATTAGATTACAATAAATTACATTAGATTAGATTCCATTAGATTATATTACATTAAAATAGGTTACATTAGAATAGATTACAATAGATTAGATTAGATTACATTAGATTAGATTAGATTGCAATACATTACATTCGATTAGATGACATTACATTAGATTACATTACATAATATGAGATTAGATTAGATTAGATTAGATTACATGAGATTTGCTTAGATTAGATTACATTAGATTAGATTAGATTAGATTACATTTGATTCGATTACATTTGATGAGATAACATTTCATTAGATTACATTAGATTAGATTAGATTAGATTAGATTACATTATATTAGATTAGATTAGTTTACATTTGATTAGATTACATTAGATGACATTAGATTAGTTTAGATTACATTACATTCGATTAGATTACATTAGATTAGACTACATTTCATTAGATTACATTACATTAGATTAGATTAGATTTCATTAGATTAGATTAGATTACATTAGATTAGATTAGAGTACATTAGATTAGATTAGGTTAAATTAGATTAGATTACATTACATTAGAGGACATTAGATTAGATCAGATTACATTAGATAAAGTTACATTAGATTACATTACATTAGATTACATTATATTTGATGAGATTAGATTACATTCGAACAACTTAGATTAGATTACATTAGATTAAATTAGATTAGATTACATTAGATTATTTTAGATTAGATTATATTAAGTTAGATTACATTAGATTACATTACATTAAATTACATTAGAGTATTTTAGATCAGATTACATTACATTAGATTACTTCATATTAGATTAGATTAGATTTGATTCGATTACATTAGATGTGATTATATTTCATTCGATAACATTAGATTATATTAGATTACAGTAGATTACATTACATTCAATTAGATTAGTTTATATTAGATTAGATTACATTACATTTGATTACATTAGATTAGATTAGATTACATTTGATTACATTACATTAGATTAGATTAGATTTGATTACGTTACATTAGATTACATTACATTAGATTAATTAGATTAGATTAGATTACATTAGATTAGAGGAGAGGTTCTTTCATTCCTTCAAAGCCACAAACTGAACGCAATTAATGAATCTAACTGCAAACATTCATTCGATGAGGAACACTGTATGTGCTATTCCAATGAATCTAGCTTTTGCCATTCATTCAATGAAAGAAACTGCACGCGTTCATGCAATGATAAAAACTGCATGCGTTCATTAAATGAAACAGAGTGCACGTGTTAATTCAATGACTACAGAGATTACATTAGATTAGATTAGATTACATTAGATTACATTAGATTACATGAGATTTGCTTAGATTAGATTACATTAGATTAGATTAGATTACATTTGATTCGATTACATTTGATGAGATAACATTTCATTAGATTACGTTAGATTATATTAGATTAGAATAGATTACCTTACATTAGATTAGACTAGTTTACATTTGATTAGATAGATTTGATTAGATTACATTAGATGACATTAGATTAGTTTAGATTACACTACATTCGATTAGATTACATTAGATTAGACTACATTACATTAGATTACATTAGATTAGATTAGATTAGATTTCATTAGATTAGATTAGATTACATTAGATTAGATTAGAGTACATTAGATTAGATTAGGTTACATTAGATTAGATTACATTACATTAGAGAACATTAGATTAGATCAGATTACATTAGATAAAGTTACATTAGATTATTTTAGATTAGATTATATTAAATTAGATTACATTAGATTACATTACATTAGATTATCTTAGATTAGATTATATTACATTAGATTAATTCATATTAGATTAGATTAGATTTGATTCGATAACATTAGATGTGATTACATTTCATTAGATAACATTAGATTATATTAGATTACAGTAGATTACATTACATTACATTCGATTAGATTAGTTTATATTAGATTAGATTACATTACATTTGATTACATTAGATTAGATTACATTAGATTACATTACATTAGATTAGATTAGATTTGATTACGTTACATTAGATTACATTACATTAGATTAATTAGATTAGATTACATTAGATTCGATTACATCTGATGAGATTACATTTCATTAGATTACATTAGATTATATTAGATTAGATTAGATTACATTTCATTAGATTAGTTTATTTTACATTTGATTAGATCACATTAGATTAGAATAAATTAGATTACTTTACATTAGATTAGTTTAGATTACATTATTTTCGATTAGATTATATTAGATTAGATTACATTACATTAGATTACATTAAATTGGATTAGATTAGATTTCATTAGATTAGGTTAGATTACATTAGATTAGATTAGATGAGATTACATTACATTACATTACATTAGATTCGGATAGATTAGATTTAATTACATTAGATTAGATTACATTAGATTAGATTAGATTAGAGTACATTAGATTAGATTAGATTGGATTAGATTAGATTAGATTACATTAGAGTACATTAGATTAGATTAGATTACATTAGATAAGGTTACATTACATTAGATTAGATTAGATTACATTACATTACATTTGATTAGATTAGATTAGATTAGATTACAATAAATTACATTAGATTAGATTCCATTAGATTATATTACATTAGAATAGGTTACATTAGAATAGATTACAATAGATTAGATTAGATTACATTAGATTAGATTAGATTAGATTAGATTAGATTACAATACATTACAATCGATTAGATGACATTACATTAGATTACATTACATAATATGAGATTAGATTAGATTAGATTAGATTACATGAGATTTGCTTAGATTAGATTACATTAGATTAGATTAGATTAGATTACATTTGATTCGATTACATTTGATGAGATAACATTTCATTAGATTACATTAGATTAGATTAGATTACATTATATTAGATTAGATTAGTTTACATTTGATTAGATTAGATTTGATTAGATTACATTAGATGACATTAGATTAGTTTAGATTACATTACATTCGATTAGATTACATTAGATTAGACTACATTTCATTAGATTACATTACATTAGATTAGATTAGATTTCATTAGATTAGATTAGATTACATTGGATTAGATTAGAGTACATTAGATTAGATTAGGTTACATTAGATTAGATTACATTACATTAGAGGACATTAGATTAGATCAGATTACATTAGATAAAGTTACATTAGATTACATTACATTAGATTACATTATATTTGATGAGATTAGATTACATTCGAACAATTTAGATTAGATTATATTAGATTAAATTAGATTAGATTACATTAGATTATTTTAGATTAGATTATATTAAATTAGATTACATTAGATTACATTACATTAAATTACATTAGATTATCTTAGATTAGATTATATTACATTAGATTACTTCATATTAGATTAGATTAGATTTGATTCGATAACATTAGATGTGATTACATTTCATTAGATAACATTAGATTATATTAGATTACAGTAGATTACATTACATTACATTCGATTAGATTAGTTTATATTAGATTAGATTACATTACATTTGATTACATTAGATTAGATTACATTAGATTACATTACATTAGATTAGATTAGATTTGATTACGTTACATTAGATTACATTACATTAGATTAATTAGATTAGATTACATTACATTTGATTACATTAGATTAGATTAGATTACATTACATTAGATTAATTAGATTAGATTAGATTGCATTAGATTCGATTACATCTGATGAGATTACATTTCATTAGATTACATTAGATTATATTAGATTAGATTAGATTACATTTCATTAGATTAGTTTATTTTACATTTGATTAGATCACATTAGATTAGAATAAATTAGATTACTTTACATTAGATTAGTATAGATTACATTACTTTCGATTAGATTATATTAGATTAGATTACATTACATTAGATTACATTAAATTGGATTAGATTAGATTTCATTAGATTAGGTTAGATTACATTAGATTAGATTAGATGAGATTACATTACATTACATTACATTAGATTCGGATAGATTAGATTTAATTACATTAGATTAGATTACATTAGATTAGATTAGATTAGAGTACATTAGATTAGATTAGATTGGATTAGATTAGATTAGATTACATTAGAGAACATTAGATTAGATTAGATTACATTAGATAAGGTTACATTACATTAGATTAGATTAGATTACATTACATTACATTTGATTAGATTAGATTAGATTAGATTACAATAAATTACATTAGATTAGATTCCATTAGATTATATTACATTAGAATAGGTTACATTAGAATAGATTACAATAGATTAGATTACATTACATTAGATTAGATTAGATTAGATTAGATTACAATACATTACATTCGATTAGATGACATTACATTAGATTACATTACATAATATGAGATTAGATTAGATTAGATTAGATTAGATTACATGAGATTTGCTTAGATTAGATTACATTAGATTAGATTAGATTAGATTACATTTGATTCGATTACATTTGATGAGATAACATTTCATTAGATTACATTAGATTATATTAGATTAGATTAGATTACATTATATTAGATTAGATTAGTTTACATTTGATTAGATTAGATTTGATTAGATTACATTAGATGACATTAGATTAGTTTAGATTACATTACATTCGATTAGATTACATTAGATTAGACTACATTTCATTAGATTACATTACATTAGATTAGATTAGATTTCATTAGATTAGATTAGATTACATTAGATTAGATTAGAGTACATTAGATTAGATTAGGTTAAATTAGATTAGATTACCTTACATTAGAGGACATTAGATTAGATCAGATTACATTAGATAATGTTACATTAGATTACATTACATTAGATTACATTATATTTGATGAGATTAGATTACATTCGAACAACTTAGATTAGATTAAATTAGATTAGATTACATTAGATTATTTTAGATTAGATTATATTAAGTTAGATTACATTAGATTACATTACATTAAATTACATTAGAGTATTTTAGATCAGATTACATTACATTAGATTACTTCATATTAGATTAGATTAGATTTGATTCGATTACATTAGATGTGATTATATTTCATTCGATAACATTAGATTATATTAGATTACAGTAGATTACATTACATTCAATTAGATTAGTTTATATTAGATTAGATTACATTACATTTGATTACATTAGATTAGATTAGATTACATTTGATTACATTACATTAGATTAGATTAGATTTGATTACGTTACATTAGATTACATTACATTAGATTAATTAGATTAGATTAGATTACATTAGATTAGAGGAGAGGTTCTTTCATTCCTTCAAAGCCACAAACTGAACGCAATTAATGAATCTAACTGCAAACATTCATTCGATGAGGAACACTGTATGTGCTATTCCAATGAATCTAGCTTTTGCCATTCATTCAATGAAAGAAACTGCACGCGTTCATGCAATGATAAAAACTGCATGCGTTCATTAAATGAAACAGAGTGCACGTGTTAATTCAATGACTACAGAGATTACATTAGATTAGATTAGATTACATTAGATTACATTAGATTACATGAGATTTGCTTAGATTAGATTACATTAGATTAGATTAGATTACATTTGATTCGATTACATTTGATGAGATAACATTTCATTAGATTACGTTAGATTATATTAGATTAGATTAGATTACCTTACATTAGATTAGACTAGTTTACATTTGATTAGATAGATTTGATTAGATTACATTAGATGACATTAGATTAGTTTAGATTACACTACATTCGATTAGATTACATTAGATTAGACTACATTACATTAGATTACATTACATTAGATTAGATTAGATTTCTTTAGATTAGATTAGATTACATTAGATTAGATTAGAGTACATTAGATTAGATTACATTACATTAGAGAACATTAGATTAGATCAGATTACATTAGATAAAGTTTCATTAGATTACATTACATTAGATTACATTATATTTGATGAGATTAGATTACATTCGAACAATTTAGATTAGATTACATTAGATTAAATTAGATTAGATTACATTAGATTATTTTAGATTATATTATATTAAATTAGATTACATTAGATTACATTACATTAAATTACATTAGATTATCTTAGATTAGATTATATTACATTAGATTACTTCATATTAGATTAGATTAGATTTGATTCGATTACATTAGATGTGATTACATTTCATTAGATAACATTAGATTATATTAGATTAGAGTAGATTACATTACATTACATTCGATTAGATTAGTTTATATTAGATTAGATTACATTACATTTGATTACATTAGATTAGATTAGATTACATTACATTAGATTAATTAGATTAGATTAGATTACATTAGATTCGATTACATCTGATGAGATTACATTTCATTAGATTACATTAGATTATATTAGATTAGATTACATTTCATTAGATTAGTTTATTATAGATTTGATTAGATCACATTAGATTAGAATAAATTAGATTACTTTACATTAGATTAGTTTAGATTACATTACTTTCGATTAGATTATATTAGATTAGATTACATTACATTAGATTACATTAAATTAGATTAGATTAGATTTCATTAGATTAGGTTAGATTACATTAGATTATTTTAGATGAGATTACATTACATTACATTACATTAGATTCGGATAGATTAGATTTAATTACATTAGATTAGATTACATTAGATTAGATTAGATTAGAGTACATTAGATTAGATTAGATTGGATTAGATTAGATTAGATTACATTAGAGTACATTAGATTAGATTAGATTACATTAGATAAGGTTACATTACATTAGATTAGATTAGATTACATTACATTACATTTGATTAGATTAGATTTGATTAGATTACAATAAATTACATTAGATTAGATTCCATTAGATTATATTACATTAAAATAGGTTACATTAGAATAGATTACAATAGATTAGATTAGATTACATTAGATTAGATTAGATTGCAATACATTACATTCGATTAGATGACATTACATTAGATTACATTACATAATATGAGATTAGATTAGATTAGATTAGATTACATGAGATTTGCTTAGATTAGATTACATTAGATTAGATTAGATTAGATTACATTTGATTCGATTACATTTGATGAGATAACATTTCATTAGATTACATTAGATTAGATTAGATTAGATTAGATTACATTATATTAGATTAGATTAGTTTACATTTGATTAGATTACATTAGATGACATTAGATTAGTTTAGATTACATTACATTCGATTAGATTACATTAGATTAGACTACATTTCATTAGATTACATTACATTAGATTAGATTAGATTTCATTAGATTAGATTAGATTACATTAGATTAGATTAGAGTACATTAGATTAGATTAGGTTAAATTAGATTAGATTACATTACATTAGAGGACATTAGATTAGATCAGATTACATTAGATAAAGTTACATTAGATTACATTACATTAGATTACATTATATTTGATGAGATTAGATTACATTCGAACAACTTAGATTAGATTACATTAGATTAAATTAGATTAGATTACATTAGATTATTTTAGATTAGATTATATTAAGTTAGATTACATTAGATTACATTACATTAAATTACATTAGAGTATTTTAGATCAGATTACATTACATTAGATTACTTCATATTAGATTAGATTAGATTTGATTCGATTACATTAGATGTGATTATATTTCATTCGATAACATTAGATTATATTAGATTACAGTAGATTACATTACATTCAATTAGATTAGTTTATATTAGATTAGATTACATTACATTTGATTACATTAGATTAGATTAGATTACATTTGATTACATTACATTAGATTAGATTAGATTTGATTACGTTACATTAGATTACATTACATTAGATTAATTAGATTAGATTAGATTACATTAGATTAGAGGAGAGGTTCTTTCATTCCTTCAAAGCCACAAACTGAACGCAATTAATGAATCTAACTGCAAACATTCATTCGATGAGGAACACTGTATGTGCTATTCCAATGAATCTAGCTTTTGCCATTCATTCAATGAAAGAAACTGCACGCGTTCATGCAATGATAAAAACTGCATGCGTTCATTAAATGAAACAGAGTGCACGTGTTAATTCAATGACTACAGAGATTACATTAGATTAGATTAGATTACATTAGATTACATTAGATTACATGAGATTTGCTTAGATTAGATTACATTAGATTAGATTAGATTACATTTGATTCGATTACATTTGATGAGATAACATTTCATTAGATTACGTTAGATTATATTAGATTAGAATAGATTACCTTACATTAGATTAGACTAGTTTACATTTGATTAGATAGATTTGATTAGATTACATTAGATGACATTAGATTAGTTTAGATTACACTACATTCGATTAGATTACATTAGATTAGACTACATTACATTAGATTACATTAGATTAGATTAGATTAGATTTCATTAGATTAGATTAGATTACATTAGATTAGATTAGAGTACATTAGATTAGATTAGGTTACATTAGATTAGATTACATTACATTAGAGAACATTAGATTAGATCAGATTACATTAGATAAAGTTACATTAGATTATTTTAGATTAGATTATATTAAATTAGATTACATTAGATTACATTACATTAAATTACATTAGATTATCTTAGATTAGATTATATTACATTAGATTAATTCATATTAGATTAGATTAGATTTGATTCGATAACATTAGATGTGATTACATTTCATTAGATAACATTAGATTATATTAGATTACAGTAGATTACATTACATTACATTCGATTAGTTTAGTTTATATTAGATTAGATTACATTACATTTGATTACATTAGATTAGATTACATTAGATTACATTACATTAGATTAGATTAGATTTGATTACGTTACATTAGATTACATTACATTAGATTAATTAGATTAGATTACATTAGATTCGATTACATCTGATGAGATTACATTTCATTAGATTACATTAGATTATATTAGATTAGATTAGATTACATTTCATTAGATTAGTTTATTTTACATTTGATTAGATCACATTAGATTAGAATAAATTAGATTACATTACATTAGATTAGTTTAGATTTCATTACTTTCGATTAGATTATATTAGATTAGATTACATTACATTAGATTACATTAAATTAGATTAGATTAGATTTCATTAGATTAGATTAGATGAGATTACATTAGATTCGGTTAGATTAGATTTAATTACATTAGATTAGATTAGATTACATTACATTACATTTGATTAGATTAGATTAGATTAGATTACATTCGATTGGCTTAGATTAGATTATTTTAGATTAGATTATATTACATTAGATTACTTTATATTAGATTAGATTAGATTTGATTCGATTACATTAGATGTGATTACATTTCATTAGATAACATTAGATTATATTAGATTACATTACATTACATTCGATTAGATTAGTTTATATTAGATTACATTACATTACATTTGATTACATTACATTACATTAGATTAGATTAAATTACATTACATTAGATTACAATAGATTAGAGGAGAGGTTCTTTCATTCCTTCAAAGCCACAAACTGACCGCAATTAATGAATCTAACTGCAAACATTCATTCGATGAGGAACACTGTATGTGCTATTCCAATGTTTCTAGCTTTTGCCATTCATTCAATGATACAAACTGCACGCGTTCATGCAATGATAAAAACTGCATGCGTTCATTAAATGAAACAGAATGCACGTGTTAATTCAATGACTACAGAGATTAGATTAGATTACATTAGATTACATTAGATTACATGTGATTTGCTTAGATTAGATTACATTAGATTAGATTAGATTACATTTGATTCGATTACATTTGATGAGATAACATTTCATTAGATTACATTAGATTATATTAGATTAGAATAGATTACCTTACATTCGATTAGATTACATTAGATTAGACTACATTACATTAGATTACATTAGATTAGATTTCATTAGATTAGATTAGATTACATTAGATTAGATTAGAGTACATTAGATTAGATTAGGTTACATTAGATTAGATTACATTACATTAGAGAACATTAGATTAGATCAGATTACATTAGATAAAGTTACATTACATTACATTACATTAGATTACATTTTATTTGATGAGATTAGATTACATTCGAACAACTTAGATTAGATTACATTAGATTAAATTAGATTAGATTACATTAGATTACATTACATTAAATTACATTAGATTATCTTAGATTAGATTATATTACATTAGATTACTTCATATTAGATTAGATTAGATTAGATTACATTAGATTACTTCATATTAGATTAGATTAGATTTGATTCGATAACATTAGATGTGATTACATTTCATTAGATAACATTAGATTATATTAGATTACAGTAGATTACATTACATTACATTCGATTAGATTAGTTTATATTAGATTAGATTACATTACATTTGATTACATTAGATTAGATTACATTAGATTACATTACATTAGATTAGATTAGATTTGATTACGTTACATTAGATTACATTACATTAGATTAATTAGATTAGATTACATTAGATTCGATTACATCTGATGAGATTACATTTCATTAGATTACATTAGATTATATTAGATTAGATTAGATTAGATTAGATTATATTACATGATACAGACTGCACGTCTTAAATCACTGAGTAGAGCTTCTCTGCTTCATTCAATGGGTCAAGGTTAACGCTTTCATTCAAAGAAACAAACTGCATTCATTGAATCATTGAATCAAATAACAATCATTGATTCAATGAATCAAACCTTGTTTCAATGGAACAAACCTATCTCCCTTATTTAGTGAACCAAACTGCATATTCATTGCATATTCAATGAAAGAGGCTGCATTCGTCAATTCAATGAGTAGAGCTACTCTCATTCATTCAATGGCACAAGTTTCACGCATTGTCTCTGTCAAATTACACACGTTTACTAGATGAAGCAAACTGCCCGTCTTAATTCAATGAATAGAGCTTCTCTCATTCATTCAATGTGTCAAGCTCACCGTTTGAATTTAATGAAACAAACTGCATTGATTGAATCACTGAATCAAACTAGAATCATTGATTCAATGAATCAAACCTTATTCCTTGTTTCATTCGAACAAACCTAACTCACTTATTTTGTGAATCCTACTACACTTATTCGTTCAATGAAACAGACTGCACATGATAATTCAATGAAGGTACTCTTAATGCATTGATTCAACCAAACAAATTGCACACATTTAGTTCATGAAGCAAACTGCATTTGTCAATTCAATGAATATAGCTACTCATTCATTCAATGTCACAAACTTCATACATTGTCTCAATCAAACTGCGCACATTCACTCCATGAACCAAACTGCACGTGTTAATTCAATGAGCAGAGCTCCTCTCATCAGTCAATGATGAGCTTAACGCTTTCATTCAATGAAACAAACAGCTTTCGTTGAATCATTGAATCAAATTCGAATGATGGATTCAATGTAGATTAGATTACATTAGATTAGATTAGATTAGATTACATTCGATTACATTAGATCAGATTATATTACATTAGATTATATTAGATTAGATTACATTACATTAGATTACAGTACATTACAATACATTACATTCGATTACTTTAGATTAGATTACATTAGATTATATTACATTAGAATAGGTTACATTAGAATAGATTACAATAGATTAGATTAGATTACATTAGATTAGATTTGATTAGATTACAATACATTACATTCGATTAGATGACATTACATTAGATTACATTACATAATATGAGACTACATTAGATTAGATTAGATTACATTAGATTACATGAGATTTGCTTAGATTAGATTACATTAGATTAGATTAGATTAGATTAGATTTGATTCGTTTACATTTGATGAGATAACATTTTATTAGATTACATTAGATTATATTAGATTAGATTAGATTACCTTACATTAGATTAGACTAGTTTACATTTGATTAGATAGATTTGATTAGATTACATTAGATGACATTAGATTAGTTTAGATTACATTACATTCGATTAGATTACATTAGATTAGACTACATTACATTAGATTACATTACATTAGATAAGATTAGATTTCTTTAGATTAGATTAGATTACATTAGATTAGATTAGAGTACATTATATTAGATTAGGTTACATTAGATTAGATTACATTACATTAGAGAACATTAGATTAGATCAGATTACATTAGATAAAGTTTCATTAGATTACATTACATTAGATTACATTATATTTGATGAGATTAGATTACATTCGAACAACTTAGATTAGATTACATTAGATTATATTAGATTAGTTTACATTTGATTAGATTAGATTTGATTAGATTACATTAGATGACATTAGATTAGTTTAGATTACATTACATTCGATTAGATTACATTAGATTAGACTACATTTCATTAGATTACATTACATTAGATTAGATTAGATTTCATTAGATTAGATTAGATTACATTGGATTAGATTAGAGTACATTAGATTAGATTAGGTTACATTAGATTAGATTACATTACATTAGAGGACATTAGATTAGATCAGATTACATTAGATAAAGTTACATTAGCTTACATTACATTAGATTACATTATATTTGATGAGATTAGATTACATTCGAACAACTTAGATTAGATTACATTAGATTAAATTAGATTAGATTACATTAGATTATTTTAGATTAGATTATATTAAATTAGATTACATTAGATTACATTACATTAAATTACATTAGATCATCTTAGATTAGATTACATTACATT
This sequence comes from Chiloscyllium punctatum, assembly GCF_047496795.1. NCBI lineage: Eukaryota > Metazoa > Chordata > Chondrichthyes > Orectolobiformes > Hemiscylliidae > Chiloscyllium > Chiloscyllium punctatum. Next base: position 37,852,072 of record NC_092785.1, read on the forward strand.
AGATTACATAAGATTAGATGACATTACATTAGATTACATTACATTACATTAAATTGCAATAGATTAGATTAGATTAGATTATATTACATGATACAGACTGCACGTCTTAAATCACTGAGTAGAGCTTCTCTCCTTCATTCAATGGGTCAAGCTTAACGCTTTCATTCAAAGAAACAATCTGCATTCATTGAATCATTGAATCAAACAACAATCATTGATTCAATGAATCAAACCTTGTTTCAATGGAACAAACCTATCTCCCTTATTTAGTGAACCAAACTGCATATTCATTGCATATTCAATGAAAGAGGCTGCATTTGTCAATTCAATGAGTAGAGATACTCTCATTCATTCAATGGCACAAGTTTCACGCATTGTCTCTGTCAAACTACACACGTTTACTAGATGAAACAAACTGCCCGTCTTAATTCAATGAATAGAGCTTCTCTCATTCATTCAATGTGTCAAGCTCACCGTTTGTATTTAATGGAACAAACTGCCTTGATTGAATCACTGAATCAAACTAGAATTTTTGATTCAACGAATCAAACCTTATTCCTTGTTTCATTCGAACAAACCTAACTCACTTATTTAGTGAATCCCAGTACACGTATTCGTTCAATGAAACAGACTGCACATGATAATTCAATGAAGGTACTCTTAATGCATTGATTCAACCAAACAAATTGCACACATTTAATTCATGAAGCAAACTGCATTTGTCAATTCAATGAATTCATTCAAAGTCACAAGCTTCACACATTGTCTCAATGAAAATGCACACATTCACTCCGTGAACCAAACTGCACGTGTTAATTCAATGAGCAGAGCTTCTCTCCTCAATGATGAGTTTAACGCTTTCATTCAATAAAACAAACAGCTTTCGTTGAATCATTGAAACAAATTCGAATGATGGATTCAATGTAGGTTAGATTACATTAGATTAGATTAGATTAGATTAGATTAGATTACATTACATTACATTAGATTACATAACATTAGATTACATTAGATTAGATTACATTAGATTACTTAAGATTAGATGACATTACATTAGATTACATTACATTACATTAAATTGCAATAGATTAGATTAGATTAGATTAGATTATATTACATGATACAGACTGCACGTCTTAAATCACTGAGTAGAGCTTCTCTGCTTCATTCAATGGGTCAAGGTTAACGCTTTCATTCAAAGAAACAAACTGCATTCATTGAATCATTGAATCAAATAACAATCATTGATTCAATGAATCAAAACCTTGTTTCAATGGAACAAACCTATCTCCCTTATTTAGTGAACCAAACTGCATATTCATTGCATATTCAATGAAAGAGGCTGCATTCGTCAATTCAATGAGTAGAGCTACTCTCATTCATTCAATGGCACAAGTTTCACGCATTGTCTCTGTCAAACTACACACGTTTACTAGATGAAGCAAACTGCCCGTCTTAATTCAATGAATAGAGCTTCTCTCATTCATTCAATGTGTCAAGCTCACCGTTTGAATTTAATGAAACAAACTGCATTGATTGAATCACTGAATCAAACTAGAATCATTTATTCAATTAATCAAACCTTATTCCTTGTTTCATTCGAACAAACCTACCTCACTTATTTAGTGAATCCTACTACACTTATTCGTTCAATGAAACAGACTGCACATGATAATTCAATGAAGGTACTCTTAATGCATTGATTCAACCAAACAAATTGCACACATTTAGTTCATGAAGCAAACTGCATTTGTCAATTCAATGAATATAGCTACTCATTCATTCAATGTCACAAACTTCATACATTGTCTCAATCAAACTGCGCACATTCACTCCATGAACCAAACTGCACGTGTTAATTCAATGAGCAGAGCTCCTCTCATCAGTCAATGATGAGCTTAACGCTTTCATTCAATGAAACAAACAGCTTTCGTTGAATCATTGAATCAAATTCGAATGATGGATTCAATGTAGATTAGATTACATTAGATTAGATTAGATTAGATTACATTCGATTACATTAGATCAGATTATATTACATTAGATTATATTAGATTAGATTACATTACATTAGATTACAGTACATTACAATACATTACATTAGATTACTTTAGATTAGATTACATTAGATTATATTACATTAGAATAGGTTACATTAGAATAGATTACAATAGATTAGATTAGATTACATTAGATTAGATTTGATTAGATTACAATACATTACATTCGATTAGATGACATTACATTAGATTACATTACATAATATGAGACTACATTAGATTAGATTAGATTACATTAGATTACATTAGATTAAATGAGATTTGCTTAGATTAGATTACATTAGATTAGATTAGATTAGATTTGATTCGATTACATTTGATGAGATAACATTTTATTAGATTACATTAGATTATATTAGATTAGATTACATTACATTACATTAGATTAGACTAGTTTACATTTGATTAGATAGATTTGATTAGATTACATTAGATGACATTAGATTAGTTTAGATTACATTACATTCGATTAGATTACATTAGATTAGACTACATTACATTAGATTACATTACATTAGATTAGATTAGATTTCTTTAGATTAGATTAGATTAGATTAGATTAGATTAGAGTACATTAGATTAGATTAGGTTACATTAGATTAGATTACATTACATTAGAGAACATTAGATTAGATCAGATTACATTAGATAAAGTTTCATTATATTACATTACATTAGATTACATTATATTTGATGAGATTAGATTACATTCGAACAACTTAGATTAGATTACATTAGATTAAATTAGATTAGATTACATTAGATTATTTTAGATTAGATTATATTAAATTAGATTACATTCGATTACATTACATTAAATTACATTAGATTATCTTAGATTAGATTATATTACATTAGATTACTTCATATTAGATTAGATTAGATTTGATTCGATTACATTAGATGTGATTACATTTCATTAGATAACATTAGATTATATTAGATTACAGTAGGATACATTACATTACATTCGATTAGATTAGTTTATATTAGATTAGATTACATTACATTTGATTACATTAGATTAGATTAGATTAGATTAGATTAGATTAGTTAGATTAGATTAGATTACATTAGATTCGATTACATCTGATGAGATTACATTTCATTAGATTACATTAGATTATATTAGATTAGATTAGATTACATTTCATTAGATTAGTTTATTTTACATTTGATTAGATCACATTAGATTAGAATAAATTAGATTACATTACATTAGATTAGTTTAGATTTCATTACTTTCGATTAGATTATATTAGATTAGATTACATTACATTAGATTACATTAAATTAGATTAGATTAGATTTCATTAGATTAGGTTAGATTACATTAGATTAGATTAGATGAGATTACATTACATTACATTAGATTCGGATAGATTAGATTTAATTACATTAGATTAGATTGCATTAGATTAGATTAGATTAGAGTACATTAGATTAGATTAGATTGGATTACATTAGATTAGATTACATTAGAGTACATTAGATTAGATTAGATTACATTAGATAAGGTTACATTACATTAGATTAGATTAGATTACATTACATTACATTTGATTAGATTAGATTAGATTAGATTACAATAAATTACATTAGATTCGATTACATTAGATTACATTAGATTAGTTTACATTACATTAGATTACATTAGATTACATTAGATTATTTTAGATTAGATTATATTACATTAGTTTACTTTATATTAGATTTGATTCGATTACATTAGATGTGATTACATTTCATTAGATTACATTAGATTATATTAGATAACATTACATTTCATTCGATTAGATTAGTTTATATTAGATTACATTACATTACATTTGATTACATTACATTACATTAGATTAGATTAAATTACATTACATTAGATTACAATAGATTAGAGGAGAGGTTCTTTCATTCCTTCAAAGCCACAAACTGACCGCAATTAATGAATCTAACTGCAAACATTCATTCGATGAGGAACACTGTATGTGCTATTCCAATGTTTCTAGCTTTTGCCATTCATTCAATGATAGAAACTGCACGCGTTCATGCAATGATAAAAACTGCATGCGTTCATTAAATGAAACAGAATGCACGTGTTAATTCAATGACTACAGAGATTACATTAGATTAGATTAGATTACATTAGATTACATTAGATTACATGTGATTTGCTTAGATTAGATTACATTAGATTAGACTATATTACATTTGATTCGATTACATTTGATGAGATAACATTTCATTAGATTACATTAGATTATATTAGATTAGAATAGATTACCTTACATTCGATTAGATTACATTAGATTAGACTACATTACATTAGATTACATTAGATTAGATTACATTACATTGCATTAGAGAACATTAGATTAGATCAGATTACATTAGATAAAGTTACATTAGATTACATTACATTAGATTACATTATATTTGATGAGATTAGATTACATTCGAACAACTTAGATTAGATTACATTAGATTAAATTAGATTAGATTACAGTAGATTACATTACATTAAATTACATTAGATTATCTTAGATTAGATTATATTACATTAGATTACTTCATATTAGATTAGATTAGATTTGATTCGATAACATTAGATGTGATTACATTTCATTAGATAACATTAGATTATATTAGAGTACAGTAGATTACATTACATTACATTCGATTAGATTAGTTTATATTAGATTAGATTACATTACATTTGATTACATTAGATTAGATTACATTAGATTACATTACATTAGATTAGATTAGATTTGATTACGTTACATTAGATTACATTACATTAGATTAATTAGATTAGATTACATTAGATTCGATTACATCTGATGAGATTACATTTCATAGATTACATTAGATTATATTAGATTAGATTAGATTAGATTAGATTATATTACATGATACAGACTGCACGTCTTAAATCACTGAGTAGAGCTTCTCTGCTTCATTCAATGGGTCAAGGTTAACGCTTTCATTCAAAGAAACAAACTGCATTCATTGAATCATTGAATCAAATAACAATCATTGATTCAATGAATCAAACCTTGTTTCAATGGAACAAACCTATCTCCCTTATTTAGTGAACCAAACTGCATATTCATTGCATATTCAATGAAAGAGGCTGCATTCGTCAATTCAATGAGTAGAGCTACTCTCATTCATTCAATGGCACAAGTTTCACGCATTGTCTCTGTCAAATTACACACGTTTACTAGATGAAGCAAACTGCCCGTCTTAATTCAATGAATAGAGCTTCTCTCATTCATTCAATGTGTCAAGCTCACCGTTTGAATTTAATGAAACAAACTGCATTGATTGAATCACTGAATCAAACTAGAATCATTTATTCAATTAATCAAACCTTATTCCTTGTTTCATTCGAACAAACCTACCTCACTTATTTAGTGAATCCTACTACACTTATTCGTTCAATGAAACAGACTGCACATGATAATTCAATGAAGGTACTCTTAATGCATTGATTCAACCAAACAAATTGCACACATTTAGTTCATGAAGCAAACTGCATTTGTCAATTCAATGAATATAGCTACTCATTCATTCAATGTCACAAACTTCATACATTGTCTCAATCAAACTGCGCACATTCACTCCATGAACCAAACTGCACGTGTTAATTCAATGAGCAGAGCTCCTCTCATCAGTCAATGATGAGCTTAACGCTTTCATTCAATGAAACAAACAGCTTTCGTTGAATCATTGAATCAAATTCGAATGATGGATTCAATGTAGATTAGATTACATTAGATTAGATTAGATTAGATTACATTCGATTACATTAGATCAGATTATATTACATTAGATTATATTAGATTAGATTACATTACATTAGATTACAGTACATTACAATACATTACATTCGATTACTTTAGATTAGATTACATTAGATTATATTACATTAGAATAGGTTACATTAGAATAGATTACAATAGATTAGATTAGATTACATTAGATTAGATTTGATTAGATTACAATACATTACATTCGATTAGATGACATTACATTAGATTACATTACATAATATGAGACTACATTAGATTAGATTAGATTACATTAGATTACATGAGATTTGCTTAGATTAGATTACATTAGATTAGATTAGATTAGATTAGATTTGATTCGATTACATTTGATGAGATAACATTTTATTAGATTACATTAGATTATATTAGATTAGATTAGATTACCTTACATTAGATTAGACTAGTTTACATTTGATTAGATAGATTTGATTAGATTACATTAGATGACATTAGATTAGTTTAGATTACATTACATTCGATTAGATTACATTAGATTAGACTACATTACATTAGATTACATTACATTAGATTAGATTAGATTTCTTTAGATTAGATTAGATTACATTAGATTAGATTAGAGTACATTAGATTAGATTAGGTTACATTAGATTAGATTACATTACATTAGAGAACATTAGATTAGATCAGATTACATTAGATAAAGTTTCATTAGATTACATTACATTAGATTACATTATATTTGATGAGATTAGATTACATTCGAACAACTTAGATTAGATTACATTAGATTATATTAGATTAGTTTACATTTGATTAGATTAGATTTGATTAGATTACATTAGATGACATTAGATTAGTTTAGATTACATTACATTCGATTAGATTACATTAGATTAGACTACATTTCATTAGATTACATTACATTAGATTAGATTAGATTTCATCAGATTAGATTAGATTACATTGGATTAGATTAGAGTACATTAGATTAGATTAGGTTACATTAGATTAGATTACATTACATTAGAGGACATTAGATTAGATCAGATTACATTAGATAAAGTTACATTAGCTTACATTACATTAGATTACATTATATTTGATGAGATTAGATTACATTCGAACAACTTAGATTAGATTACATTAGATTATTTTAGATTAGATTATATTAAATTAGATTACATTAGATTACATTACATTAAATTACATTAGATCATCTTAGATTAGATTACATTACATTAGATTACATAAGATTAGATGACATTACATTAGATTACATTACATTACATTAAATTGCAATAGATTAGATTAGATTAGATTAGATTACATGATACAGACTGCACGTCTTAAATCACTGAGTAGAGCTTCTCTCCTTCATTCAATGGGTCAAGCTTAACGCTTTCATTCAAAGAAACAAACTGCATTCATTGAATCATTGAATCAAACAACAATCATTGATTGAATGAATCAAACCTTGTTTCAATGGAACAAACCTATCTCCCTTATTTAGTGAACCAAACTGCATATTCATTGCATATTCAATGAAAGAGGCTGCATTTGTCAATTCAATGAGTAGAGATACTCTCATTCATTCAATGGCACAAGTTTCACGCATTGTCTCTGTCAAACTACACACGTTTACTAGATGAAACAAACTGCCCGTCTTAATTCAATGAATAGAGCTTCTCTCATTCATTCAATGTGTCAAGCTCACCGTTTGTATTTAATGGAACAAACTGCCTTGATTGAATCACTGAATCAAACTAGAATTTTTGATTCAATGAATCAAACCTTATTCCTTGTTTCATTCGAACAAACCTAACTCACTTATTTAGTGAATCCCAGTACACGTATTCGTTCAATGAAACAGACTGCACATGATAATTCAATGAAGGTACTCTTAATGCATTGATTCAACCAAACAAATTGCACACATTTAATTCATGAAGCAAACTGCATTTGTCAATTCAATGAATTCATTCAAAGTCACAAGCTTCACACATTGTCTCAATGAAAATGCACACATTCACTCCGTGAACCAAACTGCACGTGTTAATTCAATGAGCAGAGCTTCTCTCCTCAATGATGAGTTTAACGCTTTCATTCAATAAAACAAACAGCTTTCGTTGAATCATTGAAACAAATTCGAATGATGGATTCAATGTAGGTTAGATTACATTAGATTAGATTAGATTAGATTAGATTAGATTACATTACATTACATTAGATTACATAACATTAGATTACATTAGATTAGATTACATTAGATTACATAAGATTAGATGACATTACATTAGATTACATTACATTACATTAAATTGCAATAGATTAGATTAGATTAGATTAGATTAGATTACATGATACAGACTGCACGTCTTAAATCACTGAGTAGAGCTTCTCTGCTTCATTCAATGGGTCAAGGTTAACGCTTTCATTCAAAGAAACAAACTGCATTCATTGAATCATTGAATCAAATAACAATCATTGATTCAATGAATCAAAACCTTGTTTCAATGGAACAAACCTATCTCCCTTATTTAGTGAACCAAACTGCATATTCATTGCATATTCAATGAAAGAGGCTGCATTCGTCAATTCAATGAGTAGAGCTACTCTCATTCATTCAATGGCACAAGTTTCACGCATTGTCTCTGTCAAACTACACACGTTTACTAGATGAAGCAAACTGCCCGTCTTAATTCAATGAATAGAGCTTCTCTCATTCATTCAATGTGTCAAGCTCACCGTTTGAATTTAATGAAACAAACTGCATTGATTGAATCACTGAATCAAACTAGAATCATTTATTCAATTAATCAAACCTTATTCCTTGTTTCATTCGAACAAACCTACCTCACTTATTTAGTGAATCCTACTACACTTATTCGTTCAATGAAACAGACTGCACATGATAATTCAATGAAGGTACTCTTAATGCATTGATTCAACCAAACAAATTGCACACATTTAGTTCATGAAGCAAACTGCATTTGTCAATTCAATGAATATAGCTACTCATTCATTCAATGTCACAAACTTCATACATTGTCTCAATCAAACTGCGCACATTCACTCCATGAACCAAACTGCACGTGTTAATTCAATGAGCAGAGCTCCTCTCATCAGTCAATGATGAGCTTAACGCTTTCATTCAATGAAACAAACAGCTTTCGTTGAATCATTGAATCAAATTCGAATGATGGATTCAATGTAGATTAGATTACATTAGATTAGATTAGATTAGATTACATTCGATTACATTAGATCAGATTATATTACATTAGATTATATTAGATTAGATTACATTACATTAGATTACAGTACATTACAATACATTACATTCGATTACTTTAGATTAGATTACATTAGATTATATTACATTAGAATAGGTTACATTAGAATAGATTACAATAGATTAGATTAGATTACATTAGATTAGATTTGATTAGATTACAATACATTACATTCGATTAGATGACATTACATTAGATTACATTACATAATATGAGACTACATTAGATTAGATTAGATTACATTAGATTAAATGAGATTTGCTTAGATTAGATTACATTAGATTAGATTAGATTAGATTTGATTCGATTACATTTGATGAGATAACATTTTATTAGATTACATTAGATTATATTAGATTAGATTACATTACATTACATTAGATTAGACTAGTTTACATTTGATTAGATAGATTTGATTAGATTACATTAGATGACATTAGATTAGTTTAGATTACATTACATTCGATTAGATTACATTAGATTAGACTACATTACATTAGATTACATTACATTAGATTAGATTAGATTTCTTTAGATTAGATTAGATTAGATTAGATTAGATTAGAGTACATTAGATTAGATTAGGTTACATTAGATTAGATTACATTACATTAGAGGACATTAGATTAGATCAGATTACATTAGATAAAGTTACATTAGCTTACATTACATTAGATTACATTATATTTGATGAGATTAGATTACATTCGAACAACTTAGATTAGATTACATTAGATTATTTTAGATTAGATTATATTAAATTAGATTACATTAGATTACATTACATTAAATTACATTAGATCATCTTAGATTAGATTACATTACATTAGATTACATAAGATTAGATGACATTACATTAGATTACATTACATTACATTAAATTGCAATAGATTAGATTAGATTAGATTAGATTACATGATACAGACTGCACGTCTTAAATCACTGAGTAGAGCTTCTCTCCTTCATTCAATGGGTCAAGCTTAACGCTTTCATTCAAAGAAACAAACTGCATTCATTGAATCATTGAATCAAACAACAATCATTGATTGAATGAATCAAACCTTGTTTCAATGGAACAAACCTATCTCCCTTATTTAGTGAACCAAACTGCATATTCATTGCATATTCAATGAAAGAGGCTGCATTTGTCAATTCAATGAGTAGAGATACTCTCATTCATTCAATGGCACAAGTTTCACGCATTGTCTCTGTCAAACTACACACGTTTACTAGATGAAACAAACTGCCCGTCTTAATTCAATGAATAGAGCTTCTCTCATTCATTCAATGTGTCAAGCTCACCGTTTGTATTTAATGGAACAAACTGCCTTGATTGAATCACTGAATCAAACTAGAATTTTTGATTCAATGAATCAAACCTTATTCCTTGTTTCATTCGAACAAACCTAACTCACTTATTTAGTGAATCCCAGTACACGTATTCGTTCAATGAAACAGACTGCACATGATAATTCAATGAAGGTACTCTTAATGCATTGATTCAACCAAACAAATTGCACACATTTAATTCATGAAGCAAACTGCATTTGTCAATTCAATGAATTCATTCAAAGTCACAAGCTTCACACATTGTCTCAATGAAAATGCACACATTCACTCCGTGAACCAAACTGCACGTGTTAATTCAATGAGCAGAGCTTCTCTCCTCAATGATGAGTTTAACGCTTTCATTCAATAAAACAAACAGCTTTCGTTGAATCATTGAAACAAATTCGAATGATGGATTCAATGTAGGTTAGATTACATTAGATTAGATTAGATTAGATTAGATTAGATTACATTACATTACATTAGATTACATAACATTAGATTACATTAGATTAGATTACATTAGATTACATAAGATTAGATGACATTACATTAGATTACATTACATTACATTAAATTGCAATAGATTAGATTAGATTAGATTAGATTATATTACATGATACAGACTGCACGTCTTAAATCACTGAGTAGAGCTTCTCTGCTTCATTCAATGGGTCAAGGTTAACGCTTTCATTCAAAGAAACAAACTGCATTCATTGAATCATTGAATCAAATAACAATCATTGATTCAATGAATCAAAACCTTGTTTCAATGGAACAAACCTATCTCCCTTATTTAGTGAACCAAACTGCATATTCATTGCATATTCAATGAAAGAGGCTGCATTCGTCAATTCAATGAGTAGAGCTACTCTCATTCATTCAATGGCACAAGTTTCACGCATTGTCTCTGTCAAACTACACACGTTTACTAGATGAAGCAAACTGCCCGTCTTAATTCAATGAATAGAGCTTCTCTCATTCATTCAATGTGTCAAGCTCACCGTTTGAATTTAATGAAACAAACTGCATTGATTGAATCACTGAATCAAACTAGAATCATTTATTCAATTAATCAAACCTTATTCCTTGTTTCATTCGAACAAACCTACCTCACTTATTTAGTGAATCCTACTACACTTATTCGTTCAATGAAACAGACTGCACATGATAATTCAATGAAGGTACTCTTAATGCATTGATTCAACCAAACAAATTGCACACATTTAGTTCATGAAGCAAACTGCATTTGTCAATTCAATGAATATAGCTACTCATTCATTCAATGTCACAAACTTCATACATTGTCTCAATCAAACTGCGCACATTCACTCCATGAACCAAACTGCACGTGTTAATTCAATGAGCAGAGCTCCTCTCATCAGTCAATGATGAGCTTAACGCTTTCATTCAATGAAACAAACAGCTTTCGTTGAATCATTGAATCAAATTCGAATGATGGATTCAATGTAGATTAGATTACATTAGATTAGATTAGATTAGATTACATTCGATTACATTAGATCAGATTATATTACATTAGATTATATTAGATTAGATTACATTACATTAGATTACAGTACATTACAATACATTACATTCGATTACTTTAGATTAGATTACATTAGATTATATTACATTAGAATAGGTTACATTAGAATAGATTACAATAGATTAAATTAGATTACATTAGATTAGATTTGATTAGATTACAATACATTACATTCGATTAGATGACATTACATTAGATTACATTACATAATATGAGACTACATTAGATTAGATTAGATTACATTAGATTACATTAGATTAAATGAGATTTGCTTAGATTAGATTACATTAGATTAGATTAGATTAGATTTGATTCGATTACATTTGATGAGATAACATTTTATTAGATTACATTAGATTATATTAGATTAGATTACATTACATTACATTAGATTAGACTAGTTTACATTTGATTAGATAGATTTGATTAGATTACATTAGATGACATTAGATTAGTTTAGATTACATTACATTCGATTAGATTACATTAGATTAGACTACATTACATTAGATTACATTACATTAGATTAGATTAGATTTCTTTAGATTAGATTAGATTAGATTAGATTAGATTAGAGTACATTAGATTAGATTAGGTTACATTAGATTAGATTACATTACATTAGAGAACATTCGATTAGATCAGATTACATTAGATAAAGTTTCATTAGATTACATTACATTAGATTACATTATATTTGATGAGATTAGATTACATTCGAACAACTTAGATTAGATTACATTAGATTAAATTAGATTAGATTACATTAGATTATTTTAGATTAGATTATATTAAATTAGATTACATTAGATTACATTACATTAAATTACATTAGATTATCTTAGATTAGATTATATTACATTAGATTACTTCATATTAGATTAGATTAGATTTGATTCGATTACATTAGATGTGATTACATTTCATTAGATAACATTAGATTATATTAGATTACAGTAGATTACATTACATTACATTCGATTAGATTAGTTTATATTAGATTAGATTACATTACATTTGATTACATTAGATTAGATTAGATTAGATTACATTAGATTAAATTAGATTAGATTACATTAGATTATTTTAGATTAGATTATATTAAATTAGATTACATTCGATTACATTACATTAAATTACATTAGATTATCTTAGATTAGATTATATTACATTAGATTACTTCATATTAGATTAGATTAGATTTGATTCGATTACATTAGATGTGATTACATTTCATTAGATAACATTAGATTATATTAGATTACAGTAGGATACATTACATTACATTCGATTAGATTAGTTTATATTAGATTAGATTACATTACATTTGATTACATTAGATTAGATTAGATTAGATTAGTTAGATTAGATTAGATTACATTAGATTCGATTACATCTGATGAGATTACATTTCATTAGATTACATTAGATTATATTAGATTAGATTAGATTACATTTCATTAGATTAGTTTATTTTACATTTGATTAGATCACATTAGATTAGAATAAATTAGATTACATTACATTAGATTAGTTTAGATTTCATTACTTTCGATTAGATTATATTAGATTAGATTACATTACATTAGATTACATTAAATTAGATTAGATTAGATTTCATTAGATTAGGTTAGATTACATTAGATTAGATTAGATGAGATTACATTACATTACATTACATTAGATTCGGATAGATTAGATTTAATTACATTAGATTAGATTGCATTAGATTAGATTAGATTAGAGTACATTAGATTAGATTAGATTGGATTACATTAGATTAGATTACATTAGAGTACATTAGATTAGATTAGATTACATTAGATAAGGTTACATTACATTAGATTACATTAGATTACATTACATTACATTTGATTAGATTAGATTAGATTAGATTACAATAAATTACATTAGATTCGATTACATTAGATTACATTAGATTAGTTTACATTACATTAGATTACATTAGATTACATTAGATTATTTTAGATTAGATTATATTACATTAGTTTACTTTATATTAGATTTGATTCGATTACATTAGATGTGATTACATTTCATTAGATTACATTAGATTATATTAGATAACGTTACATTTCATTCGATTAGATTAGTTTATATTAGATTACATTACATTACATTTGATTACATTACATTACATTAGATTAGATTAAATTACATTACATTAGATTACAATAGATTAGAGGAGAGGTTCTTTCATTCCTTCAAAGCCACAAACTGACCGCAATTAATGAATCTAACTGCAAACATTCATTCGATGAGGAACACTGTATGTGCTATTCCAATGTTTCTAGCTTTTGCCATTCATTCAATGATAGAAACTGCACGCGTTCATGCAATGATAAAAACTGCATGCGTTCATTAAATGAAACAGAATGCACCTGTTAATTCAATGACTACAGAGATTACATTAGATTAGATTAGATTACATTAGATTACATTAGATTACATGTGATTTGCTTAGATTAGATTACATTAGATTAGACTATATTACATTTGATTCGATTACATTTGATGAGATAACATTTCATTAGATTACATTAGATTATATTAGATTAGAATAGATTACCTTACATTCGATTAGATTACATTAGATTAGACTACATTACATTAGATTACATTAGATTAGATTACATTACATTGCATTAGAGAACATTAGATTAGATCAGATTACATTAGATAAAGTTACATTAGATTACATTACATTAGATTACATTATATTTGATGAGATTAGATTACATTCGAACAACTTAGATTAGATTACATTAGATTAAATTAGATTAGATTACAGTAGATTACATTACATTAAATTACATTAGATTATCTTAGATTAGATTATATTACATTAGATTACTTCATATTAGATTAGATTAGATTATATTACATTAGATTACTTCATATTAGATTAGATTAGATTTGATTCGATAACATTAGATGTGATTACATTTCATTAGATAACATTAGATTATATTAGAGTACAGTAGATTACATTACATTACATTCGATTAGATTAGTTTATATTAGATTAGATTACATTACATTTGATTACATTAGATTAGATTACATTAGATTACATTACATTAGATTAGATTAGATTTGATTACGTTACATTAGATTACATTACATTAGATTAATTAGATTAGATTACATTAGATTCGATTACATCTGATGAGATTACATTTCATTAGATTACATTAGATTATATTAGATTAGATTAGATTAGATTAGATTATATTACATGATACAGACTGCACGTCTTAAATCACTGAGTAGAGCTTCTCTGCTTCATTCAATGGGTCAAGGTTAACGCTTTCATTCAAAGAAACAAACTGCATTCATTGAATCATTGAATCAAATAACAATCATTGATTCAATGAATCAAACCTTGTTTCAATGGAACAAACCTATCTCCCTTATTTAGTGAACCAAACTGCATATTCATTGCATATTCAATGAAAGAGGCTGCATTCGTCAATTCAATGAGTAGAGCTACTCTCATTCATTCAATGGCACAAGTTTCACGCATTGTCTCTGTCAAATTACACACGTTTACTAGATGAAGCAAACTGCCCGTCTTAATTCAATGAATAGAGCTTCTCTCATTCATTCAATGTGTCAAGCTCACCGTTTGAATTTAATGAAACAAACTGCATTGATTGAATCACTGAATCAAACTAGAATCATTTATTCAATTAATCAAACCTTATTCCTTGTTTCATTCGAACAAACCTACCTCACTTATTTAGTGAATCCTACTACACTTATTCGTTCAATGAAACAGACTGCACATGATAATTCAATGAAGGTACTCTTAATGCATTGATTCAACCAAACAAATTGCACACATTTAGTTCATGAAGCAAACTGCATTTGTCAATTCAATGAATATAGCTACTCATTCATTCAATGTCACAAACTTCATACATTGTCTCAATCAAACTGCGCACATTCACTCCATGAACCAAACTGCACGTGTTAATTCAATGAGCAGAGCTCCTCTCATCAGTCAATGATGAGCTTAACGCTTTCATTCAATGAAACAAACAGCTTTCGTTGAATCATTGAATCAAATTCGAATGATGGATTCAATGTAGATTAGATTACATTAGATTAGATTAGATTAGATTACATTCGATTACATTAGATCAGATTATATTACATTAGATTATATTAGATTAGATTACATTACATTAGATTACAGTACATTACAATACATTACATTAGATTACTTTAGATTAGATTACATTAGATTATATTACATTAGAATAGGTTACATTAGAATAGATTACAATAGATTAGATTAGATTACATTAGATTAGATTTGATTAGATTACAATACATTACATTCGATTAGATGACATTACATTAGATTACATTACATAATATGAGACTACATTAGATTAGATTAGATTACATTAGATTACATGAGATTTGCTTAGATTAGATTACATTAGATTAGATTAGATTAGATTAGATTTGATTCGATTACATTTGATGAGATAACATTTTATTAGATTACATTAGATTATATTAGATTAGATTAGATTACCTTACATTAGATTAGACTAGTTTACATTTGATTAGATAGATTTGATTAGATTACATTAGATGACATTAGATTAGTTTAGATTACATTACATTCGATTAGATTACATTAGATTAGACTACATTACATTAGATTACATTACATTAGATTAGATTAGATTTCTTTAGATTAGATTAGATTACATTAGATTAGATTAGAGTACATTAGATTAGATTAGGTTACATTAGATTAGATTACATTACATTAGAGAACATTAGATTAGATCAGATTACATTAGATAAAGTTTCATTAGATTACATTACATTAGATTACATTATATTTGATGAGATTAGATTACATTCGAACAACTTAGATTAGATTACATTAGATTATATTAGATTAGTTTACATTTGATTAGATTAGATTTGATTAGATTACATTAGATGACATTAGATTAGTTTAGATTACATTACATTCGATTAGATTACATTAGATTAGACTACATTTCATTAGATTACATTACATTAGATTAGATTAGATTTCATCAGATTAGATTAGATTAAATTGGATTAGATTAGAGTACATTAGATTAGATTAGGTTACATTAGATTAGATTACATTACATTAGAGGACATTAGATTAGATCAGATTACATTAGATAAAGTTACATTAGCTTACATTACATTAGATTACATTATATTTGATGAGATTAGATTACATTCGAACAACTTAGATTAGATTACATTAGATTATTTTAGATTAGATTATATTAAATTAGATTACATTAGATTACATTACATTAAATTACATTAGATCATCTTAGATTAGATTACATTACATTAGATTACATAAGATTAGATGACATTACATTAGATTACATTACATTACATTAAATTGCAATAGATTAGATTAGATTAGATTAGATTACATGATACAGACTGCACGTCTTAAATCACTGAGTAGAGCTTCTCTCCTTCATTCAATGGGTCAAGCTTAACGCTTTCATTCAAAGAAACAAACTGCATTCATTGAATCATTGAATCAAACAACAATCATTGATTCAATGAATCAAACCTTGTTTCAATGGAACAAACCTATCTCCCTTATTTAGTGAACCAAACTGCATATTCATTGCATATTCAATGAAAGAGGCTGCATTTGTCAATTCAATGAGTAGAGATACTCTCATTCATTCAATGGCACAAGTTTCACGCATTGTCTCTGTCAAACTACACACGTTTACTAGATGAAACAAACTGCCCGTCTTAATTCAATGAATAGAGCTTCTCTCATTCATTCAATGTGTCAAGCTCACCGTTTGTATTTAATGGAACAAACTGCCTTGTTTGAATCACTGAATCAAACTAGAATTTTTGATTCAATGAATCAAACCTTATTCCTTGTTTCATTCGAACAAACCTAACTCACTTATTTAGTGAATCCCAGTACACGTATTCGTTCAATGAAACAGACTGCACATGATAATTCAATGAAGGTACTCTTAATGCATTGATTCAACCAAACAAATTGCACACATTTAATTCATGAAGCAAACTGCATTTGTCAATTCAATGAATTCATTCAAAGTCACAAGCTTCACACATTGTCTCAATGAAAATGCACACATTCACTCCGTGAACCAAACTGCACGTGTTAATTCAATGAGCAGAGCTTCTCTCCTCAATGATGAGTTTAACGCTTTCATTCAATAAAACAAACAGCTTTCGTTGAATCATTGAAACAAATTCGAATGATGGATTCAATGTAGGTTAGATTACATTAGATTAGATTAGATTAGATTAGATTAGATTAGATTACATTACATTAGATTACATAACATTAGATTACATTAGATTAGATTACATGAGATTACATAAGATTAGATGACATTACATTAGATTACATTACATTACATTAAATTGCAATAGATTAGATTAGATTAGATTAGATTATATTACATGATACAGACTGCACGTCTTAAATCACTGAGTAGAGCTTCTCTGCTTCATTCAATGGGTCAAGGTTAACGCTTTCATTCAAAGAAACAAACTGCATTCATTGAATCATTGAATCAAATAACAATCATTGATTCAATGAATCAAAACCTTGTTTCAATGGAACAAACCTATCTCCCTTATTTAGTGAACCAAACTGCATATTCATTGCATATTCAATGAAAGAGGCTGCATTCGTCAATTCAATGAGTAGAGCTACTCTCATTCATTCAATGGCACAAGTTTCACGCATTGTCTCTGTCAAACTACACACGTTTACTAGATGAAGCAAACTGCCCGTCTTAATTCAATGAATAGAGCTTCTCTCATTCATTCAATGTGTCAAGCTCACCGTTTGAATTTAATGAAACAAACTGCATTGATTGAATCACTGAATCAAACTAGAATCATTTATTCAATTAATCAAACCTTATTCCTTGTTTCATTCGAACAAACCTACCTCACTTATTTAGTGAATCCTACTACACTTATTCGTTCAATGAAACAGACTGCACATGATAATTCAATGAAGGTACTCTTAATGCATTGATTCAACCAAACAAATTGCACACATTTAGTTCATGAAGCAAACTGCATTTGTCAATTCAATGAATATAGCTACTCATTCATTCAATGTCACAAACTTCATACATTGTCTCAATCAAAGTGCGCACATTCACTCCATGAACCAAACTGCACGTGTTAATTCAATGAGCAGAGCTCCTCTCATCAGTCAATGATGAGCTTAACGCTTTCATTCAATGAAACAAACAGCTTTCGTTGAATCATTGAATCAAATTCGAATGATGGATTCAATGTAGATTAGATTACATTAGATTAGATTAGATTAGATTACATTCGATTACATTAGATCAGATTATATTACATTAGATTATATTAGATTAGATTACATTACATTAGATTACAGTACATTACAATACATTACATTCGATTACTTTAGATTAGATTACATTAGATTATATTACATTAGAATAGGTTACATTAGAATAGATTACAATAGATTAGATTAGATTACATTAGATTAGATTTGATTAGATTACAATACATTACATTCGATTAGATGACATTACATTAGATTACATTACATAATATGAGACTACATTAGATTAGATTAGATTACATTAGATTACATTAGATTAAATGAGATTTGCTTAGATTAGATTACATTAGATTAGATTAGATTAGATTTGATTCGATTACATTTGATGAGATAACATTTTATTAGATTACATTAGATTATATTAGATTAGATTAGATTACATTACATTAGATTAGACTAGTTTACATTTGATTAGATAGATTTGATTAGATTACATTAGATGACATTAGATTAGTTTAGATTACATTACATTCGATTAGATTACATTAGATTAGACTACATTACATTAGATTACATTACATTAGATTAGATTAGATTTCTTTAGATTAGATTAGATTAGATTAGATTAGAGTACATTAGATTAGATTAGGTTACATTAGATTAGATTACATTACATTAGAGAACATTAGATTAGATCAGATTACATTAGATAAAGTTTCATTAGATTACATTACATTAGATTACATTATATTTGATGAGATTAGATTACATTCGAACAACTTAGATTAGATTACATTAGATTAAATTAGATTAGATTACATTAGATTATTTTAGATTAGATTATATTAAATTAGATTACATTAGATTACATTACATTAAATTACATTAGATTATCTTAGATTAGATTATATTACATTAGATTACTTCATATTAGATTAGATTAGATTTGATTCGATTACATTAGATGTGATTACATTTCATTAGATAACATTAGATTATATTAGATTACAGTAGATTACATTACATTACATTCGATTAGATTAGTTTATATTAGATTAGATTACATTACATTTGATTACATTAGATTAGATTAGATTTGATTACATTAGATTAGTTAGATTAGATTAGATTACATTAGATTCGATTACATCTGATGAGATTACATTTCATTAGATTACATTAGATTATATTAGATTAGATTAGATTACATTTCATTAGATTAGTTTATTTTACATTTGATTAGATCACATTAGATTAGAATAAATTAGATTACATTACATTAGATTAGTTTAGATTTCATTACTTTCGATTAGATTATATTAGATTAGATTACATTACATTAGATTACATTAAATTAGATTAGATTAGATTTCATTAGATTAGGTTAGATTACATTAGATTAGATTAGATGAGATTACATTACATTAGATTCGGATAGATTAGATTTAATTACATTAGATTAGATTGCATTAGATTAGATTAGATTAGAGTACATTAGATTAGATTAGAATGGATTACATTAGATTAGATTACATTAGAGTACATTAGATTAGATTAGATTACATTAGATAAGGTTACATTACATTAGATTAGATTAGATTACATTACATTACATTTGATTAGATTAGATTAGATTAGATTACAATAAATTACATTAGATTCGATTACATTAGATTACATTAGATTAGTTTACATTACATTAGATTACATTAGATTATTTTAGATTAGATTAGATTAAATTAGATTACATTAGATTACATTACATTAGATTACATTAGATTATTTTAGATTAGATTATATTACATTAGTTTACTTTATATTAGATTTGATTCGATTACATTAGATGTGATTACATTTCATTAGATAACATTAGACTATATTAGATTACATTACATTTCATTCGATTAGATTAGTTTATATTAGATTACATTACATTACATTTGATTACATTACATTACATTAGATTAGATTAAATTACATTACATTAGATTACAATAGATTAGAGGAGAGGTTCTTTCATTCCTTCAAAGCCACAAACTGACCGCAATTAATGAATCTAACTGCAAACATTCATTCGATGAGGAACACTGTATGTGCTATTCCAATGTTTCTAGCTTTTGCCATTCATTCAATGATAGAAACTGCACGCGTTCATGCAATGATAAAAACTGCATGCGTTCATTAAATGAAACAGAATGCACCTGTTAATTCAATGACTACAGAGATTACATTAGATTAGATTAGATTACATTAGATTACATTAGATTACATGTGATTTGCTTAGATTAGATTACATTAGATTAGATTATATTACATTTGATTGGATTACATTTGATGAGATAACATTTCATTAGATTACATTAGATTATATTAGATTAGAATAGATTACCTTACATTCGATTAGATTACATTAGATTAGACTACATTACATTAGATTACATTAGATTAGATTTCATTAGATTAGATTAGATTACATTAGATTAGATTAGAGTACATTAGATTAGATTAGGTTACATTAGATTAGATTACATTACATTAGAGAACATTAGATTAGATCAGATTACATTAGATAAAGTTACATTAGATTACATTACATTAGATTACATTATATTTGATGAGATTAGATTACATTCGAACAACTTAGATTAGATTACATTAGATTAAATTAGATTAGATTACATTAGATTACATTACATTAAATTACATTAGATTATCTTAGATTAGATTATATTACATTAGATTACTTCATATTAGATTAGATTAGATTAGATTACATTAGATTACTTCATATTAGATTAGATTAGATTTGATTCGATAACATTAGATGTGATTACATTTCATTAGATAACATTAGATTATATTAGAGTACAGTAGATTACATTACATTACATTCGATTAGATTAGTTTATATTAGATTAGATTACATTACATTTGATTACATTAGATTAGATTACATTAGATTACATTACATTAGATTAGATTAGATTTGATTACGTTACATTAGATTACATTACATTAGATTAATTAGATTAGATTACATTAGATTCGATTACATCTGATGAGATTACATTTCATTAGATTACATTAGATTATATTAGATTAGATTAGATTACATTTCATTAGATTAGTTTATTTTACATTTGATTAGATCACATTAGATTAGAATAAATTAGATTACATTACATTAGATTAGTTTAGATTTCATTACTTTCGATTAGATTATATTAGATTAGATTACATTACATTAGATTACATTAAATTAGATTAGATTAGATTTCATTAGATTAGATTAGATTACATTAGATTAGATTAGATGAGATTACATTACATTAGATTCGGTTAGATTAGATTTAATTACATTAGATTAGATTAGATTACATTACATTACATTTGATTAGATTAGATTAGATTAGATTACAATAAATTACATTAGATTAGATTACATTAGATTACATTACATTAGATTACATTAGATTATTTTAGATTACATTATATTACATTAGATTACTTTATATTAGATTAGATTAGATTTGATTCGATTACATTAGATGTGATTACATTTCATTAGATAACATTAGATTATATTAGATTACATTACATTACATTCGATTAGATTAGTTTATATTAGATTAGATTACATTACATTTGATTACATTACATTACATTAGATTAGATTAAATTACATTACATTAGATTACAATAGATTAGAGGAGAGGTTCTTTCATTCCTTCAAAGCCACAAACTGACCGCAATTAATGAATCTAACTGCAAACATTCATTCGATGAGGAACACTGTATGTGCTATTCCAATGTTTCTAGCTTTTGCCATTCATTCAATGATAGAAACTGCACGCGTTCATGCAATGATAAAAACTGCATGCGTTCATTAATGAAACAGAATGCACGTGTTAATTCAATGAGTACAGCTTTTCTTTTTTATTCACTTTCTCGAGCTTAGCACTTTCATTCAATGAAACCAAATGCTTCATTGAATCATTGAGTCAAACTGCCATCATTGACTCAATGAATCAAAGAGTATTAATGGATTCCATCGAACAAACTTAACTCATTTACTTCGTGAATCCAACTGCACCCATTCATTCAATGAAATGATTTGTATGTCTTAAATAAAAGAGTCGAGCTCCAGCCATTCATTCAGTGCCACGAGCAAAACGTATTCATTCAATTGAGCACACTGCACTCATGATACAGACTGCACGTCTTAAATCAATGAGTAGAGCTTCTCTCCTTCATTCAATGGGTCAAGCTTAACGCTTTCATTCAAAGAAACAAACTGCATTCATTGAATCATTGAATCAAACAACAATCATTGATTCAATGAATCAAACCTTGTTTCAATGGAACAAACCTATCTCCCTTATTTAGTGAACCAAACTGCATATTCATTGCATATTCAATGAAAGAGGCTGCATTTGTCAATTCAATGAGTAGAGATACTCTCATTCATTCAATGACGCATTGTCTCTGTCAAACTACACACGTTTACTAGATGAAGCAAACTGCCCGTCTTAATTCAATGAATAGAGCTTCTCTCATTCATTTAATGTGTCAAGCTCACCGTTTGAATTTAATGAAACAAACTGCATTGATTGAATCACTGAATCAAACTAGAATCATTTATTCAATTAATCAAACCTTATTCCTTGTTTCATTCGAACAAACCTACCTCACTTATTTAGTGAATCCTACTACACTTATTCGTTCAATGAAACAGACTGCACATGATAATTCAATGAAGGTACTCTTAATGCATTGATTCAACCAAACAAATTGCACACATTTAGTTCATGAAGCAAACTGCATTTGTCAATTCAATGAATATAGCTACTCATTCATTCAATGTCACAAACTTCATACATTGTCTCAATCAAAGTGCGCACATTCACTCCATGAACCAAACTGCACGTGTTAATTCAATGAGCAGAGCTCCTCTCATCAGTCAATGATGAGCTTAACGCTTTCATTCAATGAAACAAACAGCTTTCGTTGAATCATTGAATCAAATTCGAATGATGGATTCAATGTAGATTAGATTACATTAGATTAGATTAGATTAGATTACATTCGATTACATTAGATCAGATTATATTACATTAGATTATATTAGATTAGATTACATTACATTAGATTACAGTACATTACATTGCATTAGATTACTTTAGATTAGATTACATTAGATTATATTACTTTAGAATAGGTTACATTAGAATAGATTACAATAGATTGGATTAGATTAGATTAGATTAGATTACAATACATTACATTCGATTAGATGACATTACATTAGATTACATTACATAATATGAGATTACATTAGATTAGATTAGATTAGATTACATTAGATTACATGAGATTTGCTTAGATTAGATTACATTAGATTAGATTAGATTAGATTAGATTTGATTCGATTACATTTGATGAGATAACATTTCATTAGATTACATTAGATTATATTAGATTAGTTTACATTTGATTAGATTACATTAGATGACATTAGATTAGTTTAGATTACATTACATTCGATTAGATTACATTAGATTAGACTACATTTCATTAGATTACATTACATTAGATGAGATTAGATTACATTGGATTAGATTAGAGTACATTAGATTAGATTAGGTTACATTAGATTAGATTACATTACATTAGAGGACATTAGATTAGATCAGATTACATTAGATAAAGTTACATTAGATTACATTACATTAGATTACATTATATTTGATGAGATTAGATTACATTCGAACAACTTAGATTAGATTACATTAGATTACATTAGATTAGATTACATTAGATTATTTTAGATTAGATTATATTAAATTAGATTACATTAGATTACATTAGATTAGATTAGATTTCATTAGATTAGATTAGATTACATTGGATTAGATTAGAGTACATTAGATTAGATTAGGTTACATTAGATTAGATTACATTACATTAGAGGACATTAGATTAGATCAGATTACATTAGGTAAAGTTACATGAGATTACATTACATTAGATTACATTATATTTGATGAGATTAGATTACATTCGAACAACTTAGATTAGATTACATTAGATTAAATTAGATTAGATTACATTAGATTATTTTAGATTAGATTATATTAAATTAGATTACATTAGATTACATTACATTAAATTACATTAGATCATCTTAGATTAGATTACATTACATTAGATTACATAAGATTAGATGACATTACATTAGTTTACATTACATTACATTAAATTGCAACAGATTAGATTAGATTAGATTAGATTACATGATACAGACTGCACGTCTTAAATCACTGAGTAGAGCTTCTCTCCTTCATTCAATGGGTCAAGCTTAACGCTTTCATTCAAAGAAACAAACTGCATTCATTGAATCATTGAATCAAACAACAATCATTGATTCAATGAATCAAACCTTGTTTCAATGGAACAAACCTATCTCCCTTATTTAGTGAACCAAACTGCATATTCATTGCATATTCAATGAAAGAGGCTGCATTTGTCAATTCAATGAGTAGAGATACCCTCATTCATTCAATGGCACAAGTTTCATGCATTGTCTCTGTCAAACTACACACGTTTACTAGATGAAACAAACTGCCCGTCTTAATTCAATGAATAGAGCTTCTCTCATTCATTCAATGTGTCAAGCTCACCGTTTGTATTTAATGGAACAAACTGCCTTGATTGAATCACTGAATCAAACTAGAATTTTTGATTCAATGAATCAAACCTTATTCCTTGTTTCATTCGAACAAACCTAACTCACTTATTTAGTGAATCCCAGTACACGTATTCGTTCAATGAAACAGACTGCACATGATAATTCAATGAAGGTACTCTTAATGCATTGATTCAACCAAACAAATTGCACACATTTAATTCATGAAGCAAACTGCATTTGTCAATGCAATGAATTCATTCAAAGTCACAAGCTTCACACATTGTCTCAATGAAAATGCACACATTCACTCCGTGAACCAAACTGCACGTGTTAATTCAATGAGCAGAGCTTCTCTCCTCAATGATGAGTTTAACGCTTTCATTCAATGAAACAAACAGCTTTCGTTGAATCATTGAAACAAATTCGAATGATGGATTCAATGTAGGTTAGATTACATTAGATTAGATTAGATTAGATTAGATTAGATTACATTACATTAGATTACATAACATTAGATTACATTAGATTAGATTACATTAGATTACATAAGATTAGATGACATTACATTAGATTACATTACATTACATTAAATTGCAATAGATTAAATTAGATTAGATTAGATTAGATTACATGATACAGACTGCACGTCTTAAATCACTGAGTAGAGCTTCTCTGCTTCATTCTATGGGTCAAGGTTAACGCTTTCATTCAAAGAAACAAACTGCATTCTTTGAATCATTGAATCAAACAACAATCATTGATTCAATGAATCAAACCTTGTTTCAATGGAACAAACCTATCTCCCTTATTTAGTGAACCAAACTGCATATTCATTGCATATTCAATGAAAGAGGCTGCATTCGTCAATTCAATGAGTAGAGCTACTCTCATTCATTCAATGGCACAAGTTTCACGCATTGTCTCTGTCAAACTACACACGTTTACTAGAGGAAGCAAACTGCCCGTCTTAATTCAATGAATAGAGCTTCTCTCATTCATTCAATGTGTCAAGCTCACCGTTTGAATTTAATGAAACAAACTGCATTGATTGAATCACTGAATCAAACTAGAATCATTTATTCAATTAATCAAACCTTATTCCTTGTTTCATTCGAACAAACCTACCTCACTTATTTAGTGAATCCTACTACACTTATTCGTTCAATGAAACAGACTGCACATGATAATTCAATGAAGGTACTCTTAACGCATTCATTCAACCAAACAAATTGCACACATTTAGTTCATGAAGCAAACTGCATTTGTCAATTCAATGAATATAGCTACTCATTCATTCAATGTCACAAACTTCATACATTGTCTCAATCAAACTGCGCACATTCACTCCATGAACCAAACTGCACGTGTTAATTCAATGAGCAGAGCTCCTCTGATCAGTCAATGATGAGCTTAACGCTTTCATTCAATGAAACAAACAGCTTTCGTTGAATCATTGAATCAAATTCGAATGATGGATTCAATGTAGATTAGATTACATTAGATTAGATTAGATTAGATTACATTCGATTACATTAGATCAGATTATATTACATTAGATTTTATTAGATTAGATTACATTACATTAGATTACAGTACATTACAATACATTACATTAGATTACTTTAGATTAGATTACATTAGATTATATTACATTAGAATAGGTTACATTAGAATAGATTACAATAGATTAGATTAGATTACATTAGATTAGATTAGATTAGATTACAATACATTACATTCGATTAGATGACATTACATTAGATTACATTAGACTACATTAGATTAGATTAGATTAGATTAGATTACATTAGATTACATGAGATTTGCTTAGATTAGATTACATCAGATTAGATTACATTTGATTCGATTACATTTGATGAGATAACATTTCATTAGATTACTTTAGATTATATTAGATTAGATTAGATTACCTTACATTAGATTAGACTAGTTTACATTTGCTTAGATAGATTTGATTAGATTACATTAGATGACATTAGATTAGTTTAGATTACATTACATTCGATTAGATTACATTAGATTAGACTACATTACATTAGATTACATTACATTAGATTAGATTAGATTTCTTTAGATTAGATTAGATTACATTAGATTAGATTAGAGTACATTAGATTAGATTACATTACATTAGAGAACATTAGATTAGATCAGATTACATTAGATAAAGTTTCATTAGATTACATTACATTAGATTACATTATATTTGATGAGATTAGATTACATTCGAACAATTTAGATTAGATTACATTAGATTAAATTAGATTAGATTACATTAGATTATTTTAGATTATATTATATTAAATTAGATTACATTAGATTACATTACATTAAATTACATTAGATTATCTTAGATTAGATTATATTACATTAGATTACTTCATATTAGATTAGATTAGATTTGATTCGATTACATTAGATGTGATTACATTTCATTAGATAACATTAGATTATATTAGATTAGAGTAGATTACATTACATTACATTCGATTAGATTAGTTTATATTAGATTAGATTACATTACATTTGATTACATTAGATTAGATTAGATTAGATTACATTAGATTAATTAGATTAGATTTGATTACATTAGATTCGATTACATCTGATGAGATTACATTTCATTAGATTACATTAGATTATATTAGATTAGATTACATTTCATTAGATTAGTTTATTTTACATTTGATTAGATCACATTAGATTAGAATAAATTAGATTACTTTACATTAGATTAGTTTAGATTACATTACTTTCGATTAGATTATATTAGATTAGATTACATTACATTAGATTACATTAAATTAGATTAGATTAGATTTCATTAGATTAGGTTAGATTACATTAGATTAGATTAGATGAGATTACATTACATTACATTACATTAGATTCGGATAGATTAGATTTAATTACATTAGATTAGATTACATTAGATTAGATTAGATTAGAGTACATTAGATTAGATTAGATTGGATTAGATTAGATTAGATTACATTAGAGTACATTAGATTAGATTAGATTACATAAGGTTACATTACATTAGATTAGATTAGATTACATTACATTACATTTGATTAGATTAGATTAGATTAGATTACAATAAATTACATTAGATTAGATTCCATTAGATTATATTACATTAGAATAGGTTACATTAGAATAGATTACAATAGATTAGATTAGATTAGATTAGATTGCAATACATTACATTCGATTAGATGACATTACATTAGATTACATTACATAATATGAGATTAGATTAGATTAGATTACATGAGATTTGCTTAGATTAGATTACATTAGATTAGATTAGATTAGATTACATTTGATTCGATTACATTTGATGAGATAACATTTCATTAGATTACATTAGATTATATTAGATTAGATTAGATTACATTATATTAGATTAGATTAGTTTACATTTGATTAGATTAGATTTGATTAGATTACATTAGATGACATTAGATTAGTTTAGATTACATTACATTCGATTAGATTACATTAGATTAGACTACATTTCATTAGATTACATTACATTAGATTAGATTAGATTTCATTAGATTAGATTAGATTACATTAGATTAGATTAGAGTACATTAGATTAGATTAGGTTAAATTAGATTAGATTACATTACATTAGAGGACATTAGATTAGATCAGATTACATTAGATAAAGTTACATTAGATTACATTACATTAGATTACATTATATTTGATGAGATTAGATTACATTCGAACAACTTAGATTAGATTACATTAGATTAAATTAGATTAGGTTACATTAGATTATTTTAGATTAGATTATATTAAGTTAGATTACATTAGATTACATTACATTAAATTACATTAGAGTATTTTAGATCAGATTACATTACATTAGATTACTTCATATTAGATTAGATTAGATTTGATTCGATTACATTAGATGTGATTATATTTCATTCGATAACATTAGATTATATTAGATTACAGTAGATTACATTACATTCAATTAGATTAGTTTATATTAGATTAGATTACATTACATTTGATTACATTAGATTAGATTAGATTACATTTGATTACATTACATTAGATTAGATTAGATTTGATTACGTTACATTAGATTACATTACATTAGATTAATTAGATTAGATTAGATTACATTAGATTAGAGGAGAGGTTCTTTCATTCCTTCAAAGCCACAAACTGAACGCAATTAATGAATCTAACTGCAAACATTCATTCGATGAGGAACACTGTATGTGCTATTCCAATGAATCTAGCTTTTGCCATTCATTCAATGAAAGAAACTGCACGCGTTCATGCAATGATAAAAACTGCATGCGTTCATTAAATGAAACAGAGTGCACGTGTTAATTCAATGACTACAGAGATTACATTAGATTAGATTAGATTAGATTAGATTACATTAGATTACATGAGATTTGCTTAGATTAGATTACATTAGATTAGATTAGATTACATTTGATTCGATTACATTTGATGAGATAACATTTCATTAGATTACGTTAGATTATATTAGATTAGATTAGATTACCTTACATTAGATTAGACTAGTTTACATTTGATTAGATAGATTTGATTAGATTACATTAGATGACATTAGATTAGTTTAGATTACACTACATTCGATTAGATTACATTAGATTAGACTACATTACATTAGATTACATTATATTTGATGAGATTAGATTACATTCGAACAACTTAGATTAGATTACATTAGATTACATTAGATTAGATTACATTAGATTATTTTAGATTAGATTATATTAAATTAGATTACATTAGATTACATTAGATTAGATTAGATTTCATTAGATTAGATTAGATTACATTGGATTAGATTAGAGTACATTAGATTAGATTAGGTTACATTAGATTAGATTACATTACATTAGAGGACATTAGATTAGATCAGATTACATTAGGTAAAGTTACATGAGATTACATTACATTAGATTACATTATATTTGATGAGATTAGATTACATTCGAACAACTTAGATTAGATTACATTAGATTAAATTAGATTAGATTACATTAGATTATTTTAGATTAGATTATATTAAATTAGATTACATTAGATTACATTACATTAAATTACATTAGATCATCTTAGATTAGATTACATTACATTAGATTACATAAGATTAGATGACATTACATTAGTTTACATTACATTACATTAAATTGCAACAGATTAGATTAGATTAGATTAGATTACATGATACAGACTGCACGTCTTAAATCACTGAGTAGAGCTTCTCTCCTTCATTCAATGGGTCAAGCTTAACGCTTTCATTCAAAGAAACAAACTGCATTCATTGAATCATTGAATCAAACAACAATCATTGATTCAATGAATCAAACCTTGTTTCAATGGAACAAACCTATCTCCCTTATTTAGTGAACCAAACTGCATATTCATTGCATATTCAATGAAAGAGGCTGCATTTGTCAATTCAATGAGTAGAGATACCCTCATTCATTCAATGGCACAAGTTTCATGCATTGTCTCTGTCAAACTACACACGTTTACTAGATGAAACAAACTGCCCGTCTTAATTCAATGAATAGAGCTTCTCTCATTCATTCAATGTGTCAAGCTCACCGTTTGTATTTAATGGAACAAACTGCCTTGATTGAATCACTGAATCAAACTAGAATTTTTGATTCAATGAATCAAACCTTATTCCTTGTTTCATTCGAACAAACCTAACTCACTTATTTAGTGAATCCCAGTACACGTATTCGTTCAATGAAACAGACTGCACATGATAATTCAATGAAGGTACTCTTAATGCATTGATTCAACCAAACAAATTGCACACATTTAGTTCATGAAGCAAACTGCATTTGTCAATGCAATGAATTCATTCAAAGTCACAAGCTTCACACATTGTCTCAATGAAAATGCACACATTCACTCCGTGAACCAAACTGCACGTGTTAATTCAATGAGCAGAGCTTCTCTCCTCAATGATGAGTTTAACGCTTTCATTCAATGAAACAAACAGCTTTCGTTGAATCATTGAAACAAATTCGAATGATGGATTCAATGTAGGTTAGATTACATTAGATTAGATTAGATTAGATTAGATTAGATTACATTACATTAGATTACATAACATTAGATTACATTAGATTAGATTACATTAGATTACATAAGATTAGATGACATTACATTAGATTACATTACATTACATTAAATTGCAATAGATTAAATTAGATTAGATTAGATTAGATTACATGATACAGACTGCACGTCTTAAATCACTGAGTAGAGCTTCTCTGCTTCATTCTATGGGTCAAGGTTAACGCTTTCATTCAAAGAAACAAACTGCATTCTTTGAATCATTGAATCAAACAACAATCATTGATTCAATGAATCAAACCTTGTTTCAATGGAACAAACCTATCTCCCTTATTTAGTGAACCAAACTGCATATTCATTGCATATTCAATGAAAGAGGCTGCATTCGTCAATTCAATGAGTAGAGCTACTCTCATTCATTCAATGGCACAAGTTTCACGCATTGTCTCTGTCAAACTACACACGTTTACTAGAGGAAGCAAACTGCCCGTCTTAATTCAATGAATAGAGCTTCTCTCATTCATTCAATGTGTCAAGCTCACCGTTTGAATTTAATGAAACAAACTGCATTGATTGAATCACTGAATCAAACTAGAATCATTTATTCAATTAATCAAACCTTATTCCTTGTTTCATTCGAACAAACCTACCTCACTTATTTAGTGAATCCTACTACACTTATTCGTTCAATGAAACAGACTGCACATGATAATTCAATGAAGGTACTCTTAACGCATTCATTCAACCAAACAAATTGCACACATTTAGTTCATGAAGCAAACTGCATTTGTCAATTCAATGAATATAGCTACTCATTCATTCAATGTCACAAACTTCATACATTGTCTCAATCAAACTGCGCACATTCACTCCATGAACCAAACTGCACGTGTTAATTCAATGAGCAGAGCTCCTCTCATCAGTCAATGATGAGCTTAACGCTTTCATTCAATGAAACAAACAGCTTTCGTTGAATCATTGAATCAAATTCGAATGATGGATTCAATGTAGATTAGATTACATTAGATTAGATTAGATTAGATTACATTCGATTACATTAGATCAGATTATATTACATTAGATTTTATTAGATTAGATTACATTACATTAGATTACAGTACATTACAATACATTACATTAGATTACTTTAGATTAGATTACATTAGATTATATTACATTAGAATAGGTTACATTAGAATAGATTACAATAGATTAGATTAGATTACATTAGATTAGATTAGATTAGATTACAATACATTACATTCGATTAGATGACATTACATTAGATTACATTAGACTACATTAGATTAGATTAGATTAGATTAGATTACATTAGATTACATGAGATTTGCTTAGATTAGATTACATCAGATTAGATTACATTTGATTCGATTACATTTGATGAGATAACATTTCATTAGATTACTTTAGATTATATTAGATTAGATTAGATTACCTTACATTAGATTAGACTAGTTTACATTTGCTTAGATAGATTTGATTAGATTACATTAGATGACATTAGATTAGTTTAGATTACATTACATTCGATTAGATTACATTAGATTAGACTACATTACATTAGATTACATTACATTAGATTAGATTAGATTTCTTTAGATTAGATTAGATTACATTAGATTAGATTAGAGTACATTAGATTAGATTACATTACATTAGAGAACATTAGATTAGATCAGATTACATTAGATAAAGTTTCATTAGATTACATTACATTAGATTACATTATATTTGATGAGATTAGATTACATTCGAACAATTTAGATTAGATTACATTAGATTAAATTAGATTAGATTACATTAGATTATTTTAGATTATATTATATTAAATTAGATTACATTAGATTACATTACATTAAATTACATTAGATTATCTTAGATTAGATTATATTACATTAGATTACTTCATATTAGATTAGATTAGATTTGATTCGATTACATTAGATGTGATTACATTTCATTAGATAACATTAGATTATATTAGATTAGAGTAGATTACATTACATTACATTCGATTAGATTAGTTTATATTAGATTAGATTACATTACATTTGATTACATTAGATTAGATTAGATTAGATTACATTAGATTAATTAGATTAGATTTGATTACATTAGATTCGATTACATCTGATGAGATTACATTTCATTAGATTACATTAGATTATATTAGATTAGATTACATTTCATTAGATTAGTTTATTTTACATTTGATTAGATCACATTAGATTAGAATAAATTAGATTACTTTACATTAGATTAGTTTAGATTACATTACTTTCGATTAGATTATATTAGATTAGATTACATTACATTAGATTACATTAAATTAGATTAGATTAGATTTCATTAGATTAGGTTAGATTACATTAGATTAGATTAGATGAGATTACATTACATTACATTACATTAGATTCGGATAGATTAGATTTAATTACATTAGATTAGATTACATTAGATTAGATTAGATTAGAGTACATTAGATTAGATTAGATTGGATTAGATTAGATTAGATTACATTAGAGTACATTAGATTAGATTAGATTACATAAGGTTACATTACATTAGATTAGATTAGATTACATTACATTACATTTGATTAGATTAGATTAGATTAGATTACAATAAATTACATTAGATTAGATTCCATTAGATTATATTACATTAGAATAGGTTACATTAGAATAGATTACAATAGATTAGATTAGATTAGATTAGATTGCAATACATTACATTCGATTAGATGACATTACATTAGATTACATTACATAATATGAGATTAGATTAGATTAGATTACATGAGATTTGCTTAGATTAGATTACATTAGATTAGATTAGATTAGATTACATTTGATTCGATTACATTTGATGAGATAACATTTCATTAGATTACATTAGATTATATTAGATTAGATTAGATTACATTATATTAGATTAGATTAGTTTACATTTGATTAGATTAGATTTGATTAGATTACATTAGATGACATTAGATTAGTTTAGATTACATTACATTCGATTAGATTACATTAGATTAGACTACATTTCATTAGATTACATTACATTAGATTAGATTAGATTTCATTAGATTAGATTAGATTACATTAGATTAGATTAGAGTACATTAGATTAGATTAGGTTAAATTAGATTAGATTACATTACATTAGAGGACATTAGATTAGATCAGATTACATTAGATAAAGTTACATTAGATTACATTACATTAGATTACATTATATTTGATGAGATTAGATTACATTCGAACAACTTAGATTAGATTACATTAGATTAAATTAGATTAGGTTACATTAGATTATTTTAGATTAGATTATATTAAGTTAGATTACATTAGATTACATTACATTAAATTACATTAGAGTATTTTAGATCAGATTACATTACATTAGATTACTTCATATTAGATTAGATTAGATTTGATTCGATTACATTAGATGTGATTATATTTCATTCGATAACATTAGATTATATTAGATTACAGTAGATTACATTACATTCAATTAGATTAGTTTATATTAGATTAGATTACATTACATTTGATTACATTAGATTAGATTAGATTACATTTGATTACATTACATTAGATTAGATTAGATTTGATTACGTTACATTAGATTACATTACATTAGATTAATTAGATTAGATTAGATTACATTAGATTAGAGGAGAGGTTCTTTCATTCCTTCAAAGCCACAAACTGAACGCAATTAATGAATCTAACTGCAAACATTCATTCGATGAGGAACACTGTATGTGCTATTCCAATGAATCTAGCTTTTGCCATTCATTCAATGAAAGAAACTGCACGCGTTCATGCAATGATAAAAACTGCATGCGTTCATTAAATGAAACAGAGTGCACGTGTTAATTCAATGACTACAGAGATTACATTAGATTAGATTAGATTACATTAGATTACATTAGATTACATGAGATTTGCTTAGATTAGATTACATTAGATTAGATTAGATTACATTTGATTCGATTACATTTGATGAGATAACATTTCATTAGATTACGTTAGATTATATTAGATTAGATTAGATTACCTTACATTAGATTAGACTAGTTTACATTTGATTAGATAGATTTGATTAGATTACATTAGATGACATTAGATTAGTTTAGATTACACTACATTCGATTAGATTACATTAGATTAGACTACATTACATTAGATTACATTATATTTGATGAGATTAGATTACATTCGAACAACTTAGATTAGATTACATTAGATTACATTAGATTAGATTACATTAGATTATTTTAGATTAGATTATATTAAATTAGATTACATTAGATTACATTAGATTAGATTAGATTTCATTAGATTAGATTAGATTACATTGGATTAGATTAGAGTACATTAGATTAGATTAGGTTACATTAGATTAGATTACATTACATTAGAGGACATTAGATTAGATCAGATTACATTAGGTAAAGTTACATGAGATTACATTACATTAGATTACATTATATTTGATGAGATTAGATTACATTCGAACAACTTAGATTAGATTACATTAGATTAAATTAGATTAGATTACATTAGATTATTTTAGATTAGATTATATTAAATTAGATTACATTAGATTACATTACATTAAATTACATTAGATCATCTTAGATTAGATTACATTACATTAGATTACATAAGATTAGATGACATTACATTAGTTTACATTACATTACATTAAATTGCAACAGATTAGATTAGATTAGATTAGATTACATGATACAGACTGCACGTCTTAAATCACTGAGTAGAGCTTCTCTCCTTCATTCAATGGGTCAAGCTTAACGCTTTCATTCAAAGAAACAAACTGCATTCATTGAATCATTGAATCAAACAACAATCATTGATTCAATGAATCAAACCTTGTTTCAATGGAACAAACCTATCTCCCTTATTTAGTGAACCAAACTGCATATTCATTGCATATTCAATGAAAGAGGCTGCATTTGTCAATTCAATGAGTAGAGATACCCTCATTCATTCAATGGCACAAGTTTCATGCATTGTCTCTGTCAAACTACACACGTTTACTAGATGAAACAAACTGCCCGTCTTAATTCAATGAATAGAGCTTCTCTCATTCATTCAATGTGTCAAGCTCACCGTTTGTATTTAATGGAACAAACTGCCTTGATTGAATCACTGAATCAAACTAGAATTTTTGATTCAATGAATCAAACCTTATTCCTTGTTTCATTCGAACAAACCTAACTCACTTATTTAGTGAATCCCAGTACACGTATTCGTTCAATGAAACAGACTGCACATGATAATTCAATGAAGGTACTCTTAATGCATTGATTCAACCAAACAAATTGCACACATTTAGTTCATGAAGCAAACTGCATTTGTCAATGCAATGAATTCATTCAAAGTCACAAGCTTCACACATTGTCTCAATGAAAATGCACACATTCACTCCGTGAACCAAACTGCACGTGTTAATTCAATGAGCAGAGCTTCTCTCCTCAATGATGAGTTTAACGCTTTCATTCAATGAAACAAACAGCTTTCGTTGAATCATTGAAACAAATTCGAATGATGGATTCAATGTAGGTTAGATTACATTAGATTAGATTAGATTAGATTAGATTAGATTACATTACATTAGATTACATAACATTAGATTACATTAGATTAGATTACATTAGATTACATAAGATTAGATGACATTACATTAGATTACATTACATTACATTAAATTGCAATAGATTAAATTAGATTAGATTAGATTAGATTACATGATACAGACTGCACGTCTTAAATCACTGAGTAGAGCTTCTCTGCTTCATTCTATGGGTCAAGGTTAACGCTTTCATTCAAAGAAACAAACTGCATTCTTTGAATCATTGAATCAAACAACAATCATTGATTCAATGAATCAAACCTTGTTTCAATGGAACAAACCTATCTCCCTTATTTAGTGAACCAAACTGCATATTCATTGCATATTCAATGAAAGAGGCTGCATTCGTCAATTCAATGAGTAGAGCTACTCTCATTCATTCAATGGCACAAGTTTCACGCATTGTCTCTGTCAAACTACACACGTTTACTAGAGGAAGCAAACTGCCCGTCTTAATTCAATGAATAGAGCTTCTCTCATTCATTCAATGTGTCAAGCTCACCGTTTGAATTTAATGAAACAAACTGCATTGATTGAATCACTGAATCAAACTAGAATCATTTATTCAATTAATCAAACCTTATTCCTTGTTTCATTCGAACAAACCTACCTCACTTATTTAGTGAATCCTACTACACTTATTCGTTCAATGAAACAGACTGCACATGATAATTCAATGAAGGTACTCTTAACGCATTCATTCAACCAAACAAATTGCACACATTTAGTTCATGAAGCAAACTGCATTTGTCAATTCAATGAATATAGCTACTCATTCATTCAATGTCACAAACTTCATACATTGTCTCAATCAAACTGCGCACATTCACTCCATGAACCAAACTGCACGTGTTAATTCAATGAGCAGAGCTCCTCTCATCAGTCAATGATGAGCTTAACGCTTTCATTCAATGAAACAAACAGCTTTCGTTGAATCATTGAATCAAATTCGAATGATGGATTCAATGTAGATTAGATTACATTAGATTAGATTAGATTAGATTACATTCGATTACATTAGATCAGATTATATTACATTAGATTTTATTAGATTAGATTACATTACATTAGATTACAGTACATTACAATACATTACATTAGATTACTTTAGATTAGATTACATTAGATTATATTACATTAGAATAGGTTACATTAGAATAGATTACAATAGATTAGATTAGATTACATTAGATTAGATTAGATTAGATTACAATACATTACATTCGATTAGATGACATTACATTAGATTACATTAGACTACATTAGATTAGATTAGATTAGATTAGATTACATTAGATTACATGAGATTTGCTTAGATTAGATTACATCAGATTAGATTACATTTGATTCGATTACATTTGATGAGATAACATTTCATTAGATTACTTTAGATTATATTAGATTAGATTAGATTACCTTACATTAGATTAGACTAGTTTACATTTGCTTAGATAGATTTGATTAGATTACATTAGATGACATTAGATTAGTTTAGATTACATTACATTCGATTAGATTACATTAGATTAGACTACATTACATTAGATTACATTACATTAGATTAGATTAGATTTCTTTAGATTAGATTAGATTACATTAGATTAGATTAGAGTACATTAGATTAGATTACATTACATTAGAGAACATTAGATTAGATCAGATTACATTAGATAAAGTTTCATTAGATTACATTACATTAGATTACATTATATTTGATGAGATTAGATTACATTCGAACAATTTAGATTAGATTACATTAGATTAAATTAGATTAGATTACATTAGATTATTTTAGATTATATTATATTAAATTAGATTACATTAGATTACATTACATTAAATTACATTAGATTATCTTAGATTAGATTATATTACATTAGATTACTTCATATTAGATTAGATTAGATTTGATTCGATTACATTAGATGTGATTACATTTCATTAGATAACATTAGATTATATTAGATTAGAGTAGATTACATTACATTACATTCGATTAGATTAGTTTATATTAGATTAGATTACATTACATTTGATTACATTAGATTAGATTAGATTAGATTACATTAGATTAATTAGATTAGATTTGATTACATTAGATTCGATTACATCTGATGAGATTACATTTCATTAGATTACATTAGATTATATTAGATTAGATTACATTTCATTAGATTAGTTTATTTTACATTTGATTAGATCACATTAGATTAGAATAAATTAGATTACTTTACATTAGATTAGTTTAGATTACATTACTTTCGATTAGATTATATTAGATTAGATTACATTACATTAGATTACATTAAATTAGATTAGATTAGATTTCATTAGATTAGGTTAGATTACATTAGATTAGATTAGATGAGATTACATTACATTACATTACATTAGATTCGGATAGATTAGATTTAATTACATTAGATTAGATTACATTAGATTAGATTAGATTAGAGTACATTAGATTAGATTAGATTGGATTAGATTAGATTAGATTACATTAGAGTACATTAGATTAGATTAGATTACATAAGGTTACATTACATTAGATTAGATTAGATTACATTACATTACATTTGATTAGATTAGATTAGATTAGATTACAATAAATTACATTAGATTAGATTCCATTAGATTATATTACATTAGAATAGGTTACATTAGAATAGATTACAATAGATTAGATTAGATTAGATTAGATTGCAATACATTACATTCGATTAGATGACATTACATTAGATTACATTACATAATATGAGATTAGATTAGATTAGATTACATGAGATTTGCTTAGATTAGATTACATTAGATTAGATTAGATTAGATTACATTTGATTCGATTACATTTGATGAGATAACATTTCATTAGATTACATTAGATTATATTAGATTAGATTAGATTACATTATATTAGATTAGATTAGTTTACATTTGATTAGATTAGATTTGATTAGATTACATTAGATGACATTAGATTAGTTTAGATTACATTACATTCGATTAGATTACATTAGATTAGACTACATTTCATTAGATTACATTACATTAGATTAGATTAGATTTCATTAGATTAGATTAGATTACATTAGATTAGATTAGAGTACATTAGATTAGATTAGGTTAAATTAGATTAGATTACATTACATTAGAGGACATTAGATTAGATCAGATTACATTAGATAAAGTTACATTAGATTACATTACATTAGATTACATTATATTTGATGAGATTAGATTACATTCGAACAACTTAGATTAGATTACATTAGATTAAATTAGATTAGGTTACATTAGATTATTTTAGATTAGATTATATTAAGTTAGATTACATTAGATTACATTACATTAAATTACATTAGAGTATTTTAGATCAGATTACATTACATTAGATTACTTCATATTAGATTAGATTAGATTTGATTCGATTACATTAGATGTGATTATATTTCATTCGATAACATTAGATTATATTAGATTACAGTAGATTACATTACATTCAATTAGATTAGTTTATATTAGATTAGATTACATTACATTTGATTACATTAGATTAGATTACGTTACATTAGATTACATTACATTAGATTAATTAGATTAGATTAGATTACATTAGATTAGAGGAGAGGTTCTTTCATTCCTTCAAAGCCACAAACTGAACGCAATTAATGAATCTAACTGCAAACATTCATTCGATGAGGAACACTGTATGTGCTATTCCAATGAATCTAGCTTTTGCCATTCATTCAATGAAAGAAACTGCACGCGTTCATGCAATGATAAAAACTGCATGCGTTCATTAAATGAAACAGAGTGCACGTGTTAATTCAATGACTACAGAGATTACATTAGATTAGATTAGATTACATTAGATTACATTAGATTACATGAGATTTGCTTAGATTAGATTACATTAGATTAGATTAGATTACATTTGATTCGATTACATTTGATGAGATAACATTTCATTAGATTACGTTAGATTATATTAGATTAGATTAGATTACCTTACATTAGATTAGACTAGTTTACATTTGATTAGATAGATTTGATTAGATTACATTAGATGACATTAGATTAGTTTAGATTACACTACATTCGATTAGATTACATTAGATTAGACTACATTACATTAGATTACATTACATTAGATTAGATTAGATTTCTTTAGATTAGATTACATTAGATTAGATTAGAGTACATTAGATTAGATTACATTACATTAGAGAACATTAGATTAGATCAGATTACATTAGATAAAGTTTCATTAGATTACATTACATTAGATTACATTATATTTGATGAGATTAGATTACATTCGCACAATTTAGATTAGATTACATTAGATTAAATTAGATTAGATTACATTAGATTATTTTAGATTATATTATATTAAATTAGATTACATTAGATTACATTACATTAAATTACATTAGATTATCTTAGATTAGATTATATTACATTAGATTACTTCATATTAGATTAGATTAGATTTGATTCGATTACATTAGATGTGATTACATTTCATTAGATAACATTAGATTATATTAGATTAGAGTAGATTACATTACATTACATTCGATTAGATTAGTTTATATTAGATTAGATTACATTACATTTGATTACATTAGATTAGATTAGATTAGATTACATTAGATTAATTAGATTAGATTAGATTACATTAGATTCGATTACATCTGATGAGATTACATTTCATTAGATTACATTAGATTATATTAGATTAGATTACGTTTCATTAGATTAGTTTATTATAGATTTGATTAGATCACATTAGATTAGAATAAATTAGATTACTTTACATTAGATTAGTTTAGATTACATTACTTTCGATTAGATTATATTAGATTAGATTACATTACATTAGATTACATTAAATTAGATTAGATTAGATTTCATTAGATTAGGTTAGATTACATTAGATTAGATTAGATGAGATTACATTACATTACATTACATTAGATTCGGATAGATTAGATTTAATTACATTAGATTAGATTACATTAGATTAGATTAGATTAGAGTACATTAGATTAGATTAGATTGGATTAGATTAGATTAGATTACATTAGAGTACATTAGATTAGATTAGATTACATTAGATAAGGTTACATTACATTAGATTAGATTAGATTACATTACATTACATTTGATTAGATTAGATTAGATTAGATTACAATAAATTACATTAGATTAGATTCCATTAGATTATATTACATTAGAATAGGTTACATTAGAATAGATTACAATAGATTAGATTAGATTACATTAGATTAGATTAGATTGCAATACATTACATTCGATTAGATGACATTACATTAGATTACATTACATAATATGAGATTAGATTAGATTAGATTAGATTACATGAGATTTGCTTAGATTAGATTACATTAGATTAGATTAGATTAGATTACATTTGATTCGATTACATTTGATGAGATAACATTTCATTAGATTACATTAGATTATATTAGATTAGATTAGATTACATTATATTAGATTAGATTAGTTTACATTTGATTAGATAGATTTGATTAGATTACATTAGATGACATTAGATTAGTTTAGATTACATTACATTCGATTAGATTACATTAGATTAGACTACATTTCATTAGATTACATTACATTAGATTAGATTAGATTTCATTAGATTAGATTAGATTACATTAGATTAGATTAGAGTACATTAGATTAGATTAGGTTAAATTAGATTAGATTACATTACATTAGAGGACATTAGATTAGATCAGATTACATTAGATAAAGTTACATTAGATTACATTACATTAGATTACATTATATTTGATGAGATTAGATTACATTCGAACAACTTAGATTAGATTACATTAGATTAAATTAGATTAGATTACATTAGATTATTTTAGATTAGATTATATTAAGTTAGATTACATTAGATTACATTACATTAAATTACATTAGAGTATTTTAGATCAGATTACATTACATTAGATTACTTCATATTAGATTAGATTAGATTTGATTCGATTACATTAGATGTGATTATATTTCATTCGATAACATTAGATTATATTAGATTACAGTAGATTACATTACATTCAATTAGATTAGTTTATATTAGATTAGATTACATTACATTTGAT
The DNA here is from genome assembly GCF_047496795.1 of Chiloscyllium punctatum. Lineage (NCBI taxonomy): Eukaryota > Metazoa > Chordata > Chondrichthyes > Orectolobiformes > Hemiscylliidae > Chiloscyllium > Chiloscyllium punctatum. Next base: position 37,896,123 of record NC_092785.1, read on the forward strand.
TACATTAGATTAGATTAGATTACATTTGATTACATTACATTAGATTAGATTAGATTTGATTACGTTACATTAGATTACATTACATTAGATTAATTAGATTAGATTAGATTACATTAGATTAGAGGAGAGGTTCTTTCATTCCTTCAAAGCCACAAACTGAACGCAATTAATGAATCTAACTGCAAACATTCATTCGATGAGGAACACTGTATGTGCTATTCCAATGAATCTAGCTTTTGCCATTCATTCAATGAAAGAAACTGCACGCGTTCATGCAATGATAAAAACTGCATGCGTTCATTAAATGAAACAGAGTGCACGTGTTAATTCAATGACTACAGAGATTACATTAGATTAGATTAGATTACATTAGATTACATTAGATTACATGAGATTTGCTTAGATTAGATTACATTAGATTAGATTAGATTACATTTGATTCGATTACATTTGATGAGATAACATTTCATTAGATTACGTTAGATTATATTAGATTAGATTAGATTACCTTACATTAGATTAGACTAGTTTACATTTGATTAGATAGATTTGATTAGATTACATTAGATGACATTAGATTAGTTTAGATTACACTACATTCGATTAGATTACATTAGATTAGACTACATTACATTAGATTACATTACATTAGATTAGATTAGATTTCTTTAGATTAGATTACATTAGATTAGATTAGAGTACATTAGATTAGATTACATTACATTAGAGAACATTAGATTAGATCAGATTACATTAGATAAAGTTTCATTAGATTACATTACATTAGATTACATTATATTTGATGAGATTAGATTACATTCGCACAATTTAGATTAGATTACATTAGATTAAATTAGATTAGATTACATTAGATTATTTTAGATTATATTATATTAAATTAGATTACATTAGATTACATTACATTAAATTACATTAGATTATCTTAGATTAGATTATATTACATTAGATTACTTCATATTAGATTAGATTAGATTTGATTCGATTACATTAGATGTGATTACATTTCATTAGATAACATTAGATTATATTAGATTAGAGTAGATTACATTACATTACATTCGATTAGATTAGTTTATATTAGATTAGATTACATTACATTTGATTACATTAGATTAGATTAGATTAGATTACATTAGATTAATTAGATTAGATTAGATTACATTAGATTCGATTACATCTGATGAGATTACATTTCATTAGATTACATTAGATTATATTAGATTAGATTACATTTCATTAGATTAGTTTATTATAGATTTGATTAGATCACATTAGATTAGAATAAATTAGATTACTTTACATTAGATTAGTTTAGATTACATTACTTTCGATTAGATTATATTAGATTAGATTACATTACATTAGATTACATTAAATTAGATTAGATTAGATTTCATTAGATTAGGTTAGATTACATTAGATTAGATTAGATGAGATTACATTACATTACATTACATTAGATTCGGATAGATTAGATTTAATTACATTAGATTAGATTACATTAGATTAGATTAGATTAGAGTACATTAGATTAGATTAGATTGGATTAGATTAGATTAGATTAGATTACATTAGAGTACATTAGATTAGATTAGATTACATTAGATAAGGTTACATTACATTAGATTAGATTAGATTACATTACATTACATTTGATTAGATTAGATTAGATTAGATTACAATAAATTACATTAGATTAGATTCCATTAGATTATATTACATTAGAATAGGTTACATTAGAATAGATTACAATAGATTAGATTAGATTACATTAGATTAGATTAGATTGCAATACATTACATTCGATTAGATGACATTACATTAGATTACATTACATAATATGAGATTAGATTAGATTAGATTAGATTAGATTAGATTACATGAGATTTGCTTAGATTAGATTACATTAGATTAGATTAGATTAGATTACATTTGATTCGATTACATTTGATGAGATAACATTTCATTAGATTACATTAGATTATATTAGATTAGATTAGATTACATTATATTAGATTAGATTAGTTTACATTTGATTAGATAGATTTGATTAGATTACATTAGATGACATTAGATTAGTTTAGATTACATTACATTCGATTAGATTACATTAGATTAGACTACATTTCATTAGATTACATTAGATTATATTAGATTAGAGTAGATTACATTACATTACATTCGATTAGATTAGTTTATATTAGATTAGATTACATTACATTTGATTACATTAGATTAGATTAGATTAGATTACATTAGATTAATTAGATTAGATTTGATTACATTAGATTCGATTACATCTGATGAGATTACATTTCATTAGATTACATTAGATTATATTAGATTAGATTACATTTCATTAGATTAGTTTATTTTACATTTGATTAGATCACATTAGATTAGAATAAATTAGATTACTTTACATTAGATTAGTTTAGATTACATTACTTTCGATTAGATTATATTAGATTAGATTACATTACATTAGATTACATTAAATTAGATTAGATTAGATTTCATTAGATTAGGTTAGATTACATTAGATTAGATTAGATGAGATTACATTACATTACATTACATTAGATTCGGATAGATTAGATTTAATTACATTAGATTAGATTACATTAGATTAGATTAGATTAGAGTACATTAGATTAGATTAGATTGGATTAGATTAGATTAGATTACATTAGAGTACATTAGATTAGATTAGATTACATAAGGTTACATTACATTAGATTAGATTAGATTACATTACATTACATTTGATTAGATTAGATTAGATTAGATTACAATAAATTACATTAGATTAGATTCCATTAGATTATATTACATTAGAATAGGTTACATTAGAATAGATTACAATAGATTAGATTAGATTAGATTAGATTGCAATACATTACATTCGATTAGATGACATTACATTAGATTACATTACATAATATGAGATTAGATTAGATTAGATTACATGAGATTTGCTTAGATTAGATTACATTAGATTAGATTAGATTAGATTACATTTGATTCGATTACATTTGATGAGATAACATTTCATTAGATTACATTAGATTATATTAGATTAGATTAGATTACATTATATTAGATTAGATTAGTTTACATTTGATTAGATTAGATTTGATTAGATTACATTAGATGACATTAGATTAGTTTAGATTACATTACATTCGATTAGATTACATTAGATTAGACTACATTTCATTAGATTACATTACATTAGATTAGATTAGATTTCATTAGATTAGATTAGATTACATTAGATTAGATTAGAGTACATTAGATTAGATTAGGTTAAATTAGATTAGATTACATTACATTAGAGGACATTAGATTAGATCAGATTACATTAGATAAAGTTACATTAGATTACATTACATTAGATTACATTATATTTGATGAGATTAGATTACATTCGAACAACTTAGATTAGATTACATTAGATTAAATTAGATTAGGTTACATTAGATTATTTTAGATTAGATTATATTAAGTTAGATTACATTAGATTACATTACATTAAATTACATTAGAGTATTTTAGATCAGATTACATTACATTAGATTACTTCATATTAGATTAGATTAGATTTGATTCGATTACATTAGATGTGATTATATTTCATTCGATAACATTAGATTATATTAGATTACAGTAGATTACATTACATTCAATTAGATTAGTTTATATTAGATTAGATTACATTACATTTGATTACATTAGATTAGATTAGATTACATTTGATTACATTACATTAGATTAGATTAGATTTGATTACGTTACATTAGATTACATTACATTAGATTAATTAGATTAGATTAGATTACATTAGATTAGAGGAGAGGTTCTTTCATTCCTTCAAAGCCACAAACTGAACGCAATTAATGAATCTAACTGCAAACATTCATTCGATGAGGAACACTGTATGTGCTATTCCAATGAATCTAGCTTTTGCCATTCATTCAATGAAAGAAACTGCACGCGTTCATGCAATGATAAAAACTGCATGCGTTCATTAAATGAAACAGAGTGCACGTGTTAATTCAATGACTACAGAGATTACATTAGATTAGATTAGATTACATTAGATTACATTAGATTACATGAGATTTGCTTAGATTAGATTACATTAGATTAGATTAGATTACATTTGATTCGATTACATTTGATGAGATAACATTTCATTAGATTACGTTAGATTATATTAGATTAGATTAGATTACCTTACATTAGATTAGACTAGTTTACATTTGATTAGATAGATTTGATTAGATTACATTAGATGACATTAGATTAGTTTAGATTACACTACATTCGATTAGATTACATTAGATTAGACTACATTACATTAGATTACATTACATTAGATTAGATTAGATTTCTTTAGATTAGATTAGATTACATTAGATTAGATTAGAGTACATTAGATTAGATTACATTACATTAGAGAACATTAGATTAGATCAGATTACATTAGATAAAGTTTCATTAGATTACATTACATTAGATTACATTATATTTGAAGAGATTAGATTACATTCGCACAATTTAGATTAGATTACATTAGATTAAATTAGATTAGATTACATTAGATTATTTTAGATTATATTATATTAAATTAGATTACATTAGATTACATTACATTAAATTACATTAGATTATCTTAGATTAGATTATATTACATTAGATTACTTCATATTAGATTAGATTAGATTTGATTCGATTACATTAGATGTGATTACATTTCATTAGATAACATTAGATTATATTAGATTAGAGTAGATTACATTACATTACATTCGATTAGATTAGTTTATATTAGATTAGATTACATTACATTTGATTACATTAGATTAGATTAGATTAGATTATATTAGATTAATTAGATTAGATTAGATTACATTAGATTCGATTACATCTGATGAGATTACATTTCATTAGATTACATTAGATTATATTAGATTAGATTACATTTCATTAGATTAGTTTATTATAGATTTGATTAGATCACATTAGATTAGAATAAATTAGATTACTTTACATTAGATTAGTTTAGATTACATTACTTTCGATTAGATTATATTAGATTAGATTACATTACATTAGATTACATTAAATTAGATTAGATTAGATTTCATTAGATTAGGTTAGATTACATTAGATTAGATTAGATGAGATTACATTACATTACATTACATTAGATTCGGAATGATTAGATTTAATTACATTAGATTAGATTACATTAGATTAGATTAGATTAGATTAGATTAGATTGGATTAGATTAGATTAGATTAGATTACATTAGAGTACATTAGATTAGATTAGATTACATTAGATAAGGTTACATTACATTAGATTAGATTAGATTACATTACATTACATTTGATTAGATTAGATTAGATTAGATTACAATAAATTACATTAGATTAGATTCCATTAGATTATATTACATTAGAATAGGTTACATTAGAATAGATTACAATAGATTAGATTAGATTACATTAGATTAGATTAGATTGCAATACATTACATTCGATTAGATGACATTACATTAGATTACATTACATAATATGAGATTAGATTAGATTAGATTAGATTACATGAGATTTGCTTAGATTAGATTACATTAGATTAGATTAGATTAGATTACATTTGATTCGATTACATTTGATGAGATAACATTTCATTAGATTACATTAGATTATATTAGATTAGATTAGATTACATTATATTAGATTAGATTAGTTTACATTTGATTAGATAGATTTGATTAGATTACATTAGATGACATTAGATTAGTTTAGATTACATTACATTCGATTAGATTACATTAGATTAGACTACATTTCATTAGATTACATTACATTAGATTAGATTAGATTTCATTAGATTAGATTAGATTACATTAGATTAGATTAGAGTACATTAGATTAGATTAGGTTAAATTAGATTAGATTACATTACATTAGAGGACATTAGATTAGATCAGATTACATTAGATAAAGTTACATTAGATTACATTACATTAGATTACATTATATTTGATGAGATTAGATTACATTCGAACAACTTAGATTAGATTACATTAGATTAAATTAGATTAGATTACATTAGATTATTTTAGATTAGATTATATTAAGTTAGATTACATTAGATTACATTACATTAAATTACATTAGAGTATTTTAGATCAGATTACATTACATTAGATTACTTCATATTAGATTAGATTAGATTTGATTCGATTACATTAGATGTGATTATATTTCATTCGATAACATTAGATTATATTAGATTACAGTAGATTACATTACATTCAATTAGATTAGTTTATATTAGATTAGATTACATTACATTTGATTACATTAGATTAGATTAGATTACATTTGATTACATTACATTAGATTAGATTAGATTTGATTACGTTACATTAGATTACATTACATTAGATTAATTAGATTAGATTAGATTACATTAGATTAGAGGAGAGGTTCTTTCATTCCTTCAAAGCCACAAACTGAACGCAATTAATGAATCTAACTGCAAACATTCATTCGATGAGGAACACTGTATGTGCTATTCCAATGAATCTAGCTTTTGCCATTCATTCAATGAAAGAAACTGCACGCGTTCATGCAATGATAAAAACTGCATGCGTTCATTAAATGAAACAGAGTGCACGTGTTAATTCAATGACTACAGAGATTACATTAGATTAGATTAGATTACATTAGATTACATTAGATTACATGAGATTTGCTTAGATTAGATTACATTAGATTAGATTAGATTACATTTGATTCGATTACATTTGATGAGATAACATTTCATTAGATTACGTTAGATTATATTAGATTAGATTAGATTACCTTACATTAGATTAGACTAGTTTACATTTGATTAGATAGATTTGATTAGATTACATTAGATGACATTAGATTAGTTTAGATTACACTACATTCGATTAGATTACATTAGATTAGACTACATTACATTAGATTACATTACATTAGATTAGATTAGATTTCTTTAGATTAGATTACATTAGATTAGATTAGAGTACATTAGATTAGATTACATTACATTAGAGAACATTAGATTAGATCAGATTACATTAGATAAAGTTTCATTAGATTACATTACATTAGATTACATTATATTTGATGAGATTAGATTACATTCGCACAATTTAGATTAGATTACATTAGATTAAATTAGATTAGATTACATTAGATTATTTTAGATTATATTATATTAAATTAGATTACATTAGATTACATTACATTAAATTACATTAGATTATCTTAGATTAGATTATATTACATTAGATTACTTCATATTAGATTAGATTAGATTTGATTCGATTACATTAGATGTGATTACATTTCATTAGATAACATTAGATTATATTAGATTAGAGTAGATTACATTACATTACATTCGATTAGATTAGTTTATATTAGATTAGATTACATTACATTTGATTACATTAGATTAGATTAGATTAGATTACATTAGATTAATTAGATTAGATTAGATTACATTAGATTCGATTACATCTGATGAGATTACATTTCATTAGATTACATTAGATTATATTAGATTAGATTACATTTCATTAGATTAGTTTATTATAGATTTGATTAGATCACAGTAGATTAGAATAAATTAGATTACTTTACATTAGATTAGTTTAGATTACATTACTTTCGATTAGATTATATTAGATTAGATTACATTACATTAGATTACATTAAATTAGATTAGATTAGATTTCATTAGATTAGGTTAGATTACATTAGATTAGATTAGATGAGATTACATTACATTACATTACATTAGATTCGGATAGATTAGATTTAATTACATTAGATTAGATTACATTAGATTAGATTAGATTAGAGTACATTAGATTAGATTAGATTGGATTAGATTAGATTAGATTAGATTACATTAGAGTACATTAGATTAGATTAGATTACATTAGATAAGGTTACATTACATTAGATTAGATTAGATTACATTACATTACATTTGATTAGATTAGATTAGATTAGATTACAATAAATTACATTAGATTAGATTCCATTAGATTATATTACATTAGAATAGGTTACATTAGAATAGATTACAATAGATTAGATTAGATTACATTAGATTAGATTAGATTGCAATACATTACATTCGATTAGATGACATTACATTAGATTACATTACATAATATGAGATTAGATTAGATTAGATTAGATTAGATTAGATTACATGAGATTTGCTTAGATTAGATTACATTAGATTAGATTAGATTAGATTACATTTGATTCGATTACATTTGATGAGATAACATTTCATTAGATTACATTAGATTATATTAGATTAGATTAGATTACATTATATTAGATTAGATTAGTTTACATTTGATTAGATAGATTTGATTAGATTACATTAGATGACATTAGATTAGTTTAGATTACATTACATTCGATTAGATTACATTAGATTAGACTACATTTCATTAGATTACATTACATTAGATTAGATTAGATTTCATTAGATTAGATTAGATTACATTAGATTAGATTAGAGTACATTAGATTAGATTAGGTTAAATTAGATAAGATTACATTACATTAGAGGACATTAGATTAGATCAGATTACATTAGATAAAGTTACATTAGATTACATTACATTAGATTACATTATATTTGATGAGATTAGATTACATTCGAACAACTTAGATTAGATTACATTAGATTAAATTAGATTAGATTACATTAGATTATTTTAGATTAGATTATATTAAGTTAGATTACATTAGATTACATTACATTAAATTACATTAGAGTATTTTAGATCAGATTACATTACATTAGATTACTTCATATTAGATTAGATTAGATTTGATTCGATTACATTAGATGTGATTATATTTCATTCGATAACATTAGATTATATTAGATTACAGTAGATTACATTACATTCAATTAGATTAGTTTATATTAGATTAGATTACATTACATTTGATTACATTAGATTAGATTAGATTACATTTGATTACATTACATTAGATTAGATTAGATTTGATTACGTTACATTAGATTACATTACATTAGATTAATTAGATTAGATTAGATTACATTAGATTAGAGGAGAGGTTCTTTCATTCCTTCAAAGCCACAAACTGAACGCAATTAATGAATCTAACTGCAAACATTCATTCGATGAGGAACACTGTATGTGCTATTCCAATGAATCTAGCTTTTGCCATTCATTCAATGAAAGAAACTGCACGCGTTCATGCAATGATAAAAACTGCATGCGTTCATTAAATGAAACAGAGTGCACGTGTTAATTCAATGACTACAGAGATTACATTAGATTAGATTAGATTACATTAGATTACATGAGATTTGCTTAGATTAGATTACATTAGATTAGATTAGATTACATTTGATTCGATTACTTTTGATGAGATAACATTTCATTAGATTACGTTAGATTATATTAGATTAGAATAGATTACCTTACATTAGATTAGACTAGTTTACATTTGATTAGATAGATTTGATTAGATTACATTAGATGACATTAGATTAGTTTAGATTACACTACATTCGATTAGATTACATTAGATTAGACTACATTACATTAGATTACATTAGATTAGATTAGATTAGATTTCATTAGATTAGATTAGATTACATTAGATTAGATTAGAGTACATTAGATTAGATTAGGTTACATTAGATTAGATTACATTACATTAGAGAACATTAGATTAGATCAGATTACATTAGATAAAGTTACATTAGATTACATTACATTACATTACATTATATTTGATGAGATTAGATTACATTCGAACAACTTAGATTAGATTACATTAGATTAAATTAGATTAGATTACATTAGATTATTTTAGATTAGATTATATTAAATTAGATTACATTAGATTACATTACATTAAATTACATTAGATTATCTTAGATTAGATTATATTACATTAGATTACTTCATATTAGATTAGATTAGATTTGATTCGATAACATTAGATGTGATTACATTTCATTAGATAACATTAGATTATATTAGATTAGAGTAGATTACATTACATTACATTCAATTAGATTAGTTTATATTAGATTAGATTACATTACATTTGATTACATTAGATTAGATTACATTAGATTACATTACATTAGATTAGATTAGATTTGATTACGTTACATTAGATTACATTACATTAGATTAATTAGATTAGATTACATTAGATTCGATTACATCTGATGAGATTACATTTCATTAGATTACATTAGATTATATTAGATTAGATTAGATTACATTTCATTAGATTAGTTTATTTTACATTTGATTAGATCACATTAGATTAGAATAAATTAGATTACATTACATTAGATTAGTTTAGATTTCATTACTTTCGATTAGATTATATTAGATTAGATTACATTACATTAGATTACATTAAATTAGATTAGATTAGATTTCATTAGATTAGATTAGATTACATTAGATTAGATTAGATGAGATTACATTAGATTCGGTTAGATTAGATTTAATTACATTAGATTAGATTAGATTACATTACATTACATTTGATTAGATTAGATTAGATTAGATTACAATAAATTACATTAGATTAGATTACATTAGACTAGATTACATTACATTAGATTACATTATATTTGATTAGATTAGATTACATTCGATTAGCTTAGATTAGATTACATTAGATTATTTTAGATTAGATTATATTACATTAGATTACTTTATATTAGATTAGATTAGATTTGATTCGATTACATTAGATGTGATTACATTTCATTAGATAACATTAGATTATATTAGATTACATTACATTACATTCGATTAGATTAGTTTATATTAGATTACATTACATTACATTTGATTACATTACATTACATTAGATTAGATTAAATTACATTACATTAGATTACAATAGATTAGAGGAGAGGTTCTTTCATTCCTTCAAAGCCACAAACTGACCGCAATTAATGAATCTAACTGCAAACATTCATTCGATGAGGAACACTGTATGTGCTATTCCAATGTTTCTAGCTTTTGCCATTCATTCAATGATAGAAACTGCACGCGTTCATGCAATGATAAAAACTGCATGCGTTCATTAAATGAAACAGAATGCACGTGTTAATTCAATGAGTACAGCTTTTCTTTTTTATTCACTTTCTCGAGCTTAGCACTTTCATTTAATGAAACCAAATGCTTCATTGAATCATTGAGTCAAACTGCCATCATTGACTCAATGAATCAAAGAGTATTAATGGATTCCATCGAACAAACTTAACTCATTTACTTCGTGAATCCAACTGCACCCATTCATTCAATGAAATGATTTGTATGTCTTAAATAAAAGAGTCGAGCTCCAGCCATTCATTCAGTGCCACGAGCAAAACGTATTCATTCAATTGAGCACACTGCACTCATGATACAGACTGCACGTCTTAAATCAATGAGTAGAGCTTCTCTCCTTCATTCAATGGGTCAAGCTTAACGCTTTCATTCAAAGAAACAAACTGCATTCATTGAATCATTGAATCAAACAACAATCATTGATTCAATGAATCAAACCTTGTTTCAATGGAACAAACCTATCTCCCTTATTTAGTGAAGCAAACTGCATATTCATTGCATATTCAATGAAAGAGGCTGCATTTGTCAATTCAATGAGTAGAGATACTCTCATTCATTCAATGACGCATTGTCTCTGTCAAACTACACACGTTTACTAGATGAAACAAACTGCCCGTCTTAATTCAATGAATAGAGCTTCTCTCATTCATTCAATGTGTCAAGCTCACCGTTTGCATTTAATGAAACAAACTGCCTTGATTGAATCACTGAATCAAACTAGAATCATTTATTCAATGAATCAAACCTTATTCCTTGTTTCATTCGAACAAACCTACCTCACTTATTTAGTGAATCCTACTACACTTATTCGTTCAATGAAACAGACTGCACATGATAATTCAATGAAGGTACTCTTAATGCATTGATTCAACCAAACAAATTGCACACATTTAGTTCATGAAGCAAACTGCATTTGTCAATTCAATGAATATAGCTACTCATTCATTCAATGTCACAAACTTCATACATTGTCTCAATCAAACTGCGCACATTCACTCCATGAACCAAACTGCACGTGTTAATTCAATGAGCAGAGCTCCTCTCATCAGTCAATGATGAGCTTAACGCTTTCATTCAATGAAACAAACAGCTTTCGTTGAATCATTGAATCAAATTCGAATGATGGATTCAATGTAGATTAGATTACATTAGATTAGATTAGATTAGATTACATTCGATTACATTAGATCAGATTATATTACATTAGATTATATTAGATTAGATTACATTACATTAGATTACAGTACATTACAATACATTACATTAGATTACTTTAGATTAGATTACATTAGATTATATTACATTAGAATAGGTTACATTAGATTAGATTACAATAGATTAGATTAGATTACATTAGATTAGATTTGATTAGATTACAATACATTACATTCGATTAGATGACATTACATTAGATTACATTACATAATATGAGACTACATTAGATTAGATTAGATTACATTAGATTACATTAGATTAAATGAGATTTGCTTAGATTAGATTACATTAGATTAGATTAGATTAGATTTGATTCGATTACATTTGATGAGAAAACATTTTATTAGATTACATTAGATTATATTAGATTAGATTAGATTACCTTACATTAGATTAGACTAGTTTACATTTGATTAGATAGATTTGATTAGATTACATTAGATGACATTAGATTAGTTTAGATTACATTACATTCGATTAGATTACATTAGATTAGACTACATTACATTAGATTACATTACATTAGATTAGATTAGATTTCTTTAGATTAGATTAGATTACATTAGATTAGATTAGAGTACATTAGATTAGATTAGGTTACATTAGATTAGATTACATTACATTAGAGAACATTAGATTAGATCAGATTACATTAGATAAAGTTTCATTAGATTACATTACATTAGATTACATTATATTTGATGAGATTAGATTACATTCGAACAACTTAGATTAGATTACATTAGATTAAATTAGATTAGATTACATTAGATTATTTTAGATTAGATTATATTAAATTAGATTACATTAGATTACATTACATTAAATTACATTAGATTATCTTAGATTAGATTATATTACATTAGATTACTTCATATTAGATTAGATTAGATTTGATTCGATTACATTAGATGTGATTACATTTCATTAGATAACATTAGATTATATTAGATTACAGTAGATTACATTACATTACATTCGATTAGATTAGTTTATATTAGATTAGATTACATTACATTTGATTACATTAGATTAGATTAGATTAGATTACATTAGATTAGTTAGATTAGATTAGATTACATTAGATTCGATTACATCTGATGAGATTACATTTCATTAGATTACATTAGTTTATATTAGATTAGATTAGATTACATTTCATTAGATTAGTTTATTTTACATTTGATTAGATCACATTAGATTAGAATAAATTAGATTACATTACATTAGATTAGTTTAGATTTCATTACTTTCGATTAGATTATATTATATTAGATTACATTACATTAGATTACATTAAATTAGATTAGATTAGATTTCATTCGATTAGGTTAGATTACATTATATTAGATTAGATGAGATTACATTACATTACATTACATTAGATTCGGATAGATTAGATTTAATTGCATTAGATTAGATTGCATTAGATTAGATTAGATTAGAGTACATTAGATTAGATTAGATTGGATTACATTAGATTAGATTACATTAGAGTACATTAGATTAGATTAGATTACATTAGATAAGGTTACATTACATTAGATTAGATTAGATTACATTACATTACATTTGATTAGATTAGATTAGATTAGATTACAATAAATTACATTAGATTCGATTACATTAGATTACATTAGATTAGATTACATTACATTAGATTACATTACATTAGATTACATTAGATTATTTTAGATTAGATTATATTACACTAGTTTACTTTATATTAGATTTGATTCGATTACATTAGATGTGATTACATTTCATTAGATAACATTAGATTATATTAGATTACATTACATTTCATTCGATTAGATTAGTTTATATTAGATTACATTACATTACATTTGATTACATTACATTACATTAGATTAGATTAAATTACATTACATTAGATTACAATAGATTAGAGGAGAGGTTCTTTCATTCCTTCAAAGCCACAAACTGACCGCAATTAATGAATCTAACTGCAAACATTCATTCGATGAGGAACACTGTATGTGCTATTCCAATGTTTCTAGCTTTTGCCATTCATTCAATGATAGAAACTGCACGCGTTCATGCAATGATAAAAACTGCATGCGTTCATTAAATGAAACAGAATGCACGTGTTAATTCAATGACTACAGAGATTACATTAGATTAGATTAGATTACATTAGATTACATGTGATTTGCTTAGATTAGATTACATTAGATTAGATTAGATTACATTTGATTCGATTACATTTGATGAGATAACATTTCATTAGATTACATTAGATTATATTCGATTAGAATAGATTACCTTACATTCGATTAGATTACATTAGATTAGACTACATTACATTAGATTACATTAGATTAGATTTCATTAGATTAGATTAGATTACATTAGATTAGATTAGAGTACATTAGATTAGATTAGGTTACATTACATTAGAGAACATTAGATTAGATCAGATTACATTAGATAAAGTTACATTAGATTACATTACATTAGATTACATTATATTTGATGAGATTAGATTACATTCGAACAACTTAGATTAGATTACATTAGATTAAATTAGATTAGATTACATTAGATTACATTACATTAAATTACATTAGATTATCTTAGATTAGATTATATTACATTAGATTACGTCATATTAGATTAGATTAGATTATATTACATTAGATTACTTCATATTAGATTAGATTAGATTTGATTCGATAACATTAGATGTGATTACATTTCATTAGATAACATTAGATTATATTAGATTACAGTAGATTACATTACATTACATTCGATTAGATTAGTTTATATTAGATTAGATTACATTATATTTGATTACATTAGATTAGATTACATTAGATTACATTACATTAGATTAGATTAGATTTGATTACGTTACATTAGATTACATTACATTAGATTAATTAGATTAGATTACATTAGATTCGATTACATCTGATGAGATTACATTTCATTAGATTACATTAGATTATATTAGATTAGATTAGATTAGATTAGATTAGATTACATGATACAGACTGCACGTCTTAAATCACTGAGTAGAGCTTCTCTGCTTCATTCAATGGGTCAAGGTTAACGCTTTCATTCAAAGAAACAAACTGCATTCTTTGAATCATTGAATCAAATAACAATCATTGATTCAATGAATCAAACCTTGTTTCAATGGTACAAACCTATCTCCCTTATTTAGTGAACCAAACTGCATATTCATTGCATATTCAATGAAAGAGGCTGCATTCGTCAATTCAATGAGTAGAGCTACTCTCATTCATTCAATGGCACAAGTTTCACGCATTGTCTCTGTCAAATTACACACGTTTACTAGATGAAGCAAACTGCCCGTCTTAATTCAATGAATAGAGCTTCTCTCATTCATTCAATGTGTCAAGCTCACCGTTTGAATTTAATGAAACAAACTGCCTTGATTGAATCACTGAATCAAACTAGAATCATTGATTCAATGAATCAAACCTTATTCCTTGTTTCATTCGAACAAACCTACCTCACTTATTTAGTGAATCCTACTACACTTATTCGTTCAATGAAACAGACTGCACATGATAATTCAATGAAGGTACTCTTAATGCATTGATTCAACCAAACAAATTGCACACATTTAGTTCATGAAGCAAACTGCATTTGTCAATTCAATGAATATAGCTACTCATTCATTCAATGTCACAAACTTCATACATTGTCTCAATCAAACTGCGCACATTCACTCCATGAACCAAACTGCACGTGTTAATTCAATGAGCAGAGCTCCTCTCATCAGTCAATGATGAGCTTAACGCTTTCATTCAATGAAACAAACAGCTTTCGTTGAATCATTGAATCAAATTCGAATGATGGATTCAATGTAGATTAGATTACATTAGATTAGATTAGATTAGATTACATTCGATTACATTAGATCAGATTATATTACATTAGATTATATTAGATTAGATTACATTACATTAGATTACAGTACATTACAATACATTACATTAGATTACTTTAGATTAGATTACATTAGATTATATTACATTAGAATAGGTTACATTAGAATAGATTACAATAGATTAGATTAGATTACATTAGATTAGATTTGATTAGATTACAATACATTACATTCGATTAGATGACATTACATTAGATTACATTACATAATATGAGACTACATTAGATTAGATTAGATTACATTAGATTACATTAGATTAAATGAGATTTGCTTAGATTAGATTACATTAGATTAGATTAGATTAGATTACAATACATTACATTCGATTAGATGACATTACATTAGATTACATTACATAATATGAGACTACATTAGATTAGATTAGATTACATTAGATTACATGAGATTTGCTTAGATTAGATTACATTAGATTAGATTAGATTAGATTAGATTTGATTCGATTACATTTGATGAGATAACATTTTATTAGATTACATTAGATTATATTAGATTAGATTAGATTACCTTACATTAGATTAGACTAGTTTACATTTGATTAGATAGATTTGATTAGATTACATTAGATGACATTAGATTAGTTTAGATTACATTACATTCGATTAGATTACATTAGATTAGACTACATTACATTAGATTACATTACATTAGATTAGATTAGATTTCTTTAGATTAGATTAGATTAGATTAGATTAGATTAGAGTACATTAGATTAGATTAGGTTACATTAGATTAGATTACATTACATTAGAGAACATTAGATTAGATCAGATTACATTAGATAAAGTTTCATTAGATTACATTACATTAGATTACATTATATTTGATGAGATTAGATTACATTCGAACAACTTAGATTAGATTACATTAGATTAAATTAGATTAGATTACATTAGATTATTTTAGATTAGATTATATTAAATTAGATTACATTAGATTACATTACATTAAATTAGATTAGATTTATTTAGATTAGATTAGATTAGATTAGATTAGATTTGAGTACATTAGATTAGATTAGGTTACATTAGATTAGATTACATTACATTAGAGAACATTAGATTAGATCAGATTACATTAGATAAAGTTTCATTAGATTACATTACATTAGATTACATTATATTTGATGAGATTAGATTACATTCGAACAACTTAGATTAGATTACATTAGATTAAATTAGATTAGATTACATTAGATTATTTTAGATTAGATTATATTAAATTAGATTACATTAGATTACATTACATTAGATTAGATTAGATTTCTTTAGATTAGATTAGATTAGATTAGATTAGAGTACATTAGATTAGATTAGGTTACATTAGATTAGATTACATTACATTAGAGAACATTAGATTAGATCAGATTACATTAGATAAAGTTTCATTAGATTACATTACATTAGATTACATTATATTTGATGAGATTAGATTACATTCGAACAACTTAGATTAGATTACATTAGATTAAATTAGAATAGATTACATTAGATTATTTTAGATTAGATTATATTAAATTAGATTACATTAGATTACATTACATTAAATTACATTAGATTATCTTAGATTAGATTATATTACATTAGATTACTTCATATTAGATTAGATTAGATTTGATTCGATTACATTAGATGTGATTACATTTCATTAGATAACATTAGATTATATTAGATTACAGTAGATTACATTACATTACATTCGATTAGATTAGTTTATATTAGATTAGATTACATTACATTTGATTACATTAGATTAGATTAGATTACATTAGATTAGTTAGATTAGATTAGATTACATTAGATTCGATTACATCTGATGAGATTACATTTCATTAGATTACATTAGATTATATTAGATTAGATTAGATTACATTTCATTAGATTAGTTTATTTTACATTTGATTAGATCACATTAGATTAGAATAAATTAGATTACATTACATTAGATTAGTTTAGATTTCATTACTTTCGATTAGATTATATTAGATTAGATTACATTACATTAGATTACATTAGATTAGATTAGATTTCATTAGATTAGGTTAGATTACATTAGATTAGATTAGATGAGATTACATTACATTACATTACATTAGATTCGGATAGATTAGATTTAATTACATTAGATTAGATTGAATTAGATTAGATTAGATTAGAGTACATTAGATTAGATTAGATTGGATTACATTAGATTAGATTACATTAGAGTACATTAGATTAGATTAGATTTCATTAGATAAGGTTACATTACATTAGATTAGATTAGATTACATTACATTACATTTGATTAGATTAGATTAGATTAGATTAGATTACAATAAATTACATTAGATTCGATTACATTAGATTACATTAGATTAGATTACATTACATTAGATTACATTAGATTAGATTAGATTTCATTAGATTAGGTTAGATTACATTAGATTAGATTAGATGAGATTACATTACATTACATTACATTAGATTCGGATAGATTAGATTTAATTACATTAGATTAGATTGCATTAGATTAGATTAGATTAGAGTACATTAGATTAGATTAGATTGGATTACATTAGATTAGATTACATTAGAGTACATTAGATTAGATTAGATTTCATTAGATAAGGTTACATTACATTAGATTAGATTAGATTACATTACATTACATTTGATTAGATTAGATTAGATTAGATTAGATTACAATAAATTACATTAGATTCGATTACATTAGATTACATTAGATTAGATTACATTACATTAGATTACATTAGATTACATTAGATTATTTTAGATTAGATTAGATTAAATTAGATTACATTAGATTATTTTAGATTAGATTATATTACATTAGTTTACTTTATATTAGATTTGATTCGATTACATTAGATGTGATTACATTTCATTAGATAACATTAGATTATATTAGATTACATTACATTTCATTCGATTAGATTAGTTTATATTAGATTACATTACATTACATTTGATTACATTACATTACATTAGATTAGATTAAATTACATTACATTAGATTACAATAGATTAGAGGAGAGGTTCTTTCATTCCTTCAAAGCCACAAACTGACCGCAATTAATGAATCTAACTGCAAACATTCATTCGATGAGGAACACTGTATGTGCTATTCCAATGTTTCTAGCTTTTGCCATTCATTCAATGATAGAAACTGCACGCGTTCATGCAATGATAAAAACTGCATGCGTTCATTAAATGAAACAGAATGCACGTGTTAATTCAATGACTACAGAGATTACATTAGATTAGATTAGATTACATTAGATTACATGTGATTTGCTTAGATTAGATTACATTAGATTAGATTATATTACATTTGATTCGATTACATTTGATGAGATAACATTTCATTAGATTACATTAGATTATATTAGATTAGAATAGATTACCTTACATTCGATTAGATTACATTAGATTAGACTACATTACATTAGATTACATTAGATTAGATTTCATTAGATTAGATTAGATTACATTAGATTAGATTAGAGTACATTAGATTAGATTAGGTTACATTAGATTAGATTACATTACATTAGAGAACATTAGATTAGATCAGATTACATTAGATAAAGTTACATTAGATTACATTACATTAGATTACATTATATTTGATGAGATTAGATTACATTCGAACAACTTAGATTAGATTACATTAGATTAAATTAGATTAGATTACATTAGATTACATTACATTAAATTACATTAGATTATTTTAGATTAGATTATATTACATTAGATTACTTCATATTAGATTAGATTAGATTATATTACATTAGATTACTTCATATTAGATTAGATTAGATTTGATTCGATAACATTAGATGTGATTACATTTCATTAGATAACATTAGATTATATTAGATTACAGTAGATTACATTACATTACATTCGATTAGATTAGTTTATATTAGATTAGATTACATTACATTTTATTACATTAGATTAGATTACATTAGATTACATTACATTAGATTAGATTAGATTTGATTACGTTACATTAGATTACATTACATTAGATTAATTAGATTAGATTACATTAGATTCGATTACATCTGATGAGATTACATTTCATTAGATTACATTAGATTATATTAGATTAGATTAGATTACATTTGATTAGATTAGTTTATTTTACATTTGATTAGATCACATTAGATTAGAATAAATTAGATTACATTACATTAGATTAGTTTAGATTTCATTACTTTCGATTAGATTATATTAGATTAGATTACATTACATTAGATTACATTAAATTAGATTAGATTAGATTTCATTAGATTAGATTAGATTACATTAGATTAGATTAGATGAGATTACATTACATTACATTACATTAGATTCGGTTAGATTAGATTTAATTACATTAGAATAGATTAGATTACATTACATTACATTTGATGAGATTAGATTAGATTAGATTACAATAAATTAAATTAGATTAGATTACATTAGATTACATTACATTAGATTACGTTAGATTATTTTAGATTACATTATATTACATTAGATTACTTTATATTAGATTAGATTAGATTTGATTCGATTACATTAGATGTGATTACATTTCATTAGATAACATTAGATTATATTAGATTACATTACATTACATTCGATTAGATTAGTTTATATTAGATTACATTACATTACATTTGATTACATTACATTACATTAGATTAGATTAAATTACATTACATTAGATTACAATAGATTAGAGGAGAGGTTCTTTCATTCCTTCAAAGCCACAAACTGACCGCAATTAATGAATCTAACTGCAAACATTCATTCGATGAGGAACACTGTATGTGCTATTCCAATGTTTCTAGCTTTTGCCATTCATTCAATGATAGAAACTGCACGCGTTCATGCAATGATAAAAACTGCATGCGTTCATTAATGAAACAGAATGCACGTGTTAATTCAATGAGTACAGCTTTTCTTTTTTATTCACTTTCTCGAGCTTAGCACTTTCATTCAATGAAACCAAATGCTTCATTGAATCATTGAGTCAAACTGCCATCATTGACTCAATGAATCAAAGAGTATTAATGGATTCCATCGAACAAACTTAACTCATTTACTTCGTGAATCCAACTGCACCCATTCATTCAATGAAATGATTTGTATGTCTTAAATAAAAGAGTCGAGCTCCAGCCATTCATTCAGTGCCACGAGCAAAACGTATTCATTCAATTGAGCACACTGCACTCATGATACAGACTGCACGTCTTAAATCAATGAGTAGAGCTTCTCTCCTTCATTCAATGGGTCAAGCTTAACGCTTTCATTCAAAGAAACAAACTGCATTCATTGAATCATTGAATCAAACAACAATCATTGATTCAATGAATCAAACCTTGTTTCAATGGAACAAACCTATCTCCCTTATTTAGTGAAGCAAACTGCATATTCATTGCATATTCAATGAAAGAGGCTGCATTTGTCAATTCAATGAGTAGAGATACTCTCATTCATTCAATGACGCATTGTCTCTGTCAAACTACACACGTTTACTAGATGAAGCAAACTGCCCGTCTTAATTCAATGAATAGAGCTTCTCTCATTCATTCAATGTGTCAAGCTCACCGTTTGAATTTAATGAAACAAACTGCATTGATTGAATCACTGAATCTAACTAGAATCATTTATTCAATTAATCAAACCTTATTCCTTGTTTCATTCGAACAAACCTACCTCACTTATTTAGTGAATCCTACTACACTTATTCGTTCAATGAAACAGACTGCACATGATAATTCAATGAAGGTACTCTTAATGCATTGATTCAACCAAACAAATTGCACACATTTAGTTCATGAAGCAAACTGCATTTGTCAATTCAATGAATATAGCTACTCATTCATTCAATGTCACAAACTTCATACATTGTCTCAATCAAACTGCGCACATTCACTCCATGAACCAAACTGCACGTGTTAATTCAATGAGCAGAGCTCCTCTCATCAGTCAATGATGAGCTTAACGCTTTCATTCAATGAAACAAACAGCTTTCGTTGAATCATTGAATCAAATTCGAATGATGGATTCAATGTAGATTAGATTACATTAGATTAGATTAGATTAGATTACATTCGATTACATTAGATCAGATTATATTACATTAGATTATATTAGATTAGATTACATTACATTAGATTACAGTACATTACAATACATTACATTAGATTACTTTAGATTAGATTACATTAGATTATATTACTTTAGAATAGGTTACATTAGAATAGATTACAATAGATTGGATTAGATTAGATTAGATTAGATTAGATTACAATACATTACATTCGATTAGATGACATTACATTAGATTACATTACATAATATGAGATTACATTAGATTAGATTAAATTAGATTACATTAGATTACATGAGATTTGCTTAGATTAGATTACATTAGATTAGATTAGATTAGATTACATTTGATTCGATTACATTTGATGAGATAACATTTCATTAGATTACATTAGATTATATTAGATTAGATTAGATTACATTACATTAGATTAGATTAGTTTACATTTGATTAGATTAGATTTGATTAGATTACATTAGATGACATTAGATTAGTTTAGATTACATTACATTCGATTAGATTACATTAGATTAGACTACATTTCATTAGATTACATTAGATTAGATTAGATTAGATTACATTGGATTAGATTAGAGTACATTAGATTAGATTAGGTTACATTAGATTAGATTACATTACATTAGAGGACATTAGATTAGATCAGATTACATTAGATAAAGTTACATTAGATTACATTACATTAGATTACATTATATTTGATGAGATTAGATTACATTCGAACAACTTAGATTAGATTACATTAGATTAAATTAGATTAGATTACATTAGATTATTTTAGATTAGATTATATTAAATTAGATTACATTAGATTACATTACATTAAATTACATTAGATCATTTTAGATTAGATTACATTACATTAGATTACATAAGATTAGATGACATTACATTTGATTACATTACATTACATTAAATTGCAATAGATTAGATTAGATTAGATTAGATTACATGATACAGACTGCACGTCTTAAATCACTGAGTAGAGCTTCTCTCCTTCATTCAATGGATCAAGCTTAACGCTTTCATTCAAAGAAACAAACTGCATTCATTGAATCATTGAATCAAACAACAATCATTGATTCAATGAATAAAACCTTGTTTCAATGGAACAAACCCATCTCCCTTATTTAGTGAACCAAACTGCATATTCATTGCATATTCAATGAAAGAGGCTGCATTTGTCAATTCAATGAGTAGAGATACTCTCATTCATTCAATGGCACAAGTTTCACGCATTGTCTCTGTCAAACTACACACGTTTACTAGATGAAACAAACTGCCCGTCTTAATTCAATGAATAGAGCTTCTCTCATTCATTCAATGTGTCAAGCTCACCGTTTGTATTTAATGGAACAAACTGCCTTGATTGAATCACTGAATCAAACTAGAATTTTTGATTCAATGAATCAAACCTTATTCCTTGTTTCATTCGAACAAACCTAACTCACTTATTTAGTGAATCCCAGTACACGTATTCGTTCAATGAAACAGACTGCACATGATAATTCAATGAAGGTACTCTTAATGCATTGATTCAACCAAACAAATTGCACACATTTAATTCATGAAGCAAACTGCATTTGTCAATTCAATGAATTCATTCAAAGTCACAAGCTTCACACATTGTCTCAATGAAAATGCACACATTCACTCCGTGAACCAAACTGCACGTGTTAATTCAATGAGCAGAGCTTCTCTCCTCAATGATGAGTTTAACGCTTTCATTCAATAAAACAAACAGCTTTCGTTGAATCATTGAAACACATTCGAATGATGGATTCAATGTAGGTTAGATTACATTAGATTAGATTAGATTACATTACATTACATTACATTAGATTACATAACATTAGATTACATTAGATTAGATTACATTAGATTACATAAAATTAGATGACATTACATTAGATTACATTACAGAACATTAAATTGCAATAGATTAGATTAGATTAGATTAGATTATATTACATGATACAGACTGCACGTCTTAAATCACTGAGTAGAGCTTCTCTGCTTCATTCAATGGGTCAAGGTTAACGCTTTCATTCAAAGAAACAAACTGCATTCATTGAATCATTGAATCAAATAACAATCATTGATTCAATGAATCAAAACCTTGTTTCAATGGAACAAACCTATCTCTCTTATTTAGTGAACCAAACTGCATATTCTTTGCATATTCAATGAAAGAGGCTGCATTCGTCAATTCAATGAGTAGAGCTACTCTCATTCATTCAATGGCACAAGTTTCACGCATTGTCTCTGTCAAACTACACACGTTTACTAGATGAAGCAAACTGCCCGTCTTAATTCAATGAATAGAGCTTCTCTCATTCATTCAATGTGTCAAGCTCACCGTTTGAATTTAATGAAACAAACTGCATTGATTGAATCACTGAATCAAACTAGAATCATTTATTCAATTAATCAAACCTTATTCCTTGTTTCATTCGAACAAACCTACCTCACTTATTTAGTGAATCCTACTACACTTATTCGTTCAATGAAACAGACTGCACATGATAATTCAATGAAGGTACTCTTAATGCATTGATTCAACCAAACAAATTGCACACATTTAGTTCATGAAGCAAACTGCATTTGTCAATTCAATGAATATAGCTACTCATTCATTCAATGTCACAAACTTCATACATTGTCTCAATCAAACTGCGCACATTCACTCCATGAACCAAACTGCACGTGTTAATTCAATGAGCAGAGCTCCTCTCATCAGTCAATGATGAGCATAACGCTTTCATTCAATGAAACAAACAGCTTTCGTTGAATCATTGAATCAAATTCGAATGATGGATTCAATGTAGATTAGATTACATTAGATTAGATTAGATTAGATTACATTCGATTACATTAGATCAGATTATATTACATTAGATAATATTAGATTAGATTACATTACATTAGATTACAGTACATTACAATACATTACATTAGATTACTTTAGATTAGATTACATTAGATTATATTACATTAGAATAGGTTACATTAGAATAGATTACAATAGATTAGATTAGATTACATTAGATTAGATTTGATTAGATTACAATACATTACATTCGATTAGATGACATTACATTAGATTATATTACATAATATGAGACTACATTAGATTAGATTAGATTAGATTAGATTACATTAGATTACATGAGATTTGCTTAGATTAGATTACATTAGATTAGATTAGATTAGATTTGATTCGATTACATTTGATGAGATAACATTTTATTAGATTACATTAGATTAGAATAAATTAGATTACATTACATTAGATTAGTTTAGATTTCATTACTTTCGATTAGATTATATTAGATTAGATTACATTACATTAGATTACATTAAATTAGATTAGATTAGATTTCATTAGATTAGATTAGATTACATTAGATTAGATTAGATGAGATTACATTACATTACATTACATTAGATTCGGTTAGATTAGATTTAATTACATTAGAATAGATTAGATTACATTACATTACATTTGATGAGATTAGATTAGATTAGATTACAATAAATTAAATTAGATTAGATTACATTAGATTACATTACATTAGATTACGTTAGATTATTTTAGATTACATTATATTACATTAGATTACTTTATATTAGATTAGATTAGATTTGATTCGATTACATTAGATGTGATTACATTTCATTAGATAACATTAGATTATATTAGATTACATTACATTACATTCGATTAGATTAGTTTATATTAGATTACATTACATTACATTTGATTACATTACATTACATTAGATTAGATTAAATTACATTACATTAGATTACAATAGATTAGAGGAGAGGTTCTTTCATTCCTTCAAAGCCACAAACTGACCGCAATTAATGAATCTAACTGCAAACATTCATTCGATGAGGAACACTGTATGTGCTATTCCAATGTTTCTAGCTTTTGCCATTCATTCAATGATAGAAACTGCACGCGTTCATGCAATGATAAAAACTGCATTCGTTCATTAATGAAACAGAATGCACGTGTTAATTCAATGAGTACAGCTTTTCTTTTTTATTCACTTTCTCGAGCTTAGCACTTTCATTCAATGAAACCAAATGCTTCATTGAATCATTGAGTCAAACTGCCATCATTGACTCAATGAATCAAAGAGTATTAATGGATTCCATCGAACAAACTTAACTCATTTACTTCGTGAATCCAACTGCACCCATTCATTCAATGAAATGATTTGTATGTCTTAAATAAAAGAGTCGAGCTCCAGCCATTCATTCAGTGCCACGAGCAAAACGTATTCATTCAATTGAGCACACTGCACTCATGATACAGACTGCACGTCTTAAATCAATGAGTAGAGCTTCTCTCCTTCATTCAATGGGTCAAGCTTAACGCTTTCATTCAAAGAAACAAACTGCATTCATTGAATCATTGAATCAAACAACAATCATTGATTCAATGAATCAAACCTTGTTTCAATGGAACAAACCTATCTCCCTTATTTAGTGAACCAAACTGCATATTCATTGCATATTCAATGAAAGAGGCTGCATTTGTCAATTCAATGAGTAGAGATACTCTCATTCATTCAATGACGCATTGTCTCTGTCAAACTACACACGTTTACTAGATGAAGCAAACTGCCCGTCTTAATTCAATGAATAGAGCTTCTCTCATTCATTCAATGTGTCAAGCTCACCGTTTGAATTTAATGAAACAAACTGCATTGATTGAATCACTGAATCTAACTAGAATCATTTATTCAATTAATCAAACCTTATTCCTTGTTTCATTCGAACAAACCTACCTCACTTATTTAGTGAATCCTACTACACTTATTCGTTCAATGAAACAGACTGCACATGATAATTCAATGAAGGTACTCTTAATGCATTGATTCAACCAAACAAATTGCACACATTTAGTTCATGAAGCAAACTGCATTTGTCAATTCAATGAATATAGCTACTCATTCATTCAATGTCACAAACTTCATACATTGTCTCAATCAAACTGCGCACATTCACTCCATGAACCAAACTGCACGTGTTAATTCAATGAGCAGAGCTCCTCTCATCAGTCAATGATGAGCTTAACGCTTTCATTCAATGAAACAAACAGCTTTCGTTGAATCATTGAATCAAATTCGAATGATGGATTCAATGTAGATTAGATTACATTAGATTAGATTAGATTAGATTACATTCGATTACATTAGATCAGATTATATTACATTAGATTATATTAGATTAGATTACATTACATTAGATTACAGTACATTACAATACATTACATTAGATTACTTTAGATTAGATTACATTAGATTATATTACTTTAGAATAGGTTACATTAGAATAGATTACAATAGATTGGATTAGATTAGATTAGATTAGATTAGATTACAATACATTACATTCGATTAGATGACATTACATTAGATTACATTACATAATATGAGATTACATTAGATTAGATTAAATTAGATTACATTAGATTACATGAGATTTGCTTAGATTAGATTACATTAGATTAGATTAGATTAGATTACATTTGATTCGATTACATTTGATGAGATAACATTTCATTAGATTACATTAGATTATATTAGATTAGATTAGATTACATTACATTAGATTAGATTAGTTTACATTTGATTAGATTAGATTTGATTAGATTACATTAGATGACATTAGATTAGTTTAGATTACATTACATTCGATTAGATTACATTAGATTAGACTACATTTCATTAGATTACATTAGATTAGATTAGATTAGATTACATTGGATTAGATTAGAGTACATTAGATTAGATTAGGTTACATTAGATTAGATTACATTACATTAGAGGACATTAGATTAGATCAGATTACATTAGATAAAGTTACATTAGATTACATTACATTAGATTACATTATATTTGATGAGATTAGATTACATTCGAACAACTTAGATTAGATTACATTAGATTAAATTAGATTAGATTACATTAGATTATTTTAGATTAGATTATATTAAATTAGATTACATTAGATTACATTACATTAAATTACATTAGATCATTTTAGATTAGATTACATTACATTAGATTACATAAGATTAGATGACATTACATTTGATTACATTACATTACATTAAATTGCAATAGATTAGATTAGATTAGATTAGATTACATGATACAGACTGCACGTCTTAAATCACTGAGTAGAGCTTCTCTCCTTCATTCAATGGATCAAGCTTAACGCTTTCATTCAAAGAAACAAACTGCATTCATTGAATCATTGAATCAAACAACAATCATTGATTCAATGAATAAAACCTTGTTTCAATGGAACAAACCCATCTCCCTTATTTAGTGAACCAAACTGCATATTCATTGCATATTCAATGAAAGAGGCTGCATTTGTCAATTCAATGAGTAGAGATACTCTCATTCATTCAATGGCACAAGTTTCACGCATTGTCTCTGTCAAACTACACACGTTTACTAGATGAAACAAACTGCCCGTCTTAATTCAATGAATAGAGCTTCTCTCATTCATTCAATGTGTCAAGCTCACCGTTTGTATTTAATGGAACAAACTGCCTTGATTGAATCACTGAATCAAACTAGAATTTTTGATTCAATGAATCAAACCTTATTCCTTGTTTCATTCGAACAAACCTAACTCACTTATTTAGTGAATCCCAGTACACGTATTCGTTCAATGAAACAGACTGCACATGATAATTCAATGAAGGTACTCTTAATGCATTGATTCAACCAAACAAATTGCACACATTTAATTCATGAAGCAAACTGCATTTGTCAATTCAATGAATTCATTCAAAGTCACAAGCTTCACACATTGTCTCAATGAAAATGCACACATTCACTCCGTGAACCAAACTGCACGTGTTAATTCAATGAGCAGAGCTTCTCTCCTCAATGATGAGTTTAACGCTTTCATTCAATAAAACAAACAGCTTTCGTTGAATCATTGAAACACATTCGAATGATGGATTCAATGTAGGTTAGATTACATTAGATTAGATTAGATTAGATTACATTACATTACATTAGATTACATAACATTAGATTACATTAGATTAGATTACATTAGATTACATAAAATTAGATGACATTACATTAGATTACATTACAGAACATTAAATTGCAATAGATTAGATTAGATTAGATTAGATTATATTACATGATACAGACTGCACGTCTTAAATCACTGAGTAGAGCTTCTCTGCTTCATTCAATGGGTCAAGGTTAACGCTTTCATTCAAAGAAACAAACTGCATTCATTGAATCATTGAATCAAATAACAATCATTGATTCAATGAATCAAAACCTTGTTTCAATGGAACAAACCTATCTCTCTTATTTAGTGAACCAAACTGCATATTCTTTGCATATTCAATGAAAGAGGCTGCATTCGTCAATTCAATGAGTAGAGCTACTCTCATTCATTCAATGGCACAAGTTTCACGCATTGTCTCTGTCAAACTACACACGTTTACTAGATGAAGCAAACTGCCCGTCTTAATTCAATGAATAGAGCTTCTCTCATTCATTCAATGTGTCAAGCTCACCGTTTGAATTTAATGAAACAAACTGCATTGATTGAATCACTGAATCAAACTAGAATCATTTATTCAATTAATCAAACCTTATTCCTTGTTTCATTCGAACAAACCTACCTCACTTATTTAGTGAATCCTACTACACTTATTCGTTCAATGAAACAGACTGCACATGATAATTCAATGAAGGTACTCTTAATGCATTGATTCAACCAAACAAATTGCACACA
Source organism: Chiloscyllium punctatum (assembly GCF_047496795.1). Taxonomy (NCBI): domain Eukaryota; kingdom Metazoa; phylum Chordata; class Chondrichthyes; order Orectolobiformes; family Hemiscylliidae; genus Chiloscyllium; species Chiloscyllium punctatum. The sequence goes on from NC_092785.1 coordinate 37,926,453, forward strand.
TTTAGTTCATGAAGCAAACTGCATTTGTCAATTCAATGAATATAGCTACTCATTCATTCAATGTCACAAACTTCATACATTGTCTCAATCAAACTGCGCACATTCACTCCATGAACCAAACTGCACGTGTTAATTCAATGAGCAGAGCTCCTCTCATCAGTCAATGATGAGCATAACGCTTTCATTCAATGAAACAAACAGCTTTCGTTGAATCATTGAATCAAATTCGAATGATGGATTCAATGTAGATTAGATTACATTAGATTAGATTAGATTAGATTACATTCGATTACATTAGATCAGATTATATTACATTAGATTATATTAGATTAGATTACATTACATTAGATTACAGTACATTACAATACATTACATTAGATTACTTTAGATTAGATTACATTAGATTATATTACATTAGAATAGGTTACATTAGAATAGATTACAATAGATTAGATTAGATTACATTAGATTAGATTTGATTAGATTACAATACATTACATTCGATTAGATGACATTACATTAGATTATATTACATAATATGAGACTACATTAGATTAGATTAGATTAGATTAGATTACATTAGATTACATGAGATTTGCTTAGATTAGATTACATTAGATTAGATTAGATTAGATTTGATTCGATTACATTTGATGAGATAACATTTTATTAGATTACATTAGATTATATTAGATTAGATTAGATTACCTTACATTAGATTAGACTAGTTTACATTTGATTAGATAGATTTGATTAGATTACATTAGATGACATTAGATTAGTTTAGATTACATTACATTCGATTAGATTACATTAGATTACATTACATTAGATTAGATTAGATTTCTTTAGATTAGATTAGATTACATTAGATTAAATTGAGTACATTAGATTAGATTAGGTTACATTAGATTAGATTACATTACATTAGAGAACATTAGATTCGATCAGATTACATTAGATAAAGTTTCATTAGATTACATTACATTAGATTACATTACATTTGATGAGATTACATTACATTCGAACAACTTAGATTAGATTACATTAGATTAGATTACATTAGATTATTTTAGATTAGATTATATTAAATTAGATTACATTAGATTACATTACATTAAATTACATTAGATTATCTTAGATTAGATTATATTACATTAGATTACTTCATATTAGATTAGATTAGATTTGATTCGATTACATTAGATGTGATTACATTTCATTAGATAACATTAGATTATATTAGATTACAGTAGATTACATTACATTACATTCGATTAGATTAGTTTATATTAGATTAGATTACATTACATTTGATTACATTAGATTAGATTAGATTACATTAGATTAGTTAGATTAGATTAGATTACATTAGATTCGATTACATCTGATGAGATTACATTTCATTAGATTACATTAGATTATATTAGATTAGATTAGATTACATTTCATTAGATTAGTTTATTTTACATTTGATTAGATCACATTAGATTAGAATAAATTAGATTACATTACATTAGATTAGTTTAGATTTCATTACTTTCGATTAGATTATATTAGATTAGATTACATTACATTAGATTACATTAGATTAGATTAGATTTCATTAGATTAGGTTAGATTACATTAGATTAGATTAGATGAGATTACATTACATTACATTACATTAGATTCGGATAGATTAGATTTAATTACATTAGATTAGATTGCATTAGATTAGATTAGATTAGAGTACATTAGATTAGATTAGATTGGATTACATTAGATTAGATTACATTAGAGTACATTAGATTAGATTAGATTTCATTAGATAAGGTTACATTACATTAGATTAGATTAGATTACATTACATTACATTTGATTAGATTAGATTAGATTAGATTACAATAAATTACATTAGATTCGATTACATTAGATTACATTAGATTAGATTACATTACATTAGATTACATTAGATTACATTAGATTATTTTAGATTAGATTAGATTAAATTAGATTACATTAGATTACATTAGATTATTTTAGATTAGATTATATTACATTAGTTTACTTTATATTAGATTTGATTCGATTACATTAGATGTGATTACATTTCATTAGATAACATTAGATTATATTAGATTACATTACATTTCATTCGATTAGATTAGTTTATATTAGATTACATTACATTACATTTGATTACATTACATTACATTAGATTAGATTAAATTACATTACATTAGATTACAATAGATTAGAGGAGAGGTTCTTTCATTCCTTCAAAGCCACAAACTGACCGCAATTAATGAATCTAACTGCAAACATTCATTCGATGAGGAACACTGTATGTGCTATTCCAATGTTTCTAGCTTTTGCCATTCATTCAATGATAGAAACTGCACGCGTTCATGCAATGATAAAAACTGCATGCGTTCATTAAATGAAACAGAATGCACGTGTTAATTCAATGACTACAGAGATTACATTAGATTAGATTAGATTACATTAGATTACATGTGATTTGCTTAGATTAGATTACATTAGATTAGATTAGATTACATTTGATTCGATTACATTTGATGAGATAACATTTCATTAGATGACATTAGATTATATTCGATTAGAATAGATTACCTTACATTCGATTAGATTACATTAGATTAGACTACATTACATTAGATTACATTAGATTAGATTTCATTAGATTAGATTAGATTACATTAGATTAGATTAGAGTACATTAGATTAGATTAGGTTACATTACATTAGAGAACATTAGATTAGATCAGATTACATTAGATAAAGTTACATTAGATTACATTACATTAGATTACATTATATTTGATGAGATTAGATTACATTCGAACAACTTAGATTAGATTACATTAGATTAAATTAGATTAGATTACATTAGATTACATTACATTAAATTACATTAGATTATCTTAGATTAGATTATATTACATTAGATTACGTCATATTAGATTAGATTAGATTATATTACATTAGATTACTTCATATTAGATTAGATTAGATTTGATTCGATAACATTAGATGTGATTACATTTCATTAGATAACATTAGATTATATTAGATTACAGTAGATTACATTACATTACATTCGATTAGATTAGTTTATATTAGATTAGATTACATTACATTTGATTACATTAGATTAGATTACATTAGATTACATTACATTAGATTAGATTAGATTTGATTACGTTACATTAGATTACATTACATTAGATTAATTAGATTAGATTACATTAGATTCGATTACATCTGATGAGATTACATTTCATTAGATTACATTAGATTATATTAGATTAGATTAGATTACATTTGATTAGATTAGTTTATTTTACATTTGATTAGATCACATTAGATTAGAATAAATTAGATTACATTACATTAGATTAGTTTAGATTTCATTACTTTCGATTAGATTATATTAGATTAGATTACATTACATTAGATTACATTAAATTAGATTAGATTAGATTTCATTAGATTAGATTAGATTACATTAGATTAGATTAGATGAGATTACATTACATTACATTACATTAGATTCGGTTAGATTAGATTTAATTACATTAGAATAGATTAGATTACATTACATTACATTTGATGAGATTAGATTAGATTAGATTACAATAAATTAAATTAGATTAGATTACATTAGATTACATTACATTAGATTACGTTAGATTATTTTAGATTACATTATATTACATTAGATTACTTTATATTAGATTAGATTAGATTTGATTCGATTACATTAGATGTGATTACATTTCATTAGATAACATTAGATTATATTAGATTACATTACATTACATTCGATTAGATTAGTTTATATTAGATTACATTACATTACATTTGATTACATTACATTACATTAGATTAGATTAAATTACATTACATTAGATTACAATAGATTAGAGGAGAGGTTCTTTCATTCCTTCAAAGCCACAAACTGACCGCAATTAATGAATCTAACTGCAAACATTCATTCGATGAGGAACACTGTATGTGCTATTCCAATGTTTCTAGCTTTTGCCATTCATTCAATGATAGAAACTGCACGCGTTCATGCAATGATAAAAACTGCATGCGTTCATTAATGAAACAGAATGCACGTGTTAATTCAATGAGTACAGCTTTTCTTTTTTATTCACTTTCTCGAGCTTAGCACTTTCATTCAATGAAACCAAATGCTTCATTGAATCATTGAGTCAAACTGCCATCATTGACTCAATGAATCAAAGAGTATTAATGGATTCCATCGAACAAACTTAACTCATTTACTTCGTGAATCCAACTGCACCCATTCATTCAATGAAATGATTTGTATGTCTTAAATAAAAGAGTCGAGCTCCAGCCATTCATTCAGTGCCACGAGCAAAACGTATTCATTCAATTGAGCACACTGCACTCATGATACAGACTGCACGTCTTAAATCAATGAGTAGAGCTTCTCTCCTTCATTCAATGGGTCAAGCTTAACGCTTTCATTCAAAGAAACAAACTGCATTCATTGAATCATTGAATCAAACAACAATCATTGATTCAATGAATCAAACCTTGTTTCAATGGAACAAACCTATCTCCCTTATTTAGTGAACCAAACTGCATATTCATTGCATATTCAATGAAAGAGGCTGCATTTGTCAATTCAATGAGTAGAGATACTCTCATTCATTCAATGACGCATTGTCTCTGTCAAACTACACACGTTTACTAGATGAAGCAAACTGCCCGTCTTAATTCAATGAATAGAGCTTCTCTCATTCATTCAATGTGTCAAGCTCACCGTTTGAATTTAATGAAACAAACTGCATTGATTGAATCACTGAATCTAACTAGAATCATTTATTCAATTAATCAAACCTTATTCCTTGTTTCATTCGAACAAACCTACCTCACTTATTTAGTGAATCCTACTACACTTATTCGTTCAATGAAACAGACTGCACATGATAATTCAATGAAGGTACTCTTAATGCATTGATTCAACCAAACAAATTGCACACATTTAGTTCATGAAGCAAACTGCATTTGTCAATTCAATGAATATAGCTACTCATTCATTCAATGTCACAAACTTCATACATTGTCTCAATCAAACTGCGCACATTCACTCCATGAACCAAACTGCACGTGTTAATTCAATGAGCAGAGCTCCTCTCATCAGTCAATGATGAGCTTAACGCTTTCATTCAATGAAACAAACAGCTTTCGTTGAATCATTGAATCAAATTCGAATGATGGATTCAATGTAGATTAGATTACATTAGATTAGATTAGATTAGATTACATTCGATTACATTAGATCAGATTATATTACATTAGATTATATTAGATTAGATTACATTACATTAGATTACAGTACATTACAATACATTACATTAGATTACTTTAGATTAGATTACATTAGATTATATTACTTTAGAATAGGTTACATTAGAATAGATTACAATAGATTGGATTAGATTAGATTAGATTAGATTAGATTACAATACATTACATTCGATTAGATGACATTACATTAGATTACATTACATAATATGAGATTACATTAGATTAGATTAAATTAGATTACATTAGATTACATGAGATTTGCTTAGATTAGATTACATTAGATTAGATTAGATTAGATTACATTTGATTCGATTACATTTGATGAGATAACATTTCATTAGATTACATTAGATTATATTAGATTAGATTAGATTACATTACATTAGATTAGATTAGTTTACATTTGATTAGATTAGATTTGATTAGATTACATTAGATGACATTAGATTAGTTTAGATTACATTACATTCGATTAGATTACATTAGATTAGACTACATTTCATTAGATTACATTAGATTAGATTAGATTAGATTACATTGGATTAGATTAGAGTACATTAGATTAGATTAGGTTACATTAGATTAGATTACATTACATTAGAGGACATTAGATTAGATCAGATTACATTAGATAAAGTTACATTAGATTACATTACATTAGATTACATTATATTTGATGAGATTAGATTACATTCGAACAACTTAGATTAGATTACATTAGATTAAATTAGATTAGATTACATTAGATTATTTTAGATTAGATTATATTAAATTAGATTACATTAGATTACATTACATTAAATTACATTAGATCATTTTAGATTAGATTACATTACATTAGATTACATAAGATTAGATGACATTACATTTGATTACATTACATTACATTAAATTGCAATAGATTAGATTAGATTAGATTAGATTACATGATACAGACTGCACGTCTTAAATCACTGAGTAGAGCTTCTCTCCTTCATTCAATGGATCAAGCTTAACGCTTTCATTCAAAGAAACAAACTGCATTCATTGAATCATTGAATCAAACAACAATCATTGATTCAATGAATAAAACCTTGTTTCAATGGAACAAACCCATCTCCCTTATTTAGTGAACCAAACTGCATATTCATTGCATATTCAATGAAAGAGGCTGCATTTGTCAATTCAATGAGTAGAGATACTCTCATTCATTCAATGGCACAAGTTTCACGCATTGTCTCTGTCAAACTACACACGTTTACTAGATGAAACAAACTGCCCGTCTTAATTCAATGAATAGAGCTTCTCTCATTCATTCAATGTGTCAAGCTCACCGTTTGTATTTAATGGAACAAACCGCCTTGATTGAATCACTGAATCAAACTAGAATTTTTGATTCAATGAATCAAACCTTATTCCTTGTTTCATTCGAACAAACCTAACTCACTTATTTAGTGAATCCCAGTACACGTATTCGTTCAATGAAACAGACTGCACATGATAATTCAATGAAGGTACTCTTAATGCATTGATTCAACCAAACAAATTGCACACATTTAATTCATGAAGCAAACTGCATTTGTCAATTCAATGAATTCATTCAAAGTCACAAGCTTCACACATTGTCTCAATGAAAATGCACACATTCACTCCGTGAACCAAACTGCACGTGTTAATTCAATGAGCAGAGCTTCTCTCCTCAATGATGAGTTTAACGCTTTCATTCAATAAAACAAACAGCTTTCGTTGAATCATTGAAACACATTCGAATGATGGATTCAATGTAGGTTAGATTACATTAGATTAGATTAGATTACATTACATTACATTACATTAGATTACATAACATTAGATTACATTAGATTAGATTACATTAGATTACATAAAATTAGATGACATTACATTAGATTACATTACAGAACATTAAATTGCAATAGATTAGATTAGATTAGATTAGATTATATTACATGATACAGACTGCACGTCTTAAATCACTGAGTAGAGCTTCTCTGCTTCATTCAATGGGTCAAGGTTAACGCTTTCATTCAAAGAAACAAACTGCATTCATTGAATCATTGAATCAAATAACAATCATTGATTCAATGAATCAAAACCTTGTTTCAATGGAACAAACCTATCTCTCTTATTTAGTGAACCAAACTGCATATTCTTTGCATATTCAATGAAAGAGGCTGCATTCGTCAATTCAATGAGTAGAGCTACTCTCATTCATTCAATGGCACAAGTTTCACGCATTGTCTCTGTCAAACTACACACGTTTACTAGATGAAGCAAACTGCCCGTCTTAATTCAATGAATAGAGCTTCTCTCATTCATTCAATGTGTCAAGCTCACCGTTTGAATTTAATGAAACAAACTGCATTGATTGAATCACTGAATCAAACTAGAATCATTTATTCAATTAATCAAACCTTATTCCTTGTTTCATTCGAACAAACCTACCTCACTTATTTAGTGAATCCTACTACACTTATTCGTTCAATGAAACAGACTGCACATGATAATTCAATGAAGGTACTCTTAATGCATTGATTCAACCAAACAAATTGCACACATTTAGTTCATGAAGCAAACTGCATTTGTCAATTCAATGAATATAGCTACTCATTCATTCAATGTCACAAACTTCATACATTGTCTCAATCAAACTGCGCACATTCACTCCATGAACCAAACTGCACGTGTTAATTCAATGAGCAGAGCTCCTCTCATCAGTCAATGATGAGCATAACGCTTTCATTCAATGAAACAAACAGCTTTCGTTGAATCATTGAATCAAATTCGAATGATGGATTCAATGTAGATTAGATTACATTAGATTAGATTAGATTAGATTACATTCGATTACATTAGATCAGATTATATTACATTAGATTATATTAGATTAGATTACATTACATTAGATTACAGTACATTACAATACATTACATTAGATTACTTTAGATTAGATTACATTAGATTATATTACATTAGAATAGGTTACATTAGAATAGATTACAATAGATTAGATTAGATTACATTAGATTAGATTTGATTAGATTACAATACATTACATTCGATTAGATGACATTACATTAGATTATATTACATAATATGAGACTACATTAGATTAGATTAGATTAGATTAGATTACATTAGATTACATGAGATTTGCTTAGATTAGATTACATTAGATTAGATTAGATTAGATTTGATTCGATTACATTTGATGAGATAACATTTTATTAGATTACATTAGATTAGAATAAATTAGATTACATTACATTAGATTAGTTTAGATTTCATTACTTTCGATTAGATTATATTAGATTAGATTACATTACATTAGATTACATTAAATTAGATTAGATTAGATTTCATTAGATTAGATTAGATTACATTAGATTAGATTAGATGAGATTACATTACATTACATTACATTAGATTCGGTTAGATTAGATTTAATTACATTAGAATAGATTAGATTACATTACATTACATTTGATGAGATTAGATTAGATTAGATTACAATAAATTAAATTAGATTAGATTACATTAGATTACATTACATTAGATTACGTTAGATTATTTTAGATTACATTATATTACATTAGATTACTTTATATTAGATTAGATTAGATTTGATTCGATTACATTAGATGTGATTACATTTCATTAGATAACATTAGATTATATTAGATTACATTACATTACATTCGATTAGATTAGTTTATATTAGATTACATTACATTACATTTGATTACATTACATTACATTAGATTAGATTAAATTACATTACATTAGATTACAATAGATTAGAGGAGAGGTTCTTTCATTCCTTCAAAGCCACAAACTGACCGCAATTAATGAATCTAACTGCAAACATTCATTCGATGAGGAACACTGTATGTGCTATTCCAATGTTTCTAGCTTTTGCCATTCATTCAATGATAGAAACTGCACGCGTTCATGCAATGATAAAAACTGCATGCGTTCATTAATGAAACAGAATGCACGTGTTAATTCAATGAGTACAGCTTTTCTTTTTTATTCACTTTCTCGAGCTTAGCACTTTCATTCAATGAAACCAAATGCTTCATTGAATCATTGAGTCAAACTGCCATCATTGACTCAATGAATCAAAGAGTATTAATGGATTCCATCGAACAAACTTAACTCATTTACTTCGTGAATCCAACTGCACCCATTCATTCAATGAAATGATTTGTATGTCTTAAATAAAAGAGTCGAGCTCCAGCCATTCATTCAGTGCCACGAGCAAAACGTATTCATTCAATTGAGCACACTGCACTCATGATACAGACTGCACGTCTTAAATCAATGAGTAGAGCTTCTCTCCTTCATTCAATGGGTCAAGCTTAACGCTTTCATTCAAAGAAACAAACTGCATTCATTGAATCATTGAATCAAACAACAATCATTGATTCAATGAATCAAACCTTGTTTCAATGGAACAAACCTATCTCCCTTATTTAGTGAACCAAACTGCATATTCATTGCATATTCAATGAAAGAGGCTGCATTTGTCAATTCAATGAGTAGAGATACTCTCATTCATTCAATGACGCATTGTCTCTGTCAAACTACACACGTTTACTAGATGAAGCAAACTGCCCGTCTTAATTCAATGAATAGAGCTTCTCTCATTCATTCAATGTGTCAAGCTCACCGTTTGAATTTAATGAAACAAACTGCATTGATTGAATCACTGAATCTAACTAGAATCATTTATTCAATTAATCAAACCTTATTCCTTGTTTCATTCGAACAAACCTACCTCACTTATTTAGTGAATCCTACTACACTTATTCGTTCAATGAAACAGACTGCACATGATAATTCAATGAAGGTACTCTTAATGCATTGATTCAACCAAACAAATTGCACACATTTAGTTCATGAAGCAAACTGCATTTGTCAATTCAATGAATATAGCTACTCATTCATTCAATGTCACAAACTTCATACATTGTCTCAATCAAACTGCGCACATTCACTCCATGAACCAAACTGCACGTGTTAATTCAATGAGCAGAGCTCCTCTCATCAGTCAATGATGAGCTTAACGCTTTCATTCAATGAAACAAACAGCTTTCGTTGAATCATTGAATCAAATTCGAATGATGGATTCAATGTAGATTAGATTACATTAGATTAGATTAGATTAGATTACATTCGATTACATTAGATCAGATTATATTACATTAGATTATATTAGATTAGATTACATTACATTAGATTACAGTACATTACAATACATTACATTAGATTACTTTAGATTAGATTACATTAGATTATATTACTTTAGAATAGGTTACATTAGAATAGATTACAATAGATTGGATTAGATTAGATTAGATTAGATTAGATTACAATACATTACATTCGATTAGATGACATTACATTAGATTACATTACATAATATGAGATTACATTAGATTAGATTAAATTAGATTACATTAGATTACATGAGATTTGCTTAGATTAGATTACATTAGATTAGATTAGATTAGATTACATTTGATTCGATTACATTTGATGAGATAACATTTCATTAGATTACATTAGATTATATTAGATTAGATTAGATTACATTACATTAGATTAGATTAGTTTACATTTGATTAGATTAGATTTGATTAGATTACATTAGATGACATTAGATTAGTTTAGATTACATTACATTCGATTAGATTACATTAGATTAGACTACATTTCATTAGATTACATTAGATTAGATTAGATTACATTGGATTAGATTAGAGTACATTAGATTAGATTAGGTTACATTAGATTAGATTACATTACATTAGAGGACATTAGATTAGATCAGATTACATTAGATAAAGTTACATTAGATTACATTACATTAGATTACATTATATTTGATGAGATTAGATTACATTCGAACAACTTAGATTAGATTACATTAGATTAAATTAGATTAGATTACATTAGATTATTTTAGATTAGATTATATTAAATTAGATTACATTAGATTACATTACATTAAATTACATTAGTTCATTTTAGATTAGATTACATTACATTAGATTACATAAGATTAGATGACATTACATTTGATTACATTACATTACATTAAATTGCAATAGATTAGATTAGATTAGATTATATTACATGATACAAACTGCACGTCTTAAATCACTGAGTAGAGCTTCTCTGCTTCATTCAATGGGTCAAGGTTAACGCTTTCATTCAAAGAAACAAACCTATCTCTCTTATTTAGTGAACCAAACTGCATATTCTTTGCATATTCAATGAAAGAGGCTGCATTCGTCAATTCAATGAGTAGAGCTACTCTCATTCATTCAATGGCACAAGTTTCACGCATTGTCTCTGTCAAACTACACACGTTTACTAGATGAAGCAAACTGCCCGTCTTAATTCAATGAATAGAGCTTCTCTCATTCATTCAATGTGTCAAGCTCACCGTTTGAATTTAATGAAACAAACTGCATTGATTGAATCACTGAATCAAACTAGAATCATTTATTCAATTAATCAAACCTTATTCCTTGTTTCATTCGAACAAACCTACCTCACTTATTTAGTGAATCCTACTACACTTATTCGTTCAATGAAACAGACTGCACATGATAATTCAATGAAGGTACTCTTAATGCATTGATTCAACCAAACAAATTGCACACATTTAGTTCATGAAGCAAACTGCATTTGTCAATTCAATGAATATAGCTACTCATTCATTCAATGTCACAAACTTCATACATTGTCTCAATCAAACTGCGCACATTCACTCCATGAACCAAACTGCACGTGTTAATTCAATGAGCAGAGCTCCTCTCATCAGTCAATGATGAGCATAACGCTTTCATTCAATGAAACAAACAGCTTTCGTTGAATCATTGAATCAAATTCGAATGATGGATTCAATGTAGATTAGATTACATTAGATTAGATTAGATTAGATTACATTCGATTACATTAGATCAGATTATATTACATTAGATTATATTAGATTAGATTACATTACATTAGATTACAGTACATTACAATACATTACATTAGATTACTTTAGATTAGATTACATTAGATTATATTACATTAGAATAGGTTACATTAGAATAGATTACAATAGATTAGATTAGATTACATTAGATTAGATTTGATTAGATTACAATACATTACATTCGATTAGATGACATTACATTAGATTATATTACATAATATGAGACTACATTAGATTAGATTAGATTAGATTAGATTACATTAGATTACATGAGATTTGCTTAGATTAGATTACATTAGATTAGATTAGATTAGATTTGATTCGATTACATTTGATGAGATAACATTTTATTAGATTACATTAGATTATATTAGATTAGATTAGATTACCTTACATTAGATTAGACTAGTTTACATTTGATTAGATAGATTTGATTAGATTACATTAGATGACATTAGATTAGTTTAGATTACATTACATTCGATTAGATTACATTAGATTACATTACATTAGATTAGATTAGATTTCTTTAGATTAGATTAGATTACATTAGATTAAATTGAGTACATTAGATTAGATTAGGTTACATTAGATTAGATTACATTACATTAGAGAACATTAGATTCGATCAGATTACATTAGATAAAGTTTCATTAGATTACATTACATTAGATTACATTACATTTGATGAGATTACATTACATTCGAACAACTTAGATTAGATTACATTAGATTAGATTACATTAGATTATTTTAGATTAGATTATATTAAATTAGATTACATTAGATTACATTACATTAAATTACATTAGATTATCTTAGATTAGATTATATTACATTAGATTACTTCATATTAGATTAGATTAGATTTGATTCGATTACATTAGATGTGATTACATTTCATTAGATAACATTAGATTATATTAGATTACAGTAGATTACATTACATTACATTCGATTAGATTAGTTTATATTAGATTAGATTACATTACATTTGATTACATTAGATTAGATTAGATTACATTAGATTAGTTAGATTAGATTAGATTACATTAGATTCGATTACATCTGATGAGATTACATTTCATTAGATTACATTAGATTATATTAGATTAGATTAGATTACATTTCATTAGATTAGTTTATTTTACATTTGATTAGATCACATTAGATTAGAATAAATTAGATTACATTACATTAGATTAGTTTAGATTTCATTACTTTCGATTAGATTATATTAGATTAGATTACATTACATTAGATTACATTAGATTAGATTAGATTTCATTAGATTAGGTTAGATTACATTAGATTAGATTAGATGAGATTACATTACATTACATTACATTAGATTCGGATAGATTAGATTTAATTACATTAGATTAGATTGCATTAGATTAGATTAGATTAGAGTACATTAGATTAGATTAGATTGGATTACATTAGATTAGATTACATTAGAGTACATTAGATTAGATTAGATTTCATTAGATAAGGTTACATTACATTAGATTAGATTAGATTACATTACATTACATTTGATTAGATTAGATTAGATTAGATTACAATAAATTACATTAGATTCGATTACATTAGATTACATTAGATTAGATTACATTACATTAGATTACATTAGATTACATTAGATTATTTTAGATTAGATTAGATTAAATTAGATTACATTAGATTACATTAGATTATTTTAGATTAGATTATATTACATTAGTTTACTTTATATTAGATTTGATTCGATTACATTAGATGTGATTACATTTCATTAGATAACATTAGATTATATTAGATTACATTACATTTCATTCGATTAGATTAGTTTATATTAGATTACATTACATTACATTTGATTACATTACATTACATTAGATTAGATTAAATTACATTACATTAGATTACAATAGATTAGAGGAGAGGTTCTTTCATTCCTTCAAAGCCACAAACTGACCGCAATTAATGAATCTAACTGCAAACATTCATTCGATGAGGAACACTGTATGTGCTATTCCAATGTTTCTAGCTTTTGCCATTCATTCAATGATAGAAACTGCACGCGTTCATGCAATGATAAAAACTGCATGCGTTCATTAAATGAAACAGAATGCACGTGTTAATTCAATGACTACAGAGATTACATTAGATTAGATTAGATTACATTAGATTACATGTGATTTGCTTAGATTAGATTACATTAGATTAGATTAGATTACATTTGATTCGATTACATTTGATGAGATAACATTTCATTAGATGACATTAGATTATATTCGATTAGAATAGATTACCTTACATTCGATTAGATTACATTAGATTAGACTACATTACATTAGATTACATTAGATTAGATTTCATTAGATTAGATTAGATTACATTAGATTAGATTAGAGTACATTAGATTAGATTAGGTTACATTACATTAGAGAACATTAGATTAGATCAGATTACATTAGATAAAGTTACATTAGATTACATTACATTAGATTACATTATATTTGATGAGATTAGATTACATTCGAACAACTTAGATTAGATTACATTAGATTAAATTAGATTAGATTACATTAGATTACATTACATTAAATTACATTAGATTATCTTAGATTAGATTATATTACATTAGATTACGTCATATTAGATTAGATTAGATTATATTACATTAGATTACTTCATATTAGATTAGATTAGATTTGATTCGATAACATTAGATGTGATTACATTTCATTAGATAACATTAGATTATATTAGATTACAGTAGATTACATTACATTACATTCGATTAGATTAGTTTATATTAGATTAGATTACATTACATTTGATTACATTAGATTAGATTACATTAGATTACATTACATTAGATTAGATTAGATTTGATTACGTTACATTAGATTACATTACATTAGATTAATTAGATTAGATTACATTAGATTCGATTACATCTGATGAGATTACATTTCATTAGATTACATTAGATTATATTAGATTAGATTAGATTACATTTCATTAGATTAGTTTATTTTACATTTGATTAGATCACATTAGATTAGAATAAATTAGATTACATTACATTAGATTAGTTTAGATTTCATTACTTTCGATTAGATTATATTAGATTAGATTACATTACATTAGATTACATTAAATTAGATTAGATTAGATTTCATTAGATTAGATTAGATTACATTGGATTAGATTAGAGTACATTAGATTAGATTAGGTTACATTAGATTAGATTACATTACATTAGAGGACATTAGATTAGATCAGATTACATTAGATTACATTACATTAGATTACATTATATTTGATGAGATTAGATTACATTCGAACAACTTAGATTAGATTACATTAGATTAAATTAGATTAGATTACATTAGATTATTTTAGATTAGATTATATTAAATTAGATTACATTAGATTACATTACATTAGATTACATTACATTAGATTAGATTAGATTTCATTAGATTAGATTAGATTACATTGGATTAGATTAGAGTACATTAGATTAGATTAGGTTACATTAGATTAGATTACATTACATTAGAGGACATTAGATTAGATCAGTTTACATTAGATAAAGTTACATTAGATTACATTACATTAGATTACATTATATTTGATGAGATTAGATTACATTCGAACAATTTAGATTAGATTACATTAGATTAAATTAGATTAGATTACATTAGATTATTTTAGATTAGATTATATTAAATTAGATTACATTAGATTACATTACATTAAATTACATTAGATAATCTTAGATTAGATTACATTACATTAGATTACATAAGATTAGATGACATTACATTAGATTACATTACATTACATTAAATTGCAATAGATTAGATTAGATTAGATTAGATTACATGATACAGACTGCACGTCTTAAATCACTGAGTAGAGCTTCTCTCCTTCATTCAATGGGTCAAGCTTAACGCTTTCATTCAAAGAAACAAACTGCATTCATTGAATCATTGAATCAAACAACAATCATTGATTCAATGAATCAAACCTTGTTTCAATGGAACAAACCTATCTCCCTTATTTAGTGAACCAAACTGCATATTCATTGCATATTCAATGAAAGAGGCTGCATTTGTCAATTCAATGAGTAGAGATACTCTCATTCATTCAATGGCACAAGTTTCACGCATTGTCTCTGTCAAACTACACACGTATACTAGATGAAACAAACTGCCCGTCTTAATTCAATGAATAGAGCTTCTCTCATTCATTCAATGTGTCAAGCTCACCGTTTGCATTTAATGAAACAAACTGCCTTGATTGAATCACTGAATCAAACTAGAATCATTGATTCAATGAATCAAACCTTATTCCTTGTTTCATTCGAACAAACCTACCTCACTTATTTAGTGAATCCTACTACACTTATTCGTTCAATGAAACAGACTGCACATGATAATTCAATGAAGGTACTCTTAATGCATTGATTCAACCAAACAAATTGCACACATTTAGTTCATGAAGCAAACTGCGTTTGTCAATTCAATGAATATAGCTACTCATTCATTCAATGTCACAAACTTCATACATTGTCTCAATCAAACTGCGCACATTCACTCCATGAACCAAACTGCACGTGTTAATTCAATGAGCAGAGCTCCTCTCATCAGTCAATGATGAGCTTAACGCTTTCATTCAATGAAACAAACAGCTTTCGTTGAATCATTGAATCAAATTCGAATGATGGATTCAATGTAGATTAGATTACATTAGATTAGATTAGATTACATTCGATTACATTAGATCAGATTATATTACATTAGATTATATTAGATTAGATTACATTACATTAGATTACAGTACATTACAATACATTACATTAGATTACTTTTGATTAGATTACGTTAGATTATATTACTTTAGAATAGGTAACATTAGAATAGATTACAATAGATTGGATTAGATTAGATTAGATTAGATTAGATTACAATACATTACATTCGATTAGATGACATTACATTAGATTACATTACATAATATGAGATTACATTAGATTAGATTAAATTAGATTACATTAGATTACATGAGATTTGCTTAGATTAGATTACATTAGATTAGATTAGATTAGATTACATTTGATTCGATTACATTTGATGAGATAACATTTCATTAGATTACATTAGATTATATTAGATTAGATTAGATTACATTACATTAGATTAGATTAGTTTACATTTGATTAGATTAGATTTGATTAGATTACATTAGATGACATTAGATTAGTTTAGATTACATTACATTCGATTAGATTACATTAGATTAGACTACATTTCATTAGATTACATTACATTAGATTAGATTAGATTACATTGGATTAGATTAGAGTACATTAGATTAGATTAGGTTACATTAGATTAGATTACATTACATTAGAGGACATTAGATTAGATCAGATTACATTAGATAAAGTTACATTAGATTACATTACATTAGATTACATTATATTTGATGAGATTAGATTACATTCGAACAACTTAGATTAGATTACATTAGATTAAATTAGATTAGATTACATTAGATTATTTTAGATTAGATTATATTAAATTAGATTACATTAGATTACATTACATTAAATTACATTAGATCATCTTAGATTAGATTACGTTACATTAGATTACATAAGATTAGATGACATTACATTAGATTACATTACATTACATTAAATTGCAATAGATTAGATTAGATTAGATTAGATTACATGATACAGACTGCACGTCTTAAATCACTGAGTAGAGCTTCTCTCCTTCATTCAATGGATCAAGCTTAACGCTTTCATTCAAAGAAACAAACTGCATTCATTGAATCATTGAATCAAACAACAATCATTGATTCAATGAATCAAACCTTGTTTCAATGGAACAAACCCATCTCCCTTATTTAGTGAACCAAACTGCATATTCATTGCATATTCAATGAAAGAGGCTGCATTTGTCAATTCAATGAGTAGAGATACTCTCATTCATTCAATGGCACAAGTTTCACGCATTGTCTCTGTCAAACTACACACGTTTACTAGATGAAACAAACTGCCCGTCTTAATTCAATGAATAGAGCTTCTCTCATTCATTCAATGTGTCAAGCTCACCGTTTGTATTTAATGGAACAAACTGCCTTGATTGAATCACTGAATCAAACTAGAATTTTTGATTCAATGAATCAAACCTTATTCCTTGTTTCATTCGAACAAACCTAACTCACTTATTTAGTGAATCCCAGTACACGTATTCGTTCAATGAAACAGACTACACATGATAATTCAATGAAGGTACTCTTAATGCATTGATTCAACCAAACAAATTGCACACATTTAATTCATTTAGCAAACTGCATTTGTCAATTCAATGAATTCATTCAAAGTCACAAGCTTCAAACATTGTCTCAATGAAAATGCACACATTCACTCCGTGAAGCAAACTGCACGTGTTAATTCAATGAGCAGAGCTTCTCTCCTCAATGATGAGTTTAACGCTTTCATTCAATAAAACAAACAGCTTTCGTTGAATCATTGAAACACATTCGAATGATGGATTCAATGTAGGTTAGATTACATTAGATTAGATTAGATTAGATTACATTACATTACATTAGATTACATAACATTAGATTACATTAGATTAGATTACATTAGATTACATAAGATTAGATGACATTACATTAGATTACATTACAGAACATTAAATTGCAATAGATTAGATTAGATTAGATTAGATTATATTACATGATACAGACTGCACGTCTTAAATCACTGAGTAGAGCTTCTCTGCTTCATTCAATGGGTCAAGGTTAACGCTTTCATTCAAAGAAACAAACTGCATTCATTGAATCATTGAATCAAATAACAATCATTGATTCAATGAATCAAAACCTTGTTTCAATGGAACAAACCTATCTCCCTTATTTAGTGAACCAAACTGCATATTCTTTGCATATTCAATGAAAGAGGCTGCATTCGTCAATTCAATGAGTAGAGCTACTCTCATTCATTCAATGGCACAAGTTTCACGCATTGTCTCTGTCAAACTACACACGTTTACTAGATGAAGCAAACTGCCCGTCTTAATTCAATGAATAGAGCTTCTCTCATTCATTCAATGTGTCAAGCTCACCGTTTGAATTTAATGAAACAAACTGCATTGATTGAATCACTGAATCAAACTAGAATCATTTATTCAATTAATCAAACCTTATTCCTTGTTTCATTCGAACAAACCTACCTCACTTATTTAGTGAATCCTACTACACTTATTCGTTCAATGAAACAGACTGCACATGATAATTCAATGAAGGTACTCTTAATGCATTGATTCAACCAAACAAATTGCACACATTTAGTTCATGAAGCAAACTGCATTTGTCAATTCAATGAATATAGCTACTCATTCATTCAATGTCACAAACTTCATACATTGTCTCAATCAAACTGCGCACATTCACTCCATGAACCAAACTGCACGTGTTAATTCAATGAGCAGAGCTCCTCTCATCAGTCAATGATGAGCTTAACGCTTTCATTCAATGAAACAAACAGCTTTCGTTGAATCATTGAATCAAATTCGAATGATGGATTCAATGTAGATTAGATTACATTAGATTAGATTAGATTAGATTACATTCGATTACATTAGATCAGATTATATTACATTAGATTATATTAGATTAGATTACATTACATTAGATTACAGTACATTACAATACATTACATTAGATTACTTTAGATTAGATTACATTAGATTATATTACATTAGAATAGGTTACATTAGAATAGATTACAATAGATTAGATTAGATTACATTAGATTAGATTTGATTAGATTACAATACATTACATTCGATTAGATGACATTACATTAGATTACATTACATAATATGAGACTACATTAGATTAGATTAGATTACATTAGATTACATTAGATTACATGAGATTTGCTTAGATTAGATTACATTAGATTAGATTAGATTAGATTTGATTCGATTACATTTGATGAGATAACATTTTATTAGATTACATTAGATTAAATTAGATTAGATTAGATTACCTTACATTAGATTAGACTAGTTTACATTTGATTAGATAGATTTGATTAGATTACATTAGATGACATTAGATTAGTTTAGATTACATTACATTCGATTAGATTACATTAGATAACATTACATTAGATTAGATTAGATTTCTTTAGATTAGATTAGATTACATTAGATTAGATTAGAGTACATTAGATTAGATTAGGTTACATTAGATTAGATTACATTACATTAGAGAACATTAGATTAGATCAGATTACATTAGATAAAGTTTCATTAGATTACATTACATTAGATTACATTATATTTGATGAGATTAGATTACATTCGAACAATTTAGATTAGATTACATTAGATTAAATTAGATTAGATTACATTAGATTATTTTAGATTATATTATATTAAATTAGATTACATTAGATTACATTACATTAAATTACATTAGATTATCTTAGATTAGATTATATTACATTAGATTACTTCATATTAGATTAGATTAGATTTGATTCGATTACATTAGATGTGATTACATTTCATTAGATAACATTAGATTATATTAGATTACAGTAGATTACATTACATTACATTCGATTAGATTAGTTTATATTAGATTAGATTACATTACATTTGATTACATTAGATTAGATTAGATTACATTAGATTAGTTAGATTAGATTAGATTACATTAGATTCGATTACATCTGATGAGATTACATTTCATTAGATTACATTAGATTATATTAGATTAGATTAGATTACATTTCATTAGATTAGTTTATTTTACATTTGATTAGATCACATTAGATTAGAATAAATTAGATTACATTACATTAGATTAGTTTAGATTTCATTACTTTCGATTAGATTATATTAGATTAGATTACATTACATTAGATTACATTAGATTAGATTAGATTTCATTAGATTAGGTTAGATTACATTAGATTAGATTAGATGAGATTACATTACATTACATTACATTACATTCGGATAGATTAGATTTAATTACATTAGATTAGATTGCATTAGATTAGATTAGATTAGAGTACATTAGATTAGATTAGATTGGATTACATTAGATTAGATTACATTAGAGTACATTAGATTAGATTAGATTTCATTAGATAAGGTTGCATTACATTAGATTAGATTAGATTACATTACATTACATTTGATTAGATTAGATTAGATTACAATAAATTACATTAGATTGGATTACATTAGATTACATTAGATTAGATTACATTACATTAGATTACATTAGATTACATTAGATTATTTTAGATTAGATTAGATTAAATTAGATTACATTAGATTACATTAGATTATTTTAGATTAGATTATATTACATTAGTTTACTTTATATTAGATTTGATTCGATTACATTAGATGTGATTACATTTCATTAGATAACATTAGATTATATTAGATTACATTACATTTCATTCGATTAGATTAGTTTATATTAGATTACATTACATTACATTTGATTACATTACATTACATTAGATTAGATTAAATTACATTACATTAGATTACAATAGATTAGAGGAGAGGTTCTTTCATTCCTTCAAAGCCACAAACTGACCGCAATTAATGAATCTAACTGCAAACATTCATTCGATGAGGAACACTGTATGTGCTATTCCAATGTTTCTAGCTTTTGCCATTCATTCAATGATAGAAACTGCACGCGTTCATGCAATGATAAAAACTGCATGCGTTCATTAAATGAAACAGAATGCACGTGTTAATTCAATGACTACAGAGATTACATTAGATTAGATTAGATTACATTAGATTACATGTGATTTGCTTAGATTAGATTACATTAGATTAGATTATATTACATTTGATTCGATTACATTTGATGAGATAAAATTTCATTAGATTACATTAGATTATATTAGATTAGAATAGATTACCTTACATTCGATTAGATTACATTAGATTAGACTACATTACATTAGATTACATTAGATTAGATTTCATTAGATTAGATTAGATTACATTAGATTAGATTAGAGTACATTAGATTAGATTAGGTTACATTAGATTAGATTACATTACATTAGAGAACATTAGATTAGATCAGATTACATTAGATAAAGTTACATTAGATTACATTACATTAGATTACATTATATTTGATGAGATTAGATTACATTCGAACAACTTAGATTAGATTACATTAGATTAAATTAGATTAGATTACATTAGATTACATTACATTAAATAACATTAGATTATCTTAGATTAGATTATATTACATTAGATTACTTCATATTAGATTAGATTAGATTAGATTACATTAGATTACTTCATATTAGATTAGATTAGATTTGATTCGATAACATTAGATGTGATTACGTTTCATTAGATAACATTAGATTATATTAGATTACAGTAGATTACATTACATTACATTCGATTAGATTAGTTTATATTAGAT
Organism: Chiloscyllium punctatum; assembly: GCF_047496795.1. Taxonomy (NCBI): domain Eukaryota; kingdom Metazoa; phylum Chordata; class Chondrichthyes; order Orectolobiformes; family Hemiscylliidae; genus Chiloscyllium; species Chiloscyllium punctatum. The sequence continues at coordinate 37,949,308 of NC_092785.1, forward strand.
TAGATTACATTACATTTGATTACATTAGATTAGATTACATTAGATTACATTACATTAGATTAGATTAGATTTGATTACGTTACATTAGATTACATTACATTAGATTAATTAGATTAGATTACATTAGATTCGATTACATCTGATGAGATTACATTTCATTAGATTACATTAGATTATATTAGATTAGATTAGATTAGATTAGATTATATTACATGATACAGACTGCACGTCTTAAATCACTGAGTAGAGCTTCTCTGCTTCATTCAATGGGTCAAGGTTAACGCTTTCATTCAAAGAAACAAACTGCATTCATTGAATCATTGAATCAAATAACAATCATTGATTCAATGAATCAAACCTTGTTTCAATGGAACAAACCTATCTCCCTTATTTAGTGAACCAAACTGCATATTCATTGCATATTCAATGAAAGAGGCTGCATTCGTCAATTCAATGAGTAGAGCTACTCTCATTCATTCAATGGCACAAGTTTCACGCATTGTCTCTGTCAAATTACACACGTTTACTAGATGAAGCAAACTGCCCGTCTTAATTCAATGAATAGAGCTTCTCTCATTCATTCAATGTGTCAAGCTCACCGTTTGAATTTAATGAAACAAACTGCCTTGATTGAATCACTGAATCAAACTAGAATCATTGATTCAATGAATCAAACCTTATTCCTTGTTTCATTCGAACAAACCTACCTCACTTATTTAGTGAATCCTACTACACTTATTCGTTCAATGAAACAGACTGCACATGATAATTCAATGAAGGTACTCTTAATGCATTGATTCAACCAAACAAATTGCACACATTTAGTTCATGAAGCAAACTGCATTTGTCAATTCAATGAATATAGCTACTCATTCATTCAATGTCACAAACTTCATACATTGTCTCAATCAAACTGCGCACATTCACTCCATGAACCAAACTGCACGTGTTAATTCAATGAGCAGAGCTCCTCTCATCAGTCAATGATGAGCTTAACGCTTTCATTCAATGAAACAAACAGCTTTCGTTGAATCATTGAATCAAATTCGAATGATGGATTCAATGTAGATTAGATTACATTAGATTAGATTAGATTAGATTACATTCGATTACATTAGATCAGATTATATTACATTAGATTATATTAGATTAGATTACATTACATTAGATTACAGTACATTACAATACATTACATTAGATTACTTTAGATTAGATTACATTAGATTATATTACTTTAGAATAGGTTACATTAGAATAGATTACAATAGATTGGATTAGATTAGATTAGATTAGATTACAATACATTACATTCGATTAGATGACATTACATTAGATTACATTACATAATATGAGATTACATTAGATTAGATTACATTAGATTACATTAGATTACATGAGATTTGCTTAGATTAGATTACATTAGATTAGATTAGATTAGATTACATTTGATTCGATTACATTTGATGAGATAACATTTCATTAGATTACATTAGATTATATTAGATTAGATTAGATTACATTACATTAGATTAGATTAGTTTACATTTGATTAGATTAGATTTGATTAGATTACATTAGATGACATTAGATTAGTTTAGATTACATTACATTCGATTAGATTACATTAGATTAGACTACATTTCATTAGATTACATTAGATTAGATTAGATTAGATTACATTGGATTAGATTAGAGTACATTAGATTAGATTAGGTTACATTAGATTAGATTACATTACATTAGAGGACATTAGATTAGATCAGATTACATTAGATAAAGTTACATTAGATTACATTACATTAGATTACATTATATTTGATGAGATTAGATTACATTCGAACAACTTAGATTAGATTACATTAGATTAAATTAGATTAGATTACATTAGATTATTTTAGATTAGATTATATTAAATTAGATTACATTAGATTACATTACATTAAATTACATTAGATCATCTTAGATTAGATTACATTACATTAGATTACATAAGATTAGATGACATTACATTAGATTACATTACATTACATTAAATTGCAATAGATTAGATTAGATTAGATTAGATTACATGATACAGACTGCACGTCTTAAATCACTGAGTAGAGCTTCTCTCCTTCATTCAATGGATCAAGCTTAACGCTTTCATTCAAAGAAACAAACTGCATTCATTGAATCATTGAATCAAACAACAATCATTGATTCAATGAATCAAACCTTGTTTCAATGGAACAAACCCATCTCCCTTATTTAGTGAACCAAACTGCATATTCATTGCATATTCAATGAAAGAGGCTGCATTTGTCAATTCAATGAGTAGAGATACTCTCATTCATTCAATGGCACAAGTTTCACGCATTGTCTCTGTCAAACTACACACGTTTACTAGATGAAACAAACTGCCCGTCTTAATTCAATGAATAGAGCTTCTCTCATTCATTCAATGTGTCAAGCTCACCGTTTGTATTTAATGGAACAAACTGCCTTGATTGAATCACTGAATCAAACTAGAATTTTTGATTCAATGAATCAAACCTTATTCCTTGTTTCATTCGAACAAACCTAACTCACTTATTTAGTGAATCCCAGTACACGTATTCGTTCAATGAAACAGACTACACATGATAATTCAATGAAGGTACTCTTAATGCATTGATTCAACCAAACAAATTGCACACATTTAATTCATTTAGCAAACTGCATTTGTCAATTCAATGAATTCATTCAAAGTCACAAGCTTCACACATTGTCTCAATGAAAATGCACACATTCACTCCGTGAAGCAAACTGCACGTGTTAATTCAATGAGCAGAGCTTCTCTCCTCAATGATGAGTTTAACGCTTTCATTCAATAAAACAAACAGCTTTCGTTGAATCATTGAAACACATTCGAATGATGGATTCAATGTAGGTTAGATTACATTAGATTAGATTAGATTAGATTACATTACATTACATTAGATTACATAACATTAGATTACATTAGATTAGATTACATTAGATTACATAAGATTAGATGACATTACATTAGATTACATTACAGAACATTAAATTGCAATAGATTAGATTAGATTAGATTAGATTATATTACATGATACAGACTGCACGTCTTAAATCACTGAGTAGAGCTTCTCTGCTTCATTCAATGGGTCAAGATTAACGCTTTCATTCAAAGAAACAAACTGCATTCATTGAATCATTGAATCAAATAACAATCATTGATTCAATGAATCAAAACCTTGTTTCAATGGAACAAACCTATCTCCCTTATTTAGTGAACCAAACTGCATATTCTTTGCATATTCAATGAAAGAGGCTGCATTCGTCAATTCAATGAGTAGAGCTACTCTCATTCATTCAATGGCACAAGTTTCACGCATTGTCTCTGTCAAACTACACACGTTTACTAGATGAAGCAAACTGCCCGTCTTAATTCAATGAATAGAGCTTCTCTCATTCATTCAATGTGTCAAGCTCACCGTTTGAATTTAATGAAACAAACTGCATTGATTGAATCACTGAATCAAACTAGAATCATTTATTCAATTAATCAAACCTTATTCCTTGTTTCATTCGAACAAACCTACCTCACTTATTTAGTGAATCCTACAACACTTATTCGTTCAATGAAACAGACTGCACATGATAATTCAATGAAGGTACTCTTAATGCATTGATTCAACCAAACAAATTGCACACATTTAGTTCATGAAGCAAACTGCATTTGTCAATTCAATGAATATAGCTACTCATTCATTCAATGTCACAAACTTCATACATTGTCTCAATCAAACTGCGCACATTCACTCCATGAACCAAACTGCACGTGTTAATTCAATGAGCAGAGCTCCTCTCATCAGTCAATGATGAGCTTAACGCTTTCATTCAATGAAACAAACAGCTTTCGTTGAATCATTGAATCAAATTCGAATGATGGATTCAATGTAGATTAGATTACATTAGATTAGATTAGATTAGATTACATTCGATTACATTAGATCAGATTATATTACATTAGATTATATTAGATTAGATTACATTACATTAGATTACAGTACATTACAATACATTACATTAGATTACTTTAGATTAGATTACATTAGATTATATTACATTAGAATAGGTTACATTCGAATAGATTACAATAGATTAGATTAGATTACATTAGATTAGATTTGATTAGATTACAATACATTACATTCGATTAGATGACATTACATTAGATTATATTACATAATATGAGACTACATTAGATTAGATTAGATTAGATTAGATTACATTAGATTACATGAGATTTGCTTAGATTAGATTACATTAGATTAGATTAGATTAGATTTGATTCGATTACATTTGATGAGATAACATTTTATTAGATTACATTAGATTATATTAGATTAGATTAGATTACCTTACATTAGATTAGACTAGTTTACATTTGATTAGATAGATTTGATTAGATTACATTAGATGACATTAGATTAGTTTAGATTACATTACATTCGATTAGATTACATTAGATTACATTACATTAGATTAGATTAGATTTCTTTAGATTAGATTAGATTACATTAGATTAAATTGAGTACATTAGATTAGATTAGGTTACATTAGATTAGATTACATTACATTAGAGAACATTAGATTAGATCAGATTACATTAGATAAAGTTTCATTAGATTACATTACATTAGATTACATTACATTTGATGAGATTACATTACATTCGAACAACTTAGATTAGATTACATTAGATTAAATTAGATTAGATTACATTAGATTATTTTAGATTAGATTATATTAAATTAGATTACATTAGATTACATTACATTAAATTACATTAGATTATCTTAGATTAGATTATATTACATTAGATTACTTCATATTAGATTAGATTAGATTTGATTCGATTACATTAGATGTGATTACATTTCATTAGATAACATTAGATTATATTAGATTACAGTAGATTACATTACATTACATTCGATTAGATTAGTTTATATTAGATTAGATTACATTACATTTGATTACATTAGATTAGATTAGATTACATTAGATTAGTTAGATTAGATTAGATTACATTAGATTCGATTACATCTGATGAGATTACATTTCATTAGATTACATTTCATTATATTAGATTAGATTAGATTACATTTCATTAGATTAGTTTATTTTACATTTGATTAGATCACATTAGATTAGAATAAATTAGATTACATTACATTAGATTAGTTTAGATTTCATTACTTTCGATTAGATTATATTAGATTAGATTACATTACATTAGATTACATTAGATTAGATTAGATTTCATTAGATTAGGTTAGATTACATTAGATTAGATTAGATGAGATTACATTACATTACATTACATTAGATTCGGATAGATTAGATTTAATTACATTAGATTAGATTGCATTAGATTAGATTAGATTAGAGTACATTAGATTAGATTAGATTGGATTACATTAGATTAGATTACATTAGAGTACATTAGATTAGATTAGATTTCATTAGATAAGGTTACATTACATTAGATTAGATTACATTACATTACATTACATTTGATTAGATTAGATTAGATTAGATTACAATAAATTACATTAGATTCGATTACATTAGATTACATTAGATTAGATTACATTACATTAGATTACATTAGATTACATTAGATTATTTTAGATTAGATTAGATTAAATTAGATTACATTAGATTACATTAGATTATTTTAGATTAGATTATATTACATTAGTTTACTTTATATTAGATTTGATTCGATTACATGAGATGTGATTACATTTCATTAGATAACATTAGATTATATTAGATTACATTACATTTCATTCGATTAGATTAGTTTATATTAGATTACATTACATTACATTTGATTACATTACATTACATTAGATTAGATTAAATTACATTACATTAGATTACAATAGATTAGAGGAGAGGTTCTTTCATTCCTTCAAAGCCACAAACTGACCGCAATTAATGAATCTAACTGCAAACATTCATTCGATGAGGAACACTGTATGTGCTATTCCAATGTTTCTAGCTTTTGCCATTCATTCAATGATAGAAACTGCACGCGTTCATGCAATGATAAAAACTGCATGCGTTCATTAAATGAAACAGAATGCACGTGTTAATTCAATGACTACAGAGATTACATTAGATTAGATTAGATTACATTAGATTACATTAGATTACATGTGATTTGCTTAGATTAGATTACATTAGATTAGATTATATTACATTTGATTCGATTACATTTGATGAGATAACATTTCATTAGATTACATTAGATTATATTAGATTAGAATAGATTACCTTACATTCGATTAGATTACATTAGATTAGACTACATTACATTAGATTACATTAGATTAGATTTCATTAGATTAGATTAGATTACATTAGATTAGATTAGAGTACATTAGATTAGATTAGGTTACATTAGATTAGATTACATTACATTAGAGGACATTAGATTAGATCAGATTACATTAGATAAAGTTACATTAGATTACATTACATTAGATTACATTATATTTGATGAGATTAGATTACATTCGAACAACTTAGATTAGATTACATTAGATTAAATTAGATTAGATTGCATTAGATTACATTACATTAAATTACATTAGATTATCTTAGATTAGATTATATTACATTAGATAACTTCATATTAGATTAGATTAGATTATATTACATTAGATTACTTCATATTAGATTAGATTAGATTTGATTCGATAACATTAGATGTGATTACATTTCATTAGATAACATTAGATTATATTAGATTACAGTAGATTACATTACATTACATTCGATTAGATTAGTTTATATTAGATTAGATTACATTACATTTGATTACATTAGATTAGATTACATTAGATTACATTACATTAGATTAGATTAGATTTGATTACGTTACATTAGATTACATTACATTAGATTAATTAGATTAGATTACATTAGATTCGATTACATCTGATGAGATTACATTTCATTAGATTACATTAGATTATATTAGATTAGATTAGATTACATTTCATTAGATTAGTTTATTTTACATTTGATTAGATCACATTAGATTAGAATAAATTAGATTACATTACATTAGATTAGTTTAGATTTCATTACTTTCGATTAGATTATATTAGATTAGATTACATTACATTAGATTACATTAAATTAGATTAGATTAGATTTCATTAGATTAGATTAGATTACATTGGATTAGATTAGAGTACATTAGATTAGTTTAGATTACATTACATTCGATTAGATTACATTAGATTAGACTACATTTCATTAGATTACATTACATTAGATTAGATTAGATTTCATTAGATTAGATTAGATTACATTGGATTAGATTAGAGTACATTAGATTAGATTAGGTTACATTAGATTAGATTACATTACATTAGAGGACATTAGATTAGATCAGATTACATTAGATAAAGTTACATTAGATTACATTACATTAGATTACATTATATTTGATGAGATTAGATTACATTCGAACAACTTAGATTAGATTACATTAGATTAAATTAGATTAGATTACATTAGATTATTTTAGATTAGATTATATTAAATTAGATTACATTAGATTACATTACATTAGATTAGATTAGATTTCATTAGATTAGATTAGATTACATTGGATTAGATTAGAGTACATTAGATTAGATTAGGTTACATTAGATTAGATTACATTACATTAGAGGACATTAGATTAGATCAGATTACATTAGATAAAGTTACATTAGATTACATTACATTAGATTACATTATATTTGATGAGATTAGATTACATTCGAACAACTTAGATTAGATTACATTAGATTAAATTAGATTAGATTACATTAGATTATTTTAGATTAGATTATATTAAATTAGATTACATTAGATTACATTACATTAAATTACATTAGATCATCTTAGATTAGATTACATTACATTAGATTACATAAGATTAGATGACATTACATTAGATTACATTACATTACATTAAATTGCAATAGATTAGATTAGATTAGATTAGATTACATGATACAGACTGCACGTCTTAAATCACTGAGTAGAGCTTCTCTCCTTCATTCAATGGGTCAAGCTTAACGCTTTCATTCAAAGAAACAAACTGCATTCATTGAATCATTGAATCAAACAACAATCATTGATTCAATGAATCAAACCTTGTTTCAATGGAACAAACCTATCTCCCTTATTTAGTGAACCAAACTGCATATTCATTGCATATTCAATGAAAGAGGCTGCATTTGTCAATTCAATGAGTAGAGATACTCTCATTCATTCAATGGCACAAGTTTCACGCATTGTCTCTGTCAAACTACACACGTAGACTAGATGAAACAAACTGCCCGTCTTAATTCAATGAATAGAGCTTCTCTCATTCATTCAATGTGTCAAGCTCACCGTTTGCATTTAATGAAACAAACTGCCTTGATTGAATCACTGAATCAAACTAGAATCATTGATTCAATGAATCAAACCTTATTCCTTGTTTCATTCGAACAAACCTACCTCACTTATTTAGTGAATCCTACTACACTTATTCGTTCAATGAAACAGACTGCACATGATAATTCAATGAAGGTACTCTTAATGCATTGATTCAACCAAACAAATTGCACACATTTAGTTCATGAAGCAAACTGCATTTGTCAATTCAATGAATATAGCTACTCATTCATTCAATGTCACAAACTTCATACATTGTCTCAATCAAACTGCGCACATTCACTCCATGAACCAAACTGCACGTGTTAATTCAATGAGCAGAGCTCCTCTCATCAGTCAATGATGAGCTTAACGCTTTCATTCAATGAAACAAACAGCTTTCGTTGAATCATTGAATCAAATTCGAATGATGGATTCAATGTAGATTAGATTACATTAGATTAGATTAGATTAGATTACATTCGATTACATTAGATCAGATTATATTACATTAGATTATATTAGATTAGATTACATTACATTAGATTACAGTACATTACAATACATTACATTAGATTACTTTAGATTAGATTACATTAGATTATATTACTTTAGAATAGGTTACATTAGAATAGATTACAATAGATTGGATTAGATTAGATTAGATTACAATACATTACATTCGATTAGATGACATTACATTAGATTACATTACATAATATGAGATTACATTAGATTAGATTAAATTAGATTACATTAGATTACATGAGATTTGCTTAGATTAGATTACATTAGATTAGATTAGATTAGATTACATTTGATTCGATTACATTTGATGAGATAACATTTCATTAGATTACTTTAGATTATATTAGATTAGATTAGATTACATTACATTAGATTAGATTAGTTTACATTTGATTAGATTAGATTTGATTAGATTACATTAGATGACATTAGATTAGTTTAGATTACATTACATTCGATTAGATTACATTAGATTAGACTACATTTCATTAGATTACATTACATTAGATTAGATTAGATTACATTGGATTAGATTAGAGTACATTAGATTAGATTAGGTTACATTAGATTAGATTACATTACATTAGAGGACATTAGATTAGATCAGATTACATTAGATAAAGTTACATTAGATTACATTACATTAGATTACATTATATTTGATGAGATTAGATTACATTCGAACAACTTAGATTAGATTACATTAGATTAAATTAGATTAGATTACATTAGATTATTTTAGATTAGATTATATTAAATTAGATTACATTAGATTACATTACATTAAATTACATTAGATCATCTTAGATTAGATTACATTACATTAGATTACATTAGATTAGATTACATTAGATTACATAAGATTAGATGACATTACATTAGATTACATTACAGAACATTAAATTGCACTAGATTAGATTAGATTAGATTAGATTATATTACATGATACAGACTGCACGTCTTAAATCACTGAGTAGAGCTTCTCTGCTTCATTCAATGAATCAAGGTTAACGCTTTCATTCAAAGAAACAAACTGCATTCATTGAATCATTGAATCAAATAACAATCATTGATTCAATGAATCAAAACCTTGTTTCAATGGAACAAACCTATCTCCCTTATTTAGTGAACCAAACTGCATATTCTTTGCATATTCAATGAAAGAGGCTGCATTCGTCAATTCAATGAGTAGAGCTACTCTCATTCATTCAATGGCACAAGTTTCACGCATTGTCTCTGTCAAACTACACACGTTTACTAGATGAAGCAAACTGCCCGTCTTAATTCAATGAATAGAGCTTCTCTCATTCATTCAATGTGTCAAGCTCACCGTTTGAATTTAATGAAACAAACTGCATTGATTGAATCACTGAATCAAACTAGAATCATTTATTCAATTAATCAAACCTTATTCCTTGTTTCATTCGAACAAACCTACCTCACTTATTTAGTGAATCCTACTACACTTATTCGTTCAATGAAACAGACTGCACATGATAATTCAATGAAGGTACTCTTAATGCATTGATTCAACCAAACAAATTGCACACATTTAGTTCATGAAGCAAACTGCATTTGTCAATTCAATGAATATAGCTACTCATTCATTCAATGTCACAAACTTCATACATTGTCTCAATCAAACTGCGCACATTCACTCCATGAACCAAACTGCACGTGTTAATTCAATGAGCAGAGCTCCTCTCATCAGTCAATGATGAGCTTAACGCTTTCATTCAATGAAACAAACAGCTTTCGTTGAATCATTGAATCAAATTCGAATGATGGATTCAATGTAGATTAGATTACATTAGATTAGATTAGATTAGATTACATTCGATTACATTAGATCAGATTATATTACATTAGATTATACTAGATTAGATTACATTACATTAGATTACAGTACATTACAATACATTACATTAGATTACTTTAGATTAGATTACATTAGATTATATTACATTAGAATAGGTTACATTAGAATAGATTACAATAGATTAGATTAGATTACATTAGATTAGATTTGATTAGATTACAATACATTACATTCGATTAGATGACATTACATTAGATTATATTACATAATATGAGACTACATTAGATTAGATTAGATTAGATTAGATTACATTAGATTACATGAGATTTGCTTAGATTAGATTACATTAGATTAGATTAGATTAGATTTGATTCGATTACATTTGATGAGATAACATTTTATTAGATTACATTAGATTATATTAGATTAGATTAGATTACCTTACATTAGATTAGACTAGTTTACATTTGATTAGATAGATTTGATTAGATTACATTAGATGACATTAGATTAGTTTAGATTACATTACATTCGATTAGATTACATTAGATTACATTACATTAGATTAGATTAGATTTCTTTAGATTAGATTAGATTACATTAGATTAAATTGAGTACATTAGATTAGATTAGGTTACATTAGATTAGATTACATTACATTAGAGAACATTAGATTAGATCAGATTACATTAGATAAAGTTACATTAGATTACATTACATTAGATTACATTATATTTGATGAGATTAGATTACATTCGAACAACTTAGATTAGATTACATTAGATTAAATTAGATTAGATTACATTAGATTATTTTAGATTAGATTATATTAAATTAGATTACATTCGATTACATTACATTAAATTACATTAGATTATCTTAGATTAGATTATATTACATTAGATTACTTCATATTAGATTAGATTAGATTTGATTCGATTACATTAGATGTGATTACATTTCATTAGATAACATTAGATTATATTAGATTACAGTAGATTACATTACATTACATTCGATTAGATTAGTTTATATTAGATTAGATTACATTACATTTGATTACATTAGATTAGATTAGATTACATTAGATTAGTTAGATTAGATTAGATTACATTAGATTCGATTACATCTGATGAGATTACATTTCATTAGATTACATTAGATTATATTAGATTAGATTAGATTACATTTCATTAGATTAGTTTATTTTACATTTGATTAGATCACATTAGATTAGAATAAATTAGATTACATTACATTAGATTAGTTTAGATTTCATTACTTTCGATTAGATTATATTAGATTAGATTACATTACATTAGATTACATTAGATTAGATTAGATTTCATTAGATTAGGTTAGATTACATTAGATTAGATTAGATGAGATTACATTACATTACATTACATTAGATTCGGATAGATTAGATTTAATTACATTAGATTAGATTGCATTAGATTAGATTAGATTAGAGTACATTAGATTAGATTAGATTGGATTACATTAGATTAGATTACATTAGAGTACATTAGATTAGATTAGATTTCATTAGATAAGGTTACATTACATTAGATTAGATTAGATTACATTACATTACATTTGATTAGATTAGATTAGATTAGATTACAATAAATTACATTAGATTGGATTACATTAGATTAGATTACATTACATTAGATTACATTAGATTATTTTAGATTAGATTAGATTAAATTAGATTACATTAGATTACATTAGATTATTTTAGATTAGATTATATTACATTAGTTTACTTTATATTAGATTTGATTCGATTACATTAGATGTGATTACATTTCATTAGATAACATTAGATTATATTAGATTACATTACATTTCATTCGATTAGATTAGTTTATATTAGATTACATTACATTACATTTGATTACATTACATTACATTAGATTAGATTAAATTACATTACATTAGATTACAATAGATTAGAGGAGAGGTTCTTTCATTCCTTCAAAGCCACAAACTGACCGCAATTAATGAATCTAACTGCAAACATTCATTCGATGAGGAACACTGTATGTGCTATTCCAATGTTTCTAGCTTTTGCCATTCATTCAATGATAGAAACTGCACGCGTTCATGCAATGATAAAAACTGCATGCGTTCATTAAATGAAACAGAATGCACGTGTTAATTCAATGATTACATTAGATTAGATTAGATTACATTAGATTACATTAGATTACATGTGATTTGCTTAGATTAGATTACATTAGATTAGATTATATTACATTTGATTCGATTACATTTGATGAGATAACATTTCATTAGATTACATTAGATTATATTAGATTAGAATAGATTACCTTACATTCGATTAGATTACATTAGATTAGACTACATTACATTAGATTACATTAGATTAGATTTCATTAGATTAGATTAGATTACATTAGATTAGATTAGAGTACATTAGATTAGATTAGGTTACATTAGATTAGATTACATTACATTAGAGAACATTAGATTAGATAAGATTACATTAGATAAAGTTACATTAGATTACATTAGATTACATTATATTTGATGAGATTAGATTACATTCGAACAACTTAGATTAGATTACATTAGATTAAATTAGATTAGATTACATTAGATTACATTACATTAAATTACATTAGATTATCTTAGATTAGATTATATTACATTAGATTACTTCATATTAGATTAGATTAGATTATATTACATTAGATTACTTCATATTAGATTAGATTAGATTTGATTCGATAACATTAGATGTGATTACATTTCATTAGATAACATTAGATTACATTAGATTACAGTAGATTACATTACATTACATTCGATTAGATTAGTTTATATTAGATTAGATTACATTACATTTGATTACATTAGATTAGATTACATTAGATTACATTACATTAGATTAGATTAGATTTGATTACGTTACATTAGATTACATTACATTAGATTAATTAGATTAGATTACATTAGATTCGATTACATCTGATGAGATTACATTTCATTAGATTACATTAGATTATATTAGATTAGATTAGATTACATTTCATTAGATTAGTTTATTTTACATTTGATTAGATCACATTAGATTAGAATAAATTAGATTACATTACATTAGATTAGTTTAGATTTCATTACTTTCGATTAGATTATATTAGATTAGATTACATTACATTAGATTACATTAAATTAGATTAGATTAGATTTCATTAGATTAGATTAGATTACATTGGATTAGATTAGAGTACATTAGATTAGATTAGGTTACATTAGATTAGATTACATTACATTAGAGGACATTAGATTAGATCAGATTACATTAGATAAAGTTACATTAGATTACATTACATTAGATTACATTATATTTGATGAGATTAGATTACATTCGAACAACTTAGATTAGATTACATTAGATTAAATTAGATTAGATTACATTAGATTATTTTAGATTAGATTATATTAAATTAGATTACATTAGATTACATTACATTAGATTAGATTAGATTTCATTAGATTAGATTAGATTACATTGGATTAGATTAGAGTACATTAGATTAGATTAGGTTACATTAGATTAGATTACATTACATTAGAGGACATTAGATTAGATCAGATTACATTAGATAAAGTTACATTAGATTACATTACATTAGATTACATTATATTTGATGAGATTAGATTACATTCGAACACCTTAGATTAGATTACATTAGATTAAATTAGATTAGATTACATTAGATTATTTTAGATTAGATTATATTAAATTAGATTACATTAGATTACATTACATTAAATTACATTAGATCATCTTAGATTAGATTACATTACATTAGATTACATAAGATTAGATGACATTACATTAGATTACATTACATTACATTAAATTGCAATAGATTAGATTAGATTAGATTAGATTACATGATACAGACTGCACGTCTTAAATCACTGAGTAGAGCTTCTCTCCTTCATTCAATGGGTCAAGCTTAACGCTTTCATTCAAAGAAACAATCTGCATTCATTGAATCATTGAATCAAACAACAATCATTGATTCAATGAATCAAACCTTGTTTCAATGGAACAAACCTATCTCCCTTATTTAGTGAACCAAACTGCATATTCATTGCATATTCAATGAAAGAGGCTGCATTTGTCAATTCAATGAGTAGAGATACTCTCATTCATTCAATGGCACAAGTTTCACGCATTGTCTCTGTCAAACTACACCCGTATACTAGATGAAACAAACTGCCCGTCTTAATTCAATGAATAGAGCTTCTCTCATTCATTCAATGTGTCAAGCTCACCGTTTGCATTTAATGAAACAAACTGCCTTGATTGAATCACTGAATCAAACTAGAATCATTGATTCAATGAATCAAACCTTATTCCTTGTTTCATTCGAACAAACCTACCTCACTTATTTAGTGAATCCTACTACACTTATTCGTTCAATGAAACAGACTGCACATGATAATTCAATGAAGGTACTCTTAATGCATTGATTCAACCAAACAAATTGCACACATTTAGTTCATGAAGCAAACTGCGTTTGTCAATTCAATGAATATAGCTACTCATTCATTCAATGTCACAAACTTCATACATTGTCTCAATCAAACTGCGCACATTAACTCCATGAACCAAACTGCACGTGTTAATTCAATGAGCAGAGCTCCTCTCATCAGTCAATGATGAGCTTAACGCTTTCATTCAATGAAACAAACAGCTTTCGTTGAATCATTGAATCAAATTCGAATGATGGATTCAATGTAGATTAGATTACATTAGATTAGATTAGATTACATTCGATTACATTAGATCAGATTATATTACTTTAGATTATATTAGATTAGATTACATTACATTAGATTACAGTACATTACAATACATTACATTAGATTACTTTTGATTAGATTACGTTAGATTATATTACTTTAGAATAGGTTACATTAGAATAGATTACAATAGATTGGATTAAATTAGATTAGATTAGATTAGATTACAATACATTACATTCGATTAGATGACATTACATTAGATTACATTACATAATATGAGATTACATTAGATTAGATTAAATTAGATTACATTAGATTACATGAGATTTGCTTAGATTAGATTACATTAGATTAGATTAGATTAGATTACATTTGATTCGATTACATTTGATGAGATAACATTTCATTAGATTACATTAGATTATATTAGATTAGATTAGATTACATTACATTAGATTAGATTAGTTTACATTTGATTAGATTAGATTTGATTAGATTACATTAGATGACATTAGATTAGTTTAGATTACATTACATTCGATTAGATTACATTAGATTAGACTACATTTCATTAGATTACATTACATTAGATTAGATTAGATTACATTGGATTAGATTAGAGTACATTAGATTAGATTAGGTTACATTAGATTAGATTACATTACATTAGAGGACATTAGATTAGATCAGATTACATTAGATAAAGTTACATTAGATTACATTACATTAGATTACATTATATTTGATGAGATTAGATTACATTCGAACAACTTAGATTAGATTACATTAGATTAAATTAGATTAGATTACATTAGATTATTTTAGATTAGATTATATTAAATTAGATTACATTAGATTACATTACATTAAATTACATTAGATCATCTTAGATTAGATTACGTTACATTAGATTACATAAGATTAGATGACATTACATTAGATTACATTACATTACATTAAATTGCAATAGATTAGATTAGATTAGATTAGATTACATGATACAGACTGCACGTCTTAAATCACTGAGTAGAGCTTCTCTCCTTCATTCAATGGATCAAGCTTAACGCTTTCATTCAAAGAAACAAACTGCATTCATTGAATCATTGAATCAAACAACAATCATTGATTCAATGAATCAAACCTTGTTTCAATGGAACAAACCCATCTCCCTTATTTAGTGAACCAAACTGCATATTCATTGCATATTCAATGAAAGAGGCTGCATTTGTCAATTCAATGAGTAGAGATACTCTCATTCATTCAATGGCACAAGTTTCACGCATTGTCTCTGTCAAACTACACACGTTTACTAGATGAAACAAACTGCCCGTCTTAATTCAATGAATAGAGCTTCTCTCATTCATTCAATGTGTCAAGCTCACCGTTTGTATTTAATGGAACAAACTGCCTTGATTGAATCACTGAATCAAACTAGAATTTTTGATTCAATGAATCAAACCTTATTCCTTGTTTCATTCGAACAAACCTAACTCACTTATTTAGTGAATCCCAGTACACGTATTCGTTCAATGAAACAGACTGCACATGATAATTCAATGAAGGTACTCTTAATGCATTGATTCAACCAAACAAATTGCACACATTTAATTCATGAAGCAAACTGCATTTGTCAATTCAATGAATTCATTCAAAGTCACAAGCTTCACACATTGTCTCAATGAAAATGCACACATTCACTCCGTGAACCAAACTGCACGTGTTAATTCAATGAGCAGAGCTTCTCTCCTCAATGATGAGTTTAACGCTTTCATTCAATAAAACAAACAGCTTTCGTTGAATCATTGAAACACATTCGAATGATGGATTCAATGTAGGTTAGATTACATTAGATTAGATTAGATTAGATTACATTACATTACATTAGATTACATAACATTAGATTACATTAGATTAGATTACATTAGATTACATAAGATTAGATGACATTACATTAGATTACATTACAGAACATTAAATTGCAATAGATTAGATTAGATTAGATTAGATTATATTACATGATACAGACTGCACGTCTTAAATCACTGAGTAGAGCTTCTCTGCTTCATTCAATGGGTCAAGGTTAACGCTTTCATTCAAAGAAACAAACTGCATTCATTGAATCATTGAATCAAATAACAATCATTGATTCAATGAATCAAAACCTTGTTTCAATGGAACAAACCTATCTCCCTTATTTAGTGAACCAAACTGCATATTCTTTGCATATTCAATGAAAGAGGCTGCATTCGTCAATTCAATGAGTAGAGCTACTCTCATTCATTCAATGGCACAAGTTTCACGCATTGTCTCTGTCAAACTACACACGTTTACTAGATGAAGCAAACTGCCCGTCTTAATTCAATGAATAGAGCTTCTCTCATTCATTCAATGTGTCAAGCTCACCGTTTGAATTTAATGAAACAAACTGCATTGATTGAATCACTGAATCAAACTAGAATCATTTATTCAATTAATCAAACCTTATTCCTTGTTTCATTCGAACAAACCTACCTCACTTATTTAGTGAATCCTACTACACTTATTCGTTCAATGAAACAGACTGCACATGATAATTCAATGAAGGTACTCTTAATGCATTGATTCAACCAAACAAATTGCACACATTTAGTTCATGAAGCAAACTGCATTTGTCAATTCAATGAATATAGCTACTCATTCATTCAATGTCACAAACTTCATACATTGTCTCAATCAAACTGCGCACATTCACTCCATGAACCAAACTGCACGTGTTAATTCAATGAGCAGAGCTCCTCTCATCAGTCAATGATGAGCTTAACGCTTTCATTCAATGAAACAAACAGCTTTCGTTGAATCATTGAATCAAATTCGAATGATGGATTCAATGTAGATTAGATTACATTAGATTAGATTAGATTAGATTACATTCGATTACATTAGATCAGATTATATTACATTAGATTATATTAGATTAGATTACATTACATTAGATTACAGTACATTACATTGCAATAGATTACTTTAGATTAGATTACATTAGATTATATTACTTTAGAATAGGTTACATTAGAATAGATTACAATAGATTGGATTAGATTAGATTAGATTAGATTAGATTAGATTACAATACATTACATTCGATTAGATGACATTACATTAGATTACATTACATAATATGAGACTACATTAGATTAGATTAGATTACATTAGATTACATTAGATTACATGAGATTTGCTTAGATTAGATTACATTAGATTAGATTAGATTAGATTTGATTCGATTACATTTGATGAGATAACATTTTATTAGATTACATTAGATTATATTAGATTAGATTAGATTACCTTACATTAGATTAGACTAGTTTACATTTGATTAGATAGATTTGATTAGATTACATTAGATGACATTAGATTAGTTTAGATTACATTACATTCGATTAGATTACATTAGATTACATTACATTAGATTAGATTAGATTTCTTTAGATTAGATTAGATTACATTAGATTAGATTAGAGTACATTAGATTAGATTAGGTTACATTAGATTAGATTACATTACATTAGAGAACATTAGATTAGATCAGATTACATTAGATAAAGTTTCATTAGATTACATTACATTAGATTACATTATATTTGATGAGATTAGATTACATTCGAACAATTTAGATTAGATTACATTAGATTAAATTAGATTAGATTACATTAGATTATTTTAGATTAGATTATATTAAATTAGATTACATTAGATTACATTACATTAAATTACATTAGATTATCTTAGATTAGATTATATTACATTAGATTACTTCATATTAGATTAGATTAGATTTGATTCGATTACATTAGATGTGATTACATTTCATTAGATAACATTAGATTATATTAGATTACAGTAGATTACATTACATTACATTCGATTAGATTAGTTTATATTAGATTAGATTACATTACATTTGATTACATTAGATTAGATTAGATTACATTAGATTAGTTAGATTAGATTAGATTACATTAGATTCGATTACATCTGATGAGATTACATTTCATTAGATTACATTAGATTATATTAGATTAGATTAGATTACATTTCATTAGATTAGTTTATTTTACATTTGATTAGATCACATTAGATTAGAATAAATTAGATTACATTACATTAGATTAGTTTAGATTTCATTACTTTCGATTAGATTATATTAGATTAGATTACATTACATTAGATTACATTAGATTAGATTAGATTTCATTAGATTAGGTTAGATTACATTAGATTAGATTAGATGAGATTACATTACATTACATTACATTAGATTCGGATAGATTAGATTTAATTACATTAGATTAGATTGCATTAGATTAGATTAGATTAGAGTACATTAGATTAGATTAGATTGGATTACATTAGATTAGATTACATTAGAGTACATTAGATTAGATTAGATTTCATTAGATAAGGTTACATTAGATTAGATTAGATTAGATTACATTACATTACATTTGATTAGATTAGATTAGATTACAATAAATTACATTAGATTGGATTACATTAGATTACATTAGATTAGATTACATTACATTAGATTACATTAGATTACATTAGATTATTTTAGATTAGATTAGATTAAATTAGATTACATTAGATTACATTAGATTATTTTAGATTAGATTATATTACATTAGTTTACTTTATATTAGATTTGATTCGATTACATTAGATGTGATTACATTTCATTAGATAACATTAGATTATATTAGATTACATTACATTTCATTCGATTAGATTAGTTTATATTAGATTACATTACATTACATTTGATTACATTACATTACATTAGATTAGATTAAATTACATTACATTAGATTACAATAGATTAGAGGAGAGGTTCTTTCATTCCTTCAAAGCCACAAACTGACCGCAATTAATGAATCTAACTGCAAACATTCATTCGATGAGGAACACTGTATGTGCTATTCCAATGTTTCTAGCTTTTGCCATTCATTCAATGATAGAAACTGCACGCGTTCATGCAATGATAAAAACTGCATGCGTTCATTAAATGAAACAGAATGCACGTGTTAATTCAATGACTACAGAGATTACATTAGATTAGATTAGATTACATTAGATTACATGTGATTTGCTTAGATTAGATTACATTAGATTAGATTATATTACATTTGATTCGATTACATTTGATGAGATAACATTTCATTAGATTACATTAGATTATATTAGATTAGAATAGATTACCTTACATTCGATTAGATTACATTAGATTAGACTACATTATATTAGATTACATTAGATTAGATTTCATTAGATTAGATTAGATTACATTAGATTAGATTAGAGTACATTAGATTAGATTAGGTTACATTAGATTAGATTACATTACATTAGAGAACATTAGATTAGATCAGATTACATTAGATAAAGTTACATTAGATTACATTACATTAGATTACATTATATTTGATGAGATTAGATTACATTCGAACAACTTAGATTAGATTACATTAGATTAAATTAGATTAGATTACATTAGATTACATTACATTAAATTACATTAGATTATCTTAGATTAGATTATATTACATTAGATTACTTCATATTAGATTAGATTAGATTATATTACATTAGATTACTTCATATTAGATTAGATTAGATTTGATTCGATAACATTAGATGTGATTACATTTCATTAGATAACATTAGATTATATTAGATTACAGTAGATTACATTACATTACATTCGATTAGATTAGTTTATATTAGATTAGATTACATTACATTTGATTACATTAGATTAGATTACATTAGATTACATTACATTAGATTAGATTAGATTTGATTACGTTACATTAGATTACATTACATTAGATTAATTAGATTAGATTACATTAGATTCGATTACATCTGATGAGATTACATTTCATTAGATTACATTAGATTATATTAGATTAGATTAGATTACATTTCATTAGATTAGTTTATTTTACATTTGATTAGATCACATTAGATTAGAATAAATTAGATTACATTACATTAGATTAGTTTAGATTTCATTACTTTCGATTAGATTATATTAGATTAGATTACATTACATTAGATTACATTAAATTAGATTAGATTATATTTCATTAGATTAGATTAGATTAGATTAGATTAGATTAGATGAGATTACATTACATTACATTACATTAGATTCGGTTACATTAGATTTAATTACATTAGAATAGATTAGATTACATTACATTACATTTGATTAGATTAGATTAGATTAGATTACAATAAATTACATTAGATTAGATTACATTAGATTACATTACATTAGATTACGTTAGATTATTTTAGATTACATTATATTACATTAGATTACTTTATATTAGATTAGATTAGATTTGATTCGATTACATTAGATGTGATTACATTTCATTAGATAACATTAGATTACATTACATTACATTCGATTAGATTAGTTTATATTAGATTACATTACATTACATTTGATTACATTACATTACATTAGATTAGATTAAATTACATTACATTAGATTACAATAGATTAGAGGAGAGGTTCTTTCATTCCTTCAAAGCCACAAACTGACCGCAATTAATGAATCTAACTGCAAACATTCATTCGATGAGGAACACTGTATGTGCTATTCCAATGTTTCTAGCTTTTGCCATTCATTCAATGATAGAAACTGCACGCGTTCATGCAATGATAAAAACTGCATGCGTTCATTAAATGAAACAGAATGCACGTGTTAATTCAATGAGTACAGCTTTTCTTTTTTATTCACTTTCTCGAGCTTAGCACTTTCATTCAATGAAACCAAATGCTTCATTGAATCATTGAGTCAAACTGCCATCATTGACTCAATGAATCAAAGAGTATTAATGGATTCCATCGAACAAACTTAACTCATTTACTTCGTGAATCCAACTGCACCCATTCATTCAATGAAATGATTTGTATGTCTTAAATAAAAGAGTCGAGCTCCAGCCATTCATTCAGTGCCACGAGCAAAACGTATTCATTCAATTGAGCACACTGCACTCATGATACAGACTGCACGTCTTAAATCAATGAGTAGAGCTTCTCTCCTTCATTCAATGGGTCAAGCTTAACGCTTTCATTCAAAGAAACAAACTGCATTCATTGAATCATTGAATCAAACAACAATCATTGATTCAATGAATCAAACCTTGTTTCAATGGAACAAACCTATCTCCCTTATTTAGTGAACCAAACTGCATATTCATTGCATATTCAATGAAAGAGGCTGCATTTGTCAATTCAATGAGTAGAGATACTCTCATTCATTCAATGACGCATTGTCTCTGTCAAACTACACACGTTTACTAGATGAAGCTAACTGCCTGTCTTAATTCAATGAATAGAGCTTCTTTCATTCATTCAATGTGTCAAGCTCACCGTTTGAATTTAATGAAACAAACTGCATTGATTGAATCACTGAATCAAACTAGAATCATTTATTCAATTAATCAAACCTTATTCCTTGTTTCATTCGAACAAACCTACCTCACTTATTTAGTGAATCCTACTACACTTATTCGTTCAATGAAACAGACTGCACATGATAATTCAATGAAGGTACTCTTAATGCATTGATTCAACCAAACAAATTGCACACATTTAGTTCATGAAGCAAACTGCATTTGTCAATTCAATGAATATAGCTACTCATTCATTCAATGTCACAAACTTCATACATTGTCTCAATCAAACTGCGCACATTCACTCCATGAACCAAACTGCACGTGTTAATTCAATGAGCAGAGCTCCTCTCATCAGTCAATGATGAGCTTAACGCTTTCATTCAATGAAACAAACAAGCTTTCGTTGAATCATTGAATCAAATTCGAATGATGGATTCAATGTAGATTAGATTACATTAGATTAGATTAGATTACATTACATTCGATTACATTAGATCAGATTATATTACATTAGATTATATTAGATTAGATTACATTACATTAGATTACAGTACATTACATTGCATTAGATTACTTTAGATTAGATTACATTAGATTATATTACTTTAGAATAGGTTACATTAGAATAGATTACAATAGATTGGATTAGATTAGATTAGATTAGATTAGATTAGATTACAATACATTACATTCGATTAGATGACATTACATTAGATTACATTACATAATATGAGATTACATTAGATTAGATTAGATTAGATTACATTAGATTACATGAGATTTGCTTAGATTAGATTACATTAGATTAGATTAGATTAGATTACATTTGATTCAATTACATTTGATGAGATAACATTTCATTAGATTACATTAGATTATATTAGATTAGTTTACATTTGATTAGATTACATTAGATGACATTAGATTAGTTTAGATTACATTACATTCGATTAGATTACATTAGATTAGACTACATTTCATTAGATTACATTACATTAGATTAGATTAGATTTCATTAGATTAGATTAGATTACATTGGATTAGATTAGAGTACATTAGATTAGATTAGGTTACATTAGATTAGATTACATTACATTAGAGGACATTAGATTAGATCAGATTACATTAGATAAAGTTACATTAGATTACATTACATTAGATTACATTATATTTGATGAGATTAGATTACATTCGAACAACTTAGATTAGATTACATTAGATTAAATTAGATTAGATTACATTAGATTATTTTAGATTAGATTATATTAAATTAGATTACATTAGATTACATTACATTAGATTACATTACATTAGATTAGATTAGATTTCATTAGATTAGATTAGATTACATTGGATTAGATTAGAGTACATTAGATTAGATTAGGTTACATTAGATTATATTACTTTAGAATAGGTTACATTAGAATAGATTACAATAGATTGGATTAGATTAGATTAGATTAGATTAGATTACAATACATTACATTCGATTAGATGACATTACATTAGATTACATTACATAATATGAGATTACATTAGATTAGATTAAATTTGATTACATTAGATTAAATGAGATTTGCTTAGATTAGATTACATTAGATTAGATTAGATTAGATTACATTTGATTCGATTACATTTGATGAGATAACATTTCATTAGATTACATTAGATTATATTATATTAGATTAGATTACATTACATTAGATTAGATTAGTTTACATTTGATTAGATTAGATTTGATTAGATTACATTAGATGACATTAGATTAGTTTAGATTACATTACATTCGATTAGATTACATTAGATTAGACTATATTTCATTAGATTACATTACATTAGATTAGATTAGATTACATTGGATTAGATTAGAGTACATTAGATTAGATTAGGTTACATTAGATTAGATTACATTACATTAGAGGACATTAGATTAGATCAGATTACATTAGATAAAGTTACATTAGATTACATTACATTAGATTACATTATATTTGATGAGATTAGATTACATTCGAACAACTTAGATTAGATTACATTAGATTAAATTAGATTAGATTACATTAGATTATTTTAGATTAGATTATATTAAATTAGATTACATTAGATTACATTACATTAAATTACATTAGATCATCTTAGATTAGATTACATTACATTAGATTACATAAGATTAGATGACATTACATTAGATTACATTACATTAAATTGCAATAGATTAGATTAGATTAGATTGGATTACATGATACAGACTGCACGTCTTAAATCACTGAGTAGAGCTTCTCTCCTTCATTCAATGGGTCAAGCTTAACGCTTTCATTCAAAGAAACAAACTGCATTCATTGAATCATTGAATCAAACAACAATCATTGATTCAATGAATCAAACCTTGTTTCAATGGAACAAACCTATCTCCCTTATTTAGTGAACCAAACTGCATATTCATTGCATATTCAATGAAAGAGGCTGCATTTGTCAATTCAAAGAGTAGAGATACTCTCATTCATTCAATGGCACAAGTTTCACGCATTGTCTCTGTCAAACTACACACGTTTACTAGATGAAACAAACTGCCCGTCTTAATTCAATGAATAGAGCTTCTCTCATTCATTCAATGTGTCAAGCTCACCGTTTGTATTTAATGGAACAAACTGCCTTGATTGAATCACTGAAACAAACTAGAATGTTTGATTCAATGAATCAAACCTTATTCCTTGTTTCATTCGAACAAACCTAACTCACTTATTTAGTGAATCCCAGTACACGTATTCGTTCAATGAAACAGACTGCACATGATAATTCAATGAAGGTACTCTTAATGCATTGATTCAACCAAACAAATTGCACACATTTAATTCATGAAGCAAACTGCATTTGTCAATTCAATGAATTCATTCAAAGTCACAAGCTTCACACATTGACTCAATGAAAATGCACACATTCACTCCGTGAACCAAACTGCACGTGTTAATTCAATGAGCAGAGCTTCTCTCCTCAATGATGAGTTTAACGCTTTCATTCAATAAAACAAACAGCTTTCGTTGAATCATTGAAACAAATTCGAATGATGGATTCAATGTAGGTTAGATTACATTAGATTAGATTAGATTAGATTACATTACATTACATTAGATTACATAACATTAGATTATATTAGATTAGATTACATTAGATTACATAAGATTAGATGACATTACATTAGATTACATTACATTACATTAAATTGCAATAGATTAGATTAGATTAGATTAGATTATATTACATGATACAGACTGCACGTCTTAAATCACTGAGTAGAGCTTCTCTGCTTCATTCAATGGGTCAAGGTTAACGCTTTCATTCAAAGAAACAAACTGCATTCATTGAATCATTGAATCAATAACAATCATTGATTCAATGAATCAAAACCTTGTTTCAATGGAACAAACCTATCTCCCTTATTTAGTGAACCAAACTGCATATTCATTGCATATTCAATGAAATAGGC
Source organism: Chiloscyllium punctatum (assembly GCF_047496795.1). Lineage (NCBI taxonomy): Eukaryota > Metazoa > Chordata > Chondrichthyes > Orectolobiformes > Hemiscylliidae > Chiloscyllium > Chiloscyllium punctatum. The sequence continues at coordinate 37,975,869 of NC_092785.1, forward strand.
TGCATTCGTCAATTCAATGAGTAGAGATACTCTCATTCATTCAATGGCACAAGTTTCACGCATTGTCTCTGTCAAACTACACACGTTTACTAGATGAAACAAACTGCCCGTCTTAATTCAATGAATAGAGCTTCTCTCATTCATTCAATGTGTCAAGCTCACCGTTTGAATTTATGAAACAAACTGCATTGATTGAATCACTGAATCAAACTAGAAACATTTATTCAATTAATCAAACCTTATTCCTTGTTTCATTCGAACAAACCTACCTCACTTATTTAGTGAATCCTACTACACTTATTCGTTCAATGAAACAGACTGCACATGATAATTCAATGAAGGTACTCTTAATGCATTGATTCAACCAAACAAATTGCACACATTTAGTTCATGAAGCAAACTGTATTTGTCAATTCAATGAATATAGCTACTCATTCATTCAATGTCACAAACTTCATACATTGTCTCAATCAAACTGCGCACATTCACTCCATGAACCAAACTGCACGTGTTAATTCAATGAGCAGAGCTCCTCTCATCAGTCAATGATGAGCTTAACGCTTTCATTCAATGAAACAAACAGCTTTCGTTGAATCATTGAATCAAATTCGAATGATGGATTCAATGTAGATTAGATTACATTAGATTAGATTAGATTAGATTACATTCGATTACATTAGATCAGATTATATTACATTAGATTATATTAGATTAGATTACATTACATTAGATTACAGTACATTACATTGCATTAGATTACTTTAGATTAGATTACATTAGATTATATTACTTTAGAATAGGTTACATTAGAATAGATTACAATAGATTGGATTAGATTAGATTAGATTAGATTAGATTAGATTACAATACATTACATTCGATTAGATGACATTACATTAGATTACATTACATAATATGAGATTACATTAGATTAGATTAGATTAGATTACATTAGATTACATGAGATTTGCTTAGATTAGATTACATTAGATTAGATTAGATTAGATTAGATTTGATTCGATTACATTTGATGAGATAACATTCCATTAGATTACATTAGATTATATTAGATTAGTTTACATTTGATTAGATTACATTAGATGACATTAGATTAGTTTAGATTACATTACATTCGATTAGATTACATTAGATTAGACTACATTTCATTAGATTACATTAGATTAGATTAGATTAGATTTCATTAGATTAGATTAGATTACATTGGATTAGATTAGAGTACATTAGATTAGATTAGGTTACATTAGATTAGATTACATTACATTAGAGGACATTAGAATAGATCAGATTACATTAGATAAAGTTACATTAGATTACATTACATTAGATTACATTATATTTGATGAGATTAGATTACATTCGAACAATTTAGATTAGATTACATTAGATTAAATTAGATTAGATTACATTAGATTATTTTAGATTAGATTATATTAAATTAGATTACATTAGATTACATTACATTAGATTACATTACATTAGATTAGATTAGATTACATTGGATTAGATTAGAGTACATTAGATTAGATTAGGTTACATTAGATTAGATTACATTACATTAGAGGACATTAGATTAGATCAGATTACATTAGATAAAGTTACATTAGATTACATTACATTAGATTACATTATATTTGATGAGATTAGATTACATTCGAACAATTTAGATTAGATTACATTAGATTAAATTAGATTAGATTACATTAGATTATTTTAGATTAGATTATATTAAATTAGATTACATTAGATTACATTACATTAAATTACATTAGATCATCTTAGATTAGATTACATTACATTAGATTACATAAGATTAGATGACATTACATTAGATTACATTACATTACATTAAATTGCAATAGATTAGATTAGATTAGATTAGATTACATGATACAGACTGCACGTCTTAAATCACTGAGTAGAGCTTCTCTGCTTCATTCAATGCGTCAGGCTTAACGCTTTCATTCAAAGAAACAAACTGCATTCATTGAATCATTGAATCAAACAACAATCATTGATTCAATGAATCAAACCTTGTTTCAATGGAACAAACCTATCTCCCTTATTTAGTGAAGCAAACTGCATATTCATTGCATATTCAATGAAAGAGGCTGCATTTGTCAATTCAATGAGTAGAGATACTCTCATTCATTCAATGACGCATTGTCTCTGTCAAACTACTCACGTTTACTAGATGAAGCAAACTGCCCGTCTTAATTCAATGAATAGAGCTTCTCTCATTCATTCAATGTGTCAAGCTCACCGTTTGAATTTAATGAAACAAACTGCATTGATTGAATCACTGAATCAAACTAGAATCATTTATTCAATTAATCAAACCTTATTCCTTGTTTCATTCGAACAAACCTACCTCACTTATTTAGTGAATCCTACTACACTTATTCGTTCAATGAAACAGACTGCACATGATAATTCAATGAAGGTACTCTTAATGCATTGATTCAACCAAACAAATTGCACACATTTAGTTCATGAAGCAAACTGCATTTGTCAATTCAATGAATATAGCTACTCATTCATTCAATGTCACAAACTTCATACATTGTCTCAATCAAACTGCGCACATTCACTCCATGAACCAAACTGCACGTGTTAATTCAATGAGCAGAGCTCCTCTCATCAGTCAATGATGAGCTTAACGCTTTCATTCAATGAAACAAACAGCTTTCGTTGAATCATTGAATCAAATTCGAATGATGGATTCAATGTAGATTAGATTACATTAGATTAGATTAGATTAGATTACATTCGATTACATTAGATCAGATTATATTACATTAGATTATATTAGATTAGATTACATTACATTAGATTACAGTACATTACATTGCAATAGATTACTTTAGATTAGATTACATTAGATTATATTACTTTAGAATAGGTTACATTAGAATAGATTACAATAGATTGGATTAGATTAGATTAGATTAGATTAGATTAGATTACAATACATTACATTCGATTAGATGACATTACATTAGATTACATTACATAATATGAGACTACATTAGATTAGATTAGATTACATTAGATTACATTAGATTACATGAGATTTGCTTAGATTAGATTACATTAGATTAGATTAGATTAGATTTGATTCGATTACATTTGATGAGATAACATTTTATTAGATTACATTAGATTATATTAGATTAGATTAGATTACCTTACATTAGATTAGACTAGTTTACATTTGATTAGATAGATTTGATTAGATTACATTAGATGACATTAGATTAGTTTAGATTACATTACATTCGATTAGATTACATTAGATTAGACTACATTACATTAGATTACATTACATTAGATTAGATTAGATTTCTTTAGATTAGATTAGATTACATTAGATTAGATTAGAGTACATTAGATTAGATTAGGTTACATTAGATTAGATTAGGTTACATTAGATTAGATTACATTACATTAGAGAACATTAGATTAGATCAGATTACATTAGATAAAGTTTCATTAGATTACATTACATTAGATTACATTATATTTGATGAGATTACATTACATTCGAACAACTTAGATTAGATTACATTAGATTAAATTAGATTAGATTACATTAGATTATTTTAGATTAGATTATATTAAATTAGATTACATTAGATTACATTACATTAAATTACATTAGATTATCTTAGATTAGATTATATTACATTAGATTACTTCATATTAGATTAGATTAGATTTGATTCGATTACATTAGATGTGATTACATTTCATTAGATAACATTAGATTATATTAGATTACAGTAGATTACATTACATTACATTCGATTAGATTAGTTTATATTAGATTAGATTACATTACATTTGATTACATTAGATTAGATTAGATTACATTAGATTAGTTAGATTAGATTAGATTACATTAGATTCGATTACATCTGATGAGATTACATTTCATTAGATTACATTAGATTATATTAGATTAGATTAGATTACATTTCATTAGATTAGTTTATTTTACATTTGATTAGATCACATTAGATTAGAATAAATTAGATTACATTACATTAGATTAGTTTAGATTTCATTACTTTCGATTAGATTATATTAGATTAGATTACATTAGATTAGATTACATTAGATTAGATTAGATTTCATTAGATTAGGTTAGATTACATTAGATTAGATTAGATGAGATTACATTACATTACATTACATTAGATTCGGATAGATTAGATTTAATTACATTAGATTAGATTGCATTAGATTAGATTAGATTAGAGTACATTAGATTAGATTAGATTGGATTACATTAGATTAGATTACATTAGAGTACATTAGATTAGATTAGATTTCATTAGATAAGGTTACATTACATTAGATTAGATTAGATTACATTACATTACATTTGATTAGATTAGATTAGATTAGATTAGATTACAATAAATTACATTAGATTCGATTACATTAGATTACATTAGATTAGATTACATTACATTAGATTACATTAGATTACATTAGATTATTTTAGATTAGATTAGATCAAATTAGATTACATTAGATTACATTAGATTATTTTAGATTAGATTATATTACATTAGTTTACTTTATATTAGATTTGATTCGATTACATTAGATGTGATTACATTTCATTAGATAACATTAGACTATATTAGATTACATTACATTTCATTCGATTAGATTAGTTTATATTAGATTACATTACATTACATTTGATTACATTACATTACATTAGATTAGATTAAATTACATTACATTAGATTACAATAGATTAGAGGAGAGGTTCTTTCATTCCTTCAAAGCCACAAACTGACCGCAATTAATGAATCTAACTGCAAACATTCATTCGATGAGGAACACTGTATGTGCTATTCCAATGTTTCGAGCTTTTGCCATTCATTCAATGATAGAAACTGCACGCGTTCATGCAATGATAAAAACTGCATGCGTTCATTAAATGAAACAGAATGCACATGTTAATTCAATGACTACAGAGATTACATTAGATTAGATTAGATTACATTAGATTACATTAGATTACATGTGATTTGCTTAGATTAGATTACATTAGATTAGATTATATTACATTTGATTCGATTACATTTGATGAGATAACATTTCATTAGATTACATTAGATTATATTAGATTAGAATAGATTACCTTACATTCGATTAGATTACATTAGATTAGACTACATTACATTAGATTACATTAGATTAGATTTCATTAGATTAGATTAGATTACATTAGATTAGATTAGAGTACATTAGATTAGATTAGGTTACATTAGATTAGATTACATTACATTAGAGAACATTAGATTAGATCAGATTACATTAGATAAAGTTACATTAGATTACATTACATTAGATTACATTATATTTGATGAGATTAGATTACATTCGAACAACTTAGATTAGATTACATTAGATTAAATTAGATTAGATTACATTAGATTACATTACATTAAATTACATTAGATTATCTTAGATTAGATTATATTACATTAGATTACTTCATATTAGATTAGATTAGATTATATTACATTAGATTACTTCATATTAGATCAGATTAGATTTGATTCGATAACATTAGATGTGATTACATTTCATTAGATAACATTAGATTATATTAGGTTACAGTAGATTACATTACATTACATTCGATTAGATTAGTTTATATTAGATTAGATTACATTACATTTGATTACATTAGTTTAGATTACATTAGATTACATTACATTAGATTAGATTAGATTTGATTACGTTACATTAGATTACATTACATTAGATTAATTAGATTAGATTACATTAGATTCGATTACATCTGATGAGATTACATTTCATTAGATTACATTAGATTATATTAGATTAGATTAGATTACATTTCATTAGATTAGTTTATTTTACATTTGATTAGATCACATTAGATTAGAATAAATTAGATTACATTACATTAGATTAGTTTAGATTGCATTACTTTCGATTAGATTATATTAGATTAGATTACATTACATTAGATTACATTAAATTAGATTAGATTAGATTTCATTAGATTAGATTAGATTACATTAGATTAGATTAGATGAGATTACATTACATTACATTACATTAGATTCGGTTAGATTAGATTTAATTACATTAGAATAGATTAGATTACATTACATTACATTTGATTAGATTAGATTAGATTAGATTACAATAAATTACATTAGATTAGATTACATTAGCTTACATTACATTAGATTACGTTAGATTATTTTAGATTACATTATATTACATTAGATTACTTTATATTAGATTAGATTAGATTTGATTCGATTACATTAGATGTGATTACATTTCATTAGATAACATTAGATTATATTAGATTACATTACATTACATTCGATTAGATTAGTTTATATTAGATTACATTACATTACATTTGATTACATTACATTACATTAGATTAGATTAAATTACATTACATTAGATTACAATAGATTAGAGGAGAGGTTCTTTCATTCCTTCAAAGCCACAAACTGACCGCAATTAATGAATCTAACTGCAAACATTCATTCGATGAGGAACACTGTATGTGCTATTCCAATGTTTCTAGCTTTTGCCATTCATTCAATGATAGAAACTGCACGCGTTCATGCAATGATAAAAACTGCATGCGTTCATTAAATGAAACAGGATGCACGTGTTAATTCAATGAGTACAGCTTTTCTTTTTTATTCACTTTCTCGAGCTTAGCACTTTCATGCAATGAAACCAAATGCTTCATTGAATCATTGAGTCAAACTGCCATCATTGACTCAATGAATCAAAGAGTATTAATGGATTCCATCGAACAAACTTAATTCATTTACTTCGTGAATCCAACTGCACCCATTCATTCAACGAAATGATTTGTATGTCTTAAATAAAAGAGTCGAGCTCCAGCCATTCATTCAGTGCCACGAGCAAAACGCATTCATTCAATTGAGCACACTGCACTCATGATACAGACTGCACGTCTTAAATCAATGAGTAGAGCTTCTCTCCTTCATTCAATGGGTCAAGCTTAACGCTTTCATTCAAAGAAACAAACTGCATTCATTGAATCATTGAATCAAACAACAATCATTGATTCAATGAATCAAACCTTGTTTCAATGGAACAAACCTATCTCCCTTATTTAGTGAACCAAACTGCATATTCATTGCATATTCAATGAAAGAGGCTGCATTTGTCAATTCAATGAGTAGAGATACTCTCATTCATTCAATGGCACAAGTTTCACGCATTGTCTCTGTCAAACTACACACGTTTACTAGATGAAACAAACTGCCCGTCTTAATGCAATGAATACAGCTTCTCTCATTTATTCAATGTGTCAAGCTCACCGTTTGTATTTAATGGAACAAACTGCCTTGATTGAATCAATGAATCAAACTAGAATCATTGATTCAATGAATCAAACCTTATTCCTTGTTTCATTCGAACAAACCTAACTCACTTATTTAGTGAATCCCAGTACACTTATTCGTTCAATGAAACAGACTGCACATGATAATTCAATGAAGGTACTCTTAATGCATTGATTCAACCAAACAAATTGCACACATTTAGTTCATGAAGCAAACTGCATTTGTCAATTCAATGAATATAGCTACTCATTCATTCAATGTCACAAACTTCATACATTGTCTCAATCAAACTGCGCACATTCACTCCATGAACCAAACTGCACGTGTTAATTCAATGAGCAGAGCTCCTCTCATCAGTCAATGATGAGCTTAACGCTTTCATTCAATGAAACAAACAGCTTTCGTTGAATCATTGAATCAAATTCATATGATGGATTCAATGTAGATTAGATTACATTAGATTAGATTAGATTAGATTACATTCGATTACATTAGATCAGATTATATTACATTAGATTATATTAGATTAGATTACATTACATTAGATTACAGTACATTACATTGCATTAGATTACTTTAGATTAGATTACATTAGATTATATTACTTTAGAATAGGTTACATTAGAATAGATTACAATAGATTGGATTAGATTAGATTAGATTAGATTACAATACATTACATTCGATTAGATGACATTACATTAGATTACATTACATAATATGAGATTACATTAGATTAGATTAGATTAGATTACATTAGATTACATGAGATTTGCTTAGATTAGATTACATTAGATTAGATTAGAATAGATTACATTTGATTCGATTACATTTGATGAGATAACATTTCATTAGATTACATTAGATTATATTAGATTAGATTAGATTACATTACATTAGATTAGATTAGTGTACATTTGATTAGATTAGATTTGATTAGATTACATTAGATGACATTAGATTAGTTTAGATTACATTACATTCGATTAGATTACATTAGATTAGACTACATTTCATTAGATTACATTACATTAGATTAGATTAGATTTCATTAGATTAGATTAGATTACATTGGATTAGATTAGAGTACATTAGATTAGATTAGGTTACATTAGATTAGATTACATTACATTAGAGGACATTAGATTAGATCAGATTACATTAGATAAAGTTACATTAGATTACATTACATTAGATTACATTATATTTGATGAGATTAGATTACATTCGAACAACTTAGATTAGATTACATTAGATTAAATTAGATTAGATTACATTAGATTATTTTAGATTAGATTATATTAAATTAGATTACATTAGATTACATTACATTAAATTACATTAGATCATCTTAGATTAGATTACATTACATTAGATTACATAAGATTAGATGACATTACATTAGATTACATTACATTACATTAAATTGCAATAGATTAGATTAGATTAGATTATATTACATGATACAGACTGCACGTCTTAAATCACTGAGTAGAGCTTCTCTCCTTCATTCAATGGGTCAAGCTTAACGCTTTCATTCAAAGAAACAAACTGCATTCATTGAATCATTGAATCAAACAACAATCATTGATTCAATGAATCAAACCTTGTTTCAATGGAACAAACCTATCTCCCTTATTTAGTGAACCAAACTGCATATTCATTGCATATTCAATGAAAGAGGCTGCATTTGTCAATTCAATGAGTAGAGATACTCTCATTCATTCAATGGCACAAGTTTCACGCATTGTCTCTGTCAAACTACACACGTTTACTAGATGAAACAAACTGCCCGTCTTAATTCAATGAATAGAGCTTCTCTCATTCATTCAATGTGTCAAGCTCACCGTTTGAATTTAATGAAACAAACTGCATTGATTGAATCACTGAATCAAACTAGAATCATTGATTCAATGAATCAAACCTTATTCCTTGTTTCATTCGAACAAACAAATTGCAAACAATAACTCACGTATTTAGTGAATCCCAGTACACGTATTCGTTCAATGAAACAGACTGCACATGATAATTCAATGAAGGTACTCTTAATGCATTGATTCAACCAAACAAATTGCACACATTTAGTTCATGAAGCAAACTGCATTTGTCAATTCAATGAATATAGCTTCTCATTCATTCAATGTCACAAACTTCATACATTGTCTCAATCAAACTGCGCACATTCACTCCATGAACCAAACTGCACGTGTTAATTCAATGAGCAGAGCTCCTCTCATCAGTCAATGATGAGCTTAACGCTTTCATTCAATGAAACAAACAGCTTTCGTTGAATCATTGAATCAAATTCGAACGATGGATTCAATGTAGATTAGATTACATTAGATTAGATTAGATTAGATTACATTCGATTACATTAGATCAGATTATATTACATTAGATTATATTAGATTAGATTGCATTACATTAGATTACAGTACATTACAATACATTACATTAGATTACTTTAGATTAGATTACATTAGATTATATTACATTAGAATAGGTTACATTAGAATAGATTACAATAGATTAGATTAGATTACATTAGATTAGATTTGATTAGATTACAATACATTACATTCGATTAGATGACATTACATTAGATTACATTACATAATATGAGACTACATTAGATTAGATTAGATTAGATTAGATTACATTAGATTACATGAGATTTGCTTAGATTAGATTACATTAGAGTACATTAGATTAGATTAGATTACATTAGATAAGGCTACATTACATTAGATTAGATTAGATTAGATTACATTACATTTGATTAGATTAGATTAGATTAGATTACAATAAATTACATTAGATTCGATTACAATAGATTAGATTACATTACATTTGATTACATTAGATTACATTAGATTATTTTAGATTAGATTAGATTAAATTAGATTACATTAGATTACATTACATTAGATTACATTAGATTATTTTAGATTAGATTATATTACATTAGTTTACTTTATATTAGATTTGATTCGATTACATTAGATGTAATTACATTTCATTAGATAACATTAGATTATATTAGATTACATCACATTTCATTCGATTAGATTAGTTTATATTAGATTACATTACATTACATTTGATTACATTACATTACATTAGATTAGATTAAATTACATTACATTAGATTACAATAGATTAGAGGAGAGGTTCTTTCATTCCTTCAAAGCCACAAACTGACCGCAATTAATGAATCTAACTGCAAACATTCATTCGATGAGGAACACTGTATGTGCTTATCCAATGTTTCTAGCTTTTGCCATTCATTCAATGATAGAAACTGCACGCGTTCATGCAATGATAAAAACTGCATGCGTTCATTAAAAGAAACAGAATGCACGTGTTAATTCAATGACTACAGAGATTACATTAGATTAGATTAGATTACATTAGATTACATGTGATTTGCTTAGATTAGATTACATTAGATTAGATTAGATTACATTTGATTCGATTACATTTGATGAGATAACATTTCATTAGATTACATTAGATTATATTAGATTAGAATAGATTAACTTACATTCGATTAGATTACATTAGATTAGACTACATTACATTAGATTACATTAGATTAGATTTCATTAGATTAGATTAGATTACATTAGATTAGATTAGAGTACATTAGATTAGATTAGGTTACATTAGATTAGATTACATTACATTAGAGAACATTAGATTAGATCAGATTACATTAGATAAAGTTTCATTAGATTACATTACATTTGATTACATTACATTTGATGAGATTAGATTACATTCGAACAACTTAGATTAGATTACATTAGATTAAATTAGATTAGATTACATTAGATTATTTTAGATTAGATTATATTAAATTAGATTACATTAGATTACATTACATTAAATTACATTAGATTATCTTAGATTAGATTACATTACATTAGATTACTTCATATTAGATTAGATTAGATTTGATTCGATAACATTAGATGTGATTACATTTCATTAGATAACATTAGATTATATTAGATTACAGTAGATTACATTACATTCAATTAGATTAGTTTATATTAGATTAGATTACATTACATTTGATTACATTAGATTAGATTAGATTACATTTGATTACATTACATTAGATTAGATTAGATTTGATTACGTTACATTAGATTACATTACATTAGATTAATTAGATTAGATTAGATTACATTAGATTAGAGGAGAGGTTCTTTCATTCCTTCAAAGCCACAAACTGAACGCAATTAATGAATCTAACTGCAAACATTCATTCGATGAGGAACACTGTATGTGCTATTCCAATGAATCTAGCTTTTGCCATTCATTCAATGAAAGAAACTGCACGCGTTCATGCAATGATAAAAACTGCATGCGTTCATTAAATGAAACAGAGTGCACGTGTTAATTCAATGACTACAGAGATTACATTAGATTAGATTAGATTACATTAGATTACATGAGATTTGCTTAGATTAGATTACATTAGATTAGATTAGATTACAGTTGATTCGATTACATTTGATGAGATAACATTTCATTAGATTACGTTAGATTATATTAGATTAGAATAGATTACCTTACATTAGATTAGACTAGTTTACATTTGATTAGATAGATTTGATTAGATTACATTAGATGACATTAGATTAGTTTAGATTACACTACATTCGATTAGATTACATTAGATTAGACTACATTACATTAGATTACATTAGATTAGATTAGATTAGATTTCATTAGATTAGATTAGATTACATTAGATTAGATTAGAGTACATTAGATTAGATTAGGTTACATTAGATTAGATTACATTACATTAGAGAACATTAGATTAGATCAGATTACATTAGATAAAGTTACATTAGATTACATTACATTAGATTACATTATATTTGATGAGATTAGATTACATTCGAACAACTTAGATTAGATTACATTAGATTAAATTAGATTAGATTACATTAGATTATTTTAGATTAGATTATATTAAATTAGATTACATTAGATTACATTACATTAAATTACATTAGATTATCTTAGATTAGATTATATTACATTAGATTACTTCATATTAGATTAGATTAGATTTGATTCGATAACATTAGATGTGATTACATTTCATTAGATAACATTAGATTATATTAGATTACAGTAGATTACATTACATTACATTCGATTAGATTAGTTTATATTAGATTAGATTACATTACATTTGATTACATTAGATTAGATTAGATTACATTACATTAGATTAATTAGATTAGATTAGATTACATTAGATTCGATTACATCTGATGAGATTGCATTTCATTAGATTACATTAGATTATATTAGATTAGATTAGATTACATTTCATTAGATTAGTTTATTTTACATTTGATTAGATCACATTAGATTAGAATAAATTAGATTACTTTACATTAGATTAGTTTAGATTACATTACTTTCGATTAGATTATATTAGATTAGATTACATTACATTAGATTACATTAAATTAGATTAGATTAGATTTCATTAGATTAGGTTAGATTACATTAGATTAGATTAGATGAGATTACATTACATTACATTACATTAGATTCGGATAGATTAGATTTAATTAGATTAGATTAGATTACATTAGATTAGATTAGATTAGAGTACATTAGATTAGATTAGATTGGATTAGATTAGATTAGATTACATTAGAGTACATTAGATTAGATTAGATTACATTAGATAAGGTTACATTACATTAGATTAGATTAGATTACATTACATTACATTTGATTAGATTAGATTAGATTAGATTACAATAAATTACATTAGATTAGATTCCATTAGATTATATTTCATTAGAATAGGTTACATTAGAATAGATTGCAATAGATTAGATTAGATTACATTAGATTAGATTAGATTACAATACATTACATTCGATTAGATGACATTACATTAGATTACATGACATAATATGAGATTAGATTAGATTAGATTAGATTAGATTACATGAGATTTGCTTAGATTAGATTACATTAGATTAGATTAGATTAGATTACATTTGTTTCGATTACATTTGATGAGATAACATTTCATTAGATTACATTAGATTAGATTAGATTACATTATATTAGATTAGATTAGTTTACATTTGATTAGATTAGATTTGATTATATTACATTAGATGACATTAGATTAGTTTAGATTACATTACATTCGATTAGATTACATTAGATTAGACTACATTTCATTAGATTACATTACATTAGATTAGATTAGATTTCATTAGATTAGATTAGATTACATTAGATTAGATTAGAGTACATTAGATTAGATTAGGTTAAATTAGATTAGATTACATTACATTAGAGGACATTAGATTAGATCAGATTACATTAGATAAAGTTACATTAGATTACATTACATTAGATTACATTATATTTGATGAGATTAGATTACATTCGAACAACTTAGATTAGATTACATTAGATTAAATTAGATTAGATTACATTAGATTATTTTAGATTAGATTATATTAAGTTAGATTACATTAGATTACATTACATTAAATTACATTAGAGTATTTTAGATCAGATTACATTACATTAGATTACTTCATATTAGATTAAATTAGATTTGATTCGATTACATTAGATGTGATTATATTTAATTAGATAACATTAGATTATATTAGATTACAGTAGATTACATTACATTCAATTAGATTAGTTTATATTAGATTAGATTACATTACATTTGATTACATTAGATTAGATTAGATTACATTTGATTACATTACATTAGATTAGATTAGATTTGATTACGTTACATTAGATTACATTACATTAGATTAATTAGATTAGATTAGATTACATTAGATTAGAGGAGAGGTTCTTTCATTCCTTCAAAGCCACAAACTGAACGCAATTAATGAATCTAACTGCAAACATTCATTCGATGAGGAACACTGTATGTGCTATTCCAATGAATCTAGCTTTTGCCATTCATTCAATGAAAGAAACTGCACGCGTTCATGCAATGATAAAAACTGCATGCGTTCATTAAATGAAACAGAGTGCACGTGTTAATTCAATGACTACAGAGATTACATTAGATTAGATTAGATTACATTAGATTACATGAGATTTGCTTAGATTAGATTACATTAGATTAGATTAGATTACAGTTGATTCGATTACATTTGATGAGATAACATTTCATTAGATTACGTTAGATTATATTAGATTAGAATAGATTACCTTACATTAGATTAGACTAGTTTACATTTGATTAGATAGATTTGATTAGATTACATTAGATGACATTAGATTAGTTTAGATTACACTACATTCGATTAGATTACATTAGATTAGACTACATTACATTAGATTACATTAGATTAGATTAGATTAGATTTCATTAGATTAGATTAGATTACATTAGATTAGATTAGAGTACATTAGATTAGATTAGGTTACATTAGATTAGATTACATTACATTAGAGAACATTAGATTAGATCAGATTACATTAGATAAAGTTACATTAGATTACATTACATTAGATTACATTATATTTGATGAGATTAGATTACATTCGAACAACTTAGATTAGATTACATTAGATTAAATTAGATTAGATTACATTAGATTATTTTAGATTAGATTATATTAAATTAGATTACATTAGATTACATTACATTAAATTACATTAGATTATCTTAGATTAGATTATATTACATTAGATTACTTCATATTAGATTAGATTAGATTTGATTCGATAACATTAGATGTGATTACATTTCATTAGATAACATTAGATTATATTAGATTACAGTAGATTACATTACATTACATTCGATTAGATTAGTTTATATTAGATTAGATTACATTACATTTGATTACATTAGATTAGATTACATTAGATTACATTACATTAGATTAGATTTGATTACGTTACATTAGATTACATTACATTAGATTAATTAGATTAGATTAGATTACATTAGATTCGATTACATCTGATGAGATTACATTTCATTAGATTACATTAGATTATATTAGATTAGATTAGATTACATTTCATTAGATTAGTTTATTTTACATTTGATTAGATCACATTAGATTAGAATAAATTAGATTACATTACATTAGATTAGTTTAGATTTCATTACTTTCGATTAGATTATATTAGATTAGATTACATTACATTAGATTACATTAAATTAGATTAGATTAGATTTCATTAGATTACATTACATTCGATTAGATTACATTAGATTAGACTACATTACATTAGATTACATTACATTAGATTAGATTAGATTTCTTTAGATTAGATTAGATTACATTAGATTAGATTAGATTAGAGTACATTAGATTAGATTAGATTGGATTAGATTAGATTAGATTACATTAGAGTACATTAGATTAGATTAGATTACATTAGATAAGGTTACATTACATTAGATTAGATTAGATTACATTACATTACATTTGATTAGATTAGATTAGATTAGATTACAATAAATTACATTAGATTAGATTACATTAGATTACGTTAGATTAGATTACATTACATTAGATTACATTATATTTGATTAGATTAGATTACATTCGATTAGCTTAGATTAGATTACATTAGATTATTTTAGATTAGATTAGATTAAATTAGATTACATTAGATTACATTACATTAGATTACATTAGATTATTTTAGATTACATTATATTACATTAGATTACTTTATATTAGATTAGATTAGATTTGATTCGATTACATTAGATGTGATTACATTTCATTAGATAACATTAGATTATATTAGATTACAGTAGATTACATTACATTACATTCGATTAGATTAGTTTATATTAGATTAGATTACATTTGATTACATTAGATTAGATTACATTAGATTACATTACATTAGATTAGATTTGATTACGTTACATTAGATTACATTACATTAGATTAATTAGATTAGATTAGATTACATTAGATTCGATTACATCTGATGAGATTACATTTCATTAGATTACATTAGATTATATTAGATTACATTACATTACATTCGATTAGATTAGTTTATATTAGATTACATTACATTACATTTGATTACATTACATTACATTAGATTAGATTAAATTACATTACATTAGATTACAATAGATTAGAGGAGAGGTTCTTTCATTCCTTCAAAGCCACAAACTGACCGCAATTAATGAATCTAACTGCAAACATTCATTCGATGAGGAACACTGTATGTGCTATTCCAATGTTTCTAGCTTTTGCCATTCATTCAATGATAGAAACTGCACGCGTTCATGCAATGATAAAAACTGCATGCGTTCATTAAATGAAACAGAATGCACGTGTTAATTCAATGAGTACAGCTTTTCTTTTTTATTCACTTTCTCGAGCTTAGCACGTTCATTCAATGAAACCAAATGCTTCATTGAATCATTGAGTCAAACTGCCATCATTGACTCAATGAATCAAAGAGTATTAATGGATTCCATCGAACAAACTTAACTCATTTACTTCGTGAATCCAACTGCACCCATTCATTCAATGAAATGATTTGTATGTCTTAAATAAAAGAGTCGAGCTCCAGCCATTCATTCAGTGCCACGAGCAAAACGCATTCATTCAATTGAGCACACTGCACTCATGATACAGACTGCACGTCTTAAATCAATGAGTAGAGCTTCTCTCCTTCATTCAATGGGTCAAGCTTAACGCTTTCATTCAAAGAAACAAACTGCATTCATTGAATCATTGAGTCAAACTGCCATCATTGACTCAATGAATCAAAGAGTATTAATGGATTCCATCGAACAAACTTAACTCATTTACTTCGTGAATCCAACTGCACCCATTCATTCAATGAAATGATTTGTATGTCTTAAATAAAAGAGTCGAGCTCCAGCCATTCATTCAGTGCCACGAGCAAAACGCATTCATTCAATTGAGCACACTGCACTCATGATACAGACTGCACGTCTTAAATCAATGAGTAGAGCTTCTCTCCTTCATTCAATGGGTCAAGCTTAACGCTTTCATTCAAAGAAACAAACTGCATTCATTGAATCATTGAATCAAACAACAATCATTGATTCAATGAATCAAACCTTGTTTCAATGAGATAACATTTGATGAGATAACATTTCATTAGATTACATTAGATTACTTTAGATTAGATTACATTAGATTATATCACTTTAGAATAGGTTACATTAGAATAGATTACAATAGATTGGATTAGATTAGATTAGATTAGATTAGATTACAATACATTACATTCGATTAGATGACATTACATTAGATTACATTACATAATATGAGATTACATTAGATTAGATTAGATTAGATTACATTAGATTACATGAGATTTGCTTAGATTAGATTACATTACATTAGATTAGATTAGATTACATTTGATTCGATTACATTTGATGAGATAACATTTCATTAGATTACATTAGATTATATTAGATTAGATTAGATTAGATTACATTAGATTAGATTAGTTTACATTTGATTAGATTAGATTTGATTAGATGACATTAGATTAGTTTAGATTACATTACATTCGATTAGATTACATTAGATTAGACTACATTTCATTAGATTACATTACATTAGATTAGATTAGATTTCATTAGATTAGATTAGGTTAGATTGGATTAGATTAGAGTACATTAGATTAGATTAGGTTACATTAGATTAGATTACATTACAGTAGAGGACATTAGATTAGATCAGATTACATTAGATAAAGTTACATTAGATTACATTACATTAGATTACATTATAATTGATGAGATTAGATTACATTCGAACAACTTAGATTAGATTACATTAGATTAAATTAGATTAGATTACATTAGATTATTTTAGATTAGATTATATTAAATTAGATTACATTAGATTACATTACATTAAATTACATTAGATCATCTTAGATTAGATTACATTAGATTAGATTACATAAGATTAGATGACATTACATTAGATTACATTACATTACATTAAATTGCAATAGATTAGATTAGATTAGATTAGATTAGATTACATGATACAGACTGCACGTCTTAAATCACTGAGTAGAGCTTCTCTGCTTCATTCAATGGGTCAAGGTTAACGCTTTCATTCAAAGAAACAAACTGCATTCATTGAATCATTGAATCAAATAACAATCATTGATTCAATGAATCAAACCTTGTTTCAATGGAACAAACCTATCTCCCTTATTTAGTGAACCAAACTGCATATTCATTGCATATTCAATGAAAGAGGCTGCATTCGTCAATTCAATGAGTAGAGCTACTCTCATTCATTCAATGGCACAAGTTTCACGCATTGTCTCTGTCAAACTACACACGTTTACTAGATGAAGCAAACTGCCCGTCTTAATTCAATGAATAGAGCTTCTCTCATTCATTCAATGTGTCAAGCTCACCGTTTGAATTTAATGAAACAAACTGCATTGATTGAATCACTGAATCAAACTAGAATCATTTATTCAATTAATCAAACCTTATTCCTTGTTTCATTCGAACAAACCTACCTCACTTATTTAGTGAATCCTACTACACTTATTCGTTCAATGAAACATGCTGCACATGATAATTCAATTAAGGTACTCTTAACGCATTGATTCAACCAAACAAATTGCACACATTTAGTTCATGAAGCAAACTGCATTTGTCAATTCAATTAATATAGCTACTCATTCATTCAATGTCACAAACTTCATACATTGTCTCAATCAAACTGCGCACATTCACTCCATGAACCAAACTGCACGTGTTAATTCAATGAGCAGAGCTCCTCTCACCAGTCAATGATGAGCTTAACGCTTTCATTCAATGAAACAAACAACTTTCGTTGAATCATTGAATCAAATTCGAATGATGGATTCAATGTAGATTAGATTAGATTAGATTAGATTAGATTAGATTACATTCGATTACATTAGATCAGATTATATTACATTAGATTATATTAGATTAGATTACATTACATTAGATTACAGTACATTACAATACATTACATTAGATTACTTTAGATTAGATTACATTAGATTATATTACATTAGAATAGGTTACATTAGAATAGATTACAATAGATTAGATTAGATTAGATTAGATTACAATACATTACATTCGATTAGATGACATTACATTAGATTACATTACATAATATGAGACTACATTAGATTAGATTAGATTAGATTAGATTACATTAGATTACATGAGATTTGCTTAGATTAGATTACATCAGATTAGATTAGATTACATTTGATTCGATTACATTTGATGAGATAACATTTCATTAGATTACATTAGATTATATTAGATTAGATTAGATTACCTTACATTAGATTAGACTAGTTTACATTTGATTAGATAGATTTGATTAGATTACATTAGATGACATTAGATTAGTTTAGATTACATTACATTCGATTAGATTACATTAGATTAGACTACATTACATTAGATTACATTACATTAGATTAGATTAGATTTCTTTAGATTAGATTAGATTACATTAGATTAGATTAGATTAGAGTACATTAGATTAGATTAGATTGGATTAGATTAGATTAGATTACATTAGAGTACATTAGATTAGATTAGATTACATTAGATATGGTTACATTAGATTAGATTAGATTAGATTAGATTACATTTGATTCGATTACATTTGATGAGATAACATTTCATTAGATTACATTAGATTATATTAGATTAGATTAGATTACATTATATTAGATTAGATTAGTTTACATTTGATTAGATTAGTTTTGATTAGATTACATTAGATGACATTAGATTAGTTTAGATTACATTACATTCGATTAGATTACATTAGATTAGACTACATTTCATTAGATTACATTACATTAGATTAGATTAGATTTCATTAGATTAGATTAGATTACATTAGATTAGATTAGAGTACATTAGATTAGATTAGGTTAAATTAGATTAGATTACATTACATTAGAGGACATTAGATTAGATCAGATTACATTAGATAAAGTTACATTAGATTACATTACATTAGATTACATTATATTTGATGAGATTAGATTACATTCGAACAACTTAGATTAGATTAAATTAGATTAGATTATTTTAGATTAGATTATATTAAGTTAGATTACATTAGATTACATTACATTAAATTACATTATAGTATTTTAGATCAGATTACATTACATTAGATTACTTCATATTAGATTAGATTAGATTTGATTCGATTACATTAGATGTGATTACATTTCATTAGATAACATTAGATTATATTAGATTACAGTAGATTACATTACATTCAATTAGATTAGTTTATATTAGATTAGATTACATTACATTTGATTACATTAGATTAGATTAGATTTCATTTGATTACATTACATTAGATTAGATTAGATTTGATTACGTTACATTAGATTACATTACATTAGATTAATTAGATTAGATTAGATTACATTAGATTAGAGGAGAGGTTCTTTCATTCCTTCAAAGCCACAAACTGAACGCAATTAATGAATCTAACTGCAAACATTCATTCGATGAGGAACACTGTATGTGCTATTCCAATGAATCTAGCTTTTGCCATTCATTCAATGAAAGAAACTGCACGCGTTAATGCAATGATAAAAACTCCATGCGTTCATTAAATGAAACAGAGTGCACGTGTTAATTCAATGAGTACAGCTTTTCATTTGTATTCACTTTCTCGATCTTTGCACTATCATTCAATGAAACCAAATGAATCAAACCTTGTTTCAATGGAACAAACCTATCTCCCTTATTTAGTGAACCAAACTGCATATTCATTGCATATTCAATGAAAGAGGCTGCATTCGTCAATTCAATGAGTAGAGCTACTCTCATTCATTCAATGGCACAAGTTTCACGCATTGTCTCTGTCAAATTACACACGTTTACTAGATGAAGCAAACTGCCCGTCTTAATTCAATGAATAGAGCTTCTCTCATTCATTCAATGTGTCAAGCTCACCGTTTGAATTTAATGAAACAAACTGCATTGATTGAATCACTGAATCAAACTAGAATCATTTATTCAATTAATCAAACCTTATTCCTTGTTTCATTCGAACAAACCTACCTCACTTATTTAGTGAATCCCACTACACTTATTCGTTCAATGAAACAGACTGCACATGATAATTCAATGAAGGTACTCTTAACGCATTGATTTAACCAAACAAATTGCACACATTTAGTTCATGAAGCAAACTGCATTTGTCAATTCAATGAATATAGCTACTCATTCATTCAATGTCACAAACTTCATACATTGTCTCAATCAAACTGCGCACATTCACTCCATGAACCAAACTGCACGTGTTAATTCAATGAGCAGAGCTCCTCTCATCAATCAATGATGAGCCTAACGCTTTCATTCAATGAAACAAACAGCTTTCGTTGAATCATTGAATCAAATTCGAATGATGGATTCAATGTAGATTAGATTACATTAGATTAGACTAGATTAGATTACATTCGATTACATTAGATCAGATGATATTACATTAGATTATATTAGATTAGATTACATTACATTAGATTACAGTACATTACAATACATTACATTAGATTACTTTAGATTAGATTACATTAGATTATATTACATTAGAATAGGTTACATTAGAATAGATTACAATAGATTAGATTAGATTACATTAGGTTAGATTAGATTAGATTACAATACATTACATTCGATTAGATGACATTACATTAGATTACATTACATAATATGAGACTACATTAGATTTGATTAGATTACATTAGATTACATTAGATTACATGAGATTTGCTTAGATTAGATTACATCAGATTAGATTAGATTACATTTGATTCGATTACATTTGATGAGATAACATTTCATTAGATTACATTAGATTATATTAGATTAGATTAGATTACCTTACATTAGAGTAGACTAGTTTACATTTGATTAGATAGATTTGATTAGATTACATTAGATGACATTAGATTAGTTTAGATTACATTACATTCGATTAGATTACATTAGATTAGACTACATTACATTAGATTACATTACATTAGATTAGATTAGATTTCTTTAGATTAGATTAGATTACATTAGATTAGATTAGAGTACATTAGATTAGATTAGGTTACATTAGATGAGATTATATTACATTAGAGAACATTAGATTAGATCAGATTACATTAGATAAAGTTTCATTAGATTACATTACATTAGATTACATTATATTTGATGAGATTAGATTACATTCGAACAATTTAGATTAGATTACATTAGATTAAATTAGATTAGATTACATTAGATTATTTTAGATTATATTATATTAAATTAGATTACATTAGATTTCATTACATTAAATTACATTAGATTATCTTAGATTAGATTATATTACATTAGATTACTTCACATTAGATTAGATTAGATTTGATTCGATTACATTAGATGTGATTACATTCATTAGATAACATTAGATTATATTAGATTAGAGTAGATTACATTACATTACATTCGATTAGATTAGTTTATATTAGATTAGATTACATTACATTTGATTACATTAGATTAGATTAGATTACATTACATTAGATTAATTAGATTAGATTAGATTACATTAGATTCGATTACATCTGATGAGATTACATTTCATTAGATTACATTAGATTATATTAGATTAGATTAGATTACATTTCATTAGATTAGTTTATTTTACATTTGATTAGATCACATTAGATTAGAATAAATTAGATTACTTTACATTAGATTAGTTAAGATTACATTACATTAGATTACATTAAATTAGATTAGATTAGATTTCATTAGATTAGGTTAGATTACATTAGATTAGATAAAATGAGATTACATTACATTACATTAAATTAGATTCGGATAGATTAGTTTTAATTAGATTAGATTAGATTACATTAGATTAGAGTACATTAGATTAGATTAGATTGGATTAGATTAGATTAAATTACATTAGAGTACATTAGATTAGATTAGATTACATTAGATAAGGTTACATTACATTAGATTAGATTAGATTACATTACATTACATTTGATTAGATTAGATTAGATTAGATTACAATAAATTACATTAGATTAGATTCCATTAGATTATATTACATTAGAATAGGTTACATTAGAATAGATTGCAATAGATTAGATTACATTAGATTAGATTAGATTAGATTAGATTAGATTAGATTACAATACATTACATTCGATTAGATGACATTACATTAGATTACATTACATAATATGAGATTAGATTAGATTAGATTACATGACATTTGCCTAGATTAGATTACATTAGATTAGATTAGATTAGATTACATTTGATTCGATTACATTTGATGAGATAACATTTCATTAGATTACATTAGATTATATTAGATTAGATTAGATTACATTATATTAGATTAGATTAGTTTACATTTGATTAGATTAGATTTGATTAGATTACATTAGATGACATTAGATTAGTTTAGATTACATTACATTCGATTAGATTACATTAGATTAGACTACATTTCATTAGATTACATTACATTAGATTAGATTAGATTTCATTAGATTAGATTAGATTACATTAGATTAGATTAGAGTACATTAGATTAGATTAGGTTAAATTAGATTAGATTACATTACATTAGAGGACATTAGATTAGATCAGATTACATTAGATAAAGTTACATTAGATTACATTACATTAGATTACATTATATTTGATGAGATTAGATTACATTCGAACAACTTAGATTAGATTACATTAGATTAAATTAGATTAGATTACATTAGATTATTTTAGATTAGATTATATTAAGTTAGATTACATTAGATTACATTACATTAAATTACATTAGAGTATTTTAGATCAGATTACATTACATTAGATTACTTCATATTAGATTAGATTAGATTTGATTCGATTACATTAGATGTGATTACATTTCATTAGATAACATTAGATTATATTAGATTACAGTAGATTACATTACATTCAATTAGATTAGTTTATATTAGATTAGAATACATTACATTTGATTACATTAGATTAGATTAGATTACATTTGATTACATTACATTAGATTAGATTAGATTTGATTACGTTACATTAGATTACATTACATTAGATTAATTAGATTAGATTAGATTACATTAGATTAGAGGAGAGGTTCTTTCATTCCTTCAAAGCCACAAACTGAACGCAATTAATGAATCTAACTGCAAACATTCATTCGATGAGGAACACTGTATGTGCTATTCCAATGAATCTAGCTTTTGCCATTCATTCAATGAAAGAAACTGCACGCGTTCATGCAATGATAAAAACTGCATGCGTTCATTAAATGAAACAGAGTGCACGTGTTAATTCAATGACTACAGAGATTACATTAGATTAGATTAGATTACATTAGATTACATGAGATTTGCTTAGATTAGATTACATTAGATTAGATTAGATTACATTTGATTCGATTACATTTGATGAGATAACATTTCATTAGATTACGTTAGATTATATTAGATTAGAATAGATTACCTTACATTAGATTAGACTAGTTTACATTTGATTAGATAGATTTGATTAGATTACATTAGATGACATTAGATTAGTTTAGATTACACTACATTCGATTAGATTACATTAGATTAGACTACATTACATTAGATTACATTAGATTAGATTAGATTAGATTTCATTAGATTAGATTAGATTACATTAGATTAGATTAGAGTACATTAGATTAGATTAGGTTACATTAGAAGGGATTACATTACATTAGAGAACATTAGATTAGATCAGATTACATTAGATAAAGTTACATTAGATTACATTACATTAGATTACATTATATTTGATGAGATTAGATTACATTCGAACAACTTAGATTAGATTACATTAGATTAAATTAGATTAGATTACATTAGATTATTTTAGATTAGATTATATTAAATTAGATTACATTAGATTACATTACATTAAATTACATTAGATCATCTTAGATTAGATTACATTACATTAGATTACATAAGATTAGATGACATTACATTAGATTACATTACATTACATTAAATTGCAATAGATTAGATTAGATTAGATTATATTACATGATACAGACTGCACGTCTTAAATCACTGAGTAGAGCTTCTCTCCTTCATTCAATGGGTCAAGCTTAACGCTTTCATTCAAAGAAACAATCTGCATTCATTGAATCATTGAATCAAACAACAATCATTGATTCAATGAATCAAACCTTGTTTCAATGGAACAAACCTATCTCCCTTATTTAGTGAACCAAACTGCATATTCATTGCATATTCAATGAAAGAGGCTGCATTTGTCAATTCAATGAGTAGAGATACTCTCATTCATTCAATGGCACAAGTTTCACGCATTGTCTCTGTCAAACTACACACGTTTACTAGATGAAACAAACTGCCCGTCTTAATGCAATGAATAGAGCTTCTCTCATTCATTCAATGTGTCAAGCTCACCGTTTGTATTTAATGGAACAAACTGCCTTGATTGAATCACTGAATCAATCTAGAATTTTTGATTCAATGAATCAAACCTTGTTTCAATGGAACAAACCTATCTCCCTTATTTAGTGAACCAAACTGCATATTCATTGCATATTCAATGAAAGAGGCTGCATTCGTCAATTCAATGAGTAGAGCTACTCTCATTCATTCAATGGCACAAGTTTCACGCATTGTCTCTGTCAAACTACACACGTTTACTAGATGAAGCAAACTGCCCGTCTTAATTCAATGAATAGAGCTTCTCTCATTCATTCAATGTGTCAAGCTCACCGTTTGAATTTAATGAAACAAACTGCATTGATTGAATCACTGAATCAAACTAGAATCATTTATTCAATTAATCAAACCTTATTCCTTGTTTCATTCGAACAAACCTACCTCACTTATTTAGTGAATCCTACTACACTTATTCGTTCAATGAAACAGACTGCACATGATAATTCAATGAAGGTACTCTTAACGCATTGATTCAACCAAACAAATTGCACACATTTAGTTCATGAAGCAAACTGCATTTGTCAATTCAATGAATATAGCTACTCATTCATTCAATGTCACAAACTTCATACATTGTCTCAATCAAACTGCGCACATTCACTCCATGAACCAAACTGCACGTGTTAATTCAATGAGCAGAGCTCCTCTCATCAGTCAATGATGAGCTTAACGCTTTCATTCAATGAAACAAACAGCTTTCGTTGAATCATTGAATCAAATTCGAATGATGGATTCAATGTAGATTAGATTACATTAGATTAGATTAGATTAGATTACATTCGATTACATTAGATCAGATTATATTACATTAGATTATATTAGATTAGATTACATTACATTAGATTACAGTACATTACATTGCATTAGATTACTTTAGATTAGATTACATTAGATTATATCACTTTAGAATAGGTTACATTAGAATAGATTACAATAGATTGGATTAGATTAGATTAGATTAGATTAGATTACAATACATTACATTCGATTAGATGACATTACATTAGATTACATTACATAATATGAGACTACATTAGATTAGATTAGATTACATTAGATTACATTAGATTACATGAGATTTGCTTAGATTAGATTACATCAGATTAGATTAGATTACATTTGATGAGATAACATTTCATTAGATTACATTAGATTATATTAGATTAGATTAGATTACCTTACATTAGATTAGACTAGTTTACATTTGATTAGATAGATTTGATTAGATTACATTAGATGACATTAGATTAGTTTAGATTACATTACATTCGATTAGATTACATTAGATTAGACTACATTACATTAGATTACATTACATTAGATTAGATTAGATTTCTTTAGATTAGATTAGATTACATTAGATTAGATTAGAGTACATTAGATTAGATTAGGTTACATTAGATTAGATTACATTACATTAGAGAACATTAGATTAGATCAGATTACATTAGATAAAGTTTCATTAGATTACATTACATTAGATTACATTATATTTGATGAGATTAGATTACATTCGAACAATTTAGATTAGATTACATTAGATTAAATTAGATTAGATTACATTAGATTATTTTAGATTATATTATATTAAATTAGATTACATTAGATTACATTACATTAAATTACATTAGATTATCTTAGATTAGATTATATTACATTAGATTACTTCATATTAGATTAGATTAGATTTGATTCGATTACATTAGATGTGATTACATTTCATTAGATAACATTAGATTATATTAGATTAGAGTAGATTACATTACATTACATTCGATTAGATTAGTTTATATTAGATTAGATTACATTACATTTGATTACATTAGATTAGATTAGATTACATTACATTAGATTAATTAGATTAGATTAGATTACATTAGATTCGATTACATCTGATGAGATTACATTTCATTAGATTACATTAGATTATATTAGATTAGATTAGATTACATTTCATTAGATTAGTTTATTTTACATTTGATTAGATCACATTAGATTAGAATAAATTAGATTACTTTACATTAGATTAGTTTAGATTACATTACTTTCGATTAGATTATATTAGATTAGATTACATTACATTAGATTACATTAAATTGGATTAGATTAGATTTCATTAGATTAGGTTAGATTACATTAGATTAGATTAGATGACATTACATTACATTACATTACATTAGATTCGGATAGATTAGATTTAATTACATTAGAGTAGATTACATTAGATTAGATTAGATTAGAGTACATTAGATTAGATTAGATTGGATTAGATTAGATTAGATTACATTAGAGTACATTAGATTAGATTAGATTACATTAGATAAGGTTACATTACATTAGATTAGATTAGATTACATTACATTACATTTGATTAGATTAGATTAGATTAGATTACAATAAATTACATTAGATTAGATTCCATTAGATTATATTACATTAGAATAGGTTACATTAGAATAGATTACAATAGATTAGATTAGATTACATTAGATTAGATCAGATTAGATTAGATTACAATACATTACATTCGATTAGATGTCATTACAATAGATTACATTACATAATATGAGATTAGATTAGATTAGATTAGATTACATGAGATTTGCTTAGATTAGATTACATTAGATTAGATTAGATTAGATTACATTTGATGAGATAACATTTCATTAGATTACATTAGATTATATTAGATTAGATTACATTATATTAGATTAGATTAGTTTACATTTGATTAGATTAGATTTGATTAGATTACATTAGATGACATTAGATTAGTTTAGATTACATTACATTCGATTAGATTACATTAGATTAGACTACATTTCATTAGATTACATTACATTAGATTAGATTAGATTTCATTAGATTAGATTAGATTACATTTAATTAGATTAGAGTACATTAGATTAGATTAGGTTAAATTAGATTAGATTACATTACATTAGAGGACATTAGATTAGATCAGATTACATTAGATAAAGTTACATTAGATTACATTACATTAGATTACATTATATTTGATGAGATTAGATTACATTCGAACAACTTAGATTCGATTAAATTAGATTAGATTACATTAGATTATTTTAGATTAGATTATATTAAGTTAGATTACATTAGATTACATTACATTAAATTACATTAGAGTATTTTAGATCAGATTACATTACATTAGATTACTTCATATTAGATTAGATTAGATTTGATTCGATTACATTAGATGTGATTACATTTCATTAGATAACATTAGATTATATTAGATTACAGTAGATTACATTACATTCAATTAGATTAGTTTATATTAGATTAGATTACATTACATTTGATTACATTAGATTAGATTAGATTACATTTGATTACATTACATTAGATTAGATTAGATTTGATTACGTTACATTAGATTACATTACATTAGATTAATTAGATTAGATTAGATTACATTAGATTAGAGGAGAGGTTCTTTCATTCCTTCAAAGCCACAAACTGAACGCAATTAATGAATCTAACTGCAAACATTCATTCGATGAGGAACACTGTATGTGCTATTCCAATGAATCTAGCTTTTGCCATTCATTCAATGAAAGAAACTGCACGCGTTAATGCAATGATAAAAACTCCATGCGTTCATTAAATGAAACAGAGTGCACGTGTTAATTCAATGACTACAGAGATTACATTAGATTAGATTAGATTACATTAGATTACATTAGATTACCATGAGATTTGCTTAGATTAGATTACATTAGATTAGATTAGATTACATTTGATTCGATTACATTTGATGAGATAACATTTCATTAGATTACGTTAGATTATATTAGATTAGAATAGATTACCTTACATTAGATTAGACTAGTTTACATTTGATTAGATAGATTTGATTAGATTACATTAGATGACATTAGATTAGTTTAGATTACACTACATTCGATTAGATTACATTAGATTAGACTACATTACATTAGATTACATTAGATTAGATTAGATTAGATTTCATTAGATTAGATTAGACTACATTAGATTAGATTAGAGTACATTAGATTAGATTAGGTTACATTAGATTAGATTACATTACATTAGAGAACATTAGATTAGATCAGATTACATTAGATAAAGTTACATTAGATTACATTACATTAGATTACATTATATTTGATGAGATTAGATTACATTCGAACAACTTAGATTAGATTACATTAGATTAAATTAGATTAGATTACATTAGATTATTTTAGATTAGATTATATTAAATTAGATTACATTAGATTACATTACATTAAATTACATTAGATTATCTTAGATTAGATTATATTACATTAGATTACTTCATATTAGATTAGATTAGATTTGATTCGATAACATTAGATGTGATTACATTTCATTAGATAACATTAGATTATATTAGAGTACAGTAGATTACATTTCATCACATTCGATTAGATTAGTTTATATTAGATTAGATTACATGACATTTGATTACATTAGATTAGATTACATTAGATTACATTACATTAGATTAGATTTGATTTCGTTACATTAGATTACATTACAATAGATTAATTAGATTAGATTAGATTACATTAGATTCGATTACATCTGATGAGATTACATTTCATTAGATTACATTAGATTATATTAGATTAGATTAGATTACATTTCATTAGATTAGTTTATTTTACATTTGATTAGATCACATTAGATTAGAATAAATTAGATTACATTAAATTAGATTAGTTTAGATTTCATTACTTTCGATTAGATTATATTAGATTAGATTACATTACATTAGATTACATTAAATTAGATTAGATTAGATTTCATTAGATTAGATTAGATTACATTAGATTAGATTAGATGAGATTACATTACATTACATTACATTAGATTCGGTTAGATTAGATTTAATTACATTAGATTAGATTACATTAGATTAGATTAGATTAGAGTACATTAGATTAGATTAGATTGGATTAGATTAGATTAGATTACATTGGAGTACATTAGATTAGATTAGATTACATTAGATAAGGTTACATTACATTAGATTAGATTAGATTACATTACATTACATTAGATTAGATTAGATTACATTACATTACATTTGATTAGATTAGATTAGATTAGATTACAATAAATTACATTAGATTAGATTACATTAGATTACATTAGATTAGATTACATTACATTAGATTACATTATATTTGATTAGATTAGATTACATTCGATTAGCTTAGATTAGATTACATTAGATTATTTTAGATTAGATTAGATTAAATTAGATTACTTTCGATTACATTACATTAGATTACATTAGATTATTTTAGATTACATTATATTACATTAGATTACTTTATATTAGATTAGATTAGATTTGATTCGATTACATTAGATGTGATTACATTTCATTAGATAACATTAGATTATATTAGATTACATTACATTACATTCGATTAGATTAGTTTATATTAGATTACATTACATTACATTTGATTACATTACATTACATTAGATTAGATTAAATTACATTTCATTAGATTACAATAGATTAGAGGAGAGGTTCTTTCATTCCTTCAAAGCCACAAACTGACCGCAATTAATGAATCTAACTGCAAACATTCATTCGATGAGGAACACTGTATGTGCTATTCCAATGTTTCTAGCTTTTGCCATTCATTCAATGATAGAAACTGCACGCGTTCATGCAATGATAAAAACTGCATGCGTTCATTAAATGAAACAGAATGCACGTGTTAATTCAATGAGTACAGCTTTTCTTTTTTATTCACTTTCTCGAGCTTAGCACGTTCATTCAATGAAACCAAATGCTTCATTGAATCATTGAGTCAAACTGCCATCATTGACTCAATGAATCAAAGAGTATTAATGGATTCCATCGAACAAACTTAACTCATTTACTTCGTGAATCCAACTGCACCCATTCATTCAATGAAATGATTTGTATGTCTTAAATAAAAGAGTCGAGCTCCAGCCATTCATTCAGTGCCACGAGCAAAACGCATTCATTCAATGGAGCATACTGCACTCATGATACAGACTGCACGTCTTAAATCAATGAGTAGAGCTTCTCTCCTTCATTCAATGGGTCAAGCTTAACGCTTTCATTCAAAGAAACAAACTGCATTCATTGAATCATTGAATCAAACAACAATCATTGATTCAATGAATCAAACCTTGTTTCAATGAGATAACATTTGATGAGATAACATTTCATTAGATTACATTAGATTACTTTAGATTAGATTACATTAGATTATATCACTTTAGAATAGGTTACATTAGAATAGATTACAATAGATTGGATTAGATTAGATTAGATTAGATTAGATTACAATACATTACATTCGATTAGATGACATTACATTAGATTACATTACATAATATGAGATTACATTAGATTAGATTAGATTAGATTACATTAGATTACATGAGATTTGCTTAGATTAGATTACATTACATTAGATTAGATTAGATTACATTTGATTCGATTACATTTGATGAGATAACATTTCATTAGATTACATTAGATTATATTAGATTAGATTAGATTACATTACATTAGATTAGATTAGTTTACATTTGATTAGATTAGATTTGATTAGATTACATTAGATGACATTAGATTAGTTTAGATTACATTACATTCGATTAGATTACATTAGATTAGACTACATTTCATTAGATTACATTACATTAGATTAGATTAGATTTCATTAGATTAGATTAGATTAGATTGGATTAGATTAGAGTACATTAGATTAGATTAGGTTACATTAGATTAGATTACATTACATTAGAGGACATTAGATTAGATCAGATTACATGAGATAAAGTTACATTAGATTACATTACATTAGATTACATTATATTTGATGAGATTAGATTACATTCGAACAACTTAGATTAGATTACATTAGATTAAATTAGATTAGATTACATTAGATTATTTTAGATTAGATTATATTAAATTAGATTACATTAGATTACATTACATTAAATTACATTAGATCATCTTAGATTAGATTACATTACATTAGATTACATAAGATTAGATGACATTACATTAGATTACATTACATTACATTAAATTGCAATAGATTAGATTAGATTAGATTAGATTACATGATACAGACTGCACGTCTTAAATCACTGAGTAGAGCTTCTCTCCTTCATTCAATGGGTCAAGCTTAACGCTTTCATTCAAAGAAACAATCTGCATTCATTGAATCATTGAATCAAACAACAATCATTGATTCAATGAATCAAACCTTGTTTCAATGGAACAAACCTATCTCCCTTATTTAGTGAACCAAACTGCATATTCATTGCATATTCAATGAAAGAGGCTGCATTTGTCAATTCAATGAGTAGAGATACTCTCATTCATTCAATGGCACAAGTTTCACGCATTGTCTCTGTCAAACTACACACGTTTACTAGATGAAACAAACTGCCCGTCTTAATTCAATGAATAGAGCTTCTCTCATTCATTCAATGTGTCAAGCTCACCGTTTGAATTTAATGAAACAAACTGCATTGATTGAATCACTGAATCAAACTAGAATCATTTATTCAATTAATCAAACCTTATTCCTTGTTTCATTCGAACAAACCTACCTCACTTATTTAGTGAATCCTACTATACTTATTCGTTCAATGAAACAGACTGCACATGATAATTCAATGAAGGTACTCTTAACGCATTGATTCAACCAAACAAATTGCACACATTTAGTTCATGAAGCAAACTGCATTTGTCAATTCAATGAATATAGCTACTCATTCATTCAATGTCACAAACTTCATACATTGTCTCAATCAAACTGCGCACATTCACTCCATGAACCAAACTGCACGTGTTAATTCAATGAGCAGAGCTCCTCTCATCAGTCAATGATGAGCTTAACGCTTTCATTCAATGAAACAAACAGCTTTCGTTGAATCATTGAATCAAATTCGAATGATGGATTCAATGTAGATTAGATTACATTAGATTAGATTAGATTAGATTACATTCGATTACATTAGATCAGATTATATTACATTAGATTATATTAGATTAGATTACATTACATTAGATTACAGTACATTACATTGCATTAGATTACTTTAGATTAGATTACATTAGATTATATCACTTTAGAATAGGTTACATTAGAATAGATTACAATAGATTGGATTAGATTAGATTAGATTAGATTAGATTACAATACATTACATTCGATTAGATGACATTACAATAGATTACATTACATAATATGAGACTACATTAGATTAGATTAGATTACATTAGATTACATGAGATTTGCTTAGATTAGATTACATCAGATTAGATTAGATTACATTTGATTCGATTACATTTGATGAGATAACATTTCATTAGATTACATTAGATTATATTAGATTAGATTAGATTACCTTACATTAGAGTAGACTAGTTTACATTTGATTAGATAGATTTGATTAGATTACATTAGATGACATTAGATTAGTTTAGATTACATTACATTCGATTAGATTACATTAGATTAGACTACATTACATTAGATTACATTACATTAGATTAGATTAGATTTCTTTAGATTAGATTAGATTACATTAGATTAGATTAGAGTACATTAGATTAGATTAGGTTACATTAGATTAGATTACATTACATTAGAGAACATTAGTTTAGATCAGATTACATTAGATAAAGTTTCATTAGATTACATTACATTAGATTACATTATATTTGATGAGATTAGATTACATTCGAACAATTTAGATTAGATTACATTAGATTAAATTAGATTAGATTACATTAGATTATTTTAGATTATATTATATTAAATTAGATTACATTAGATTACATCAGAGTCAGGAGTGTGGTGCTGGAAAAGCACGGCAGGTCGGGCAGCATCGGACGAGCAGGAGATTTGACGTTTCGGGCCGGAGCCCTTCATCAGGGATGAGGCTTGTGGGCTGGGGGCTGAGAGATAAATGGGAGGGTGGGGTTGGTAACTGAGAAAGCGATGGGTGGATGAAGGTGGGGGAGTAGGTGATTGGTCAGAGGGGGGCAATTAGGGTGGCACAGTCGTTAGCACTGCTGCCTCACAGCGCCAGAGACCCGGGTTCAATTCCAACCTCAGGCGATTGACTATGTGGAGTTTGCACGTTCTCCCCGTGTCTGCGTGGGTTTCCTCCGGGTGCTCCGGATTCCTCCCACAGTCCAAAAATGTGCAGGTTAGGTGAATTGGCCATGGTAAATTGCCTGTAGTGTTAGGTGAAGGGGTAAATGTAGGGGAATGGGTCTGGGTGGGTTACGCTTCAGCGGGTCGGTGTGGACTTGTTGGGCCGAAGGGCCTGTTTCCACACTGTAAGTCATCTAATCTAATCTAATCTAATTACATTAAATTACATTAGATTATCTTAGATTAGATTATATTACATTAGATTACTTAATATTAGATTAGATTAGATTTGATTCGATTACATTAGATGTGATTACATTTCATTAGATAACATTAGATTATATTAGATTACAGTAGATTACATTACATTACATTCGATTAGATTAGTTTATATTAGATTAGATTACATTACATTTGATTACATTAGATTAATTAGATTAGATTAGATTACATTAGATTCGATTACATCTGATGAGATTACATGTCATTAGATTACATTAGATTATATTAGATTAGATTAGATTACATTTCATTAGATTAGTTTATTTTACATTTGATTAGATCACATTAGATTAGAATAAATTAGATTACTTTACATTAGATTAGTTTAGATTACATTACTTTCGATTAGATTATATTAGATTAGATTACATTACATTAGATTACATTAAATTGGATTAGATTAGATTTCATTAGATTAGGTTAGATTACATTAGATTAGATTAGATGAGATTACATTACATTACATTACATTAGATTCGGATAGATTAGATTTAATTACATTAGATTAGATTACATTAGATTAGATTAGATTAGAGTACATTAGATTAGATTAGATTGGATTAGATTAGATTAGATTACATTAGAGTACATTAGATTAGATTAGATTACATTAGATAAGGTTACATTACATTAGATTAGATTAGATTACATTAGATTAGACTACATTTCATTAGATTACATTACATTAGATTAGATTAGATTTCATTAGATTAGATTAGATTACATTGGATTAGATTAGAGTACATTAGATTAGATTAGGTTACATTAGATTAGATTACATTACATTAGAGGACATTAGATTAGATCAGATTACATTAGATAAAGTTACATTAGATTACATTACATTAGATTACATTATATTTGATGAGATTAGATTACATTCGAACAACTTAGATTAGATTACATTAGATTAAATTAGATTAGATTACATTAGATTATTTTAGATTAGATTATATTAAATTAGATTACATTAGATTACATTACATTAAATTACATTAGATCATCTTAGATTAGATTACATTACATTAGATTACATAGGATTAGATGACATTACATTAGATTACATTACATTACATTAAATTGCAATAGATTAGATTAGATTAGATTAGATTACATGATACAGACTGCACGTCTTAAATCACTGAGTAGAGCTTCTCTCCTTCATTCAATGGGTCAAGCTTAACGCTTTCATTCAAAGAAACAATCTGCATTCATTGAATCATTGAATCAAACAACAATCATTGATTCAATGAATCAAACCTTGTTTCAATGGAACAAACCTATCTCCCTTATTTAGTGAACCAAACTGCATATTCATTGCATATTCAATGAAAGAGGCTGCATTTGTCAATTCAATGAGTAGAGATACTCTCATTCATTCAATGGCACAAGTTTCACGCATTGTCTCTGTCAAACTACACACGTTTACTAGATGAAACAAACTGCCCGTCTTAATTCAATGAATAGAGCTTCTCTCATTCATTCAATGTGTCAAGCTCACCGTTTGAATTTAATGAAACAAACTGCATTGATTGAATCACTGAATCAAACTAGAATCATTTATTCAATTAATCAAACCTTATTCCTTGTTTCATTCGAACAAACCTACCTCACTTATTTAGTGAATCCTACTATACTTATTCGTTCAATGAAACAGACTGCACATGATAATTCAATGAAGGTACTCTTAACGCATTGATTCAACCAAACAAATTGCACACATTTAGTTCATGAAGCAAACTGCATTTGTCAATTCAATGAATATAGCTACTCATTCATTCAATGTCACAAACTTCATACATTGTCTCAATCAAACTGCGCACATTCACTCCATGAACCAAACTGCACGTGTTAATTCAATGAGCAGAGCTCCTCTCATCAGTCAATGATGAGCTTAACGCTTTCATTC
Organism: Chiloscyllium punctatum; assembly: GCF_047496795.1. Lineage (NCBI taxonomy): Eukaryota > Metazoa > Chordata > Chondrichthyes > Orectolobiformes > Hemiscylliidae > Chiloscyllium > Chiloscyllium punctatum. Next base: position 38,013,242 of record NC_092785.1, read on the forward strand.
AATGAAACAAACAGCTTTCGTTGAATCATTGAATCAAATTCGAATGATGGATTCAATGTAGATTAGATTACATTAGATTAGATTAGATTAGATTACATTCGATTACATTAGATCAGATTATATTACATTAGATTATATTAGATTAGATTACATTACATTAGATTACAGTACATTACATTGCATTAGATTACTTTAGATTAGATTACATTAGATTATATCACTTTAGAATAGGTTACATTAGAATAGATTACAATAGATTGGATTAGATTAGATTAGATTAGATTAGATTACAATACATTACATTCGATTAGATGACATTACATTAGATTACATTACATAATATGAGACTACATTAGATTAGATTAGATTACATTAGATTACATGAGATTTGCTTAGATTAGATTACATCAGATTAGATTAGATTACATTTGATTCGATTACATTTGATGAGATAACATTTCATTAGATTACATTAGATTATATTAGATTAGATTAGATTACCTTACATTAGAGTAGACTAGTTTACATTTGATTAGATAGATTTGATTAGATTACATTAGATGACATTAGATTAGTTTAGATTACATTACATTCGATTAGATTACATTAGATTAGACTACATTACATTAGATTACATTACATTAGATTAGATTAGATTTCTTTAGATTAGATTAGATTACATTAGATTAGATTAGAGTACATTAGATTAGATTAGGTTACATTAGATTAGATTACATTACATTAGAGAACATTAGTTTAGATCAGATTACATTAGATAAAGTTTCATTAGATTACATTACATTAGATTACATTATATTTGATGAGATTAGATTACATTCGAACAATTTAGATTAGATTACATTAGATTAAATTAGATTATATTACATTAGATTATTTTAGATTATATTATATTAAATTAGATTACATTAGATTACATCAGAGTCAGGAGTGTGATGCTGGAAAAGCACGGCAGGTCGGGCAGCATCGGAGGAGCAGGAGATTTGACGTTTCGGGCCGGAGCCCTTCATCAGGGATGAGGCTTGTGGGCTGGGGGCTGAGAGATAAATGGGAGGGTGGGGTTGGTAACTGAGAAAGCGATGGGTGGATGAAGGTGGGGGAGTAGGTGATTGGTCAGAGGGGGGCAATTAGGGTGGCACAGTAGTTAGCACTGCTGCCTCACAGCGCCAGAGACCCGGGTTCAATTCCAACCTCAGGCGATTGACTATGTGGAGTTTGCACGTTCTCCCCGTGTCTGCGTGGGTTTCCTCCGGGTGCTCCGGATTCCTCCCACAGTCCAAAAATGTGCAGGTTAGGTGAATTGGCCATGGTAAATTGCCTGTAGTGTTAGGTGAAGGGGTAAATGTAGGGGAATGGGTCTGGGTGGGTTACGCTTCAGCGGGTCGGTGTGGACTTGTTGGGCCGAAGGGCCTGTTTCCACACTGTAAGTCATCTAATCTAATCTAATCTAATTACATTAAATTACATTAGATTATCTTAGATTAGATTATATTACATTAGATTACTTCATATTAGATTAGATTAGATTTGATTCGATTACATTAGATGTGATTACATTTCATTAGATAACATTAGATTATATTAGATTACAGTAGATTACATTACATTACATTCGATTAGATTAGTTTATATTAGATTAGATTACATTACATTTGATTACATTAGATTAATTAGATTAGATTAGATTACATTAGATTCGATTACATCTGATGAGATTACATGTCATTAGATTACATTAGATTATATTAGATTAGATTAGATTACATTTCATTAGATTAGTTTATTTTACATTTGATTAGATCACATTAGATTAGAATAAATTAGATTACTTTACATTAGATTAGTTTAGATTACATTACTTTCGATTATATTATATTAGATTAGATTACATTACATTAGATTACATTAAATTGGATTAGATTAGATTTCATTAGATTAGGTTAGATTACATTAGATTAGATTAGATGAGATTACATTACATTACATTACATTAGATTCGGATAGATTAGATTTAATTACATTAGATTAGATTACATTAGATTAGATTAGATTAGAGTACATTAGATTAGATTAGATTGGATTAGATTAGATTAGATTACATTAGAGTACATTAGATTAGATTTGATTACATTAGATAAGGTTACATTACATTAGATTAGATTAGATTACATTACATTACATTTGATTAGATTAGATTAGATTAGATTACAATAAATTACATTAGATTAGATTCCATTAGATTATATTACATTAGAATAGGTTACATTAGAATAGATTACAATAGATTAGATTAGATTACATTAGATTAGATTAGATTAGATTAGATTACAATACATTACATTCGATTAGATGACATTAGATTAGTTTACATTACATAATATGAGATTAGATTAGATTAGATTAGATTAGCTAACATGAGATTTGCTTAGATTAGATTACATTAGATTAGATTAGATTAGATTACATTTGATTCGATTACATTTGATGAGATAACATTTCATTAGATTACATTAGATTATATTAGATTAGATTAGATTACATTATATTAGATTAGATTAGTTTACATTTGATTAGATTAGATTTGATTAGATTACATTAGATGACATTAGATTAGTTTAGATTACATTACATTCGATTAGATTACATTAGATTAGACTACATTTCATTAGATTACATTACATTAGATTAGATTAGATTTCATTAGATTAGATTAGATTACATTAGATTAGATTAGAGTACATTAGATTAGATTAGGTTAAATTAGATTAGATTACATTACATTAGAGGACATTAGATTAGATCAGATTACATTAGATAAAGTTACATTAGATTACATTACATTAGATTACATTATATTTGATGAGATTAGATTACATTCGAACAACTTAGATTAGATTAAATTAGATTAGATTACATTAGATTATTTTAGATTAGATTATATTAAGTTAGATTACATTAGATTACATTACATTAAATTACATTAGAGTATTTTAGATCAGATTACATTACATTAGATTACTTCATATTAGATTAGATTAGATTTGATTCGATTACATTAGATGTGATTATATTTCATTAGATGACATTAGATTATATTAGATTACAGTAGATTACATTACATTCAATTAGATTAGTTTATATTAGATTAGATTACATTACATTTGATTACATTAGATTAGATTAGATTACATTTGATTACATTACATTAGATTAGATTAGATTTGATTACGTTACATTAGATTACATTACATTAGATTAATTAGATTAGATTAGATTACATTAGATTAGAGGAGAGGTTCTTTCATTCCTTCAAAGCCACAAACTGAACGCAATTAATGAATCTAACTGCAAACATTCATTCGATGAGGAACACTGTATGTGCTATTCCAATGAATCTAGCTTTTGCCATTCATTCAATGAAAGAAACTGCACGCGTTCATGCAATGATAAAAACTGCATGCGTTCATTAAATGAAACAGAGTGCACGTGTTAATTCAATGACTACAGAGATTACATTAGATTAGATTAGATTACATTAGATTACATTAGATTACATGAGATTTGCTTAGATTAGATTACATTAGATTAGATTAGATTACATTTGATTCGATTACATTTGATGAGATAACATTTCATTAGATTACGTTAGATTATATTAGATTAGATTAGATTACCTTACATTAGATTAGACTAGTTTACACTTGATTAGATAGATTTGATTAGATTACATTAGATGACATTAGATTAGTTTAGATTACACTACATTCGATTAGATTACATTAGATTAGACTACATTACATTAGATTACATTAGATTAGATTAGATTAGATTAGATTTCATTAGATTAGATTAGATTACATTAGATTAGATTAGAGTACATTAGATTAGATTAGGTTACATTAGATTAGATTACATTACATTAGAGAACATTAGATTAGATCAGATTACATTAGATAAAGTTACATTAGATTACATTACATTAGATTACATTATATTTGATGAGATTAGATTACATTCGAACAACTTAGATTAGATTACATTAGATTAAATTAGATTAGATTACATTAGATTACATTACATTAAATTACATTAGATTATCTTAGATTAGATTATATTACATTAGATTACTTCATATTAGATTAGATTAGATTATATTACATTAGATTACTTCATATTAGATTAGATTTGATTTGTTTCGATAACATTAGATGTGATTACATTTCATTAGATAACATTAGATTATATTAGATTACAGTAGATTACATTACATTACATTCGATTAGATTAGTTTATATTAGATTAGATTACATTACATTTGATTACATTAGATTAGATTACATTAGATTACATTACATTAGATTAGATTAGATTTGATCACGTTACATTAGATTACATTACATTAGATTAATTAGATTAGATTACATTAGATTCGATTACATCTGATGAGATTACATTTCATTAGATTACATTAGATTATATTAGATTAGATTAGATTACATTTCATTAGATTAGTTTATTTTACATTTGATTAGATCACATTAGATTAGAATAAATTAGATTACATTACATTAGATTAGTTTAGATTTCATTACTTTCGATTAGATTATATTAGATTAGATTACATTACATTAGATTACATTAAATTAGATTAGATTAGATTTCATTAGATTAGATTAGATTACATTAGATTAGATTAGATGAGATTACATTACATTACATTACATTAGATTCGGTTAGATTAGATTTAATTACATTAGATTAGATTAGATTACATTACATTACATTTGATTAGATTAGATTAGATTAGATTACAATAAATTACATTAGATTAGATTACATTAGATTACATTAGATTAGATTACATTACATTAGATTACATTATATTTGATTAGATTAGATTACATTCGATTAGCTTAGATTAGATTACATTAGATTATTTTAGATTAGATTATATTACATTAGATTACTTTATATTAGATTAGATTAGATTTGATTCGATTACATTAGATGTGATTACATTTCATTAGATAACATTAGATTATATTAGATTACATTCGGTTAGATTAATTTATATTAGATTACATTACATTACATTTGATTACATTACATTACATTAGATTAGATTAAATTACATTACATTAGATTACAATAGATTAGAGGAGAGGTTCTTTCATTCCTTCAAAGCCACAAACTGACCGCAATTAATGAATCTAACTGCAAACATTCATTCGATGAGGAACTCTGTATGTGCTATTCCAATGTTTCTAGCTTTTGCCATTCATTCAATGATAGAAACTGCACGCGTTCATGCAATGATAAAAACTGCATGCGTTCATTAAATGAAACAGAATGCACGTGTTAATTCAATGAGTACAGCTTTTCTTTTTTATTCACTTTCTCGAGCTTAGCACTTTCATTCAATGAAACCAAATGCTTCATTGAATCATTGAGTCAAACTGCCATCATTGACTCAATGAATCAAAGAGTATTAATGGATTCCATCGAACAAACTTAACTCATTTACTTCGTGAATCCACCTGCACCCATTCATTCAATGAAATGATTTGTATGTCTTAAATAAAAGAGTCGAGCTCCAGCCATTCATTCAGTGCCACGAGCAAAACGCATTCATTCAATTGAGCACACTGCACTCATGATACAGACTGCACGTCTTAAATCAATGAGTAGAGCTTCTCTCCTTCATTCAATGGGTCAAGCTTAACGCTTTCATTCAAAGAAACAAACTGCATTCATTGAATCATTGAATCAAACAACAATCATTGATTCAATGAATCAAACCTTGTTTCAATGGAACAAACCTATCTCCCTTATTTAGTGAAGCAAACTGCATATTCATTGCATATTCAATGAAAGAGGCTGCATTTGTCAATTCAATGAGTAGAGATACTCTCATTCATTCAATGGCACAAGTTTCACGCATTGTCTCTGTCAAACTACACACTTTTACTAGATGAAACAAACTGCCCGTCTTAATTCAATGAATAGAGCTTCTCTCATTTATTCAATGTGTCAAGCTCACCGTTTGCATTTAATGGAACAAACTGCCTTGATTGAATCACTGAATCAAACTAGAATCATTGATTCAATGAATCAAACCTTATTCCTTGTTTCATTCGAACAAACCTAACTCACTTATTTAGTAAATCCCAGTACACTTATTCGTTCAATGAAACAGACTGCACATGATAATTCAATGAAGGTACTCTTAATGCATTGATTCAACCAAACAAATTGCACACATTTAGTTCATGAAGCAAACTGCATTTGTCAATTCAATGAATATAGCTACTCATTCATTCAATGTCACAAACTTCATACATTGTCTCAATCAAACTGCGCACATTCACTCCATGAACCAAACTGCACGTGTTAATTCAATGAGCAGAGTTCCTCTCATCAGTCAATGATGAGCTTAACGCTTTCATTCAATGAAACAAACAGCTTTCGTTGAATCATTGAATCAAATTCATATGATGGATTCAATGTAGATTAGATTACATTAGATTAGATTAGGTTAGATTACATTCGATTACATTAGATCAGATTATATTACATTAGATTATATTAGATTAGATTACATTACATTAGATTACAGTACATTACATTGCATTAGATTACTTTAGATTAGATTACATTAGATTATATTACTTTAGAATAGGTTACATTAGAATAGATTACAATAGATTGGATTAGATTAGATTAGATTAGATTAGATTAGATTAGATTACAATACATTACATTCGATTAGATGACATTACATTAGATTACATTACATAATATGAGATTACATTAGATTAGATTAGATTAGATTACATGAGATTTGCTTAGATTAGATTACATTAGATTAGATTAGATTAGATTACATTTGATTCGATTACATTTGATGAGATAACATTTCATTAGATTACATTAGATTATATTAGATTAGATTAGATTAGATTACATTAGATTAGATTAGTTTACATTTGATTAGATTAGATTTGATTAGATTACATTAGATGACATTAGATTAGTTTAGATTACATTACATTCGATTAGATTACATTAGATTAGACTACATTTCATTAGATTACATTACATTAGATTAGATTAGATTTCATTAGATTAGATTAGATTACATTGGATTAGATTAGAGTACATTAGATTAGATTAGGTTACATTAGATTAGATTACATTACATTAGAGGACATTAGATTAGATCAGATTACATTAGATAAAGTTACATTAGATTACATTACATTAGATTACATTATATTTGATGAGATTAGATTACATTCGAACAACTTAGATTAGATTACATTAGATTAAATTAGATTAGATTACATTAGATTATTTTAGATTAGATTATATTAAATTAGATTACATTAGATTACATTACATTAAATTACATTAGATCATCTTAGATTAGATTACATTACATTAGATTACATAAGATTAGATGACATTACATTAGATTACATTACATTACATTAAATTGCAATAGATTAGATTAGATTAGATTAGATTACATGATACAGACTGCACGTCTTAAATCACTGAGTAGAGCTTCTCTCCTTCATTCAATGGGTCAAGCTTAACGCTTTCATTCAAAGAAACAATCTGCATTCATTGAATCATTGAATCAAACAACAATCATTGATTCAATGAATCAAACCTTGTTTCAATGGAACAAACCTATCTCCCTTATTTAGTGAACCAAACTGCATATTCATTGCATATTCAATGAAAGAGGCTGCATTTGTCAATTCAATGAGTAGAGATACTCTCATTCATTCAATGGCACAAGTTTCACGCATTGTCTCTGTCAAACTACACACGTTTACTAGATGAAACAAACTGCCCGTCTTAATTCAATGAATAGAGCTTCTCTCATTCATTCAATGTGTCAAGCTCACCGTTTGAATTTAATGAAACAAACTGCATTGATTGAATCACTGAATCAAACTAGAATCATTTATTCAATTAATCAAACCTTATTCCTTGTTTCATTCGAACAAACCTACCTCACTTATTTAGTGAATCCTACTATACTTATTCGTTCAATGAAACAGACTGCACATGATAATTCAATGAAGGTACTCTTAACGCATTGATTCAACCAAACAAATTGCACACATTTAGTTCATGAAGCAAACTGCATTTGTCAATTCAATGAATATAGCTACTCATTCATTCAATGTCACAAACTTCATACATTGTCTCAATCAAACTGCGCACATTCACTCCATGAACCAAACTGCACGTGTTAATTCAATGAGCAGAGCTCCTCTCATCAGTCAATGATGAGCTTAACGCTTTCATTCAATGAAACAAACAGCTTTCGTTGAATCATTGAATCAAATTCGAATGATGGATTCAATGTAGATTAGATTACATTAGATTAGATTAGATTAGATTACATTCGATTACATTAGATCAGATTATATTACATTAGATTATATTAGATTAGATTACATTACATTAGATTACAGTACATTACATTGCATTAGATTACTTTAGATTAGATTACATTAGATTATATCACTTTAGAATAGGTTACATTAGAATAGATTACAATAGATTGGATTAGATTAGATTAGATTAGATTAGATTACAATACATTACATTCGATTAGATGACATTACATTAGATTACATTACATAATATGAGACTACATTAGATTAGATTAGATTACATTAGATTACATGAGATTTGCTTAGATTAGATTACATCAGATTAGATTAGATTACATTTGATTCGATTACATTTGATGAGATAACATTTCATTAGATTACATTAGATTATATTAGATTAGATTAGATTACCTTACATTAGAGTAGACTAGTTTACATTTGATTAGATAGATTTGATTAGATTACATTAGATGACATTAGATTAGTTTAGATTACATTACATTCGATTAGATTACATTAGATTAGACTACATTACATTAGATTACATTACATTAGATTAGATTAGATTTCTTTAGATTAGATTAGATTACATTAGATTAGATTAGAGTACATTAGATTAGATTAGGTTACATTAGATTAGATTACATTACATTAGAGAACATTAGTTTAGATCAGATTACATTAGATAAAGTTTCATTAGATTACATTACATTAGATTACATTATATTTGATGAGATTAGATTACATTCGAACAATTTAGATTAGATTACATTAGATTAAATTAGATTAGATTACATTAGATTATTTTAGATTATATTATATTAAATTAGATTACATTAGATTACATCAGAGTCAGGAGTGTGGTGCTGGAAAAGCACGGCAGGTCGGGCAGCATCGGAGGAGCAGGAGATTTGACGTTTCGGGCCGGAGCCCTTCATCAGGGATGAGGCTTGTGGGCTGGGGGCTGAGAGATAAATGGGAGGGTGGGGTTGGTAACTGAGAAAGCGATGGGTGGATGAAGGTGGGGGAGTAGGTGATTGGTCAGAGGGGGGCAATTAGGGTGGCACAGTAGTTAGCACTGCTGCCTCACAGCGCCAGAGACCCGGGTTCAATTCCAACCTCAGGCGATTGACTATGTGGAGTTTGCACGTTCTCCCCGTGTCTGCGTGGGTTTCCTCCGGGTGCTCCGGATTCCTCCCACAGTCCAAAAATGTGCAGGTTAGGTGAATTGGCCATGGTAAATTGCCTGTAGTGTTAGGTGAAGGGGTAAATGTAGGGGAATGGGTCTGGGTGGGTTACGCTTCAGCGGGTCGGTGTGGACTTGTTGGGCCGAAGGGCCTGTTTCCACACTGTAAGTCATCTCATCTAATCTAATCTAATTACATTAAATTACATTAGATTATCTTAGATTAGATTATATTACATTAGATTACTTCATATTAGATTAGATTAGATTTGATTCGATTACATTAGATGTGATTACATTTCATTAGATAACATTAGATTATATTAGATTACAGTAGATTACATTACATTACATTCGATTAGATTAGTTTATATTAGATTAGATTACATTACATTTGATTACATTAGATTAATTAGATTAGATTAGATTACATTTGATTCGATTACATTTGATGAGATAACATTTCATTAGATTACATTAGATTATATTAGATTAGATTAGATTACATTACATTAGAGTAGACTAGTTTACATTTGATTAGATAGATTTGATTAGATTACATTAGATGACATTAGATTAGTTTAGATTACATTACATTCGATTAGATTACATTAGATTAGACTACATTACATTAGATTACATTATATTAGATTAGATTAGATTTCTTTAGATTAGATTAGATTACATTAGATTAGATTAGAGTACATTAGATTAGATTAGGTTACATTAGATTAGATTACATTACATTAGAGAACATTAGTTTAGATCAGATTACATTAGATAAAGTTTCATTAGATTACATTACATTAGATTACATTATATTTGATGAGATTAGATTACATTCGAACAATTTAGATTAGATTACATTAGATTAAATTAGATTAGATTACATTAGATTATTTTAGATTATATTATATTAAATTAGATTACATTAGATTACATCAGAGTCAGGAGTGTGGTGCTGGAAAAGCACGGCAGGTCGGGCAGCATCGGAGGAGCAGGAGATTTGACGTTTCGGGCCGGAGCCCTTCATCAGGGATGAGGCTTGTGGGCTGGGGGCTGAGAGATAAATGGGAGGGTGGGGTTGGTAACTGAGAAAGCGATGGGTGGATGAAGGTGGGGGAGTAGGTGATTGGTCAGAGGGGGGCAATTAGGGTGGCACAGTAGTTAGCACTGCTGCCTCACAGCGCCAGAGACCCGGGTTCAATTCCAACCTCAGGCGATTGACTATGTGGAGTTTGCACGTTCTCCCCGTGTCTGCGTGGGTTTCCTCCGGGTGCTCCGGATTCCTCCCACAGTCCAAAAATGTGCAGGTTAGGTGAATTGGCCATGGTAAATTGCCTGTAGTGTTAGGTGAAGGGGTAAATGCAGGGGAATGGGTCTGGGTGGGTTACGCTTCAGCGGGTCGGTGTGGACTTGTTGGGCCGAAGGGCCTGTTTCCACACTGTAAGTCATCTAATCTAATCTAATCTAATTACATTAAATTACATTAGATTATCTTAGATTAGATTATATTACATTAGATTACTTAATATTAGATTAGATTAGATTTGATTCGATTACATTAGATGTGATTACATTTCATTAGATAACATTAGATTATATTAGATTACAGTAGATTACATTACATTACATTCGATTAGATTAGTTTATATTAGATTAGATTACATTACATTTGATTACATTAGATTAATTAGATTAGATTAGATTACATTAGATTCGATTACATCTGATGAGATTACATGTCATTAGATTACATTAGATTATATTAGATTAGATTAGATTACATTTCATTAGATTAGTTTATTTTACATTTGATTAGATCACATTAGATTAGAATAAATTAGATTACTTTACATTAGATTAGTTTAGATTACATTACTTTCGATTAGATTATATTAGATTAGATTACATTACATTAGATTACATTAAATTGGATTAGATTAGATTTCATTAGATTAGGTTAGATTACATTAGATTAGATTAGATGAGATTACATTACATTACATTACATTAGATTCGGATAGATTAGATTTAATTACATTAGATTAGATTACATTAGATTAGATTAGATTAGAGTACATTAGATTAGATTAGATTGGATTAGATTAGATTAGATTACATTAGAGTACATTAGATTAGATTAGATTACATTAGATAAGGTTACATTACATTAGATTAGATTAGATTAGACTACATTTCATTAGATTAGATTAGATTTCATTAGATTAGATTAGATTAGATTGGATTAGATTAGAGTACATTAGATTAGATTAGGTTACATTAGATTAGATTACATTACATTAGAGGACATTAGATTAGATCAGATTACATTAGATAAAGTTACATTAGATTACATTACATTAGATTACATTATATTTGATGAGATTAGATTACATTCGAACAACTTAGATTAGATTACATTAGATTAAATTAGATTAGATTACATTAGATTATTTTAGATTAGATTATATTAAATTAGATTACATTAGATTACATTACATTAAATTACATTAGATCATCTTAGATTAGATTACATTACATTAGATTACATAAGATTAGATGACATTACATTAGATTAGATTACATTACATTAAATTGCAATAGATTAGATTAGATTAGATTAGATTACATGATACAGACTGCACGTCTTAAATCACTGAGTAGAGCTTCTCTCCTTCATTCAATGGGTCAAGCTTAACGCTTTCATTCAAAGAAACAATCTGCATTCATTGAATCATTGAATCAAACAACAATCATTGATTCAATGAATCAAACCTTGTTTCAATGGAACAAACCTATCTCCCTTATTTAGTGAACCAAACTGCATATTCATTGCATATTCAATGAAAGAGGCTGCATTTGTCAATTCAATGAGTAGAGATACTCTCATTCATTCAATGGCACAAGTTTCACGCATTGTCTCTGTCAAACTACACACGTTTACTAGATGAAACAAACTGCCCGTCTTAATTCAATGAATAGAGCTTCTCTCATTCATTCAATATGTCAAGCTCACCGTTTGAATTTAATGAAACAAACTGCATTGATTGAATCACTGAATCAAACTAGAATCATTTATTCAATTAATCAAACCTTATTCCTTGTTTCATTCGAACAAACCTACCTCACTTATTTAGTGAATCCTACTATACTTATTCGTTCAATGAAACAGACTGCACATGATAATTCAATGAAGGTACTCTTAACGCATTGATTCAACCAAACAAATTGCACACATTTAGTTCATGAAGCAAACTGCATTTGTCAATTCAATGAATATAGCTACTCATTCATTCAATGTCACAAACTTCATACATTGTCTCAATCAAACTGCGCACATTCACTCCATGAACCAAACTGCACGTGTTAATTCAATGAGCAGAGCTCCTCTCATCAGTCAATGATGAGCTTAACGCTTTCATTCAATGAAACAAACAGCTTTCGTTGAATCATTGAATCAAATTCGAATGATGGATTCAATGTAGATTAGATTAGATTAGATTAGATTAGATTAGATTACATTCGATTACATTAGATCAGATTATATTACATTAGATTATATTAGATTAGATTACATTACATTAGATTACAGTACATTACATTGCATTAGATTACTTTAGATTAGATTACATTAGATTATATCACTTTAGAATAGGTTACATTAGAATAGATTACAATAGATTGGATTAGATTAGATTAGATTAGATTAGATTACAATACATTACATTCGATTAGATGACATTACATTAGATTACATTACATAATATGAGACTACATTAGATTAGATTAGATTACATTAGATTACATGAGATTTGCTTAGATTAGATTACATCAGATTAGATTAGATTACATTTGATTCGATTACATTTGATGAGATAACATTTCATTAGATTACATTAGATTATATTAGATTAGATTAGATTACCTTACATTAGAGTAGACTAGTTTACATTTGATTAGATAGATTTGATTAGATTACATTAGATGACATTAGATTAGTTTAGATTACATTACATTCGATTAGATTACATTAGATTAGACTACATTACATTAGATTACATTACATTAGATTAGATTAGATTTCTTTAGATTAGATTAGATTACATTAGATTAGATTAGAGTACATTAGATTAGATTAGGTTACATTAGATTAGATTACATTACATTAGAGAACATTAGTTTAGATCAGATTACATTAGATAAAGTTTCATTAGATTACATTACATTAGATTACATTATATTTGATGAGATTAGATTACATTCGAACAATTTAGATTAGATTACATTAGATTAAATTAGATTATATTACATTAGATTATTTTAGATTATATTATATTAAATTAGATTACATTAGATTACATCAGAGTCAGGAGTGTGGTGCTGGAAAAGCACGGCAGGTCGGGCAGCATCGGAGGAGCAGGAGATTTGACGTTTCGGGCCGGAGCCCTTCATCAGGGATGAGGCTTGTGGGCTGGGGGCTGAGAGATAAATGGGAGGGTGGGGTTGGTAACTGAGAAAGCGATGGGTGGATGAAGGTGGGGGAGTAGGTGATTGGTCAGAGGGGGGCAATTAGGGTGGCACAGTAGTTAGCACTGCTGCCTCACAGCGCCAGAGACCCGGGTTCAATTCCAACCTCAGGCGATTGACTATGTGGAGTTTGCACGTTCTCCCCGTGTCTGCGTGGGTTTCCTCCGGGTGCTCCGGATTCCTCCCACAGTCCAAAAATGTGCAGGTTAGGTGAATTGGCCATGGTAAATTGCCTGTAGTGTTAGGTGAAGGGGTAAATGTAGGGGAATGGGTCTGGGTGGGTTACGCTTCAGCGGGTCGGTGTGGACTTGTTGGGCCGAAGGGCCTGTTTCCACACTGTAAGTCATCTAATCTAATCTAATCTAATTACATTAAATTACATTAGATTATCTTAGATTAGATTATATTACATTAGATTACTTCATATTAGATTAGATTAGATTTGATTCGATTACATTAGATGTGATTACATTTCATTAGATAACATTAGATTATATTAGATTACAGTAGATTACATTACATTACATTCGATTAGATTAGTTTATATTAGATTAGATTACATTACATTTGATTACATTAGATTAATTAGATTAGATTAGATTACATTAGATTCGATTACATCTGATGAGATTACATGTCATTAGATTACATTAGATTATATTAGATTAGATTAGATTACATTTCATTAGATTAGTTTATTTTACATTTGATTAGATCACATTGATTAGATTTCATTAGATTAGATTAGATTACATTGGATTAGATTAGAGTACATTAGATTAGATTAGGTTACATTAGATTAGATTACATTACATTAGAGGACATTAGATTAGATCAGATTACATTAGATAAAGTTACATTAGATTACATTACATTAGATTACATTATATTTGATGAGATTAGATTACATTCGAACAACTTAGATTAGATTACATTAGATTAAATTAGATTAGATTACATTAGATTATTTTAGATTAGATTATATTAAATTAGATTACATTAGATTACATTACATTAAATTACATTAGATCATCTTAGATTAGATTACATTACATTAGATTACATAAGATTAGATGACATTACATTAGATTACATTACATTACATTAAATTGCAATAGATTAGATTAGATTAGATTAGATTACATGATACAGACTGCACGTCTTAAATCACTGAGTAGAGCTTCTCTCCTTCATTCAATGGGTCAAGCTTAACGCTTTCATTCAAAGAAACAATCTGCATTCATTGAATCATTGAATCAAACAACAATCATTGATTCAATGAATCAAACCTTGTTTCAATGGAACAAACCTATCTCCCTTATTTAGTGAACCAAACTGCATATTCATTGCATATTCAATGAAAGAGGCTGCATTTGTCAATTCAATGAGTAGAGATACTCTCATTCATTCAATGGCACAAGTTTCACGCATTGTCTCTGTCAAACTACACACGTTTACTAGATGAAACAAACTGCCCGTCTTAATTCAATGAATAGAGCTTCTCTCATTCATTCAATGTGTCAAGCTCACCGTTTGAATTTAATGAAACAAACTGCATTGATTGAATCACTGAATCAAACTAGAATCATTTATTCAATTAATCAAACCTTATTCCTTGTTTCATTCGAACAAACCTACCTCACTTATTTAGTGAATCCTACTATACTTATTCGTTCAATGAAACAGACTGCACATGATAATTCAATGAAGGTACTCTTAACGCATTGATTCAACCAAACAAATTGCACACATTTAGTTCATGAAGCAAACTGCATTTGTCAATTCAATGAATATAGCTACTCATTCATTCAATGTCACAAACTTCATACATTGTCTCAATCAAACTGCGCACATTCACTCCATGAACCAAACTGCACGTGTTAATTCAATGAGCAGAGCTCCTCTCATCAGTCAATGATGAGCTTAACGCTTTCATTCAATGAAACAAACAGCTTTCGTTGAATCATTGAATCAAATTCGAATGATGGATTCAATGTAGATTAGATTAGATTAGATTAGATTAGATTAGATTACATTCGATTACATTAGATCAGATTATATTACATTAGATTATATTAGATTAGATTACATTACATTAGATTACAGTACATTACATTGCATTAGATTACTTTAGATTAGATTACATTAGATTATATCACTTTAGAATAGGTTACATTAGAATAGATTACAATAGATTGGATTAGATTAGATTAGATTAGATTAGATTACAATACATTACATTCGATTAGATGACATTACATTAGATTACATTACATAATATGAGACTACATTAGATTAGATTAGATTACATTAGATTACATGAGATTTGCTTAGATTAGATTACATCAGATTAGATTAGATTACATTTGATTCGATTACATTTGATGAGATAACATTTCATTAGATTACATTAGATTATATTAGATTAGATTAGATTACCTTACATTAGAGTAGACTAGTTTACATTTGATTAGATAGATTTGATTAGATTACATTAGATGACATTAGATTAGTTTAGATTACATTACATTCGATTAGATTACATTAGATTAGACTACATTACATTAGATTACATTACATTAGATTAGATTAGATTTCTTTAGATTAGATTAGATTACATTAGATTAGATTAGAGTACATTAGATTAGATTAGGTTACATTAGATTAGATTACATTACATTAGAGAACATTAGTTTAGATCAGATTACATTAGATAAAGTTTCATTAGATTACATTACATTAGATTACATTATATTTGATGAGATTAGATTACATTCGAACAATTTAGATTAGATTACATTAGATTAAATTAGATTATATTACATTAGATTATTTTAGATTATATTATATTAAATTAGATTACATTAGATTACATCAGAGTCAGGAGTGTGGTGCTGGAAAAGCACGGCAGGTCGGGCAGCATCGGAGGAGCAGGAGATTTGACGTTTCGGGCCGGAGCCCTTCATCAGGGATGAGGCTTGTGGGCTGGGGGCTGAGAGATAAATGGGAGGGTGGGGTTGGTAACTGAGAAAGCGATGGGTGGATGAAGGTGGGGGAGTAGGTGATTGGTCAGAGGGGGGCAATTAGGGTGGCACAGTAGTTAGCACTGCTGCCTCACAGCGCCAGAGACCCGGGTTCAATTCCAACCTCAGGCGATTGACTATGTGGAGTTTGCACGTTCTCCCCGTGTCTGCGTGGGTTTCCTCCGGGTGCTCCGGATTCCTCCCACAGTCCAAAAATGTGCAGGTTAGGTGAATTGGCCATGGTAAATTGCCTGTAGTGTTAGGTGAAGGGGTAAATGTAGGGGAATGGGTCTGGGTGGGTTACGCTTCAGCGGGTCGGTGTGGACTTGTTGGGCCGAAGGGCCTGTTTCCACACTGTAAGTCATCTCATCTAATCTAATCTAATTACATTAAATTACATTAGATTATCTTAGATTAGATTATATTACATTAGATTACTTCATATTAGATTAGATTAGATTTGATTCGATTACATTAGATGTGATTACATTTCATTAGATAACATTAGATTATATTAGATTACAGTAGATTACATTACATTACATTCGATTAGATTAGTTTATATTAGATTAGATTACATTACATTTGATTACATTAGATTAATTAGATTAGATTAGATTACATTTGATTCGATTACATTTGATGAGATAACATTTCATTAGATTACATTAGATTATATTAGATTAGATTAGATTACCTTACATTAGAGTAGACTAGTTTACATTTGATTAGATAGATTTGATTAGATTACATTAGATGACATTAGATTAGTTTAGATTACATTACATTCGATTAGATTACATTAGATTAGACTACATTACATTAGATTACATTATATTAGATTAGATTAGATTTCTTTAGATTAGATTAGATTACATTAGATTAGATTAGAGTACATTAGATTAGATTAGGTTACATTAGATTAGATTACATTACATTAGAGAACATTAGTTTAGATCAGATTACATTAGATAAAGTTTCATTAGATTACATTACATTAGATTACATTATATTTGATGAGATTAGATTACATTCGAACAATTTAGATTAGATTACATTAGATTAAATTAGATTAGATTACATTAGATTATTTTAGATTATATTATATTAAATTAGATTACATTAGATTACATCAGAGTCAGGAGTGTGGTGCTGGAAAAGCACGGCAGGTCGGGCAGCATCGGAGGAGCAGGAGATTTGACGTTTCGGGCCGGAGCCCTTCATCAGGGATGAGGCTTGTGGGCTGGGGGCTGAGAGATAAATGGGAGGGTGGGGTTGGTAACTGAGAAAGCGATGGGTGGATGAAGGTGGGGGAGTAGGTGATTGGTCAGAGGGGGGCAATTAGGGTGGCACAGTAGTTAGCACTGCTGCCTCACAGCGCCAGAGACCCGGGTTCAATTCCAACCTCAGGCGATTGACTATGTGGAGTTTGCACGTTCTCCCCGTGTCTGCGTGGGTTTCCTCCGGGTGCTCCGGATTCCTCCCACAGTCCAAAAATGTGCAGGTTAGGTGAATTGGCCATGGTAAATTGCCTGTAGTGTTAGGTGAAGGGGTAAATGCAGGGGAATGGGTCTGGGTGGGTTACGCTTCAGCGGGTCGGTGTGGACTTGTTGGGCCGAAGGGCCTGTTTCCACACTGTAAGTCATCTAATCTAATCTAATCTAATTACATTAAATTACATTAGATTATCTTAGATTAGATTATATTACATTAGATTACTTAATATTAGATTAGATTAGATTTGATTCGATTACATTAGATGTGATTACATTTCATTAGATAACATTAGATTATATTAGATTACAGTAGATTACATTACATTACATTCGATTAGATTAGTTTATATTAGATTAGATTACATTACATTTGATTACATTAGATTAATTAGATTAGATTAGATTACATTAGATTCGATTACATCTGATGAGAT
Source organism: Chiloscyllium punctatum (assembly GCF_047496795.1). Taxonomy (NCBI): domain Eukaryota; kingdom Metazoa; phylum Chordata; class Chondrichthyes; order Orectolobiformes; family Hemiscylliidae; genus Chiloscyllium; species Chiloscyllium punctatum. Next base: position 38,032,343 of record NC_092785.1, read on the forward strand.
TACATGTCATTAGATTACATTAGATTATATTAGATTAGATTAGATTACATTTCATTAGATTAGTTTATTTTACATTTGATTAGATCACATTAGATTAGAATAAATTAGATTACTTTACATTAGATTAGTTTAGATTACATTACTTTCGATTACATTATATTAGATTAGATTACATTACATTAGATTACATTAAATTGGATTAGATTAGATTTCATTAGATTAGGTTAGATTACATTAGATTAGATTAGATGAGATTACATTACATTACATTACATTAGATTCGGATAGATTAGATTTAATTACATTAGATTAGATTACATTAGATTAGATTAGATTAGAGTACATTAGATTAGATTAGATTGGATTAGAATAGATTAGTTTACATTAGAGTACATTACATTAGATTAGATTACATTAGATAAGGTTACATTACATTAGATTAGATTAGATTAGACTACATTTCATTAGATTACATTACATTAGATTAGATTAGATTTCATTAGATTAGATTAGATTACATTGGATTAGATTAGAGTACATTAGATTAGATTAGGTTACATTAGATTAGATTACATTACATTAGAGGACATTAGATTAGTTCAGATTACATTAGATAAAGTTACATTAGATTACATTTCATTAGATTACATTATATTTGATGAGATTAGATTACATTCGAACAACTTAGATTAGATTACATTAGATTAAATTAGATTAGATTACATTAGATTATTTTAGATTAGATTATATTAAATTAGATTACATTAGATTACATTACATTAAATTACATTAGATCATCTTAGATTAGATTACATTACATTAGATTACATAAGATTAGATGACATTACATTAGATTACATTACATTACATTAAATTGCAATAGATTAGATTAGATTAGATTAGATTACATGATACAGACTGCACGTCTTAAATCACTGAGTAGAGCTTCTCTCCTTCATTCAATGGGTCAAGCTTAACGCTTTCATTCAAAGAAACAATCTGCATTCATTGAATCATTGAATCAAACAACAATCATTGATTCAATGAATCAAACCTTGTTTCAATGGAACAAACCTATCTCCCTTATTTAGTGAACCAAACTGCATATTCATTACATATTCAATGAAAGAGGCTGCATTTGTCAATTCAATGAGTAGAGATACTCTCATTCATTCAATGGCACAAGTTTCACGCATTGTCTCTGTCAAACTACACACGTTTACTAGATGAAACAAACTGCCCGTCTTAATTCAATGAATAGAGCTTCTCTCATTCATTCAATGTGTCAAGCTCACCGTTTGAATTTAATGAAACAAACTGCATTGATTGAATCACTGAATCAAACTAGAATCATTTATTCAATTAATCAAACCTTATTCCTTGTTTCATTCGAACAAACCTACCTCACTTATTTAGTGAATCCTACTATACTTATTCGTTCAATGAAACAGACTGCACATGATAATTCAATGAAGGTACTCTTAACGCATTGATTCAACCAAACAAATTGCACACATTTAGTTCATGAAGCAAACTGCATTTGTCAATTCAATGAATATAGCTACTCATTCATTCAATGTCACAAACTTCATACATTGTCTCAATCAAACTGCGCACATTCACTCCATGAACCAAACTGCACGTGTTAATTCAATGAGCAGAGCTCCTCTCATCAGTCAATGATGAGCTTAACGCTTTCATTCAATGAAACAAACAGCTTTCGTTGAATCATTGAATCAAATTCGAATGATGGATTCAATGTAGATTAGATTAGATTAGATTAGATTAGATTAGATTAGATTACATTCGATTACATTAGATCAGATTATATTACATTAGATTATATTAGATTAGATTACATTACATTAGATTACAGTACATTACATTGCATTAGATTACTTTAGATTAGATTACATTAGATTATATCACTTTAGAATAGGTTACATTAGAATAGATTACAATAGATTGGATTAGATTAGATTAGATTAGATTAGATTACAATACATTACATTCGATTAGATGACATTACATTAGATTACATTACATAATATGAGACTACATTAGATTAGATTAGATTACATTAGATTACATGAGATTTGCTTAGATTAGATTACATCAGATTAGATTAGATTACATTTGATTCGATTACATTTGATGAGATAACATTTTATTAGATTACATTAGATTATATTAGATTAGATTAGATTACCTTACATTAGAGTAGACTAGTTTACATTTGATTAGATAGATTTGATTAGATTACATTAGATGACATTAGATTAGTTTAGATTACATTACATTCGATTAGATTACATTAGATTAGACTACATTACATTAGATTACATTACATTAGATTAGATTAGATTTCTTTAGATTAGATTAGATTACATTAGATTAGATTAGAGTACATTAGATTAGATTAGGTTACATTAGATTAGATTACATTACATTAGAGAACATTAGTTTAGATCAGATTACATTAGATAAAGTTTCATTAGATTACATTACATTAGATTACATTATATTTGATGAGATTAGATTACATTCGAACAATTTAGATTAGATTACATTAGATTAAATTAGATTATATTACATTAGATTATTTTAGATTATATTATATTAAATTAGATTACATTAGATTACATCAGAGTCAGGAGTGTGGTGCTGGAAAAGCACGGCAGGTCGGGCAGCATCGGAGGAGCAGGAGATTTGACGTTTCGGGCCGGAGCCCTTCATCAGGGATGAGGCTTGTGGGCTGGGGGCTGAGAGATAAATGGGAGGGTGGGGTTGGTAACTGAGAAAGCGATGGGTGGATGAAGGTGGGGGAGTAGGTGATTGGTCAGAGGGGGGCAATTAGGGTGGCACAGTAGTTAGCACTGCTGCCTCACAGCGCCAGAGACCCGGGTTCAATTCCAACCTCAGGCGATTGACTATGTGGAGTTTGCACGTTCTCCCCGTGTCTGCGTGGGTTTCCTCCGGGTGCTCCGGATTCCTCCCACAGTCCATAAATGTGCAGGTTAGGTGAATTGGCCATGGTAAATTGCCTGTAGTGTTAGGTGAAGGGGTAAATGTAGGGGAATGGGTCTGGGTGGGTTACGCTTCAGCGGGTCGGTGTGGACTTGTTGGGCCGAAGGGCCTGTTTCCACACTGTAAGTCATCTAATCTAATCTAATCTAATTACATTAAATTACATTAGATTATCTTAGATTAGATTATATTACATTAGATTACTTCATATTAGATTAGATTAGATTTGATTCGATTACATTAGATGTGATTACATTTCATTAGATAACATTAGATTATATTAGATTACAGTAGATTACATTACATTACATTCGATTAGATTAGTTTATATTAGATTAGATTACATTACATTTGATTACATTAGATTAATTAGATTAGATTAGATTACATTAGATTCGATTACATCTGATGAGATTACATGTCATTAGATTACATTAGATTATATTAGATTAGATTAGATTACATTTCATTAGATTAGTTTATTTTACATTTGATTAGATCACATTGATTAGATTTCATTAGATTAGATTAGATTACATTGGATTAGATTAGAGTACATTAGATTAGATTAGGTTACATTAGATTAGATTACATTACATTAGAGGACATTAGATTAGATCAGATTACATTAGATAAAGTTACATTAGATTACATTACATTAGATTACATTATATTTGATGAGATTAGATTACATTCGAACAACTTAGATTAGATTACATTAGATTAAATTAGATTAGATTACATTAGATTATTTTAGATTAGATTATATTAAATTAGATTACATTAGATTACATTACATTAAATTACATTAGATCATCTTAGATTAGATTACATTACATTAGATTACATAAGATTAGATGACATTACATTAGATTACATTACATTACATTAAATTGCAATAGATTAGATTAGATTAGATTAGATTACATGATACAGACTGCACGTCTTAAATCACTGAGTAGAGCTTCTCTCCTTCATTCAATGGGTCAAGCTTAACGCTTTCATTCAAAGAAACAATCTGCATTCATTGAATCATTGAATCAAACAACAATCATTGATTCAATGAATCAAACCTTGTTTCAATGGAACAAACCTATCTCCCTTATTTAGTGAACCAAATTGCATATTCATTGCATATTCAATGAAAGAGGCTGCATTTGTCAATTCAATGAGTAGAGATACTCTCATTCATTCAATGGCACAAGTTTCATGCATTGTCTCTGTCAAACTACACACGTTTACTAGATGAAACAAACTGCCCGTCTTAATTCAATGAATAGAGCTTCTCTCATTCATTCAATGTGTCAAGCTCACCGTTTGTATTTAATGGAACAAACTGCCTTGATTGAATCACTGAATCAAACTAGAATTTTTGATTCAATGAATCAAACCTTATTCCTTGTTTCATTCGAACAAACCTAACTCACTTATTTAGTGAATCCCAGTACACGTATTCGTTCAATGAAACAGACTGCACATGATAATTCAATGAAGGTACTCTCAATGCATTGATTCAACCAAACAAATTGCACACATTTAGTTCATGAAGCAAACTGCATTCGTCAATGCAATGAATTCATTCAAAGTCACAAGCTTCACACATTGTCTCAATGAAAATGCACACATTCACTCCGTGAACAAACTGCACGTGTTAATTCAATGAGCAGAGCTTCTCTCCTCAATGATGAGTTTAACGCTTTCATTCAATGAAACAAACAGCTTTCGTTGAATCATTGAAACAAATTCGAATGATGGATTCAATGTAGGTTAGATTACATTAGATTAGATTAGATTAGATTAGATTACATTACATTACATTAGATTACATAACATTAGATTACATTAGATTAGATTACATTAGATTACATAAGATTAGATGACATTACATTAGATTACATTACATTACATTAAATTGCAATAGATTAGATTAGATTAGATTAGATTATATTACATGTTACAGACTGCACGTCTTAAATCACTGAGTAGAGCTTCTCTGCTTCATTCAATGGGTCAAGGTTAACGCTTTCATTCAAAGAAACAAACTGCATTCTTTGAATCATTGAATCAAACAACAATCATTGATTCAATGAATCAAACCTTGTTTCAATGGAACAAACCTATCTCCCTTATTTAGTGAACCAAACTGCATATTCATTGCATACTCAATGAAAGAGGCTGCATTCGTCAATTCAATGAGTGGAGCTACTCTCATTCATTCAATGGCACAAGTTTCACGCATTGTCTCTGTCAAACTACACACGTTTACTAGATGAAGCAAACTGCCCGTCTTAATTCAATGAATAGAGCTTCTCTCATTCATTCAATGTGTCAAGCTCACCGTTTGAATTTAATGAAACAAACTGCATTGATTGAATCACTGAATCAAACTAGAATCATTTATTCAATTAATCAAACCTTATTCCTTGTTTCATTCGAACAAACCTACCTCACTTATTTAGTGAATCCTACTGCACTTATTCGTTCAATGAAACAGACTGCACATGATAATTCAATGAAGGTATTCTTAACGCATTGATTCAACCAAACAAATTGCACACATTTAGTTCATGAAGCAAACTGCATTTGTCAATTCAATGAATATAGCTACTCATTCATTCAATGTCACAAACTTCATACATTGTCTCAATCAAACTGCGCACATTCACTCCATGAACCAAACTGCACGTGTTAATTCAATGAGCATGCGCCTGTCATCAGTCAATGATGAGCTTAACGCTTTCATTCAATGAAACAAACAGCTTTCGTTGAATCATTGAATCAAATTCGAATGATGGATTCAATGTAGATTAGATTACATTAGATTAGATTAGATTAGATTACATTCGATTACATTAGATCAGATTATATTACATTAGATTATATTAGATTAGATTACATTACATTAGATTACAGTACATTACAATACATTACATTAGATTACTTTAGATTAGATTACATTAGATTATATTACATTAGAATAGGTTACATTAGAATAGATTACAATAGATTAGATTAGATTACATTAGATTAGATTAGATTAGATTACAATACATTACATTCGATTAGATGACATTACATTAGATTACATTACATAATATGAGACTACATTAGATTAGATTAGATTAGATTAGATTACATTAGATTACATGAGATTTGCTTAGATTAGATTACATCAGATTAGATTAGATTACATTTGATTCGATTACATTTGATGAGATAACATTTCATTAGATTACTTTAGATTATATTAGATTAGATTAGATTACCTTACATTAGATTAGACTAGTTTACATTTGATTAGATAGATTTGATTAGATTACATTAGATGACATTAGATTAGTTTAGATTACATTACATTCGATTAGATTACATTAGATTAGACTACATTACATTAGATTACATTACATTAGATTAGTTTAGATTTCTTTAGACTGGATTAGATTACATTAGATTAGATTAGAGTACATTAGATTAGATTACATTACATTAGAGAACATTAGATTTGATCAGATTACATTAGATAAAGTTTCATTAGATTACATTACATTAGATTACATTATGTTTGATGAGATTAGATTACATTCGAACAATTTAGATTAGATTACATTAGATTAAATTAGATTAGATTACATTAGATTATTTTAGATTATATTATATTAAATTAGATTACATTAGATTACATTACATTAAATTACATTAGATTATCTTAGATTAGATTATATTACATTAGATTACTTCATATTAGATTAGATTAGATTTGATTCGATTACATTAGATGTGATTACATTTCATTAGATAACATTAGATTATATTAGATTAGAGTAGATTACATTACATTACATTCGATTAGATTAGTTTATATTAGATTAGATTACATTACATTTGATTACATTAGATTAGATTAGATTAGATTACATTAGATTAATTAGATTAGATTAGATTACATTAGATTCGATTACATCTGATGAGATTACATTTCATTAGATTACATTAGATTATATTAGATTAGATTAGATTACATTTCATTAGATTAGTTTATTTTACATTTGATTAGATCACATTAGATTAGAATAAATTAGATTACTTTACATTAGATTAGTTTAGATTACATTACTTTCGATTAGATTATATTAGATTAGATTAAATTACATTAGATTACATTAAATTAGATTAGATTAGATTTCATTAGATTAGGTTAGATTACATTAGATTAGATTAGATGAGATTACATTACATTACATTACATTAGATTCGGATAGATTAGATTTAATTACATTAGATTAGATTACATTAGATTAGATTAGAGTACATTAGATTAGATTAGATTGGATTAGATTAGATTAGGTTACATTAGAGTACATTAGATTAGATTAGATTACATTAGATAAGGTTACATTAGATTAGATTAGATTAGATTACATTAGATTAGATTAGATTAGATTAGATTAGATTAGATTACAATAAATTACATTAGATTAGATTCCATTAGATTATATTACATTAGAATAGGTTACATTAGAATAGATTACAATAGATTAGATTAGATTACATTAGATTAGATTAGATTGCAATACATTACATTCGATTAGATGACATTACATTAGATTACATTACATAATATGAGATTAGATTAGATTAGATTACATGAGATTTGCTTAGATTAGATTACATTAGATTAGATTAGTTTAGATTACATTTGATGAGATAACATTTCATCAGATTACATTAGATTATATTAGATTAGATTAGATTACATTATATTAGATTAGATTAGTTTACATTCGATTAGATTAGATTTGATTAGATTACATTAGATGACATTAGATTAGTTTAGATTACATTACATTCGATTAGATTACATTAGATTAGACTACATTTCATTAGATTACATTACATTAGATTAGATTAGATTTCATTAGATTAGATTAGATTACATTAGATTAGATTAGAGTACATTAGATTAGATTAGGTTAAATTAGATTAGATTACATTACATTAGAGGACATTAGATTAGATCAGATTACATTAGATAAAGTTACATTAGATTACATTACATTAGATTACATTATATTTGATGAGATTAGATTACATTCGAACAACTTAGATTAGATTACATTAGATTAAATTAGATTAGATTACATTAGATTATTTTAGATTAGATTATATTAAGTTAGATTACATTAGATTACATTACATTAAATTACATTAGAGTATTTTAGATCAGATTACATTACATTAGATTACTTCATATTAGATTAGATTAGATTTGATTCGATTACGTTAGATGTGATTATATTTCATTAGATAACATTAGATTATATTAGATTACAGTAGATTACATTACATTCAATTAGATTAGTTTATATTAGATTAGATTACATTTCATTTGATTACATTAGATTAGATTAGATTACATTTGATTACATTACATTACATTACATTAGATTTGATTACGTTACATTAGATTACATTACATTAGATTAATTAGATTAGATTAGATTACATTAGATTAGAGGAGAGGTTCTTTCATTCCTTCAAAGCCACAAACTGAACGCAATTAATGAATCTAACTGCAATCATTCATTCGATGAGGAACACTGTATGTGCTATTCCAATGAATCTAGCTTTTGCCATTCATTCAATGAAAGAAACTGCACGCGTTCATGCAATGATAAAAACTGCATGCGTTCATTAAATGAAACAGAGTGCACGTGTTAATTCAATGACTACAGAGATTACATTGGATTAGATTAGATTACATTAGATTACATAGATTACATGAGATTTGCTTAGATTAGATTACATTAGATTAGATTAGATTACATTTGATTCGATTACATTTGATGAGATAACGTTTCATTAGATTACGTTAGATTATATTAGATTAGAATAGATTACCTTACATTAGATTAGACTAGTTTACATTTGATTAGATAGATTTGATTAGATTACATTAGATGACATTAGATTAGTTTAGATTACACTACATTCGATTAGATTACATTAGATTAGACTACATTACATTAGATTTCATTAGATTAGATTAGATTAGATTTCATTAGATTAGATTAGATTACATTGGATTAGATTAGAGTACATTAGATTAGGTTAGGTTACATTAGATTAGATTACATTACATTAGAGAACATTAGATTAGATCAGATTACATTAGATAAAGTTACATTAGATTACATTACATTAGATTACATTATATTTGATGAGATTAGATTACATTCGAACAACTTAGATTAGATTACATTAGATTAAATTAGATTAGATTACATTAGATTATTTTAGATTAGATTATATTAAGTTAGATTACATTAGATTACATTACATTAAATTACATTAGAGTATTTTAGATCAGATTACATTACATTAGATTACTTCATATTAGATTAGATTAGATTTGATTCGATTACATTAGATGTGATTACATTTCATTAGATAACATTAGATTATATTAGATTACAGTAGATTACATTACATTCAATTAGTTTAGTTTATATTAGATTAGAATACATTACATTTGATTACATTAGATTAGATTAGATTAGATTACATTTGATTACATTACATTAGATTAGATTAGATTTGATTACGTTACATTAGATTACATTACATTAGATTAATTAGATTAGATTAGATTACATTAGATTAGAGGAGAGGTTCTTTCATTCCTTCAAAGCCACAAACTGAACGCAATTAATGAATCTAACTGCAAACATTCATTCGATGAGGAACACTGTATGTGCCATTCCAATGAATCTAGCTTTTGCCATTCATTCAATGAAAGAAACTGCACGCGTTCATGCAATGATAAAAACTGCATGCGTTCATTAAATGAAACAGAGTGCACGTGTTAATTCAATGACTACAGAGATTACATTAGATTAGATTAGATTACATTAGATTACATAGATTACATGAGATTTGCTTAGATTAGATTACATTAGATTAGATTAGATTACATTTGATTCGATTACATTTGATGAGATAACGTTTCATTAGATTACGTTAGATTATATTAGATTAGAATAGATTACCTTACATTAGATTAGACTAGTTTACATTTGATTAGATAGATTTGATTAGATTACATTAGATGACATTAGATTAGTTTAGATTACACTACATTCGATTAGATTACATTAGATTAGACTACATTACATTAGATTTCATTAGATTAGATTAGATTAGATTTCATTAGATTAGATTAGATTACATTGGATTAGATTAGAGTACATTAGATTAGATTAGGTTACATTAGATTAGATTAGATTACATTAGAGAACATTAGATTAGATCAGATTACATTAGATAAAGTTACATTAGATTACATTACATTAGATTACATTATATTTGATGAGATTAGATTACATTCGAACAACTTAGATTAGATTACATTAGATTAAATTAGATTAGATTACATTAGATTATTTTAGATTAGATTATATTAAATTAGATTACATTAGATTACATTACATTAAATTACATTAGATTATCTTAGATTAGATTATATTACATTAGATTACTTCATATTAGATTAGATTAGATTTGATTCGATAACATTAGATGTGATTACATTTCATTAGATAACATTAGATTATATTAGATTACAGTAGATTACATTACATTACATTCGATTAGATTAGTTTATATTAGATTAGATTACATTACATTTGATTACATTAGATTAGATTACATTAGATTACATTACATTAGATTAGATTTGATTACGTTACATTAGATTACATTACATTAGATTAATTAGATTAGATTAGATTACATTAGATTCGATTACATCTGATGAGATTACATTTCATTAGATTACATTAGATTATATTAGATTAGATTAGATTACATTTTATTAGATTAGTTTATTTTACATTTGATTAGATCACATTAGATTAGAATAAATTAGATTACATTACATTAGATTAGTTTAGATTTCATTACTTTCGATTAGATTATATTAGATTAGATTACATTACATTACATTCGATTAGATTAGTTTATATTAGATTAGATTACATTACATTTGATTACATTAGATTAGATTACATTAGATTACATTACATTAGATTAGATTTGATTACGTTACATTAGATTACATTACATTAGATTAATTAGATTAGATTAGATTACATTAGATTCGATTACATCTGATGAGATTACATTTCATTAGATTACATTAGATTATATTAGATTAGATTAGATTACATTTTATTAGATTAGTTTATTTTACATTTGATTAGATCACATTAGATTAGAATAAATTAGATTACATTACATTAGATTAGTTTAGATTTCATTACTTTCGATTAGATTATATTAGATTAGATTACATTACATTAGATTACATTAAATTAGATTAGATTAGATTTCATTAGATTAGATTAGATTACATTAGATTAGATTAGATGAGATTACATTACATTACATCACATTACATTCGGTTAGATTAGATTTAATTACATTAGAGTAGATTACATTAGATTAGATTAGATTAGAGTACATTAGATTAGATTAGATTGGATTAGATTAGATTAGATTACATTAGAGTACATTAGATTAGATTAGATTACATTAGATAAGGTTACATTACATTAGATTAGATTAGATTACATTACATTACATTTGATTAGATTAGATTAGATTAGATTACACTAAATTACATTAGATTAGATTACATTAGATTACATTAGATTAGATTACATTACATTAGATTACATTATATTTGATTAGATTAGATTACATTCGATTACCTTAGATTAGATTACATTAGATTATTTTAGATTAGATTAGATTAAGTTAGATTACATTAGATTACATTACATTAGATTATTTTAGATTACATTATATTACATTAGATTACTTTATATTAGATTAGATTAGATTTGATTCGATTACATTAGATGTGATTACATTTCATTAGGTAACATTAGATTATATTAGATTACATTACATTACATTCGATTAGATTAGTTTATATTAGATTACATTACATTACATTTGATTACATTACATTACATTAGATTAGATTAAATTACATTACATTAGATTACAATAGATTAGAGGAGAGGTTCTTTCATTCCTTCAAAGCCACAAACTGACCGCAATTAATGAATCTAACTGCAAACATTCATTCGATGAGGAACACTGTATGTGCTATTCCAATGTTTCTAGCTTTTGCCATTCATTCAATGATAGAAACTGCACGCGTTCATGCAATGATAAAAACTGCATGCGTTCATTAAATGAAACAGAATGCACGTGTTAATTCAATGACTACAGAGATTACATTAGATTAGATTAGATTACATTAGATTACATTAGATTACATGTGATTTGCTTAGATTAGATTACATTAGATTAGATTAGATTACATGATACAGACTGCACGTCTTAAATCACTGAGTAGAGCTTCTCTGCTTCTTTCAATGGGTCAAGGTTAACGCTTTCATTCAAAGAAACAAACTGCATTTATTGAATCATTGAATCAAATAACAATCATTGATTCAATGAATCAAACCTTGTTTCAATGGAACAAACCTATCTCCCTTATTTAGTGAACCAAACTGCATATTCATTGCATATTCAATGAAAGAGGCTGCATTCGTCAATTCAATGAGTGGAGCTACTCTCATTCATTCAATGGCACAAGTTTCACGCATTGTCTCTGTCAAACTACACACGTTTACTAGATGAAGCAAACTGCCCGTCTTAATTCAATGAATAGAGCTTCTCTCATTCATTCAATGTGTCAAGCTCACCGTTTGAATTTAATGAAACAAACTGCATTGATTGAATCACTGAATCAAACTAGAATCATTTATTCAATGAATCAAACCTTATTCCTTGTTTCATTCGAACAAACCTACCTCACTTATTTAGTGAATCCTACTACACTTATTCGTTCAATGAAACAGACTGCACATGATAATTCAATGAAGGTACTCTTAATGCATTGATTCAACCAAACAAATTGCACACATTTAGTTCATGAAGCAAACTGCATTTGTCAATTCAATGAATATAGCTACTCATTCATTCAATGTCACAAACTTCATACATTGTCTCAATCAAACTGCGCACATTCACTCCATGAACCAAACTGCACGTGTTAATTCAATGAGCAGAGCTCCTCTCATCAGTCAATGATGAGCTTAACGCTTTCATTCAATGAAACAAACAGCTTTCGTTGAATCATTGAATCAAATTCGAATGATGGATTCAATGTAGATTAGATTAGATTAGATTAGATTAGATTAGATTACATTCGATTACATTATATCAGATTATATTACATTAGATTACATTACATTAGATTACATTATATTTGATGAGATTAGATTACATTCGAACAACTTAGATTAGATTACATTAGATTAAATTAGATTAGATTACATTAGATTATTTTAGATTAGATTATATTAAATTAGATTACATTATATTACATTACTTTAAATTACATTAGATCATCTTAGATTAGATTACATTACATTAGATTACATAAGATTAGATGACATTACATTAGATTACATTACATTACATTAAGTTGCAATAGATTAGATTAGATTAGATTAGATTACATGATACAGACTGCACGTCTTAAATCACTGAGTAGAGCTTCTCTCCTTCATTCAATGGGTCAAGCTTAACGCTTTCATTCAAAGAAACAAACTGCATTCATTGAATCATTGAATCAAACAACAATCATTGATTCAATGAATCAAACCTTGTTTCAATGGAACAAACCTATCTCCCTTATTTAGTGAACCAAACTGCATATTCATTGCATATTCAATGAAAGAGGCTGCATTTGTCAATTCAATGAGTAGAGATACTCTCATTCATTCAATGGCACAAGTTTCATGCATTGTCTCTGTCAAACTACACACGTTTACTAGATGAAACAAACTGCCCGTCTTAATTCAATGAATAGAGCTTCTCTCATTCATTCAATGTGTCAAGCTCACCGTTTGTATTTAATGGAACAAACTGCCTTGATTGAATCACTGAATCAAACTAGAATTTTTGATTCAATGAATCAAACCTTATTCCTTGTTTCATTCGAACAAAGCTAACTCACTTATTTAGTGAATCCCAGTACACGTATTCGTTCAATGAAACAGACTGCACATGATAATTCAATGAAGGTACTCTTAATGCATTGATTCAACCAAACAAATTGCACACATTTAGTTCATGAAGCAAACTGCATTTGTCAATGCAATGAATTCATTCAAAGTCACAAGCTTCACATATTGTCTCAATGAAAATGCACACATTCACTCCGTGAACAAACTGCACGTGTTAATTCAATGAGCAGAGCTTCTCTCCTCAATGATGAGTTTAACGCTTTCATTCAATGAAACAAACAGCTTTCGTTGAATCATTGAAACAAATTCGAATGATGGATTCAATGTAGGTTAGATTACATTAGATTAGATTAGATTAGATTAGATTACATTACATTAGATTACATAACATTAGATTACATTAGATTAGATTACATAAGATTAGATGACATTACATTAGATTACATTACATTACATTAAATTGCAATAGATTAGATTAGATTAGATTATATTACATGATACAGACTGCACGTCTTAAATCACTGAGTAGAGCTTCTCTGCTTCATTCAATGGGTCAAGGTTAACGCTTTCATTCAAAGAAACAAACTGCATTCTTTGAATCATTGAATCAAACAACAATCATTGATTCAATGAATCAAACCTTGTTTCAATGGAACAAACCTATCTCCCTTATTTAGTGAACCAAACTGCATATTCATTGCATATTCAATGAAAGAGGCTGCATTCGTCAATTCAATGAGTGGAGCTCCTCTCATTCATTCAATGGCACAAGTTTCACGCATTGTCTCTGTCAAACTACACACGTTTACTAGATGAAGCAAACTGCCCGTCTTAATTCAATGAATAGAGCTTCTCTCATTCATTCAATGTGTCAAGCTCACCGTTTGAATTTAATGAAACAAACTGCATTGATTGAATCACTGAATCAAACTAGAATCATTTATTCAATTAATCAAACCTTATTCCTTGTTTCATTCGAACAAACCTACCTCACTTATTTAGTGAATCCTACTACACTTATTCGTTCAATGAAACAGACTGCACATGATAATTCAATGAAGGTACTCTTAACGCATTGATTCAACCAAACAAATTGCACACATTTAGTTCATGAAGCAAACTGCATTTGTCAATTCAATGAATATAGCTACTCATTCATTCAATGTCACAAACTTCATACATTGTCTCAATCAAACTGCGCACATTCACTCCATGAACCAAACTGCACGTGTTAATTCAATGAGCAGAGCTCCTCTCATCAGTCAATGATGAGCTTAACGCTTTCATTCAATGAAACAAACAGCTTTCGTTGAATCATTGAATCAAATTCGAATGATGGATTCAATGTAGATTAGATTACATTAGATTAGATTAGATTAGATTACATTCGATTACATTAGATCAGATTATATTACATTAGATTATATTAGATTAGATTACATTACATTAGATTACAGTACATTACAATACATTACATTAGATTACTTTAGATTAGATTACATTAGATTATATTACATTAGAATAGGTTACATTAGAATAGATTACAATAGATTAGATTAGATTAGATTACATTAGATTAGATTAGATTAGATTACAATGCATTACATTCGATTAGATGACATTACATTAGATTACATTACATAATATGAGACTACATTAGATTAGATTAGATTACATTAGATTACATTAGATTACATGAGATTTGCTTAGATTAGATTACATCAGATTAGATTAGATTACATTTGATTCGATTACATTTGATGAGATAACATTTCATTAGATTACTTCAGATTATATTAGATTAGATTAGATTACCTTACATTAGATTAGACTAGTTTACATTTGATTAGATAGATTTGATTAGATTACATTAGATGACATTAGATTAGTTTAGATTACATTACATTCGATTAGATTACATTAGATTAGACTACATTACATTAGATTACATTACATTAGATTAGTTTAGATTTCTTTAGATTAGATTAGATTACATTAGATTAGATTAGAGTACATTAGATTAGATTACATTACATTAGAGAACATTAGATTTGATCAGATTACATTAGATAAAGTTTCTTTAGAATACATTACATTAGATTACATTATGTTTGATGAGATTAGATTACATTCGAACAATTTAGATTAGATTACATTAGATTAAATTAGATTAGATTACATTAGATTATTTTAGATTATATTATATTAAATTAGATTACATTAGATTACATTACATTAAATTACATTAGATTATCTTAGATTAGATTATATTACATTAGATTACTTCATATTAGATTAGATTAGATTTGATTCGATTACATTAGATGTGATTACATTTCATTAGATAACATTAGATTATATTAGATTAGAGTAGATTACATTACATTACATTCGATTAGATTAGTTTATATTAGATTAGATTACATTACATTTGATTACATTAGATTAGATTACATTAGATTAATTAGATAAGATTAGATTACATTAGATTCGATTACATCTGATGAGATTACATTTCATTAGATTACATTAGATTATATTAGATTAGATTAGATTACATTTCATTAGATTAGTTTATTTTACATTTGATTAGATCACATTAGATTAGAATAAATTAGATTACTTTACATTAGATTAGTTTAGATTACATTACTTTCGATTAGATTATATTAGATTAGATTACATTACATTAGATTACATTAAATTAGATTAGATTAGATTTCATTAGATTAGGTTAGATTACATTAGATTAGATTAGATGAGATTACATTACATTACATTAGATTCGGATAGATTAGATTTAATTACATTAGATTAGATTACATTAGATTAGATTAGATTAGAGTACATTAGATTAGATTAGATTGGATTAGATTAGATTAGATTACATTAGAGTACATTAGATCAGATTAGATTACATTAGATAAGGTTACATTAGATTAGATTAGATTAGATTACATTACATTACATTTGATTAGATTAGATTAGATTAGATTACAATAAATTACATTAGATTAGATTCCATTAGATTATATTACATTAGAATAGGTTACATTAGAATAGATTACAATAGATTAGATTAGATTACATTAGATTAGATTAGATTGCAATACATTACATTCGATTAGATGACATTACATTAGATTACATTACATAATATGAGATTAGATTAGATTAGATTACATGAGATTTGCTTAGATTAGATTACATTAGATTAGATTAGTTTAGATTACATTTGATTCGATTACATTTGATGAGATAACATTTCATTAGATTACATTAGATTATATTAGATTAGATTAGATTACATTATATTAGATTAGATTAGTTTACATTTGATTAGATTAGATTTGATTAGATTACATTAGATGACATTAGATTAGTTTAGATTACATTACATTCGATTAGATTACATTAGATTAGACTACATTTCATTAGATTACATTACATTAGATTAGATTAGATTTCATTAGATTAGATTAGATTACATTAGATTAGATTAGAGTACATTAGATTAGATTAGGTTACATTAGATTAGATTACATTACATTAGAGGACATTAGATTAGATCAGATTACATTAGATAAAGTTACATTAGATTACATTACATTAGATTACATTATATTTGATGAGATTAGATTACATTCGAACAACTTAGATTAGATTACATTAGATTAAATTAGATTAGATTACATTAGATTACATTACATTAAATTACATTAGAGTATTTTAGATCAGATTACATTACATTAGATTACTTCATATTAGATTAGATTAGATTTGATTCGATTACATTAGATGTGATTATATTTCATTAGATAACATTAGATTATATTACATTACAGTAGATTACATTACATTCAATTAGATTAGTTTATATTAGATTAGATTACATTACATTTGATTACATTAGATTAGATTAGATTAGATTACATTTGATTACATTACATTAGATTAGATTAGATTTGATTACGTTACATTAGATTACATTACATTAGATTAATTAGATTAGATTAGATTACATTAGATTAGAGGAGAGGTTCTTTCATTCCTTCAAAGCCACAAACTGAACGCAATTAATGAATCTAACTGCAAACATTCATTCGATGAGGAACACTGTATGTGCTATTCCAATGAATCTAGCTTTTGCCATTCATTCAATGAAAGAAACTGCACGCGTTCATGCAATGATAAAAACTGCATGCGTTCATTAAATGAAACAGAGTGCACGTGTTAATTCAATGACTACAGAGATTACATTAGATTAGATTAGATTACATTAGATTACATAGATTACATGAGATTTGCTTAGATTAGATTACATTAGATTAGATTAGATTACATTTGATTCGATTACATTTGATGAGATAACATTTCATTAGATTACGTTAGATTATATTAGATTAGAATAGATTACCTTACATTAGATTAGACTAGTTTACATTTGATTAGATAGATTTGATTAGATTACATTAGATGACATTAGATTAGTTTAGATTACACTACATTCGATTAGATTACATTAGATTAGACTACATTACATTAGATTGCATTAGATTAGATTAGATTAGATTTCATTAGATTAGATTAGATTACATTAGATTAGATTAGAGTACATTAGATTAGATTAGGTTACATTAGATTAGATTACATTACATTAGAGAACATTAGATTAGATCAGATTACATTAGATAAAGTTACATTAGATTACATTACATTAGATTACATTATATTTGATGAGATTAGATTACATTCGAACAACTTAGATTAGATTACATTAGATTAAATTAGATTAGATTACATTAGAATATTTTAGATTAGATTATATTAAATTAGATTACATTAGATTACATTACATTAAATTACATTAGATTATCTTAGATTAGATTATATTACATTAGATTACTTCATATTAGATTAGATTAGATTTGATTCGATAACATTAGATGTGATTCCATTTCATTAGATAACATTAGATTATATTAGATTACAGTAGATTACATTACATTACATTCGATTAGATTAGTTTATATTAGATTAGATTACATTACATTTGATTACATTAGATTAGATTACATTAGATTACATTACATTAGATTAGATTTGATTACGTTACATTAGATTACATTACATTAGATTAATTAGATTAGATTAGATTACATTAGATTCGATTACATCTGATGAGATTACATTTCATTAGATTACATTAGATTATATTAGATTAGATTAGATTACATTTTATTAGATTAGTTTATTTTACATTTGATTAGATCACATTAGATTAGAATAAATTAGATTACATTACATTAGATTAGTTTAGATTTCATTACTTTCGATTATATTATATTAGATTAGATTACATTACATTAGATTACATTAAATTAGATTAGATTAGATTTCATTAGATTAGATTAGATTACATTAGATTAGATTAGATTAGATTACATTACATTACATTACATTACATTCGGTTAGATTAGATTTAATTACATTAGAGTAGATTACATTAGATTAGATTAGATTAGAGTACATTAGATTAGATTAGATTGGATTAGATTAGATTAGATTACATTAGAGTACATTAGATTACATTAGATTACATTAGATAAGGTTACATTACATTAGATTAGATTAGATTACATTACATTACATTTGATTAGATTAGATTAGATTAGATTACAATAAATTACATTAGATTAGATTACATTAGATTACATTAGATTAGATTACATTACATTAGATTACATTATATTTGATTAGATTAGATTACATTCGATTAGCTTAGATTAGATTACATTAGATTATTTTAGATTAGATTAGATTAAGTTAGATTACATTAGATTACATTACATTAGATTATTTTAGATTACATTATATTACATTAGATTACTTTATATTAGATTAGATTAGATTTGATTCGATTACATTAGATGTGATTACATTTCATTAGATAACATTAGATTATATTAGATTACATTACATCACATTCGATTAGATTAGTTTATATTAGATTACATTACATTACATTTGATTACATTACATTACATTAGATTAGATTAAATTACATTACATTAGATTACAATAGATTAGAGGAGAGGTTCTTTCATTCCTTCAAAGCCACAAACTGACCGCAATTAATGAATCTAACTGCAAACATTCATTCGATGAGGAACACTGTATGTGCTATTCCAATGTTTCTAGCTTTTGCCATTCATTCAATGATAGAAACTGCACGCGTTCATGCAATGATAAAAACTGCATGCGTTCATTAATGAAACAGAATGCACGTGTTAATTCAATGAGTACAGCTTTTCTTTTTTATTCACTTTCTCGAGCTTAGCACTTTCATTCAATGAAACCAAATGCTTCATTGAATCATTGAGTCAAACTGCCATCATTGACTCAATGAATCAAAGAGTATTAATGGATTCCATCGAACAAACTTAACTCATTTACTTCGTGAATCCAACTGCACCCATTCATTCAATGAAATGATTTGTATGTCTTAAATAAAAGAGTCGAGCTCCAGCCATTCATTCAGTGCCACGAGCAAAACGTATTCATTCAATTGAGCACACTGCACTCATGATACAGACTGCACGTCTTAAATCAATGAGTAGAGCTTCTCTCCTTCATTCAATGGGTCAAGCTTAACGCTTTCATTCAAAGAAACAAACTGCATTCATTGAATCATTGAATCAAACAACAATCATTGATTCAATGAATCAAACCTTGTTTCAATGGAACAAACCTACCTCCCTTATTTAGTGTACCAAACTGCATATTCATTGCATATTCAATGAAAGAGGCTGCATTTGTCAATTCAATGAGTAGAGATACTCTCATTCATTCAATGACGCATTGTCTCTGTCAAACTACACACGTTTACTAGATGAAACAAACTGCCCGTCTTAATTCAATGAATAGAGCTTCTCTCATTCATTCAATGTGTCAAGCTCACCGTTTGCATTTAATGAATCAAACTGCCTTGATTGAATCACTGAATCAAACTAGAATCATTGATTCAATGAATGAAACCTTATTCCTTGTTTCATTCGAACAAACCTACCTCACTTATTTAGTGAATCCTACTACACTTATTCGTTCAATGAAACAGACTGCACATGATAATTCAATGAAGGTACTCTTAATGCATTGATTCAACCAAACAAATTGCACACATTTAGTTCATGAAGCAAACTGCATTTGTCAATTCAATGAATATAGCTACTCATTCATTCAATGTCACAAACTTCATACATTGTCTCAATCAAACTGCGCACATTCACTCCATGAACCAAACTGCACGTGTTAATTCAATGAGCAGAGCTCCTCTCATCAGTCAATGATGAGCTTAACGCTTTCATTCAATGAAACAAACAGCTTTCGTTGAATCATTGAATCAAATTCATATGATGGATTCAATGTAGATTAGATTACATTAGATTAGATTAGATTAGATTAGATTCGATTACATTAGATCAGATTATATTACATTAGATTATATTAGATTAGATTACATTACATTAGATTACAGTACATTACATTGCATTAGATTACTTTAGATTAGATTACATTAGATTATATTACTTTAGAATAGGTTACATTAGAATAGATTACAATAGATTGGATTAGATTAGATTAGCTTAGATTACAATACATTACATTCGATTAGATGACATTACATTAGATTACATTACATAATATGAGATTACATTAGATTAGATTAGATTAGATTACATTATATTACATGAGATTTGCTTAGATTAGATTAGATTAGATTAGATTAGATTAGATTACATTTGATTCGATTACATTTAATGAGATAACATTTCATTAGATTACATTAGATTATATTAGATTAGATTAGATTACATTACATTAGATTAGATTAGTTTACATTTGATTAGATTAGATTTGATTAGATTACATTAGATGACATTAGATTAGTTTAGATTACATTACATTCGATTAGATTACATTAGATTAGACTACATTTCATTAGATTACATTACATTAGATTAGATTAGATTTCATTAGATTAGATTAGATTACATTGGATTAGATTAGAGTACATTAGATTAGATTAGGTTACATTAGATTAGAATACATTACATTACAGGACATTAGATTAGATCAGATTACATTAGATAAAGTTACATTAGATTACATTACATTAGATTACATTATATTTGATGAGATTAGATTACATTCGAACAACTTAGATTAGATTACATTAGATTAAATTAGATTATATTACATTAGATTATTTTAGATTAGATTATATTAAATTAGATTACATTAGATTACATTACATTAAATTACATTAGATCATCTTAGATTAGATTACATTACATTAGATTACATAAGATTAGATGACATTACATTAGATTACATTACATTACATTAAATTGCAATAGATTAGATTAGATTAGATTAGATTATATTACATGATACAGACTGCACGTCTTAAATCACTGAGTAGAGCTTCTCTGCTTCATTCAATGGGTCAAGGTTAACGCTTTCATTCAAAGAAACAAACTGCATTTATTGAATCATTGAATCAAAAAACAATCATTGATTCAATGATTCAAACCTTGTTTCAATGGAACAAACCTATCTCCCTTATTTAGTGAACCAAACTGCATATTCATTGCATATTCAATGAAAGAGGCTGCATTCGTCAATTCAATGAGTAGAGCTACTCTCATTCATTCAATGGCACAAGTTTCACGCATTGTCTCTGTCAAACTACACACGTTTACTAGATGAAGCAAACTGCCCGTCTTAATTCAATGAATAGAGCTTCTCTCATTCATTCAATGTGTCAAGCTCACCGTTTGAATTTAATGAAACAAACTGCATTGATTGAATCACTGAATCAAACTAGAATCATTTATTCAATTAATCAAACCTTATTCCTTGTTTCATTCGAACAAACCTACCTCACTTATTTAGTGAATCCTACTACACTTATTCGTTCAATGAAACAGACTGCACATGATAATTCAATGAAGGTACTCTTAATGCATTGATTCAACCAAACAAATTGCACACATTTAGTTCATGAAGCAAACTGCATTTGTCAATTCAATGAATATAGCTACTCATTCATTCAATGTCACAAACTTCATACATTGTCTCAATCAAACTGCGCACATTCACTCCATGAACCAAACTGCACGTGTTAATTCAATGAGCAGAGCTCCTCTCATCAGTCAATGATGAGCTTAACGCTTTCATTCAATGAAACAAACAGCTTTCGTTGAATCATTGAATCAAATTCGAATGATGGATTCAATGTAGATTAGATTACATTAGATTAGATTAGATTAGATTACATTCGATTACATTATATCAGATTATATTACATTAGATTATATTAGATTAGATTACATTACATTAGATTACAGTACATTACAATACATTACATTAGATTAGTTTAGATTAGATTACATTAGATTATATTACATTAGAATAGGTTACATTAGAATAGATTACAATAGATTAGATTAGATTACATTAGATTAGATTTGATTAGATTACAATACATTACATTCGATTAGATGACATTACATTAGATTACATTACATAATATGAGACTACATTAGATTAGATTAGATTACATTAGATTACATGAGATTTGCTTAGATTAGATTACATTAGATTAGATTAGATTAGATTTGATTCGATTACATTTGATGAGATAACATTTTATTAGATTACATTAGATTATATTAGATTAGATTAGATTACCTTACGTTAGATTAGACTAGTTTACATTTGATTAGATAGATTTGATTAGATTACATTAGATGACATTAGATTAGTTTAGATTACATTACATTCGATTAGATTACATTAGATTAGACTACATTACATTAGATTACATTACATTAGATTAGATTAGATTTCTTTAGATTAGATTAGATTACATTAGATTAGATTAGAGTACATTAGATTAGATTAGGTTACATTAGATTAGATTACATTACATTAGAGAACATTAGATTAGATCAGATTACATTAGATAAAGTTTCATTAGATTACATTACATTAGATTACATTATATTTGATGAGATTAGATTACATTCGAACAACTTAGATTAGATTACATTAGATTATATTAGATTAGTTTACATTTGATTAGATTAGATTTGATTAGATTACATTAGATGACATTAGATTAGTTTAGATTACATTACATTCGATTAGATTACATTAGACTGGACTACATTTCATTAGATTACATTACATTAGATTAGATTAGATTTCATTAGATTAGATTAGATTACATTGGATTAGATTAGAGTACATTAGATTAGATTAGGTTACATTAGATTAGATTACATTACATTAGAGGACATTAGATTAGATCAGATTACATTAGATAAAGTTACATTAGATTACATTACATTAGATTACATTATATTTGATGAGATTAGATTACATTCGAACAACTTAGATTAGATTACATTAGATTAAATTAGATTAGATTACATTAGAATATTTTAGATTAGATTATATTAAATTAGATTACATTAGATTACATTACATTAGATTACATTACATTAGATTAGATTAGATTTCATTAGATTAGATTAGATTACATTGGATTAGATTAGAGTACATTAGATTAGATTAGGTTACATTAGATTAGATTACATTACATTAGAGGACATTAGATTAGATCAGATTACATTAGATAAAGTTACATTAGATTACATTACATTAGATTACATTATATTTGATGAGATTAGATTACATTCGAACAACTTAGATTAGATTACATTAGATTAAATTAGATTAGATTACATTAGATTATTTTAGATTAGATTATATTAAATTAGATTACATTAGATTACATTACATTAAATTACATTAGATCATCTTAGATTAGATTACATTACATTAGATTACATAAGATTAGATGACATTACATTAGATTACATTACATTACATTAAATTGCAATAGATTAGATTAGATTAGATTAGATTACATGATACAGACTGCACGTCTTAAATCACTGAGTAGAGCTTCTCTCCTTCATTCAATGGGTCAAGCTTAACGCTTTCATTCAAAGAAACAAACTGCATTCATTGAATCATTGAATCAAACAACAATCATTGATTCAATGAATCAAACCTTGTTTCAATGGAACAAACCTATCTCCCTTATTTAGTGAACCAAACTGCATATTCATTGCGTATTCAATGAAAGAGGCTGCATTTGTCAATTCAATGAGTAGAGATACTCTCATTCATTCAATGGCACAAGTTTCACGCATTGTCTCTGTCAAACTACACACGTTTACTAGATGAAACAAACTGCCCGTCTTAATTCAATGAATAGAGCTTCTCTCATTCATTCAATGTGTCAAGCTCACCGTTTGCATTTAATGAAACAAACTGCCTTGATTGAATCACTGAATCAAACTAGAATCATTTATTCAATGAATCAAACCTTATTCCTTGTTTCATTCGAACAAACCTACCTCACTTATTTAGTGAATCCTACTACACTTATTCGTTCAATGAAACAGACTGCACATGATAATTCAATGAAGGTACTCTTAATGCATTGATTCAACCAAACAAATTGCACACATTTAGTTCATGAAGCAAACTGCATTTGTCAATTCAATGAATATAGCTACTCATTCATTCAATGTCACAAACTTCATACATTGTCTCAATCAAACTGCGCACATTCACTCCATGAACCAAACTGCACGTGTTAATTCAATGAGCAGAGCTCCTCTCATCAGTCAATGATGAGCTTAACGCTTTCATTCAATGAAACAAACAGCTTTCGTTGAAACATTGAATCAAATTCATATGATGGATTCAATGTAGATTAGATTACATTAGATTAGATTAGATTACATTACATTCGATTACATTAGATCAGATTATATTACATTAGATTATATTAGATTAGATTACATTACATTAGATTACAGTACATTACATTGCATTAGATTACTTTAGATTAGATTACATTATATTATATTACTTTAGAATAGGTTACATTAGAATAGATTACAATAGATTAGATTAGATTAGATTACAATACATTACATTCGATTAGATGACATTATATTAGATTACATTACATAATATGAGAATACATTAGATTAGATTAGATTAGATTACATTAGATTACATGAGATTTGCTTAGATTAGATTACATTAGATTAGATTAGATTAGATTACATTTGATTCGATTACATTTGATGAGATAACATTTCATTAGATTACATTAGATTATATTAGATTAGATTAGATTACATTACATTAGATTAGATTAGTTTACATTTGATTAGATTAGATTTGATTAGATTACATTAGATGACATTAGATTAGTTTAGATTACATTACATTCGATTAGATTACATTAGATTAGACTACATTTCATTAGATTACATTACATTAGATTAGATTAGATTTCATTAGATTAGATTAGATTACATTGGATTAGATTAGAGTACATTAGATTAGATTAGGTTACATTAGATTAGATTACATTACATTAGAGGACATTAGATTAGATCAGATTACATTAGATAAAGTTACATTAGATTACATTACATTAGATTACATTATATTTGATGAGATTAGATTACATTCGAACAACTTAGATTAGATTACATTAGATTAAATTAGATTAGATTACATTAGATTATTTTAGATTAGATTATATTAAATTAGATTACATTATATTACATTACATTAAATTACATTAGATCATCTTAGATTAGATTACATTACATTAGATTACATAAGATTAGATGACATTACATTAGATTACATTACATTACATTAAATTGCAATAGATTAGATTAGATTAGATTAGATTACATGATACAGACTGCACGTCTTAAATCACTGAGTAGAGCTTCTCTCCTTCATTCAATGGGTCAAGCTTAACGCTTTCATTCAAAGAAACAAACTGCATTCATTGAATCATTGAATCAAACAACAATCATTGATTCAATGAATCAAACCTTGTTTCAATGGAACAAACCTATCTCCCTTATTTAGTGAACCAAACTGCATATTCATTGCATATTCAATGAAAGAGGCTGCATTTGTCAATTCAATGAGTAGAGATACTCTCATTCATTCAATGGCACAAGTTTCATGCATTGTCTCTGTCAAACTACACACGTTTACTAGATGAAACAAACTGCCCGTCTTAATTCAATGAATAGAGCTTCTCTCATTCATTCAATGTGTCAAGCTCACCGTTTGTATTTAATGGAACAAACTGCCTTGATTGAATCACTGAATCAAACTAGAATTTTTGATTCAATGAATCAAACCTTATTCCTTGTTTCATTCGAACAAACCTAACTCACTTATTTAGTGAATCCCAGTACACGTATTCGTTCAATGAAACAGACTGCACATGATAATTCAATGAAGGTACTCTTAATGCATTGATTCAACCAAACAAATTGCACACATTTAGTTCATGAAGCAAACTGCATTTGTCAATGCAATGAATTCATTCAAAGTCACAAGCTTCACACATTGTCTCAATGAAAATGCACACATTCACTCCGTGAACCAAACTGCACGTGTTAATTCAATGAGCAGAGCTTCTCTCCTCAATGATGAGTTTAACGCTTTCATTCAATGAAACAAACAGCTTTCGTTGAATCATTGAAACAAATTCGAATGATGGATTCAATGTAGGTTAGATTACATTAGATTAGATTAGATTAGATTAGATTAGATTAGATTAGATTAGATTACATTACATTAGATTACATAACATTAGATTACATTAGATTAGATTACATTAGATTACATAAGATTAGATGACATTACATTAGATTACATTACATTAAATTGCAATAGATTAGATTAGATTAGATTAAATTAGATTACATGATACAGACTGCACGTCTTAAATCACTGAGTAGAGCTTCTCTGCTTCATTCAATGGGTCAAGGTTAACGCTTTCATTCAAAGAAACAAACTGCATTCTTTGAATCATTGAATCAAACAACAATCATTTATTCAATGAATCAAACCTTGTTTCAATGGAACAAACCTATCTCCCTTATTTAGTGAACCAAACTGCATATTCATTGCATATTCAATGAAAGAGGCTGCATTCGTCAATTCAATGAGTGGAGCTACTCTCATTCATTCAATGGCACAAGTTTCACGCATTGTCTCTGTCAAACTACACACGTTTACTAGATGAAGCAAACTGCCCGTCTTAATTCAATGAATAGAGCTTCTCTCATTCATTCAATGTGTCAAGCTCACCGTTTGCATTTAATGAAACAAACTGCCTTGATTGAATCACTGAATCAAACTAGAATCATTTATTCAATTAATCAAACCTTATTCCTTGTTTCATTCGAACAAACCTACCTCACTTTTTTAGTGAATCCTACTACACTTATTCGTTCAATGAAACAGACTGCACATGATAATTCAATGAAGGTACTCTTAACGCATTGATTCAACCAAACAAATTGCACACATTTAGTTCATGAAGCAAACTGCATTTGTCAATTCAATGAATATAGCTACTCATTCATTCAATGTCACAAACTTCATACATTGTCTCAATCAAACTGCGCACATTCACTCCATGAACCAAACTGCACGTGTTAATTCAATGAGCAGAGCTCCTCTCATCAGTCAATGATGACCTTAACGCTTTCATTCAATGAAACAAACAGCTTTCGTTGAATCATTGAATCAAATTCGAATGATGGATTCAATGTAGATTAGATTACATTAGATTAGATTACATTCGATTACATTAGATCAGATTATATTACATTAGATTATATTAGATTAGATTATATTACATTAGATTACAGTACATTACAATACATTACATTAGATTACTTTAGATTAGATTACATTAGATTATATTACATTAGAATAGGTTACATTAGAATAGATTACAATAGATTAGATTAGATTACATTAGATTAGATTAGATTAGATTACAATACATTACATTCGATTAGATGACATTACATTAGATTACATTACATAATATGAGACTACATTAGATTAGATTAGATTACATTAGATTACATTAGATTACATGAGATTTGCTTAGATTAGATTACATCAGATTAGATTAGATTACATTTGATTCGATTACATTTGATGAGAAAACATTTCATTAGATTACTTTAGATTATATTAGATTAGATTAGATTACCTTACATTAGATTAGACTAGTTTACATTTGATTAGATAGATTTGATTAGATTACATTAGATGACATTAGATTAGTTTAGATTACATTACATTCGATTAGATTACATTAGATTAGACTACATTACATTAGATTACATTACATTAGATTAGATTAGATTTCTTTAGATTAGATTAGATTACATTAGATTAGATTAGAGTACATTAGATTAGATTACATTACATTAGAGAACATTAGATTAGATCAGATTACATTAGATAAAGTTTCATTAGATTACATTACATTAGATTACATTATATTTGATGAGATTAGATTACATTCGAACAATTTAGATTAGATTACATTAGATTAAATTAGATTAGATTACATTAGATTATTTTAGATTATATTATATTAAATTAGATTACATTAGATTACATTACATTAAATTTCATTAGATTATCTTAGATTAGATTATATTACATTAGATTACTTCATATTAGATTAGATTAGATTTGATTCGATTACATTAGATGTGATTACATTTCATTAGATAACATTAGATTATATTAGATTACAGTAGATTACATTACATTACATTCGATTAGATTAGTTTATATTAGATTAGATTACATTACATTTGATTACATTAGATTAGATTAGATTAGATTACATTAGATTAATTAGATTAGATTAGATTACATTAGATTCGATTACATCTGATGAGATTACATTTCATTAGATTACATTAGATTATATTAGATTAGATTAGATTACATTTCATTAGATTAGTTTATTTTACGTTTGATTAGATCACATTAGATTAGAATAAATTAGATTACTTTACATTAGATTAGTTTAGATTACATTACTTTCGATTAGATTATATTAGATTAGATTACATTACATTAGATTACATTAAATTAGATTAGATTAGATTTCATTAGATTAGGTTAGATTACATTAGATTAGATTAGATGAGATTACATTACATTACATTACATTAGATTCGGATAGATTAGATTTAATTACATTAGATTAGATTACATTAGATTAGATTAGATTAGAGTACATTAGATTAGATTAGATTGGATTAGATTAGATTAGATTACATTAGAGTACATTAGATTAGATTAGATTACATTAGATAAGGTTACATTAGATTAGATTAGATTAGATTACATTACATTACATTTGATTAGATTAGATTAGATTACAATAAATTACATTAGATTAGATTCCATTAGATTATATTACATTAGAATAGGTTACATTAGAATAGATTACAATAGATTAGATTAGATTACATTAGATTAGATTAGATTGCAATACATTACATTCGATTAGATGACATTACATTAGATTACATTACATAATATGAGATTAGATTAGATTAGATTAGATTACATGAGATTTGCTTAGATTAGATTACATTAGATTAGATTAGATTAGATTACATTTGATTCGATTACATTTGATGAGATAACATTTCATTAGATTACATTAGATTAGATTAGATTACATTATATTAGATTAGATTAGTTTACATTTGATTAGATTAGATTTGATTAGATTACATTAGATGACATTAGATTAGTTTAGATTACAATACATTCGATTAGATTACATTAGATTAGACTACATTTCATTAGATTACATTACATTAGATTAGATTAGATTTCATTAGATTAGATTACATTACATTAGATTAGATTAGAGTACATTAGATTAGATTAGGTTAAATTAGATTAGATTACATTACATTAGAGGACATTAGATTAGATCAGATTACATTAGATAAAGTTACATTAGATTACATTACATTAGATTACATTATATTTGATGAGATTAGATTACATTCGAACAACTTAGATTAGATTACATTAGATTAAATTAGATTAGATTACATTAGATTATTTTAGATAAGATTATATTAAGTTAGATTACATTAGATTACATTACATTAAATTACATTAGAGTATTTTAGATCAGATTACATTACATTAGATTACTTCATATTAGATTAGATTAGATTTGATTCGATTACATTTGATGAGATAACATTTCATTAGATTACGTTAGATTATATTAGATTAGAATAGATTACCTTACATTAGATTAGACTAGTTTACATTTGATTAGATAGATTTGATTAGATTACATTAGATGACATTAGATTAGTTTAGATTACACTACATTCGATTAGATTACATTAGATTAGACTACATTACATTAGATTACATTAGATTAGATTAGATTAGATTTCATTAGATTAGATTAGATTACATTAGATTAGATTAGAGTACATTAGATTAGATTAGGTTACATTAGATTAGATTACATTACATTAGAGAACATTAGATTAAATCAGATTACATTAGATAAAGTTACATTAGATTACATTACATTAGATTACATTATATTTGATGAGATTAGATTACATTCGAACAACTTAGATTAGATTACATTAGATTAAATTAGATTAGATTACATTAGAATATTTTAGATTAGATTATATTAAATTAGATTACATTAGATTACATTACATTAAATTACATTAGATTATCTTAGATTAGATTATATTACATTAGATTACTTCATATTAGATTAGATTAGATTTGATTCGATAACATTAGATGTGATTACATTTCATTAGATAACATTAGATTATATTAGATTACAGTAGATTACATTACATTACATTCGATTAGATTAGTTTATATTAGATTAGATTACATTACATTTGATTACATTAGATTAGATTACATTAGATTACATTACATTAGATTAGATTTGATTACGTTACATTAGATTACATTACATTAGATTAATTAGATTAGATTAGATTACATTAGATTCGATTACATCTGATGAGATTACATTTCATTAGATTACATTAGATTATATTAGATTAGATTAGATTACATTTTATTAGATTAGTTTATTTTACATTTGATTAAATCACATTAGATTAGAATAAATTAGATTACATTACATTAGATTAGTTTAGATTTCATTACTTTCGATTATATTATATTAGATTAGATTACATTACATTAGATTACATTAAATTAGATTAGATTAGATTTCATTAGATTAGATTAGATTACATTAGATTAGATTAGATGAGATTACATTACATTACATTACATTACATTCGGTTAGATTAGATTTAATTACATTTGAGTAGATTACATTAGATTAGATTAGATTAGAGTACATTAGATTAGATTAGATTGGATTAGATTAGATTAGATTACATTAGAGTACATTAGATTACATTAGATTACATTAGATAAGGTTACATTACATTAGATTAGATTAGATTACATTACATTACATTTGATTAGATTAGATTAGATTAGATTACAATAAATTACATTAGATTAGATTACATTAGATTACATTAGATTAGATTACATTACATTAGATTACATTATATTTGATTAGATTAGATTACATTCGATTAGCTTAGATTAGATTACATTAGATTATTTTAGATTAGATTAGATTAAGTTAGATTACATTAGATTACATTACATTAGATTATTTTAGATTACATTATATTACATTAGATTACTTTATATTAGATTAGATTAGATTTGATTCGATTACATTAGATGTGATTACATTTCATTAGATAACATTAGATTATATTAGATTACATTACATTACATTCGATTAGATTAGTTTATATTAGATTACATTACATTACATTTGATTACATTACATTACATTAGATTAGATTAAATTACATTACATTAGATTACAATAGATTAGAGGAGAGGTTCTTTCATTCCTTCAAAGCCACAAACTGACCGCAATTAATGAATCTAACTGCAAACATTCATTCGATGAGGAACACTGTATGTGCTATTCCAATGTTTCTAGCTTTTGCCATTCATTCAATGATAGAAACTGCACGCGTTCATGCAATGATAAAAACTGCATGCGTTCATTAATGAAACAGAATGCACGTGTTAATTCAATGAGTACAGCTTTTCTTTTTTATTCACTTTCTCGAGCTTAGCACTTTCATTCAATGAAACCAAATTCTTCATTGAATCATTGAGTCAAACTGCCATCATTGACTCAATGAATCAAAGAGTATTAATGGATTCCATCGAACAAACTTAACTCATTTACTTCGTGAATCCAACTGCACCGATTCATTCAATGAAATGATTTGTATGTCTTAAATAAAAGAGTCGAGCTGCAGCCATTCATTCAGTGCCACGAGCAAAACGTATTCATTCAATTCAGCACACTGCACTCATGATACAGACTGCACGTCTTAAATCAATGAGTAGAGCTTCTCTCCTTCATTCAATGGGTCAAGCTTAACGCTTTCATTCAAAGAAACAAACTGCATTCATTGAATCATTGAATCAAACAACAATCATTGATTCAATGAATCAAACCTAGTTTCAATGGAACAAACCTATCTCCCTTATTTAGTGTACCAAACTGCATATTCATTGCATATTCAATGAAAGAGGCTGCATTTGTCAATTCAATGAGTAGAGATACTCTCATTCATTCAATGACGCATTGTCTCTGTCAAACTACACACGTTTACTAGATGAAACAAACTGCCCGTCTTAATTCAATGAATAGAGCTTCTCTCATTCATTCAATGTGTCAAGCTCACCGTTTGTATTTAATGGAACAAACTGCCTTGATTGAATCACTGAATCAAACTAGAATTTTTGATTCAATGAATCAAACCTTATTCCTTGTTTCATTCGAACAAACCTAACTCACTTATTTAGTGAATCCCAGTACACGTATTCGTTCAATGAAACAGACTGCACATGATAATTCAATGAAGGTACTCTTAATGCATTGATTCAACCAAACAAATTGCACACATTTAGTACATGAAGCAAACTGCATTTGTCAATGCAATGAATTCATTCAAAGTCACAAGCTTCACACATTGTCTCAATGAAAATGCACACATTCACTCCGTGAACCAAACTGCACGTGTTAATTCAATGAGCAGAGCTTCTCTCCTCAATGATGAGTTTAACGCTTTCATTCAATGAAACAAACAGCTTTCGTTGAATCATTGAAACAAATTCGAATGATGGATTCAATGTAGGTTAGATTACATTAGATTAGATTAGATTAGATTAGATTAGATTAGATTACATTACATTACATTAGATTACATAACATTAGATTACATTAGATTAGATTACATGAGATTACATAAGATTAGATGACATTACATTAGATTACATTACATTACATTAAATTGCAATAGATTAGATTAGATTAGATTACATGATACAGACTGCACGTCTTAAATCACTGAGTAGAGCTTCTCTGCTTCATTCTATGGGTCAAGGTTAACGCTTTCATTCAAACAAACAAACTGCATTCTTTGAATCATTGAATCAAACAACAATCATTGATTCAATGAATCAAACCTTGTTTCAATGGAACAAACCTATCTCCCTTATTTAGTGAACCAAACTGCATATTCAGTGCATATTCAATGAAAGAGGCTGCATTCGTCAATTCAATGAGTAGAGCTACTCTCATTCATTCAATGGCACAAGTTTCACGCATTGTCTCTGTCAAACTACACACGTTTACTAGATGAAGCAAACTGCCCGTCTTAATTCAATGAATAGAGCTTCTCTCATTCATTCAATGTGTCAAGCTCACCGTTTGAATTTAATGAAACAAACTGCATTGATTGAATCACTGATTAAACTAGAATCATTTATTCAATTAATCAAACCTTATTCCTTGTTTCATTCGAACAAACCTACCTCACTTATTTAGTGAATCCTACTACACTTATTCGTTCAATGAAACAGACTGCACATGATAATTCAATGAAGGTACTCTTAACGCATTGATTCAACCAAACAAATTGCACACATTTAGTTCATGAAACAAACTGCATTTGTCAATTCAATGAATATAGCTACTCATTCATTCAATGTCACAAACTTCATACATTGTCTCAATCAAACTGCGCACATTCACTCCATGAACCAAACTGCACGTGTTAATTCAATTAGCAGAGCTCCTCTCATCAGTCAATGATGAGCTTAACGCTTTCATTCAATGAAGCAAACAGCTTTCGTTGAATCATTGAATCAAATTCGAAGGATGGATTCAATGTAGATTAGATTACATTAGATTAGATTAGATTAGATTACATTCGATTACATTAGATCAGATTATATTACATTAGATTATATTAGATTAGATTACATTACATTAGATTACAGTACATTACAATACATTACATTAGATTACTTTAGATTAGATTACATTAGATTATATTACATTAGAATAGGTTACATTAGAATAGATTACAATAGATTAGATTAGATTACATTAGATTAGATTAGATTAGATTACAATACATTACATTCGATTAGATGACATTACATTAGATTACATTACATAATATGAGACTACATTAGATTAGATTAGATTAGATTAGATTACATTAGATTACATGAGATTTGCTTAGATTAGATTACATCAGATTAGATTAGATTACATTTGATTCGATTACATTTGATGAGATAACATTTCATTAGATTACATTAGATTATATTAGATTAGATTAGATTACATTACATTAGATTAGATTAGTGTACATTTGATTAGATTAGATTTGATTAGATTACATTAGATGACATTAGATTAGTTTAGATTACATTACATTCGATTAGATTACATTAGATTAGACTACATTTCATTAGATTACATTACATTAGATTAGATTAGATTTCATTAGATTAGATTAGACTAGATTGGATTAGATTAGAGTACATTAGATTAGATTAGGTTACATTAGATTAGATTACATTACATTAGAGGACATTAGATTAGATCAGATTACATTAGATAAAGTTACATTAGATTACATTACATTAGATTACATTATATTTGATGAGATTAGATTACATTCGAACAACTTAGATTAGATTACATTAGATTAAATTAGATTAGATTACATTAGATTATTTTAGATTAGATTATATTAAATTAGATTACATTAGATTACATTACATTAAATTACATTAGAGTATTTTAGATCAGATTACATTACATTAGATTACTTCATATTAGATTAGATTAGATTTGATTCGATTACATTAGATGTGATTATATTTCATTAGATAACATTAGATTACATTAGATTACAGTAGATTAAATTACATTCAATTAGATTAGTTTATATTAGATTAGATTACATTACATTTGATTACATTAGATTAGATTAGATTACATTTGATTACATTACATTAGATTAGATTTGATTTGATTACGTTACATTAGATTACATTACATTAGATTAATTAGATTAGATTAGATTACATTAGATTAGAGGAGAGGTTCTTTCATTCCTTCAAAGCCACAAACTGAACGCAATTAATGAATCTAACTGCAAACATTCATTCGATGAGGAACACTGTATGTGCTATTCCAATGAATCTAGCTTTTGCCATTCATTCAATGAAAGAAACTGCACGCGTTCATTAATGAAACAGAGTGCACGTGTTAATTCAATGACTACAGAGATTACATTAGATTAGATTAGATTACATTAGATTACATTAGATTACATGAGATTTGCTTAGATTAGATTACATTAGATTAGATTAGATTACATTTGATTCGATTACATTTGATGAGATAACATTTCATTAGATTACGTTAGATTATATTAGATTAGAATAGATTACCTTACATTAGATTAGACTAGTTTACATTTGATTAGATAGATTTGATTAGATTACATTAGATGACATTAGATTAGTTTAGATTACACTACATTCGATTAGATTACATTAGATTAGATTAGATTAGATTTCATTAGATTAGATTAGATTACATTAGATTAGATTAGAGTACATTAGATTAGATTAGGTTACATTAGATTAGATTACATTACATTATAGAACATTAGATTAGATCAGATTACATTAGATAAAGTTACATTAGATTACATTACATTAGATTACATTATATTTGATGAGATTAGATTACATTCGAACAACTTAGATTAGATTACATTAGATTAAATTAGATTAGATTACATTAGATTATTTTAGATTAGATTATATTAAATTAGATTACATTAGATTACATTACATTAAATTACATTAGATTATCTTAGATTAGATTATATTACATGAGATTACTTCATATTAGATTAGATTAGATTTGATTCGATAACATTAGATGTGATTACATTTCATTAGATAACATTAGATTATATTAGATTACAGTAGATTACATTACATTACATTCGATTAGATTAGTTTATATTAGATTAGATTACATTACATTTGATTACATTAGATTAGATTACATTAGATTACATTACATTAGATTAGATTTGATTACGTTACATTAGATTACATTACATTAGATTAATTAGATTAGATTAGATTACATTAGATTCGATTACATCTGATGAGATTACATTTCATTAGATTACATTAGATTATATTAGATTAGATTAGATTACATTTCATTAGATTAGTTTATTTTACATTTGATTAGATCACATTAGATTAGAATAAATTAGATTACATTACATTAGATTAGTTTAGATTTCATTACTTTCGATTAGATTATATTAGATTAGATTACATTACATTAGATTACATTAAATTAGATTAGATTAGATTTCATTAGATTAGATTAGATTACATTAGTTTAGATTAGATGAGATTACATTACATTACATTACATTAGATTCGGTTAGATTAGATTTAATTACATTAGATTAGATTACATTAGATTAGATTAGATTAGAGTACATTAGATTAGATTAGATTGGATTAGATTAGATTAGATTACATTAGAGTACATTAGATTAGATTAGATTACATTTGATTACATTACATTAGATTAGATTAGATTTGATTACGTTACATTAGATTACATTACATTAGATTAATTAGATTAGATTAGATTACATTAGATTAGAGGAGAGGTTCTTTCATTCCTTCAAAGCCACAAACTGAACGCAATTCATGAATCTAACTGCAAACATTCATTCGATGAGATTATATTAGATTAGATTACATTACATTAGATTACATTATATTGGATTAGATTAGATTACATTCGATTAGCTTAGATTAGATTACATTAGATTATTTTAGATTAGATTAGATTAAATTAGATTACATTAGATTACATTACATTAGATTATTTTAGATTACATTATATTACATTAGATTACTTTATATTAGATTAGATTAGATTTGATTCGATTACATTAGATGTGATTACATTTCATTAGATAACATTAGATTATATTAGATTACATTACATTACATTCGATTAGATTAGTTTATATTAGATTACATTACATTACATTTGATTACATTACATTACATTAGATTAGATTAAATTACATTACATTAGATTACAATAGATTAGAGGAGAGGTTCTTTCATTCCTTCAAAGCCACAAACTGACCGCAATTAATGAATCTAACTGCAAACATTCATTCGATGAGGAACACTGTATGTGCTATTCCAAT
Organism: Chiloscyllium punctatum; assembly: GCF_047496795.1. Classification (NCBI taxonomy): domain Eukaryota; kingdom Metazoa; phylum Chordata; class Chondrichthyes; order Orectolobiformes; family Hemiscylliidae; genus Chiloscyllium; species Chiloscyllium punctatum. The sequence goes on from NC_092785.1 coordinate 38,071,188, forward strand.
GTTTCTAGCTTTTGCCATTCATTCAATGATAGAAACTGCACGCGTTCATGCAATGATAAAAACTGCATGCGTTCATTAAATGAAACAGAATGCACGTGTTAATTCAATGAGTACAGCTTTTCTTTTTTATTCACTTTCTCGAGCTTAGCACGTTCATTCAATGAAACCAAATGCTTCATTGAATCATTGAGTCCAACTGCCATCATTGACTCAATGAATCAAAGAGTATTAATGGATTCCATCGAACAAACTTAACTCATTTACTTCGTGAATCCAACTGCACCCATTCATTCAATGAAATGATTTGTATGTCTTAAATAAAAGAGTCGAGCTCCAGCCATTCATTCAGTGCCACGAGCAAAACGCATTCATTCAATTGAGCACACTGCACTCATGATACAGACTGCACGTCTTAAATCAATGAGTAGAGCTTCTCTCCTTCATTCAATGGGTCAAGCTTAACGCTTTCATTCAAAGAAACAAACTGCATTCATTGAATCATTGAATCAAACAACAATCATTGATTCAATGAATCAAACCTTGTTTCAATGAGATAACATTTGATGAGATAACATTTCATTAGATTACATTAGATTACTTTAGATTAGATTACATTAGATTATATCACTTTAGAATAGGTTACATTAGAATAGATTACAATAGATTGGATTAGATTAGATTAGTTTAGATTACAATACATTACATTCGATTAGATGACATTACATTAGATTACATTACATAATATGAGATTACATTAGATTAGATTAGATTAGATTACATTAGATTACATGAGATTTGCTTAGATTAGATTACATTACATTAGATTAGATTAGATTACATTTGATTCGATTACATTTGATGAGATAACATTTCATTAGATTACATTAGATTATATTAGATTAGATTAGATTACATTACATTAGATTAGATTAGTTTACATTTGATTAGATTAGATTTGATTAGATTACATTAGATGACATTAGATTAGTTTTGATTACATTACATTCGATTAGATTACATTAGATTAGACTACATTTCATTAGATTACATTACATTAGATTAGATTAGATTTCATTAGATTAGATTAGATTACATTGGATTAGATTAGAGTACATTAGATTAGATTAGGTTACATTAGATTAGATTACATTACATTAGAGGACATTAGATTAGATCAGATTACATTAGATAAAGTTACATTAGATTACATTACATTAGATTACATTATATTTGATGAGATTAGATTACATTCGAACAACTTAGATTAGATTACATTAGATTAAATTAGATTAGATTACATTAGATTATTTTAGATTAGATTATATTAAATTAGATTACATTAGATTACATTACATTAAATTACATTAGATCATCTTAGATTAGATTACATTACATTAGATTACATAAGATTAGATGACATTACATTAGATTACATTACATTACATTAAATTGCAATAGATTAGATTAGATTAGATTATATTACATGATACAGACTGCACGTCTTAAATCACTGAGTAGAGCTTCTCTCCTTCATTCAATGGGTCAAGCTTAACGCTTTCATTCAAAGAAACAATCTGCATTCATTGAATCATTGAATCAAACAACAATCATTGATTCAATGAATCAAACCTTGTTTCAATGGAACAAACCTATCTCCCTTATTTAGTGAACCAAACTGCATATTCATTGCATATTCAATGAAAGAGGCTGCATTTGTCAATTCAATGAGTAGAGATACTCTCATTCATTCAATGGCACAAGTTTCACGCATTGTCTCTGTCAAACTACACACGTTTACTAGATGAAACAAACTGCCCGTCTTAATTCAATGAATAGAGCTTCTCTCATTCATTCAATGTGTCAAGCTCACCGTTTGAATTTAATGAAACAAACTGCATTGATTGAATCACTGAATCAAACTAGAATCATTTATTCAATTAAACAAACCTTATTCCTTGTTTCATTCGAACAAACCTACCTCACTTATTTAGGGAATCCTACTATACTTATTCGTTCAATGAAACAGACTGCACATGATAATTCAATGAAGGTACTCTTAACGCATTGATTCAACCAAACAAATTGCACACATTTAGTTCATGAAGCAAACTGCATTTGTCAATTCAATGAATATAGCTACTCATTCATTCAATGTCACAAACTTCATACATTGTCTCAATCAAACTGCGCACATTCACTCCATGAACCAAACTGCACGTGTTAATTCAATGAGCAGAGCTCCTCTCATCAGTCAATGATGAGCTTAACGCTTTCATTCAATGAAACAAACAGCTTTCGTTGAATCATTGAATCAAATTCGAATGATGGATTCAATGTAGATTAGATTACATTAGATTAGATTAGATTAGATTACATTCGATTACATTAGATCAGATTATATTACATTAGATTATATTAGATTAGATTACATTACATTAGATTACAGTACATTACATTGCATTAGATTACTTTAGATTAGATTACATTAGATTATATCACTTTAGAATAGGTTACATTAGAATAGATTACAATAGATTGGATTAGATTACATTAGATTAGATTAGATTACAATACATTACATTCGATTAGATGACATTACATTAGATTACATTACATAATATGAGACTACATTAGATTAGATTAGATTACATTAGATTACATTAGATTACATGAGATTTGCTTAGATTAGATTACATCAGATTAGATTAGATTACATTTGATTCGATTACATTTGATGAGATAACATTTCATTAGATTACATTAAATTATATTAGATTAGATTAGATTACCTTACATTAGAGTAGACTAGTTTACATTTAGAACATAGAACATAGAACATAGAACAATACAGCACAGAACAGGCCCTTCGGCCCACGATGTTGTGCCGAACTTCTATCCTAGATTAAGCACCCATCCATGTACCTATCCAAATGCCGCTTAAAGGTCGCCAATGAATCTGACTCTACCACTCCCACGGGCAGCGCATTCCATGCCCCCACCACTCTCTGGGTGAAGAACCCACCCCTGACATCTCCCCTATACCTTCCACCCTTCACCTTAAATTTATGTCCCCTTGTAACACTCTGTTGTACCCGCGGAAAAAGTTTTTATTTCACAGATTTCACAGATTACAGATTACTTACAGTGTGGAAACAGGCCCTTCGGCCCAACAAGTCCACACCGCCCCGCCGAAGCGCAACACACCCATACCCCTACATCTACATCTACCCCTTACCTAACACTACGGGCAATTTAGCATAGCCAATTCACCTGACCTGCACATTTTTGGACTGTGGGAGGAAACCGGAGCACCCGGAGGAAACCCACGCAGACACGGGGAGAACGTGCAAACTCCACACAGTCCGTCGCCTGAGGCGGGAATTGAACCCAGGTCTCAGGCGCTGTGAGGCAGCAGTGCTAACCACTGTGCCACCGTGCCGTTTCTGACTGTCTACTCTATCTATTCCTCTGATCATCTTATAAACCTCTATCAAGTCACCCCTCATCCTTCGCCGTTCCAACGAGAAAAGGCCGAGAACTCTCAACCTATCCTCGTACGACCTACACTCCATTCCAGGCAACATCCTGGTAAATCTTCTCTGCACCCTCTCCAAAGCTTCCACATCTTTCCTAAAGTGAGGCGACCAGAACTGCACACAGTACTCCAAATGTGGCCTAACCAAAGTCCTGTACAGCTGCAACATCACCTCACGACTCTTGAATTCAATCCCTCTGCTAATGAACGATAATACTCCATAGGCCTTCTTACAAACTCTATCCACCTGAGTGGCAACCTTCAAAGATCTATGTACATAGACCCCAAGATCCCTCTGTTCCTCCACCTGACCAAGAACCCTACCATTAACCCTGTATTCCGCATTCTTATTTGTTCTTCCAAAATGAACAACTTCACACTTGGCAGGGTTGAACTCCATCTGCCACTCCTCAGCCCAGCTCTGCATCATATCTAAGTCCCTCTGCAGCCGACAACAGCCCTCCTCACTGTCCACAACTCCACCTATCTTTGTATCATCTGCAAATTTACTGACCCACCCTTCGACTCCCTCATCTAAGTCATTAATAAAAATTACAAACAGCAGAGGACCCAGAACTGATCCCTGCGGAACTCCACTTGTAACTGGACTCCATGCTGAATATTTACCATCTACTACCACTCTCTGACTTCGACCGGTTAGCCAGTTTTCTATCCAATTGGCCAAATTTCCCTCTATCCCATGCCTCCTGACTTTCCGCATAAGCCTACCATGGGGAACCTTATCAAATGCCTTACTAAAATCCATGTACACTACATCCACTGCTCTACCCTCATCCACATGCTTGGTCACCTCCTCGAAGAATTCAATAAGACTTGTAAGGCAAGACCTACCCTTCACAAATCCGTGCTGGCTGTCCCTAATCAAGCAGTGCCGTTCCAGATACTCGTAAATCCTATCCCTCAGTACCCTTTCCATTACTTTGCCTACCACAGAAGTAAGACTAACTGGCCTGTAATTCCCGGGGTTATCCCTATTCCCTTTTTTGAACAGGGGCACAACATTCGCTACTCTCCAGTCCCCTGGTACCACCCCAGTTGCCAGTGAAGACGAGAAGATCATTGCCAACGGTACTGCAATTTCCTCTCTTGCTTCCCACATAATCCTAGGATATATCCCGTCAGGCCCGGGGGACTTGTCTATCCTCAAGTTGTTCAAAATGTCCAACACATCTTCCTTCCTAACAGATATCTCTTCTAGCTTATCAGTCCGTTTCACACTCTCCTCTTCAACAATACAGTCCCTCTCGTTCGTAAATACTGAAGAGAAGTACTTGTTCAAGACCTCTCCTATCTCTTCCGACTCAATACACAGTCTCCCACCACTGTCCTTGATCGGACCTACCCTCGTTCTCGTCATTCTCAGGTTTCTCACATACGCATAGAATGCCTTGGGGTTATCCTTGATCCTATCCGCCAGGGATTTTTCATGCCCTCTCTTAGCTCTCCTAATCCCTTTCTTCAGGTCCCTTCTGGCTATCCTGTATCCCTCCACTGCTCTGTCTGAACCTTGTTTCCTCAACCTTATGTAAGCCTCCTTCTTCCTCTTTACTAGACATTCAACCTCCCTCGTCAACCAAGGCTCCCTCACACGACCATTTCTTTCCTGCCTGATCGGTACATACATATCAAGGACACGTCGTATCTGCTCCTTGAAAAAGTCCCACATTTCCACCACATCCTTCCCTGACAGCCTATGCTCCCAACGTATGCTCCTCAAATCCTGTCTTACAGCATCGTAATTTCCCTTCCCCCAATTGTAAAAACTTCCTTGTTGTGTGCACCTATCTCTCTCCATAACCAAGGTGAAAGTCACAGAATTGTGGTCGCCATCACCAAAATGTTCACCCACTAACAAGCCCACCACTTGTCCCGGTTCGTTACCGAGTACCAAATCCAATATGGCCTCCCCTCTGGTTGGACAATCTACATACTGCGTTAGAAAAGCTTCCTGGACACACTGCACAAACACCGCCCCATCCAATCTACTTGATCTAAAGAGCTTCCAATCAATATTTGGGAAGTTGAAGTCGCCCATGACTACGACCCTGATTAGATAGATTTGATTAGATTACATTAGATGACATTAGATTAGTTTAGATTACATTACATTCGATTAGATTACATTAGATTAGACTACATTACATCAGATTACATTACATTAGATTAGATTAGATTTCTTTAGATTAGATTAGATTACATTAGATTAGATTAGAGTACATTAGATTAGATTAGGTTACATTAGATTAGATTACATTACATTAGAGAACATTAGATTAGATCAGATTACATTAGATAAAGTTTCATTAGATTACATTACATTAGATTACATTATATTTGATGAGATTAGATTACATTCGAACAATTTAGATTAGATTACATTAGATTAAATTAGATTAGATTACATTAGATTATTTTAGATTATATTATATTAAATTAGATTACATTAGATTACATTACATTAAATTACATTAGATTATCTTAGATTAGATTATATTACATTAGATTACTTCATATTAGATTAGATTAGATTTGATTCGATTACATTAGATGTGATTACATTTCATTAGATAACATTAGATTATATTAGATTAGAGTAGATTACATTACATTACATTAGATTAGATTAGTTTATATTAGATTAGATTACATTACATTTGATTACATTAGATTAGATTAGATTAGATTACATTAGATTAATTAGATTAGATTAGATTACATTAGATTCGATTACATCTGATGAGATTACATTTCATTAGATTACATTAGATTATATTAGATTAGATTAGATTACATTTCATTAGATTAGTTTATTTTACATTTGATTAGATCACATTAGATTAGAATAAATTAGATTACTTTACATTAGATTAGTTTAGATTACATTACTTTCGATTAGATTATATTAGATTAGATTACATTACATTAGATTACATTAAATTGGATTAGATTAGATTTCATTAGATTAGGTTAGATTACATTAGATTAGATTAGATGAGATTACATTACATTACATTACATTAGATTCGAATAGATTAGATTTAATTACATTAGATTAGATTACATTAGATTAGATTAGATTAGAGTACATTAGATTAGATTAGATTGGATTAGATTAGATTAGATTACATTAGAGTACATTAGATTAGATTAGATTACATTAGATAAGGTTACATTACATTAGATTAGATTAGATTACATTACATTACATTTGATTAGATTAGATTAGATTAGATTACAATAAATTACATTAGATTAGATTCCATTAGATTATATTACATTAGAATAGGTTACATTAGAATAGATTACAATAGATTAGATTAGATTACATTAGATTAGATTAGATTAGATTAGATTACAATACATTACATTCGATTAGATGACATTACATTAGATTACATTACATAATATGAGATTAGATTAGATTAGATTAGATTAGATTACATGAGATTTGCTTAGATTAGATTACATTAGATTAGATTAGATTAGATTACATTTGATTCGATTACATTTGATGAGATAACATTTCATTAGATTACATTAGATTATATTAGATTAGATTAGATTACATTATATTAGATTAGATTAGTTTACATTTGATTAGATTAGATTTGATTAGATTACATTAGATGACATTAGATTAGTTTAGATTACATTACATTCGATTAGATTACATTAGATTAGACTACATTTCATTAGATTACATTACATTAGATTAGATTAGATTTCATTAGATTAGATTAGATTACATTAGATTAGATTAGAGTACATTAGATTAGATTAGGTTAAATTAGATTAGATTACATTACATTAGAGGACATTTGATTAGATCAGATTACATTACATAAAGTTACATTAGATTACATTACATTAGATTACATTATATTTGATGAGATTAGATTACATTCGAACAACTTAGATTAGATTAAATTAGATTAGATTACATTAGATTATTTTAGATTAGATTATATTAAGTTAGATTACATTAGATTACATTACATTAAATTACATTAGAGTATTTTAGATCAGATTACATTACATTAGATTACTTCATATTAGATTAGATTAGATTTGATTCGATTACATTAGATGTGATTACATTTCATTAGATAACATTAGATTATATTAGATTACAGTAGATTACATTACATTTGATTACATTAGATTAGATTAGATTACATTTGATTACATTACATTAGATTAGATTAGATTTGATTACGTTACATTAGATTACATTACATTAGATTAATTAGATTAGATTAGATTACATTAGATTAGAGGAGAGGTTCTTTCATTCCTTCAAAGCCACAAACTGAACGCAATTCATGAATCTAACTGCAAACATTCATTCGATGAGGAACACTGTATGTGCTATTCCAATGAATCTAGCTTTTGCCATTCATTCAATGAAAGAAACTGCACGCGTTCATGCAATGATAAAAACTGCATGCGTTCATTAAATGAAACAGAGTGCACGTGTTAATTCAATGACTACAGAGATTACATTAGATTAGATTAGATTACATTAGATTACATTAGATTACATGAGATTTGCTTAGATTAGATTACATTAGATTAGATTAGATTACATTTGATTCGATTACATTTGATGAGATAACATTTCATTAGATTACGTTAGATTATATTAGATTAGAATAGATTACCTTACATTAGATTAGACTAGTTTACATTTGATTAGATAGATTTGATTAGATTACATTAGATGACATTAGATTAGTTTGGATTACACTACATTCGATTAGATTACATTAGATTAGACTACATTACATTAGATTACATTAGATTAGATTAGATTAGATTTCATTAGATTAGATTAGATTACATTAGATTAGATTAGAGTACATTAGATTAGATTAGGTTACATTAGATTAGATTACATTACATTAGAGAACATTAGATTAGATCAGATTACATTAGATAAAGTTACATTAGATTACATTACATTAGATTACATTATATTTGATGAGATTAGATTACATTCGAACAACTTAGATTAGATTACATTAGATTAAATTAGATTAGATTACATTAGATTATTTTAGATTAGATTATATTAAATTAGATTACAATAGATTACATTACATTAAATTACATTAGATTATCTTAGATTAGATTATATTACATTAGATTACTTCATATTAGATTAGATTAGATTTGATTCGATAACATTAGATGTGATTACATTTCATTAGATAACATTAGATTATATTAGATTACAGTAGATTACATTACATTACATTCGATTAGATTAGTTTATATTAGATTAGATTACATTACATTTGATTACATTAGATTAGATTACATTAGATTACATTACATTAGATTAGATTTGATTATGTTACATTAGATTACATTACATTAGATTAATTAGATTAGATTAGATTACATTAGATTCGATTACATCTGATGAGATTACATTTCATTAGATTACATTAGATTATATTAGATTAGATTAGATTACATTTCATTAGATTAGTTTATTTTACATTTGATTAGATCACATTAGATTAGAATAAATTAGATTACATTACATTAGATTAGTTTAGATTTCATTACTTTCGATTAGATTATATTAGATTAGATTACATTACATTAGATTACATTAAATTAGATTAGATTAGATTTCATTAGATTAGATCAGATTACATTAGATTAGATTAGATGAGATTACATTACATTACATTACATTAGATTCGGTTAGATTAGATTTAATTACATTAGATTAGATTACATTAGATTAGATTAGATTAGAGTACATTAGATTAGATTAGATTGGATTAGATTAGATTAGATTACATTAGAGTACATTAGATTAGATTAGATTAGATTAGATAAGGTTACATTACATTAGATTAGATTACATTACATTACATTACATTTGATTAGATTAGATTAGATTAGATTACAATAAATTACATTAGATTAGATTACATTAGATTACATTAGATTAGATTACATTACATTAGATTACATTATATTTGATTAGATTAGATTACATTCGATTAGCTTAGATTAGATTACATTAGATTATTTTAGATTAGATTAGATTAAATTAGATTACATTAGATTACATTACATTAGATTATTTTAGATTACATTATATTACATTAGATTACTTTATATTAGATTAGATTAGATTTGATTCGATTACATTAGATGTGATTACATTTCATTAGATAACATTAGATTATATTAGATTACATTACATTACATTCGATTAGATTAGTTTATATTAGATTACATTACATTACATTTGATTACATTACATTACATTAGATTAGATTAAATTACATTACATTAGATTACAATAGATTAGAGGAGAGGTTCTTTCATTCCTTCAAAGCCACAAACTGACCGCAATTAATGAATCTAACTGCAAACATTCATTCGATGAGGAACACTGTATGTGCTATTCCAATGTTTCTAGCTTTTGCCATTCATTCAATGATAGAAACTGCACGCGTTCATGCAATGATAAAAACTGCATGCGTTCATTAAATGAAACAGAATGCACGTGTTAATTCAATGAGTACAGCTTTTCTTTTTTATTCACTTTCTCGAGCTTAGCACGTTCATTCAATGAAACCAAATGCTTCATTGAATCATTGAGTCCAACTGCCATCATTGACTCAATGAATCAAAGAGTATTAATGGATTCCATCGAACAAACTTAACTCATTTACTTCGTGAATCCAACTGCACCCATTCATTCAATGAAATGATTTGTATGTCTTAAATAAAAGAGTCGAGCTCCAGCCATTCATTCAGTGCCACGAGCAAAACGCATTCATTCAATTGAGCACACTGCACTCATGATACAGACTGCACGTCTTAAATCAATGAGTAGAGCTTCTCTCCTTCATTCAATGGGTCAAGCTTAACGCTTTCATTCAAAGAAACAAACTGCAATCATTGAATCATTGAATCAAACAACACTCATTGATTCAATGAATCAAACCTTGTTTCAATTAAATAACATTTGATGAGATAACATTTCATTAGATTACATTAGATTACTTTAGATTAGATTACATTAGATTATATCACTTTAGAATAGGTTACATTAGAATAGATTACAATAGATTGGATTAGATTAGATTAGATTAGATTAGATTACAATACATTACATTCGATTAGATGACATTACATTAGATTACATTACATAATATGAGATTACATTAGATTAGATTACATTAGATTACATGAGATTTGCTTAGATTAGATTAGATTACATTAGATTAGATTAGATTACATTTGATTCGATTACATTTGATGAGATAACATTTCATTAGATTACATTAGATTATATTAGATTAGATTAGATTACATTACATTAGATTAGATTAGTTTACATTTGATTAGATTAGATTTGATTAGATTACATTAGATGACATTAGATTAGTTTAGATTACATTACATTCGATTAGATTATATTAGATTAGACTACATTTCATTAGATTACATTACATTAGATTAGATTAGATTTCATTAGATTAGATTAGATTAGATTGGATTAGATTAGAGTACATTAGATTAGATTAGGTTACATTAGATTAGATTACATTACATTAGAGGACATTAGATTAGATCAGATTACATTAGATAAAGTTTCATTAGATTACATTACATTAGATTACATTATATTTGATGAGATTAGATTACATTCGAACAACTTAGATTAGATTACATTAGATTAAATTAGATTAGATTACATTAGATTATTTTAGATTAGATTATATTAAATTAGATTACATTAGATTACATTACATTAAATTACATTAGATCATCTTAGATTAGATTACATTACATTAGATTACATAAGATTAGATGACATTACATTAGATTACATTACATTACATTAAATTGCAATAGATTAGATTAGATTAGATTAGATTACATGATACAGACTGCACGTCTTAAATCACTGAGTAGAGCTTCTCTCCTTCATTCAATGGGTCAAGCTTAACGCTTTCATTCAAAGAAACAATCTGCATTCATTGAATCATTGAATCAAACAACAATCATTGATTCAATGAATCAAACCTTGTTTCAATGGAACAAACCTATCTCCCTTATTTAGTGAACCAAACTGCATATTCATTGCATATTCAATGAAAGAGGCTGCATTTGTCAATTCAATGAGTAGAGATACTCTCATTCATTCAATGGCACAAGTTTCACGCATTGTCTCTGTCAAACTACACACGTTTACTAGATGAAACAAACTGCCCCTCTTAATTCAATGAATAGAGCTTCTCTCATTCATTCAATGTGTCAAGCTCACCGTTTGAATTTAATGAAACAAACTGCATTGATTGAATCACTGAATCAAACTAGAATCATTTATTCAATTAATCAAACCTTATTCCTTGTTTCATTCGAACAAACCTACCTCACTTATTTAGTGAATCCTACTATACTTATTCGTTCAATGAAACAGACTGCACATGATAATTCAATGAAGGTACTCTTAACGCATTGATTCAACCAAACAAATTGCACACATTTAGTTCATGAAGCAAACTGCATTTGTCAATTCAATGAATATAGCTACTCATTCATTCAATGTCACAAACTTCATACATTGTCTCAATCAAACTGCGCACATTCACTCCATGAACCAAACTGCACGTGTTAATTCAATGAGCAGAGCTCCTCTCATCAGTCAATGATGAGCTTAACGCTTTCATTCAATGAAACAAACAGCTTTCGTTGAATCATTGAATCAAATTCGAATGATGGATTCAATGTAGATTAGATTACATTAGATTAGATTAGATTAGATTACATTCGATTACATTAGATCAGATTATATTACATTAGATTATATTAGATTAGATTACATTACATTAGATTACAGTACATTACATTGCATTAGATTACTTTAGATTAGATTACATTAGATTATATCACTTTAGAATAGGTTACATTAGAATAGATTACAATAGATTGGATTAGATTAGATTAGATTAGATTAGATTACAATACATTACATTCGATTAGATGACATTACATTAGATTACATTACATAATATGAGACTACATTAGATTAGATTAGATTACATTAGATTACATTAGATTACATGAGATTTGCTTAGATTAGATTACATCAGATTAGATTAGATTACATTTGATTCGATTACATTTGATGAGATAACATTTCATTAGATTACATTAGATTATATTAGATTAGATTAGATTACCTTACATTAGAGTAGACTAGTTTACATTTGATTAGATAGATTTGATTAGATTACATTAGATGACATTAGATTAGTTTAGATTACATTACATTCGATTAGATTACATTAGATTAGACTACATTACATTAGATTACATTACATTAGATTAGATTAGATTTCTTTAGATTAGATTAGATTACATTAGATTAGATTAGAGTACATTAGATTAGATTAGGTTACATTAGATTAGATTACATTACATTAGAGAACATTAGATTAGATCAGATTACATTAGATAAAGTTTCATTAGATTACATTACATTAGATTACATTATATTTGATGAGATTAGATTACATTCGAACAATTTAGATTAGATTACATTAGATTAAATTAGATTAGATTACATTAGATTATTTTAGATTAGATTATATTAAATTAGATTACATTAGATTACATTACATTAAATTACATTAGATTATCTTAGATTAGATTACATTACATTAGATTACATAAGATTAGATGACATTACATTAGATTACATTACATTACATTAAATTGCAATAGATTAGATTAGATTAGATTAGATAACATGATACAGACTGCACGTCTTAAATCACTGAGTAGAGCTTCTCTCCTTCATTCAATGGGTCAAGCTTAACGCTTTCATTCAAAGAAACAAACTGCATTCATTGAATCATTGAATCAAACAACAATCATTGATTCAATGAATCAAACCTTGTTTCAATGGAACAAACCTATCTCCCTTATTTAGTGAACCAAACTGCATATTCATTGCATATTCAATGAAAGAGGCTGCATTTGTCAATTCAATGAGTAGAGATACTCTCATTCATTCAATGGCACAAGTTTCATGCATTGTCTCTGTCAAACTACACACGTTTACTAGATGAAACAAACTGCCCGTCTTAATTCAATGAATAGAGCTTCTCTCATTCATTCAATGTGTCAAGCTCACCGTTTGAATTTAATGAAACAAACTGCATTGATTGAATCACTGAATCAAACTAGAATCATTGATTCAATGAATCAAACCTTATTCCTTGTTTCATTCGAACAAACCTACCTCACTTATTTAGGGAATCCTACTATACTTATTCGTTCAATGAAACAGACTGCACATGATAATTCAATGAAGGTACTCTTAACGCATTGATTCAACCAAACAAATTGCACACATTTAGTTCATGAAGCAAACTGCATTTGTCAATTCAATGAATATAGCTACTCATTCATTCAATGTCACAAACTTCATACATTGTCTCAATCAAACTGCGCACATTCACTCCATGAACCAAACTGCACGTGTTAATTCAATGAGCAGAGCTCCTCTCATCAGTCAATGATGAGCTTAACGCTTTCATTCAATGAAACAAACAGCTTTCGTTGAATCATTGAATCAAATTCGAATGATGGATTCAATGTAGATTAGATTACATTAGATTAGATTAGATTAGATTACATTCGATTACATTAGATCAGATTATATTACATTAGATTATATTAGATTAGATTACATTACATTAGATTACAGTACATTACATTGCATTAGATTACTTTAGATTAGATTACATTAGATTATATCACTTTAGAATAGGTTACATTAGAATAGATTACAATAGATTGGATTAGATTACATTAGATTAGATTAGATTACAATACATTACATTCGATTAGATGACATTACATTAGATTACATTACATAATATGAGACTACATTAGATTAGATTAGATTACATTAGATTACATTAGATTACATGAGATTTGCTTAGATTAGATTACATCAGATTAGATTAGATTACATTTGATTCGATTACATTTGATGAGATAACATTTCATTAGATTACATTAAATTATATTAGATTAGATTAGATTACCTTACATTAGAGTAGACTAGTTTACATTTAGAACATAGAACATAGAACATAGAACAATACAGCACAGAACAGGCCCTTCGGCCCACGATGTTGTGCCGAACTTCTATCCTAGATTAAGCACCCATCCATGTACCTATCCAAATGCCGCTTAAAGGTCGCCAATGAATCTGACTCTACCACTCCCACGGGCAGCGCATTCCATGCCCCCACCACTCTCTGGGTGAAGAACCCACCCCTGACATCTCCCCTATACCTTCCACCCTTCACCTTAAATTTATGTCCCCTTGTAACACTCTGTTGTACCCGCGGAAAAAGTTTTTATTTCACAGATTTCACAGATTACAGATTACTTACAGTGTGGAAACAGGCCCTTCGGCCCAACAAGTCCACACCGCCCCGCCGAAGCGCAACACACCCATACCCCTACATCTACATCTACCCCTTACCTAACACTACGGGCAATTTAGCATAGCCAATTCACCTGACCTGCACATTTTTGGACTGTGGGAGGAAACCGGAGCACCCGGAGGAAACCCACGCAGACACGGGGAGAACGTGCAAACTCCACACAGTCCGTCGCCTGAGGCGGGAATTGAACCCAGGTCTCAGGCGCTGTGAGGCAGCAGTGCTAACCACTGTGCCACCGTGCCGTTTCTGACTGTCTACTCTATCTATTCCTCTGATCATCTTATAAACCTCTATCAAGTCACCCCTCATCCTTCGCCGTTCCAACGAGAAAAGGCCGAGAACTCTCAACCTATCCTCGTACGACCTACACTCCATTCCAGGCAACATCCTGGTAAATCTTCTCTGCACCCTCTCCAAAGCTTCCACATCTTTCCTAAAGTGAGGCGACCAGAACTGCACACAGTACTCCAAATGTGGCCTAACCAAAGTCCTGTACAGCTGCAACATCACCTCACGACTCTTGAATTCAATCCCTCTGCTAATGAACGATAATACTCCATAGGCCTTCTTACAAACTCTATCCACCTGAGTGGCAACCTTCAAAGATCTATGTACATAGACCCCAAGATCCCTCTGTTCCTCCACCTGACCAAGAACCCTACCATTAACCCTGTATTCCGCATTCTTATTTGTTCTTCCAAAATGAACAACTTCACACTTGGCAGGGTTGAACTCCATCTGCCACTCCTCAGCCCAGCTCTGCATCATATCTAAGTCCCTCTGCAGCCGACAACAGCCCTCCTCACTGTCCACAACTCCACCTATCTTTGTATCATCTGCAAATTTACTGACCCACCCTTCGACTCCCTCATCTAAGTCATTAATAAAAATTACAAACAGCAGAGGACCCAGAACTGATCCCTGCGGAACTCCACTTGTAACTGGACTCCATGCTGAATATTTACCATCTACTACCACTCTCTGACTTCGACCGGTTAGCCAGTTTTCTATCCAATTGGCCAAATTTCCCTCTATCCCATGCCTCCTGACTTTCCGCATAAGCCTACCATGGGGAACCTTATCAAATGCCTTACTAAAATCCATGTACACTACATCCACTGCTCTACCCTCATCCACAT
Source organism: Chiloscyllium punctatum (assembly GCF_047496795.1). NCBI lineage: Eukaryota > Metazoa > Chordata > Chondrichthyes > Orectolobiformes > Hemiscylliidae > Chiloscyllium > Chiloscyllium punctatum. The sequence continues at coordinate 38,087,387 of NC_092785.1, forward strand.
GCTTGGTCACCTCCTCGAAGAATTCAATAAGACTTGTAAGGCAAGACCTACCCTTCACAAATCCGTGCTGGCTGTCCCTAATCAAGCAGTGCCGTTCCAGATACTCGTAAATCCTATCCCTCAGTACCCTTTCCATTACTTTGCCTACCACAGAAGTAAGACTAACTGGCCTGTAATTCCCGGGGTTATCCCTATTCCCTTTTTTGAACAGGGGCACAACATTCGCTACTCTCCAGTCCCCTGGTACCACCCCAGTTGCCAGTGAAGACGAGAAGATCATTGCCAACGGTACTGCAATTTCCTCTCTTGCTTCCCACATAATCCTAGGATATATCCCGTCAGGCCCGGGGGACTTGTCTATCCTCAAGTTGTTCAAAATGTCCAACACATCTTCCTTCCTAACAGATATCTCTTCTAGCTTATCAGTCCGTTTCACACTCTCCTCTTCAACAATACAGTCCCTCTCGTTCGTAAATACTGAAGAGAAGTACTTGTTCAAGACCTCTCCTATCTCTTCCGACTCAATACACAGTCTCCCACCACTGTCCTTGATCGGACCTACCCTCGTTCTCGTCATTCTCAGGTTTCTCACATACGCATAGAATGCCTTGGGGTTATCCTTGATCCTATCCGCCAGGGATTTTTCATGCCCTCTCTTAGCTCTCCTAATCCCTTTCTTCAGGTCCCTTCTGGCTATCCTGTATCCCTCCACTGCTCTGTCTGAACCTTGTTTCCTCAACCTTATGTAAGCCTCCTTCTTCCTCTTTACTAGACATTCAACCTCCCTCGTCAACCAAGGCTCCCTCACACGACCATTTCTTTCCTGCCTGATCGGTACATACATATCAAGGACACGTCGTATCTGCTCCTTGAAAAAGTCCCACATTTCCACCACATCCTTCCCTGACAGCCTATGCTCCCAACGTATGCTCCTCAAATCCTGTCTTACAGCATCGTAATTTCCCTTCCCCCAATTGTAAAAACTTCCTTGTTGTGTGCACCTATCTCTCTCCATAACCAAGGTGAAAGTCACAGAATTGTGGTCGCCATCACCAAAATGTTCACCCACTAACAAGCCCACCACTTGTCCCGGTTCGTTACCGAGTACCAAATCCAATATGGCCTCCCCTCTGGTTGGACAATCTACATACTGCGTTAGAAAAGCTTCCTGGACACACTGCACAAACACCGCCCCATCCAATCTACTTGATCTAAAGAGCTTCCAATCAATATTTGGGAAGTTGAAGTCGCCCATGACTACGACCCTGATTAGATAGATTTGATTAGATTACATTAGATGACATTAGATTAGTTTAGATTACATTACATTCGATTAGATTACATTAGATTAGACTACATTACATCAGATTACATTACATTAGATTAGATTAGATTTCTTTAGATTAGATTAGATTACATTAGATTAGATTAGAGTACATTAGATTAGATTAGGTTACATTAGATTAGATTACATTACATTAGAGAACATTAGATTAGATCAGATTACATTAGATAAAGTTTCATTAGATTACATTACATTAGATTACATTATATTTGATGAGATTAGATTACATTCGAACAATTTAGATTAGATTACATTAGATTAAATTAGATTAGATTACATTAGATTATTTTAGATTATATTATATTAAATTAGATTACATTAGATTACATTACATTAAATTACATTAGATTATCTTAGATTAGATTATATTACATTAGATTACTTCATATTAGATTAGATTAGATTTGATTCGATTACATTAGATGTGATTACATTTCATTAGATAACATTAGATTATATTAGATTAGAGTAGATTACATTACATTACATTAGATTAGATTAGTTTATATTAGATTAGATTACATTACATTTGATTACATTAGATTAGATTAGATTAGATTACATTAGATTAATTAGATTAGATTAGATTACATTAGATTCGATTACATCTGATGAGATTACATTTCATTAGATTACATTAGATTATATTAGATTAGATTAGATTACATTTCATTAGATTAGTTTATTTTACATTTGATTAGATCACATTAGATTAGAATAAATTAGATTACTTTACATTAGATTAGTTTAGATTACATTACTTTCGATTAGATTATATTAGATTAGATTACATTACATTAGATTACATTAAATTGGATTAGATTAGATTTCATTAGATTAGGTTAGATTACATTAGATTAGATTAGATGAGATTACATTACATTACATTACATTAGATTCGAATAGATTAGATTTAATTACATTAGATTAGATTACATTAGATTAGATTAGATTAGAGTACATTAGATTAGATTAGATTGGATTAGATTAGATTAGATTACATTAGAGTACATTAGATTAGATTAGATTACATTAGATAAGGTTACATTACATTAGATTAGATTAGATTACATTACATTACATTTGATTAGATTAGATTAGATTAGATTACAATAAATTACATTAGATTAGATTCCATTAGATTATATTACATTAGAATAGGTTACATTAGAATAGATTACAATAGATTAGATTAGATTACATTAGATTAGATTAGATTAGATTAGATTACAATACATTACATTCGATTAGATGACATTACATTAGATTACATTACATAATATGAGATTAGATTAGATTAGATTAGATTAGATTACATGAGATTTGCTTAGATTAGATTACATTAGATTAGATTAGATTAGATTACATTTGATTCGATTACATTTGATGAGATAACATTTCATTAGATTACATTAGATTATATTAGATTAGATTAGATTACATTATATTAGATTAGATTAGTTTACATTTGATTAGATTAGATTTGATTAGATTACATTAGATGACATTAGATTAGTTTAGATTACATTACATTCGATTAGATTACATTAGATTAGACTACATTTCATTAGATTACATTACATTAGATTAGATTAGATTTCATTAGATTAGATTAGATTACATTAGATTAGATTAGAGTACATTAGATTAGATTAGGTTAAATTAGATTAGATTACATTACATTAGAGGACATTTGATTAGATCAGATTACATTACATAAAGTTACATTAGATTACATTACATTAGATTACATTATATTTGATGAGATTAGATTACATTCGAACAACTTAGATTAGATTAAATTAGATTAGATTACATTAGATTATTTTAGATTAGATTATATTAAGTTAGATTACATTAGATTACATTACATTAAATTACATTAGAGTATTTTAGATCAGATTACATTACATTAGATTACTTCATATTAGATTAGATTAGATTTGATTCGATTACATTAGATGTGATTACATTTCATTAGATAACATTAGATTATATTAGATTACAGTAGATTACATTACATTTGATTACATTAGATTAGATTAGATTACATTTGATTACATTACATTAGATTAGATTAGATTTGATTACGTTACATTAGATTACATTACATTAGATTAATTAGATTAGATTAGATTACATTAGATTAGAGGAGAGGTTCTTTCATTCCTTCAAAGCCACAAACTGAACGCAATTCATGAATCTAACTGCAAACATTCATTCGATGAGGAACACTGTATGTGCTATTCCAATGAATCTAGCTTTTGCCATTCATTCAATGAAAGAAACTGCACGCGTTCATGCAATGATAAAAACTGCATGCGTTCATTAAATGAAACAGAGTGCACGTGTTAATTCAATGACTACAGAGATTACATTAGATTAGATTAGATTACATTAGATTACATTAGATTACATGAGATTTGCTTAGATTAGATTACATTAGATTAGATTAGATTACATTTGATTCGATTACATTTGATGAGATAACATTTCATTAGATTACGTTAGATTATATTAGATTAGAATAGATTACCTTACATTAGATTAGACTAGTTTACATTTGATTAGATAGATTTGATTAGATTACATTAGATGACATTAGATTAGTTTGGATTACACTACATTCGATTAGATTACATTAGATTAGACTACATTACATTAGATTACATTAGATTAGATTAGATTAGATTTCATTAGATTAGATTAGATTACATTAGATTAGATTAGAGTACATTAGATTAGATTAGGTTACATTAGATTAGATTACATTACATTAGAGAACATTAGATTAGATCAGATTACATTAGATAAAGTTACATTAGATTACATTACATTAGATTACATTATATTTGATGAGATTAGATTACATTCGAACAACTTAGATTAGATTACATTAGATTAAATTAGATTAGATTACATTAGATTATTTTAGATTAGATTATATTAAATTAGATTACAATAGATTACATTACATTAAATTACATTAGATTATCTTAGATTAGATTATATTACATTAGATTACTTCATATTAGATTAGATTAGATTTGATTCGATAACATTAGATGTGATTACATTTCATTAGATAACATTAGATTATATTAGATTACAGTAGATTACATTACATTACATTCGATTAGATTAGTTTATATTAGATTAGATTACATTACATTTGATTACATTAGATTAGATTACATTAGATTACATTACATTAGATTAGATTTGATTATGTTACATTAGATTACATTACATTAGATTAATTAGATTAGATTAGATTACATTAGATTCGATTACATCTGATGAGATTACATTTCATTAGATTACATTAGATTATATTAGATTAGATTAGATTACATTTCATTAGATTAGTTTATTTTACATTTGATTAGATCACATTAGATTAGAATAAATTAGATTACATTACATTAGATTAGTTTAGATTTCATTACTTTCGATTAGATTATATTAGATTAGATTACATTACATTAGATTACATTAAATTAGATTAGATTAGATTTCATTAGATTAGATCAGATTACATTAGATTAGATTAGATGAGATTACATTACATTACATTACATTAGATTCGGTTAGATTAGATTTAATTACATTAGATTAGATTACATTAGATTAGATTAGATTAGAGTACATTAGATTAGATTAGATTGGATTAGATTAGATTAGATTACATTAGAGTACATTAGATTAGATTAGATTAGATTAGATAAGGTTACATTACATTAGATTAGATTACATTACATTACATTACATTTGATTAGATTAGATTAGATTAGATTACAATAAATTACATTAGATTAGATTACATTAGATTACATTAGATTAGATTACATTACATTAGATTACATTATATTTGATTAGATTAGATTACATTCGATTAGCTTAGATTAGATTACATTAGATTATTTTAGATTAGATTAGATTAAATTAGATTACATTAGATTACATTACATTAGATTATTTTAGATTACATTATATTACATTAGATTACTTTATATTAGATTAGATTAGATTTGATTCGATTACATTAGATGTGATTACATTTCATTAGATAACATTAGATTATATTAGATTACATTACATTACATTCGATTAGATTAGTTTATATTAGATTACATTACATTACATTTGATTACATTACATTACATTAGATTAGATTAAATTACATTACATTAGATTACAATAGATTAGAGGAGAGGTTCTTTCATTCCTTCAAAGCCACAAACTGACCGCAATTAATGAATCTAACTGCAAACATTCATTCGATGAGGAACACTGTATGTGCTATTCCAATGTTTCTAGCTTTTGCCATTCATTCAATGATAGAAACTGCACGCGTTCATGCAATGATAAAAACTGCATGCGTTCATTAAATGAAACAGAATGCACGTGTTAATTCAATGAGTACAGCTTTTCTTTTTTATTCACTTTCTCGAGCTTAGCACGTTCATTCAATGAAACCAAATGCTTCATTGAATCATTGAGTCCAACTGCCATCATTGACTCAATGAATCAAAGAGTATTAATGGATTCCATCGAACAAACTTAACTCATTTACTTCGTGAATCCAACTGCACCCATTCATTCAATGAAATGATTTGTATGTCTTAAATAAAAGAGTCGAGCTCCAGCCATTCATTCAGTGCCACGAGCAAAACGCATTCATTCAATTGAGCACACTGCACTCATGATACAGACTGCACGTCTTAAATCAATGAGTAGAGCTTCTCTCCTTCATTCAATGGGTCAAGCTTAACGCTTTCATTCAAAGAAACAAACTGCAATCATTGAATCATTGAATCAAACAACACTCATTGATTCAATGAATCAAACCTTGTTTCAATGAAATAACATTTGATGAGATAACATTTCATTAGATTACATTAGATTACTTTAGATTAGATTACATTAGATTATATCACTTTAGAATAGGTTACATTAGAATAGATTACAATAGATTGGATTAGATTAGATTAGATTAGATTAGATTACAATACATTACATTCGATTAGATGACATTACATTAGATTACATTACATAATATGAGATTACATTAGATTAGATTACATTAGATTACATGAGATTTGCTTAGATTAGATTAGATTACATTAGATTAGATTAGATTACATTTGATTCGATTACATTTGATGAGATAACATTTCATTAGATTACATTAGATTATATTAGATTAGATTAGATTACATTACATTAGATTAGATTAGTTTACATTTGATTAGATTAGATTTGATTAGATTACATTAGATGACATTAGATTAGTTTAGATTACATTACATTCGATTAGATTATATTAGATTAGACTACATTTCATTAGATTACATTACATTAGATTAGATTAGATTTCATTAGATTAGATTAGATTAGATTGGATTAGATTAGAGTACATTAGATTAGATTAGGTTACATTAGATTAGATTACATTACATTAGAGGACATTAGATTAGATCAGATTACATTAGATAAAGTTTCATTAGATTACATTACATTAGATTACATTATATTTGATGAGATTAGATTACATTCGAACAACTTAGATTAGATTACATTAGATTAAATTAGATTAGATTACATTAGATTATTTTAGATTAGATTATATTAAATTAGATTACATTAGATTACATTACATTAAATTACATTAGATCATCTTAGATTAGATTACATTACATTAGATTACATAAGATTAGATGACATTACATTAGATTACATTACATTACATTAAATTGCAATAGATTAGATTAGATTAGATTAGATTACATGATACAGACTGCACGTCTTAAATCACTGAGTAGAGCTTCTCTCCTTCATTCAATGGGTCAAGCTTAACGCTTTCATTCAAAGAAACAATCTGCATTCATTGAATCATTGAATCAAACAACAATCATTGATTCAATGAATCAAACCTTGTTTCAATGGAACAAACCTATCTCCCTTATTTAGTGAACCAAACTGCATATTCATTGCATATTCAATGAAAGAGGCTGCATTTGTCAATTCAATGAGTAGAGATACTCTCATTCATTCAATGGCACAAGTTTCACGCATTGTCTCTGTCAAACTACACACGTTTACTAGATGAAACAAACTGCCCCTCTTAATTCAATGAATAGAGCTTCTCTCATTCATTCAATGTGTCAAGCTCACCGTTTGAATTTAATGAAACAAACTGCATTGATTGAATCACTGAATCAAACTAGAATCATTTATTCAATTAATCAAACCTTATTCCTTGTTTCATTCGAACAAACCTACCTCACTTATTTAGTGAATCCTACTATACTTATTCGTTCAATGAAACAGACTGCACATGATAATTCAATGAAGGTACTCTTAACGCATTGATTCAACCAAACAAATTGCACACATTTAGTTCATGAAGCAAACTGCATTTGTCAATTCAATGAATATAGCTACTCATTCATTCAATGTCACAAACTTCATACATTGTCTCAATCAAACTGCGCACATTCACTCCATGAACCAAACTGCACGTGTTAATTCAATGAGCAGAGCTCCTCTCATCAGTCAATGATGAGCTTAACGCTTTCATTCAATGAAACAAACAGCTTTCGTTGAATCATTGAATCAAATTCGAATGATGGATTCAATGTAGATTAGATTACATTAGATTAGATTAGATTAGATTACATTCGATTACATTAGATCAGATTATATTACATTAGATTATATTAGATTAGATTACATTACATTAGATTACAGTACATTACATTGCATTAGATTACTTTAGATTAGATTACATTAGATTATATCACTTTAGAATAGGTTACATTAGAATAGATTACAATAGATTGGATTAGATTAGATTAGATTAGATTAGATTACAATACATTACATTCGATTAGATGACATTACATTAGATTACATTACATAATATGAGACTACATTAGATTAGATTAGATTAGATTAGATTACATTAGATTACATGAGATTTGCTTAGATTAGATTACATCAGATTAGATTAGATTACATTTGATTCGATTACATTTGATGAGATAACATTTCATTAGATTACATTAGATTATATTAGATTAGATTAGATTACCTTACATTAGAGTAGACTAGTTTACATTTGATTAGATAGATTTGATTAGATTACATTAGATGACATTAGATTAGTTTAGATTACATTACATTCGATTAGATTACATTAGATTAGACTACATTACATTAGATTACATTACATTAGATTAGATTAGATTTCTTTAGATTAGATTAGATTACATTAGATTAGATTAGAGTACATTAGATTAGATTAGGTTACATTAGATTAGATTACATTACATTAGAGAACATTAGTTTAGATCAGATTACATTAGATAAAGTTTCATTAGATTACATTACATTAGATTACATTATATTTGATGAGATTAGATTACATTCGAACAACTTAGATTAGATTACATTAGATTAAATTAGATTAGATTACATTAGATTATTTTAGATTAGATTATATTAAATTAGATTACATTAGATTACATTACATTAAATTACATTAGATCATCTTAGATTAGATTACATTACATTAGATTACATAAGATTAGATGACATTACATTAGATTACATTACATTATATTAAATTGCAATAGATTAGATTAGATTAGATTAGATTACATGATACAGACTGCACGTCTTAAATCACTGAGTAGAGCTTCTCTCCTTCATTCAATGGGTCAAGCTTAACGCTTTCATTCAAAGAAACAATCTGCATTCATTGAATCATTGAATCAAACAACAATCATTGATTCAATGAATCAAACCTTGTTTCAATGGAACAAACCTATCTCCCTTATTTAGTGAAGCAAACTGCATATTCATTGCATATTCAATGAAAGAGGCTGCATTTGTCAATTCAATGAGTAGAGATACTCTCATTCATTCAATGGCACAAGTTTCACGCATTGTCTCTGTCAAACTACACACTTTTACTAGATGAAACAAACTGCCCGTCTTAATTCAATGAATAGAGCTTCTCTCATTTATTCAATGTGTCAAGCTCACCGTTTGCATTTAATGGAACAAACTGCCTTGATTGAATCACTGAATCAAACTAGAATCATTGATTCAATGAATCAAACCTTATTCCTTGTTTCATTCGAACAAACCTAACTCACTTATTTAGTAAATCCCAGTACACTTATTCGTTCAATGAAACAGACTGCACATGATAATTCAATGAAGGTACTCTTAATGCATTGATTCAACCAAACAAATTGCACACATTTAGTTCATGAAGCAAACTGCATTTGTCAATTCAATGAATATAGCTACTCATTCATTCAATGTCACAAACTTCATACATTGTCTCAATCAAACTGCGCACATTCACTCCATGAACCAAACTGCACGTGTTAATTCAATGAGCAGAGCTCCTCTCATCAGTCAATGATGAGCTTAACGCTTTCATTCAATGAAACAAACAGCTTTCGTTGAATCATTGAATCAAATTCATATGATGGATTCAATGTAGATTAGATTACATTAGATTAGATTAGATTAGATTACATTCGATTACATTAGATCAGATTATATTACATTAGATTATATTAGATTAGATTACATTACATTAGATTACAGTACATTACAATACATTACATTAGATTACTTTAGATTAGATTACATTAGATTATATTACTTTAGAATAGGTTACATTAGAATAGATTACAATAGATTGGATTAGATTAGATTAGATTAGATTAGATTACAATACATTACATTCGATAAGATGACATTACATTAGATTACATTACATAATATGAGATTACATTAGATTAGATTAGATTAGATTACATGAGATTTGCTTAGATTAGATTACATTAGATTAGATTAGATTAGATTACATTTGATTCGATTACATTTGATGAGATAACATTTCATTAGATTACATTAGATTATATTAGATTAGATTAGAATGGATTACATTAGATTAGATTAGTTTACATTTGATTAGATTAGATTTGATTAGATTACATTAGATGACATTAGATTAGTTTAGATTACATTACATTCGATTAGATTACATTAGATTAGACTACATTTCATTAGATTACATTACATTAGATTAGATTAGATTTCATTAGATTAGATTAGATTACATTGGATTAGATTAGAGTACATTAGATTAGATTAGGTTACATTAGATTAGATTACATTACATTAGAGGACATTAGATTAGATCAGATTACATTAGATAAAGTTACATTAGATTACATTACATTAGATTACATTATATTTGATGAGATTAGATTACATTCGAACAACTTAGATTAGATTACATTAGATTAAATTAGATTAGATTACATTAGATTATTTTAGATTAGATTATATTAAATTAGATTACATTAGATTACATTACATTAAATTACATTAGATTATCTTAGATTAGATTACATTACATTAGATTACATAAGATTAGATGACATTACATTAGATTACATTACATTACATTAAATTGCAATAGATTAGATTAGATTAGATTAGATAACATGATACAGACTGCACGTCTTAAATCACTGAGTAGAGCTTCTCTCCTTCATTCAATGGGTCAAGCTTAACGCTTTCATTCAAAGAAACAAACTGCATTCATTGAATCATTGAATCAAACAACAATCATTGATTCAATGAATCAAACCTTGTTTCAATGGAACAAACCTATCTCCCTTATTTAGTGAACCAAACTGCATATTCATTGCATATTCAATGAAAGAGGCTGCATTTGTCAATTCAATGAGTAGAGATACTCTCATTCATTCAATGGCACAAGTTTCATGCATTGTCTCTGTCAAACTACACACGTTTACTAGATGAAACAAACTGCCCGTCTTAATTCAATGAATAGAGCTTCTCTCATTCATTCAATGTGTCAAGCTCACCGTTTGTATTTAATGGAACAAACTGCCTTGATTGAATCACTGAATCAAACTAGAATTTTTGATTCAATGAATCAAACCTTATTCCTTGTTTCATTCGAACAAACCTAACTCACTTATTTAGTGAATCCCAGTACACGTATTCGTTCAATGAAACAGACTGCACATGATAATTCAATGAAGGTACTCTTAATGCATTGATTCAACCAAACAAATTGCACACATTTAGTACATGAAGCAAACTGCATTTGTCAATGCAATGAATTCATTCAAAGTCACAAGCTTCACACATTGTCTCAATGAAAATGCACACATTCACTCCGTGAACCAAACTGCACGTGTTAATTCAATGAGCAGAGCTTCTCTCCTCAATGATGAGTTTAACGCTTTCATTCAATGAAACAAACAGCTTTCGTTGAATCATTGAAACAAATTCGAATGATGGATTCAATGTAGGTTAGATTACATTAGATTAGATTAGATTAGATTAGATTAGATTAGATTACATTACATTACATTAGATTACATAACATTAGATTACATTAGATTAGATTACATAAGATTAGATGACATTACATTAGATTACATTACATTACATTAAATTGCAATAGATTAGATTAGATTAGATTAGATTAGATTACATGATACAGACTGCACGTCTTAAATCACTGAGTAGAGCTTCTCTGCTTCATTCTATGGGTCAAGGTTAACGCTTTCATTCAAACAAACAAACTGCATTCTTTGAATCATTGAATCAAACAACAATCATTGATTCAATGAATCAAACCTTGTTTCAATGGAACAAACCTATCTCCCTTATTTAGTGAACCAAACTGCATATTCAGTGCATATTCAATGAAAGAGGCTGCATTCGTCAATTCAATGAGTAGAGCTACTCTCATTCATTCAATGGCACAAGTTTCACGCATTGTCTCTGTCAAACTACACACGTTTACTAGATGAAGCAAACTGCCCGTCTTAATTCAATGAATAGAGCTTCTCTCATTCATTCAATGTGTCAAGCTCACCGTTTGAATTTAATGAAACAAACTGCATTGATTGAATCACTGAATCAAACTAGAATCATTTATTCAATTAATCAAACCTTATTCCTTGTTTCATTCGAACAAACCTACCTCACTTATTTAGTGAATCCTACTACACTTATTCGTTCAATGAAACAGACTGCACATGATAATTCAATGAAGGTACTCTTAACGCATTGATTCAACCAAACAAATTGCACACATTTAGTTCATGAAACAAACTGCATTTGTCAATTCAATGAATATAGCTACTCATTCATTCAATGTCACAAACTTCATACATTGTCTCAATCAAACTGCGCACATTCACTCCATGAACCAAACTGCACGTGTTAATTCAATGAGCAGAGCTCCTCTCATCAGTCAATGATGAGCTTAACGCTTTCATTCAATGAAACAAACAGCTTTCGTTGAATCATTGAATCAAATTCGAAGGATGGATTCAATGTAGATTAGATTACATTAGATTAGATTAGATTAGATTACATTCGATTACATTAGATCAGATTATATTACATTAGATTATATTAGATTAGATTACATTACATTAGATTACAGTACATTACAATACATTACATTAGATTACTTTAGATTAGATTACATTAGATTATATTACATTAGAATAGGTTACATTAGAATAGATTACAATAGATTAGATTAGATTACATTAGATTAGATTAGATTAGATTACAATACATTACATTCGATTAGATGACATTACATTAGATTACATTACATAATATGAGACTACATTAGATTAGATTAGATTACATTAGATTACATTAGATTACATGAGATTTGTTTAGATTAGATTACATCAGATTAGATTAGATTACATTTGATTCGATTACATTTGATGAGATAACATTTCATTAGATTACATTAGATTATATTAGATTAGATTAGATTACCTTACATTAGAGTAGACTAGTTTACATTTGATTAGATAGATTTGATTAGATTACATTAGATGACATTAGATTAGTTTAGATTACATTACATTCGATTAGATTACATTAGATTAGACTACATTACATTAGATTACATTACATTAGATTAGATTAGATTTCTTTAGATTAGATTAGATTACATTGGATTAGATTAGAGTACATTAGATTAGATTAGGTTACATTAGATTAGATTACATTACATTAGAGAACATTAGATTAGATCAGATTACATTAGATAAAGTTTCATTAGATTACATTACATTAGATTACATTATATTTGATGAGATTAGATTACATTCGAACAATTTAGATTAGATTACATTAGATTAAATTAGATTAGATTACATTAGATTATTTTAGATTATATTATATTAAATTAGATTACATTAGATTACATTACATTAAATTACATTAGATTATCTTAGATTAGATTATATTACATTAGATTACTTCATATTAGATTAGATTAGATTTGATTCGATTACATTAGATGTGATTACATTTCATTAGATAACATTAGATTATATTAGATTACAGTAGATTACATTACATTACATTCGATTAGATTAGTTTATATTAGATTAGATTACATTACATTTGATTACATTAGATTAGATTAGATTACATTACATTAGATTAATTAGATTAGATTAGATTACATTAGATTCGATTACATCTGATGAGATTACATTTCATTAGATTACATTAGATTATATTAGATTAGATTAGATTACATTTCATTAGATTAGTTTATTTTACATTTGATTAGATCACATTAGATTAGAATAAATTAGATTACTTTACATTAGATTAGTTTAGATTACATTACTTTCGATTAGATTATATTAGATTAGATTACATTACATTAGATTACATTAAATTGGATTAGATTAGATTTCATTAGATTAGGTTAGATTACATTAGATTAGATTAGATGAGATTACATTACATTACATTACATTAGATTCGGATAGATTAGATTTAATTACATTAGATTAGATTACATTAGATTAGATTAGATTAGAGTACATTAGATTAGATTAGATTGGATTAGATTAGATTAGATTACATTAGAGTACATTAGATTAGATTAGATTACATTAGATAAGGTTACATTACATTAGATTAGATTAGATTACATTACATTACATTTGATTAGATTAGATTAGATTAGATTACATTTGATTCGATTACATTTGATGAGATAACATTTCATTAGATTACATTAGATTATATTAGATTAGATTAGATTACCTTACATTAGAGTAGACTAGTTTACATTTGATTAGATAGATTTGATTAGATTACATTAGATGACATTAGATTAGTTTAGATTACATTACATTCGATTAGATTACATTAGATTAGACTACATTACATTAGATTACATTACATTAGATTAGATTAGATTTCTTTAGATTAGATTAGATTACATTAGATTAGATTAGAGTACATTAGATTAGATTAGGTTACATTAGATTAGATTACATTACATTAGAGAACATTAGATTAGATCAGATTACATTAGATAAAGTTTCATTAGATTACATTACATTAGATTACATTATATTTGATGAGATTAGATTACATTCGAACAATTTAGATTAGATTACATTAGATTATTTTAGATTATATTATATTAAATTAGATTACATTAGATTACATTACATTAAATTACATTAGATTATCTTAGATTAGATTATATTACATTAGATTACTTCATATTAGATTAGATTAGATTTGATTCGATTACATTAGATATGATTACATTTCGTTAGATAACATTAGATTATATTAGATTACAGTAGATTACATTACATTACATTCGATTAGATTAGTTTATATTAGATTAGATTACATTACATTTGATTACATTAGATTAGATTAGATTACATTACATTAGATTAATTAGATTAGATTAGATTACATTAGATTCGATTACATCTGATGAGATTACATTTCATTAGATTACATTAGATTATATTAGATTAGATTAGATTACATTTCATTAGATTAGTTTATTTTACATTTGATTAGATCACATTAGATTAGAATAAATTAGATTACTTTACATTAGATTAGTTTAGATTACATTACTTTCGATTAGATTATATTAGATTAGATTACATTACATTAGATTACATTAAATTGGATTAGATTAGATTTCATTAGATTAGGTTAGATTACATTAGATTAGATTAGATGAGATTACATTACATTACATTACATTAGATTCGGATAGATTAGATTTAATTACATTAGATTAGATTACATTAGATTAGATTAGATTAGAGTACATTAGATTAGATTAGATTGGATTAGATTAGATTAGATTACATTAGAGTACATTAGATTAGATTAGATTACATTAGATAAGGTTACATTACATTAGATTAGATTAGATTACATTACATTACATTTGATTAGATTAGATTAGATTAGATTACATTTGATTCGATTACATTTGATGAGATAACATTTCATTAGATTACATTAGATTATATTAGATTAGATTAGATTACCTTACATTAGAGTAGACTAGTTTACATTTGATTAGATAGACTTGATTAGATTACATTAGATGACATTAGATTAGTTTAGGTTACATTACATTCGATTAGATTACATTAGATTAGACTACATTACATTAGATTACATTACATTAGATTAGATTAGATTTCTTTAGATTAGATTAGATTACATTAGATTAGATTAGAGTACATTAGATTAGATTAGGTTACATTAGATTAGATTACATTACATTAGAGAACATTAGATTAGATCAGATTACATTAGATAAAGTTTCATTAGATTACATTACATTAGATTACATTATATTTGATGAGATTAGATTACATTCGAACAATTTAGATTAGATTACATTAGATTAAATTAGATTAGATTACATTAGATTATTTTAGATTATATTATATTAAATTAGATTACATTAGATTACATTACATTAAATTACATTAGATTATCTTAGATTAGATTATATTACATTAGATTACTTCATATTAGATTAGATTAGATTTGATTCGATTACATTAGATGTGATTACATTTCATTAGATAACATTAGATTATATTAGATTACAGTAGATTACATTACATTACATTCGATTAGATTAGTTTATATTAGATTAGATTACATTACATTTGATTACATTAGATTAGATTAGATTACATTACATTAGATTAATTAGATTAGATTAGATTACATTAGATTCGATTACATCTGATGAGATTACATTTCATTAGATTACATTAGATTATATTAGATTAGATTAGATTACATTTCATTAGATTAGTTTATTTTACATTTGATTAGATCACATTAGATTAGAATAAATTAGATTACTTTACATTAGATTAGTTTAGATTACATTACTTTCGATTAGATTATATTAGATTAGATTACATTACATTAGATTACATTAAATTGGATTAGATTAGATTTCATTAGATTAGGTTAGATTAGATTAGATTAGATTAGATTAGATTACATTACATTACATTACATTAGATTCGGATAGATTAGATTTAATTACATTAGATTAGATTACATTAGATTAGATTAGATTAGAGTACATTAGATTAGATTAGATTGGATTAGATTAGATTAGATTACATTAGAGTACATTAGATTAGATTAGATTACATTCGATAAGGTTACATTACATTAGATTAGATTAGATTACATTACATTACATTTGATTAGATTAGATTAGATTAGATTACAATAAATTACATTAGATTAGATTCCATTAGATTATATTACATTAGAATAGGTTACATTAGAATAGATTACAATAGATTAGATTAGATTACATTAGATTAGATTAGATTAGATTAGATTACAATACATTACAATCGATTAGATGACATTACATTAGATTACATTACATAATATGAGATTAGATTAGATTAGATTAGATTAGATTACATGAGATTTGCTTAGATTAGATTACATTAGATTAGATTAGATTAGATTACATTTGATTCGATTACATTTGATGAGATAACATTTCATTAGATTACATTAGATTATATTAGATTAGATTAGATTACATTATATTAGATTAGATTAGATTACATAAGATTAGATGACATTACATTAGATTACATTACATTACATTAAATTGCAATAGATTAGATTAGATTAGATTAGATTAGATTACATGATACAGACTGCACGTCTTAAATCACTGAGTAGAGCTTCTCTGCTTCAATCTATGGGTCAAGGTTAACGCTTTCATTCAAACAAACAAACTGCATTCTTTGAACCATTGAATCAAACAACAATCATTGATTCAATGAATCAAACCTTGTTTCAATGGAACAAACCTATCTCCCTTATTTAGTGAACCAAACTGCATATTCATTGCATATTCAATGAAAGAGGCTGCATTCGTCAATTCAATGAGTAGAGCTACTCTCATTCATTCAATGGCACAAGTTTCACGCATTGTCTCTGTCAAACTACACACGTTTACTAGATGAAGCAAACTGCCCGTCTTAATTCAATGAATAGAGCTTCTCTCATTCATTCAATGTGTCAAGCTCACCGTTTGAATTTAATGAAACAAACTGCATTGATTGAATCACTGAATCAAACTAGAATCATTTATTCAATTAATCAAACCTTATTCCTTGTTTCATTCGAACAAACCTACCTCACTTATTTAGTGAATCCTACTACACTTATTCGTTCAATGAAACAGACTGCACATGATAATTCAATGAAGGTACTCTTAACGCATTGATTCAACCAAACAAATTGCACACATTTAGTTCATGAAGCAAACTGCATTTGTCAATTCAATGAATATAGCTACTCATTCATTCAATGTCACAAACTTCATACATTGTCTCAATCAAACTGCGCACATTCACTCCATGAACCAAACTGCACGTGTAAATTCAATTAGCAGAGCTCCTCTCATCAGTCAATGATGAGCTTAACGCTTTCATTCAATGAAACAAACAGCTTTCGTTGAATCATTGAATCAAATTCGAATGATGGATTCAATGTAGATTAGATTACATTAGATTAGATTAGATTAGATTACATTCGATTACATTAGATCAGATTATATTACATTAGATTATATTAGATTAGATTACATTACATTAGATTACAGAACATTACAATACATTACATTAGATTACTTTAGATTAGATTACATTAGATTATATTACATTAGAATAGGTTACATTAGAATAGATTACAATAGATTAGATTAGATTACATTAGATTAGATTAGATTAGATTACAATACATTACATTCGATTAGATGACATTACATTAGATTACATTACATAATATGAGACTACATTAGATTAGATTAGATTACATTAGATAACATTAGATTACATGAGATTTGCTTAGATTAGATTACATCAGTTTAGATTAGATTACATTTGATTCGATTACATTTGATGAGATAACATTTCATTAGATTACATTAGATTATATTAGATTAGATTAGATTACCTTACATTAGAGTAGACTAGTTTACATTTGATTAGATAGATTTGATTAGATTACATTAGATGACATTAGATTAGTTTAGATTACATTACATTCGATTAGATTACATTAGATTAGACTACATTACATTAGATTACATTACATTAGATTAGATTAGATTTCTTTAGATTAGATTAGATTACATTAGATTAGATTAGAGTACATTAGATTAGATTAGGTTACATTAGATTAGATTACATTACATTAGAGAACATTAGATTAGATCAGATTACATTAGATAAAGTTTCATTAGATTACATTACATTAGATTACATTATATTTGATGAGATTAGATTACATTCGAACAATTTAGATTAGATTACATTAGATTAAATTAGATTAGATTACATTAGATTATTTTAGATTATATTATATTAAATTAGATTACATTAGATTACATTACATTAAATTACATTAGATTATTTTAGATTAGATTATATTACATTAGATTACTTCATATTAGATTAGATTAGATTTGATTCGATTA
This sequence comes from Chiloscyllium punctatum, assembly GCF_047496795.1. NCBI lineage: Eukaryota > Metazoa > Chordata > Chondrichthyes > Orectolobiformes > Hemiscylliidae > Chiloscyllium > Chiloscyllium punctatum. Next base: position 38,106,667 of record NC_092785.1, read on the forward strand.
CATTAGATGTGATTACATTTCATTAGATAACATTAGATTATATTAGATTACAGTAGATTACATTACATTACATTCGATTAGATTAGTTTATATTAGATTAGATTACATTACATTTGATTACATTAGATTAGATTAGATTACATTACATTAGATTAATTAGATTAGATTAGATTACATTAGATTCGATTACATCTGATGAGATTACATTTCATTAGATTACATTAGATTATATTAGATTAGATTAGATTACATTTCATTAGATTAGTTTATTTTACATTTGATTAGATCACATTAGATTAGAATAAATTAGATTACTTTACATTAGATTAGTTTAGATTACATTATTTTCGATTAGATTATATTAGATTAGATTACATTACATTAGATTACATTAAATTGGATTAGATTAGATTTCATTAGATTAGGTTAGATTACATTAGATTAGATTAGATGAGATTACATTACATTACATTACATTAGATTCGGATAGATTAGATTTAATTACATTAGATTAGATTACATTAGATTAGATTAGATTAGAGTACATTAGATTAGATTAGATTGGATTAGATTAGATTAGATTACATTAGAGTACATTAGATTAGATTAGATTACATTAGATAAGGTTACATTACATTAGATTAGATTAGATTACATTACATTACATTTGATTAGATTAGATTAGATTAGATTACAATAAATTACATTAGATTAGATTCCATTAGATTATATTACATTAGAATAGGTTACATTAGAATAGATTACAATAGATTAGATTAGATTACATTAGATTAGATTAGATTAGATTAGATTAGATTACAATACATTACAATCGATTAGATGACATTACATTAGATTACATTACATAATATGAGATTAGATTAGATTAGATTAGATTACATGAGATTTGCTTAGATTAGATTACATTAGATTAGATTAGATTAGATTACATTTGATTCGATTACATTTGATGAGATAACAGTTCATTAGATTACATTAGATTAGATTAGATTACATTATATTAGATTAGATTAGTTTACATTTGATTAGATTAGATTTGATTAGATTACATTAGATGACATTAGATTAGTTTAGATTACATTACATTCGATTAGATTACATTAGATTAGACTACATTTCATTAGATTACATTACATTAGATTAGATTAGATTTCATTAGATTAGATTAGATTACATTGGATTAGATTAGAGTACATTAGATTAGATTAGGTTACATTAGATTAGATTACATTACATTAGAGGACATTAGATTAGATCAGATTACATTAGATAAAGTTACATTAGATTACATTACATTAGATTACATTATATTTGATGAGATTAGATTACATTCGAACAATTTAGATTAGATTATATTAGATTAAATTAGATTAGATTACATTAGATTATTTTAGATTAGATTATATTAAATTAGATTACATTAGATTACATTACATTAAATTACATTAGATTATCTTAGATTAGATTATATTACATTAGATTACTTCATATTAGATTAGATTAGATTTGATTCGATTACATTAGATGTGATTACATTTCATTAGATAACATTAGATTATATTAGATTACAGTAGATTACATTACATTACATTCGATTAGATTAGTTTATATTAGATTAGATTACATTACATTTGATTACATTAGATTAGATTAGATTACATTACATTAGATTAATTAGATTAGATTAGATTGCATTAGATTCGATTACATCTGATGAGATTACATTTCATTAGATTACATTAGATTATATTAGATTAGATTAGATTACATTTCATTAGATTAGTTTATTTTACATTTGATTAGATCACATTAGATTAGAATAAATTAGATTACTTTACATTAGATTAGTATAGATTACATTACTTTCGATTAGATTATATTAGATTAGATTACATTACATTAGATTACATTAAATTGGATTAGATTAGATTTCATTAGATTAGGTTAGATTACATTAGATTAGATTAGATGAGATTACATTACATTACATTACATTAGATTCGGATAGATTAGATTTAATTACATTAGATTAGATTACATTAGATTAGATTAGATTAGAGTACATTAGATTAGATTAGATTGGATTAGATTAGATTAGATTACATTAGAGAACATTAGATTAGATTAGATTACATTAGATAAGGTTACATTACATTAGATTAGATTAGATTACATTACATTACATTTGATTAGATTAGATTAGATTAGATTACAATAAATTACATTAGATTAGATTCCATTAGATTATATTACATTAGAATAGGTTACATTAGAATAGATTACAATAGATTAGATTACATTACATTAGATTAGATTAGATTAGATTAGATTACAATACATTACATTCGATTAGATGACATTACATTAGATTACATTACATAATATGAGATTAGATTAGATTAGATTAGATTAGATTACATGAGATTTGCTTAGATTAGATTACATTAGATTAGATTAGATTAGATTACATTTGATTCGATTACATTTGATGAGATAACATTTCATTAGATTACATTAGATTATATTAGATTAGATTAGATTACATTATATTAGATTAGATTAGTTTACATTTGATTAGATTAGATTTGATTAGATTACATTAGATGACATTAGATTAGTTTAGATTACATTACATTCGATTAGATTACATTAGATTAGACTACATTTCATTAGATTACATTACATTAGATTAGATTAGATTTCATTAGATTAGATTAGATTACATTAGATTAGATTAGAGTACATTAGATTAGATTAGGTTAAATTAGATTAGATTACCTTACATTAGAGGACATTAGATTAGATCAGATTACATTAGATAATGTTACATTAGATTACATTACATTAGATTACATTATATTTGATGAGATTAGATTACATTCGAACAACTTAGATTAGATTAAATTAGATTAGATTACATTAGATTATTTTAGATTAGATTATATTAAGTTAGATTACATTAGATTACATTACATTAAATTACATTAGAGTATTTTAGATCAGATTACATTACATTAGATTACTTCATATTAGATTAGATTAGATTTGATTCGATTACATTAGATGTGATTATATTTCATTCGATAACATTAGATTATATTAGATTACAGTAGATTACATTACATTCAATTAGATTAGTTTATATTAGATTAGATTACATTACATTTGATTACATTAGATTAGATTAGATTACATTTGATTACATTACATTAGATTAGATTAGATTTGATTACGTTACATTAGATTACATTACATTAGATTAATTAGATTAGATTAGATTACATTAGATTAGAGGAGAGGTTCTTTCATTCCTTCAAAGCCACAAACTGAACGCAATTAATGAATCTAACTGCAAACATTCATTCGATGAGGAACACTGTATGTGCTATTCCAATGAATCTAGCTTTTGCCATTCATTCAATGAAAGAAACTGCACGCGTTCATGCAATGATAAAAACTGCATGCGTTCATTAAATGAAACAGAGTGCACGTGTTAATTCAATGACTACAGAGATTACATTAGATTAGATTAGATTACATTAGATTACATTAGATTACATGAGATTTGCTTAGATTAGATTACATTAGATTAGATTAGATTACATTTGATTCGATTACATTTGATGAGATAACATTTCATTAGATTACGTTAGATTATATTAGATTAGATTAGATTACCTTACATTAGATTAGACTAGTTTACATTTGATTAGATAGATTTGATTAGATTACATTAGATGACATTAGATTAGTTTAGATTACACTACATTCGATTAGATTACATTAGATTAGACTACATTACATTAGATTACATTACATTAGATTAGATTAGATTTCTTTAGATTAGATTAGATTACATTAGATTAGATTAGAGTACATTAGATTAGATTACATTACATTAGAGAACATTAGATTAGATCAGATTACATTAGATAAAGTTTCATTAGATTACATTACATTAGATTACATTATATTTGATGAGATTAGATTACATTCGAACAATTTAGATTAGATTACATTAGATTAAATTAGATTAGATTACATTAGATTATTTTAGATTATATTATATTAAATTAGATTACATTAGATTACATTACATTAAATTACATTAGATTATCTTAGATTAGATTATATTACATTAGATTACTTCATATTAGATTAGATTAGATTTGATTCGATTACATTAGATGTGATTACATTTCATTAGATAACATTAGATTATATTAGATTAGAGTAGATTACATTACATTACATTCGATTAGATTAGTTTATATTAGATTAGATTACATTACATTTGATTACATTAGATTAGATTAGATTACATTACATTAGATTAATTAGATTAGATTAGATTACATTAGATTCGATTACATCTGATGAGATTACATTTCATTAGATTACATTAGATTATATTAGATTAGATTACATTTCATTAGATTAGTTTATTATAGATTTGATTAGATCACATTAGATTAGAATAAATTAGATTACTTTACATTAGATTAGTTTAGATTACATTACTTTCGATTAGATTATATTAGATTAGATTACATTACATTAGATTACATTAAATTAGATTAGATTAGATTTCATTAGATTAGGTTAGATTACATTAGATTATTTTAGATGAGATTACATTACATTACATTACATTAGATTCGGATAGATTAGATTTAATTACATTAGATTAGATTACATTAGATTAGATTAGATTAGAGTACATTAGATTAGATTAGATTGGATTAGATTAGATTAGATTACATTAGAGTACATTAGATTAGATTAGATTACATTAGATAAGGTTACATTACATTAGATTAGATTAGATTACATTACATTACATTTGATTAGATTAGATTTGATTAGATTACAATAAATTACATTAGATTAGATTCCATTAGATTATATTACATTAAAATAGGTTACATTAGAATAGATTACAATAGATTAGATTAGATTACATTAGATTAGATTAGATTGCAATACATTACATTCGATTAGATGACATTACATTAGATTACATTACATAATATGAGATTAGATTAGATTAGATTAGATTACATGAGATTTGCTTAGATTAGATTACATTAGATTAGATTAGATTAGATTACATTTGATTCGATTACATTTGATGAGATAACATTTCATTAGATTACATTAGATTAGATTAGATTAGATTAGATTACATTATATTAGATTAGATTAGTTTACATTTGATTAGATTACATTAGATGACATTAGATTAGTTTAGATTACATTACATTCGATTAGATTACATTAGATTAGACTACATTTCATTAGATTACATTACATTAGATTAGATTAGATTTCATTAGATTAGATTAGATTACATTAGATTAGATTAGAGTACATTAGATTAGATTAGGTTAAATTAGATTAGATTACATTACATTAGAGGACATTAGATTAGATCAGATTACATTAGATAAAGTTACATTAGATTACATTACATTAGATTACATTATATTTGATGAGATTAGATTACATTCGAACAACTTAGATTAGATTACATTAGATTAAATTAGATTAGATTACATTAGATTATTTTAGATTAGATTATATTAAGTTAGATTACATTAGATTACATTACATTAAATTACATTAGAGTATTTTAGATCAGATTACATTACATTAGATTACTTCATATTAGATTAGATTAGATTTGATTCGATTACATTAGATGTGATTATATTTCATTCGATAACATTAGATTATATTAGATTACAGTAGATTACATTACATTCAATTAGATTAGTTTATATTAGATTAGATTACATTACATTTGATTACATTAGATTAGATTAGATTACATTTGATTACATTACATTAGATTAGATTAGATTTGATTACGTTACATTAGATTACATTACATTAGATTAATTAGATTAGATTAGATTACATTAGATTAGAGGAGAGGTTCTTTCATTCCTTCAAAGCCACAAACTGAACGCAATTAATGAATCTAACTGCAAACATTCATTCGATGAGGAACACTGTATGTGCTATTCCAATGAATCTAGCTTTTGCCATTCATTCAATGAAAGAAACTGCACGCGTTCATGCAATGATAAAAACTGCATGCGTTCATTAAATGAAACAGAGTGCACGTGTTAATTCAATGACTACAGAGATTACATTAGATTAGATTAGATTACATTAGATTACATTAGATTACATGAGATTTGCTTAGATTAGATTACATTAGATTAGATTAGATTACATTTGATTCGATTACATTTGATGAGATAACATTTCATTAGATTACGTTAGATTATATTAGATTAGAATAGATTACCTTACATTAGATTAGACTAGTTTACATTTGATTAGATAGATTTGATTAGATTACATTAGATGACATTAGATTAGTTTAGATTACACTACATTCGATTAGATTACATTAGATTAGACTACATTACATTAGATTACATTAGATTAGATTAGATTAGATTTCATTAGATTAGATTAGATTACATTAGATTAGATTAGAGTACATTAGATTAGATTAGGTTACATTAGATTAGATTACATTACATTAGAGAACATTAGATTAGATCAGATTACATTAGATAAAGTTACATTAGATTATTTTAGATTAGATTATATTAAATTAGATTACATTAGATTACATTACATTAAATTACATTAGATTATCTTAGATTAGATTATATTACATTAGATTAATTCATATTAGATTAGATTAGATTTGATTCGATAACATTAGATGTGATTACATTTCATTAGATAACATTAGATTATATTAGATTACAGTAGATTACATTACATTACATTCGATTAGATTAGTTTATATTAGATTAGATTACATTACATTTGATTACATTAGATTAGATTACATTAGATTACATTACATTAGATTAGATTAGATTTGATTACGTTACATTAGATTACATTACATTAGATTAATTAGATTAGATTACATTAGATTCGATTACATCTGATGAGATTACATTTCATTAGATTACATTAGATTATATTAGATTAGATTAGATTACATTTCATTAGATTAGTTTATTTTACATTTGATTAGATCACATTAGATTAGAATAAATTAGATTACATTACATTAGATTAGTTTAGATTTCATTACTTTCGATTAGATTATATTAGATTAGATTACATTACATTAGATTACATTAAATTAGATTAGATTAGATTTCATTAGATTAGATTAGATGAGATTACATTAGATTCGGTTAGATTAGATTTAATTACATTAGATTAGATTAGATTACATTACATTACATTTGATTAGATTAGATTAGATTAGATTACATTCGATTGGCTTAGATTAGATTATTTTAGATTAGATTATATTACATTAGATTACTTTATATTAGATTAGATTAGATTTGATTCGATTACATTAGATGTGATTACATTTCATTAGATAACATTAGATTATATTAGATTACATTACATTACATTTGATTACATTACATTACATTAGATTAGATTAAATTACATTACATTAGATTACAATAGATTAGAGGAGAGGTTCTTTCATTCCTTCAAAGCCACAAACTGACCGCAATTAATGAATCTAACTGCAAACATTCATTCGATGAGGAACACTGTATGTGCTATTCCAATGTTTCTAGCTTTTGCCATTCATTCAATGATACAAACTGCACGCGTTCATGCAATGATAAAAACTGCATGCGTTCATTAAATGAAACAGAATGCACGTGTTAATTCAATGACTACAGAGATTAGATTAGATTACATTAGATTACATTAGATTACATGTGATTTGCTTAGATTAGATTACATTAGATTAGATTAGATTACATTTGATTCGATTACATTTGATGAGATAACATTTCATTAGATTACATTAGATTATATTAGATTAGAATAGATTACCTTACATTCGATTAGATTACATTAGATTAGACTACATTACATTAGATTACATTAGATTAGATTTCATTAGATTAGATTAGATTACATTAGATTAGATTAGAGTACATTAGATTAGATTAGGTTACATTAGATTAGATTACATTACATTAGAGAACATTAGATTAGATCAGATTACATTAGATAAAGTTACATTAGATTACATTACATTAGATTACATTTTATTTGATGAGATTAGATTACATTCGAACAACTTAGATTAGATTACATTAGATTAAATTAGATTAGATTACATTAGATTACATTACATTAAATTACATTAGATTATCTTAGATTAGATTATATTACATTAGATTACTTCATATTAGATTAGATTAGATTAGATTACATTAGATTACTTCATATTAGATTAGATTAGATTTGATTCGATAACATTAGATGTGATTACATTTCATTAGATAACATTAGACTATATTAGATTACAGTAGATTACATTACATTACATTCGATTAGATTAGTTTATATTAGATTAGATTACATTACATTTGATTACATTAGATTAGATTACATTAGATTACATTACATTAGATTAGATTAGATTTGATTACGTTACATTAGATTACATTACATTAGATTAATTAGATTAGATTACATTAGATTCGATTACATCTGATGAGATTACATTTCATTAGATTACATTAGATTATATTAGATTAGATTAGATTAGATTAGATTATATTACATGATACAGACTGCACGTCTTAAATCACTGAGTAGAGCTTCTCTGCTTCATTCAATGGGTCAAGGTTAACGCTTTCATTCAAAGAAACAAACTGCATTCATTGAATCATTGAATCAAATAACAATCATTGATTCAATGAATCAAACCTTGTTTCAATGGAACAAACCTATCTCCCTTATTTAGTGAACCAAACTGCATATTCATTGCATATTCAATGAAAGAGGCTGCATTCGTCAATTCAATGAGTAGAGCTACTCTCATTCATTCAATGGCACAAGTTTCACGCATTGTCTCTGTCAAATTACACACGTTTACTAGATGAAGCAAACTGCCCGTCTTAATTCAATGAATAGAGCTTCTCTCATTCATTCAATGTGTCAAGCTCACCGTTTGAATTTAATGAAACAAACTGCATTGATTGAATCACTGAATCAAACTAGAATCATTGATTCAATGAATCAAACCTTATTCCTTGTTTCATTCGAACAAACCTAACTCACTTATTTTGTGAATCCTACTACACTTATTCGTTCAATGAAACAGACTGCACATGATAATTCAATGAAGGTACTCTTAATGCATTGATTCAACCAAACAAATTGCACACATTTAGTTCATGAAGCAAACTGCATTTGTCAATTCAATGAATATAGCTACTCATTCATTCAATGTCACAAACTTCATACATTGTCTCAATCAAACTGCGCACATTCACTCCATGAACCAAACTGCACGTGTTAATTCAATGAGCAGAGCTCCTCTCATCAGTCAATGATGAGCTTAACGCTTTCATTCAATGAAACAAACAGCTTTCGTTGAATCATTGAATCAAATTCGAATGATGGATTCAATGTAGATTAGATTACATTAGATTAGATTAGATTAGATTACATTCGATTACATTAGATCAGATTATATTACATTAGATTATATTAGATTAGATTACATTACATTAGATTACAGTACATTACAATACATTACATTCGATTACTTTAGATTAGATTACATTAGATTATATTACATTAGAATAGGTTACATTAGAATAGATTACAATAGATTAGATTAGATTACATTAGATTAGATTTGATTAGATTACAATACATTACATTCGATTAGATGACATTACATTAGATTACATTACATAATATGAGACTACATTAGATTAGATTAGATTACATTAGATTACATGAGATTTGCTTAGATTAGATTACATTAGATTAGATTAGATTAGATTAGATTTGATTCGTTTACATTTGATGAGATAACATTTTATTAGATTACATTAGATTATATTAGATTAGATTAGATTACCTTACATTAGATTAGACTAGTTTACATTTGATTAGATAGATTTGATTAGATTACATTAGATGACATTAGATTAGTTTAGATTACATTACATTCGATTAGATTACATTAGATTAGACTACATTACATTAGATTACATTACATTAGATAAGATTAGATTTCTTTAGATTAGATTAGATTACATTAGATTAGA